>NW_027223770.1:26216170-27553627 GCF_028538775.1 Myotis yumanensis
TCCTTCCAGAGAAGGAAGTTAGGAATGTGGTCACCAGGACACCAGGGAACTGACTTGGTGAAAGACCTCAATCCCTTCCTCAGGATCTCAGTTAATGTGGAGACTATTGGTCTGTGTGGGGGCCCAGTATCAGCCCCTTTCAAGATCCCTCAGGAGACATAAGGGTGACCCTGGGGCAGGACTAGAGGGGAAGCTGATTTGCATGAAGCACCTTCTCCCCTAATGGGTGTGGGAGGCATGAAAAGGCCCAGGACTCCCCACTGCAGCCCAGGAGCCTGAGGAGCCACATCCTGTGAGTGTCCCCACCATGGTCTGGACGGTGCTTCTGCTTCAGCTCCTGGCGCACAGCTCAGGTCAGAGGAAGGGCCTCTGCATCCTTGGGGGACACAGAACAGCAGGGCCTCAGGGTGACCTTGGTCCCGCATAACACCTGTCTCTCTCCTGTTGGTTTCAGGGGTGGATTCTCAGACTGTGGTGACCCAGGAGCCGTCAATGTCAGTATCTCCAGGAGGGACAGTCACACTCACCTGTGGCCTTAGCTCTGGGGCAGTCTCTAGTGGTAACTACCCCAGCTGGTACCAGCAGACCCCAGGCAAGCCTCCACGCATGCTCATCTACGGTACAAACACCCGCCCCTCTGGGGTCCCTGATCGCTTCTCTGGCTCCATCTCTGGGAACAAAGCCGCCCTGACCATCACGGGAGCCCAGCCTGAGGACGAGGCCGATTATCACTGCAATTTGTACGTGGGTAGTAATGTTTACACAGTGATGTAAACCCACGGGGAAGTGCAACCAAAACCTCCTCATGGGCTGAGACTCATTCAGCCTTAGATGCAGAAAGAAGAGCGAGGGTGGACATGGCGAACAAACCATGGGAAGGGGGCATGTTTCATGGCCCCATCTCCTGTCAAGGAATTTGTGGTCATGTGCCTCCCAAGACTCTCCTAGGGCATGTCCATCTCGCCATGTGACTCCTGCCAGAATGGGCTTTCCCTCTCCCTCTCTGCCCATACTTACAGGGATTGGCTCAGCTCCCAAGTGGATCAACCTACAGTGAGACTCCGAAGTCTTAGCAGTACCTATAAGACTCCCCTAACTTAAAGAGCAATAACAAGATATTCTCATTTATGAATTTGACAGCGGAGACAAAGTTAATGTTTATTTTGGCCTTGAAATGGCGCATTACCTGGCGCTTGTTAGAAATGCAATTCCCATGTTAGATCCACTGAGTCGGAAACGTGTTGTTGTCTCAGAATCTCTATGTCCACACGCTCTCCAGGAAGAGGTTCAACATGAATGCTGGAGAAGCTCCTCTCATTCCATTGTTATCTTCCTTCCTCCACATCAAATAATCAACTCAAAATGCATGAAAGACTGACATGTAAGACTCAAAACCGTAAAACTCCAAAAAAAGTAGGCACTAAATCTCTGACATTAATATTACCAACGTTTTCTCTAATGCATCTCCTCAGACATGGAAAGCAAAAGGGACTACATCAAAGTAAAGAGTTTTTTGCACTGCAAAGGAAACCATCAACAAAACAAAAAGACAGCCTCCAGTAATGTAATGGAAGTTGGTATTCACCAATGATCATCCCATAAAGGAGTTCATGTCCCACATTTATAAAGAGCTCACACAACTCAACAGCAAGAAGAGAAAGCAAACCCACAAAACAATCCAATTAAAACATGGACAGAGGCCCTGAATAGACTTCTCCAAGCAGAACACACAGAGGCCAACAGACAGAGGAAAAGATACTCAACGTCACTGACCATCACTGAAATGTACATTAAACCCTCAATGCAATGCCACCTCACATCCTCAGAATGGCTGTCATCAAATCCACAAACAACAAGTGTTGGCAAAGATGTGAAGAAGAATGAACCTTCATGCACTGTTGGGAATGTAGATGGTGCCGTCACTCTAGAAAGCTGCATGGAGGGGCCTTAAAAAATTGCAGGCCAAACTGCCTTATTACCCAGTGATTTCACATCTGGGTATTTATCTGAAGAAACCCCAAAACACTATATTGAAGAAATGCATGAGCCCCTATGTTAACTGCAGCATTATTTACAATGGCGAAGCTATAGAAGCATCCCGGGTGCCCACCAAGAGAGGAGTGGATAAAAAGTGGTGGTACATGTATACAGTGGACTATTACTCGGTTATAAAAACAACATTGAAATCTTATGACACTATGGATGGACCTAGCGAGTATTATGCTAAGTAAAGTAAGTCAGACAGAGAAACACAAACACCAGATGATTTCACTCATATGTAGAATGTAAAGACCAAAATAAATAAACAAAAAAATTGATGTGGACTCAGAGTACAAACTGATGGTTTCCTGAGGGCAGGGGGTCAGGAGACTGAATGAAAAAGTTGGAGGGATAAAGTACTAATTGCTGTTTCTCAAACAGTGACGGGAAAGTGAAAGCACAGCACAGGGAAGCCAGACAATAGCCTTGTGATAACTCTGTGCGGTGCCAGGTGGGCCCAGGTACCAAGGGGACACTTTGTAAAGCATAGGATTGTGCAACCACTATGCTGTGCATGTGAAACTGATACAAAATAAGATTAAATGTGAACTAAAGTTGAAAAATAAGTGTTTTGTTTTTTTTAAGCAGAGGCCCAGCTTCTGTGGCCTGGGAGACCGAGGTGACCTCACCCAGGCCCTGTGTGTCCCCTGCCTCCTGCCTTGGCCTGGATGTTTATTCTGTGAACCCTGACACCTGAGGGAAGCTGGGTGTTTCTTCCTGGAAATTACACTGTGAGGAGCATCTGATCTCCAGGCTCTGGGCCCCTCCCCAGGAAGGACGTGGCTCTCAGAGGAGGCGCACTTCCTCCAGTTTATCCCGAGGCCTCTCCCTCTTTCCTCTCTGCGTTCTGCTGTTGTTGTTGGGATGATGTGTGATCAAGGTTAGTTGATTTGGCCCTAAACCTTCGAAACCCAATTCCCATGAAATCCATGGATATCCTCACACATATACTTAAGGCCATAAAGATTGGAGAACAGAAAGTGAGGACTTCTACATCCCATGAGGGAGAAGAGAACTCCACAACAGGGTAGAGTTTCATGAATATTAACACAGTTTTTATGTCAAACCTTGTCCGGAACATAATGACAAAACTAGAGAAACACATCTTAAATAGCTCAAGAGCTGAAAGCAAGTATTACCAGTGTAACGTTCCAGAGTAAATGAGAACCTGCAGAAGTCACCAAAGAACACAGGACACTTGTTCCCCGACATCGTCATATTCTCCTGGCAAAGGCAGAGGGAAAAAGCCAGGACAAGTCCCCTGGGGGCTGGGACTCTGACAGGAGCCCCTCACAACAGCCACAGAGACAACAACAACCATGAATTTCACCCTAAAGCAGCGGTTCTCAACCTGTGGGTCGTGACCCCTTTGGCAGTCAAATGACCCTTTCACAGGGGTCGCCTAAGACTATCCTGCATATCAGATATTTACATTACCATTCATAACAGTTGCAGCATTACAGTTATGAAGTAGCAATGAAAATAATTTTATGGTTGGGTCACAACATGAGGAACTGTATTTAAAGGGCCAGAAGGTTGAGAACCACTGTGTTACAATGAACCTACTGCATATAACTGTTGGCTTCCTAGGACACATGTGAGTTGCCATCATGTGGGCAGTGCAGCCCTGTGTGTCGCACACTCAGCCTTGGTCTACTCCCCACTCTTATTTGGTCGGGACTGTGCCAGGGGGAGACCCTGTCCCTTCACTCCCTGACACCAATGCTATGATTTCCTAGGGGACTGACTCCCTGTAGGAGAGAGACCTGCCTGCTAAGCTCCTTCACATAAGATAGGCAGGGGAGTCACTGAAGAAGGAAGAAAATTTTCCCAGAAATGGGGTCAGATTTGAAACGAACTAGATTGCTGAGCCCCGGAGGAGAACACAGTTATCTGGTCATGTCGCCCAAAGCCATTTCCAAAAAACAAATTTAGGATTGAGGTGACCAGGGTCGTGGTGGCACTGATTTGGTGACAGAAGTCAGCTTTCCTCCTTCAGTGTCTGAGTCACCATGTAGTCACTGCTGAGGTCCCAGCATCTGCCCTTCAATAAACCCCCAGGGAACAGCAGGGTGACCCTGGGGCAGGACTAGAGGGGAAGCTGATTTGCATGAGGCCCTCTTCCCCTAATGGGTCTGGGAGGCATGAAAAGGCCCAGGACTTCCCACTGCAGTCCAGGAGCCTGAGGAGCCACATCCTGTGAGTGTCCCCACCATGGTCTGGACGGTGCTTCTGTTCCAGGTCCTTGCTTCTGGATCAGGTATAATGAAGAAACACTGCATCCTTGGGTCGGGGGTGCGGGGGGCATATAACAGCAGGGTCTCAGGTGACCTTTGTCTCTCATAACACCTGTCTCTCTCCTGTTGGTTTCAGGGGCATTTTCTCAGACTGTGGTGACCCAGGAGCCGTCAATGTCAGTATCTCCAGGAGGGACAGTCACACTCACCTGTGGCCTCAGCTCTGGGTCTGTCTCTAGTGGTAACTACCCCAGCTGGTTCCAGCAGACCCCAGGCAAGCCTCCCCGCACGCTCATCTACAACACAAATAGCCGCCCCTCTGGGGTCCCTGATCGCTTCTCTGGCTCCATCTCTGGGAACAAAGCCGCCCTCACCATCTCGGGGGCCCAGCCTGAGGATGAGGCTGATTACTACTGTGCTCTGTACATGAGTACTGATACTTACACGGTGATGTAAACCCACAGGGAAGTGCAACCAAAACCTGCTCATGGGCTCAGACTGGCTCAGCCTGAGATGCAGAGGAAAGAGCGAGGGTGGAAATGGCTGTTCCTCCCTTTTCGTCTCCTTGAAAATCAGTAGAACAAATACCCTCAAGTGAGGATTAGAAACAACATCCAAATTCCAAGGAAGACTGTTCATGACCCAGTGACTCCACATCTGGGTGTATTTCTGAAGAAACCGGAAGCTCTGATTGGAAGGAGTACATGCACCCCATGCTCCCTGCAGCCTTCTTTACAATGGCCGAGCTATGGGAGCGACTCAGTGCCTGTCAGGGGAAAGGTGGATGGAAAGTGCTGGTACCTCTATGTAGTGGAACATTACCCGGTTGTAGAAAAACAACAATGAAAGCCTATGACACAGGGATGGACCTAGAGGGTATTAGGCAAATTAAAATAAGTCAGAGGGAGAAAAACAAACACCAGATCATTTCATCCACATGTGGAACCTAAACAAAATAATAAATGAATGAACAAAATACAAACAGACTCATAGATTCAGAAAACAGAGTGATGGTTGCCAGAAGAAAGGGGGGATGGAGGAGTGAGTGAAGATGTTGAAGGGAGTAAGAGGTATATATTGGTTATAAAATAGCCCAGGCATGTAGGTACAGCATAGAGAATACAGTGACTAACATTGTAGGAACTGCCTATGGTTCCATGTGGGTTTGGAAATATCCAGGGGACACTCTGTAAAGTATATGATTATCTATCCACTATGTTACACCCATGAAACGAATACAAGAGAATACTTATTATAACTGTCATTCAGAAATAAAATTCAATAGAAAGCAAAGCGGAAGTGTAGCTTCTGTGACCTGGGAGCCCAGGCAGCCTCTGCCACACCCTGCGCATACCCTGCTCTTGGCCTTGGCGGGATGTGTGTTCTCTGGATCCCGACCCCTCAGGGAGCTGAGTATGGATTTCCCTGCAAGTTACACTGTGAGGAGCGTGTGGTCTCCAGGCTCTGGGACCCTCCCCAGGAAGAACACGGCTCTCGGAGGAGGCCTCCATCCTCCAGTTTATCCCGTGGCCTCTCCTTCTTTCCTCTGCACTTGTTCTTGTTGCTGGGATGATGTGTGATCAATGTTAACTGACGTGGGCCTGGACCTTAGAACCCAATTCTCATGGCATCCGTGGGGCTCCTCACAAATATCCTTGATGAGGCCAATGGAGACGGGAGAACAGGAAATGAGGACTTCTAACTCCCTTGAGGGAGAAAAGTTCTACAGAAGGGTGGAGTGTCATTCATAATAATATTCATTTTATATCAACCCTTGTACTTTAAAAACATTACAACACTAGACAAACGCATTTTAAACACCTCAAGAGCCAAAAGAAGGTATTGTCAGTGTAACATTCAAGGATAAAGGAGAAGCTACAGGACTAATTTGGAACACAAACATGTCTCCCTTCACGTCATTATAGTTGCCAGGCAAAGGCAGAGGCAAAAAGCCAAGACATGCCCACTGGGGCCCGGAATGTCACAACCAATACAGAGACAACAACAACAACAAAAACAACAACCAAGTATTTCATCCTAAAGGATCACCGAGTGGAATCATGACCAGGGAGGTACTGACGGGTTTTCTGGGGAACCTTAAGCCTCAAACTTTGCTCCAAATGCTCATGCACCAGAAATTAACCCAGCGGCCCGGCAGACAGAGGGAAAGTCAACAAGCAGGTTCCTTTAAGGTCTGGGACCGTAGAGTGTCATGTACTTTAGTGCAGGTCCCGAGGAACCTGAGGAAATAACGGGTCAACCCCAGCAGCAGAGATGGGACCTGCTCATCCTCCTGCCTGGGGAGTGGCCTCAGGAAGATCACAGAGCCCTTCCAGGAGGCCTGGGTGGAGGAAATGGGCTGGAGGACAGGTGCTCTGGGACCAGCAGGAGGCGCTGGTGCACTGGGACTGAGAGCTCAGGGCTCTGGGCCAGGCAGCTAGGAACACACTCTACTGGCCCCTGCACACTTGGCCAGGCAGGTCCTCACTCAAGTGTGACTTTCCTGCACCTGGGGCTCAGGAGCCACATGAGCCCTCAGCTCTGACACCCACACTTGTCTCCTATCCCAGCCCTCCCTCATGGAGTCATTGTCCAGGCCTCATTCACAGGCAAAGAGAGAGAAGCAATCACACAACAAAAAATATTTTATTTGAAGAAACATGACCTATGAAAAAATTGAATTGATCATGTCAGTTTTAATGCATAGATGATTTGCTAGTGATTCCAAAATGAATACCATAAATCACGGTGTCATTTCAGCCTCTGATGGACGCCAGTGTGTGTATTATCTTCCTAACAACTGGAGACATGTTGTCCCCTGCTCATCCCCTTACATTTCTCCATCCCTCCCATTCTTCCTGCCCCTCAGGAAAGGGACTTTTAAACTGTTCTGTGATGTTCACACCAACTCGCTCACACTCAGTGTTGATCTCATTTCTGATCATGACACACATGCTCCTATTTTGTTATGTCAGATGTTAACAGGTTTCTCACAAGATCATGGTGACACCCTGACATTTTATCTTCAAAACCCTATTTAATTGGAAAGTACACCACATAACTGATGGCTTCCTGGGACAAAAGAGAGTGGCCACCCCTGCCTGGCAGTGCAACTGTCTGCATCAGGACCCCCAATCCTGGTCCCCAGATCTTTGTTCCTGGTACAGGGACTGACATGGCTGGACAGAGGACTCACTACTGGAGGGAGGACTGACTGCTATGATCCTCCAAAGAAGACAAGGAGGGGTTTCCTGAGGAAGGAAGCAATGTTCCTGGAAATGGGTTCAGATTTGAGAAGAACTAGATTGCTGGGGCCAGGAGCGGGCAGACACTCCCACCTCATCCTTCAGCCTCAGACCCTCCAGGGAAGGAAGTGAGGACATAGGTCATCAGGACTCCAGGGCACTGACTTGATGACAGACCTCCACCCCCTCTCTTAGACTCTCAGTTAATGTGGAATCTATTGGTCTTTGTGAGGGCCCAGCATCTGCCTCTTTAAAGATCCCCAGGGGACAGTAGGGTGACCCTGGGCCAGGACTAGGGGGGAAGCTGATTTGCATGAGGCACCTTCTCCCCTAATGGGTGAGGGAGGCATGAAAAGGCCCAGGACTCCCCACTGCAGCCCAGGAGCCTGAGGAGCCACATCCTGTGAGTGTCCCCACCATGGTCTGGCCGGTGCTTCTGCTCCAGCTCCTGGCGCACAGCTCAGGTCAGAGGAAGGGCCTCTGCATCCTTGGGGGACACAGAACAGCAGGGCCTCAGGGTGACCTTCGTCCCTCATAACACCTGTCTCTCTCCTGTTGGTTTCAGGGGTGGATTCTCAGACTGTGGTGACCCAGGAGCCGTCAATGTCAGTATCTGCAGGAGGGACAGTCACACTCACCTGTGGCCTCAGCTCTGGGTCAGTCTCTGGTAAATACCCTGCCTGGTACCAGCAGACCCCAGGCAAGCCTCCCCGCACGCTTATCTATAGCACAAACAGCCGCCCCTCTGGGGTCCCTGATCGCTTCTCTGGCTCCATCTCTGGGAACAAAGCCGCCCTCACCATCTCGGGGGCCCAGCCTGAGGATGAAGCCGACTATTACTGTGGTCTGTACATGGGTAGTTACGTTTGCACAGTGATGTAAACCCAAGGGGAAGTGCAACCAAAACCTCCTCATGGGCTCAGACTGACTCGGCCTTTGATGCAGAAAAAGACTGAGGTTGGAAATGGCCAACACACCATGGGAAGGGGGCTCCCTGGCCCCATTCTTGTGTCCAGGGATCGTGGTCATGAGCTTCCTCAGTCTCTCCCAGGACGGGTCCATCTCTTTATGAGACTCCAGCAAGAATGGGCTTTCCCTCCTCCTCTCTGCCCATAGTTACAGGCAAGGGCTCAGCTCCCAACTGGATCAACCTACAGTGAGACTCAGAGACCGCACTGTGAGGCTGTAAGTCTCCTGTGACTCAAAAAGCATTGACGACACAACCCCAGTTATGAATTCCACTGTGGGGACAACGTTGATATTCACTTTGGCCTTGAAATGGGGGCATTACCTCGGGTGGTTAGAAATGCAATTCCCATGATAGAGCCGCTGAATCAGGGACTCCGTTCTTGTCCCAGAAACTCTATGCCCACAAGCTGTCCAGGAGGAGGTTCAACATAAATGCTGGAGAAGCACCTCTCCTACTATTGTTGCCTTCCTTCCCCAACATCAAATAATAAACTCAAAATGGATTAAAGACTGAAATGTAAGACTCAAAACCATAAAACTCCAAAAACAATGTAGGCACGAAAATCTCTGCCATTAATCTTACCAACATTTTCTCTAATGCATCTCCTCAGACATGAATAGCAAAAGGAATAATAAACCAAAGTGACTATATCAAAGTAAAGAGCTTTTTGCAAAACAAAGGAAACCACCAACAAAACAAAAAGACAACCTACTGAGTGGAAGTAGATATTCACCAATGACCATTCCATGAAGGGGTCCATGTCCCACATTTATAAAGAGCTCACGCAACTCAACACCAAGAAGGGAAAGCAAACACAGAAAACAATCCAATTAAAACATTGGCAGAGGACCTGAACACACTTCTTCATGAAGAACACACAGAGGCCAACAGACAAAGGAAAAGATACTCAACATCACTGACCATCACAGAAATGTAAATTGAACCCACACTGCAATGCCACCTCGCAACCTCAGAATGGCTGTCATCAAATCCACAAACAACAAGTGTTGGCAAAGACGTGAAGAAAAGCGAACCCTCATGCACTGTTGGTGGGAGTGCAGATTGGTGCTGTCACTGTAGAAAGCTGTACGGAGGGGCCTTAAAAACTACAGGCCAAAGTGCCTCATTACCCAGCGATGCCACATCTGGTATTTATGTGAAGAAACCCAAACGCTGATGTGAAGAACTGCACGCCCCCTGTGCTCCCTGCAGCGTCACTGACAATGGCCGCGCTGTGGAAGCACCAGGTGCCCTGAGGGACCTCGAGGGGATTGTGCTGAGTAAAGTAGGTCTGACAGAGAAACACAAACACCATAACATTTCACTCAAATGAGGAATGTCAAGGACAAAATAAATAAGCAAAGTAAATTGAGTCCAAACATATTGTTTCCAGGGGGCAGGGGGTCTAGGAGACTGAGTGAAAAAGTTGGAGGGATAAAGTACTAATTGCTGCTTCCCAAACAGTGACGGGAAAGTGAAAGCACAGCACAGGGAAGCCAGACAATAGCCTGTGATAACTCTGTGCGGTGCCAGGTGGGCCCAGGTACCAAGGGGACACTTTGTAAAGCACAGGATTGTGCAACCGCTATGCTGTGCACATGAAACCAATACAACATAATATTAAAAGTAAACTAAAGTTGAAAAATAAAAAGTTTTGTGTTTTTTTTAAAGCAGAGGTCTCGCTTATGTCGTCTGAGAGACCGAGGTGACCTCACCCAGGCCCTGTGTGTCCCCTGCTCCCTGCCTTGCCCTGGATGTTTATTCTGTGAACCCTGACACCTGAGGAAACTGGGTGTTTCTTCCTGGAAATTACACTGTGAGGTGCGTGTGATCTCTAGGCTCTGGGCCCCTCCCCAGGAATGACATGGCTCTCAGAGGAGGCGCACTTCCTCCAGTTTATCCCGAGACCTCTCCCTCTTTCCTCTCTGCGTTCTGCTGTTGTTGTTGGGATGACATGTGATCAAGGTTAGTTGATTTGGCCCTAAACCTTAGAAACCCAATTCCCATGAAATCCATGGATATCCTCACACATATACTTAAGGTCAAAAAGATTGGAGAACAGAAAGTGAGGACTTCTACATCCCATGAGGGAGAAAAAAAAACTCCAAGACGTGGTAGAGTTTCATGCATATTAACACACTTTTATGTCAAACCTTGTCTGAACATAATGACAAAACTAGAGAAACACATCTGAAATAGCTCAAGAGCCAAAAGCATGTATTGCCAGTATAATGTTCCAGAGTCAATGAGAACCTGCAGAAGTCACCAAAGACCACAAGACACTTGTTCCCCGACATCGTCATATTCTCCTGGCAAAGGCAGAGGGAAAAAGCCAGGACAAGTCCCCTGGGGGCTGGGACTCTGACAGGAGCCCCTCACAACAGCCACAGAGACAACAACAACAACAAACATGAATTTCACCCTAAAGGATCACCAAGGGGAGTCAAGACCAGGTAGGAACTGACGGACTTTCAGGGAATCCTCAAGCCTCAAAATTTGCTCCAAATGCTCATGCACCAGAAATTACCCAGTGGCCAGGCAGACAGAGGGAAAGCCAACTATCAGGGATACTTTAAGGTCTTGGAACGTAGCCTGTCCTTTACTTTTGTGCAGGTCCCTAGGAACCTGAGAAAATAACCGGTCAACCCAATTATCAGAGGTGGGACCTGCTCATCCTCCTGCCTGGGGAGTGGCCTCAGGAAGATCACAGAGCCCTTCCAGGAGGCCTGGGTGGAGGAAATGGGCTGGAGGACATGTGCTCTGGGACCAGCAGGGGCCGCTGGTGCACTTGGACTGAGAGCTCAGGGCTCTGGGCCAGGCAGCTAGGAACACACTCTCCTGGCCCCTGCACACTTGGCCAGGCAGGTCCTCACTCAAGTGTGACTTCCCTGCACCTGGGCCCAGGAGCCACATGAGCCCTCAGCTCTGACACCCACACTTGTCTCCTATCCCACCCCTCCCTCATGGAGTCATTGTCCAGGCCTCATTCACAGGCAAAGAGGGAGAAGCAATCACACAACAAAAAATATTTTACTTGAAGAAACATGACCGATGAGAAAATTGAATTGATCATGCAGGTTGAATACACAGATGATTGGCTAGTGATTCCAAAATGAATACCATAAATCACAGTGTCATTTCCCTCTGATGGAAGCCAGTGTGTGCATTACCTTCCCCAATGACTGGAGACATGTTGTCCCCTGCTCATCCCCTTACATTTCTCCATCCCTCCCATTCTTCCTGCCCCTCAGGGAAAAGGACTTTAAACTGTTCTGTGATGTTCACACCGACTCCCGCACATTCAGTGCTGATCTCATGTCTCATCATGACATACATGCTCCTATTTTGTTATATCGGATGTTAATTGGTTTCTCACAATATCATGGTGACACTATGACATTTCTCCTCAAACCCTATTTAACTGGAAGGTCCATCATATAACCGATGGTTTCCTAGGGCAAAAGAGGGTGGCCACCCTTGCCTGGCAGGCCAAATGTCTGTTTCAGGACCCCCAACATTGGTCCCCAGATCTTTATTCCTTGATAAAGATTAACATGTCTGGACAGAGGACTCACAGTTGGTGGGAGGACTGACTGGTTAGATCCCCCAAAGAAGACAAGGAGGGGTTTCCTGAGGAAGGAAGCAGTGTTCCCAAGGGTAGGGTTGGATTTGGGATAAACTAGATTGCTGGGTCCAGGAGGGACAGACACTCCCACCTCATCCTTCAGCCTCAGACCCTCCAGGGAAGGAAGTGAGGACTCAGGTCACCAGGACCCCAGGTCACTGTCTTGGTGAAAGACATCAACCCCCACCCTCAGTGTCTCAGTTAATGTGGAGTCTATTGGTCTGTGTGAGGGCCCAGCATCTGCCCCTTTAGAGATCCCCCAGGGGACAGCAGGGTGACCCTGGGCAGGACTAGAGGGGAAGCTGATTTGCATGAGGCACCTTCTCCCCCTAATGGGTGAGGGAGGCATGAAAAGGCCCAGGACTCCCCACTGCAGCCCAGGAGCCTGAGGAGCCACATCCTGTGAGTGTCCCCACCATGGTCTGGACGGTGCTTCTGCTCCAGCTCCTGGCGCACAGCTCAGGTCAGAGGAAGGGCCTCTGCATCCTTGGGGGACACAGAACAGCAGGGTCTCAGGTGACCTTTGTCCCTCATAACACCTGTCTCTCTCCTGTTGGTTTCAGGGGTGGATTCTCAGACTGTGGTGACCCAGGAGCCGTCACTGTCAGTATCTGCAGGAGGGACAGTCACACTCACCTGTGGCCTTAGCTCTGGGGCCGTCTCTAGCGGTAACTACCCTGGCTGGTACCAGCAGACCCCAGGCAAGCCTCCCCGCATGCTCATCTACGACACAAACAAGCGCCCCTCTGGGGTCCCTGATCGCTTCTCTGGCTCCATCTCTGGGAACAAAGCCGCCCTCACCATCTCGGGGGCCCAGCCTGAGGATGAAGATGACTATTACTGTAATTTGCACGTGGGTAGTAATGTTTACACGGTGATGTAAACCCACGGGGAAGTGCAACCAAAACCTCCTCATGGGCTCAGACTGGCTCAGGCTTAGATGCAGAAAGAAGAGTGAGGGTGGAAATGGCCACACACCATGGGAGGAGGGCATGTTCCATGGCCCCATTCTCCTGTCCAGAAATTTTTGTCCTGTGTTTCCTCAGTCTCTCCCAGGGTGTGTCCATATTGTCATGAGACTCCTGCAAGAACGGCCTTTCCCTCCTCCTCTCCGCCCATAGTTACAGGCAAGGGCTCAGCTCCCAACTGGATCAACCTACAGTGAGACTCCGAAGTCTTAGCAGTACCTATAAGACTCCCCTAACTTAAAGAGCAATAACAAGATATTCTCAGTTATGAATTCGACAGTTGAGACAAAGTTAATGTTTATTTTGGCCTTGAAATGGCGCATTACCTGGCGCTTGTTAGAAATGCAATTCCCATGATAGACCCACTGAGTCAGAAACGTGTTGTTGCCCCAGAATCTCTCCGTCACACGCTCTCCAGTAAAAGGTTCAACATGAATGCTGGAGAAGCTCCTCTCCTTCCATTGTTACCTTCCTTCCTCCACATCAAATAATCAACTAAAAATGCATGAAAGACTGAAATGTAAGACTCAAAACCATAAAACTCTGAAAAAAACGTAGGCACTAAAGTCTCTGACATTAATCTTACCAACATTTTCTCTAATGCATCTCCTCAGACACGGAAAGCAAAAGGAAAAATAAATCAAAGGGATTACATTAAAGTAAAGAGTTTTTTGCACTACAAAGGAAACCATCAGCAAAACAAAAAGACAGTCTACAGTGATATAATGGAAGTAGGTATTCACTAATGATCATCCCATAAAGACGTCCATGTCCCACATTTATAAAGAGCTCACACAACTCAACAGCAAGAAGAGAAACCAAATCCACAAAACAATCCAATTAAAACATGGACAGAGGACCTGAATAGACTTCTCCAAACAGAACACACAGAGGCCAACAGACAGAGGAAAAGATACTCCACATCACTGACTATCTCAGAAATGTAAACTAAACCCACAATGCAATGCCACCTCACATCCTCAGAATGGCTGTCATCAAATCCACAAACAACAAGTGTTGGCAAAGATGTGAAGAAGAGTGAACCCTCATGCACTGTTGGGGGGAATGCAGATTGGTGCCGTCACTCTAGAAAGCTGTACGGAGGGGCCTTGAATAATTGCAGGCCAAAGTGGCTCATTACTCAGAGATTCCACATCTCGGTATTTATCTGAAGAAACCCCAAAACACTATATTGAAGAAATGCATGAGTCCCTATGTTAACTGCAGCGTTATTTACAACGGCGAAGCTATAGAAGCAACCCAGGTGCCCACCAAGAGAGGATGGATAAAAAGTGGTGGTACATGTATACAGTGGAATATTACTCAGTTATAAAAACAACATTGAAATCTTATAACACTATGGATGGACCTAGCGAGTATTATGCTAAGTAAAGTAAGTTAGACAGAGAAACACAAATACCAGATGATTTCACTCATATGTGGAATGTAAAGACCAAAATAAACAAAAAAAATTGATGTGGACTCAGAGTACAAACTCATGGTTTCCTGAGGGCAGGGGTTCTAGGAGACTGTCTCCCTCTGATCACTCTCTGAGTCAGGAGCCCCAACCCTGGTCCCTAGACCTCTTTTCCTGGGACGGGAACTAACATGGCTGGACAGAGGACTCACCGCTGGAGGGAGGACTGACTGCTAAGATCCTCCAAAGAAGACAGGAGGGGTTTCCTGAGGAAGGAGGCAATGATCCTAAGGGTGGGTTTGGATTGGGATGAACTACATTGATTGGGATGAACTACATTCCCACCTCCTCCTTCAGCCTCAGACCCTCCAGGGAAGGAAGTGAGGACTCAGGTCACCAGGACACTAGGACACTGACTTGGTGAAAGACATCAACCCCCTCCCTCAGTGTCTCCCTCTGATCACGACATACATGCTTCTATTTCGTTATATCAGATGTTAATCAGTTTCTCACAATATCATGGTGACATTTTCTCCTCAAAGCTGTATTTCATTGAAAGCTATCCCATATAATGGATGGCTTCCCCAAACAGTGACGGGAAAGTGAAAGCACAGCACAGGGAAGCCAGACAATAGCCTGTGATAACTCTGTGCGGTGCCAGGTGGGTCCAGGTACCAAGGGAACACTTTGGAAAGCACAGGATTGTGCAACCGCTATGCTGTGCACGTGAAACCGATACAAAATAAGATTAAATGTGAACTAAAGTTGAAAAATAAAAGTGTTTTGTTTTTTTTAAGCACAGGCCCAGCTTCTGTGGCCTGGGAGACCGAGGTGACCTCACCCAGGCCCTGTGTGTCTCCTGCTCCCTGCCTTGCTCCTGATGTTTTTTCTTAAACCCTGACACCTGAGGGAAGCTGGGTGTTTCTTCCTGGAAATTACACTGTGAGGAGCATCTGATCTCCAGGCTCCGGGCCCCTCCCCAGGAAGGACGTGGCTCTCAGAGGAGGCGCACTTCCTCCAGTTTATCCCGAGGCCTCTCCCTCTTTCCTCTCTGCGTTCTGCTGTTGTTGTTGGGATGATGTGTGATCAAGGTTAGTTGATTTGGCCCTAAACCTTAGAAACCCAATTCCCATGAAATCCATGGATATCCTCACACATATACTTAAGGCCAAAAAGATTGGAGAACAGAAAGTGAGGACTTCTACATCCCATGAGGGAGAAGAGAACTCCACAACGGGGTAGAGTACATGAATGTTAACACAGTTTTATGTCAAACCTTGTCCTGAACATAATGAGAAAACTAGAGAAACACATCTTAAATACGTCAAGAGCCAAAAGCAAGTATTGCCAATATAACATTTGAGAGTAAATGAGAACCTGCAGAAGTAACCCAAGAACACAAGAGATTGTCATATTCTCCTGGCAAAGGCAGAGGGAAAAAGCCATGACAAGTCCTCTGGGGGCTGGGACTCTGACAGGAGCCCCTCACAACAGCCACAGAGACAACAACAATAGCAACCATGAATTTCACCCTAAAGCAGCGGTTCTCAACCTGTGAGTCATGACCCCTTTGGCAGTCAAACCACCCTTTCACAGGGGTCACCTAAGACCATCCTGCATATCAGATGTTTACATTATGATTCGTAACAGTAGCAACATTACAGTTATGAAGTAGCAACGAAAATAATTTCATGGTTGGGTCACAACATGAGGAACTGTATTTAAAGGGCCAGAAGGTTGAGAACCTCGGCTCTAAAGGATCACCCAGTGGAATCACGACCAGGTAGGACCTGACGGGCTTTCTGGGGAACCTTAAGCCTCAAACTTTGCTCCAAATGCTCATGTACCAGAAATTAACCCAGCGGCCAGGTTGACAGAGGGAAAGCCAACAAGCAGGTTCCTTTAAGGTCTGGGAACGTAGCGTGTCATTTACTTTAGTGCAGGTCCCGAGGAATCTGAGGAAATAACGGCTCAACCCCAGCAGCAGAGGTGGGACCTGCTCATCCTCCTGCCTGGGGAGTGGCCTCAGGAAGATCACAGAGCCCTTCCAGGAGGCCTGGGTGGAGGAAATGGGCTGGAGGACAGGTGCTCTGGGACCAGCAGGGGGCGCTGGTGCACTGGGACTGAGAGCTCAGGGCTCTGGGCCAGGCAGCTAGGAACACACTCTCCTGGCCCCTGCACACTTGGGCAGGCAGGTCCTCACTCAAGTGTGACTTCCCTGCACCTGGGACCCAGGAGCCACATGAGCCCTCAGCTCTGACACCCACACTTGTCTCATGTCTCACCCCTCCCTCATGGAGTCATTGTCCAGGCCTCATTCACAGGCAAAGAGAGAGAAGCAATCATACAACTATTAGCAAAGTAATAGTTTTAATATGTAAATGATTGGCTACTGATTCCAACATAAATACCATAAATCACAGTGTCATTTCCCCTCTCATGGATGCCAGTGTGTGCATTACCTTCCCCAAAGACTGGAGACATGTTGTCCCCTGCTCATCCCCTTACATTTCTCCATCCCTCCCATTCTTCCTGCCCCTCAGGGAAAGGGACTTTTAAACTGCTTTGTGATGTTCACACCAACTGCTTACACTGTGTTGATCTCATTTCTGATCACAACATACATGCTTCTATTTCGTTATATCAGATGTTAATCAGTTTCTCACAATATCATGGTGACATTTTCTCCTCAAAGCTGTATTTCATTGAAAGCTATCCCATATAATGGATGTCTTCCTAGAACAAAAGAGAGTGGCCACCCCTGCCTGGCAGGGCAACTGTCTGAGTCAGGAACCCCAACCCTGGTCCCTAGACCTCTTTTCCTGGGACGGGAACTAACATGGCTGGACAGAGGACTCACCGCTGGAGGGAGGACTGACTGCTAAAATCCTCCAAAGAAGATGGGAGGGGTTTCCTGAGGAAGGAAGCAATGATCCTAAGGGTGGGTTTCGATTGGGATGAACTACATTGCTGGGGCCAGGAGGGGGCAGACACTCCCACCTCATCCTTCAGCCTCACACCCTCCAGGGAAGGAAGTGAGGACTCAGGTCACCAGGCCACCAGGGCACTGACTTGGTGAAAGACATCAACCCCCTCCCTCAGTGTCTCAGTTAATGTGGAATCTATTGGTCTGTGTGAGGGCCCAGCATCTGCCTGTTTTAAGATCCCCCAGGGGACAGCAGGGTGACCCTGGGGCAGGACTAGAGGGGAAGCTGATTTGCATGAGGCCCTTCTCCCCTAACGGGTGAGGGAGGCATGAAAAGGCCCAGGACTCCCCACTGCAGCCCAGGAGCCTGAGGAGCCACATCCTGTGAGTGTCCCCACCATGGTCTGGACGGTGCTTCTGCTCCAGCTCCTGGCGCACAGCTCAGGTCAGAGGAAGGGCCTCTGCATCCTTGGGGGACACAGAACAGCAGGGTCTCAGGTGACCTTTGTCCCTCATCACACCTGTCTCTCTCCTGTTGGTTTCAGGGGTGGATTCTCAGACTGTGGTGACCCAGGAGCCGTCACTGTCAGTATCTGGAGGAGGGACAGTCACACTCACCTGTGGCCTCAGCTCTGGGTCTGTCTCTAGTGGTAACTACCCCAGCTGGTGCCAGCAGACCCCAGGCAAGCCTCCCCGCCAGCTCATCTACTACACAGACAAGCGCCACTCTGGGGTCCCTGATCGCTTCTCTGGCTCCATCTCTGGGAACAAAGCCGCCCTCACCATCTCGGGGGCCCAGCCTGAGGATGAGGCCGATTATTACTGTGGTCTGTTCTTGAGTAGTGGCATTCACACAGTGATGTAAACCCACGGGGAAGTGCAACAAAAACCTCCTCATGGGCTCAGACTGGCTCAGTCTTCGATGCAGAAAAAGTCTGAATGTGGAAATGGCCACACTCCATGAGAAGGGGGCTCCCTGGCTCCATTCTCCTGTCCGGGGATTCGTGGTCATGTGCCTCCTCAGTCTCTCCCAGGGCGGATCCATCTCCTCATGTAACTCCTGCAAGAATGGGCTTTCCCTCTTCCTCTCTGCCCATAGTTACAGGGACAGGCTCAGCTCTCAACTGTATAAACCTACAGTGAGACTCAGAAATATAAGCAATGCTTATAAGTCTCCCCTAATTTAAAGAGCAATAACGAGATATCATTATTCATAAATTTGACAGTGGAGACAAAGTTAATGCTTATTTTGGCCTTGAAATGTAGCATTACGTGTAGTTGTCAGAAATGCAATTCCCATGTTAGACCCACTGAATCAGAAACGTGTTGTTGTCTAGAATCTCTCTGTCACATGCTCTCCAGGAGGAGGTTCAACATGAATGCTGGAGAAGCTCCTCTCCTTCCATTGTTACCTTCCTTCCTCCCCATCAAAGAATAAACTCAAAATGCATGAAAGACTGAAATGTAAGCCTCCAAACCATAAAACTCTCGAAAAAATATAGGTTCTAAAATCTCTGCCATTAATCTTACCAACATTTTCTCTAATGCATCTCCTCAGGCACAGAAAGCAAAAGGAAAAATAAACCAAAGGGACTTCATCAAAGTAAAGAATTTTTTGCACAACAAAGGAAACCATCAACAAAATGAAAAGACAGCCTACAGTGATATAATGGAAGTGGGTATTCACCAATGATCATCCCAGAGAGGGGTTCTTTTCAAACATTTATAAAGAGCTCACACAACTCAACAGCAAGAAGAGAAAGCAAACCCACAAAACAATCCAATTAAAACATGGGCAGAGGACCTCAACAGACTTCTCCATAAAGAACATACAGAGGCTAACAGACAGAGGAAAAGATACTCAACATCACTGACCATCACTGAAATGTAAATTGAACCCACAATGCAATGCCACCTCACATCCTCAGAATGGCTGTCATCAAATCCACAAACAACAAGTGTTGGCAAAGACGTGAAGAAAAGCGAACCCTCATGCACTGTTGGTGGGAATGCAGATGGTGCCGTCACCCTAGAAAGCTGTACGGAGGGGCCTTAAAAATCTACAGGCCAAAGTGCCTCATTACCCAGCGATGCCACATCTGGTATTTATGTGAAGGAACCCAAACGCTGATGTGAAGACCTGCACGCACCCTGTGCTCCCTGCAGCGTCACTGACAATGGCCTCTCTGTGGAAGCACCAGGTGCCCTGAGGGACCTCGAGGGGATTATGCTGAGTAAAGTAGGTCTGACAGAGAAACACAAACACCATAACATTTCACACAAATGAGGAATGTCAAGGACAGAATAAACAGACAAAGTAAATTGAGTCCGAACATATAGTTTCCAGGGGGCAGGGGATCTAGGAGACTGAGTGAAAAAGTTGGAGGGATAAAGTACTAATTGCTGTTTCCCAAACAGTGACGGGAAAGTGAAAGCACAGCACAGGGAAGCCAGACAATAGCCTGTGATAACTCTGTGCGGTGCCAGGTGGGCCCAGGTACCAAGGGGACACTTTGTAAGGCATAGGATTGTGCAACCGCTATGCTGTGCACGTGAAACCGATATAACATAATATTAAATGTAAATTAAAATTGAAATATTAAACGGGTTTTTTAAAATCAGAGGTCCAGGTCATGTGGCCTGGGAGGCCGAGGTGACCTCACCCAGGCCCTGTGTGTCCCCTGCTCCCTGCCTTGGCCTGGATGTTTATTCTCTGAACCCTGACACCTGAGGGAAGCTGGGTGTCTTTTTCCTGGAAATTACACTATGAGGAGCTTATGATCCTCAGACACTGGGACCCTCCCCAGGAAGGACATGGCTCTGAAATTAGGGCTCACTTCCTCTGTTTCATACCCATGACCTCTCCTTCTCCCCTCTTCGTGTTTTGTTCTTGTTGTTGTGATGATACATGATAAATATTAATTGATTTGGACCTAAACCTTATAAACCCAATTCCCATTAAATCCAGGGAGCTCTTAACAAATATACTTGAAAAGACCAACGAAGATTAGAGAATAGAAAATGTGGGCTTTTAAACTGCATAATGGAGAAAAAACTCTAAAAAGGGGTGGAGTTTCATTCATATTAATATTCTTTTTATGTCAACCCTTGTATTGCCAATATAATATTCAAGAATACATGAGACCCAGCCACCCTGGCTCAGTGGTTGAGCATCGACCTATGAACCAGGCGGTCATGGTTCGATTCCCTGTTAGGGCACATGCCTGGGTTTAGGGCTCGATCCCCAGTGTGGGGTGTGCAGGAGGCAGCCAATGAATGCTTTTCTCTCATCATTGATGTTTCTATCTCTCTCTCCCTCTCCTTTCCTCTCTGAAATCAATAAAAATATAATTAAATTTTTAAAAATGAGAACATACAGAAGTAATCAAAGAACACAAGACACTTGTTCCCTGACATCACTATCATCTCCTGGAAAAGGCAGAGGGAAAAAGCTAGGATGTCCCTGGGGGCTGGGATTCTGACAGGAGCCCCTCACAACAGCCACAGAGACAACAAAAACAACCAGGAATTTCACCAAGTGGAATCATGACCAGGTAGGAACTGATGGGCTTTCTGGGGAACTTTAAGCCACAAACTTTGCTCCAAATGCTCATGCACCAGAAATTAACCCAGCGGCCAGGCAGACAGAGGGAAAGCCAACAAGCAGGTTCATTTAAGGTCTGGGACCGTAGCGTGTCATTTACTTTTGTGCAGGTCCTGAGTAACCTGAGAAAATAACGGGTCAACCCCAGCAGCAGAGGTGGGACCTGCTCATCCTCCTGCCTGGGTAGTGGCCTCAGGAAGATCACAGAGCTCTTGATTGTTGAAAGGAAAAAGGGTTATTACCATTCCTGCTGCAGAGTTCCAAGCACCATGCGTAATTTCTACACGATGTCACCAGGGGGCGCTGTGGATCTTCTCAGAGCTGCAAGGCCTGAAGCCAACTCACATGGTTCTCATTGAGTGGGCCCTGCGCCCATGCCCATGGTCTGGGTGTGAGGTGACAGCAGGTGCTTCCCCTCAAGGGACAGACTCAGAGCCCACAGCCTCCCCAGCCTCCTCCTCACAGTGAAGCTACAAACTGGGCCCAGGACCCAGGACGGGAGGGTCCTGTGGGCTCACATTTGCATAATGACCAGCAAACACCCCCTGTGCCCAGGAGGCCGGGAGGAGATAAAGGGACACCCGAGACCAGCACCTGCAAGAGACCGAGGCACCTTGGGAAGTCTCCACCATGAGCTGGACTCCCCTCCTTCTCCTCCTCCTCCTCGCTCTCTGCCCAGGTTCAGGGCCATTTTAGAGACCAGCCCGTGGAGGAGCCCCTCGCCTTCTGTTCCTCATCCCTGACATGTGTCTGTTTTTATTTCAGGGTCCAGGTCTCAGGCTGTGGTGACTCAGGAGCCCTCAGCGACCGTGTCCCCAGGAGGGACAGTCACTCTCACCTGTGGCTCCAGCACAGGGGCTGTCACCGATGGTCACTACCCGTACTGGATCCAGCAGAAGCCTGGCCAGGTCCCCAGGACACTCATTTATAACACAGACAAGAAACACTCCTGGACGCCGGCCCGGTTCTCAGGCTCCATCCAAGGGGGCAAAGCTGTCCTGACCCTCTCAGGGGCCCAGCCTGAGGACGAGGCCGAGTACTACTGCTGGCTATACTTCAGTGGTGCTCAGCACAGTGAGAAACCCTGATGGGGAACCAGGACATAAACCTGAGCTTGGCTGAGTGTGGGTACGAACATGGTCCTGTGATACTGGCATCACGTAACAGACATCTGAGCTCTCAGGGGAGCTTAAACACTGACCATCCATAGAGAGAAGGTGAGGGGAAGGGTCTGAATGGATTCCATTCCTGTTTTAACCCTAAAGTGGAGGGAATAGAGATGAGCAACTAAGGCACAAAAAGCAGAATTCATTTATTTTATAGAAGAAACAATATCTGCTGGATCAGAACTAAGGACTAAGGTCAAACACATTTCTTCCAGATAAAAGCATTTCCAATGTTCATTGCCAGCTACGAGCAAAGGAAAGAAACCCTCCTCTCATATGTTACTGAAGTTGTTTTATTGTAATATAATGCATTTAATAACTGTATTGCATATATTTAAAATATATTGAAAAGTATACATCCGTAGCTGGTTTGGCTCAGTGGATAGTCGGCCTGTGGACCAAAGGGTCCAGGTTTGATTCCGGTCAAGGGTACGTACCTGGGTTGCAGGGTCCTCCCAGACTGGACCCTGGTCGGGGCATATGCAGGAGGCAACCAATCAATGTGTTTCTCTCACATCAGTAGTTCTCTCAGTCTTTCTCTCTCTCTTCCACTCTCTCCTAAAATCAATGGAAAAATATCCTCGGGTGAATGTAAAATAAAATAAAATAAAATAAAATAAAATAAATATATAAACATTTTTAAATGATTCTTCTTCCCTAATGTTCTTGGTTAAATTGTGTCTCCCACCCCCAAAAAAGATATGTTAAAGTCATACATATCTCAGGACCTAAGAGTGTCACCTTATTTGAAAACAGGGTCAGGGGAAAAAAAAAGATAAGAACACAGGGTCGATGCCGATGTAATTAGTTAAGATGAGGCCATCCTGGAGTGGGGTGCCTCCTAATGCCATGTGGCTGGAGTCCTGATAGCAAGAAGCCCCATGAAGACACAGGGAGCACTCTGAGGAGATGGAGGCAGAGACTGGGTGATGCAGCTGCAAGCCAAGGAAGGCCCAAAATTGCTGGTGTGGCTCAGTGGTTGAACCTCGTCCTATGAACCAGGAGGTCAAGGCACATGCCCGGGTTTCAGGCTCAATCCCTAATGTGGGGCGTGCAGGAGGCCGCCGATTAATGATTCTCTCTCATCATTGATATTTCTCTCTCTCTCTGTCTCCCTATCTCTTCCTCTCTGAAACAAAAATATATATATTTTTTAAAAAATAAAAGTTTGGTAGAATTCAGAAATAAAATAAGCTTGGCACGAAGTTTTCATTTCTGGACGGCGTTTTATCTACCAGCTAAGTCTCCTTAATAACCATAGGACTATTATTTGGGTTATCAATTGTAAGTGAGTTTTGATCATGTTAATATTTACCGTGGTTATGTAAGTTGTTAACATCAGGGGAGATTTGGTGAAGGATATGTGTACTATCTTCGCAACAGTTCTGTGCATCTAAAATCACTCCAAAATAAAAAGCTGAAGTAAGCCTATCTCATTTCCTTCTCCCGAATTTACTCACTAACACCTGTTGAACTAGATCCCAGGTCTGGCTGTACAACCTTCCACATTCAATCCTGGAGCGTTTGTATTTTCCAGGTAGTCGTCTCTAAATAAAAATATAAAAAATAATGCTCACCTTCTGCCTACTTTTCATTACTACACTGAACCTCCGCTGAAGCTTGACATTTAAAATACAGACCTTCAGATAGGAACCAGTCAAAGAGGCCCACGAGGAGGGCCCGCAAGAATTCCAAGTGCCAGGGTCCCCTATCTCCTCCCAGTGGGGTAGGTCACGGACAATGCGAATGCCTCCTGGCAGCCATGTGCCACACTGCACCGAGTACTGCCCACCGGGAGAGTTCACCCAAGCTCGGCGTCCAGAGGTTTTTTGGGGGGTCATGTCGACCATTCACACAGATGACTTTAGTCTCCACCCATTTGGCCGTAAAACATTTAACTCTCAGTCTTTGGTCTTTTTCTTTTAATTCTCTAAAGCAGTGGTCGGCAAACTGCGGCTCATGAGCCACATGCGGCTCTTTGGCCCCTTGAGTGTGGCTCTTCCACAAAATACTGACTTCTGTGCATGGGCCATGAAGTTTCAATCGCACTGTACATGTGCGCCCGCACATGGTATTTTGTGGAAGAGCCACACTCAAGGGGCCAAAGAGCCGCATGTGGCTCGCGAGCCGCAGTTTGCCGACCACTGCTCTAAAGTAAATAATTCTGACTAAAACCAGCTGTCTATTCCATGTAAGGCTCAAAATAAAGAATGTCAACAGAGTCAGTTGGCCATGAAATCATTCCTGAGTCATGCAAAACACTCAGATAAGAAATGAAGGCCTTGAAACACTGACACTGACCCCGGGGTAGGATTTCAACAACAACCAGAGGAAGATGTACCAACAGGAATGAGCCAAGAAGAGACAAGCAATGGGTGCGGAATGGCCTGGGAAACAACAGCTGCGATGTTAACAAGTAAGTCAACAGTTATGTTCATAACTGAGAGGAGACCACAAGCTCTCAGCCCAAGAAGGCCACCAGGGGGCGCTATGGATCTTCTCAGCGGCCTTGAACTTCAAGTGGCTCCAATTCAATGGACCATGAAGGGTTGCTCACTGGCCTGTATAACAGCTTAGAGCAGCTGTTTCCTCCCACAGGGTAGACGCACAACCTCCACCCACCCCTGGCTTACCCGCTGACTGTGTAGCTGCTCCCAGGGTGGACGTCAGTGGTGACAGGCTCAGATTTGCGTAAGATGAGCCTCCAACACACCCCTTCACACAGCCGCTCAGTAGGAGATAAAGAGTCAGCAGAGAGGCCACCCCAGCTCAGAGCCGGGGGCCCTTGTAACGTCTGCACCATGGCCTGCACCCCTCTCCTCCTCCTCCTCCTCCTCTTCCTCACTCACTGCCCAGGTGAATACAGACCCCCATACCAGCCACTGGAGGGGTCCCTCTGCCTTTGTTCCTTATCCCTGACAGGTGTCTGCTTTTGGTTTCAGAGTCCAGGTCTCAGGCTGTGGTCACCCAGGAGCCCGAAATGACCGTGTCCCCCGGAGGGACAGTCACTCTCACCTGTGGCTCCAGCACAGGGGCCGTCACCGATGGCCACTATCCGTACTGGTTCCAGCAGAAGCCTGGCCAAGCGCCCAGGACACTCATTTATAACACGAACAACAGACACTCCTGGACGCCGGCCCGGTTCTCAGGCTCCATCCAAGGGGGCAAAGCTGCCCTGACCCTCGTAGGGGCGCAGCCTGAGGACGAGGCCGAGTACCACTGCTGGCTGGTGTACAGTGGTGCTCGACACAGTGAGCGACGCAGATGGGGAACCAAGACATAAACCTCCGCTGGGGCCTGTGACAGGGGATCACGTGATCAGACACACCAGCTCTCAAGTAGCCTAAATGTGGATCATCCATTGAAAAGTAAAGGGAAGGGTACCCAGCTGGCATGGCTCAGTGGTTGAGCATTGACCTAGGAACCAGGAGGTCAGGGTTCGAGTCCCGGTCAGGGCACATGCCTGGGTTGCGGGCTTGATCCCCAGTGTGGGGTGTGCAGGAGGCAGCCGATGAATGATTGTCTCTCATCATTGATGTTTCTATTTCTTTCCCCTTCTCCCATCCTCTCTGAAATAAATAAATAAATAAATAAATAAATAAATAAATATTTTTAAAAGAAATGATGCTATATCATTAATCTTGCTTTTATTTCTTTTTAATTTTTAAAATCCTCACCCAATGAGTGAGAAAATTTTTTCCATTGATTTTTAGAGAGAGTGGAAAGGATGGAGGAGAGAGAGAGAGACAAGCATCGATGTGTCAGAGACACATCAACTGGTTGCCTCCTATCGGCGCCCCAACCGGGGTAGAGGATTGAAACTGCAACCAAGATACGAGCCCTTGACTGGGAATCGAACCCAAGACCCGTTGGTCCATGGGCCAGTGCTCTAACCCCTGAGCCAAACTGGCCAGGGCTAATTAATCTTGTTTTTAATGAAATACTCCTGTTCCATGGTGTGGCTTTTGTGAAGTCAGGGGGAGATGTCTCCTGTTTTCATTAGGAAGCTTTTGTTTACATGTGGGCTAGTGTGACCCCTACTTAGGGCCTAGGACTCAAGTCAAGACAACTGCCTAAAGAATGCAGCCTCGGCCGAAACCAGTTTGGCTCAGTGGATAGAGCGTCGGCCTGCGGACTGAAAGGTCCCAGGTTCGATTCCGGTCAAGGGCATGTACCTGGGTTGCGGGCACATCTCCAGTAGGAGATGTGCAGGAGGCAGCTGGTCGATGTTTCTCTCTCATCGATGTTTCTAACTCTCTATCTCTCTCCCTTCCTCTCTGTAAAAAATCAATAAAATATATTAAAAAAAAAAAAAAAAAAAGAATGCAGCCTCGTCCTCCCGATGTTGTCCTTCAAAGGGCGCCCTTGTCAAATGAAGTTCACGATCCCAGCGGCAGCCTGCCCTGGAGAGAAAGTCTGTAACGAGCCAGGTCAGAACAGGGACCGAGTCAAGCTGGGCCCACTCAGGGGACACCACAGATGCGCAGGTCTGTGCGTCCTTACGTTTTCCTGAACATGAGCTCTGTGCCAGGCTCGGGTTAGAGCTCAGAGCACAGCACTGACCAGAGAGACGGGGTCCCATCCTCCCGGGGCTGACCCTACAGGGAAGTGAGGGACAACCGGCCCATGAGAAGAAGGCACAGGTGGGGTGTGACCACAGGTGACACTGACAAGAAAGGGGTGGACAACAGGAAGCCCTCAGAGGTTTTTAAGCAAGGAGGAGACAGAATCTGAGTTCCGCTTCTCCAAAAGATGAAATGGGAGGAGCAGAGTAAAGGCACAGCCATGGACAGAACTAAAAATTCCCGACCAGAGCGAAGAGGGCTTGCAAACAGGAAACGCCCTGCAGGAGCGCATCTGCCCTTTGGTGATATTCTCACTGTGGTCACTAGAGGGGGCTGTGGGCCAGCGCCTGGGAGGCAAGCTCAGCTGTGAAATGGTCCTGTATGCCTGAGTCCAACTGTCACTGATGTGGAGCAGCTCAGGAGCTGTCAAACGGGGCCACACTGCTCAGCGCCCCCGGGAGGGGAGCTTATTTGCATGAAATGCCCAGCCCCGAGGGTGGAAGGAGCTAAAATGGGAGCAGTGCAGGCTGACTCTGTGCTGAGGGGGCTGGAGAAGCACAACCCGGGGGCGTCTACACCATGGCCTGGGCTTCGCTCCTGCTTGCGCTTGTGGCTCACTGCACAGGTCAGGGGGGCCTCTCTGGGCTGCGGGGTGGGAGGGTGGGAGTGAGAGAGACCACAATGCTCCTTCCTGCCCCCTGTCCCCGTCCCTGACCTTTGGTCTCTCACCTGTTTTCAGGGGCCACTTCCCAGTCTGTGATTCAGCAATCCTCACTGATCACGAACCCTGGGGGGACGGTCATACTCACCTGCGGTGCCAGCACGGGGGCCGCCGTCAGCACCAGTAACTATGCTAGCTGGATCCAACAGAAGCCCTACCAGGTACCCAAGGGTATAATAGGTGGTACCACCAACCGGGTTCCAGGGGTTCCGGTCCGATTCTCCGGCGCCCTGGCGGGAGGCAAGGCCACGCTCACCATCACGGGAGCCCAGCCCGAGGACGAGGCGGAGTATTACTGTGCTCTGTGGTTCAGCAACCATTGCACAGTGACAGATGCAGGCGGGGAAGTGAGACATAAACCCCGGCTCCGTGTCCTCTGCGCCTGCAGACTTCCTTTCTGTGTGTGCAAGGCTGAACCACAGGCCTAGGCAGCGTCTGCCACGGGAGAGGGATGGGTCTCCAAGGGCCGGAGGGCAGACTGTGGGTAACAACCACTAAGACCGCCCCCACTGACCCCACCTCCCGGGGTTCATGCTCTTGGTGATCCCCTCTCCGGGGAGTGGGCTGTCCTGGTGAGGTGGCGGTGCGTGTGAGGACTCCAGGATGATGGAGGAGAAGGGCAAAAGGACTGTTAGGAGACGCCATAACACAGAGACAGCTCTGTTTGGGCAGCACTTAGGAAGGTGAGATGTGAGGGGAACCCCCTTCGCAAACAGGCGCAGGCCAAGGACCAGAAGAGAGCAAAGGACTCCCAAAGCAGGAAACGCACCTAATTAACTGAGCCCCTTCAAAGTGAAACGTAACCACCTTCCCCTTAATGTGTGGGCTGAGCTGAGCGCCTCCCTTCTAATGAATGGAACAGCGTGGAAATGACAGTAAAACTGCTGAGAGGAGGCCGCAAAGGCACTGCAGAGCCCTCGCTCGCTGCCCCCTCCCTCCTTCGCTCACTCCCCTCCCTCCCTAGCTCGCTCCCCTCCCTCACTGGCTCTGGAAGCCAGGTAGTCACATCTTGAGAACACTCAGGTCGCCAGTGGAGAGGCTCCCGTGGAGGACCTCAGGCTTTCTCCCAACAGCCAGAAAGGAACCAGTGTCCTCACTGGCCAGGGGAGTGAGCCATCTTGGAAGCAAGTCCTCCAGCCCCAGGCAAGCCTTCAGGTGACTAAGACCTCAAGAAGCCCCGAAGCGAACAACCCAGCTAAGTTGCTCCTGGGTTCCTGGCTCTCAGAAACAGTGTAAGGCCAGCATGTCAAACTCAAAGGCTAACACGGGCCAAATAAACAAGGTTTAATCATGTGGGCTGCAAACAAACAAAAGCTTCCATTTTCATAGAAACGTAGGTTTGTTTTGATAGAGACATGCTGAATACAAAGGGCTGAAATAAATGAGTCATCATTAATGAGTATTTATGTGGCCCGCGGGCCACAAGTTTGACATGCTTGGTGTAAGGTACCAAGTGTTTTGTGTGTGTTTTTTAAAGCTGTTAGATCTGTACTTTGTTATACATCATTAGACGACTAATAAACTCCCAACTGTGAACTGTCTTTAATCCGGTGCCTCTTCCTCTTTAGTCCAGTTTTTAGCAAGATTCCTGCTGGGTCAGTTAAAGAAAAAGCCCTCCCTTTGGTATCTGAGCAAATTCCTATCCCTTACCCTATCACCCTTGCCTGTCCTTGGCAAGAATCCTGTCAAGTTGGTTTAGCCAAAACCGACCTTATCCTTGAAGTTTCCTTTTAGAAATTTCCTATCCACTGACACCCATCCTGTTCCTTGGCAGTAAATCCCCACTTTGCTCAATCTCTCCTGTAGTACAAAACCGCATTGTAGTTTTCCCCCCTTGAATAAAGTTTTCCTTACTGTCTTTAAGTGTCAAGAATAATTTTTCTTTAACATTTCCAAATTTTGTTACTAGTAATTATTCTCAAATGAATATTTTCATACCTTTACCTGTTACACTAGATTCATTTTGAGAGATCTATTTTCAGATTAAAACATTTCATATATTTATTATAGAAACAAAAAAATATCATTTTTTAGTAACTCATTTGTAATTTGAAAAGAGTATATTTATATAAATGGACTTGTCAGTGTATAATAAACACCCCCCTCAAAGCTCTCAGGAAAATTTTAATTCTCAGTAAAACTACACATTCAGACTAAAACAGTCAGCCTGCAAATTTTTAAATCTTATAATTAAGTTACCAAAAAAGTATGGAGATTAAAACTTTAATAAAAATAAAAATATGCATCAAAGTATTTGGGATTCAGACAAAGCTATAAACAAAGTCCTTAAATCCTTTAATACAGAAAAGTTAACTTTTAAAATAAAAAGCCATAGTAAAGAACAATCCTTTAAAAGCAGGTGGATAGCCCTAACCGGTTTGGCTCAGTGGATAGAGTGTCGGCCTGTGGACTGAAAGGTCCCAGGTTCGATTCCAGTCAAGGGCATGTACCGTGGTTGCAGGCACATCCCCAGTGGGGGGTGTGCAGGAGGCAGCTGATCAATGTTTCTCTCTCATCGATGTTTCTAACTCTCTATCCCTCTCCCTTCCTCTCTGTAAAAAAATCAATAAAATATATTTTTTAAAAAGGTAGGTGTATAAAAGCCCTGGCCAGGTAGCTCAGTTGGTTAGAGCATCATCCCGATATGCCAAGGGTGTGAGTTCAATGCCTGGTCAGGCATATATAAGACTCAACCAATGGGTAAGTGGAACAACAAGTAGATGTGTTGGGGGGTTCTCTCTCTCTCTCTCTTCCTTCTTCTCTCACTCTCAAATCAATTAATACATTTTTTATAAGTCGGAAAAAGTAGGTATATAATGAACCAAGACAAAAATAGAGAATAAAAACAAAACTACTTGGGATAATAAATCAAGAATTGCTTCTTGGGACAAGTAAATCAGAAGCATTAACAAAACTGTGGCAAACCAATGAGGGGAAAAGAAAATGCATTTCAATATTAGAAATAAGAAGGAAATGATATTCTGAGTACAGAGGATAATATTCACCTTCAAGTAGAACTATTTTTTGCTTCAAGAAAGTTTCTAATAGAAAAGTTGTAAATCCAGCCAAGCAAAACGTTGGATCAGTAATGAAAAGGTGAATGATTATCTCAATAGATGGCATAAACTACCCAATAAAACTAAATAACAATTCTCTTTAAATATTCTAAAGATAGAAATTCATTAAGCAGTATACTCATTACCTTTCATGGTAAAGCATTTCTCATTGAAACCAAGAACAAGAAAGCCCATTTTCACATCTTTTTGAAGTTCTGGCCAATGCAGTAAGATTAGAAATAAACACGATTGCCCTAGCCGGTTTAGCTCAGTGGATAGAGTGTCGACCTTCGAACTGAAGGGTTCCGGGTTCCATTCCAGTAAAGGGCATATGCCCAGGTTGTGGGTTCGATCCCCAGTTGGGGGTGTGCAGGAGGCAGCCAGTCAATGATTGATTCTCTCTCATCATTGATGTTTCTATCTCTCTCTCACACTCCCTCCTCTTTGAAATCAACAAAAAATATGTTAAAAAAAATAAATACAATTGGAGGAAAGGCAAAGAGTTTACATAGTAGTGCTAAAAAAATTAAACTATAAATATGCCATGTAACGAATAAAAAGACAAATAACAAAAATGTTTTTTCAAAATAACATTTTATTATAATTGCTATTTTATTTAGAATTTTTGGCAACAATAATAAAATAAAATTTATCTGAAAGAATAAGCAAGCCAAATAGACATGGACATTCATGAGGGGTAATAACAAAATAGTAATCTTGACAGCTATTCAATATATTTGTAAACAAAACAAAGTGGCATTGCTTTAAAAAATATAGAGATATCAATAGAAAAACAGAGAAAGCTCCTGAAGGAACTCAACTCACTGTATTAATTTTCTTTTGGTTGCAGGCACAGAAATGGACTTGAGCGAGCTCCATTCTAAGAGAGGAGCAAAGTCCTTAATAATTATCCCTTCCTAGTTTTTTTGTGAAAACCTAGGAAATTTAACTAGATGAGAGAGGGAAGAAAGTAGAAAGGAGACACAAAGTGTCTCTTTGGAGAAGAAAAGGGATGGGGCCAAATTTCATTGTCAGTGTCACTTTAAGAACTTTAATGAAACTCAACAAATCAAAGGAAATGTCCAACGAATAAATGAGGTAGAGAGCCATGCAGGTCTAGGGGAAGAGAATTCTAAGACAAAGAACAGCAGTTGCAAAGTCTTTGGATTAGGAAGAAATGTGATTTGCTTGAGGAAAAGCAAGGCCAGTGCATCAAAAATAGTGCACCAGTGGGGAAAACGGTAGAGAAGCATGGTACAGCATGGAAAACAGAGAGGAGGTAGGCAGGGGCTATATCACTGAAACCGTGGTAATAAGTAACAATTTGTACTCCTTAGGGGCATATTTTAGTGAAATATCAAACAACAGTAACAGTTGATAAAACCAAGTAGCCACAGACACATAGAATAAAAACATTTTCATATTTTTACCATCGAAACAGAATAAGGGAGATAAGTATGCAAAGTCTAAAGATCTAGTTATACCCAGAAATTTCCACTTGATACCAACACATACACACATACACACACACACACAAACACACACACTTTTCTACCCCTAAAGAAAGGAGTTCAGGCTAAAATTTTAGCAAAGTGCCTTGGCCCAAGCAAACAAACTGAAAAGGCCTAGTAAAATGTTCAAAGTGCAAATCCATCAATCAATTAGTCAAGCATTGAGCAAATACAACAAGAATCCACACCAAGGATATTATCTAAAACATGGACAATACACTCACAGCTACTTTACTGTCTAGTGCCTCCTCCCCAACTCTTAAGAGGGATGCTAAACCCTTGATGATGATCACTTCTCAGGTTTTTGTGAAAGTTTATGGAATTTAAATAGATTGAGGAGGGAATAAAGGAGTGGGGAGATATAAGGTGCCTTGAAGAGAAAGCAAAGGGAAAAAAAGATTTTCCTGGCTTAGATCTCTAGCCAGGATCCCAGATTCCTTGAGTGGAGCACAGAGGCTGCTGGGTACCTGGGCGGGGGTAGAAGAAGGGATGGCACTAGAATATACTGAGGGAGACTCAACCCTGGGAACCCACAGAAGCAGCCAAGGCCGCCAATGTTCAGAAATCAAACTCAGAAAGTATTCCAGTGAAGTATTCCAGTTCTGTGAAAGGACCCTTGGAAATGGCAAGGGAAGGTCTCCTCATAGTATATTCACCTAATAGATAGGTGGACAGATTAGATGAAGGGCAATAACTCTAGGACCTAATACTTATTAAAATAAAAGGAACATTACTTGCACACTGGAATGTGTCAAGACCCAAAAGGTATTAGTTTCATGAAATGGGAAATTACACACACAAGACAATAATAACTCTTAACTGTAAAACATTCATGCCCAACAAGGCAAAGTACAAAACTGCAAACTTCACATGTTCAATTAGGGAAAGATACACGAACATAGAAAAATATACGGAAAAGCCCTATAACAAGCTTAATTTTAGTAAGTCACCTGGGCTATTTGTACCCACTGTACCTACTGTTCTTGGACAATGCCCATTCCAGCTTAACCGTTAGAGAACTAAATTGAGCTCAGTCCATGAACTGGACAGACACAATTTGGCCCTTTTTAGTGAAAATTATGTACAGTTCAAACTATGGATGTCAGTGCTTCTTTGTCAACGGAAACTTTACTTCTTCACTTCTGTGGCTGTAAGGGACATAGCTCATTCTGACAAAAGGCCAGCCAGAAAGGAGGGGAGGGAACAAATTGAATTTCCTTGTGGGTCACTCAACAAGAGGCCCATTGGCACCAGGCCCCATTCTATTAGCTCCCTCTGCTTAAGCCAATGATACACCGGTTGTCTGATGTCTGCAGGGGCCCCTCACCAAACATAGGCATTTTATTGTAATGACTTTGCCTCTTTGGATGTACTTGGGGCGGGATAACGACACTGACACAGTATTCTCTCTGTCTTGGCTCCAAGACAAGTGAGTGTATGCCGCTCTCTCCACTGGGAAAAAGAGCCTCTGCTCTCCATTGACTAACCTCCCACTTCCTGGTCCCATTCACGCCATAGCTTCTCCCTCAACTTCTCCACACCCAGATGTTCAGAGGCAGGTTACTTTAGGCCAGCACAATAGAGGCACTTCTGGGACTTCAGCAGTAAACAGGACCATGCCATACCAAAGCCATTCCAGTCTGACTAGAGTTAATATTATAATCTTCAAGGCATGTAACTCTACAGATTCTATATACAGAAAAAAGAGATTTCACACTCAAAAATAACATGAAATAGAAAAATAATAAATAGGTTTCTGGCTTTTCTTTCACATACATATACATACACAAGCACCTTTTGTGTTAAGCCAGATACAGTCACATAAAAAGCAGTCAATACATTTTTAAAATAACATCTCAAAACTCGTATCAAATAATACTGAATTTCATAAATTTTATAAAAAAAAAACTCTTAAATGACCCATTGGTTTCACTATTCTTAAGCTACTAATGTTTTGTATTTTTTTATTTATGAGGTTTCTCACTTTCATTAAAGTACTTGCTTTAGATTTCCTGAAAATGGGATTAACGGTCGTTGTTGTTATTGATGTTGTTTTAATTCTACTTTTAGGTCTAGGGTGATGGTTCAGAATCAGATGTGCTCACAATAATGGATGCTACTTCCACTGACCCTGGTTGAAGAGGCTCCAGTGATACCTGAATAACAACTTTAGTTTCAGGAGGCAATCCTTCCAGTTGCTCAGGCTTCTTAAACATTTGATGACAGCGGGTCTTGTGCTCCATTTTCTCCTTGAAAGTTAAAAACTGTAGCCGGCATTTGGAACACTGATGAATAAACTTTTCCCAGTGTCCTCTATAATGATACATGTAGGGTGCTGCCAGTTTGAAAATTTTGAGACAAAATGGACAAAGCAGATTCTTAGTGTGTGCATGCCAGGTTCTGAAATGTGTTTCCACATCAGCAAAGGCCGACGATCTATAATTGCAAACCTGGCACACGTAGGGCATTTCGCCAGGCTTATGATTGTCCTTCATGTGCTGTAAGAGAGCCTGATCTGTTTCAAATGACAATTCACAAATTCTACAGACAGCGGAGGGCTCCTGGGCTGTGTGCACACTTTCGATGTGACGCTGCAGCTGGAAGGGAGTGGGAAACTGCCGGTGGCAATGCTGGCAGGTGGTGTGGTTTTTCCAGTTGTCATCTCCCTGCTTCTCAAGTTCCAAATGGTGCTTCACGTGATTCATAAACTTGACATTTTTTAGAACTTTCCTGCAGCTGAAGCATTTAAAGGTTGTGTGAGTCTTTTGTTCTGGCTGCCTATCTCCTGGATGCTGTCCGTAGTAAAAGTCATGAAGTAACACAATCAGATTTCCTTTCTTGAGATCGTCAGTCTTGTTTTGACTTGCTAGGCTCAAAAGATCTGTTTTTGTCAGTCTATTTTCTCCAACAGGATTTATAGTCTGGAAATGGACTTTGTCCTTTGGAAAAGCTGTTGGAAAAAGTGCTCCATTCTGAATAGGGCTTAATGAGGTATGAACACCATTTGAGGGTGTGCTTTGCTGAGGAATCATTGTATGAAAGATTCCTGAAGAGGACACAACTGAAGACTGTCCCCCTGTGATTTTGTCACTGAGTTTAGGCCTTTTTGGACTTATGCTGTTTACTTCAGAAGTGCAAAGTCGCTTTGATGCACGAGGACTTTTACTCAGACCTCCTACAGAAAGTGCTGATCCCACTGGATGCTGCAATGAACTTGTGAATGTAACCAAAGGAGAACATAACTCTGAAGAGCTATTAGGCACAACTTGTGGTGAATTACTTCTATAATCAGGTTCAGACAAAGGCTCAATAATAATAGGACTATCTGTTAATCTTGATTCAGGCTCAGGAACTGGCAAGACAGTCACTGCTTCGGATGTAGGGGTCACATGACTTACAGGCTGCAATTTGTGAGCAGTATCTTTTCTGAGCTTACCATACCTTTTTCTCCTTGAACATGAACCCGGGGTGACTCTGTTCAAGATGTGGGAAACGACTGGTTTTGAATGTGAAGTCACCCCAACGAAGATCAGCTCAGCATCTTCATTTACATGTTCCACCCCAACAAAGATCAGCTCAGCATCTTCATCTACTTGTTTGTTTTCTTCTATGCTCTTCTGTGGTCCTGGCTCTTGTTTTTCCTCACATACCACATATGGTGGTCCCATTTTCTAACTTTTTTTATTCTTGAAGGGTGTGGCCACAAGTCCTAGTTTTTCCTTTATGTGAACTGCCACCTAAGTACAAACAACACTACACATCAGTAAGTACAGAAAAAAATGTATCTCATTTAATTTTCTCCAAAACTCAAGCTAGTTACAAACATCCATTATTTTACAGATAAGGACACTGAGACTCAAAGAGAATAAATGACAGCTTAAAACTATGATTACAAGTCTGTGAGACTCTAGAATCTAATTATAGATTTGTCCTATGCTGATTATGATCTCTTCTGTTGCCTCTACCGGCAAATGCCAATGGCAATCCCCTAGCGGTGGCAATCAAAAATGTTCTATGGGAGAACTTCTTCCTTAATCTAACCTTCTTCGCAGGATCACTTCCACACTCCTAGTAACTACCTTCTAGGTAATTCTACATTTATGCTCTAACATCCTCTCTATAAAAAAAATCTAAATCAAAAGTATTAATTTCTTCATAATACCATAAAACTCAAAAGATAATTTGACAAGTAATATGACCATCAGAATTATCTCAGGATGGACTTCTAAAGGCTAGAAAAGTTTATGATTCAGCTAAAATTATATGTAGGGTTTGGAAACAGAGCTAGCACTAAAATGTGTGATTCCTGAATTCTGGTTCTGTGTTCTTCCCAACAGAACTCTGATTTAGTGCATGTCTATTTCTGATGATGGTGCTATTAATTGCTTAGTCTCTAAGGATCAAAGAGCCTCACTGGATTCATTTTTACTCTCCTTCTACTTTATAAAATCTGTTCTAACCTCCCCTAGCTCCCATCAATTTAATCACAGGAATGTATTAGTGATTCTAAGTAATTTTTTAGAGCACTGGTCAGGTCATCCTAACTACATTTCATTTCCATTCTTATTAAAGCACTTACTCCCAACTTCTAGGTTTAGGCCCACTGGTTACTTCATGTCTGTACATCTGTAATAAACTTCAAATTGTTCTGTCTTATCTCTCTAGCCTTCAAATTATATAGCACATTGCCACTATGTGAATCTTAAAATACCACTGTAATTATATTATTCCTTTATTTCTAAATGGTTGGGTGTTTTTTTTAAATCCACACCTGACAATTTTTAAATGTGACATATACATACAATGGAATATTATTCAGTCATAAAAAGGAAATTCTGTCACATGCTACAACATGCATGAACATTGAAGACATGTGGTAAATGAAATAGGCCAGCCACAAAAAAGACAAATACTGTATGATTCTACTTATATGAAGTATGTAAAGTAATCAAAGCAACAGAAAAGATACAAATCTTAGAATAGTAGGATGAATACCAGGATCTAGGGCAGTGATGGTGAACCTATGACACGTGTGTCAGAGGTGACACGCGAACTCATTTTTTTGGTTTACTTTTCTTTGTTAAATGGCATTTAAATATATAAAATAAATATCAAAAATATAAGTCTTTGTTTTCCTATGGTTGCAAATATCAAAAAATTTCTATATGTGACACGGCACCAGAGTTAAGTTAGGGTTTTTCAAAATGCTGACATGCCGAGCTCAAATGGTTCGCCATCACTGATCTAGGGAGAGAGTGAAAAGGGGAGTTGGTTGTTTAATGAGTAGAGTTTCAATTTTGCAACATGAAAAAGTTCCAGAGAGCTGTTTCAAAAGACTGTGAATATACTTAACATTTAAAAATGGTTAAGGTGGTAAAATTTATGTTATAGGGTTTTTAGCACATTAAAAAATAATTAAACAATGGGCAAAGGATGTCAATAGACATTTCTCCAAAGAAGATATATATACATAGCCAATACCCACAAAAAATACTGCTCAACATGTTTAGTCATTAGGAAAATGTAAATCACAATTAGATCTGCTTCACACCCACTATTGGCTACAATAAAAAAGAGGAACAATAATAAGTGTTGCAGAAGATGCAGGGAAATTGGAATCCTCATATATTGCTGGTGCAATTACTGGAAAATGGCGCAGCCACGTTGGAAAACAGTTGGCAGTATTTCAACAATTAAATATAGTTACCTTTTTTTTTTAAATTCAGAGAGAGGAAGGGAGAGAGAGAGAGAAAAAAAACTTCAATGATGAGAGGGACTTATGGATTGGCTGCCTCATGGGTACCCCCTACCAGGGATGGAGCCCACAACACAGGCAAGTGCCCTGACCAGGAATAGAACTGTGACCTCCTGGTGCATGGGTCAATGCTCAACCACTTAGCCACACCATCCAGGCAAAATACAGAGTTACCATATGATCCAGCAATTTTACTCCTAGGTCTATACTGCAAAGAATTGAAAACACAAATCCACACAAAAACTTGCACAACAATGTTCAAACATCATTATTCATAATAGCCACAGAGTGCTAACAATTCAAATGTTCACTAATTGATGGGTGCATATACAAACTGTGGTAATACAATGGAATAATATTCAGCCATTAAAACTAATAAAGCAGCCCGAACTGGTTTGGCTCAGTGGATAGAGCGTTGGCCTGCGGACTGAAGGGTCCCGGGTTCGATTCCAGTCAAGGGCATGTACCTTGGTTGCGGGCACATCCCCAGTGGTGGTGGGGAGGGGGGGGGCATGTGCAGGATACAGCTGATCGATGTTTCTCTCTCATCTATGTTTCTAACCCTCTATCCCTCTCACCTTCCTCTCTGTAAAAAAAAAAAAAAATCAATAAAATATATTATAAAAAAAACCCAATAAAGCACCACGGAACATATATGATATGAATGAACCCTGTAAACATGCTAAGTGAATAAAACCAGACACAAAAGTCCACATAGTTTATGATTCCACTTACAATACATAAAACATCTAGAAAAGGTAAATCCATACAGACAGAAATAAACTAGTGGTTGTCATGGGATGGGGAGGGGGGAGAAATAAGGAAGGAAAGTAAGTTGAACTAAAAGAAAAATAAAATATCAGGTCCCAATCCTGAAACATGTATATGTTATGTGATTTGGAAAAAGGATCTTTGCAGATGTGATTAAATTATGGGTTCTGAGATGGAGAGAATATCCTGGATTACACAAATGGGCCCGCAATGCCATATATGTATGTCCTTCAATTTTAAACCCTAAAGAGTAAATTTTGCCATATGTGAATTATAACTCAATTAAAGAAAAAAATGCCTATTACCTCTCCCCCCGACATCCCAGCAACTGGTACTGAGACAGGCTAGGAAGCCAGGACAAGTGGACAGAGAAACTGAAACCAACTGGCCCAGCAATTTACAGCCAGATACAGAAGGTCACCTCCTTAGAGTTAACATCTAGGCCTCAGTTGTATTTCAGCTCCAGGCCCAGAAAAGCAGCAAAACCAGGTGGGGGATGCCACGACCAACTACAATGACTAAGGACCCCCTGCCCTGAACTAACTAATCAGTAGAGACCATGACCCTGAAAGAACACACTTAGAAAACTGATGAATATTCTGCTGAAAACCTTCCCTGACAACTCCCTAAGATTCCTGCTTGCAAGAGAGATAAAAGCCTCAAGGCAAAGGACTTAGGGTTGGCTCCCCCTCCCCAGAGTCCTCCCTTGTCTTTCTCTTCCCCTACCGGCATGCATCCCTAAACTGTAAGGGACCCCACAAGGCTTGCAACCAGGGAGCAATGGGCAGTGGCAGCTTGTCCTGAGCTAAGCTCCTGACCCTGTCCCCAAGGCTCTGTTTTCTCTGACTACTTAGTGAGCCAAAGCAGCCCAGCCTAGGCTCATGTCCCCACCTAGTCCCTCTCCTTCTTCTATCCTAGGCCCTTCCTTGTTTCACTGTCCCCAGCTTTAATAACCGTCCTCTAAAAATCACCTGGACTTGTACTGTGAAATCTTTTCTGCAAAAAGTCAAGAACCCACACACTACCAGTTGGCCCTAGGCAGACCTACTCAGGGCCATGTCCCCTTTCCAGTAACGATACCAAATTCAAAGTCCCTTTATTTGGAAAATCAGAGGTAGAAGAAGAAATTCATAAAAGAAATGGGCTTAGAAAACAAGTTATAGAGATAAAGGAAGGGCCCTTGGAGCTTGGGAGCTAGGAAAGTAATGGTAATGTACCTTGTGGGTGGGGCGAGGGCAGAAGGGGAAGGGAAAGGTGTGGGCACGCTCTGGGAAGGGAGAGTGTGCTGGGTCTTCCATCCCAGGAGAAAAGGTTGGAACAGTGTACAAATAGGAGTGGTAGCCAGCCTCCAAGATGGGCCCACATGAATCCCACCTCCTGGCATTCACTCTCTTGCGTAGCCCTCTCCCACACTATCACAGGGTTTGCCTGTGGGACTAAGCAAATATGGCGCACCGAACTTTTGAAAAAGAGCCTGCACTTCTCTTGGGTGAAAGCTCGCTCTTGAATCACTCACTCTGGGGGAAGCCAGCTGTCATGACATGGGCAGCCTCATGGAGAGGCCCACAGAGTGAGGAACTGAAGCTCCTTGCCTACAGCCAAGTGAGTAAGCTTAGACGAAGATCATCTGACAAAAGTCAAGTCCGCGGACACAGACAAAAACTTGACTACAACTTCATGAGAGACCCTGAGCTAGGACCACCCTGCTAAGGCACTCTGGATTCCAGACCTTCAGAAACTATGAAAATGAAGATTTATTTTACGCTAGCAAGTGCTGAGATACACAGTGTTACACAGCAACAGATAACTCATTAAAAAATGGATCATAACTTACCTGTAAACGTGACTACTGGCATAAAATAAATTTTGACGGCCTCCCCTATCCAGCCACATTCAAATACAGAAATAAAGCCCTTATGGAAAAGGGTATAGAATTAAACAAACTAACCCCATGTAATCATTTTAACCAATATATATTCGCCTTAAATGAACCACTTATTACTTTAATATATTAGCTGAAATCTTACAGTATGTGTTATCAGTCCATTTTAGACGTTAAAAGAAAATAGATTTACATAGCTTAAGATCTATGGTACTCCTACTTTTCTTTTTCCTTTCAAGGTATTCCCCCACCCTCCCCTTGTTTAAGGAAGCAGTTTAGAAGGTTCCAAAATTTCCTAAATCAATGATCGACCTGAATTTATCACACATATGCAGATTCAGATCACATACACTCAGGAAACACTGTCTAAATAATGTTTTAGCACAAAAGGGAATAAGAGAAAAACTGAAGAAAAAAATACCGTCTTGGTCCTCGTGATGAAGGCGTCCCTCCTCTTATCTTGGATGTGCACTGAAACTTCTAAGAACTTGCGATATTTCAGGCAGGAGAAGGTCACATCCTTGAGGCAACCAGAGAAAGGGATTAAGGTTATTTACATGTTACAGACGTATTTTCTACCCGCTGTCCACCTGATACTCTCATTTAGCTGTCCCTCAAGCATCTCCCCTTTAACCAGAAAAGAGACTTCCTTTCTTCAAACCCATTTCTCCAAATAAATAAATTAATTAAATTTTGAATTGTGCGTAGGCTTCCTATCATTATAGTGTTTCTTTTTCCACACTAGTTATTTTAACCTACATTTTAAATGTTTGTAAAAGGTTAACTGTCCTACATCCAACTTCTATAAAATAATTCCACCCACTTATGAAGGAGGAGGACATAGAAGAGGTAGAACCTGGGCACTCGCTCACATGCCTGAGTCGATAAAGATGGAAATAACGCCCCCTGTGGAGTCGGTTATCTTGAAACAGGATAAAAATCACCACGGAGGTGAAATGACTCTGTTAACTGGGTGATCACGGGCGACACCCATCATACTTTTCCGGGCAGACCGTTTTCACTGGGGGCGCACAGGTAAAATGAGAGGGTGTGGTAAGTGCATTGAGATTCCCGAGGAAAGAATCTGCAGAGAAATCTACGCAAAATATAGATCTGGGGGAAGAAGTTTTTATCTGGGGGGAGAAATGCTGAAATGCCCCCAAAGCCACTGACCCACCGCCTGGAGGTCCTGCACAAAAGCGAACCAGTGGGAACGCTGGTGGGTGGGGTGGGGAAAGCCGAGTGTTTTGGAGGGAATAACTTCAAAGAGACGTAAATGGCTACGTGGGCTCGGTGCGGTTCAGAATGAACTTGATTTTCACACTGCTGTCACCTCTGAAATAAACTGAGGTGATGTTCTGGTAAAAAACAATAATAATAATAAAATAAAAATAAAGGGGAAAAAAACACACACAAAAAAATCCTGGGAACTGCCTGAAACAAAAGCCTCAACACCCACCCCCGGCCCGGCGCTCAGGGGCGCCTCACTAGGGCCCGGGCGGCTTTAGAGACTCGGCAGCGAGGAGGGGGCGCCCCGCTGGGGGGAGGGGCGGAGACCCTCAGAAATGGGTGAGGTGCGTCCAGGCCCAGCGGCTCGGCGCCCACAACTGTTCCTCAGGGGGCGACACGGGGTGCAAAACCGGTGTCGGGTTTTTGCCCCGAGAGAGAGCTCCCCCGGAGACCCCGCGGGGCAGGGGGGCGGGGGCTCAGGCGCGCGGACAGGCCCCTTCGCAGCCCCGGGGGGTGGGGACCCCGCCGGGGTGGGAAAGGGGGGCGGAAAGCGGCGCCTGAGGAGCCGGGGCGGCGAGTGTGTGGGAACCGGGTCCTGAGAGCGGCGGGCGGCGGCCGCGGGGCGACGCGGGGACGGGGACAGGCCGCCGGCAGCCGTGCAGCCGCGGGATCCCGCTCCTCTCCCCTCGGGGGCGCCCGGCCGCGCCACGCCCCGCTTACCAGTCCCCGAGCCGCCGCCGCGCTCCCGGGCGAAGCGGAGGCGCCGCCGTCCCCTCAGGCCCCAGCGCCGGCCGCAGCCCCCGCGAGCGCCGCGACCACTGACTGGCAGCCAGGTGCGGGCGTGAGGCCGCGGCGCCGGCGCTGCGCGCTGATTGGCCGCGCGATGGGCCCGGCGCATGCGCGCTCCGCTCCGAGTGGGACCGGCTGAGGCCTTGGGCCGGCGGCGAGGGTGCGGGCCAAGGAGCACCGGAGCCCTGGCAGGGTCTCGGCGGCCAAGGTTGCCCCGAGGACCAGGGTTCGGGCCGGAGAACAGGCTGCCGGTCCTCCAGGGACTAGGCTGCCCCCCTGGTCCCTATCTCCTGGTCCTCAAGTGCCCTCTGCCCATGAGGCGCCGCGGCCTGCCCTCTGCTCAAGGCGCTTGGCCGTCCCGCTGCTCTGGCCGCCCGTCCTCCTCTCGTTGCATCTGCGGCCAAGCCAGTCTCGCCTGCAACCTGGTTTTGTACAACGCACAGCACGCTATGAATGAGCTTCGCCTTTTTAAAAGGATTTTTAGAGTGAGGAAGAGAGAGAGAGAAACATCAATGATGAGGATCATCCATCGGCTGCCTCCTGCACGCCCCACTGGCTCTCAGTGGGGAGTAGGGCCTGGGCAGGGAGGGCCCCCGAGAACTTGTACTTCAGTGGACCTCACTATAGGCCACTTAGTATGTTCCAGACCCTGTGGACACACCTTGTGTGTGCTGACTGAATAGGCAGAGGTAGTGAGAAGACACCGGATGCAACAGAGAAAATAACCGACCAGGAAATGATAAAGGGTGATGTGGACTCCTGGGACCCAACCTCATCCAGCCTAGAGAGTCTGGGCATCATGGATGCTCATTTGACCAGTAACTGCAGATGGGAGAATCGGGTTAACATGTCATAGAGGACACCAGACGGTTAACACTGAGGTTCCCTTTATTACTGACATTTCTTCACAACCATTCAAACAAAGGTAACTCCCACATTTACTTCCCAAATCTGAATCCCTCCCCACTAGAGATACAGATTCATATTTCTAACACATCTCCCCAAAGAAACCATTAACTCCCCATATCAACATTTCCCCCCAACACTGAGTTGTCAAACTGTGGCTGCTGTGTTCCTTTAAGATACACTTATGTCTGGGCTTCAATGTCCAAGTGCCCAGAATAAAGTCTACGATTTGTGCACTCAGCTAAATAGACACGTAACAGGGACACAGAATGGGATTTGGGTCATAGAAGGTTCTATCGCCACAGCGAGGACAGGGGCTAGCACAGAGCCAGACCATGTCGGGCCGCCCCAGCTTCTGCAGCATTTGCTTCAGCACAGCATGCACCTGGGCAAGCTTGCCCAGGTGGAGGGTGCCACTGGTCTCCTCGTAACTCTCCAGGGGGGCAGCATACAGCACGCGGGTCAGCTTGCTCAGCCCGATGGTGTGGCGCAGCAGGTCCTCCAGGACCGTCATGGAGATGGGGTTTTCACAGAAGCTTAAGGTCATGAGCTGGGAGCAGTGGCTCAGGGCAGGCAGGATGTCCATGAACTGGGGGTCCATGATCCCACACTCATCCAAGTCCAGATTCTGGAGGGTGGGCGAGGCTTTCTCTATCAGAAGTTGGAGTGGCCCCGAAGTGATATTGGTCAGGTTGAGGCCGTTGAAACTCAGGCCTTTCAGCTGACTGACGTTCAGGTGCCGGGACAGATGTCTCAAGTCTCTTTCTAAAAACAGGCAGTTAGTGATGGACAGGGTCTTCAAGGGGTTCTTCAGGGACCTGGGAAGACACAGAGAAGTTAGTTCTGGGGGATGGAGCTGGTGGGCAGAGGGAGGTGAGGATGACCCCGGCCTTAAGGGAAAAGAGGTCCATCTCCCCAAAATCTAAAGTTTTCCAGGTGATGATCAACCCCAGGATGTTGCGTGGTGTGAAGAGTCATTCAAGTCAGTGCAAATTTGAGTGGAATCCTTTCTCCATCACTAATTTGCTGTGTGACTGAATCAAGTGAATGAAACCTCACACACGCCCTCTGCTCATCTGCCAAGTATAGTGCATCATAACCCTCAGAACCCCCGCCCCCCGCCCAAATTTGTGAGGATGAATGAAAAGATGGGAGGTGCTCAGAAAGGAACCTGACCCAATGCCTCAAGCAGGAGGGAACCAGTAAGTTTTAGTATTGGGAGACATGATCCTAAATGCCTTCAACTCTGGCTTCCTTCCAGCCACAGCTTGGACCCCCATCACCCTTATCTTTGAGCCCAGTGAGGCTACTGGTAGACGTGCAGAAAGGACTAACCTGGGCAAGGTCTACCAACACTAGTACGGGCTGCCAGCCTGCAGGAACTTAGATCACTGCATCATCCACAAACCATCTATCCCTTCTGATAATTCCTTACTCCAGCATTCTGCATTTCCCGCGTATTCCCTTAGCGGGAGCCTAAGGCAACCCTTGGCAGACAGGCAATTCGAGGCAGGTTTGGAGTGAAAGGCTCCTATCGACAAATTGCTGAGTGCAGAGCTAAGCACTGAAACCTCACCTCTGATGGGCTTTCCCTCCGTCACTGCCATCCTCACTGGGTTCTTTTCCATCATCTTCACCTAGACATCACTTCCTAAGGGAAGAATTCCCCAAGCTACCTCACCCGGCCTCAAGTCCATTACATTGATTCCTACCAAGGGGTCTCTTTACTACCATCTGTCCTAGTTCATGCCTCCAACCTTTGTCTGGGGGGTTTGGTGACCACATGCAAGGGGACAGAGCAGTGAACGCGACACTGGCTGTGTGGACCGACGAGTGACGCAGGCACTCCAGCACTGCTGACGGCGGCACGTAGGAGAGCCCGTCACTGTGGACTGAGAAGACGGGGCTCGCTCTGGTCTGCAGAGGAAGCTCGCCACCCCTCACCTGAGGATCTGGTCCAGGCGGCCTTTGAGGAAGGAGACAGAGTCCAAACAGAGCTCCTGGAGGCAGGGCAGGCCGAGGAACTGAGAGGTGACCTGGCCAACGCACAGCTCCTCCTGCTCCATGGTGATGCGAGAAGACGTAAGGATGTGGGAGAGGAGGAACCGGCGCAGGTTGCCCATCTGGCCCAGGTACGGCGCGAACTTCTTCAGAGTAGACAGCTTCCAGGTGCAATTTAGCTCCAAATCCTGGACGGAGTCGAGCTGCACCATGTTGAGGATGTTCATGTTCTGCTTCGACACAGCAAAAACCTTCAGCTTCTTACAGCACAGGTGCAGCAAGCCTCTCCTCTTGGTGACTTTCCTAATGAGGTAGCTGAGGGACTCGTCAGGGATTCCTTCCTTGAGGCAAAGGTCTACGAACACCTGCACGGGGGCCAAGGGTGGATTGGGCCCCGCCCCTGAACTGTCCTCTTTCCCTCTCTTCCTCATGGGCTGGGCGGCCTCAGGCTCCAACAGTGAGCACACGTCAGTTCTGGTTCCAGACCACACGGTCCAGAACTCCTGATGAACTTTCTTCTGTAAGTTCAGCAGCTGCAGTTTCCATCTCCTGCGGGGAAAACAGGAGATAGACTGGATGCGTGAAGATAACAGGGAATAAGACCATGACTGTGAGTCTAGGAATCCGGGCACCTGGACCAGACACCTGACTGGACTTTTACTCCATACCCCAGGTATCAGGTGCTCCTTGTGCTACTGGGATCCTTCCTGGTCCCCATTCCTGGTACCTTTAGGTGCCACCCCAGGGGGTGGGTTCCTGTTCCTTCGGTCACCCTCTGCATCCTAGCCAGCCCTATACACCCAAAGCCTCTCCCCAGAATGACCGCAGCAATGGCTCCAAGGCCCCCCTGAGCTCCCCCTTAGGCCAGCACGCCCCTGATCCCAGCTCTATCTGCTCAGATCCCCAGGGTCCAACCAGGCTACTGAGCCCCTTCACCTGGGGCGAGTCTCCTGGGCAAGCAGGGCATCGAGCCCGTCGAGCGCAGCCTGGAAAATCTCGTGGTCGGGCTGCCGATCCTTCATCAGGGCCCCCAGAGGGAGGCAGGGGAAGGGCCAGGCCTGCACCATCATCTTCAGGACGTTGGTGTGCTTCCCGGTAAAGGCCTCCATGAACAGTGGTGGGAAGAGCTCCATGGGCAGCGATTCCAGAGCAGCGATGGCCAAGGCCTCATCCTTCAGCAGGCCCTGACAGGCCAGTTCCAGGAGACTGCGTGGGGCCGGGAGGCTCATCCTGATGAAGCTGCCCTGATAGGGATCCTGGGAGACATCAGGGAGCAAGGCATCCTTGTCAGGCTGAGCATGAGCAACCCCGGTCCCTCCACCCTTCAGGGGAACCAGCTGCGGGCCAAAGGCACTGCTCTGGCAACAGTGGGAGCGTCCTCAATTTACCCCGATTCCACTTCCTGCGTGGGGGCCACAGACCACAGCTCTGCCTCTGCCGGTGGCAGGACAAGCATCTCGCCAGGCACCCAAGGAGGGGTAAGAACCACTGGCACCCTCCCACTGCTACCCACTGGCAGCATTTCATTCTGCTGAACAGAAAGCACAACCTTATTCCTGGATCTCCATCCAGTTAACCCTGATTGGGTCTTACACTCTCCATGCAACCAACCGAATCCTATGTCCATTCATGAAAGAAGAAGAAAATGAAACCAACCTGGGAGGAGGCTTGATGGGGGCGTTTGCGCCACATCAAAATTCCCAAATGTCCAAGGTCAGGCAGCTTTAGGCAGACAGCAGTATCATCCCCAAAGAAAAAGAAATAAACAACAAAATGATTGAATATCAACTCGTGTCTTACACTTTGTTACCTGAAACTGCAAATCGTGTGCCCATTCACGGAGGAACAGAGATACACCTAGGGACCATTGGTCCAGATTTTGAGGGTCAAGGCTTCCCCAAGGCAGGTCAGGCCAAAATCAGAACCAGGAGTTGGCGAGGGAAAGGGAGGGGCTGCAAGTTTGTAATGGAACAAAGGAATTACCCAAGACAAAGGAAAATATATTTGGGAAATTCAAAGATTTTGATCAGGAGAAATCTGGAAACTAAAAGGGTAGTGGTTAAGGAGGAAACCAGGGGGTCTTTAGAATGCTGTTTCCCCTCCTCTGGTCTTTGCTGACTTGGGAGCCCTCTTTCTGCATCCCTGGAATGTCAGTCAACTTCTCATGCTCTGACCGGTTTGGATAGAGCGTCGGCCAGCGGGCTGAAAGGTCCCAGGTTCGATTCCGGCCAAGGGCATGTACCTTGGTTTCGGGCACATCCCTAGTAGGAGGTGTGCAAGAGGCAGCTGATTGATGTTTCTCTCTCATCGATGTTTCTAACTCTCTATCCCTCACTCTTCTTCTTGGTGAAAGATCAAGAAAATATATTTTTTAAAAAAACAAAAAACAAAAAATACTTCTCATGAGCCCGAGGTGTGGCCCCGATGCTGGGGGACACCGACTGATAACAGAAATCAGGAATTCATGCTTGTGATTTTTGACAGCCCAGGACTGACCCTTCTCTCTGCCGCAAATTACTCTTGAGTCATGGCCTTGACCTCTCCTCTCAGGGTCCTGGGCCCAGTCTGCCCTGACATAGCCATTCTCAGTGCAGCTGAGTGTGTGTGTGTGGGTGGGTGTGTGTGGGTGTGTGTGCCGGGGGGGAGGCGTACAACAGCATCTGTGTGCAGCCCGATGCTCCCAGTGCATGAGGTCGTCCTCTCTCCAGCCCCATCTCCAGCTCCAAGGCCTCCCTGACCTCCATGGGCTGCAGCCAGAGGACAGGCTGTGTGTGCACTATTGCTGCTTTCTTCCCAGAGGCCTCCCTTTCCCGCAGTGGTCCAAGGTCACACCAAACGTGAGCCAAGTCTGGGGGGTCTGATGCCAGCCCTGCTCCTGCGCTCTGAGCAGTTCCCAGCCGTAACCGTGGCTTTGGGGATGGGGTCCCTAACACACTACAGCTTCTGCTCTTCTTTTGCTTCTTGTAAAAAGGCAGCAGGACAAACACTTTCGTGGGGAAATGACTGGGGAATACAACAGCTGCTCCTGCTTCTCCTCCCCACCAGGGACCTCAGGATGCAGATTCCGCCCACGTCCTCGGTGATGAGAACGGAGGGGGACCCCCAAGACGGCTCACGGAACGGGCTCACCTGAAGACGTCTCCCTTCCACTCGGGTCCAGCTCAGACTGGCCTCAGGTCCTCCAAGGGCCTCCGATGGCTTCCCTGGTCTCCTGTGGCCTGGGTCACTGTGTCCACCCAAGTCTGAGAGTGAGAACCAAACGGCTCCAAAGACAAGGAGACGGCAGGTTAACCGAGCATTTAGGAAGCCGGGGGGCACGGGCCACTGGAGGCAGCCCCGGACGGATGGGCATCGCCTGAGCGCCGTCGGGCGTGGACAGCCGTCAACCAATGTCTCTCTCTGTCTCTCTCTCAAATCGATTAAAAAAATATCTATTTAATCATATATTCAATGGTTAAATAGAAAACACAAAAACCCTGGAGGCACGATCCCCCCTTTCGGTGGGCATCGCCTCTTACCTCCAACCCGACCACCGACCGCTCCCGGACCAGAGGGCCGCCTTGAGTGACAGGCCGTGTGGCCTGTGAGGGGCGGCCTTTCCCGCCCGGGCACCGCCCCTGCCCCCCAGGCCCCGGCCCGTCCAGAGGGGCCTCCCCGAGGGGCACAGGCCAGCGGGGGGGGGGGGGGGGGGGCTGCGGCCTCACGGACGGGCGCGCGGCCGGCCTCGCGTGGGAAGCGTGTTCCCTCAGGCCTCCCGCCCCCCCAGGGGGAGCCCATTTTCAGGAGGAAAATAACGGGGGGGGGGGGCGTTGAGGGCCACGCGTGACCAGCGCCAGGTCGCCCACCGAGTGGAGAAGGCGAAGGGCAGCGCTTGAACTTACGTTTCCCTCAGGCCGCTCCTCGCCTCGTGGCCTCGTGGTCTGGGCGCTGCGGGCGGAGGGAAAGGAGCAATGGCTGCCGGGAGGCTCCCTGGGGCTCCGCCGGAAGCGGCAGGATCCGGCCTATCCTGCCTTCTGGGTCCGTCTCCGGGGAAGTCTCGCGAGATCTTGAGCGGGGTCTCCGAGGGAACCCAAAAGGGGTTTAACGGACACGGAGGGAGAGAAGGGGGGAGGGGTGGTGCCTGTGGCCACGCCCACCGGGCCGCCGGGGGTGGGAGGGGGTGGGAGGGGGTGGGGGGCTGCTTTGGGGTCCGGGTGGGTAGGGGGTGAGGATGGGATAGGGTGGGGGTGGGCTGGGATGTGGAGGGAGAAAAAGGAGGCCCCGGACACCCCCAACTTACCCCCCACTCTCACCGGGTCTGTGCTCCCGGGGACCCCTTTCCCCCTCGGCTGTGGGTGCCAGGGTCACCGCCCGGGGGCCCTGTGCGAGGGTGGTCGCCCCCCTCCACCCCCGAGTCTAGGAAAGAGCTCCCGCCCTGGGGGCCCACGTCCCCCCACCCCGCATGGGCCATGCTGCCGCCCTGGGCGGAGGGAGCCCGGCCCCATGCAACGGGCGGGTCCTCCCCGCGGAGGGGCGCCCTCGGTCCCCCCTGGGGCTGGCGGCCAGCTCCTTCCGACGCCCCGATCCCGTCTCCCACTCACCTCCCCAGGCCTCCCGGTGATGGTGGCACGTCCGCTCCCAGAGCCCAGGGCTTCTCTCTCCCCAGCGCCCCCTTTGGGCCAAGTCGCAGCTGGGCCTCAAAACACGAGGGGGCTGGAGCTCCGGAGGGAGCCGCCAACCAAGCCGAGGAGGGGGAGCCCCAGCCGCAGCCCGAGCGCCGCCTCTCGGAGCCGCCTCCCGCCCGGGCTCTCCGGGCCGCCGCCAGGGGGCGCTGGGGCCTGGCGTCCTCAGGGGCCCGGTTTGGGCGCCCCCTTTTGGAAAGTCTCTGGGAGAGAAAAGTGGGGGTGGGATCCTTTCCGGGTGAGGAGCGGGGAGACTGTGGTTAAGAGCAGAGCCGAGGCCCCAGCCTGTCACTCACGCCGGCCCGGGATCTCCGTGGGGACTTTTGAAATCGCGTCCCCACGTGACCCTGACTCTCTAGGAAGGTCGTGGTGGCTGAGAGCAACAGGCAGGGTGGTAAGGCTGGATGTGTGTGTGCGTATGTGTGCATGTGTGCACGTGTGTGCATGTGTGTTCGTGTGTGTGTGTCTACCCTGCCCTTCCTCCAGGCACCCCCCATGCCTGTGCGCCAGCAGAGGTTAAGGTTTCCAGCCACATGGATGGATGGATGAGTGCAAATGAGGCCACCGCATTGATCCCAGTGGATCTGGGATTGTCACCTACAACAGAGCTGATGAAAAACCTACTCTCCCCCCGCCCCCCTTGGAACTGGAGGTTCAGCCCACCCCTCCCTTCCTCTCCTCTCGACTCATTCAGCAAGCGTTTGTCCTTGAGTGGCTGCTCATGCCCTGCTCGGAGATATGCACAGTATCTCCTCACGAGGTTTAGGATGAAAATAGAAAAAAACAGCCACCCAAAGACAAGAAGACCGTTGTCTTCAAGGGGCGAGTTGTAACGAATTCTCTGAAGAAAACAAAGGGGCTGATGTGGAAAGTTACCAAGGCAGGCGGCGTCCTGTCCGAGGCCTGAGCAAGGAGGAGCCATGGGGGCTGGGGAGGATCCTGCGCAAATTCTGAGACAAGAGCTTGGCCGATTTGAGAACATGAAGGAGACGGGGGCGGAGGGAAGGATGATAAGGGACAGAAAGGATAGCGGATGCATCTGTGGGACGTGAAATTAAAAGGGAATCCATGAAGCTCAGGGGGAAGGTGGGAAGAGATCAACCAATGAACTTGTCTGCACATATGCATCACCCGTAGACAATGGGGTGGTGAGGGCCTGGGGGTGCGGGGGAGGATGGGAGCAGCTGGAAGAGGTGAATGGGGAAAAAGGAGGACCTGTGTAATACTTTCAACAATATTTATTTTAAAACAGTAAAAATAAAATGAAAGGGAGTCTATTTGAAGATCGCTCACCCTTATTTTCATGATCCCGTTGCTTGTCATACTCGCTGAGATTGATAACAGTAAATGTGAATATAACATCCACTCTTTCCATTGCTTCAAGTCATGCCTCGCAATGTTTACCAAAATCCTGGGCTGCACTAGGCCTGGATGTGGAAGAGGGACTGAGAGTGACAGGGCCCCGCCCGCCTGGGAGAGGTGTAATTCATCTTTGTGGTAATCTTAAAAAGCAGGGCCACGTGTCCAGAAGGTGGTCACTAAAATGATAAGGCTGGTTTTCGTAAAACCCTTTTCTGTATTTTTTAAATGTTTTCTGTCCTAATGGTTTTTCCTTGATAAGCGATGAAAATAGAGCTCTTTTCATTTCGGAAATATTGAAAAATACAGTCAACCTGCACTGCATTGTAATGGTCACCATGGATACTTTAAAACCCTGCAGTGAGGGAAGAGAGGAGGGGGGAATGCTTTCGTAGGAGCTGTTTTGTGTGTGTGCAGCTGATAGAGGCTGGGTCTAGGCTGATCTGTGAGGGGATGAGAAAGCAATGAACTGAAAGAGGAAAATACTTGTTAATATACATATTTTTAAATTGATTTCAGAGAGAAAGGAAAAGGAGAGAGAGAGACGTCAATGATGAGAGAGAATCATTGATCGGCTGCCTCCTGCACGCCCCACATTGAGGATTGAGCCCACAACCCAGGCATATGCCCTTGACCAGAATTGAACCCTGGACCCTTCAGCCTGCAGGCCAACGCTCTATCCACTGAGCCACACCAGTGAGGGCGGACTATGTTTTCTTCTATGAGCACCTACAGTAAGCCTGAAGGACAAAGAACCTGCATTCTCGACTTAACCATGCTTGACTCGGGGTAAAAGCCATAGAGCGCTTACCAACGAATGGAAACTTTTGATTTTCTCGCCAGACGCATGCAAGGGTGCTGGGAACTTTAATGCGATCTTAGTGATTCCCAGGTGAACACACTCAGAGCAGAAAGGACAAGCCGCTCGTCCGAAGCAGAGTGGCCACATCAAGAAGGAATTCGGGGCTGTGGAGTCCTGGCGGGGGCTCCTGGCCCCCAGAGTGGGGTTGCTCTGAGTTGTGCTTCCATGACACCCAAACACACTAGGCTCCTGATTGGGTAACACGCACCTGAAACGGCCTCTCCACCCCCGCCTGCTGCAGGGTTAAGCTGACGTGAAAGGTCTTGGAGAGAATTCGGGGTGGCTGCTATGCGTGCCCTAGGCTGTGTGTCGTGATTTGGGTGAACCACATTTAAAATATATATATTTTCATTGACTGCAGAGAGGAAGGGAGAGGGAGAGAGAGAGACGGAAACATCTATGATGAGAGAGAATCATTGTTCAGCTGCCTCCTGCACAGCCCCCACTGGGGACTGAGCCTGCAACCCGGGCATGTGCCATGAGCATGACCTTCTGGTTCATAATTCGATGCCCAACTACTGAGCCACACTGGCCCGGCTATATAAGGCATTTTTGAACAAAGGAGAAAAGGGGGGAAATGGGATATTAGATTTCAGAAGTGAGAACAGACGGTTCACAGGTAGTTGAGGAAGAACAGAACACATGTCAGCAAAATTCAGAAACAATGAGACACCGGTTACCTAGCTCACAGATAACCTCTAGAATAACTTTGTCCATTCAAGAGGAAGCTGATGGACAAAGGGAAATGGGCTTAGAGGGAAACAGAAGGAACCGGGGCCTGGTACTGAGCGGAATGGGAAAGGACAGAGATGGGAAGGAGGTAAACAGGGATTTCCAGTGCCCACTCAGCTGCCTCTCCAGTGCATGGGATGCACCCTCTTGAGCCACCAGGGGGCAGCAAGAGCCCAGGTTGTGGGCAAGGTACTTGCTGTGGTTCATGCTGTCTCTGGATGGAGTTTGAAGAGCTGCTTCCCCCTGAGGCCCTTGTGTCCCAAAACAGCTGTGCCCAAATGATCACCTCTTACATATCAGGGCTAATACATGCAGGGCTCAGCTTCAGTCTCAAGCCACTGCAGAGACAGAGGATGGAGCCATGTGGAGCAGCCATGCTGCTAAGGGGAAGGGGAGGGAGTGGAGGGCCATATGCAGCCCCCTGCTCTGCCATGGGACCTGGGAAATGGAGCAACTGGATCTTTGTCAGCCAACCTGTCCTCACCTTTGCGCTCACAGTGCAGAGGGGAAGTCCTGGGATTTCTCACCAGGAACCACCATGACCCCCACCACAGAAAAGGAAGGTATCCCCCTGGCTGGCTGCATGTCTGCATGCTGTCCTGAGCCCACTCTGGTCTTACTTAGAATATATTAAGGAATTTGGTTCTTTCTTTAAAATTTTACTAATTGATTTGAAAAAGAGAGAGAGATCTCTTTGTTATTCTAGATATCAGTGCATTCATTGGTTGATTCTTGTATGCGCCCTGACTAGGGATCAAACCTGAAACCATGGCACTCTGTGACAATGCACTAATCAATGGAGCTACCAGTTCAGGGCCAGAGTTTCATTCTTGCTAAAGCTCTTCTTTCCAGGGAAGCAGGCGTATCTAGACTCCAGGTCAAGTCAGAGTGGAGTGAGAAGAGGCAGGTGCAGGAAGCAGATTTGCATGGACGCCCCTCCCTCCACTGAGCCAGCGGGAGGGGATAAGAGAGGTCTGGGGGAGCCAGGCTCAGGCTTGGGGTCTCAGAAGGCAGCGCTCTCAGGGCACCTCCACCATGGCCTGGGCTCTGCTCCTCCTCAGCCTCCTCTCTCAGGGCACAGGTGAGGCCTCCAGGGAAGGGACACGGGGACACCTGGGCTGACTCTCTGCCTCCTCCTCAGGCCCCCCCAGGGCCCAGCACTGAACTCACCAGAGTGTGTTTATTCTCTTTCCAGGGTCCTGGGCCCAGGCTCCCCTCACTCAGCCTCCCTCAGTGTCTGGGACTCCAGGGACTTCAGTCACCATCTCCTGTGCTGGAAGCAGCAGTGATGTCGGTGGTTATAACCGTGTCTCCTGGTACCAACAGCGGCCGGGCACGGCCCCTAAACTCCTGATTTATTATGTCAGCAATCGGCCCTCGGGGATCCCTGAGCGCTTCTCTGGCTCCAAGTCTGGCAACACGGCCACCCTGACCATCTCTGGGCTGCAGGCCGAGGACGAGGCCGATTATTACTGTTGCTCATATACAAGCAGTAGCACTCTCCACAGTGGTGCAAGTTCATGGGGAAGTGAGACCAAAACCTCCTCTGAACTCCCTCAAGTCCCTCCACTCCTCAACTCAGGCTTTCATTTGTTTATCCTTTGCTATTATTTTTTAAAAAAATTAACTGCAAACTTATACACAAATTTAAAGGTAATATACAGAAATCCTCTATAATCTTTTCCTTGATTCACCACTTTTTAACATTTTACCATATTTGCTTTTCATTTTATTTTCTTATTTTCATCTTTCTCAGCATATATGTTTATGGTGCGTATATATGGGTATAGGTGTATACACATACACGCATATACATTCTCAACACAGACACCATGATATTCATTTTCTGAATCATTTGAGAGTAAGTTGGATCCACCACCACCTACTTTTAATATCTTTTCCCCCAGAATTCACATTCAAAAACATACATCATTTCAAGGTGTACAATTCAGTGGCTTTTATCCTATTCACGAGTATGTGCGTCCATTACGCTCTACAATTCCAGCGCGTTTTTATTCCCCGGAAGCAATACCTCACTCATTAGCAGTCACCCCCTGTTTCCCTCTTCTTCCAAGGAACTCCCTCCCATCTGTGGACATTGCCCATAGAAGTAATCACGCACTGCAGGGCTCTTGTGTTTGATTTTTCTCTTTCATCAAAATGTTTTCAAGGTTCACTCATGTTGAAGCCTATGTGGGACCTCATCCCGTAGCACGGCCGAAAGATATCGCATCACATGGAAAGACCTCATTTTATGTATCCGGGAATCACCTGATGGGCTCCTATGAACTGATCTGCCTCTTCTATCACAGCCCAGGGGCAGAGAGAAGCTTCAGGGACCTAGGACATGAACAGGGTCCACACCACTTCACACGAGGAAATCAAATAGAATCCTCACTCTCAGGGCCGTCCGAGAGCGGCAGCCAAGGCTTCATTTCTCTCCCTCTGAGAGCCGCTCATTCTCCGAGTCCATCGGGGGAGGCCCCGGAGGGTTTCCTGTTGAGCAGCATCTTCCCTCCTAGGGACCTGGTGCTGGAACATTTCCTGGATGAACTGGAGAGGCAGGGAGGGGCCTGGGCCGCAGCTTCATCCCCTGGGCCTGGGGGCTTCGTCCTGCTCCGGCGCTGTCTCTCTCTTTTCCGGCGTCTGTCAAATGTTCTGGGAGCCTTTCCTCCGCCTCCAAAGGCTGAAAGGACCGGGTTTCACCTTCTCCTTGTGGTTCGTCATGTAATGTCCTCCATGGCTGCATTTGTTCTGAGTTCTTGTCTGTGGAGTTAAGGGAAGGAAAAGAAATCACGTGCATTTCAGTTTATTTTTCTAAATTCCTTCTGTTATGAAATGCATCATCCCCAAAGAAGCGTGGGAGAGATGAGCATTCACAGTGTAGGAAGGAGTAGTACATAGAACCCACATCTACCTCTGGCTGCATTTACTCACCCAATGCATGTACATCCTTCCCCCCCCCTTCCCCCCCCAAAGAGCCACGGTGCTGGCTTTGGGGCTAATCCCTCTATTATTTGCTTTTCATTCCTTCCCTGTACCTTCCCACAACTGCATCCTCAAACCACATCATTTTGAAACAATGAGAATAACCTCTTCTAGCCGGTTTGGCTCAGTGGAAAGAGTGTTGGCCTGCGGACTGATGGGTCCCCGATTGGATTCCGGACAAGGGCACATGCTGAGGTTGCAGGTTTGATCCCCAGTAGGGCGTGTGCAGGAGGGAGCCCATCCATGATTGTCTCTCATCATCGATGTTTCTATCTCTCCCTCCCTCTCCCTTTTCCCTGAAATTAATAAAGGAAATATATATCTTTTTAAAGAAGGAGATGTGGCCACCACGCAGAGATGGGGGTCATGTACCTCCAGCCATCGGATGCTGGCGGCCTAGCAGCTGCCACAGCCAGGAAACAGATTCTCCCTGGAAACTCCAGAAGGAACCACCCCCTGACACCCTGATTTCTGCTACTCTAAGCCCCTGGGGCTTCTCCATTTGACAGAGTTTTTTCTTTGCGCAATATATTGTCTTCCAACTTTTGGAGACGTCAGTCTGTCTTCACCTAGTCCCATGCCTCTCCTCCAGCCTCCCGCTGGGGTTTTATTGAATGTTTCCTGGGCCTTGAGCCAAGAGCTGCTTCACAAGCCATAACCTTGTGCCAAGTCTATGGTGGGATATGCTAACTGGGCCTGAGATGAGCATCTGGGCCACCTGGTGTGGCAGGCGACACGTTCCATTCAAGAGGAAGCTGATGGACAAAGGGAAATGGGCTTAGAGGGAAACAGAAGGGCCAGGGGGCCTGGTACTGAGCGGAATGGGAAAGGACAGAGATGGGAAGGAGGTAAACAGGGATTTCCAGTGCCCACTCAGCTGCCTCCCCAGTGCATGGGATGCACCCTCTTGGGCCACCAGGGGGCAGCAAGAGCCCGGGTTGTGGGGAAGGTACTTGCTGTGGTTCATGCTGTCACTGGATGGAGTTTGAAGAGCTGCTTCCCCCTGAGGCCCTTGTGTCCCAAAACAGCTGTGCCCAAAAGATCACCTCTTACATATCAGGGCTAATACATGCAGGGCTCAGCTTCAGTCTCAAGCCACTGCAGAGACAGAGGATGGAGCCATGTGGAGCAGCCATGCTGACTAAGGGGAAGGGGAGGGAGTAGAGGGCCATATGCAGACCCCGCTCTGCCATGGGACCTGGGAAATGGAGCAACTGGATCTTTGTCAGCCAACCTGTCCTCACCTTTGCCCACACAGTGCAGAGGGGAAGTCCTGGGATTTCTCACCAGGAACCACCATGACTCCAACCACAGAAAAGGAAGGTATCCCCCTGGCTGGCTGCATGTCTGCATGCTGTCCTGAGCCCAGTCTGGTCTTACTTAGAATATATTAAGGAATTTGGTTCTTTCTTTAAAATTTTATCAATTGATTTCAAAGAGAGATAGAGATCTATTTGTTGTTCTGTATATCAGTGTATTCTTTGGTTGAATCTTGTATGCGCCCTGACTGGGGATGGAAGCTGAAACCATGGCACATTGGGACGATGTGCTAACCATTTGAAGTCCCAGTTCAGGGCCAGAGTTTCATTCTTGCTAAAGCTCTTCTTTCCAGGGAAGCAGGCGTATCTAGACTCCAGGTCAAGTCAGAGTGGAGTGAGAAGAGGCAGGTGCAGGAAGTGGATTTGCATGGACGTCCCTCCCTCCTCTGAGCCAGGGGGAGGGGATAAGAGAGGTCTGGGGGAGCCAGGCTCAGGCTTGGGGTCTCAGAAGGCAGCGCTCTCAGGGCACCTCCACCATGGCCTGGGCTCTGCTCCTCCTCAGCCTCCTCTCTCAGGGCACAGGTGAGGCCTCCAGGGAAGGGACACGGGGACGCCTGGGCTGACTCTCTGCCTCCTCCTCAAGCCCCCCTGGGCCCAGCACTGAGCTCACCAGAGTGTGTTTTTGCTCTTTTCAGGGTCCTGGGCCCAGGCTCCCCTCACTCAGCCTCCCGCAGTGTCTGGGACTCCTGGGACTTTAGTTACCATCTCGTGTGCTGGAAGCAGCAATGACATTGGGAGATATAATGATGTCTCCTGGTACCAACAGCGCCCGGGCACGGCCCCTAAACTCCTGATTTATAAGGTCAGCAGTCGGCCTTCAGGGATCCCTGAGCGCTTCTCTGGCTCCAAGTCTGGCAACACGGCCACCCTGACCATCTCTGGGCTGCAGGCCGAGGACGAGGCCGATTATTACTGTTGCTCATATACAAGCAGTAGCACTCTCCACAGTGGTGCAAGTTCATGGGGAAGTGAGACCAAAACCTCCTCTGAACTCCCTCACGTCCCTTCACTCCTCAACTCAGGCTTTCATTTGTTTATCCTCTGCTATTATTTTATTTTTAAATAATTGCAAACTTAAACAAAAATTTAAAAATAATATAAAGAAATCCTCTATAATCTTTTCCCCGATTCACCACTTTTTAACATTTTTCCATATTTGCTTTTCATTTTATTTTCTTACTTTCATTCTCTCTCATCATATATGTTTATGGTATGCATATATTCAGTATAGGTGTATACTCATACCTGCATATACATACATAACACAGACACCATGACATTCATTTTCTGAATCATTTGAGAGTAAGTTGGATCCACCAGCACCTACTTTTAATAACTTTTCCCCCAGAATTCACATTCAAAAACATACATCATTTCAAGGTGTACAATTCAGTGGCTTTTATCCTATTCACGAGTATGTGCGTCCATTACGCTCTATAATTCCAGCGCATTTTTATTCCCCAGAAGCAATACCTCAGTCACCCCAAGTTTCCCTCTTCTTTCAAAGAACTCCCTCCCAACTGTGGACATTGCCCATAGAGGAGTCACGCACTGCATGGGCTCTTGTGTTTGATTTTTCTCTTTCATCAAAGTGTTTTCAAGGTTCACTCATGTTGAAGCCTATGTGGGGACCTCATCCCTTAGCATGGCCCAATGATATCGAATTGCATGGAAAGACCTCATCTTATGTATCCGGGAATCACCTGATGGGCTCCTATGAACTGATCTGCCTCTTCTATCACAGCCCAGGGGCAGAGAGAAGCTTCTGGGACCTTGGGCATGAACAGGGTCCACACCACTTCACACGAGGAAATCAAATAGAATCCTCACTCTCAGGGCCGTCCCAGGGTGGTAGCCAAGGCTTCATTTCTCTCCCTCTGAGAGCCGCTCATTCTTCGAGTCCATCGGGGAGGCCCCGGAGGGTTTCCTGTTGAGCAGCATCTTCCTTCCTCGGGACCTGGTGCTGGAACATTTCCTGGATGAACTGGAGAGGCAGGGAGGGGCCTGGGCCACAGCTACATCCCCTGGGCCAGGGGGCTTCCTCCTGCTCTGGCGCTGTCTCTTTCTTTCCAGCGTCTGTCAAATGTTCTGGGAGCCTTTCCTCCGCCTCCAAAGGCTGAAAGGACCGGGTTCACCTTCTCCTTGTGGTTTGTCGTGTGATGACCTCCATGGCTGCATTTGTTCTGAGTTCTTGTCTGTGGAGCTAAGGGAAGGAAAAGAATTCACGTGCATTTCCATTTATTTTTCTAAATTCCTTCTGTTATGAAATGCACCATCCCCAAAGAAGCATGTGAGAGATGAGCATTCACAGTGTAGGAAGGAACAATATATAGAAACCACATCTGCCTGTGGCTGCATCTCCTCACCCAAAGCATGTCCATCCTTCCCACTCCCCAAAGAGCCACGGCGCTGGCTTTGGGGTTAATCCCCCTATTATTTGCTTTTCATTCCTTCCCTGTACCTCCCACAACTGCATCCTCAAACCACGTAGTTTTGAAACAATGAGAATAAGCCAGCCCTAGTCGGTTTGGCTTGGTGGATAGAGCGTTGGCCTGCGGACTGAGTCTGGTCAGGGCACAGGCCCAGGTTGTAGGTTCAATCCTCAGTAGGGGATGTGCAGGAGGCAGCTGACCCATAAAATATATTTTTTTAAAAAGAGGATAAGCTACTAACCAGAAGAGTGAGGAAAGGCCAATGGGTCCAATAGGGAGGCCCCAGGAGACCTCCACCCTGACAGAGGCTCAAGCTCAGTCTTGGGCAGAGCTCCCCACAGATTTACTGCTTCCCCTCCACCCCCCAAGGAGACAGACAGGGCCCAGAGGAAAGAGATGGGATCCCAGAGTTGGGTCTGGTCTTGCCAGATGTGGGCCAGGTCCTGGCTCTCCAGCAGGAATCCTGGCGGGGGCAGAGGGGCTGCATATTCCCTGTTGCCTAGTTGAGCCGGGACTCCAGGGGAGTCTGAGAGCACTCACTGCGGGGACAGACAGACTAGTCTTGGCTGGTGCGGACACTGGCGGTGGCTCCTGTCAAGACAAATTTAGCTCAGACAGGAAATCCATGCCCTGCGCTCCCAAACATTGCAGGGGTGGGCGGGGAGCGGGGGAGGGGGGGGGGAACTGCTTGCACCTGGGTCTCGCCAGCTTCCTCACAGAGGCCTCTTTCCATCTCTTGCCCATCAGTGGGGGGTGACCATTAGGGCGTGGTGGGCAGAGGGAACTATACTCATGGGCACCCCGGGTTCTTCTCCTGGTACCCTCAGACCCAACTCTGCCTGGGTCCCCTCACCCGGAGGCATGTGTCCCACCTGCCGAGGACAAACCCGTGCAGGGAGGGGCTGAGGGGCTGAGGGGCGGGCGGGCAGGGCTCTCCCAACCACACCAGGAGGAGGGACACAGGATCTGAACACCCCCCCCTCGCCCCTGGTTCCGGAACAGCTCCCACTTCTAATGTGTCCCTCATCTCAGCTCGTCACTGCACACCCATCCATGGCTGGGAGGAAAATGTGGTGATTTCGGTGGGAACCTTTCAGACTGGGGACTGGGCTCTGTCCGGCCTCTGCCAGTTACCACTCGTCAACCTGCACCTGGGCTTTCAGGTGTGCGTGGTCTTTTTAAAAAATATATATTTTATTGATTCTTCCCAGAGAGGAAGGGAGAGGGACAGAGAGCTAGAAACATCGATGAGAGAGAAACGTCGATCCGCTGACTCCCGCACACCCCCTATTGGAGATGTGCCCGCAACCAAGGTACATGCCCTTGACGGGAACCGAACCTGGGACCCTTGAGTCCGCAGGCCGACGCTCTATCCACTGATCCAAACCGGTCAGGGCATGTTCGTTGTCTTTTTTGCCCTGTTCGTTGGTCTCTCACAGAAAACTCTGACCCAGGCGATAATGCTCAGTCTGATCTTAGTGAGTTTAGGAAATGAACAAACACAGTTGCACAGTCACTCAGCTGCAGCCGCATTCACTGCACTCAGTGGTTGCTTCTTGCACGGGCCCTGACTGGAGGTTGAACCTGAAACCTCGGCGTGTTGGGCCGACACTCTAACCGGTGGAGCTCCCCGGCCAGGGCACCCAATAAGTTCGTTACACAACGTCCAATAAGTGCACCCCAGGCTCAGCCTCAGGACCCAGGCGCAGGCCCTTGCACGGGCAGGGGTCGGGTCAGCCCATCCTATGAGAAGAAGCAGGGAGGTTTGAAGGGTGAGAAGTATCCGATGCTTCCCGTTGTCCCTGGAAACAGCGATGGGCTCTCTCCAGCCTGCCTTGGACCCTGTCCTCACCTTCACCCCTCAGAGCAAGAAGTGGAAGTCCCAGATTCCTCAGGAGGCACAGTGGCCCTTGCACGGCCAAAGGCTCAGCCTCCCCTGACTCGGAAACTTCAGCTCAAAGACTTTTAACCCCTCAGGGAGCTCTCTGCCCAGAGTGCAGAGTATCTAGGCTCCAGGGCCAAGTCCATGGGGGGTGGAGAGATGCAGGTGCAGGAGGCATATTTGCATGGAGGCCCCTCCCTCCCCTGAGGCAGGGGGAGGGGATAAGAGACATCTGGGGGAGCCAGGCTTGGGGTCTCTGAAGGCAGAACTTTTGGGGTGTCTCTGCCATGGCCTGGGCTCTGCTCCTCCTCACTCTCCTCTCCCAGGGGACAGGTGAGGGCACTGGGGAAGGGACCACAGAGCCATCCGGGCTGATAGAGGCCTCTGTCTCCTCTTTCAGGCTCACCTGAGCCCAGCACTGAACTCACCACAGTGTGTTTTTTGCTCTTTCTAGGGTCCTGGGCCCAGGCTGCCCTCACTCAGCTGCCATCCGTGTCCGGGAACATGGGACAGTCGGTCACCCTCTCCTGTGTCGGAAGCAGCAATGACATCGGGCGTTATAACTACGTCTCCTGGTACCAACAGCGCCCGGGCACGGCCCCCAAACTCCTGATTTCCTACGTGAATGCTCGGCACTCGGGGGTCCCGGAGCGCTTCTCTGGCTTCAAGTCCAGCAACACGGCCTTCCTGCTCATCTCGGGGCTGCGGGCCGAGGACGAGGCCGATTATCACTGTTTCTCCTATGTGGGCAGCAACACTCTCCACGGTGCTGCTGGCTCACGGGGAAGTGAGACCAAAACCCGCCCCGGCTCCCAGGCGGCCTCCTTGCTCTGAAGAGGCGTCCCCTCCCTGGGCAGGGCCTCAGGCGGCGCGGCCTGGAGAGCACGTCCCCCTCATGGCTTCTCTCCTTCTCCCGTGAAGTTCAACAGAAAAACTCTTTGTCGTGAAATTTCTGGGTATCATGTCAGCTCTGACATTGAATTCCTCCACTCGGCAGCTCCTCGCCGCCCTGGGTTCAGGTCTCCAGGAATGACTGTCATACTCAACTCCGCGGCCACCGTACCTAGTCAGGGTAGTTCCTGTGGTGGGTTATTTATTTATTTACTTATTTATTTTTGCTCATTCCCACCTGAGGATATTTTTCCATTGATTTTTAGGGAGAGTGGAAGAGAGAGGGGAAAATAGGGAGAAACATCAATGTGAGAGATCACATCGATTGGTTGCCTCTTTCATGAGCCCCAACCAGGGCCCTGGGCTGGGGAGGAGCCTGCAACCCAGGCAAATGCCCTTGACCGGAATCGAACCCGGGACCCTTTGGCCCACAGGCCGACGCTCCATCCATTGAGCCACACCGGTTAGGGACCTGTGATGGGTTCTTGCTCTGAACACCTATTCCAAAAGCAAGAGCATCTGAGAGAGTATCTGAAGATGTTGCTGAACAAACAGCCCGTAGATTTCTCTTTATTGTCCCTCATCTTTGACCCATACCCTTGGGGGCTGAGGCTGGAGAATTTGAGTGACAGACTCTGGTCTAAGATCCCCCCCCCGCCCCCGCCCCTCACCCCCCCAGATCCCTGAACCACTGTCCTGGATGCTGCCCTGGATGTACCTGGACTGTCTCCCCATTGGAATGGGCTCTTTTTAAAAAAATACATATATTTTTTTATTGATTTCAGAGAGGAAGGGAGAAAGAGAGAGAAACATCAATGATGAGAGAGAACCACGGATCAGCTGCCTCCTGCACACACCCACTAGGGATCAAGCCTGCAATCTGGTCACGTGCCTTTGACCGGGAATCCAACCGTGGCTTCCCGATTCATAGGTCGATGCTCAACCACGGAGCCACACCGGCCGGGTGGGGCCTGTCTTATATGCTGTTGTGAAACAGTGGGTCCTGTTTAACTGTCATACGGATGTTATTACTTTAGAAGGTGACCTTCCAGCTGGGTTTGGCCAAGTTCCATCCCGCCGTCCGTGGACGGGGTGTGAATGTCAGGTCAGTTTGAGGTCTTGGCAGCATAATGTGGACCTACAGCCCGTGTGCAGCACCGAGTGGTCCCCGTGGGGTGGGCAGTGGGCGGCCTCCTGGTTCTGTTCTGAACTCTGCCCTGGCTCTTTGGGCTCCAGTCCACGCAAGCGCCCTTCAGAGGTGGGCCCAGGAGCTCGTGAGCAATGCCAAGGCTGTTTTCTCAGAGTTTCTCTGCCGCTTTCTCCCCATCCCTAGATTCCACTCTTAGTTCATCCTCCTGGCGGACTGAAGGGTCCCGGGTTCGATTCCCGGTCAAGAGTACCTACCTCGGCTGTAGGTTTGATCCCCTGGTTGGGGCATGTGCAGGAGGCAACCCATCGATGTGTCTCTCTCACATTGATGTTTCCCTCTCTCTCCCCGCGTCCCTTCCACTCTCTCTAAAAATCAATGGAAAAATATCCTTGGGTGAGAATTAACAACAAAAAAACACCAACCCCCCCCCCCCCCCCCAATGGAAGGGTTTTATAGGCAGGAAAAGGGTGGGGCTAGGAAGTTAAAAGAGCAGATTATTTCGGACAAGGACGCCTTCCCCAGGGGAAGGCAGGGTCTCCTCACCCAGTTACCTCACTGGCACCGACCAGGAAACCCCAGGCCGCATGGTGTAAAGCTGCCCTCCTGGGGCCGCTGAAACTGCAGTGAGCTTAGGTACTGCGTTCGGGTTGGTGGTTTAGCAGAAGTGACTCCATTCGGACCAGTTATTTGTCTTTAACAGAAGGAATCAGGGGGCCTGGTGCTGAGCTGGGATGAGACACAGGGAGGCTGGAGGGAAGCAGAGCAGGGCTCTCCAGCTCTGAGCCAGCTCCTTCCTGCTGGTCCAACTCGGGCCGGTCATGCCAACCTTGGCCGCCAGGTGGCAGCAAGGGCCTGGATTTGGGGCAGGTCATGGCTGTGCTTTACTGGGGCCTGAATGAGGTCCCAAGACCTGGTTTCCACTGAGCTCCTCCTCAGGGAGAATGTGGGGGTAGAGGGTCCCCAGTCTGTACGGCCACAAAACCCTTCGCCAGACAGGACATACATGTCCCAGGTCTCAGGCTCTGAGCAGGGCAGACACAGGGGACACTGAGGAGGTGGGAAGGGGTGAGGGATGGGGACAGCCACCAGCTCTGTCTGGGTGCCTGGGAGGGACATCAATTAGATTTCTACCTGCCCGAGCCCCTCTCAGCCCTGCCCTCACCCTCTGCCATGCACAGCGAAGAGCAATGACTGGGCCCAGCAAGAATGGCTCAGTGGCTGAGAGTCAACCTATGAACCAGGAGGTGATGGTTTCATTCCCGGTCAGGGCACATGCCCGGGTTTCGGGCTCGATCCGCAGTGTGGGGCGGGCAATAGGCAGCAGATCCATCACTCCCTCTCCCTTCCCCTCTGAAATCAATAAAAATAAAAACTACATGTAAAAAAGAGAAAGTACTGGGATTATTTAGCCTTCAGACCAGACCATAGCCTGACACCCAAGCTAGAGGGCTGGGGGTCTCCGAAGTCTGACTGCACTTCCAAGGCATTATCAGGGGCTCAGTCTTAAAACACCCACGTCAAAGAGACTGAATCCCTCCAATTAGCCCTGCCCTCCAGGGAGGCAGAGAGGAAGCCAGGACCAGCTCAGAGGGGTGACCAGAGAGATAACAGAAGCAGATTTGCATGGACGCCCCTCCCTCCTCTGAGCCAGGGGGAGGGGATAAGAGAGGTCTGGGGGAGCCAGGCTCAGGCTTGGGGTCTCAGAAGGCAGCGCTCTCAGGGCACCTCCACCATGGCCTGGGCTCTGCTCTTCCTCAGCCTCCTCTCTCAGGGCACAGGTGAGGCCTCCAGGGGAAGGGACACGGGGACACCTGGGCTGACTCTCTGCCTCCTCCTCAGGCCCCCGGGCTCAGCACTGAACTCACCAGAGTGTGTTTTTGCTCTTTTCAGGGTCCTGGGCCCAGGCTCCCCTCACTCAGCCTCCTGCAGTGTCTGGGACTCCAGGAACTTCAGTCACCATCTCCTGTGCTGGAAGCAGCAATGACATTGGGAGGTATAACCTTGTCTCCTGGTACCAACAGCGCCCGGGCACGGCCCCTAAACTCCTGATTTATAGGGTCAGCAATCGGCCCTCGGGGATCCCTGAGCGCTTCTCTGGCTCCAAGTCTGGCAACACGGCCACCCTGACCATCTCTGGGCTGCAGGCCGAGGACGAGGCCGATTATTACTGTTGCTCATATAGGAGTGGTGGCACTGTCCACAGTGGTGCAAGTTCATGGGGAAGTGAGACCAAAACCCGCCCCAGGCTCCCAGGCACCCTCCTTGCTCTGAAGATGCTCCCCTCCCTGGGCTGGGGGCTCAGGCGGCCTGGCCTGGAGGATTCGTCCTCTACCCCTTCCTCCAGCCTCTCCCAGAGCCTGGAGAGCCAGCGTGTTTTTTCAGCTCTTCTCCCCTCCCCCACGAAATCCACAGGATCTGCAAGCTCGGGTTTACTGCCTTTGCTGTGCTTTTTGCATCCAGAGGCCCCTCATAAAAAGCGTTCATTGTAAGAGCCACAGGGAGGCCCTGCAGGGCTTTCTGGGTATATTTCCCACAATCCTATGGGAAATCCTCACTTCCAAACCCTGGGCCTCCCGCACCTGTGCAGACAAACCTGCATCCAGTTCTCTACTAATGAAGTGGGAAAGACAATAAAGAAAAAATTTTAATTTCCCTCCTTCCTTCCTTTTCAGGCTCCCAATACTTCCCATGACCAAGGAAGGTATGAGGGGGGGATCTTAGGGAAAGGCTGTGTCCTCTCGGAACTGCCCTCTGCCCAGGTTGCTCAATGGTTCTCCTGGGGCAGCCTGCACGTGCAAGGCCATCCCATGGGATGGATCTGTCCAGTCGGTTGCTTGGTTCTTCAACATGTCTGTTGGGGTGGCCCCCATTCCTCAGGGATCCCCATAGCTCTTCATGACGATCCAACTCATTTCCAGCCACAATCCCAGTTAAAATGAACCAACAAGTAAAATACATCTAATTTGGAAGAAGTGAAGTCTCCACTATCATTTTCTCCGTTTAAGTTATTGGTTGAAATGAGTCACTCCCCATGCAATCAGCATGGATCTGGGATGAAATATCAGTGTCTTTAATGTATATGCTGGGCTTTATTGGTCATTAGTCATAGTTGCAAGTGGCCCTTTTGCCTCCTGTGGTGGCTGTCGCTTAGCATTTCTATGACGCGTGTTCTCACGTGGACACACGTGTGAAGAATGACTGTAATGAGAACGGGAACCCCTGCAGCCCAGGCTCCGAGTGCTCGCGGTCCTAACAGGATGAGGACCAGGACGAGGTGGGACCTAGTGAAGGTCAGAGGTCTGCTTCCCACAGGAGGATGAGGACAACTGGCCTGTGCCCGGGCTCCCCATGGTTTCCCGGGAGACAAGGATCCAGTCCGCTTGGTCCACAGGCCCAGCTGATGGGCTTCTGAGCAGACCAGTGACTGCTGCCATCTCACTGTCACCTCACACTGAGGCCAGGATGGTCTGAGCTGCCTTCCCCGGGGCTTGGCTGGCGTCATCTGAGGCCACCAGGGGGCAGCGTCGTCTGCATTTGGGAAGGTGCTCCATGGGGTTCAGCCCTGACCTGTAGGAAGTCTCCTGGGTGCTTACCAGGCCCTTCTCCTGAGCAGGTGGGCGGTGGAGGGGGATGTCCTGTGTCCGTTCTGTCCCAATGTTTCCCCTCCTGGGAGAGGCAGCAAATGTCCCGCAGCCTCAGACACTGTGGAGATTGGGACACGGGACAGGTGAGGACTCATTTCAACTGAGGAGCATCAGGGAAGGTGGAGAAAGACTGGGAGATACCGGCTTTGCCCCTGCTTCCTGGGCAACAGGGGGACTGGAGTTCTAAGAGCCAACCTAGAGCCTCTCCTCCCTCCTCCCAGTGTCTCCGAGGGGAGTCCCCGTATTCCTCAGCCAAGAACCACGTGGATGCCCAAGGAGGAGGGACAGGACCTCCAAGGTGGCCTCCAGTCCCTCTCCTGTGGTCTCAGGGGTCCCGGGTGAGGAAACACTGTCCAAAATAACCTCGGCTATATGTGGAGTGGAAGCATCTAGATCAGTGATGGCGAAACTTTGGAGCTTGGCGTGTCAGCATTTTGAAAAACCCTAACTTAACTCTGGTGCCGTGTCACATATAGAAATTTTTTGATATTTGTAACCATAGTAAAACAAAGATTTATATTTTTGATATTAATTTTATATATTTAAATGCCATTTAACAAAGAAAAATCAACCAAAATAATGAGTTCATGTGTCACCTCTGACACGCGTGTCATAGGTTCGCCATCACTGATCTAGATCAAGGGTCAGGTCAGAGTAGGGAGAAGGCAGGTGCAGGAAGTGGATTTGCATGGACGCCCCTCCCTCCTCTGAGCCAGGGGGAGGGGATAAGAGAGGTCTGAGGGAGCCAGGCTCAGGCTTGGGGTCTCAGAAGGCAGCGCTCTCAGGGCACCTGCACCATGGCCTGGGCTCTGCTCCTCCTCAGCCTCCTCTCTCAGGGCACAGGTGAGGCTTCCGGGGAAGGGACACGGGGACGCCTGGGCTGACTCTCTGCCTCCTCCTCAGGCCCCCCCGGGCCCAGCACTGAACTCACCAGAGTGTGTTTTTGCTCTTTTCAGGGTCCTGGGCCCAGGCTCCCCTCACTCAGCCTCCCGCAGTGTCTGGGACTCCTGGGACTTCAGTCACCATCTCCTGTGCTGGAAGCAGCAATGACATTGGGTATTATAATTATGTCTCCTGGTACCAACAGCACCCGGGCACGGCCCCTAAACTCCTGATTTATAGTGTCAGCACTCGGCCCTCGGGGATCCCTGAGCGCTTCTCTGGCTCCAAGTCTGGCAACACGGCCACCCTGACCATCGCTGGGCTGCAGGCCGAGGACGAGGCCGATTATTACTGTTGCTCATTAGGGTACACAGGCAGTTACACTCACCACAGTGGTGCAGGTTCATGGGGAAGTGAGACCAAAACCTCCTCTGAACTCCCTCAAGTCCTTTCACTCCTCAACTCAGGCTTTCATTTGTTGATCCTTTGCTATTATTTTTTTCTAAAAAATTAACTGAAAACTTATACACAAATTTAAAGGTAATATACAGAAATCCTCTATAATCTTTTCCTTGATTCACCACTTTTTAATATTTTACCATATTTGCTTTTCATTTTATTTTCTTATTTTCATCTTTCTCAGCATATATGTTTATGGTGCGTATATATGAGTATAGGTGTATACACATACACACATATACATACATAACACAGACACCATGACATTCATTTTCTGAATCATTTCAGAGTAAGTTGGATCCACCAGCACCTACTTTTAATATCTTTTTTCCCCAAATTCACATTCAATAACATACGTCATTTCAAGGTGTATAATTCAGTGGCTTTTATTCTGTTCACAAGTATGTGCGTCCATTACGCTCTATAATTCCAGCGCATTTTTATTCCTCGGAAGCAATACCTCACTCATTAGCAGTCACCCCCAGTTTCCCTCTTCTTCCAAGGAACTCCCTCCCAACTGGGGACATTGCCCATAGAAGGAATCATGCACTGCAAGGCTCTTGTGTTTGATTTTTCTCTTTCATCCAAGTGTTTTCAAGGTTCACTCATGTTGAAGCCTATGTGGGGACCTCATCCCATAGCACGGCCGAATGATATCACATCGCATGGAAAGACCTCATTTTCTGTATCCGGGAATCACCTGATGGGCTCCTATGAACTGATCTGCCTCTTCTATCACAGCCCAGGGGCAGAGAGAAGCTTCTGGGACCTTGGGCATGAACAGGGTCCACACCACTTCACAGGAGGAAATCAAATAGAATCCTCACTCTCAGGGCCGTCCGAGGGCGGCAGCCAAGGCTTCATTTCTCTCCCTCTGAGAGCCGCTCATTCTTCCAGTCCATCGGGGAGGCCCCGGAGGGTTTCCTGTTGAGGAGCATCTTCCCTCCTAGGGACCTGGTGCTGGAACATTTCCTGGATGAACTGGAGAGGCAGGGAGGGGCCTGGGCCGCAGCTTCATCCCCTGGGCCTGGGGGCTTCCTCCTGCTCTGGCGCTGTCTCTCTCTTTCCAGCGTCTGTCAAATGTTCTGGGAGCCTTTCCTCCGCCTCCAAAGGCTGAAAGGACCGGGTTTCACCTTCTCCTTGTGGTTTGTCGTGTGATGACCTCCATGGCTGCATTTGTTCTGAGTTCTTGTCTGTGGAGCTAAGGGAAGGAAAAGAATTCTCATGCATTTCAGTTTATTTTTCTAAATTCCTTCTGTTATGAAATGCACCATCCCCAAAGAAGCGTGTGAGAGATGAGCATTCACAGTGTAGGAAGGAACAATACACAGAAACCACATCTGCCTCTGGCTGCTTCTACCTACCCTAAGCATATCCATCCTTCCCACTCCCCAAAGAGCCACGGCGCTGGCTTTGGGGTTAATCCCCCCTATTATTTGCTTTTCATTCCTTCCCTGTACCTCCCACAACTGCATCCTCAAACCACGTGGTTTTGAAACAATGAGAATAAGCTATCCTAGCCGGTTTGGCTCGGTGGATAGAGCGTTGGCCTGCGGACTGAGTCTGGTCACGGCACAGGCCCAGGTTGTAGGCTCGATCCTCAGTAGGGGATGTGCAGGAGGCAGCCGATCCCTAAAATATATTTTTAAATAGAGGAGAAGCTACTGACTGGCAGAGTGAGGATAGGACACTGTGTCCATCAGGGAGGCCCCAGGCGACCTCCACCCTGACAGAGGCTCAGGCTCAGTCTAGGGCAGAGATCCCCACAGATTTACTGCTCCCCCCTCCCCCCCCCCCCCCCCCCCCCGCCCTCCAGAGAAGACAGACAGGGCCCAGAGGAAAGAGAAGGGATCCCAGAGTTGGGTCTGGTCTTGCCAGATGTGGGCCAGGTCCTGGCTCTCCAGCAGGAATCCTGGCGGGGGCAGAGGAGCTGCATATTCCCTGTTGCCTAGTGGAGCCTGGACTCCAGGGGAGTCTGAGCGCACTCACTGGGTGACAGACAGACTCGCCTTGGCTGGTGCGGACACTGGCGGTGGCTCCTGTCCAGACAACTTGAGCTCAGACAGGACATCCAGGCCCCGCACTCCCAAACATCGCGGGGGGGGGGGGGGGTGCGGGGGGCGGGGGGTGCCAGAGCTGCTTGCACCTGGTTCTCGCCAGCTTCCTCACAGAGGCCTCTTTCCATCCCTTGCCCATCAGTGGGGGTGACCATTAGGGCGTGGTGGGCAGAGGGAACTATACTCATGGGCACCCGGGGTTCTTCTCCTGGTACCCTCAGACCCAACTCTGCCTGGGTCCCCTCACCCGGAAGCATGTGTCCCACCTGCGGAGGACAAACCGGTGCAGGGAGGGGCTGAGGGGCTGAGGGCTGAGGGGCTGAGGGGCGGGCAGGGCTCTCCCAACCGCACCAGGAGGAGGGACACAGGATCTGGACACCCCCCACCCACCCCCCGCTTCAGAAACTGCTCCCACTTCTAATGTGTCCCTCATCTCAGCTCGTCACTGCACACCCATCCATGGCTGGGAGGAAGATGTGATCATTTCGGTGGAACCTTTCAGACTGGGGACTGGGCTCTGTCCGGCCTCCGCCAGTTACCACTCGTCAACCTGCACCTAGGCTTCCAGGTGTGCATGGTCTTTTTTTAAAAAATATATTTTATTGATTCTTCCCAGAGAGGAAGGGAGAGGGACAGAGAGCTAGAAACATCGATGAGAGAGAAACATCTATCAGCTGCCTCCCGCACACCCCCTATTGGAGATGTGCCCGCAACCAAGGTACATGCCCTTGACGGGAACCGAACCTGGGACCCTTGAGTCTGCAGGCCGACGCTCTATCCACTGAGCCAAACCGGTCAGGGCATGTGCGTTGTCTTTTTTGCCCTGTTACTTGGTCTCTCACATGCAACTCTGACCCAGGCGATAATGCTCAGTCTGATTTTAGTGAGTTTAGGAAACGAACAAACACAGTTGCACAGTCGCTCAGCTGCAGCCGCATTCACTGCACTCACTGGTTGCTTCTTGCAGGGGCCCTGACTGGAGGTTGAACCTGAAACCTTGGCGTGTTGGGCCGACACTCTAACCGGTGGAGCTCCCCGGCCAGGGCACCCAATAAGTTCGTTACCCAACGTCCAATAAATGCACCCCAGGCTCAGCCTCAGGACCCAGGCGCAGGCCCTTGCACGGGCAGGGCGCGGGTCAGCCCATCCTATGAGAAGCAGGGAGGTTTGAAGGGTGAGAAGTATCCGATGCTTCCCGTTGTCCCTGGAAACAGCGATGGGCTCTCTCCAGCCTGCCTTGGACCCTGTCCTCACCTTCACCCCTCAGAGCAAGAAGTGGGAGTCCCAGATTCCTCAGGAGCCACAGTGGCCCTTGCACTGTCACAGGCTCAGCCTCCCCTGACTCGGAAAATTCAGCTCAAAGACTTTTAACCCCTCAGGGAGCTTTCTGCCCAGAGTGCAGAGTATCTAGGCTCCAGGGCCAAGTCCATGGGGGGTGGAGAGATGCAGGTGCAGGAGGCATATTTGCATGGAGGCCCCTCCCTCCCCTGAGGCAGGGGGAGGGGATAAGAGAGGTCTGGGGGAGCCAGGCTCAGGCTTGGGGTCTCAGAAGGCAGCGCTCTCAGGGCACCTCCACCATGGCCTGGGCTCTGCTCCTCCTCAGCCTCCTCTCTCAGGGCACAGGTGAGGCTTCCGGGGAAGGGACACGGGGACACCTGGGCTGACTCTCTGCCTCCTCCTCAGGGCCCCCCGGGCCCAGCACTGAACTCATCAGAGTGTGTTTTTGCTCTTTTCAGGGTCATGGGCCCAGGCTCCCCTCACTCAGCCTCCATCAGTGTCTGGGACTCCAGGGACTTCAGTCACCATCTCCTGTGCTGGAAGCAGCAATGACATTGGGAAGTATAGTACTGTCTCCTGGTACCAACATCGGCCGGGCACGGCCCCTAAACTCCTGATTTATGGTGTCAGCACTCGGCCCTCGGGGATCCCTGAGCGCTTCTCTGGCTCCAAGTCTGGCAACACGGCCACCCTGACCATCTCTGGGCTGCAGGCCGAGGACGAGGCTGATTATCACTGTTGCTCATATGCAGGCAGTAGCACTGTCCACAGTGGTGCAGGTTCATGGGGAAGTGAGACCAAAACCCGCCCCGGGCTCCCAGGCGCCCTCCTTGCTCTGCAGATGCTCCCCTCCCTGGGCAAGGGGCTCAGGCGGCCTGGCCTGGAGGATTCCTCCTCTACCCCTTCCTCCCGCCTCTCCCAGAGCCTGGAGAGCCAGCCTGTTTTTTCAGCTCTTCTCCCCTCCCCCACGAAATCCACAGGAGCCGAGCTCTGGGGTTACTGCCTTGGCTGTGTTTTGTGCATCCAGCGTCCCCTCATTCCAAAGTTTTCATTGTAACAGCCACAGGGAGACCTTGCAAGGCTTGCTGGGTAGATTTCCCACAATCCTCTGGGAAATCCTCACTTCAAATCCCTGAGCCTCCCACACCTGCGCAGACCTACCTGCATCCAGTTCTCCACTAATGAAGTGGGACAGACAATAAAGAAAAAGTTTTAATTTCCCTTCCTTCCTTCCTTCCTTCCTTCCTTCCTTCCTTCCTTCCTTCCTTCCTTCCTTCTTTCCTTCCTTCCCGGGCTCCCAGTACTTCCCATGACTAAGGAAGGTGTGAGGTGGGGATCTGAGGGAAAGGCTGTGTCCTCTCAGAACTGCCCTCTGCCCAGATCCCTGGATGGTTCTCCTGGGGCAGCCTGCACGTGCAAGGCCATCCCATGGGATGGATCTTTCCAGTTGGCTGCTTGGTTCTTCAAGATATCTGTTGGCGGTGGCCCCCATTCCTCAGGGATCCCCAAAGTCTTTCATGATGATCCACCTCCTTTCCAGCTCCAATCCCAGTTCAAATGAACCAACAAATACAAATACATCTAAGTTTGAGGAAGTGAAGCTTCTGTTATCATTTTCTCTAAGTCATTGGTTGAAATGAGTCACTCCCCATGCAATCAGCATGGATCTGGGATTAAATATTAGTGTCTTTAATTTATATGCTCAGCTTCATTGGTCATTAGTCATAGTTGCAAGTGGTCACTTTATCTCCTGTGGTGGCTGTCATGCTTAGCATTTTTATGACGCGTGTTCTCACGTGGACACGCGTGTGCAGAATGACTGTAATGAGAACGGGAACCCCTGCAGCCTGGGCTCCGAGTGCTCGTGGTCCTAACGGGAAGAGGAACAGGACAAGGTGGGACCTAGTGAAGGTCAGAGGTCTGCTTCCCGCAGGAGGATGAGGACAACTGGCCTGTGCCCGGGGCACCCCATGGTTTCCCAGGAGACAAGGATCCAGTCCACTTGGTCCACAGGCCTAGCTGATGGGCTTCTGAGCAGACCAGTGTCTACTGCCATCTCACTGTCACCTCACACTGAAGTCAGGATTGTCTAAGCCAGTGGTTCTCAACCTGTGGGTCGCGACCCCTTTGGGGGTCGAACTACCCTTTCACAGGGGTCATCTAAGACCATTGGAAAACACATATAATTACATATTGTTTTGTGATTAATCACTATGCTTTAATTATGTTCAATTTGTAATAATGAAATTGGGGGTCACCACAACATGAGGAACTGTATTAAAGCATCTAGGCATTAAGAAGGCTGAGAACCACTGGTCTAAGCTGCCTTCTCTGGGGCTTGGCTTGAATCATCTGAGGCCACCAGGGGGCAGTGTTGTCTGCATTTGGGAAGGTGCTTGCTGGGGTTCACCCCTGACCTGTAGGAAGTCTCCTGGGTGCTTACCAGGACCTTCTCCTGAGCGGGTGGGCGGTGGAGGGGGATGTCCTGTGCCCGTTGCGTCCCAATGTCTCCCCTCCTGGGAGAGGCAGCAAATGTCCCGCAGCCTCAGACGCTGTGGAGATTGGGCCAAGGGACACATGAGGGCTCATTTCAATTGAGGAGAGTCAGGGAAGGTGGAGAAAGACTGGGAGATACCAGCTTTGCCCCTGGTTCCTGGGCAACAGGAGGACTGGAGATCTAAAAGCCAACCTAGAGCCTGCCCTCCCTCCTCCCATGTCTCTGAGGGGAGTCCCCGTATTCCTCAGCCAGGAGACCTGTAGATGCCTAAGGAGGAGGGACAGGACCTCCAAGGTGGTCTCCAGTCCCTCTCCTGTGGTCTCAGGGGGCCCCGGGTGAGGAAAAACTGTCCAACATAATCTCTCAGGTTCGCTCTGCTTCTGGTGAGTAGAAACATCTAGATCAAGGGTCAGGTCAGAGGAGGGAGAAGACAGGCAGGTGCAGGAAGTGGATTTGCATGGACGCCCCTCCCCCCTCTGAGCCAAGGGGAGGGGATAAGAGAGGTCTGGGGGAGCCAGGCTCAGGCTTGGGGTCTCAGAAGGCAGCGCTCTCAGGGCACCTGCACCATGGCCTGGGCTCTGCTCCTCCTCAGCCTCCTCTCTCAGGGCACAGGTGAGGCCTCCAGGGAAGGGACACGGGGACACCTGGGCTGACTCTCTGCCTCCTCCTCAGGCCCCCCCGGGCCCAGCACTGAACTCACCAGAGTGTGTTTTTGCTCTTTCCAGGGTCCTGGGCCCAGGCTCCCCTCACTCAGCCTCCCTCAGTGTCTGGGACTCCTGGGACTTCAGTCACCATCTCCTGTGCTGGAAGCAGCAATGACATTGGGAGATATAATGATGTCTCCTGGTACCAACAGCGCCCGGGCACGGCCCCTAAGCTCCTGATTTATAGTGTCAGCACTCGGCCCTCGGGGATCCCTGAGCGCTTCTCTGGCTCCAAGTCTGGCAACACGGCCACCCTGACCATCGCTGGGCTGCAGGCCGAGGACGAGGCCGATTATTACTGTTGCTCATTAGGGTACACAGGCAGTTACACTCTCCACAGTGGTACAAGTTCATGGGGAAGTGAGACCAAAACCTCCTTTGAACTCCCTCAAGTCCTTTCACTCCTCAACTCAGGCTTTAATCTGTTGATCCTTTGCTATTATTTTTTTAAAAAAATAACTGAAAACTTATACACAAATTTAAAGGTAATATACAGAAATCTTCTATAATCTTTTCCTTGATTCACCACTTGTTAACATTTTACCATATTTGCTTTTCATTTTATTTTCTTATTTTCATCTTTCTCAGCATATATGTTTATGGTGCATATATATGAGTACAGGTGTATACACATACACGCATATACATTCTCAACACAGACACCATGACATTCATTTTCTGAATCATTTGAGAGTAAGTTGGATCCACCACCACTTACTTTTAGTATCTTTTCCCCCAGAATTCACATTCAAAACGTACATCATTTCAAGGTGTATAATTCAGTGGCTTTTATCCTATTCATGAGTATGTGCATCCATTACACTCTATAATCCCAGAGCGTTTTTATTCCCCGGAAGCAATACCTCACTCATTAGCAGTAACCCCAGTTTCCATCTTCTTTCAAAGAACTCCCTCCCAACTGGGGACATTGCTCATAGAGGAATCACGCACTGCATGGGCTCTTGTGTTTGATTTTTCACTCTCATCCAAGTGTTTTCAAGGTTCATTCATGTTGAAGCCTATGTGGGGACCTCATCCCTTAGCACGGCCGAATGGTATCGCATCGCATGGAAAGACCTCATTTTATGGATCCGGGAATCACCTGATGGGCTCCTATGAACTGATCTGCCTCTTCTATCACAGCCCAGGGGCAGAGAGAAGCTTCTGGGACCTTGGGCATGAACAGGGTCCACACCACTTCACACGAGGAAATCAAATAGAATCCTCACTCTCAGGGCCGTCCGAGGGCGGCAGCCAAGGCTTCATTTCTCTCCCTCTGAGAGCCGCTCATTCTTCCAGTCCATCGGGGAGGCCCCGGAGGGTTTCCTGTTGAGGAGCATCTTCCCTCCTCGGGACCTGGTGCTGGAACATTTCCTGGATGAACTGGAGAGGCAGGGAGGGGCCTGGGCCGCAGCTTCATCCCCTGGGCCAGGGGGCTTCCTCCTGCTCTGGCGCTGTCTCTCTCTTTCCAGCGTCTGTCAAATGTTCTGGGAGCCTTTCCTCCGCCTCCAAAGGCTGAAAGGACCGGGTTTCACCTTCTCCTTGTGGTTTGTCATGTAATGTCCTCCATGGCTGCATTTGTTCTGAGTTCTTGTCTGTGGAGCTAAGGGAAGGAAAAGAATTCACGTGCATTTCCATTTATTTTTCTAAATTCCTTCTGTTATGAAATGCACCATCCCCAAAGAAGCATGTGAGAGATGAGCATTCACAGTGTAGGAAGGAACAATACATAGAAACCACATCTGCCTCTGGCTGCATCTCCTCACCCAAAGCATGTCCATCCTTCCCACTCCCCAAAGAGCCACGGCGCTGGCTTTGGGGTTAATCCCCCTATTATTTGCTTTTCATTCCTTCCCTGTACCTTCCACAACTGCATCCTCAAACCACGTAGTTTTGAAACAATGAGAATAAGCCAGCCCTAGTCGGTTTGGCTCGGTGGATAGAGCGCTGGCCTGCGGACTGAGTCTGGTCAGGGCACAGGCCCAGGTTGTAGGTTCAATCCTCAGTAGGGGATGTGCAGGAGCAGCTGATCCATAAAATATATTTTTTTAAAAAAACAGGAGTAGCTACTGACCAGCGGAGTGAGGATAGTACACTGTGTCCATCAGGGATGCCCCAGGAGACCACCCTGACAGAGGCTCAGGCTCAGTCTTGGCAGAGCTCCAGCAGATTTACTCCCCCCCCCCCCCCCCCCAAGAAGTCAGAGACAGCCCAGAGGAAAGAGAAGGGATCCCAGAGTTGGGTCTGGTCTTGCCAGATGTGGGCCAGGTCCTGGCTCTCCAGCAGGAATCCTGGCGGGGTCAGAGAGGCTGCATATTCCCTGTTGCCTAGTGGAGCCTGGACTCCAGGGGAGTCTGAGCGCACTCACTGGGGGGACAGACAGACTCGTCTTGGCTGGTGCGGACACTGGCGGTGGCTTCTGTCCAGACAACTTGAGCTCAGACAGGAAATCCAGGCCCCGCGCTCCCAAACATTGCGGGGGGGCGGAGAGGGCGGGGGGGGGGGGGGTGCCAGAGCTGCTTGCACCTGTGTCTCGCCAGCTTCCTCACAGAGGCCTCTCCATCCCTTGCCCATCAGTGGGGGTGACCATTAGGGCGTGGTGGGCAGAGGGAACTATACTCATGGGCACCCCGGGTTCTTCTCCTGGTACCCTCAGACCCAACTCTGCCTGGGTCCCCTCACCCGGAAGCATGTGTCCCACCTGCGGAGGACAAACCCGTGCAGGAAGGGGCTGAGGGGCTGAGGGGCAGGCAGGGCTCTCCCAACCACACCAGGAGGAGGGACACAGGATCTGAACACCCCCCCCTCCCGCCCCCCGCCCCCTGCTTCCGAAACTGCTCCCACTTCTAACGTGTCCCCCATCTCAGCTCGTCACTGCACACCCATCCCTGGCTGGGAGGAAGATGTGATGATTTCGGTGGAACCTTTCAGACTGGGGACTGGGCTCTGTCCGGCCTCAGCCAGTTACCACTCGTCAACCTGTACCTGGGCTTCCAGGTGTGCGTGGTCTTTTTTTAAAAAATATATTTTATTGATTCTTCCCAGAGAGGAAGGGAGAGGAACAGAGAGCTAGAAACATTGATCCGCTGCCTCCCGCACACCCCCTATTGGAGATGTGCCCGCAACCAAGGTACATGCCCTTGACCGGAACCGAACTTGGGACCCTTGAGTCCGCAGGCCGACGCTCTATCCACTGAGCCAAACCGGTCAGGGCATGTGCGTTGTCTTTTTTGTCCTGTTCCTTGGTCTCTCACAGAAAACTCTGACCCAGGCGATAATGCTCAGTCTGATTTTAGTGAGTTTAGGAAAAGAACAAACACAGTTGCACAGTCACTCAGCTGCAGCCGCATTCACTGCACTCAGTGGTTGCTTCTTGCACGGGCCCTGACTGGAGATTGAACCTGAAACCTCAGCTCGTTGGGCCGACACTCTAACCGGTGGAGCTCCCTGGCCAGGGCACCCAATAAGTTCGTTACACAACGTCCAATAAATGCACCCCAGGCTCAGCCTCAGGACCCAGGCGCAGGCCCATGCACGGGCAGGGCGAGGGTCAGCCCATCCTATGAGAAGAAGCAGGGAGGTTTGAAGGGTGAGAAGTATCCGATGCTTCCCGTTGTCCCTGGAAACAGCGATGGGCTCTCTCCAGCCTGCCTTGGACCCTGTCCTCACCTTCACCCCTCAGAGCAAGAAGTGGAAGTCCCAGATTCCTCAGGAGCCACAGTGGCCCTTGCACTGTCACAGGCTCAGCCTCCCCTGACTCAGAAAATTCAGCTCAAAGACTTTTAACCCCTCAGGGAGCTCTCTGCCCAGAGTGCAGAGTATCTAGGCTCCAGGGCCAAGTCCATGGGGGGTGGAGAGATGCAGGTGCAGGAGGCATATTTGCATGGAGGCCCCGCCCTCCCCTGAGGCAGGGGGAGGGGATAAGAGAGGTCTGGGAGAACCAGGGTTGGGGTCTCAGAAGGCAGAACTTTTGGGGCGTCTCTGCCATGGCCTGGGCTCTGCTACTCCTCATTCTCCTCTCTCAGGGGACAGGTGAGGGCACTGGGGAAGGGACCACAGAGCCATCCGGGCTGATAGAGGCCTCTGTCTCCTCTTTCAGGCTCACCTGAGCCCAGCACTGAACTCACCACAGTGTGTTTTTTGCTCTTTCTAGGGTCCTGGGCCCAGGCTGCCCTCACTCAGCTGCCATCCGTGTCCGGGAATATGGGACAGTCGGTCACCCTCTCCTGTGTCGGAAGCAGCAATGACATCGGGCGTTATAACTACGTCTCCTGGTACCAACAGCGCCCGGGCACGGCCCCCAAACTCCTGATTTCCTACGTGAATGCTCGGCACTCGGGGGTCCCGGAGCGCTTCTCTGGCTTCAAGTCCAGCAACACGGCCTTCCTGCTCATCTCCGGGCTGCGGGCCAAGGACGAGGCCGATTATCACTGTTTCTCCTATGTGGGCAGCAACACTCTCCACGGTGCTGCGGGCTCACGGGGAAGTGAGACCAAAACCCGCCCCGGCTCCCAGGCGGCCTCCTTGCTCTGAAGACGGGTCCCCTCCCTGGGCAAGGCCTCAGGCGGCGTGGCCTGGAGGGCACATCCCCCTCATGGCTTCTCTCCTTCTCCCGTGAAGTTCAACAGAAAAACTCTTTGTCGTGAAATTTCTGGGTGTCATGTCAGCTCTGACATTGAATTCCTCCACTCGGCAGCTCCTCGCCGCCCTGGGTTCAGGTCTCCAGGAGTGACTGTCATACTCAACTCCGCGGCCACCGTACCTAGTCAGGGTAGTTCCTGTGGTGGGTTATTTATTTATTTACTTATTTATTTTTGCTCATTCCCACCTGAGGATATTTTTCCATTGATTTTTAGGGACAGCGGAAGAGAGAGGGGAAAATAGGGAGAAACATCAATGTGAGAGATCACATCGATTGGTTGCCTCTTTCATGAGCCCCAACCAGGGCCCTGGGCCGGGGAGGAGCCTGCAACCCAGGCAAATGCCCTTGACCGGAATCGAACCCGGGACCCTTTGGCCCACAGGCCGACGCTCCATCCATTGAGCCACACCGGTTAGGGACCTGTGATGGGTTCTTGCTCTGAACGCCTATTCCAAAAGCAAGAGCATCCCAGAGAGTATCTGAAGCCGTTGCTGAACAAACAGCCCGTAGATTTCTCTTTATTGTCCCTCATCTTTGACCCATACCCTTGGGGGCTGAGGCTGGAGAATTTGAGTGACAGACTCTGGTCTAAGATTCCCACCCCCCTTACCCCACGCCCCCGCCCCCGAATTCCCTGAACCACTGTCCTGGATGCTGCCCTGGATGTACCTGGACTGTCTCCCCATTGGAATGGGCTGTTTTTAAAAACATACATATATTTTTTATTGATTTCAGAGAGGAAGGGAGAAAGAGAGAGAAACATCAATGATGAGAGAATCATGGATCAGCTGCCTCCTGTACACACCCACTAGGGATCAAGCCTGCAATCTGGTCACGTGCCTTTGACCGGGAATCCAACCGTGGCTTCCCGATTCATAGGTCGATGCTCAACCACGGAGCCACACCGGCCGGGTGGGGCCTGTCTTATATTCTGTTGTGAAACGGTGGGTCCTGTTTAACTGTCATACGGATGTTATTACTTTAGAAGGTGACCTTCCAGCTGAGTTTGGCCAAGTTCCATCCCGCCGTCCGTGGACGGGGTGTGAATGTCAGGTCAGTTTGAGTTCTTGGCAGCAGATGTGGACCTACAGCCCGTGTGCGGCACCGAGTGGTCCCCGTGGGGTGGGCAGTGGGCGGCCTCCTGGCTCTGTTCTGAACTCTGCCCTGGCTCTTTGGGCTCCAATCCACGCAAGCGCCCTTCAGAGGTGGGCCCAGGAGCTCGTGAGCAATGCCAAGGCTGTTTTCTCAGAGTTTCTCTGCCGCTTTCTCTCCAACGCTAGATCCTGCTCTTAGTTCATCCTCCTGGCGGACTGAAGGGTCCCAGGTTCGATTCCCGGTCAAGAGCACATACCTTGGCTGTAGGTTTGATCCCCTGGTTGGGGCACGTGCAGGAGGCAACCCATCCATGTGTCTCTCTCACATCGATTTTTCCCTCTCCCCCCCCCCCTTCCACTCTCTCTAAAAATCAATGGAAAAATATCCTTGGGTGAGAATTAACAACAAAAAAACACCAACCCCCCCCTCCCCCCAAATGGAAGGGTTTTATAGGCAGGAAAAGGGTGGGGCTAGGAAGTTAAAAGAGCAGATTATTTCGGACAAGGACGCCTTCCCCAGGGGAAGGCAGGGTCTCCTCTCCCAGTTACCTCACTGGCACCGACCAGGAAACCCCAGGCCGCATGGTGTAAAGCTGCCCTCCTGGGGCCGCTGAAACTGCAGTGAGCTTAGGTACTGCGTTCGGGTTGGTGGTTTAGCAGAAGTGACTCCATTCGGACCAGTTATTTGTCTTTAACAGAAGGAATCAGGGGGCCTGGTGCTGAGCTGGGATGAGACACAGGGAGGCTGGAGGGGAGCAGAGCAGGGCTCTCCAGCTCTGAGCCAGCTCCTTCCTGCTGGTCCAACTCGGGCCGGTCATGCCAACCTTGGCCGCCAGGTGGCAGCAAGGGCCTGGATTTGGGGCAGGTCATGGCTGTGCTTTACTGGGGCCTGAATGAGGTCCCAAGACCTGGTTTCCACTGAGCTCCTCCTCAGGGAGAATGTGGGGGTAGAGCGTCCCCAATCTGTTCGGCCACAAAACCCTTCGCCAGACAGGACATACATGTCCCAGGTCTCAGGCTCTGAGCAGGGCAGACGCAGGGGACACTGAGGAGGTGGGAAGGGGTGAGGGATGGGGACAGCCACCAGCTCTGTCTGGGTGCCTGGGAGGGACATCAATTAGATTTCTACCTGCCCGAGCCCCTCTCAGCCCTGCCCTCACCCTCTGCCATGCACAGCGAAGAGCAATGACTGGGCCCAGCAAGAATGGCTCAGTGGCTGAGAGTCAACCTATGAACCAGGAGGTGATGGTTTGATTCCCGGTCAGGGCACATGCCCAGGATGTGGGCTTGATCCGCAGTGTGGGGCGGGCCATAAGCAGCAGACCCATGAATCTCTCTCATCATTGATGTTTCTATCACTCCCTCTCCCTTCCCCTCTGAAATCAATAAAAATAAAAAATACATGTAAAAAAGAGAAAGTACTGGGATTATTTAGCCTTCAGACCAGACCATAGCCTGACACCCACAGCTGGAGGGCTGGGGGTCTCCGAAGTCTGACTGCATTTCCAAGGCATTGTCAGGGGCTCAGTCTTAAAACACCCACGTCAAAGAGACTGAATCCCTCCAATTAGCCCTGCCCTCCAGGGAGGCAGAGAGGAAGCCAGGACCAGCTCAGAGGGGTGACCAGAGAGATAACAGAAGCAGATTTGCATGGACGCCCCTCCCTCCTCTGAGCCAGGGGGAGGGGATAAGAGAGGTCTGGGGGAGCCAGGCTCAGGCTTGGGGTCTCAGAAGGCAGCGCTCTCAGGGCACCTCCACCATGGCCTGGGCTCTGCTCCTCCTCAGCCTCCTCTCTCAGGGCACAGGTGAGGCCTCAGGGAAGGGACACGGGGACACCTGGGCTGACTCTCTGCCTCCTCCTCAGGCCCCCCGGGCCCAGCACTGAACTCACCAGAGTGTGTTTTTGCTCTTTTCAGGGTCCTGGGCCCAGGCTCCCCTCACTCAGCCTCCTGCAGTGTCTGGGACTCCAGGAACTTCAGTCACCATCTCCTGTGCTGGAAGCAGCAATGACATTGGGAGTTATAATGATGTCTCCTGGTACCAACAGCGCCCGGGCACGGCCCCTAAACTCCTGATTTATAGGGTCAGCAATCGGCCCTCGGGGATCCCTGAGCGCTTCTCTGGCTCCAAGTCTGGCAACACGGCCACCCTGACCATCTCTGGGCTGCAGGCCGAGGACGAGGCCGATTATTACTGTTGCTCATATAGGAGTGGTGGCACTGTCCACAGTGGTGCAAGTTCATGGGGAAGTGAGACCAAAACCCGCCCCGGGCTCCCAGGCACCCTCCTTGCTCTGAAGATGCTCCCCTCCCTGGGCTGGGGGCTCAGGCGGCCTGGCCTGGAGGATTCGTCCTCTACCCCTTCCTCCAGCCTCTCCCAGAGCCTGGAGAGCCAGCGTGTTTTTTCAGCTCTTCTCCCCTCCCCCACGAAATCCACAGGATCTGCAAGCTCGGGTTTACTGCCTTTGCTGTGCTTTTTGCATCCAGAGGCCCCTCATAAAAAGCGTTCATTGTAAGAGCCACAGGGAGGCCCTGCAGGGCTTTCTGGGTATATTTCCCACAATCCTATGGGAAATCCTCACTTCCAAACCCTGGGCCTCCCGCACCTGTGCAGACAAACCTGCATCCAGTTCTCTACTAATGAAGTGGGAAAGACAATAAAGAAAAAATTTTAATTTCCCTCCTTCCTTCCTTTTCAGGCTCCCAATACTTCCCATGACCAAGGAAGGTATGAGGGGGGGATCTTAGGGAAAGGCTGTGTCCTCTCGGAACTGCCCTCTGCCCAGGTTGCTCAATGGTTCTCCTGGGGCAGCCTGCACGTGCAAGGCCATCCCATGGGATGGATCTGTCCAGTCGGTTGCTTGGTTCTTCAACATGTCTGTTGGGGTGGCCCCCATTCCTCAGGGATCCCCATAGCTCTTCATGACGATCCAACTCATTTCCAGCCACAATCCCAGTTAAAATGAACCAACAAGTAAAATACATCTAATTTGGAAGAAGTGAAGTCTCCACTATCATTTTCTCCGTTTAAGTTATTGGTTGAAATGAGTCACTCCCCATGCAATCAGCATGGATCTGGGATGAAATATCAGTGTCTTTAATGTATATGCTGGGCTTTATTGGTCATTAGTCATAGTTGCAAGTGGCCCTTTTGCCTCCTGTGGTGGCTGTCGCTTAGCATTTCTATGACGCGTGTTCTCACGTGGACACACGTGTGAAGAATGACTGTAATGAGAACGGGAACCCCTGCAGCCCAGGCTCCGAGTGCTCGCGGTCCTAACAGGATGAGGACCAGGACGAGGTGGGACCTAGTGAAGGTCAGAGGTCTGCTTCCCACAGGAGGATGAGGACAACTGGCCTGTGCCCGGGGCTCCCCATGGTTTCCCGGGAGACAAGGATCCAGTCCGCTTGGTCCACAGGCCCAGCTGATGGGCTTCTGAGCAGACCAGTGACTGCTGCCATCTCACTGTCACCTCACACTGAGGCCAGGATGGTCTGAGCTGCCTTCCCCGGGGCTTGGCTGGCGTCATCTGAGGCCACCAGGGGGCAGCGTCGTCTGCATTTGGGAAGGTGCTCCATGGGGTTCAGCCCTGACCTGTAGGAAGTCTCCTGGGTGCTTACCAGGCCCTTCTCCTGAGCAGGTGGGCGGTGGAGGGGGATGTCCTGTGTCCGTTCTGTCCCAATGTTTCCCCTCCTGGGAGAGGCAGCAAATGTCCCGTAGCCTCAGACACTGTGGAGATTGGGACACGGGACAGGTGAGGACTCATTTCAACTGAGGAGCATCAGGGAAGGTGGAGAAAGACTGGGAGATACCGGCTTTGCCCCTGCTTCCTGGGCAACAGGGGGACTGGAGTTCTAAGAGCCAACCTAGAGCCTCTCCTCCCTCCTCCCAGTGTCTCCGAGGGGAGTCCCCGTATTCCTCAGCCAAGAACCACGTGGATGCCCAAGGAGGAGGGACAGGACCTCCAAGGTGGCCTCCAGTCCCTCTCCTGTGGTCTCAGGGGTCCCGGGTGAGGAAACACTGTCCAAAATAACCTCTCAGGTTCGCTCGGCTATATGTGGAGTGGAAGCATCTAGATCAGTGATGGCGAAACTTTGGAGCTTGGCGTGTCAGCATTTTGAAAAACCCTAACTTAACTCTGGTGCCGTGTCACATATAGAAATTTTTTGATATTTGTAACCATAGTAAAACAAAGATTTATATTTTTGATATTAATTTTATATATTTAAATGCCATTTAACAAAGAAAAATCAACCAAAATAATGAGTTCATGTGTCACCTCTGACACGCGTGTCATAGGTTCGCCATCACTGATCTAGATCAAGGGTCAGGTCAGAGTAGGGAGAAGGCAGGTGCAGGAAGTGGATTTGCATGGACGCCCCTCCCTCCTCTGAGCCAGGGGGAGGGGATAAGAGAGGTCTGAGGGAGCCAGGCTCAGGCTTGGGGTCTCAGAAGGCAGCGCTCTCAGGGCACCTGCACCATGGCCTGGGCTCTGCTCCTCCTCAGCCTCCTCTCTCAGGGCACAGGTGAGGCCTCCAGGGAAGGGACACGGGGACACCTGGGCTGACTCTCTGCCTCCTCCTCAGGCCCCCCCGGGCCCAGCACTGAACTCACCAGAGTGTGTTTTTGCTCTTTCCAGGGTCCTGGGCCCAGGCTCCCCTCACTCAGCCTCCCTCAGTGTCTGGGACTCCTGGGACTTCAGTCACCATCTCCTGTGCTGGAAGCAGCAATGACATTGGGTATTATAATTATGTCTCCTGGTACCAACAGCGCCCGGGCACGGCCCCTAAACTCCTGATTTATAGTGTCAGCACTCGGCCCTCGGGGATCCCTGAGCGCTTCTCTGGCTCCAAGTCTGGCAACACGGCCACCCTGACCATCGCTGGGCTGCAGGCCGAGGACGAGGCCGATTATTACTGTTGCTCATATGCAGGCAGTTACACTCTCCACAGTGGTGCAGGTTCATGGGGAAGTGAGACCAAAACCTCCTCTGAACTCCCTCAAGTCCTTTCACTCAACTCAGGCTTTCATTTGTTGATCCTTTGCTATTATTTTTTTCTAAAAAATTAACTGAAAACTTATACACAAATTTAAAGGTAATATACAGAAATCCTCTATAATCTTTTCCTTGATTCACCACTTTTTAATATTTTACCATATTTGCTTTTCATTTTATTTTCTTATTTTCATCTTTCTCAGCATATATGTTTATGGTGCGTATATATGAGTATAGGTGTATACACATACACACATATACATACATAACACAGACACCATGACATTCATTTTCTGAATCATTTCAGAGTAAGTTGGATCCACCAGCACCTACTTTTAATATCTTTTTTCCCCAAATTCACATTCAATAACATACGTCATTTCAAGGTGTATAATTCAGTGGCTTTTATTCTGTTCACAAGTATGTGCGTCCATTACGCTCTATAATTCCAGCGCATTTTTATTCCTCGGAAGCAATACCTCACTCATTAGCAGTCACCCCCAGTTTCCCTCTTCTTCCAAGGAACTCCCTCCCAACTGGGGACATTGCCCATAGAAGGAATCATGCACTGCAAGGCTCTTGTGTTTGATTTTTCTCTTTCATCCAAGTGTTTTCAAGGTTCACTCATGTTGAAGCCTATGTGGGGACCTCATCCCATAGCACGGCCGAATGATATCACATCGCATGGAAAGACCTCATTTTCTGTATCCGGGAATCACCTGATGGGCTCCTATGAACTGATCTGCCTCTTCTATCACAGCCCAGGGGCAGAGAGAAGCTTCTGGGACCTTGGGCATGAACAGGGTCCACACCACTTCACAGGAGGAAATCAAATAGAATCCTCACTCTCAGGGCCGTCCGAGGGCGGCAGCCAAGGCTTCATTTCTCTCCCTCTGAGAGCCGCTCATTCTTCCAGTCCATCGGGGAGGCCCCGGAGGGTTTCCTGTTGAGGAGCATCTTCCCTCCTAGGGACCTGGTGCTGGAACATTTCCTGGATGAACTGGAGAGGCAGGGAGGGGCCTGGGCCGCAGCTTCATCCCCTGGGCCTGGGGGCTTCCTCCTGCTCTGGCGCTGTCTCTCTCTTTCCAGCGTCTGTCAAATGTTCTGGGAGCCTTTCCTCCGCCTCCAAAGGCTGAAAGGACCGGGTTTCACCTTCTCCTTGTGGTTTGTCGTGTGATGACCTCCATGGCTGCATTTGTTCTGAGTTCTTGTCTGTGGAGCTAAGGGAAGGAAAAGAATTCTCATGCATTTCAGTTTATTTTTCTAAATTCCTTCTGTTATGAAATGCACCATCCCCAAAGAAGCGTGTGAGAGATGAGCATTCACAGTGTAGGAAGGAACAATACACAGAAACCACATCTGCCTCTGGCTGCTTCTACCTACCCTAAGCATATCCATCCTTCCCACTCCCCAAAGAGCCACGGCGCTGGCTTTGGGGTTAATCCCCCCTATTATTTGCTTTTCATTCCTTCCCTGTACCTCCCACAACTGCATCCTCAAACCACGTGGTTTTGAAACAATGAGAATAAGCTATCCTAGCCGGTTTGGCTCGGTGGATAGAGCGTTGGCCTGCGGACTGAGTCTGGTCACGGCACAGGCCCAGGTTGTAGGCTCGATCCTCAGTAGGGGATGTGCAGGAGGCAGCCGATCCCTAAAATATATTTTTAAATAGAGGAGAAGCTACTGACTGGCAGAGTGAGGATAGGACACTGTGTCCATCAGGGAGGCCCCAGGCGACCTCCACCCTGACAGAGGCTCAGGCTCAGTCTAGGGCAGAGATCCCCACAGATTTACTGCTCCCCCCTCCCCCCCCCCCCCCCCCCCCCCGCCCTCCAGAGAAGACAGACAGGGCCCAGAGGAAAGAGAAGGGATCCCAGAGTTGGGTCTGGTCTTGCCAGATGTGGGCCAGGTCCTGGCTCTCCAGCAGGAATCCTGGCGGGGGCAGAGGAGCTGCATATTCCCTGTTGCCTAGTGGAGCCTGGACTCCAGGGGAGTCTGAGCGCACTCACTGGGTGACAGACAGACTCGCCTTGGCTGGTGCGGACACTGGCGGTGGCTCCTGTCCAGACAACTTGAGCTCAGACAGGACATCCAGGCCCCGCACTCCCAAACATCGCGGGGGGGGGGGGGGGGGGGGTGCGGGGTGCGGGGGGTGCCAGAGCTGCTTGCACCTGGTTCTCGCCAGCTTCCTCACAGAGGCCTCTTTCCATCCCTTGCCCATCAGTGGGGGTGACCATTAGGGCGTGGTGGGCAGAGGGAACTATACTCATGGGCACCCGGGGTTCTTCTCCTGGTACCCTCAGACCCAACTCTGCCTGGGTCCCCTCACCCGGAAGCATGTGTCCCACCTGCGGAGGACAAACCGGTGCAGGGAGGGGCTGAGGGGCTGAGGGCTGAGGGGCTGAGGGGCGGGCAGGGCTCTCCCAACCGCACCAGGAGGAGGGACACAGGATCTGGACACCCCCCACCCACCCCCCGCTTCAGAAACTGCTCCCACTTCTAATGTGTCCCTCATCTCAGCTCGTCACTGCACACCCATCCATGGCTGGGAGGAAGATGTGATCATTTCGGTGGAACCTTTCAGACTGGGGACTGGGCTCTGTCCGGCCTCCGCCAGTTACCACTCGTCAACCTGCACCTGGGCTTCCAGGTGTGCATGGTCTTTTTTTAAAAAATATATTTTATTGATTCTTCCTAGAGAGGAAGGGAGAGGGACAGAGAGCTAGAAACATCGATGAGAGAGAAACATCTATCAGCTGCCTCCCGCACACCCCCTATTGGAGATGTGCCCGCAACCAAGGTACATGCCCTTGACGGGAACCGAACCTGGGACCCTTGAGTCTGCAGGCCGACGCTCTATCCACTGAGCCAAACCGGTCAGGGCATGTGCGTTGTCTTTTTTGCCCTGTTACTTGGTCTCTCACATGCAACTCTGACCCAGGCGATAATGCTCAGTCTGATTTTAGTGAGTTTAGGAAACGAACAAACACAGTTGCACAGTCGCTCAGCTGCAGCCGCATTCACTGCACTCACTGGTTGCTTCTTGCACGGGCCCTGACTGGAGGTTGAACCTGAAACCTTGGCGTGTTGGGCCGACACTCTAACCGGTGGAGCTCCCCGGCCAGGGCACCCAATAAGTTCGTTACCCAACGTCCAATAAATGCACCCCAGACTCAGCCTCAGGACCCAGGCGCAGGCCCTTGCACGGGCAGGGCGAGGGTCAGCCCATCCTATGAGAAGAAGCAGGGAGGTTTGAAGGGTGAGAAGTATCCGATGCTTCTCGTTGTCCCTGGAAACAGCGATGGGCTCTCTCCAGCCTGCCTTGGACCCTGTCCTCACCTTCACCCCTCAGAGCAAGAAGTGGAAGTCCCAGATTCCTCAGGAGCCACAGTGGCCCTTGCACGGCCAAAGGCTCAGCCTCCCCTGACTCGGAAAATTCAGCTCAAAGACTTTTAACCCCTCAGGGAGCTCTCTGCCCAGAGTGCAGAGTATCTAGGCTCCAGGGCCAAGTCCATGGGGGGTGGAGAGATGCAGGTGCAGGAGGCATATTTGCATGGAGGCCCCTCCCTCCCCTGAGGCAGGGGGAGGGGATAAGAGAAGTCTGGGGGAACCAGGGTTGGGGTCTCAGAAGGCAGAACTTTTGGGGCGTCTCTGCCATGGCCTGGGCTCTGCTCCTCCTCACTCTCCTCTCTCAGGGGACAGGTGAGGGCACTGGGGAAGGGACCACAGAACCATCCGGGCTGATAGAGGCCTCTGTCTCCTCTTTAAGGCTCACCTGAGCCCAGCACTGAACTCACCACAGTGTGTTTTTTGCTCTTTCTAGGGTCCTGGGCCCAGGCTGCCCTCACTCAGCTGCCATCCGTGTCCGGGAACATGGGACAGTCAGTCACCCTCTCCTGTGTCGGAAGCAGCAATGACATCGGGCGTTATAACTACGTCTCCTGGTACCAACAGCGCCCGGGCACGGCCCCCAAACTCCTGATTTCCTACGTGAATGCTCGGCACTCGGGGGTCCCGGAGCGCTTCTCTGGCTTCAAGTCCAGCAACACGGCCTTCCTGCTCATCTCCGGGCTGCGGGCTGAGGACGAGGCCGATTATCACTGTTTCTCCTATGTGGGCAGCAACACTCTCCACGGTGCTGCTGGCTCACGGGGAAGTGAGACCAAAACCCGCCCCGGCTCCCAGGCGGCCTCCTTGCTCTGAAGACGGGTCCCCTCCCTGGGCAGGGCCTCAGGAGGCGCGGCCTGGAGAGCACGTCCCCCTCATGGCTTCTCTCCTTCTCCCGTGAAGTTCAACAGAAAAACTCTTTGTCGTGAAATTTCTGGGTATCATGTCAGCTCTGACATTGAATTCCTCCACTCGGCAGCTCCTCGCCGCCCTGGGTTCAGGTCTCCAGGAATGACTGTCATACTCAACTCCGCGGCCACCGTACCTAGTCAGGGTAGTTCCTGTGGTGGGTTATTTATTTATTTACTTATTTATTTTTGCTCATTCCCACCTGAGGATATTTTTCCATTGATTTTTAGGGAGAGTGGAAGAGAGAGGGGAAAATAGGGAGAAACATCAATGTGAGAGATCACATCGATTGGTTGCCTCTTTCATGAGCCCCAACCAGGGCCCTGGGCCGGGGAGGAGCCTGCAACCCAGGCAAATGCCCTTGACCGGAATCGAACCCGGGACCCTTTGGCCCACAGGCCGACGCTCCATCCATTGAGCCACACCGGTTAGGGACCTGTGATGGGTTCTTGCTCTGAACACCTATTCCAAAAGCAAGAGCATCTGAGAGAGTATCTGAAGACGTTGCTGAACAAACAGCCCGTAGATTTCTCTTTATTGTCCCTCATCTTTGACCCATACCCTTGGGGGCTGAGGCTGGAGAATTTGAGTGACAGACTCTGGTCTAAGATTCCCACCCCCCTTACCCCACGCCCCCGCCCCCGAATTCCCTGAACCACTGTCCTGGATGCTGCCCTGGATGTACCTGGACTGTCTCCCCATTGGAATGGGCTGTTTTTAAAAAAATACATATATTTTTTATTGATTTCAGAGAGGAAGGGAGAAAGAGAGAGAAACATCAATGATGAGAGAATCATGGATCAGCTGCCTCCTGTACACACCCACTAGGGATCAAGCCTGCAATCTGGTCACGTGCCTTTGACCGGGAATCCAACCGTGGCTTCCCGATTCATAGGTCGATGCTCAACCACGGAGCCACACCGGCCGGGTGGGGCCTGTCTTATATTCTGTTGTGAAACAGTGGGTCCTGTTTAACTGTCATACGGATGTTATTACTTTAGAAGGTGACCTTCCAGCTGGGTTTGGCCAAGTTCCATCCCGCCGTCCGTGGACGGGTGTGAATGTCAGTTCAGTTTGAGGTCTTGGCAGCAGATGTGGACCTACAGCCCGTGTGCGGCACCGAGTGGTCCCCGTGGGGTGGGCAGTGGGCGGCCTCCTGGTTCTGTTCTGAACTCTGCCCTGGCTCTTTGGGCTCAATCCACGCAAGCGCCCTTCAGAGGTGGGCCCAGGAGCTCGTGAGCAATGCCAAGGCTGTTTTCTCAGAGTTTCTCTGCCGCTTTCTCTCCAACGCTAGATCCTGCTCTTAGTTCATCCTCCTGTCGGACTGAAGGGTCCCAGGTTCGATTCCCGGTCAAGAGCACATACCTTGGCTGTAGGTTTGATCCCCTGGTTGGGGCACGTGCAGGAGGCAACCCATCCATGTGTCTCTCTCACATCGATTTTTCCCTCTCCCCCCCCCCCCCCCTTTCACTCTCTCTAAAAATCAATGGAAAAATATCCTTGGGTGAGAATTAACAACAAAAAAACACCAACCCCCCCCCCCCCCCCCAAATGGAAGGGTTTTATAGGCAGGAAAAGGGTGGGGCTAGGAAGTTAAAAGAGCAGATTATTTCGGACAAGGACGCCTTCCCCAGGAGAAGGCCGGGGTCTCCTCTCCCAGTTACCTCACTGGCACCGACCAGGAAACCCCAGGCCGCATGGTGTAAAGCTGCCCTCCTGGGGCCGCTGAAACTGCAGTGAGCTTAGGTACTGCGTTCGGGTTGGTGGTTTAGCAGAAGTGACTCCATTCGGACCAGTTATTTGTCTTTAACAGAAGGAATCAGGGGGCCTGGTGCTGAGCTGGGATGAGACACAGGGAGGCTGGAGGGGAGCAGAGCAGGGCTCTCCAGCTCTGAGCCAGCTCCTTCCTGCTGGTCCAACTCGGGCCGGTCATGCCAACCTTGGCCGCCAGGTGGCAGCAAGGGCCTGGATTTGGGGCAGGTCATGGCTGTGCTTTACTGGGGCCTGAATGAGGTCCCAAGACCTGGTTTCCACTGAGCTCCTCCTCAGGGAGAATGTGGGGGTAGAGGGTCCCCAATCTGTACGGCCACAAAACCCTTCGCCAGACAGGACATACATGTCCCAGGTCTCAGGCTCTGAGCAGGGCAGACGCAGGGGACACTGAGGAGGTGGGAAGGGGTGAGGGATGGGGACAGCCACCAGCTCTGTCTGGGTGCCTGGGAGGGACATCAATTAGATTTCTACCTGCCCGAGCCCCTCTCAGCCCTGCCCTCACCCTCCGCCATGAACAGCGAAGAGCAATGACTGGGCCCAGCAAGAATGGCTCAGTGGCTGAGAGTCAACCTATGAACCAGGAGGTGATGGTTTCATTCCCGGTCAGGGCACATGCCCGGGTTTCGGGCTCGATCCGCAGTGTGGGGCGGGCAATAGGCAGCAGATCCATCACTCCCTCTCCCTTCCCCTCTGAAATCAATAAAAATAAAAACTACATGTAAAAAAGAGAAAGTACTGGGATTATTTAGCCTTCAGACCAGACCATAGCCTGACACCCAAGCTAGAGGGCTGGGGGTCTCCGAAGTCTGACTGCACTTCCAAGGCATTGTCAGGGGCTCAGTCTTAAAACACCCACGTCAAAGAGACTGAATCCCTCCAATTAGCCCTGCCCTCCAGGGAGGCAGAGAGGAAGCCAGGACCAGCTCAGAGGGGTGACCAGAGATAACAGAAGCAGATTTGCATGGAGGCCCCTCCCCCCATGAGCCAGGGGGAGGGGATAAGAGAGGTCTGGGGGAGCCAGGCTCAGGCTTGGGGTCTCAGAAGGCAGCGCTCTCAGGGCACCTCCACCATGGCCTGGGCTCTGCTCCTCCTCAGCCTCCTCTCTCAGGGCACAGGTGAGGCCTCCAGGGAAGGGACACGGGGACACCTGGCTGACTCTCTGCCTCCTCCTCAGGCCCCCGGGCCCAGCACTGAACTCACCAGAGTGTGTTTTTGCTCTTTTCAGGGTCCTGGGCCCAGGCTCCCCTCACTCAGCCTCCCGCAGTGTCTGGGACTCCGGGGTCTTCAGTCACCATCTCCTGTGCTGGAAGCAGCAATGACATTGGGTATTATAATGATGTCTCCTGGTACCAACAGCGCCCGGGCACGGCCCCTAAACTCCTGATTTATAGTGTCAGCAGTCGGCCCTCGGGGATCCCTGAGCGCTTCTCTGGCTCCAAGTCCGGCAACATGGCCACCCTGACCATCGCTGGGCTGCAGGCCGAGGATGAGGCCGTTTATCACTGTTGCTCATATACAACCAGTGGCACTCTCCACAGTGGTGCAGGTTCATGGGGAAGTGAGACCAAAACCCACCCCAGGCTCCCAGGCTCCCTGGTTGCTCTGAAAATGCTCCCCTCCCTGGGCAGTGTGATAGGCGGCCTGGCCTGGAGGATTCGTCCTCTACCCCTTCCTCCAGCCTCTCCCAGAGCCTGGAGAGCCAGCGTGTTTTTTTTAGCTCTTCTACCCGCTCCCATGAAATCCACAGGAGCCCAGCTCTCTGCTTTACTGCCTTTGCTGTGTTTTGTGCATCCAGCGTCCCCTCACTCCAAAGCGCTCATTGTAACAGCCACAGGGAGGCTGTGCTCAGCATGCTGGGTAGATGTCCCACAATCCTCTGGGAAATCCTCACTTCAAATCCCTGGGCCTCCCACACCTGTGCAGACCAACCTGAATCCAGTTCTCCACTAATGAAGTGGGAAAGACAATAAAGAAAAAGTTATAATTTCCCTCCTCCCTCCCTCTCTTCCTTCCTTCCTTCCTTCCTTCCTTCCTTCCTTCCTTCCTTCCTTCCTTCCTCCTTCCCTTCCTTTTTTCCTTGCTTCCTTCCTTCCCTCTTTACTTCTATTTTAAGCTCCCAATAAAGCATTCATTGTAACAGCCACAGGGAGTCCCTGCTGGGCTTGCTGGATAGATTTCCCACAATCCTCTGGGAAATCCTCATTTCAAAACCCTGGGCCACCCACACCTGTGCAGACCTACCTGCATCCAGTTCTCCACTAATGAAGTGGGACAGACAATAAAGATAAAGCTTTAATTTTCCTTCCTTCCTTCCTTCCTTCCTTCCTTCCTTCCTCCCTTCCTTCCTTCCTTCCTTCCTTCCTTCCTTCCTTCCTTCCTTTCTGGGCTCGCAATATTTCCCATGACCAAGGAAGGTGTGAGGGGGGGATCTGAGGGAAAGGCTGTGTCCTCTCGGAACTGCCCCCCGCCCAGGTTGCTGAATGGTTCTCCTGGGGCAGCCTGCACGTGCAAGGCCATCGCATTGGATGGATCTTTCCAGTTGGCTGCTTGGTTCTTCAACATGTCTGTTGGCGGTGGCCCCCATTCCTCAGGGATCCCCAAAGCTCTTCAGGACGATCCAACTCATTTCCAGCCACAATCCCAGTTAAAATGAACCAACAAGTAAAATACATCTAATTTGGAAGAAGTGAAGTCTCCACTATCATTTTCTCCGTTTAAGTTATTGGTTGAAATGAGTCACTCCCCATGCAATCAGCATGGATCTGGGATGAAATATTAGTGTCTTTAATTTATATGCTCAGCTTTATTGGTCATTAGTCATAGTTGCAAGTGGCCCTTTTGCTTCCTGTGCTGGCTGACATGCTTAGCATTTCTATGACGCGTGTTGACACGTGGGCGCGGGTGTGCAGAATGACTGTAATGAGAACGGGAACCCCTGCAGCCCGGGCTCTGAGTCCTCCTGATCCTAACAGGATGAGGACCAGGACAAGGTGGGACCTAGTGAAGGTCAGAGGTCTGCTTCCCGCAGGAGGATGAGGACAACTGGCCTGTGCCCGGGGCTCCCCATGGTTTCCCAGGAGACAAGGATCCAGTCCGCTTGGTCCACAGGCCCAGCTGATGGGCTTCTGAGCAGACCAGTGACTACTGCCATCTCACTGTCACCTCACACTGAGGCGAGGATGGTCTGAGCTGCCTTCCCCGGGGCTTGGCTGGCATCATCTGAGGCCACCAGGGGGCAGTGTTGTCTGCATTTGGGAAGGTGCTCCCTGGGGTTCAGCCCTGACCTGTAGGAAGTCTCCTGGGTGCTCACCAGGCCCTTCTCCTGAGCGGGTGGGCGGTGGAGGGGGATGTCCTGTGTCCATTCTGTCCCAATGTCTCCCCTCCTGGGAGAGGCAGCAAATGTCCCGCAGCCTCAGACGCTGTGGAGATTGGGACACGGGACACGTGAGGACTCATTTCCACGGAGGAGCGTCAGGGAAGGTGGAGAAAGACTGGAAGATACCGGCTTTCCCCCTGGTTCTTGGGCAACAGGGGGACTGGAGATCTAAGAGCTAACCTAGAGCCTCTCCTCCCTCCTCCCAGTGTCTCTGAGGGGAGTCCCCGTATTCCTCAGCCAGGAAACCTGTAGATGCCCAAGGAGAAGGGACAGGACCTCCAAGGTGGCCTCCAGTCCCTCTCCTGTGGTCTCAGGGGGCCCCCGGGTGAGGAAAAACTGTCCAACATAATCTCTCAGGTTTGCTCTGCCTCTGGTGAACAGAAGCATCTAGATCAAGGGTCAGGTCAGAGGAGGGAGAAGACAGGCAGGTGCAGGAAGTGGATTTGCATGGAGGCCCCTCCCTCCATGAGGCAGGGGGAGGGGATAAGAGAGGTCTGGGGGAGCCAGGCTCAGGCTTGGGGTCTCAGAAGGCAGCGCTCTCAGGGCACCTCCACCATGGCCTGGGCTCTGCTCCTCCTCAGCCTCCTCTCTCAGGGCACAGGTGAGGCCTCCAGGGAAGGGACACGGGGACACCTGGCTGACTCTTTGCCTCCTCCAGGGCTCCCCCGGGCCCAGCACTGAACTCACCAGAGTGTGTTTTTGCTCTTTTCAGGGTCCTGGGCCCAGGCTCCCCTCACTCAGCCTCCTGCAGTGTCTGGGACTCCAGGGACTTCAGTCACCATCTCCTGTGCTGGAAGCAGCAATGACATTGGGAAGTATAATTATGTCTCCTGGTACCAACAGCGCCCGAGCACCGCCCCTAAACTCCTGATTTATAGTGTCAGCAGTCGGCCCTCGGGGATCCCTGAGCGCTTCTCTGGCTCCAAGTCTGGCAACACGGCCACCCTGACCATCTCTGGGCTGCAGGTTGAGGATGAGGCCGATTATTACTGTTGCTCCTATCGATATACAGACAGTAGCACTCTCCACAGTGGTGCAGGTTCATGGGGAAGTGAGACCAAAACCCGTCCTGGGCTCCTGGGCCACCTCCTTGCTGTGAAGACGCTTCTCCACCCTTCATACTCAAAAGCCCAGAGAATCATTATATAATCGCCTCCCTCAGTCACCGTAACATGCAATCTCTCTCTCTCTCTCTCTCTCTCTCTCTCTCTCTCTCTCTCTCATTGTTTTGGGACAATGACAGTTTCCTCTTTATCTGTGTGACATAAGTTCTGTAATATGCAACTCTTTCCAACCCCCCACCCCCACCCCCAAACTGCAGTGAGAGAGAGAAGAGGCAATGCATGCTGGGGCAGGTTTACAGTTTTCAGGCGAATCTTCACTTTAAATCCTCTGGTCTCACCCAGCGACCGGTGTGACTCAGTTGTTGAGCATCGGCCCATGAACCAGGAGGTCACAGTTGGATTCCTGTTCAAGGCACCTGCCTGGGTTTCAGGCTGGATCCCCAGTAGGGGGCATGCAGGAGGCAGGATTCTCTCTTATCATTGACGTTTCTGTCTCTCTCCCTCTCCCTTCCTCTCTGAAATCAATAAAAATCTATTAAATGCTTTGGTCTCTACACCAGAGCAGAACATCTTGGATTTACTTCTGCAGAAAGGACATTGTCGTATTCATTTCCGTGTCCCCCATGCTCTCGGTCAGGATGGCCCTCCTGGGTGGGCTGTTCCTCTCCACGCCTGTTGCTGAATGAAGAGCAACTGGGAAACGGTGACGGTGCTGCTGAGGGACTGAGGACAAAGGGTTAGATGCTCTTTTCCTTTCCGGCTTCCTTATGTGCACACCGTAGCCAAGGAAGCTGAGCAGGGAAGGTTTTGATAGGGGAGAAATAGCATGTAGGGGACCATCTGGAATTGTGAGAAATATGAATCCTGCTCTGTTCACTGTGAATGTTTTGTTCTGATTAAAGGAGGCACATTCTCACCTGGCTGGGAGTTACACAGGGTTCCTGGGAGCTCACCCGGGATTGCGACCCATCCTCCCCATCAGGGAGCTGCCTGTGATCATGGAAAGATGATCAACCTTCTTGCAGAACCCAGAGCTGCCAGCCCTTTGAAGGCCCCCAGCCTTTGCACACCCACAGGCCTTTGTGAATCTCCAGCCCCCATTACCTGTAAACTGCCCATTTGGCACACCTTTCATCCCCTGTAATCCTTGTCCTTCTTCCCAATACAAGCAGCTGGATTTATGGAGGGCAGAGCAGGTTTCTGTGGGTGACCCGCTGCTCTCCCAGGCTGCCGGCAGAATGGGAATCAATGCTCATATGATTCCACCCTGTCTCCGCTGAATTGGCTCCAGTAGGAACAGGCAGTGCTGGCCCATGGCTTGTCCGGTTACACTGTGGGTTGCAGCTCGGTTTTATGTCGACTTTCCACTCCCTTAGATGAGTGAACTCCTCACCTGGAGGCAGTTCTGCCCAATGCCGGTCCCCTCTCCGCCTGGGCTCTTCCCAAAATGGCTCCTTGTCCCCCACAAGGAAAAAGCTACCTGGTCGGCGTGTCCCCCTCTTTACAAGAATCCTCATCGTATCTGTTCTCTGTGACAAGCCAGTGCACTGTCCCTCCGGCACACACATGTGACTGGTGTGCATCGACAAGGCCAAGAATGGCTCAGCATCCCAATGCACGTGGGCTTCAGCACCGCAAACACTGGACTGGACCAACTCTTCCCACTTTGCCAGGATATTCCTGGTTTTAGCACTAAAAATGCCATATCTCAGCCAGAGCCTCATTCTCAGGCACATTAGCATAGATGTTCACTGTGATGATCAATTTCATGGTTATCATGGGTGGGCTACGGGGTGCCAGATTCAACATGATTTGGGGATGTGTCTGTGAGGGTGTGTCCTGGGGGAGATTGGCATTTGAACTGGCCACTCAGGAAGCAGATCGCCCTCCCCATGAGATTGGGCTCATACAACCCACTGAGGGTCTGAGTAGAACAGGCCAAGGAGGAAGGAATCCACCTAGGCTTTGGTCTCAGGGATTGAATGGGGACAGCGCATCTCCCCTTCGCCTGCCCTCGGACTGAAACTTACCTGATCAGCTCCCCTGGCTCTCAGGCCTTGGTGCTGACACTGAATGGCAGCACCAGCTTGACTGGCTCTCTAGCTTGCAGATGGCAGCAGCACAGGAGTTCGACCAGGGGGCGGGGCCTGCCCGGGAAGGTAGGCAGTACCTGGCCTGCAGCTGCTGGGGCCTCTAGTGAATGAATAATAACACAAGAATAAACTCCATGTTCTACACACTCACAGCTGTGACCCTGCTTTCTCCCGCCCCGTGGATTTTCTGAGTCAGGACAGATGGAGCCCAGGACAGAGCCTAGGGAATCCAGCCCGCCGTGGGGTGGCCCTACCCTCCTATTGGGGAGGTGACAGTGTGGATGGCAGGGGATCCTAGGGCGTCCACCCATGGCCGCCTGGGATATCGGCGAGGACAACATCCAGGCCGGCTGGGATGAGGGGATCCCGTTACAGTTCTTCTCGGGGACCACGGGCAGAGCTGCAGGTTTGTCATTCTCCCTCAACCCCTTCTTTTCTTTTTTAAAATAAATTTTTATTGATCTCAGAGAGGAAGGGAGAGGGAGTAAGAGATAGAAACATCAATGATGAGAGAGAATCACTGATGGGCTGTCTCCTGCACGCCCCCTACTAGGGATCCAGCCTGAACCCTGGGCTTGTGTCCTGACCTGGAATCGAACTGTGGCCTCCTGGTTCATTTGTCAACACTCAACCACTGAGCCATGCTGGCCGGACTAAATGCAGATTTTTAATTATTTTTATATCTATTACACACACACACACACACACACAGGGTGGGGGCAGGCGTAGGTTTACAGTTGTTGCATGAAAAACAATACAATTAAGAAATAATAATACAAGAATAAACTTTGTGTTTCCCATACTCACAACTGTAAACCTAGGTTTGCCCCACCCTGTATATGTCAGAGTTTAACGCCTCAGCTAAGTTCTGCCCAGGATACAGAAGCATCTAGAGTCCAGGACCAGGTCAGGGTGGAGGGGGAAGAGGCAGGTGCAGGAAGTGGATTTGCATGGACGCCCCTCCCTCCATGAGCCAAGGGGAGGGAATAAGAGAGGTCTGGGGGAGCCAGGCTCAGGCTTGGGGTCTCAGAAGGCAGCGCTCTCAGGGCACCTCCACCATGGCCTGGGCTCTGCTCCTCCTCAGCCTCCTCTCTCAGGGCACAGGTGAGGCCTCAGGGAAGGGACACGGGGACACCTGGCTGACTCTCTGCCTCCTCAGGCCCCCGGGCCCAGCACTGAACTCACCAGAGTGTGTTTTTGCTCTTTCCAGGGTCCTGGGCCCAGGCTCCCCTCACTCAGCCTCCCGCAGTGTCTGGGACTCCAGGGACTTCAGTCACCATCTCCTGTGCTGGAAGCAGCAATGATGTCGGTGGTTATAGCCGTGTCTCCTGGTACCAACAGCGCCCAGGCACGGCCCCTAAACTCCTGATCTATGATGTCAGCACTCGGCCCTCGGGGATCCCTGAGCGTTTCTCTGGCTCCAAGTCTGGAAACACGGCCACCCTGACCATCTCTGGGCTGCAGGCCGAGGATGAGGCCGTTTATCACTGTTGCTCATATGCAGGCAGTAACACTCTCCACAGTGGTGCAGGTTCATGGGGAAGTGAGACCAAAACCCGCCCCAGGCTCCCAGGTGCCCTCCTTGCTCTGAAGATGTTCCCCTCCCCGGGCATTGGGCTCAGGCGGCCAGGCCTGGAGGATTCGTCCTCTACCCCTTCCTCCCGCCTCTCCCAGAACCTGGAGAGCCAGCGTGTTTTTTCAGCTCTTCTCCCCTCCCCCACGAAATCCACAGGAGCCGAGCTCTCCGGTTTACTGCCTTTGCTGTATTTTGTGCATCCAGAGGCCCCTCATTCCAAAGCGCTCATTGTAACAGCCACAAAGAGGCCGTGCTAGGCATGCTGGGTAGATGTCCCACAATCCTCTGGGAAATCCTCACTTCAAATCCTTGGGCCTCCCACACCTGTGCAGACCTACCTGCATCCAGTTCCCCACTAATGAAGTGGGAAAGACAATAAAGAAAAAGTTTTAATTTTCCCTTCCTTCCTTCCTTCCTTCCTTCCTTCCTTCCCTCCTTCCTTCTTTCCTTCCTTTCTGGACTCCCAATACTTTCCATGACCAAGGAAGGTGTGAGGGGGGGATCTAAGGGAAAGGCTGTGTCCTCTCAGAACTGCCCTCTGCCCAGGTCCCTGAATGGTTCTCCTGGGGCAGCCTGCACGTGCAAGGCCATCGCATTGGATGGATCTTTCCAGTTGGCTGCTTGGTTCTTCAACATGTGTGTTGGGGTGGCCCCATTCCTCAGGGATCCCCATAGCTCTTCATGATGATCCAACTCCTTCCCAGCCACAATCCCAGTTCAAATGAACCAACAAGTAAAATACATCTAAGTAAGAGAAAGTGAAGCCTTTGTTATCATTTTCTCCACGTTATTGTTTGAAATGAGTCGCTCCCCATGCAATCAGCATGGATCTGGGATTAAATATCAGTGTCTTTAATTTATATGCTTGGCTTTAATGGTCATTAGTCATAGTTGCAAATGGCCATTATGCCTCCTGTGTTGGCTGACATGCTTAGCGTTTCTATGACGCGTGTTCTCACATGGGCACACGTGTGCAGAATGACTGTAATGACATGGAGGACCCCTGCAGCCCCGGTTCTGACTCCTCGTGGTCCTAACGGGAAGAGGAACAGGACAAGGTGGGACCTAGTGAAGGTCAGAGGTCTGCTTCCCGCAGGAGGATGAGGACAACTGGCCTGTGCCCGGGCACCCCATGGTTTCCCAGGAGACAAGGATCCAGTCCGCTTGGTCCACAGGCCCAGCTGATGGGCTTCTGAGCAGACCAGTGTCTACTACCATCTCACTGTCACCTCACACTGAGGCCAGGATGGTCTGAGCTGCCTTTCCTGGGGCTTGGCTGGCGTCATCTGAGGCCACCAGGGGGCAGTGTTGCCCGCATTTAGGAAGGTGCTCCCTGGGGTTCAGCCCTGACCTGCAGGAAGTCTCCTGGGTGCTCACCAGGCCCTTCTCCTGAGCGGGTGGGCGGTGGAGGAGGATGTCCTGTCTCCGTTCCGTCCCAATGTCTCCCCTCCTGGGAGAGGCAGCAAATGTCCCGGAGCCTCAGACGCTGTGGAGATTGGGACATGGGACACGTGAGGACTCATTTCCACTGAGGAGCGTCAGGGAAGGTGGAGAAAGACTGGGAGATACCGGCTTTCCCCCTGGTTCTTGGGCAACAGGGGGACTGGAGATCTAAAAGCCAAACTAGAGCCTGCCCTCCCTCCTCCCATGTCTCTGAGGGGAGTCCCCGTATTCCTCAGCCAGGAAACCTGTAGATGCCCCAGGAGGAGGGACAGGACCTCCAAGGTGGCCTCCAGTCCCTCGACTGTGGTCTCAGGGGGCCCCGGGTGAGGAATAACTCTCCACCATAATCTCTCAGGTTCACTCTTCTGTCTGCTGAGCAGAAACATCTAGATCAAGGGTTAGCTCAGAGGAGGGAGAAGATAGGCAGGTGCAGGAAGTGGATTTGCATGGACGCCCCTCCCTGCATGAGGCAGGGGGAGGGGATAAGAGAGGTCTGGGGGAGCCAGGCTCAGGCTTGGGGTCTCAGAAGGCAGCGCTCTCAGGGCACCTCCACCATGGCCTGGGCTCTGCTCCTCCTCAGCCTCCTCTCTCAGGGCACAGGTGAGGCCTCAGGGAAGGGACAGGGGGACACCTGGGCTGACTCTCTGCCTCCTCCTCAGGCCCCCACCCCCGGGCCCAGCACTGAACTCACCAGAGTGTGTTTTTGCTCTTTTCAGGGTCCCGGGCCCAGGCTCCCCTCACTCAGCCTCCCGCAATGTCTGGGACTCCTGGGACTTCAGTCACCATCTCCTGTGCTGGAAGCAGCAGTGATGTCGGGGGTTATGATGATGTGTCCTGGTACCAACAGCGCCCAGGCATGGCCCCTAAACTCCTGATTTATGATGTCACAAAACGGCCCTCGGGGATCCCTGAGCGCTTCTCTGGCTCCAAGTCTGGAAACACGGCCACCCTGACCATCTCTGGGCTGCAGGCGGAGGACGAGGCTGATTATTACTGTTGCTCATATAGGAGTGGTGGCACTGGCCACAGTGGTGCAGGTTCATGGGGAAGTGAGACCAAAACCCGCCCCGGGCTCCCAGGCGCCCTCCTTGCTCTGAAGATGCTCCCCTCCCTGGGCAGTGTGATAGGCGGCCTGGCCTGGAGGATTCATCCTCTACCCCTTCCTCCCGCCTCTCCCAGAGCCTGGAGAGCCAGCGTGTTTTTTTCAGTTCTTCTCCTCTCTCCCACGAAATCCACAGGAGCTGAGCTCTCGGGTTTACTGCCTTTGCTGTGTTTTGTGCATCCAGAGGCCCCTCATTCCAAAGCGCCCGTTGTAAAGGCCACAAGGAGGCCGTGCTCAGCATGCTGGGTAGATGTCCCACAATCCTCTGGGAAATCCTCATTTCAAATCCCTGGGCCTCCCACACCTGCGCAGACCAACCTGCATCCAGTTCTCCACTAATGAAGTGGGAAAGACAATAAAGGAAATGTTTTCATTTCCCGCCTCCCTCCCTCCCCTTCCCTCCCTCCCTCCCCCCCCCCCCCCCCTTCCTTCCTTCTTTCCTTCCTTCCTGGGCTCCCAATATTTCCCATGACCAAGGAAGGTGTGAGATGGGGATCTGAGTGAAAGGCTGTGTCCTCTCAGAACTGCCCTCCACCCAGGGGGCGGGGCCTGCCAGGGGAAGGTAGGCAGTACCTGGCCTGCAGCTGCTGGGGCCTCTAGTGAATGAATAATAACGCAAGAATAAACTCCATGTTCTACACACTCACAGCTGTAACCCTACTTTCTCCTGCCCCGTGGATTTTGTGATTCACGACAGAGCGAGCCTGTGACAGAGCCGAGGGATGAAGCCCATCTTGGGGTGTCCCTACCTTCCTATTGGGGAGGTCACAGTGCGGATGGCAGGGGAATCCTAGGGCGTCCACCCATGGCCACGTGGGACACAGGCAAGACAACATCCAGGCTGGCTGGGATGAGGGGATCCAGTTACTGCTCTTCTAGGAGAGGAAGGGGGACGGAGAGAGAGATAGAAACATCAATGATGAGAGAGAAACATTGATTGGCTGCCTCTTGTGTCCCAAAACAGCTGTGCTCAATAGATCAAGGTCACCTGAGAAGTACATGAGCAATTGCTCTGCCTCTGGCCATGGGATCCTGGCCTCTCCCACCGCAGCATGACCACTGGCCCCACAGGCACCTCCCAGACCCCTAGCCCCACCCTGAGGGTGAGTCCTCACCAGAGAGCAGGCCTGAGGGTTGTCCACAGGCCCAGAGAGGAGGCCAGGGTGCTGGGTCAGGGGTCAGAACTATCTCTTTTTTTTAAAAATGTATTTTTATTGATATCAGAGAAAGTAGGGAGAGAGAGAGATAGAAACATCAATGATGATGAAATCACTGATTGACAACCTTCTGCAACCCTCCTACTGGGGATCAAGCTCCCAACCTGGGCATGGGCCCTGACCTGGAATGGAACCAGGACCTCCAAGTTCATGGGTCGATGCTCAAACATTGGGACACACCAGCCAGACAGACCTTTCTAACTGGACAGCACAGGGCGCTAGGGAACCTGGCTCAGGCCTGTGCATGGAGCCCTGGCACAGCCTCCTCCACTGAGCCCTGTGCTGCTCAGCAGGGAGACACCCCTGAGGCCCAGGAGGAAGAAAGTGGATTTGCATGAGGCCCCGCCCACCCAGGAGTGAAGAGCCTTGAAGCCCACAGCCCAGCTGAGGGCTCAGAGCAGAGCCTGGAGCCTCACCATGGCCTGGACCCTCCTGCTCCCCGTCCTCACACTCTGCACAGGTGCTTCCCCCAGGCTCAGGCCCAGAACCAGGGAGTAGCCTGGCCACGACCTTCAGCTCAGCACAGAGGACGCTGCAGGGTGTGGGCCTCTGGGACTGAGAGCCTCATGCCCACACTCACCTCTCCTCTCCTCTCTTCTCCTCTCCTCTTCTCTCCTCTCTTACAGGTTTCGTGGCCTCTTCAGAAGTGACTCAGCCCCCAGCAGTGTCTGTGGCCCCGGGACAGACGGCCAGGATCACCTGCCAGGGAGATCCCCTAACAAAATATTATCCTATGTGGCTGCAGCAGAAGCCTGGCCAGGCCCCCGTCCTGGTCGTCTATGGTAAAAACAACCGACCCTCAGGGATCCCTGAGCGATTCTCTGGCTCTTACTCAGGGGACACGAACACCCTGACCATCAGCGGGGCCCAGGCCCAGGATGAGGCCGACTATTACTGCGTGGTGTGGGCTTATAGTGTTAATGCTCACAGTGACACAGGCGGATGGGGAAGTGGGACAGAAACCTCCCTGTGTCACCCTCTCCTCCAGCCCCGAGGGCTGCAGACCAAGCCCTGAGCACATCTGCCCGTCTGTGTTGAGCGAGAGCAGGGGCAGCTTCGGGCGCCTGTTGACGATCCCACATGGAGCCCTGTCAGCCATGGGTCATGTCCAGGAGCAGGAGGCCCATGAGGAGTGTGGGTGCATCGGGACGGCCCCCGGGAGGGGCCTGGACACCGTGAGCGGGAACGTCTGTAACAGCAGCCACATCAGCTCCACAGTGACCCCTCCATGTTCAATAGAAGCACAGTTTACAGGAACCTGGGCTCCCAGACACATTTATCACCGGTCAGTGTCCTGACGACAATGGGCCTTTTGAACTTTTAATAAATAATGCTGGTCCTCGCTGGTGTGGCTCAGTGGATATTTCCTGGGTCTGCAGATGTGGGATCCCAGGTCCGGTTCTGCTCCAGGGCACATGACCGGGTTGCAGGGAAAATCCCCAGGAAGTGATGGGTAGGAAGCAGCCAATCAATGATTGTCTCCCATCATTGATGTTTCTATCTCTCTCTCCCTCCCATTCCTCTCTGAAATCAATAAAAATATATTTTAAAAATAATAAATAAATAAATGCTGCTGTCAGTACCCTTCTCGGTGGGAAGGTCATTTCCATGTACCTCCCGAGCCATGACGCTGTGCTGTGCCCAGGGATCTGGAGGGAAGGCTGACAATCAGGAATGTCCATGGACGGGGGGACCTGCTGTTCCCCACAAAGGGCCATGTGGGCCTCAGTCCCCAGCTCAGACCCTTCCATGGAGGTCAGGTCGCCCAGGACGGAACTAACAGGCTCCCTCCCACGTGGTCAGGAGACCACAGCTCAGGGGTGAGGACTGGGCAGCAGGAGTGACCAGCAGGGCCCCTGGGAGACCCTAAGGTGTGGGTGTGAGGAGGGGCAGCATCGGGTGGGACGGGAGAGGGGAGCTGGTGCCCCCTCAGCTGGGAGCAGCCGGGGGCGTGTCTGAGGCAGGTGCCCTGGGCTCATGTCAGTTCCCTCTTTAGACCAAACGCTGAGCAGTGGCCAGGGGTCTGTCTGTCTGTGCTCATGAGTCACCAAGCACCTCCCACTTCATTTCCATGTGCAGCGTCACCAGCATGAGGGAGTCAATTAGTGACATTACATTCTCAGCAGTGCTAGGTTTCAAAACTTAACTTCCTTCAGGAATCAGGTGAAACCCTGCTTTCTAACCAAATGTGCTTTACGAACTCAAAGGCTTTCTCTTCCTGTACTGTTCCTGCTCCACACTCAATGGCCTTGGCCAGATCAGAATAGCAATCCTGGTCCAAACTGGTAACAGCCTATCCTGACACGGGATCTAAGCAGGACCAGTTTCCCATGTGCCTTGGACACATGACCCGGTGGTGTCAGCCCCAGAGGGAGCAGGGGAGTGTCCTCCCCTCAGTCTACACACAGTTGAATTTTTCCCTGGGAAATACCAAAGCCAACATTGTGAGGATCTGAGCGCTGTTCAGACCAGACTCCAGGAGGACAGGTACCTAAATAGAAAAAAGAGGGCAGGGACAGGAGAGCTCAGCAGGCCTAGGTGGGGGTGTAGGAGGAGTGGGGCCTGGGGGGGGGGGGGGGGTAGACCAGGGAGGGGGCTGACAGGTCAGGCTCTGAGGTGAGTCTCCTGCATTGGAGTCTTGACCCATCATCTCTGTCTGGGAGATTCTGGGAAAATCGTTCACCTCCCAGGACACTCCCTCCTCATTGGCCTGGAGGAGAGGCTGGGCCCCTGCAGAGGATGGTGTGGGCTCCTATGAGGCTGAGTGAGGGGCCCAGGGACACACTCCCCACCTGTCAGCCTCCAGGAAGCTCCCAGAAGCAGTCATGGTGATGAACCAGCTGCACAGGCAGGTGACATTCACCCTGGGGACACCAGGGGGCGCTGTGGGTCCTGGTTGGGAGCCTTTAGAGGTCAGAGTCCCCTGGGCTGAGTCAAGTGCAAAGAGCAGGACTGAGCTCCTGTGAAGACCCTTCTGTTGGGCCAACCAGCTCTTAGCAATGAAACCCACACCTGCCCTCTGCCCCAGGGGAGGCCCCACAGGGCAGGAGGCCCTGGGCTCAGGGCGGGGCCAGCAGCTGAGACAGACCCTGGCTGGGCCCAGAGAGCACATTTGCATCCCTGCTCCTCCCTCCTGAGCTGCAGGCAGAGAGGATAAGACAGGAGCTGGCAGGGCCAGTGCCAGCTGGGCAGCCGCAGGCAGAGCTCAGGACCCTCCCACCATGGCCTGGCTTCCCCTCTACCTCCTGCCCCTCGTCGTCTCCACAGGTCAGAGTGGCCACAGCACCTGGGGTCCTGCCCCCGATCCTCCCTCCAAGCTCAGTCCCAGGGGCGCCTGCTCATGGGGGTGCAGTGGGCATCGCTCTTGTGTTTTCTGTCCGCAGGTCTCTGTGCTGATCCTGTGCTCACCCAGCCCCCATCTGCCTCTGCCGCCCTGGGGGCCTCGGCCAAGCTCACCTGCACCCTGAGCGCTGAGCACAGCAACTTCGACTATGTTAGCTGGTATCAGCAGAGCCCAGGGCAGGCCCCTAGGTTCCTCATGTACATTAGGAGTTCTGGAAGCCACACCAAGGGGGACGGGATCCCTGATCGCTTCTCGGGCTCCAGATCCGGGGCCGACCGCTACTTAACCATCTCCAGCCTCCAGTCTGAGGACGAGGCTGAGTATTACTGTGGTGTAGCTTATGGCAGTTACTCACAGTGACTCAGACGGGTGGGGAAGTGGGACAGAAACCTGCCCACCGGGCCTGGTGCCCACGCTCACCCGCTGTCTGAGCAGCTGTCGGTCAGGCTCAGGGTCAGGAGTCCTCCAGGGCCTGGCCCGGCCCCTGCAGCCTGGGAGACTCAGCTGGTCCTCTGTCCTCTCGGGGCCTCTGTTCCTGTTGATGGAAATGGTGGGTTAGGAAGAGAAAAATCTCCCTCCCTGGGCTCCTCCCACATGTCGGGAGGGTGGACTCCCTGCCCCTCCCCAGGACCCCGAGCCCATGACTCTCCTCCTTGCACCCCCTCATCTCACACCTCCTCCTGCTGAGAGCCCTGAGGAGAGGGCCCTCTGGGCACGACTTATGTCTCTGGGACCAGACATCATGAGAGTCTTCACCCTCAGGCCTGTGGGGATGATGCTGGGAGACCTGCCTGCCCAGGACAGAAAGCACCTGAGAGAGGGGCCGGCATGATGACCGGGTCCCCCAGCCCTCAGGCCCTGGGCTCCAACCTGGGGCTCTGGTCAGGGGAGGAGCACAGATCTTGGGGTCCCGGCGGTGACTGTGGAATACGCGGCAGTGAATGCCTTCACTCAGTGCAGCATGGACTCCGACAGGGGCCTGGCAGGAGGGGGGCTGAGCAGGAAGCCTTTGGTCCTCAGGGAGGCAGGACAGAGCCCTGACCCCGTGGGGTGGCAGCGTGGGGCCTGTGCCGCGTCAGCACGGCCAAGGGTGATCCTGAGTGGGTGGGATGAAAGGATTGAGAAAAGACAGACAAGAGAATGAAAGCTGGGTCTCGGTGGGATGCTGCTCCCTGATGAGGAGACAGCGCCAGCGCCCACAAGCCGTGTCTTTATTTTATAGCAGATGCCACGGGGCAAAGTAGGGCGTGATCACGTTTACAGCATTCTCATCCCCACTCAACTACATGCACCTGAACTCTATTCCAAGCCACGTGGGGCCACGTGTTCAGACCATAGGTCCAAGCTCACAACCACAGCTGTCGGCTATGGTTGTGCTGGGAGGGCCCTGCCCTCCAGCTGGGACTTGCACGTGGCTTTGCCACGAGAGGACTGTGCCCTCATTAGTCCGAGGCTTGAACGTGTCCAACCACTGTAGCCGCGCCCCATATATCCCCCTTACTTTTGTTTTTAAACACGCCCATTTACATTATCCAAAAAACTCTAAATAAATTATTCAGCATAAAGCTGAAGATCATGGAGGAAATATTAAACTTACTTCTGCTATTAACAAAACCATAAACAGCAATGTTAACAAGAGAACAAAACTCTGGCTAATAACAAAGCAATACCAATGCAAAGCCAAACTACAAACATGTTAACGTTTTCAGAGTATCTTACTCACAGTCCTTAGATTTAGCTCCACAAGATTTTACAGAAAACTGACAGTTCACCAACGCTAGCATAGCCTCCACTGGCTTTTCTAACATCTGCTTGGCCTCAGTCGCCATCTTCTTCAGCTGACTCCGTGTTCATATCCCTGTCACTTGCGTAGTAAGATGCCGCCGATTCAAAGATGTCCTTGATGCTAAACCAGTCCCCTGGATCAGGCTGTTTGGACGGTTGACCCTGACCCTGAGTCCGCACCAGTCCCAGTCACATCAGCCCCGTCCACGCCGGTGGAAGTCTGGTCCCTTCTCAGCCTCTTTCCTTAGCCGCTGCTGCATGGAAACCAGCAGCCCTCGGTCCTGCAGAGCTGGAGACCTTCAACTCTGGGTCTGGCGTCTCACACAGACCCCAAGTCCAGGGAGCTATCAGGTCGCACAGCAAAGATAACCAAAGCCCAGGAACAATGCAACTGCCGCAAGAGCTTCCAATCTAGGGTCTAAAACAAAAATTACTTCCTTAAACAACATCAGCCATAGCCATCTTCTGCTTTACAGCGGCTTAAACAAAACCTAGGAGATTTCTACCTTATTTTGTACCTCCTAATTACTTCTTACTTTCTACCGCCTATTTTCTACCGCTCATTTCTACTTATTTCTCTATTTCTACAGCTTATTTCTTACCGCCTATTTTCTGTTTATTTCTCTACCTCTAACTATGAACTATAGGTAGGCCTGGCTGCCCTTGCCCACACCTTCCTGGGTTGCAACCCCCACTTATTTCTCTACTTCTATGGCTTATTTCTACTTTCTACCGCTTGCTTCCCTATTTCTCTGCTAACACAGCCATAAACGTGGCTGAAGGAGTAGCTTCCACTCCTTGCTTTTCTGCCATTTGCTGGGCCTCCGTGGTTAGCTTCTTCCGCTGACCCCATGTGGGCACCTCGGCCCCTAGTGTGGCCTCTGTTTTCTTTCTCTTCCTCTTTGCTGTCATCGGGGCAACTCTCAGTCCCTTGAACGGAGGGACAAGGAGCTTCTCCGGGTCCATTGTGGTGTCGCACGTACCGTCCTGGCACCCAAATTGGCTACTGCTCCTTCTGGAAAGACACAAACACCTCTTCTCCCCCTGTTTGTTTTAGTCGTTGCATTTTAAGAGTACGATTGGCTGCTAAATCCTGAAGTGTCTTCCCCAGCCTGCCTAGCCTCCTGCAGAGATGCTGGAGCGGAGACAGAGATCCCACTCTTGCTCTTGCTTGTTTAGAGGCGACTGGAGAGGCTTATGAGTAACAGTGAGCTTCCCGAAGGCTGGTCTTAGACCCTTCACCCCGGCCCCGCCTGCGTGTCCCCTCTCTGCCTCCTCCTCCAGTTCTCCTTTGTTCTGGGAGGAAGCACACTGTCCAGAGGGCTTTCCCCCTCAGGAATGGCGGCCCCAGGGACTGGAGGGGGAAATCTCTGAGCCTTCAGCTATATAGCCATCTCTAAGTTGCTTCCGCTTATTTCTACCTCAGAAATTTAAAAATGCCTCCTTTAAAAATGCTTCAATTAAGCATTGTCTCCTGTTTTACACCGAGCTAATTTACCACACCTCGGCTCCGTACCTTACTTTTGTTTTTTGGCCTTCGTACCTTACTTTTGCTTTTTACTCTTACTCTCTGCGGGAGCCTTGGAGCCTCCTTTCACCTGAACACTTTCAAATTCCCCCGAACTCAGGCCTGTTCGACGCCACTTGGGTCGCGCCAGCACAGCCAAGGGTGATCCTGGGGGGGGGGGGGGGGGGGGGGCGGGGGGGACGGGGTGAAAGGATTGAGGAAAGACAGACAAGAGAATGAAAGCTGGGTCTCGGTGGGACGCTGCTCCCTGATGAGGAGACAGCGCCAGCGCCCACAAGCCCTGTCTCTATTTTATAGCAGATGCCACGAGGCAAAGTAGGGGCGTGATCAGGTTGTTTACAGCATTCTCGTCAGTTCCAACCCCTCAACTACATGCACTGAACTCTATCCCAAGGCACGTGGGGCCGCGTGTTCGGACCACAGGTTCAAGCTCACAGCTGTAGCTGTTGGCCTCATTGTGCTGGGAGGGCCCTGCCCTCCAGCTGGGACTTGCCCGTGGCCAGGAGAGGACTGTGCCCTCTCATCAGTCCGAGGCTGGAACCTGTCCTAACACTGTGGCCGCCCCATAGGGCCCAGGAGGGAGGCGGGGCCTGTGAGGTGTGAGCAGGACCAGCCTGGAGCAGGGCCTGGCTCCTCCCGCTGAGCCAGAGCCTCTGCTTGTGAGGCCAAGACAGGCTCCCCTCTGCCCAGGCCTTTCCCAAGGTCGGGTCAAGGTCATGTCCGAGGGAGGGCAGCAGGGCCTGGGGGCGGGGAGACTGAAGTGGGAAGCATGTGGCCTCCTTCCTGCTGGAGGGGAGTCCTGTGGGGGATCCCCTTCAATTGCATCACAAGGGGAGCCCAGGGGAGGGGACGGGCTGGCCTCCTGCCTGGGTTTCTGGAATCTGAAATGCAGCGCCTTTCACACCCTCACCACCCAGGCCTCAGGGAGCAGCTGTGCACTCACTCGCCCGGGTCCCTGGGGGCTGAGCTGAGCTGGGGCAGGAGGGAGGCAGGGCTGGTCCCCAGTGGCTGGTTCTGAGATGAAGGTCCAGGAGCTGCCCGGGGCCTGGGTGACCCCCCAGGGGCAGGAGGGGAGGAGGGGCTGGTCTCTGGGGAGGGAGGAGACAGGGAGCAGGAGGAGATGGATCAGGGCTGACCCCGCAGTGACCTCTGTCAGCCCAGGGGCTGGAGGCACAGGGTCCCAGGGACATTCCTGTCCCCCTCCCCTGTGCAGGGCTGTTCTCTAAAGGGCTGTGGTGACTTTGTCCCAAACAAAGCCCTGGAGGAGTCTCTCTCTCTCTTTCTCTCTCTCTCTCCCTCCCTTCTACTCTGAAATCAATAAAAATACATGTATTTTAAAAGAGCTCCTTCTCTGTCATTGCTGAGTAGTGTCCCTGGTCTGGGGGAGACTGAGGTCTGTTAACCGTCCACGCAGGAGGGGCAGGGGCCTCCATGGCTTCCCCCATGGACGTGGTACCCGCGGGGCCATGACCTCTGTGCACAGTGTCCCTGTGAGCACAGGCCTCCCTCTGAAATGAGTGCCCGGAGCACAGCTGCTGGGCTGTGTGCTGAGTGCGAGTCTCAGTCCCCGAGAGGCTGTGAGGCGCCTTCCCACAGTCACCGAGCCTTTCCCGTTCCCACCGTCCCTGCACCCGCCTCCCTTCCTCCCGCCCCTGCCGGCACCGGGGTCCCTGTGTCACGGGAGCCCCCTGACCTGTGTGTGGTCGTGTCTCCCTGTGGTTTCGTTGTGTTTCCCTAACAGCTGAGGATGGACGCCCTCCCCTGTGCGCATGGCCATCACACACCCTCTTCCTGACGCGCCTGCTCTTGGATCTGCCTGTGTCCTCCTGGGCTGTGATTCTTTGGCGAAATTTCATGATTCCTCCTGTCCTCTCTGCACTGGTCACTCATTGGATGTGTTGTTAACACCAACTTCTCTCCTCTCTGCTGCCTGTTTCTTTAGAAAACTGTGCAAAGCCAAGGAGGCTGTTTTCCATGAGCTTCAATGTACTGATCGTTTCTTTGGTGAATCGTGCTTCTGATGTCATCAGAGAATTCTGGCCTGGCCTTGGGTCTCAAAGATTTCTCTTATTTCTTCCTAAAACAATCAACAACAAGGTCGCCTGAGAGGCCCATGAACAATTGCTCTGCCTCTGGCCATGGGATCCTGGCCTCTCCCACCCCAGCATGACCACTGTCCCCACAGGCTCCTCCCAGCCCCCAGCCCCGCCCTGAGGGTGAGTCCTCACCAGACAGGAGGCCTGAGGGTTGTCCACACTCCCAGAGAGGAGGCCAGGCCTCAGCCTGTGTGTGCAACTGTGGGGTCATAGGTCAGATGTTTCTTTTTTAATTTTTTAAATATGTTTTACTTATTTCAGACAGAGGAAGGGAGAACAAGAGATGGAAACATCAATGATGCAAGAATCACTGACTGGCAGCCTCCTGCACATCCCCTAATGGGGATTGACCTTTTACCTGGGGATGGGCCCTGACCTGGAATCGAACAAGAATCTCCTGGTTCATGGTCGATGCTCCAACATTGTGCCACACCAGCCGGACGGACCTTTCTAACTGGACAGCACAGGGCGCTAGGGAACCTGGCTCAGGCCTGTGCATGGAGCCCTGGCACAGCCTCCTCCACTGAGCCCTGTGCTGCTCAGCAGGGAGACACCCCTGAGGCCCAAGAGGAAGGAAGTGGATTTGCATGAGGCCCCGCCCACCCAGGGGTGAAGAGCCTTGAAGACCACACCCCAGCTGAGGGCTCAGAGCAGAGCCTGGAGCCTCACCATGGCCTGGACCCTCCTGCTCCCCCTGCTCACACTCTGCACAGGTGCTGCCCCCAGGCTCAGGCCAGAAACCAGGGAGCAGCCTGGCCATGACCTTCAGCTCAGCCCAGAGGACGCTGCGGGGTGTGGGCCTCTGGGACTGAGAGCCTCATGCCCACACTCACCTCTCCTCTCCTCTCCTCTCCTCTCCTCTCTTACAGGTTCTGTGGCCTCTTCAGTAGTTACTCAGCCCCCAGCAGTGTCTGTGGCCCCAGGACAGACGACCAGTATCACCTGCAAGGGAGATCTTGTAGAAAAATATTATCCAAGCTGGTACCAGCAGAAGCCCGGCCAGGTCCCTGTGCTGCTCATCTATGGTGACGCAAGCCGGACCTCAACGATCCCTGAGCGATTCTCTAGTTCATGGTCAGGAGACACGGACACCCTGACCCTCAGCGGGGCCCAGGCCCAGGACGAGGCTGACTATTACTGTTTAGCCTATGACGACAGTGCGAAAGTTCACAGTGACACAGGCGGATGGGGAAGTGGGACAGAAACCTCCCTGTGTCACCCTCTCCTCCGGCCCCGAGGGCTGCAGACCAAGCCCTGAGCAAGTTCAGCCCAGGTCCCACTTCCCAGGTCCCCAGCTGCCCCCTCCTCAGCCATGGGGAGCTCTGCAGAGGGAGGGGCAGGGGAGGCTCAAGGCAGGAGAGACCCGGCTCCCTGCTGTGTCTGGGCCACAGTGTAATTCCTGGAGGAGGCCTGAGCCAGGACAGACTGACGGAACCCTGTGTCCAGAACCACGGCCGTGAATGTGTGCACAGTGGGACTGGGCCACGTTCTGGATGAGTCCCCGCAACATCCCAGCTCAGCTGAGCCCCTAGAGCCCAGCTCCCTGGCAACCCAGGACTCTGAACGGAGCCAAATAGCGAGTGACCCACCAGCCCCTGCTGCTGGGCGCCCTAGGGTCACAGCTGGGCCCTCCCTGGGAGGCACCCCTGGGCAGGGAGGGGTCCCCGAGGTCATGGCCTCTCCTGAGTGTGACTCAGGCCCAGTGCCCACCTGACACCAAGGCCCCAAGGTCCCTCCTCAGGTCAGAAGGCCCTGCAGCCTCCAGTGCGGCCTCCATGTCTCCACGTTGCAGGCACCAGTCTGGGCTCCACGCTTCCCCCAGAGGGACCCCCTGGAGGAGGTTCCCTGTCAGAGCGATTCCCGGGCCCCAGAGAGCAAACCAGTGTCCAGCGGGCGGATCACCGAGAGGACGGAGCTGCAGGGGGGTCTGGGGCTGCAGAGGCTCCTCACAGCACAGATGACAGAGGGGCCCTGGGGGGAGCCACCCGAGGCCTGGAAGGCGCCTCCAGCACCTTAGAGGGCATATCCCGCAGAGCCAGCCCCCAACCCCGCAGCCCCCGGCAGAGAGAGAAGCTCTGAGAGGGGCACAGGGGGGGCTCCTCAGAGGAGCTCGGCCTCCGTGGGGGCAAAATGGGCCCCAGACCCGAGTCTGCTCTGGTGGCATCTGGGCAAGTGTGAGGACCCGCAGCCCAGAAAGCAGTGAGCTGTGTCCCAGAAATCTCCCGCCTCCCCCATGAGAACCAACAGCTCAGAGAGAAGGACAGGATCCCTCCTCCCGCAGGGAGAGGCTCAGGCATCTGCAAACAGCTGCTCCCTCCTGCACCCTGAGAGCTGAGGGCCCCCCATCCAGATGCCTCCCCGCACCCCTGTCCCCCCCGTGGTGAGCTCAGCCCCTCCCCCACCCTCCACGGGGCACCCCTCCTGGCTGGGGAGCTCCACAGCAGCCTCAGTGTCCTGAGTGGAAGTCCCGCCGCCGGGGGCCATCCTGACGTCCATAGCTAGTGCGATGCTCTGACTGAACAGCCTCTCAATACCTTGTGTTCCTGCCTCGGCCGCTCCCAGCGCAGCTCACGGCTCCTTTGACCCTTTTGTCTCCAGGAGACTCAGTTCTGGGAGGGAGAGACGGGGTACAGGGTCCCGCACAGCAATGACTCTGACCACAGATTCCTCAGGAGGTGATCACAGGGGAAACCCCAGAATGTTCTTGGGGGAACAGAGAAGCCTCTGCAGACCCTGGGCATCACCCCCACTGTGACCCCAGGAGGAGTCTGGGAGGATGAGGGACTGGTCTTGTCCCCCCAGAGGCCCTGGTCGCCCCCACAGCCCTGTGGCCTCTCCGCGGTCACAGCTGTGACGCCGCCTCCTGGGACGGTGCCGGAGAGGATTCTCTCCTGTTTCTTTTCTTTTAAAAAAAAAAAATGTTTATTGATTTCAGAGAAGGAGGGAAAGGGAGAGAGAGAGAAACATCAGTGATGTGAGAGAATCATGGATCAGGGGCCACCTGCACGCCCTCCACTGGGGATCCAGCCCCCAACCAGGACATGTGCCCTGACCGGGAATGGAACCATGACCTCCGGGTTCATAGGTCGATGCTCAACCACTGAACCACACCAGCCGGGCTCTCTCCTTTTTCAAAAGAAAGTGACAGATACACCAAAGTTGGAGAGCAGTGTGGTCCAATGGATATAACACTTTAAACCAATATGTCATTCAACAACTTCCAGCGTCCTGATTAATGAGAAGACACAAGTGCTGACCGTTTTCATACCAGATTTTGTTAAACTGACTTTCTTGAAGTTATTATCACTTCAATGTGAATTAAATAAAAATATTGATACTTTTACATGATTCTTATACTGCGTTTTTAAAAACTGGAAAATATTTCAGAGGCCCCACCTCTGTGTACAGACGGGTCCAAATATCAAGAGAAATGCAGGTTCCACCGCGGTGCAGATGTGAGCGCTCTTCAGTCCCCACTCAAGGAGGACGGACACCTGAATAGAGAACCGAGGGCAGGGACTGAGGAGCTTAGAAAGCCTGGGCTAGGGAGGAGGGGGTCAGGAGGCCTGTGGGGGCAGGACAAGGAGGGGCTGAAGGTCAGGCTCTGAGGTGAGTCTCCTGCATTGGAGTCTTGACCCATCATCTCTGTCAGGGGGATTCTGGGAAAATCATTCACCTCCCAGGACGCTCCCTCCTCATTGGCCTGGAGGAGAGGCTGGGCCTCAGCAGAGGATGGTGTGGGCTCCTATGTCGCTGAGTGAGGGGCCCAGGGACACACTCCCCACCTGTCAGCCTCCAGGAAGCTCTCAGAAGCAGTCATGGTGATGAACCAGCTGCACAGGCAGGTGACATTCACCCTGGGGACACCAGGGGGCGCTGTGGGTCCTGGTTGGGAGCCTTTAGAGGTCAGAGTCCCCTGGGCTGAGTCAAGTGCAAAGAGCAGGACTGAGCTCCTGTGAAGACCCTTCTGTTGGGCCAACCAGCTCTTAGCAATGAAACCCACACCTGCCCTCTGCCCCAGGGGAGGCCCTGCAGGGCAGGAGGCCCTGGGCTCAGGGCGGGGCCAGCAGCTGAGACAGACCCTGGCTGGGCCCAGAGAGCACATTTGCATCCCTGCTCCTCCCTCCTGAGCTGTAGGCAGAGAGGATAAGATAGGAGCTGGCAGGGCCAGTGCCAGCTGGGCAGCCACAGGCAGCGCTCAGGACCCTCCCACCATGGCCTGGCTTCCCCTCTACCTCCTGCCCCTCGTCGTCTCCACAGGTCAGAGCGGCCACAGCACCTGGGGTCCTGCCCCCGATTCCCCTCCAAGCTCAGTCCCAGGGGCGCCTGCTCATCGGGGTGCAGTGGGCATCGCTCTTGTGTTTTCTGTCCGCAGGTCTCTGTGCTCTGCCTGTGCTCACCCAGCCGCCATCTGCCTCTGCCGCCCCGGGGGCCTCGGCCAAGCTCACCTGCACCCTGAGCGCTGAGCACAGCAACTACATTATTGAATGGTATCAGCAGAGACCAGGACAGGCCCCTAGGTACATAATGCAACTTAAGAGCGACGGAAGCCACACCAAGGGGGACGGGATCCCTGATCGCTTCTCGGGCTCCAGCTCCGGGGCCGACCGCTACTTAACCATCTCCAACCTCCAGTCCGAGGACGAGGCTGAGTATTACTGTGGTGAGAGTCACACAATTGATGGCCAGGATGGTTAAGCCACAGTGACACAGACAGAGGGGAAGTGAGATAAAAACCTCCCTCCTGACGCTCCCTCCCCCAAAGGGTCGGGAGGGTGGATCCCTGCCCCTCCCCAGGACCCTGAGCCCATGACTCTCCTCCTTGCACCCCCTCATCTCGCACCTCCTCCTGCTGAGAGCCCTGCGGAGAGGCCCTATGGGCACCACGTAGGTCCCTGGGACCAGCCAGCATGAGGGTCTTCACCCACAGGCCTGTGGGGACGATGCTGGGAGACCTGCCTGCCCAGGAGGGGAAAGCACCTATGAGAGGGGCGGGGTGGTGATGACCGGGTCCCCCAGCCCTCAGGCCCTGCACCCCAACCGGGGGTCTGGTCAGGAGAGGAACCCAGATCTTGGGGTCCCGGCGGTGACTGTGGAACACACGGCAGTGAACGCCTTCACTCAGTGCAGCATGGACTCCGACAGGGGCCTGGCAGGAGGGGGGCTGAGTAGGAAGCATCTGGTCCTCAGGGAGGCAGGACAGAGCCCTGACGCCGTGGAGGGGGCAGGGGCAGCGTGGGGCCTGTGACGCGCCAGCACAGCCAAGGGTGATCCTGAGTGGGAGTGATGAAAGGGTTGAGAAAAGACAGACAAGAGAATGAAAGCTGGGTCTCGGTGGGACGCTGCTCCCTGAAGAGGAGACAGCGCCAGCGTCCACAAGCCGAGTCTCTATTTTATAGCAGATGCCACGAGGCAAAGTAGGGGTGTGATCAGCTTGTTTACAGCATTGTCAACCCCACTCAACTACATGCACCTGAACTCTATCCCAAGGCGCGTGGGGCCACGTGTTTGGACCATAGGTTCAAGCTCACAACCACAGCCGTTGGCTATGATTGTGCTGGGAGGGCCCTGCCCTCCGGCTGGGACTTGCACGTGTCCATGAGAGGACTGTGCCCTCATTAGTCCGAGGCTTGAACGTGTCCAAACACTGTAGCCGCGCCCCATATCTCCCCGTTTACTTTTGTTTTTAAACACGCCTATTTACATTATCAAAGAAACTCTAAATAAATTATTCAGCATAAAGCTGAAGGTCATGGAGGAAATATTAAACTTACTCTGACTATTAACAAAACCATAAACAGCAATGTTAACAAGAGAACAAAACTCTGGCTAATAACAAAGCAATACCAATGCAAAACCAAACTACAAACATGTTAACGTTTTCAAGATATCTTACAGTCCTAAGATTTAGCTCCGCAAGATGTTACAGAAAACTGACAGTTCACCAACGCTAGCATAGCTTCCACTTGCTTTTCTAACATCTGCTTGGCCTCAGTCGCCATCTTCTTCAGCTGACTCCGCGTTGATATCCCCTTCACTTGCGTAGTAAGATGCCTCCGATGCAAAGATGTCGTTGATGCAAAACCAGTCCCCTGGATCAGGCTGTTTGGGCGGTTGACCCTGACACTGAGTCCGCACCAGTCCCAGTCACATCAGCCCCGTCCACGCCGGTGGAAGTCTGGTCCCTTCTCAGCCTCTTTCCTTAGCCGCTGCTGCATGGAAACCAGCAGCCCTGGGTCCTGCAGAGCGGGAGACCTTCAACTCTGGGTCTGGCGTCTCACACAGACTCCAAGTCCAGGGAGCTATCAGGTCGCACAAACAAAGATAACCAAAGCCCAGGAACAATGCAACTGCCGCAAGAGCTTCCAATCTAGGGTCTAAAATAAAAATTACTTCCTTAAACAACATCAACCATAGCCAACTTCTGCTTTACAGTGGCTTAAACAAAACCTCGGAGATTTCTACCATACTTTGTACCTGCTAATTACTTCTTACTTTCTACCGCCTATTTTCTACCGCTTATTTCTACTTATTTCTCTATTTCTACAGCTTATTTCTTACCGCCTATTTTCTGTTTCTTTCTCTACCTCTAACTCTGAACTATAGGCAGGCCTGGCTGCCCTTGCCCACACCTTTCCTGGGTTGCAACCCCCACTTATTTCTCTATTTCTACCGCTTATTTCTACATTTCTACCGCTTGCTTCTCTATTTCTCTGCTAACACAGCCATAAACGTGGCTGAAGGAGTAGCTTCCACTCCTTGCTTTTCTGCCATTTGCTGGGCCTCCGTTGTTAGCTTCTTCCGCTGACCCCATGTGGGCACCTCGGCCCCTAGTGTGGCCTCTGTTTTCTTTCTCTTCCTCTTTGCTGTCATCGGGGCAACTCTCAGTCCCTTGAACGGAGGGACAAGGAGCTTCTCCTGGTCCATTGTGGTGTCGCACGTACCGTCCTGGCACCCAAATTGGCTACTGCTCCTTCTGGAAAGACACAAACACCTCTTCTCCCCCTGTTTGTTTAGTCATTGCATTTTAAGAGTGCGATTGGCTACTAAATCCTGAAGTGTCTTCCCCAGCCTGCCTGGCCTCATGCAGAGACGCTGGAGCGGAGACAGAGATCCCACTCTTGCTCCTGCTTGTTTAGAGGCGACTGGAGAGGCTTATGAGTAACAGTGAGCTTCCCGAAGGCTGGTCTTAGGCCCCATCATCCCGGCCCCGCCTGCGTTGTCCCCTCTCTGCCGCCTCCTCCAGTTCTCCTTTGTTTTGGGAGGAAGCACATTGTCCAGAGGGCTTTCCCCACAGGAATGGCAGCCCCAGGGACTGGAGGGGGAAATCTCTGAGCCTTCAGCTATACAGCCATCTCTAAGTTGCTTCCACTTATTTCTACCTCAGAAATTTAAAAATGCCTCCTTTAAAAATGCTTCAATTAAGCACTGTCCCATGTTTTACACCGAGCTGATTTACCACACCTCGGCTCCCATCCCTTACTTTTGTTTTTTGGCCTTCGTATCTTACTTTTGCTTTTTATTCTTACTCTCTGTGCGCGCCTTGGAGCCTCCTTCCACCTGAACACTTTCAAATCCCCCCGAACTCAGGCCTGTTCAGACGCCTCTTGGGCCGCATCAGCACAGCCAAGGGTGATCCTGAGTGGGGGGGTGAAAAGATTGAGAAAAGACAGACAAGAGAATGAAAGCTGGGTCTCGGTGGGACGCTGCTCCCTGATGAGGAGACAGCGCCAGCGCCCACAAGCCGTGTCTCTATTTTATAGCAGATGCCACGGGGCAAAGTAGGGGCGTGATCACGTTGTTTACTGCATTCTCCTCAGTTCCAACCCCACTCAACTACATGCACCTGAACTCTATCCCAAGGCACCTGGGGCCACGTGTTCGGACCACAGGCTCAAGCTTCCAGCTGTAGCTGTTGGCCTCATTGTGCTGGGAAGGCCCTGCCCTCCGGCTGGGACCTGCACGTGGCCAGGAGAGGACTGTGCCCTCTCATCAGTCCGAGGCTGGAACCTGTCCTAACACTGTGGCCGCCCCATAGGGCCCAGGAGGGAGGCGGGGCCTGTGAGGTGTGAGCAGGACCAGCCTGGAGCAGGGCCTGGCTCCTCCCGCTGGGCCAGAGCCTCTGCTTGTGGGGCCAAGACAGGCTCCCCCTCTGCCCAGGCATTTCCCAAGGTCCGGTCAAGGCCATGTCCCCTGGGAGGGCAGCAGGGCCTGGGGGCGGGGAGACTGAAGAGGGAAACCTGTGGCCTCCTTCCTGCTGGAGGGGAGTACTATGGGGGATCCCCCTCAATTGCATCACAAGGGGAGCCCAGGGGAGGGGCAGGGCTGGCCTCCTGCCTGGTTCTCTGGAATCTGAAATGCAGAGCCTTTCACACACCCTCACCACCCAGGCCATAGGGAGCAGCTGTGCACTCACTCGCCCGGGTCCCTGGGCGCTGAGCTGAGCGGGGGCAGGAGGGAGGCAGGGCTGGTCCCCAGTGGCTGGTTCTGAGATGAAGGTCCAGGAGCTGACAGGGGCCTGGGTGACCCCCCGGGGGAGGGAGGAGAGGAGGGGCTGGTCTCCAGGGAGGGAGGGACAGGGAGGATGAGGAGATGGATCAGGGCTGACCTCGATGTGACCTCTGTCAGCCCAGGGGCTGGAGGCACAGGGTCCCAGGGCCACCCCCGGGGCCCCTCCCCTGTGAAGGGCTGTTCTCTAAAGGGCTGTGGTGGCTTTGTCCCAAATGAGGTCCCAGGTACCCTCTCACTCTCTCTCCAACTCCCTTCCTCTCTGAAATCAATAAAACTACATGTATTGTAAAAAGAGCTCCTTCCCTGTCATTGCTGAGCAGTGTCTCTGGTCTGGGGGGAATGACATCTGCTAACCCGTCCATGCAGGAGGGGCAGAGGCCTCCGTGGCTTCCCCCGTGGACATGGTGCCCGCGGGGCCATGACCTCTGTGCACAGTGTCCCTGTGAGCACAGGCCTCCCTCTGAAATGAGTGCCCGGAGCACAGCTGCTGGGCTGTGTGCTGAGTGCGAGTCTCAGTCCCCGAGAGACTGTGAGGCGCCTTCCCACAGTCACCGACCCTTTACTGTTCCCATCGTCCCTGCACCCGCCTCCCTCCCTCCCGTCCCTGCTGGCACCGGGGTCCCTGTGTCACAGGAGCCCCTGACCTGTGTGTGGTCGTGTCTCGCTGTGGTTTCGTTGGTGTTTCCCTAACAGCTGAGGATGAACCCCTCCCCTGTGTGCATGGCCACCACACATCCTCTTCCTGACACGCCTGCTCTTGGATCTGCCTGTGTCCTCCTGGGCTGTGATTCTTTGGCTAAATTTCATGATTCCTCCTGTCCTCTCTGCACTGGTCACTCATTGGATGTGTTGTTAACACCAACTTCTCTCCTCTCTGCTGCCTGTTTCTTTAGAAAACTGTGCAAAGCCAAGGAGGCTGTTTTCTATGAGCTTCAATGTACTAATCATTTGTTTTGTGAATCGTGCTTCTGATGTCATCAAAGAATTCTGGCCTGGCCTTGGGTCTCAAAGATTTCTCTTATTTCTTCCTAAAACAATCAACAACAAGGTCGCCTGAGAGGCACATGAGCAATTGCTCTGCCTCTGGCCATGGGATCCTGGCCTCTCCCACCCCAGCATGACCACTGTCCCCACAGGCTCCTCCCAGCCCCCAGCCCCGCCCTGAGGGTGAGTCCTCACCAGACAGGAGGCCTGAGGATTGTCCACAAGCCCAGGGAGGAGGCCAGGCCTCAGCCTCCCTGTGTGCAGCTGCGGGGTCATAGGTCAGAAGTGTCTTTTTAATTTTTAAAAAATATGTTTCATTCATTTCAGACAGAGGAAGGGAGAAGAGATGGAAACATCAATGATGAGAGAATCACTGATTGGCAGCCTCCAGCACCCTCCTACTGGGGATGGAGCCCCCAACAGGGCCTGGGCCCTGACCTGGAATCGAATAAGGACCTACTGCTTCATGGGTCGATGCTCTACCATTGGGCAACACCAGCCGGACAGACCTTTCTAACTGGACATAACACGTGCTCTAGGGAACCTGACTCAGGCCTGTGCATGGAGCCCTGCACAGCCTCCTCCACTGAGCCCTGTGCTGCTCAGCAGGGAGACACCCCTGAGGCCCAGGAGGAAGGAAGTGGATTTGCATGAGGCCTCGCCCACCCAGGGGTGAGGAGCCTTGAAGACCACACCCCAGCTGAGGGCTCAGAGCAGAGCCTGGAGCCTCACCATGGCCTGGACCCTCCTGCTCCCCCTGCTCACACTCTGCACAGGTGCTGCCCCCAGGCTCAGCCCCGAACCAGGGAGCAGCCTGGCCATGACCTTCAGCTCAGCACAGGGGACGCTGGGGGTGTGTGCCTCTGGGACTGAGAGCCTCATGCCCACACTCTCCTCTCCTCTCCTCTCCTCTCTTTTCCTCTCTTACAGGTTCTGTGGCCTCTTCAGAAGTGACTCAGCCCCCAGCAGTGTCTGTGGCCCCGGGACAGACGGCCAGGATCACCTGCCAGGGAGATCTCGTAGAAGAATCTTATGCAAACTGGTACCAGCAGAAGCCCGGCCAGCCCCCCGTGTTGGTCGTCTATAGTGATGAAAGCAGGACCTCAAAGATCCCTGAGCGATTCTCTGGCTCTGACTCAGGGGACACAGACACCCTGACCATCAGCGGGGCCCAGGCCCAGGACGAGGCCGACTATTACTGTTTAGTGGGGGACGACATTGCTGGAGCTCACAGTGACACAGGCGCATGGGGAAGTGGGACAGAAACCTCCCTGTGTCACCCTCTCCTCCAGCCCCGAGGGCTGCAGACCAAGCCCTGAGCAGGTTCAGCCCAGGTTCCACTTCTGAGGTCCCCAGCTGTCCCCTCCTCCCGCCTCAGGCCGCTCTGTAGGGGGTGGGACAGAGCGGGTTCACTCTAACAGGACAGGCCAGCCCTGATGGTGTCTGGGCCTGGGTGTGAGTTGGAGACAGAGGGCCTGGGTGAAGGACACACAGAGGGAGACACACAGACAGTGGTAACGACCCTGCTTATCCTCCCCTGGTAACGGGGCCTCTCATTGGTTCATGTCCGAGTGTCTCCCCAGGTCTCCCAGCCCATCTGAGCTCATGAAGCCCCAGGACCTTGGCAGCCTGGGTTCTGAACAACCAAACCCGAGCTGTGGGCACTGAGGAGTCCCCCCAGGTCCCTGCTCAGGGCTGACCCACCTCACAGCCCCCTGGGACCTGGCAGCTCACAGCTGCGCCCTCCCCGGGAAGGGCTGCCTCCCCAAGGCCATGCCCCTCCCAGAGTGAGGCTCAGGCCAGCACCCGCCTGAGGCTAGGGTCCCCAGTCCCCCTCAGCTCAGGACGCCCTCCCTGCTGACCCTCAGTTGTCACCACAGGCAGGTCACCTGGTCTGGCCTCTCACGTTTCCTCCCAGAGGGCTCACCCCAAAGCCCCGCTGCAGGCGAGCCTCCCTCTCCCAGGGCACCAGGGGGACGGCAATTACCCCTGAGATCTCAGCACCACCTGTGAGAGCCGCTCCCACAGCCAGAAAGAGCCACCCAGGGGCCCAGAGACCAGGGGCAGAGCTCACACCCACAGTCAGAGGCCGTGCGTCCTCAGTCAGAGAGGACAGGCTCCTCATCAGGCGCCTGGCTGACCAGAGAGGAGCGTCCTCCGTGCTGGGCCATGAGCACAAGGCTGCAGGCTGCTCGCATCCCACCCCAGGAAGTGCAAGCCCAGGTGGGTAAGGGTCACACTGTTTTTGTTGCCTGGCGGGTGTGACTCAGTGGTTGAGCATCGACCCAGAACCCAGAGGTCTCTGGTTCTATTCCCCGTCAGGGCACATGCCCACATTGCGGACTTGATCCCCAGTAGGGGTTAGAAGGAGGCAGCCAATAGATGATGTTTCTCTCTAATCAATGTTTCTATTTCTCTATCCCTCTCCCTTCCTCTTTCTCTCTCTCTCTCTCAAAAAAAATTCAGTGAAAACATTTTTAAAAAACTGTTTTCATTTTCTATTAACTTCACTGAATCTAGAATAATTTAAAACAGCAAACATATATTTATATATAAATACAAGTATTGCTCACTAAACAAGGAAATGTTCACTAAGTCTGGTGTCACATCAAAATTTTCTGATTGGAAGCAGGAAAACATGAGACATAATAAGAAAAAAAAATTAGTCAATCATCCTGCCATAAAATTTCAGATGATGGACTTCGTAGACAAGGACTTTAAAAATTCACATTCCATTTGTTCAGGAGGGTAGATGAGTGACTGAACATGAATCTTGCAAAGTAGGGACCCCAAAAACAAACAGACAAAAACAACAACAAATAAACCCTCCACCCACCTCCACAAGGAGAAAGGAAAACTACGATATCTGAGATAAAATTACACTTAATGGGATTGAAGCATGTGAATCACTGCTAAGGAGATTAGTGAATTGAGGACATGGAAAAAGACTCTAAACGAGATATAAAACCACCGACAAAACAAGACATTGAAATCTCTAACACAGCATCACTGCGCTGCAGGACAACGTCAAGGAGCCTAACGTGCATGTAATTGCAGGCTTCAAAGCAGAAAGATCTGGGAAAAGTAGAAAAATATTTCAGGAAATACTGGCCAAGAATGTTCTAAACCTGGGATAACGCAGACCCAAGAACATTGACAAGCCCCAAGGAGACACACACACACACACACACGCACAGAAAACATCAGCACACTCATAATCAAATTCCTTACAACCAGCACAGATGAGAAATCCTAAGAGCGTCAGGGAGGACACATTCCACCGAGAGGCACGTAGAGGCCGGAGCAGGTCTCTCCTTAGGGGGCCGCTGTCTTCAGTGTCTCCAAGGCAGGTGTGTCCACTGTGCTGCCTCCCACCCGATGGAAACTCGGAATCGGGGACACTGTTGAGTTCACACTGGTTTCCCAGGATGCAATGTCCGCCAGACAAGGTGGGTCTCAGTCAGTGTGTGCTGATGGGTTCACCTGCCTCGGTCTTTGGAGCAGTATCTTCCACTGGCTTTTATTATTATTATTATTATTATTATTATGAATCCTCACTCCAGGGCATTTTCCATTGATTTTAAAGAGATTGGAATGGAGAGGGAGAGACAGAGAGAAAAATCAATGATGAGAGAATCCCTGACCAGCTGACTCCTACATGCCTCCTCCTGGGGATCGAGACCCCAACACGGGCATGGGCCCTTGAGCAGGAATCAAACTGTGACCTCCTGGTTCATGGGTCAATGCGCATCCACTGGGCCACACTAGCAGGACAGAACTTTCTAACTGGACAGCACAGGGCTCTCTAGGGTACCTGGCTCAGGCCTGTGCATGGAGCCCTGGCACAGCCTCCTCCACTGAGCCCTGTGCTGCTCAGCAGGGAGACACCCCTGAGGCCCAGGAGGAAGGAAGTGGATTTGCATGAGGCCCCGCCCACCCAGGGGTGAGACCCTTGAAGACCACACCCCAGCTGAGGGCTCAGAGCAGAGCCTGGCAGCCTCACCATGGCCTGGACCCTCCTGCTCCCCCTGCTCACACTCTGCACAGGTGCTGCCCCCAGGCTCAGGCCCAGAAACCAGGGAGCAGCCTGGCCATGACCTTCAGCTCAGCCCAGGGGATGCTGCGGGGTGTGGGCCTCTGCGACTGAGAGCCTCATGCCCACACTCACCTCTCCTCTCCTCCCTCTCTTCCAGGTCCCGTGGCCTCTTCAGTAGTGACTCAGCCCCCAGCAGTGTCTGTGGCCCCGGGACAGACGGCCAAGATCACCTGCCAGGGAGATCCCCTAACAAGTTATTATCCAAGCTGGCACCAGCAGAAGCCTGGCCAGGCCCCGGTGGTGGTAGTCTATGGTAACAACAAGCGACCCTCAGGGATCCCTGAGCGATTCTCTAGCTCTGATTCAGGGGACACGAACACCCTGACCATCAGCGGGGCCCAGGCCCAGGACGAGGCCGACTATTACTGTTCGGTGTGGGACGGCAGTGCTAAAGCTCACAGTGACACAGGCAGATGGGGAAGTGGGACAGAAACCTCCCTGTGTCACCCTCTCCTCCAGCCCCGAGGGCTGCAGACCAAGCCCTGAGCACGGCTGCCCGTCTGTGTCAGCAAGAGCAGGGGCAGCTTCGGGCACCTGTGGAGGATCCCACATGGAGCCCTGTCAGCCATGGGTCATGTCCAGGAGCAGGAGGCCCATGAGGAGTGTGGGTGCATCGGGACGGCCCCCGGGAGGGGCCTGGACACCGTGAGCGGGAACTTCTGTAACAGCAACCACATCAGCTCCACAGTGACCCCTCCATGTTCAATAGAAGCACAGTTTACAGGAACCTGGGCTCCCAGACACATTTATCACCAGTCAGTGTCCTGATGACAATGGGCCTTTTTATGTTTAAAATAAACGTTGCTGGTCCTCGCTGGTGTGGCTCAGTGGATAGAGCATCAGCCCGCAGATGAGGGGTCCCGGGTTTGATTCTGTGGAAGGGCTTGTGCCCAGGTTGTAGACTGGATTCCCATTAGGGGACATGCATTGGGCAGACAATCAATGATCTCTCCCATCAGTGATGTTTTTCTCTCTCTCTCTCTTTCCCTTCCTCTCTAAAATCAACAAAAATATATTTAAAATACAAATAAATGCTGCTGGGAGTACCCTTCTCGGTGGGAAGGTCATTTCCATGAACCTCCCGAGCCATGACGCTGTGCTGTGCGCAGGGATCTGGAGGGAAGGCTGACAATCAGGAATGTCCATGGACGGGGGGACCTGCTGTTCCCCACAAAGGGCCATTTGGGCCTCAGTCCCCAGCTCAGACCCTTCCATGGAGGTCAGGTCGCCCAGGATGGAACTAACAGGCTCCCTCCCACGTGGTCATGAGCCCACAGCTCAGGGGTGAGGACTGGGCAGCAGGAGTGGCCAGCAGGGCCCCTGGGGAGACCCTGAGGTGTGGGTGTGAGGAGGGGCAGCATCGGGTGGGAAGGGAGAGGGGAGCTGGTGCCCCCTCAGCTGGGAGCAGCAGGGGGCGTGTCTGAGGCAGGCGCCCAGGGCTCATGTCAGTTCCCTCTTTAGATCAAACGCTGAGCAGTGGCCAGGGGTCTGTCTGTCTGTGCTCATGAGTCACCAAGCGCCTCCCACTTCATCTCCATGTCCAGCGTCGCCAGCATGGGGGAGTCAATTAGTGACATTATATTCTCAGCAGTGCTAGGTTTCAAAACTTATATTTTTTCAGGAGATCAGGTGAAACCTGCTTTCTTACCAAATGTGCTTTATAAACTCAAAGCCTGTCTCTTCCTGTCCTGACCGTGCTCCACATTCAATGGCCTTGGACAGGTCAGAAGAGCAATCCTGGTCCAAACGGCTAGCAGCCTGGCCTCACACGGGCCCTAAGCAGGACCTGACCCCATGTGCCTTTGACACACGATCCCGTGGTGTCAGCACCAGAGGGAGCAGGGAGTGTCCCCACCTCAGTCCACACACAGTTCCATGTTTCCCAGGGAAAGACCAATGCCAACACCATGAAGATCTGAGCACTGTTCACCACAACTCAGGGAGGACAGACACCTGAATAGAGAAAAGAGGGCGGGGACAGGAGGGCTCAGAGGCCTAGAGGGTGGGAGGGGCGGGGATCTGGAGGGGAGAGTAGGACGGGGAGGGGGCTGAAGGTCAGGCTCTGAGGTCAGTCTCCTGCATTGGAGTCTTGACCCATCATCTCTGTCTGGGGGATTCTGGGAAAATCATTCACCTCCCAGGATGCTCCCTCCTCATTGGCCTGGAGGAGAGGCTGGGCCCCAGCAGAGGAGGGTGTGGGCTCCTATGATGCTGAGTGCTGGGCCCAGGGACACACTCCCCACCTGTCAGCCTCCAGGAAGCTCTCAGAAGCAGTCATGGTGATGAACCAGCTGCACAGGTGACATTCACCCTGGGGACACCAGGGGGCGCTGTGGGTCCTGGTTGGGGGCCTTTAGAGGTCAGAGTCCCCTGGGCTGAGTCAAGTGCAAAGAGCAGGACTGAGCTCCTTTGAAGACCCTTCTGTTGGGCAAACCAGCTCTTAGCAATGAAACCCACACCTGCCCTCTGCCTCAGGGGAGTCCCCACAGGAGGCCCTGGGCTCAGGGCGGGGCCAGCAGTTGAGACAGACCCTGGCTGGGCCCAGAGAGCACATTTGCATCCCTGCTCCTCCCTCCTGAGCTGCAGGCAGAGAGGATAAGACAGGAGCTGGCAGGGCCAGTGCCAGCTGGGCAGCCACAGGCAGCGCTCAGGACCCTCCCACCATGGCCTGGCTTCCCCTCTACCTCCTGCCCCTCGTCGTCTCCACAGGTCAGAGCGGCCACAGCACCTGGGGTCCTGCCCCCGATTCTCCTCCAAGCTCAGTCCCAGGGGCGCCTGCTCATGGGGGTGCAGTGGGCATCGCTCTTGTGTTTTCTGTCCGCAGGTCTCTGTGCTGATCCTGTGCTCACCCAGCCCCCATCTGCCTCTGCCTCCCCGGGGGCCTCGGCCAAGCTCACCTGCACCCTCAGTGCTGAGCACAGCGGCTACTATATACACTGGTATCAGCAGAGACCAGGACAGACCCCTCGGTATTTGATGAAGGTTAACAGCGACGGAAGCCACACCAAGGGGGACGGGATCCCTGATCGCTTCTCGGGCTCCAGCTCTGGGGTCGACCGCTACTTAACCATCTCCAACCTGCAGTCTGAGGACGAGGCTGAGTATTACTGTGGTGTACCTTATGGCAGTTGGAGTTACTCACAGTGACTCAGGCGGGTGGGGAAGTGGGACAGAAACCTGCCCGCTGGGCCTGGTGCCCACGCTAACCCGCTGTCTGAGCAGCTGTGGGTCTGGCCTCAGGGTCAGGAGTCCTCCCCACTCTGGCCCGGCCCCTGCAGCGCTGGGGGACTCAGCGGGTCCTCTGTCCTCTCGGGGCCTCTGTTCCTGTTGATGGAAATGGTGGGTTAGGGAGAGAAAACCCTCCCTCCCTGGGCTCCTCCCACAGGTCGGGAGGGTGGATCCCTGCCCCTCCCCAGCACCCTGAGCCCATGACTCTCCTCCTTGCACCCCCTCATCTCGCACCTCCTCCTGCTGAGGGCCCTGAGGAGAGGCCCTATGGGCACCACGTAGGTCCCTGGGATCCGACAGCATGAGAGTCTTCACCCACAGGCCTGTGGGGATGATGCTGGGAGAGCTGTGTGCCCAGGACGGAAAGCACCTGAGAGAGGGGCCGGGAATGATGACGGGCTCCCCAAGCCCTCAGGCCCTGTGCCCAAACCTGGGGCTCTGGTCAGGGGAGGAGCACAGACCTTGGGGTCCCGGTGGTGACTGTGGAACACACGGCAGTGAACGCCTTCACTCAGTGCAGCATGGACTCCAACAGGGGCCTGGCAGGAGGGGGGCTGAGCAGGAAGCATTTGCTCCTCAGGGAGGCAGGACAGAGCCCTGACCCCGTGGAGGGGGTGGGGGCAGCGTGGGGCCTGTGACGCACCAGCACAGCCAAGGGTGATCCTGAGTAGGGGGGTGAAAGGATTGAGAAAAGACAGACAAGAGAATGAAAGCTGGGTCTCGGTGGGACGCTGCTCCCTGATGAGGAGACAGCGCCAGTGCCCACAAGCCGAGTCTCTATTTTATAGCAGATGCCACGGGGCAGAGTAGGGGCGTGATCAGCTTGTTTACAGCATTGTCCTCAGTTCCAACCCCACTCAACTACATGCACCTGAACTCTATCCCAACTCGCGTGGGGCCGCGTGTTCGGACCGCAGGTTCAAGCTCAAAGCTATAGCTGTTGGCTATGATTGTTCTGGGAGGGCCCTGCCCTCCAGCTGGGACTTGCTTGTGGCTTTACCACGAGAAGACTGTGCCCTCTCATTAGTCCGAGGCTTCAACGTATCCTAACACTGTAGCCGCGCCCCATATATCCCCCTTTACTTTTGTTTTTAAACACACCTATTTACATGATCCAAAAAACTCTAAATAAATTATTCACCATAAAGCTGAAGATCATGGAGGAAATATTAAACTTACTTCTGCTATTAACAAAACCATAAACAGCAATGTTAACAAGAGAACAAAACTCTGGCTAATAACAAAGCAATACCAATCGAAAACCAAACTACAAACATGTTAACATTTTCAGAGTATCTTACTCACAGTCCTTAGATTTAGTTCCACAAGATTTTACAGAAAACTGACAGCTCACCAACGCTAGCATAGCTTCCACTGGCTTTTCTAACATCTGCTTGGCCTCAGTCGCCATCTTCTTCAGCTGACTCCGTGTTCATATCCCTGTCACTTGCGTAGTAAGATGCCGCTGATGCAACGATGTCGTTGATGCAAAACCAGTCCCCTGGATCAGGCTGTTTGGGCGGTTGACCCTGACCCTGAGTCCGCACCAGTCCCAGTCACATCAGCCCCGTCCACGCCGGTGGAAGTCTGGTCCCTTCTCAGCCTCTTTCCTTAGCCGCTGCTGCATGGAAACCAGCAGCCCTGGGTCCTGCAGAGCTGGAGACCTTCAACTCTGGGTCTGGCGTCTCACACAGACCCCAAGTCCAGGGAGCTATCAGGTCGCACAAACAAAGATAACCAAAGCCCAGGAACAATGCAACTGCCGCAAGAGCTTCCAATCTAGGGTCTAAAACAAAAATTACTTCCTTAAACAACATCAGCCATAGCCATCTTCTGCTTTACAGGCGCTTAAACAAAACCTAGGGGATTTCTACCTTATTTTGTACCTCCTAATTACTTCTTACTTTCTACCGTTTATTTCTACAGCTTATTTCTACTTATTTCTGTTTCTACAGCTTATTTCTACCACTTATTTTTCACATCTTATTTCTTACCGCCTATTTTCTGTTTATTTCTCTACCTCTAACTATGAACTATAGGTAGGCCCGGCTGCCCTTGCCCACACCTTTCCTGGGTTGCAACCCCCACTCATTTCTCTATTTCTACGGCTTTTTTCTACTAATTTTCTACAGCTTATTTCTACATTTCCACTGCTTATTTTCTACCGCTTGCTTCTCTATTTCTCTGCTAACACAGCCATAAATGTGGCTGAAGGGGTAGCTTCCACTCCTTGCTTTTCTGCCATTTGCTGGGCCTCCGTTGTTAGCTTCTTCCGCTGACCCCATGTGGGCCCCTCAGCCCCTAGTGTGGCCTCTGTTTTCTTTCTCTTCCTCTTTGCTGTCATCGGGGCAACTCTCAGTCCCTTGAACGGAGGGACAAGGAGCTTCTCCGGGTCCATGTGGTGTCGCACGTACCGTCCTGGCACCCAAATTGGCTACTGCTCCTTCTGGAAAGACACAAACACCTCTTCTCCCCCTGTTCATTTAGTCATTGCATTTTAAGAGTGCGATTGGCTACTAAATCCTGAAGTGTCTTCCCCAGCCTGCCTGGCCTCATGCAGAGACGCTGGAGCGGAGACAGAGACCCCACTCTTGCTCCTGCTTGTTTAGAGGCGACTGGAGAGGCTTATGAGTAACAGTGAGCTTCCCGAAGGCTGGTCTTAGACCCATCACCCCGGCCCCGCCTGCGTGTCCCCTCTCTGCCTCCTCCTCCAGTTCTCCTTTATTCTGGGTGGAAGCACACTGTCCAAAGGGCTTTCCCCCAAGAGACTGACAGCCCCAGGGACTGGAGGAGGAAATCTCTGAGCCTTCAGCTATTCAGCAATCTCTAAGTTGCTTCAGTTTATGTCTACCTCAGAAATTTAAAAATGCCTACTTTAAAAATGCTTCAATTAAGCACTGTCCCATGTTTCACACCGAGCTGATTTGCCACACCTCGGCTCCCATCCCTTACTTTTGTTTTTTGGCCTTCGTATCTTACTTTTGCTTTTCACTCTTACTCTCTGCACGCTCCTTGGAGCCTCCTTTCACCTGACCACTTTCAAATCCCCCCAAACTCAGGCCTGTTCGACACCACTTGGGCCCCGTCAGCACAGCCAAGGGTGATCCCGAGTGGGGGGGTGAAAGGATTGAGAAAAGACAGACAAGCCCTAGCCGGTTTGGCTCAGTGGATGGAGTGTCGGCCTGCGGACTGAAGGGTCCCAGGTTCGATTCCGGTCAAGGGCACATGCCTGGGTTGTGGGCTCGATCCCCAGTGGGGGGTGTGCGGGAGGCAGCCAATCAATGATTCTCTCTCATCATTGATGTTTCTATCTCTCTCCCCCTCTACCTTCCTCTCTGAAATCAATAAATTATATATACTTTAAAAAAAAAAGAGAGAGAAAAGACAGACAAGAGAATGAAAGCTGGGTCTCGGTGGGACGCTGCTCCCTGAAGAGGAGACAGCGCCAGCGCCCACAAGCCTGTCTTTATTTTATAGCAGATGCCATGAGGCAAAGTAGGGGCGTGATCAGGTTGTTTACAGCATTCTCGTCAGTTCCAACCCCACTCAACTACATGCACCTGAACTCTATCCCAAGGCACGTGGGGCCACGTGTTCGGACCACAGGCTCAAGCTTCCAGCTGTAGCTGTTGGCATCATTGTGCTGGGAAGGCCCTGCCCTCCGGCTGGGACCTGCACGTGGCCAGGAGAGGACTGTGCCCTCTCATCTGTCCGAGGCTGGAACCTGTCCTAACACTGTGGCCGCCCCATAGGGCCCAGGAGGGAGGCGGGGCCTGTGAGGTGTGAGCAGGACCAGCCTGGAGCAGGGCCTGGCTCCTCCCGCTGGGCCAGAGCCTCTGCTTGTGGGGCCAAGACAGGCTCCCCTCTGCCCAGGCCTTTCCCAAGGTCGGGCCAAGGCCATGTCCCCTGGGAGGGCAGCAGAGCCTGGGGGCGGGGAGACTGAAGTGGGAAACATGTGGCCTCCTTCCTGCTGGAGGGGAGTCCTGTGGGGGATCCCCCTCAATTGCATCACAAGGGGAGCCCAGGGGAGGGGCCGGGCTGGCCTCCTGCCTGGTTTTCTGGAATCTGAAATGCAGCGCCTTTCACACCCTCACCACGCAGGCCGCAGGGAGCAGCTGTGCACTCACTCACCCGGGTCCCTGGGCGCTGAGCTGAGCTTGGGCAGGAGGGAGGCAGGGCCGGTCCCCAGTGGCTGGATCTAAAATGAAGGTCCAGGAGTTCCCTGGGGACTGGGTGACCCCCCCAGGGGTGGGAGGGGAGGAGAGGCTGGTCTCTAGGGAGGGAGGAGACAGGGAGCAGGAGGAGATGGACCCGGGCTGCCCCTGCAGTGACCACTATCAGCCTACAGGTTAGAGGCACAGGGTCCCAGGGCCGAGGAGTCCCCCTTCCCTGTGAAAGGCTGTTCTCTAAAGGACTGTGGTGACTTTGTCACAAAGGAGAACCAGAAACCCTCTACTTCTGTCTCTCTCTCTCTCTCCCCCCCCTTCCTCTCTGAAATCAATAAAAACACACGTATTGTAAAAAGAGCTCCTTCTCTGTCATTGCTGAGCAGTGACGCTGGTCTGGGGGGACTGGCGTCTGTTAACCCGTCCACGCAGGAGGGGCAGAGGGCTCCGTGGCTTCCCCCGTGGACATGGTGCCCGCAGGGCCATGACCTCTGTGCACAGTGTCCCTGTGAGCACAGGCCTCCCTCTGAAATGAGTGCCCGGAGCACAGCTGCTGGGCTGTGTGCTGAGTGCGAGTCTCAGTCCCTGAGAGGCTGTGAGGCGCCTTCCCACAGTCACCGAGCCTTTCCCGTTCCCACCGTCCCTGCACCCGCCTCCCTTCCTCCCGCCCCTGCCGGCACCGGGGTCCCTGTGTCACGGGAGCCCCTGACCCGTGTGTGGTCGTGTCTCGCTGTGGTTTCGTTGTGTTTCCCTAACAGCTGAGGATGAACCCCTCCCCTGTGCTCATGGCCATCACACACCCTCTTCCTGACTTGCGTGCTCTTGGATCTGCCTGTGTCCTCCTGGGCTGTGATTCTTTGGCTAAATTTCATGTTTCCTCCTGTCCTCTCTGCACTGGTCACTCATTGGATGTGTTGTTAATACCAACTTCTCTCTGCTGCCTGTTTCTTTAGAAAACTTTGCAAAGCCAAGGAGGCTGTTTTCCATGAGCTTCAATCATTTGTTTCATGAATAGTGCTTCTGATGTCATCAGAGAATTGTGGCCGGGCCTCGGGTCTCAAAGATTTCTCTTATTTCTTCCTAAAACAATCAATAACAAGGTCGCCTGAGAGGCACGTAAGCAATTTCTCTACCTCTGGCCATGGGATCCTGGCCTCTCCCACCCCAGCATGACCACTGGCCCCACAGGCTCCTTCCAGCCCCCAGCCCCACCCTGAGGGTGAGTCCTCACCAAGAGGAGGCCTGAGGGTTGTCCACATGCCCAGGGAGGAGGGCAGTCCTTAGCCTGTGTGTGTGCAGCTGCAGGGTCATAGGTCAGATGTTTTTTTAAAATTTTTAAAAAATATGTTTCATTCATTTCAGAGAGAGGAAGGGAGAGGAAGAGATGGAAATATCAATGATGAGAGAATCACTGATTGGCAGCCTCCTGCAACCCTCCCACTGGGGATGGAGCCCCCAACAGGGCATGAGCCCTGACCTGGAATCTAACCGGGACCTCTGGTTCATGGTCGATGCTCCAACATTGTGCCACACCAGCCGGACAGACCTTTCTAACTGGACAGCACATAGCGCTCTGGGAACCTGGCTCAGGCCTGTGCATGGAGCCCTGGCACAGCCTCCTCTGTTGGGGTCCAACCCCAACGGGTCCAGGGATCCCCAAAGGTGTGGACGGAGTCGGCGAAGAAGGAATGACACGGAGGCAGCGTTCAGTTGATCAGCAGCCTCGCCAGGTTCTCTAGCCAGGATCTCCAGCCAAGTTCTGGTCAGGATCTCCAAACAAGTTCTGGTGCCATGTTCTCTCGCTAAGTTCTCCAGCCAGGTTCTCCAGCCAGGTTCTATCCAGGTTCTTTAGCCAGGTTCTATCGCTAGGTTCTGTTTCTAGGTTCTGTCCAGGTTCTCCTGCTATGTTCTGTCTAGGTTCTCCAGTGAAGTTCTGTAGCCAGGTTCTGTCCAGGATCTTTTGCCATGTTCTCTGGCTAGGTTCTGGTTAGGATCTGACGAGGATCTGATGAGGATCTGATGAGGATCTGATGGGGATCTGATGAGGATCTGATGAGGAGCTGATGAGGAGCTGATGTTTGTTGTCTTGTTACATCCGTATTTATACCAGCCGATTTTAATCCTGTCAATTTCTATTACAAAGGTTAGGGCGTTTCTTATCTCCATTCCAGGGAGTAAAGATTATGTAGCTTAACTACCCGCCTGGCACTTAATTAAGGGGTTGTATCCCCTCCCTAACCTCAGGGAAAAATCCCACCTGGGGAAACAACCTTTCTCGGGGAGAGGTGACCTTGGTTAAAACACATGGCGCTAAAGGGAGCAAACATATTAAGAACAGTATGCTATATATGCCAGGTCCATTGAAACATGCTGTGCAGATGTTTCTTTCCTGCAGCGATTGTGTCAAGCAGCAAGGATGGACCGGCTCCCGGCACTCCTCCACTGAGCCCTGTGCTGCTCAGCAGGGAGACACCCCTGAGGCCCAGAAGGAAGGAAGTGGATTTGCATGAGGCCCCGCCCACCCAGGGGTGAGGAGCCTTGAAGACCACACCCCAGCTGAGGGCTCAGAGCAGAGCCTGGAGCCTCACCATGGCCTGGACCCTCCTGCTCCCCCTGCTCACACTCTGCACAGGTGCTGCCCCCAGGCTCAGGCCCAGAACCAGGGAGCAGCCTGGCCATGACCTTCAGCTCAGCCCAGGGGACTCTGAGGGGTGTGGGCCTCTGGGACTGAGAGCCTCATGCCCACACTCACCTCTCCTCTCCTCTCCTCTTCTCTCTTCTCTTACAGGTTCCGTGGCCTCTTCAGAAGTGACTCAGCCCCCAGCAGTGTCTGTGGCCCCGGGACAGACGGCCAAGATCACCTGTCAGGGAGAACTCGTAAAAAAATCTTATCCTGTATGGCTCCAGCAGAAGCCCGGCCAGGCCCCCGTGCTGGTCGTCTATGGTGACAAAAACAGGACCTCAAAAATCCCTGAGCGATTCTCTAGCTCTTTCTCTGGGGACACGGAGACCCTGACCATCAGCGGGGCCCAGGCCCAGGACGAGGCCGACTATTACTGTTCAGCGTGGGACGAAAGTGCTAAAGCTCACAGTGACACAGGCAGATGGGGAAGTGGGATAGAAACCTCCCTGTGTCACCCTCTCCTCCAGCCCCGAGGGCTGCAGACCAAGCCCTGAGCACAGCTGCCCGTCTGTGTCGAGCGAGAGCAGGGGCAGCTTCGGGCACCTGTGGACGATCCCACCTGGAGCCCTGTCAGCCATGGGTCATGTCCAGAAGCAGGAGGCCCATGACGAGTGTGGGTGCATCGGGACAGCCCCCAGGAGGGGCCTGGACACCGTGAGTGGGAACGTCTGTAACAGCAGCCACATCAGCTCCACAGTGACCCCTCCATGTTCAATAGAAGCACAGTTTACAGGAACCTGGGCTCCCAGACACATTTATCACCAGTCAGTGTCCTGATGACAATGGGCCTTTTTATGTTTAAAATAAACGTTGCTGGTCCTTGCTGGTGTTGCTCAGTGGATAGAGCATCAGCCCGCAGATGAGGGGTCCCAGGTTTGATTCTGTAGAAGGGCTTGTGCCCAGGTTGCAGGCTGGATCCCCATTCGGGGGCACACATTCGGCAGACAATCAATGATCTCTCCCATCAGTGATGTTTTTCTCTCTCTCTTTCCCTTCCTCTCTAAAATCAACAAAAATATATTTAAAATACAAATAAATGCTGCTGGGAGTACCCTTCTCGGTGGGAAGGTCATTTCCATGAACCTCCTGAGCCATGACGCTGTGCTGTGCGCAGGGATCTGGAGGGAAGGCTGACAATCAGGAATGTCCATGGACGGGGGGACCTGCTGTTCCCCACAAAGGGCCATGTGGGCCTCAGTCCCCAGCTCAGACCCTTCCATGGAGATCAGGTCGCCCAGGACGGAACTAACAGGCTCCCTCCCACGTGGTCACGAGCCCACAGCTCAGGGGTGAGGACTGGGCAGCAGGAGTGGCCAGCAGGACCCCTGGGGAGACCCTGAGGTGTGGGTGTGAGGAGGGGCAGCATCGGGTGGGAAGGGAGAGGGGAGCTGGTGCCCCCTCAGCTGGGAGCAGCAGGGGGCGTGTCTGAGGCAGGTGCCCTGGGCTCATGTCAGTTCCCTCTTTAGACCAAACGCTGAGCAGTGGCCAGGGGTCTGTCTGTCTGTGCTCATGAGTCACCAAGCGCCTCCCACTTCATCTCCATGTCCAGCGTGCCAGCTTGTGGGAGTCAATTAGTGACATTATATTCTCAGCAGTGCTAGGTTTCAAAATTTAAATTTCTTCAGATCATCAGGTGAAACCTGCTTTCTTACCAAATATACTTCATAAACGGAAAGGCCGTCTCCTCCTGTCCTGATCCTGCTCCACACTCAATGGCCTTGGCCAGGTCAGAAGAGCAATCCTGGTCCAAATGGCTAGCAGCCTAGCCTGACCCAGGGCCTAAGCGGGACCTGATTCCCATGTGCCTTTGATACATGAACCCGTGGTGTCAGCCCACAGGCAGCAGGGGAGTGTCCCCACCTCAATCCACAGTCCCCTGGATCAGGCTGTTTGGAAGGTTGACCCTGACACTGAGTCCCAGGGAAACACTGATGCCAACACCACTGTTCACCCAGACGCAGGGAGGACGGACACCTGAATAGAGAAAAGAGGGCGGGGGCAGGAGGTGCTCTGGAGGCCTAGAGTGGGGGAGGGGCGACCTGAAGGGGAGAGTAGAGCAGGGAGGGGGCTGACAGGTCAGGTTCTGAGGTCAGTCTCTTGCACTGGAGTCTTGACCCACCATCTGTGTCTGGGGGATTCTGGGAAAATCATTCACCTCCCAAGGACGCTCCCTCCTCATTGGCCTGGAGGAGAGGCTGGGCCTCAGCAGAGGATGGTGTGGGCTCCTATGACGCTGAGTGAGGGGCCCAGGGACACACTCCCCACCTGTCAGCCTCCAGGAAGCTCTCAGAAGCAGTCATGGTGATGAACCAGCTGCACAGGCAGGTGACATTCACCCTGGGGACACCAGGGGGCGCTGTGGGTCCTGGTTGGGGGCCTTTAGAGGTCAGAGTCCCCTGGGCTGAGTCAAGTGCAAAGAGCAGGACTGAGCTCCTTTGAAGACCCTTCTGTTGGGCCAACCAGCTCTTAGCAATGAAACCCACACCTGCCCTCTGCCCCAGGGGAGGCCCCACAGGGCAGGAGGCCCTGGGCTCAGGGCGGGGCCAGCAGCTGAGACAGACCCTGGCTGGGCCCAGAGAGCACATTTGCATCCCTGCTCCTCCCTTCTGAGCTGCAGGCAGAGAGGATAAGACAGGAGCTGGCAGGGCCAGTGCCAGCTGGGCAGCCGCAGGCAGCGCTCAGGACCCTCCCACCATGGCCTGGCTTCCCCTCTACCTCCTGCCCCTCGTCGTCTCCACAGGTCAGAGCGGCCACAGCACCTGGGGTCCTGCCCCCGATCCTCCTCCAAGCTCAGTCCCAGGGGCGCCTGCTCATCGGGGTGCAGTGGGCATCGCTCTTGTGTTTTCTGTCCGCAGGTCTCTGTGCTCTGCCTGTGCTCACCCAGCCCCCATCTGCCTCTGCCTCCCCGGGGACCTCGGCCAAGCTCACCTGTACCCTGAGCCAGGAGCACAGCAGCTACACTATTCACTGGTATCAGCAGAGACCAGGACAGGCCCCTCGGTACATCATGTACCTTACAAGTTCTGGAAGCCAGGGCAAGGGGGACGGGATCCCTGATCGCTTCTCGGGCTCCAGCTCCGGGGCCGACCGCTACTTAACCATCTCCAACGTCCAGTCTGAGGACGAGGCTGAGTATTACTGTGGTGCACCTTATGGCAGTGGGAGCACCTGGCAGTTACTCACAGTGACTCAGGCAGATGGGTAAGTGGGACAGAAACCTGCCAGCCGGGCCTGGTGCCCACGCTCACCCGCTGTCTGAGCAGCTGTAGGTCAGGCTCAGGGTCAGGAGTCCTCCAGGGCCTGGCCCGGCCCCTGCAGCGCTGGGGGACTCATTGGGTCCTCTGTCCTCTCGGGGCCTCTGTGATGGAAATGGTGGATGAGGGAGAGAAAAACCTCCCTCCCGGGGCTCCTCCCACAGGTCGGGAGGGTGGATCCCTGCCCCTCCCAGGATGCTGAGCCCATGACTCTCCTCCTTGCACCCCCTCATCTCGCACCTCCTCCTGCTGAGAGCCCTGAGGAGAGGCCCGTGCGGGCACCATTTTGGTCCCTGGGACCAGCCAGCATGAGAGTCTTCACCCTCAGGCCTGTGGGGACGATGCTGGGAGAGCTGCCTGCCCAGGGGGGAAAGCACCTGAGAGAGGGGCCGGGGAGATGACCGGCTCCCCCAGCCCTCAGGCCCTGTGCCCAAACCTGGGGCTCTGGTCAGGGGAGGAGCACAGATCTTGGGGTCCCGGCGGTGACTGTGGAACACACGACAGTGAACGCCTTCACTCAGTGCAGCATGGACTCCGACAGGGGCCTGGCAGGAGGGGGGCTGAGCAGGAAGCCTTTGGTCCTCAGGGAGGTAGGACAGAGCCCTGACCCCATGGGGGGGGGGGGGGGGGGCAGGGGCAGCGTGGGGCCTGTGACGGGCCAGAACTGCCATGGGTGATCCTGAGTGGGGGGGATGAAAGGATTGAGAAAAGACAGACAAGAGAATGAAAGCCGGGTCTCGGTGGGACGCTGCTCCCTGATGAGGAGACAGCGCCAGCGCCCACAAGCCTGTCTCTATTTTATAGCAGATGCCACGAGGCAAAGTGGGGCGTGATCAGGTTGTTTACAGCATTCTCGTCAGTTCCAACCCCACTCAACTACATGCACCTGAACTCTATCCCAAGGCACGTGGGGCCGCGTGTTCGGACCACAGGCTCAAGCTTCCAGCTGTAGCTGTTGGCTATCATTGTGCTGGGAGGGCTCTGCCCTCCGGCTGGGACCTGCACGTGGCCAGGAGAGGACTGTGTCCTCTCATCAGTCCGAGGCTGGAACCTGTCCTAACACTGTGGCCGCCCCATAGGGCCCAGGAGGGAGGCGGGGCCTGTGAGGTGTGAGCAGGACCAGCCTGGAGCAGGGCCTGGCTCCTCCCGCTGGGCCAGATCCTCTGCTTGTGGGGCCCAGACAGGCTCCCCCTCTACCCAGGCCTTTCCCAAGTTCAGGTCAAGGCCATGTCCCCTGGGAGGGCAGCAGGGCCTGGGGGTGTGGAGACTGAAGAGGGAAACCTGTGGCCTCCTTCCCGCTGGAGGGGAGTCCTGTGGGGAACTCACCTCAATTGCATCACAAGGGGAGCCCCAGGGAGGGGACAGCCTGGCCTCCTGTCTGGTTTTCTGCAATCTGAAATGCAGCGCCTTTCACACACCCTCACCACCCAGGCCGCAGGGAGCAGCTGTGCACTCACTCGCCCGGGTCCCTGGGCGCTGAGCTGAGCTGGGGCAGGAGGGAGGCAGGGCCGGTCCCCAGGGGCTGGTTCTGAGATGAAGGTCCAGGAGCTGCCCGGGGCCTGGGTGACCCCCCAGGGGCGGGAAGGGAGGACGGGCTGGTCTCTGGGGAGGGAGGGACAGGGAGCAGGAGGAGATGGATCAGGGCTGACCCCGCAGTGACCTCTGTCAGTCCAAGGGCTGGAGGCACAGGGTCTCAGGGACACCCCGTCCCCCTCCCCTGTGCAGGGCTGTTCTCTAAAGGGCTGTGGTGACTTTGTCCCAAACAAAGCCCTGGGGGGGACTCTCTCTCTCTCTCCCTCCCTTCCTCTCTGAAATCATTAAAAACACATGTATTTTAAAAAGAGCTCTTTCCCTGTCATTGCTGAGCAGTGACCCTGGTCTGGGGGGACTGACGTCTGTTGACTGGTCCACGCAGGAGGGGCAGAGGCCTCTGTGGCTTCCCCCGTGGACGTGGTGCCCGCAGGACCATGACCTCCGTGCACAGTGTCCCTGTGAACACAGGCCTCCCTCTGAAATGAGTGCCCGGAGCACAGCTGCTGGGCTGTGTGCTGAGTGCGAGTCTCAGTCCCGAGAGGCTGTGAGGCACCTTCCCACAGTCACCGAGCCTTTCCCGTTCCCACCGTCCCTGCACCCGCCTCCCTTCCTCCCGCTCCTGCCGGCATTGGGGTCCCCGTGTCACGGGAGCCCTGACCTGTGTGTGGTCGTGTCTCGCTGTGGTTTCGTTGTGTTTCCCTAACAGCTGAAGATGAACGCCCTCCCCTGTGCGCATGGCCATCACACACCCTCTTCCTGACGCACCTGCTCTGGGATCTGCCTGTGTCCTCCTGGGCTGTGATTCTTTGGCGAAATTTCATGATTCCTCCTGTCCTCTCTGCACTGGTCACTCATTGGATGTGTTGTTAACACCAACTTCTCTTCTCTCTGCTGCCTGTTTGTTTAGAAAACTTTGCAAAGCCAAGGAGATTGCTTTCGACGAGCTTCAATGTACTAATCATTTTTTTCATGAATCGTGCTTCTGATGTCATCAAAGAATTCTGGCCTGGGTCTCAAAGATTTCTCTTATTTCTTCCTAAAACAATTAACAACAAGGTCGCCTGAGAGGCACATGAGCAATTGCTCTGCCTCTGGCCATGGGATCCTGGCCTCTCCCACCCCAGCATGACCACTGGCCCCACAGGCTCCTCCCAGTCCCCCAGCCCCGCCCTGAGGGTGAGTCCTCACCAGACAGGAGGCCTGAGGGTTGTCCACATGCCCAGGGAGGAGGCCAGGCATCAGCCTGTGTGTGCAGCTGCTGGGTCATAGGTCAGATGTTTCTTTTTAAATTTTTAAAAAATATGTTTCATTCATTTCAGACAGAGGAAGGGAGAGGAAGAGATGGAAACATCAATGATGAGAGAATCACTGATTGGCAGCCTCCTGCACCCTCCCACTGGGGATGCAGCCCCCAACAGGGCATGGGCCCTGACCTGGAATCGAACAAGGACCTCCTGGTTCATGGGTCGATGCTCCAACATCGGGCCACACGGGCCGGACAGAGCTTTCTAAATGGACAGCACAGGGTGCTGGGAACCTGGCTCAGGCCTGTGCATGGAGCCCTGGCACAGCCTCCTCCACTGAGCCCTGTGCTGCTCAGCAGGGAGACACCCCTGAGGCCCAGAAGGAAGGAAGTGGATTTGCATGAGGCCCCGCCCACCCAGGGGTGAGGAGCCTTGAAGACCACACCCCAGCTGAGGGCTCAGAGCAGAGCCTGGCAGCCTCACCATGGCCTGGACCCTCCTGCTCCACCTCCTCACACTCTGCACAGGTGCTGCCCCCAGGCTCCGGCCCCGAAACGAGGGAGCAGTCTGGCCATGACCTTCAGCTCAGCACAGGGGACGCTGTGGGGTGTGGGCCTCTGGGACTGAGAGCCTCATGCCCATACTTACTTCACCTCTCCTCTCCTCTCCTCTCTTACAGGTCCCGTGGCCTCTTCAGATCTGACTCAGCCCCCAGCAGTGTCGGTGACCTTGGGACAGGCGGCCAGGACCACCTGCCAGGGAGATCTGGTAACAAAAGTTTATCCTAGATGGCTCCAGCAGAAGCCTGGCCAGGCCCCCATGCTGCTCATCCATGGTGATGAAAACAGGACCTCAACCATCCCTGATCGATTCTCTGGCTCTGACTCAGGGGACACTAGCACCCTGACCATCAGCGGGGCCCAGGCCCAGGACGAGGCCGACTATTACTGTACAGCGTGGGACGACAGTGCTAAAGCGCACAGTGACACAGGCGGATGGGGAAGTGGGACAGAAACCTCTCTGTGTCACCCTCTCCTCCAGCCCCGGGGACTGCAGACTGAGCCCTGAGCAGGTTCAGTCCAGGTCCCACTTCTGAGCTCCCCAGCTGCCCCCTCCTCAGCCTGGGGAGCTCTGCAGAGGGATGGAAAGGGGAGGCTCCGGGCGGGCGGGCGGGACCCGGCTCCCTGCTGTTCCTGGGCCGCAGTGTAATTCCTGGAGGAGGCCTGAGCCAGGACAGACTGACAGAACCCTGTGTCCAGAACCACGGCCGTGAATGTGTGCACAGTGGGACTGGGCCACGTTCTGGATGAATCCCCGCAACCTCCCAGCTCAGCTGAGCCCCTAGAGCCCAGCTCCCTGGCAGCCCAGGACTCTGAACAGAGCCCACTAGCGAGTGACCCACTGGCCACTGCTGCTGGGCGCCCTGGGGTCACAGCTGGGCCCTCGCTGGGAGGCACCCCCGGGCAGGAAAGGGCCTCCCCCAGGTCATGGCCTCTCCTGAGTGTGACTCAGGCCCAGCGCCCGCCTGTCACCAAGGCCCCGCCTCAGGTCAGAAGGCCCTGCAGCCTCCAGTGCGGCCTCCATGTCACCATGTTGCAGGCACCAGTCTGGGCTCCACGCTCCCCCCAGAGGGACCCCCTGGAGGAGGTTCTCCTGTCAGAGCGTTTCCCGGGCCCCAGAGAGCAAACCAGAATCCAGCAGGCGGAGCACCGAGAGGACAGAGCTGCAGGGGGGCCTCTGGGGCTGCAGACGCTCCTCACAGCACAGAAAGGCCCATGCAGGGGGAACCACCCAAGGCCAGGAAGGCGCCTCCAGCACCTCAGAGGGCACATCCCACATAGCCAGCCCCAACCCCGAAGCCCCTGTCAGAGGGAAAAGCTCTGAGGAAGGCACAAGGGGCTCCTCAGAGGAGCTCGGCCTCCGTGGGGGCAAAATGGGCCCCAGACCCGAGTCTGCTCTGGTGGCATCTGGGCAAGTGTGAGGACCTGCAGCCCTGAAAGGAGTGAGCTGTGTCCCAGAAATCTCCCGCCTCCCCCATGAGAACCAACAGCTCAGAGAGAAGGACAGGATCCCTCCTCCCGCAGGGAGAGGCTCAGGCCTCTGCAAGCAGCTGCTCCCTCCTGCAGCGCTGAGAGAGCTGAGGGCCCCCATCCTGATGCCTCCCCGCTACCCCTGTCCCCCCCGAGGTGAGCTCAGCCCCTCCCCACCCTCCACGGGGCCTCCTTCCTGGCTGGGGAGCTCCACAGCAGCCTCAGGGTCCTGAGTGGAAGTCCCGCCGCCAGGGGCCATCCTGACGTCCACAGCGAGTGCGATGCTCTGACTGAACAGCCTCTCAATACCTTGTGTTCCTGCCTCGGCCGCTCCCAGCGCAGGTCACGGCTCCTTTGTCCCTTTTGTCTCCAGGAGACTCAGTTCTGCGAGAGAGAGACGGGGCACAGGGTCCCGCACAGCAATGACTCTGACCACAGGCCCTCAGGAGGTGATCACAGGGGAAACCCCAGAACGTTCTTGGGGGACAGAGCAGCCTCTGCAGACCCCGGGCATCACCCCCACTGTGACCCCAGGAGGAGTCTGGGAGGATGAGGGACTGGTCTTGTCCCCCCAGAGGCCCTGGTCGCCCCCACAGCCCTGTGGCCTCTCCGTGGTCACAGCTGTGACGCCGCCTCCTGGGACGGTGCCGGAGAGGATTCTCTCCTGTTTCTTTTCTTTTTAAAAAAAAAAATTATATTGATTTCAGAGGAGGAGGGAAAGGGAGAGAGAGAGAAACATCAGTGATGAGAGAGAATCATGGATCGTGGGCCACCTGCACACCCCACACTGGGGATCCAGCCCCCAACCAGGACATGTGCCCTGACCGGGAATGGAACCGTGACCTCCGGGTTCATAGGTCGATGCTCAACCACTGAACCACACCAGCCGGGCTCTCTTCTTTTTCAAAAGAAAGTGACAGATACACCAAAGTTGGAGAGCAGTGTGGTCCAATGGATATAACACTTTAAACGAATATGTCCTTCAACAACTTCCAGCGTCCTGATTAATGCGAAGACACAAGTGCTATCCGTTTTCATACCAGATTTTGTTAAACTGATTTTCTTGAAATTATTACTTCAATATGAATTAAATAAAAAATATTGATACTTTTACATGATTCTTATACTGCGTTTTTAAAAACTGGAAAATATTTCAGAGGCCCCATCTCTGTGCACAGACGGGTCCAAATTTCAAGAGAAATGTAGGTTCCACTGCAGTGCAGATGTGAGCGCTCTTCAGTCCCCACTCAAGGAGGACGGACACCTGAATAGAGAACCGAGGGCAGGGACTGAGGAGCTTAGAAAGCCTGGGCTAGGGAGGAGGGGGTCAGGAGGCCTGGGTGGGGGGGTGGGAGGGGGAAGGAGGCCTGTGGGGGCAGGACAAGGAGGGGCTGAAGGTCAGGCTCTGAGGTGAGTCTCCTGCATTGGAGTCTTGACCCATCATCTCTGTCTGGGGGATTCTGGGAAAATCATTCACCTCCCAGGACCCTCCCTCCTCATTGGCCTGGAGGAGAGGCTGGGCCCCCAGCAGAGGAGGGTGTTGGGCTCCTATAACGCTGAGTGAGGGGCCCAGGGACACACTCCCCACCTGTCAGCCTCCAGGAAGCTCCCAGAAGCAGTCATGGTGATGAACCAGCTGCACAGGCAGGTGACATTCACCCTGGGGACACCAGGGGGCGCTGTGGGTCCTGGTTTGGGGCCTTTAGAGGTCAGAGTCCCCTGGGCTGAGTCAAGTGCAAAGAGCAGGACTGAGTTCCTTTGAAGACCCTTCTGTTGGGCCAACCAGCTCTTAGCAATGAAACCCACACCTGCCCTCTGCCCCAGGGGAGGCCCCACAGGGCAGGAGGCCCTGGGCTCAGGGCGGGGCCAGCAGCTGAGACAGACCCTGGCTGGGCCCAGAGAGCACATTTGCATCCCTGCTCCTCCCTCCTGAGCTGCAGGCAGAGAGGATAAGACAGGAGCTGGCAGGGCCAGTGCCAGCTGGGCAGCCACAGGCAGCGCTCAGGACCCTCCCACCATGGCCTGGCTTCCCCTCTACCTCCTGCCCCTCGTCGTCTCCACAGGTCAGAGCGGCCACAGCACCTGGGGTCCTGCCCCGATTCTCCCTCCAAGCTCAGTCCCAGGGGCGCCTGCTCATCGGGGTGCAGTGGGCATCGCTCTTGTGTTTTCTGTCCGCAGGTCTCTGTGCTGATCCTGTGCTCACCCAGCCCCCAGCTGCCTCTGCCGCCCTGGGGGCCTCGGCCAAGCTCACCTGTACCCTGAGCGCTGAGCACAGCAACTTCGACTATATTCACTGGTATCAGCAGAGCCCAGGACAGGCCCCTCGGTTCCTCATGTACATAAGGAGTTCTGGAAGCCACACCAAGGGAGATGGGATCTCTGATCGCTTCTCGGGCTCCAGCTCCGGGGCCGACCGCTACTTAACCATCTCCAGCCTCCAGTCTGAGGACGAGGCTGAGTATTACTGTGGTGCAGCTTATGGCAGTTGGAGTGACACACAGTGACTCAGGCGGGTGGGGAAGTGGGACAGAAACCTGGCCGCCAGCCCTGGTGCCTACGCTCACCCGCTGTCTGAGCAGCTGTCGGTCAGGCTCAGGGTCAGGAGTCCTCCAGGGACTTGCCTGGCCCCTGCAGCGCTGGGGAACTCAGCGGGTCCTCTGTCCTCTCAGGGCCTCTGTTCCTGTTGATGGAAATGGTGGGTTAGGGAGAGAAAAACCTCCCTCCCTGGGCTCCTCCCACAGGTCGGGAGGGTGGATCCCTGCCCCTCCCCAGGGCCCCGAGCCCATGGCTCTCCTCCTTGCACCCCCTCATCTCGCACCTCCTCCTGCTGAGAGCCCTGAGGCGAGGCCCGTGCGGGCACCACTTATGTCCCTGGGACCAGCCAGCAGGAGTGTCTTCACCCTCAGGCCTGTTGGGATGATGCTGGGAGACCCCTGCCCAGGAGGGAAAACAACTGAGAGAGGGGCCGGGGAGATGACCGGCTCCCCCTGCCCTCAGGCCCTGTCCTCCAACCTGGGGCTCTGGTCAGGGGAAGAGCACAGACCTCGGGGTCCCAGCGGTGACTGTGGAACACACGGCAGTGAACGCCTTCACTCAGTGCAGCATGGACTCCAACAGGGCCCTGGCAGGAGGGGGCTGAGCAGGAAGCATCTGGTCCTCAGGGAGGCAGGACAGAGCCCTGACCCCGTGGAGGGGGCGGGGGCAGGGTGGGGCCTGTGCCGCACCAGCACAGCCAAGGGTGATCCTGAGTGGGGAGGGTGAATGGATTGAGAAAAGACAGACAAGAGAATGAAAGCTGGGTCTCAGTGGGACGCTGCTCCCTGATGAGGAGACAGTGCCTGTGCCCACAAGCATTTTATAGCAGATGCCACGGGGCAAAGTAGGGGCGTGATCAGCTTGTTTACTGCATTCTCCTGAGTTCCAACCCCACTCAACTACATGCACCTGAACTCTAGCACAAGGCACGTGGGGCCACGTGTTCGGACCACTGGTTCAAGCTTCCAGCTATAGCTGTTGGCATCATTGTGCTGGGAGGGCTCTGCCCTCCGGCTGGGACTTGCACGTGGCTTTGCCACGAGAGGACTGTGCCCTCTCATTAGTCCGAGGCTTGAACGTGTCCAACCACTGTAGCCACGCCCCATATCTCCCCGTTTACTTTTGTTTTTAAACACGCCTATTTACATTATCCAAAAAACTAAATAAATTATTCAGCATAAAGCTGAAGATCATGCAGGAAATATTAAACTTACTTCTGGCTATTAACAAAACCATAAACAGCAATGTTAACAAGAGAACAAAACTCTGGCTAATAACAAAGCAATACCAATGCAAAAACAAACTACAAACTGTTAGGTGACCCAGGAAAGCGGCGCAAGAAATAGAGTCCAGTGAATCAGAGAAGAAAGGAAAGGAAAGTTTATTTGCGTTCTCGGGCGAGACCCACCGGCCCAAAAGGTGGGGCCAGTGAATTTCGCGCCTTCAGGGAGGGAGGGACATCTCTTTATTCAGGTGTTTGGGGAGGGCGGGGGCCTGAACTGAGGAAGTGCCCGCAGCAGGGATCATCACACATTCAACTGAGGGAGTCTCGGCCGCAGGGGGTGGGCGGCACATTCAGGAATGGGTCAGTATCTTGTGCGGGGATCTCTGTGAACTTCAAGGAGAAGCAGGTATCTGTGTCTGGCACGCTGACCCGTGAGAGATTCCAGATCTGTGAGAAATTCCAGAGGAAGTCCATTGTCTCATCCCATGTCCGCGTGTATCCGATCCCGGGCTCCCTCCGACCTAACATCCCGGCCTTTTTGTGATAAGGGTTGGCGACTCTCTGACTGCTTCCAGCTGAACAGGGACGACGAGGGGGGCGGCGGTTAAAGGCCGGGGTTAGGCAGAGTCGGGTCGGAGGGGAGCCGAGTGTAGGGATGGAGCAGGAGCTGATTCACAGTCACCCGTGACATCTCTGCGATCCGGGAGCGGATGAACTTGAGGAGGCACGGGGCTAGGAGAAAAAAGACACAGATGAGAATCAGGGGCCCTATCATGGGCAGGACCCAGGTAGCTAAGGGGCTTTGGAACCAGCTGAAAGGGGAGTTGTCCTGGAAGTGTCCTGCATGTAGTTCTTCACTCAGCTTAGTCAGGGTCTGTACATTTTGCTCCACTACTCCAGACTCATTGATGTAATAACAGCATTCCTCCTGAAGGAATATGCAGGTTCCTCCTCTTTCTGCAGTCAGAAGGTCTAAGGCGCGCCGGTTCTGCAGGGCTACTTGGGCTATTGATGTTATCTGTCGCTGTAAGGAAGCTAAAGAAGCAGTAGTGGACTCCAGGGCTAACTGGAGCTTGTCATTAAAGTCCTGAGCAGTGACCAGACTGTTCCCGAGGGCCCCCCCCGCAAGGCCTATCGAGGTAGCGATACTCACCCCTAACATGACAGGGAGGAAAGCTGCCCGGCGAGTCCGGCGGCGGGACGGAGGGAGCAGCCAGGCGAGCTCTGACTCTCCATATAAGGTTAGTTGGGGAACTACTATGACGATGAAGCAGGGCCCGGGGTCAGAGGAGTTTATGCAGTTACTTAAGGTGCCATTGCACCAAAAGAAGGTACCCGGACTGGCCTTGGTGAGGCTGGATGCAGTGTAGTTCTGGGTGCAGTTCCACGTGACTCGTCCCCCAGTTACCGGATTACTGGTCTGGTAGCATATCCGTGGGGGCAGGGTGGGCTCTGGAGTTTCAGGTTCCCAAAGGGGAATGCCAGCCACGGGAGGCTGACATTCACCTTTCCCTTGGGCTCTTGGAGAAGTCGTGAGTGGGACGGCAGCCAGCAAAGACCTTCGGAGAGAGGCACACAGAAAGCAGTGGGAGACATTGGGCAGGGTGTGGGTCTCGTTGAGGAATAGTAGGGTGTGTTGAATAAGTTGGAGCCAAGAAGACAGGACTTCTACCCGGGGGGAGTCAGGCAGCTTCCCTTTAAGGGACTGTTCGGCCTGTAGGATGCTGTTGGAGACCTGGACTTGGGCCTCTTGGGCCAGGACATATTCCCGGGAGATGTAAATGGTCCCTGAGGGGGTTGAGCTCCAACTACTTAAGTATAGCTTTCCCACGACACCCGTAACCCACCGCTGGTCCCAGGGATCCTGGATTATGATGTGGAAGGCCCCATCCTTCCAGATAAAGGAGCCACCCCTGTAGGCATCATTGACAACACAGCCCCTCCAGCGGCAACCCCCATAGGTGTCGACCTCTTGATTACACCTGTCTGGGTCCTCTTGGTCGTAAGCAAAACAAGCATAGGGCCGGCCACCATGGTACACTGACCGGATGTCGACAGCCATCTGCATCCTTGTCTGGCATCCCGCTAGAGGGCAGTCCTGAGATCCTACCTGCCGGGTGACTTGTTTGCCGTTCTGATAGTAGGTTTCACGGACCTTGAATCTCCACACATAAGCGGGTGGGGGTTGGTGTAGGTTGCTCAGGGCCGGGAGGAGAAGGAGGGGGAGGACGGCTAAGGCGGACCTTAGTGGGACCCAATACATCACATTTGTAGAAGTCATGCTGCTCCGGGGTCCTCTTGAGCCTGGAGAGGTGGTGCCACGATGGGTCGCCAAGCAGCTTGGCCGCGGTGGGTGTTGTAAGGATCACGATGTGAGGTCCCGTCCACCTCGGCTCCAAGGTTTTTGGATGTAGATTTTTAAGGAGGACCGAGTCACCAGGGTGAAGAGCTGGTCCCCCGGAGTCCTGGTCAGTTGGTTCCGGTTTGGGCAGGAACCTGTCAGCGTGTTCTCGGAGCAGCTGCCGGATTAAGGACAAATATGGAAGATAATTACCCAGGGGAGGAGGATCGATAGGGAGACGATGGTTGAGCAAGAAAGGTCTCCCATATAGGAGTTCAAAAGGACTTAAGAAGGTGGGGCTCCTTGGTGTTGCCCGGAGTCTTGTCAAAGCCATGGGCAGGAGATCCGGCCAGGAGCTGCGAATTTCTAGAGAGAGTTTAGTTAGATGGTCTTTAAGGAGGCCATTAATCCTTTCAATTTTACCCGATGACTGTGGTCGGTAGGGTATGTGTAGTTTCCAAGAGATGCCAAGAGAGGTGCTAACCTGCTGTACGACCCTTGATATAAAAGCTGGGCCATTGTCTGACTGAATGGAGGTGGGGAGGCCGAACCTTGGGATAATGTGTGCTATTAGCGTCTCAGCCACCACTTCAGCAGTTTCCTTGCGGGTGGGAAAGGCCTCTACCCACCCTGTCAGAGTGTCTACCATGGTCAGCAGGTACCTGGTCTTTTTGTGGGGAGGCATGTGGGTGAAGTCTACCTGCCAGTCCTGCCCTGGGAGGTGTCCCCTCATTTGATGGGTGGGAAAGTTGGGGCGCATCCCTCCCTGGGGTGAGACAGCTGCACACGTGGGGCAGGAGGAGCAGGCGCTTGTGATTGCCTCTCGCAGTGTGGGCGAGGTGAAGAGGGGTTCAAGGAACTTCCAAAGTGCCAGTGGTCCAATGTGCAAAGACCGGTGGATCTGTTGGGCAATGGCCCCTGTCTGGGCTCGAGGGAGAGCAATTTTGTTATTTAAAAAGATCCATCCCTCAGGACCGGGTGAGCCTCCCCGCTGCAGGAATTTGTTTCTCTCTTCTTCTGTATATTGAGGGGAGATGGAGGGAAGAGAAAGAAACAGGACCGGGGCTGGGGACCCTTCACCCTGAGTTAAGCCTCTGGCTACCGCGTCTGCTTGGGCGTTTCCCCGCGTAACCAGCGAGGAGTCCGTCTGATGGCCTCGGCAGTGCATGATGGCTACCTGGGAAGGAAGTTGTAAGGCATCAAGTAAACGGGTTATGAGTTTAGCGTTGATAATAGGTGAGCCTTTAGTAGAGAGAAAGCCCCTCTCCCTCCAGATAACAGCATGACAATGGGCTATCAGAAAGGAATATTTGGAGTCTGTATATATGTTTACTCTCTTCCCTTTGGCCAGGTGTAGGGCGCGTGTCAGTGCGATGAGCTCGGCTTTTTGAGAGGTGGTGCCCTCTGGGAGTCGGGCTGCCTCCAGGGTCCGCTCGGGTGTCACTACCGCGTAGGAGGCTTTCCGACGTCCCTGGGGGTCCAGGCAGGAGCTTCCATCCACAAACAGAGTTAAATCCGGATTAGAGAGAGGAGAATCTGAGAGTCCTGCCCGAGGCTGAGTAAGGGCCTCGACGACCTCGGGGCAGGAATGCGTTGCCGCAGGTAGGGTGGAGGCAGCGGGAAGGAGAGTGGCCGGGTTTAGGGCTGGGGACTGGGTCAGGGTGATGTCAGGATTTTCGAGGAACAGAAGATGGAGTTCCTGCATGCGAGAGGGGGCAAGGAGAGATAGGGATCGGTGGGACAGGAGATCCTGTAACCTGTGGGTGGAGAAGACCTGTAAGGGTTGTTGGAGGCAGATTTTTTGGGCTTCCTTGGTGAGAATGGCAGCTGCAGCCAGAGCCCGGAGGCAGGGCTGCCATCCCCGGACCGTGGGGTCAAGCTGTCTGGACAGGTAGGCCACGGGGGTAAAGGCTGGCCCTAGGGACTGGGTGAGGACCCCAATAGCCATTCCCTGTTTTTCATCAGTAAATAGCTGGAACGGCTTAGAGGTGTCTGGGAGAGAGAGTGGGGGAGATGCCAGAAGGGTATCCCGGAGCTTAGAGAAAGCCTGACGAACGAGGGAGGGTGAGGAGAGGGGACCCACTGGTGTTTCTTTAGCAGCTTGGTATAGGGGCTTAGCTAGGAGAGCAAAGTTTGGGACCCAATGGCGGAAAAACCCTACCAGTCCCAAAAAGGACAAGATCTGGTCTGCAGAAGTGGGGGGCTGAAGGTCTCGTATTGCCTGTGCTCGGTCAACTGTCAGTCCTCGAGAATTGGGCATCAGACAGATCCCCAAGTAAGTGACGGTGGGGACCGACAGTTGTGCCTTGGCAGGGGACACGCGATATCCCCTGTCTCCTAGAAAATTAAGGAGATTAGCTGTATGCCTCCGGGACATGTTCAGGGAGGGGCTGCAGAGGAGGAGGTCATCCACATACTGGAGAAGAGTGCTGGGTTCTAAGGAGCATTGTTGGAGGTCTCTGGCTAGGGCCTGGCCAAACAGGTGAGGACTGTCTCTGAACCCCTGGGGCAAGACTGTCCAGGTGAGTTGGCGGGATGTCTGTTCATCCGGGTCCTCCCAAGTGAATGCAAACAGATGGAAAGAGTCTGGGTCCAGAGGGATAGTAAAGAAAGCATCCTTGAGATCGAGAACAGAAAAGTGGGTGGTACCGGACGGGACGCGTGAGAGGAGAGTGTAAGGATTGGGAACTACCGGGTGGATAGGGACTACCGCTTCGTTGATCAGCCGGAGGTCCTGAACCAGCCGGTAGGTCCCGTCTGCCTTTCTAACTGGGAGGATGGGCGTGTTGCAGGGGGAGTCGGTAGGGATGAGGAGACCCTGCCCCAGAAGCCGGGTAATGAGGGGTTTAAGTCCTCGGCGGTGAGTTAGGGAGATGGGAAACTGGGGGCGGGAGGGAAACGAGGTGGGGTCCTTAAGTCTGATCTTGACTGGGGCATGATGTCTAGCAACCACCGGGGTAGATGTATCCCACACTTTTGGGTCGACCAGGGACGCAGGCAGTGGGGGTTCGGCATTTCCATGAAGGGAGGGGGCCAGGAGGGGAAGGAGCAGGGAGGCTGAAGGGCTCCGAGTGAGCATCAGAGTGGCCCCTAGTTTGGTGAGAATATCTCGTCCTAACAGGGGCACGGGGCACGAAGGCATGACTAAAAATGAGTGGGTTATAGGGCTATCCTCAAGGAGGCAGGGAAGCGGCCCGGTGGCCAGCGGGCAGGTGGATTTGCCGTCAATACCCATGACCGAGATTTTGGAAGGATAAAGGGGCCCCGAAAAAGAGGGAAGGACAGAGAAGGTAGCCCCCGTGTCGATCAAGAAGGAGACTCGTGCACCCGCTACCTTCATTTCAACCCGAGGCTCGGCTAGGGTGATCGGAGTGGACGAGTCCGGGCGTCTTCAGTCTTCAGCCAATCCTAGCATGGCCAGCGGTGCGTCATGGCCCGGAAGGGCGACCCCACCACGTTGAGACGTGGAAGGCTCGCCACTTTTCCAGGAGCAGTCACTCTTCCAGTGACCATTTTGACCGCACGCCGGGCAGGGCTTGGTCGGAGCCCGGGGCTGGGGGCACTGCTTTGCCCAGTGGCCTTCATTGCCGCATTTGAAGCATTGTCCAGGCGGTGTGCGTCCTTTCGTTGCACTCCCACTGCGCACGGCCCTCTTGGGACCATGCGCAGCTGCTGCCGGCCTCAGGGCTGCAACCAAGGCTTGCGTCTGCAGGTCTACCTTCTGTCTAAGGCGGGCCTCCCGTTCTGATTCTGCCTTCTCCTCACGGGCATTAAATACCTTAAATGCCATATTCACTAAATCTCGGACAGGAGTTTGAGGACCATCCTCTGCCTTTTTTAATTTCTTCCGAATATCTGGTGCTGACTGCGAAATGAAATGGGTGGCCAAGACCGTTGCCCCAGCCAGAGACCCAGGGTCCAGACGAGTATATAAGGTCAGAGCCTCAGTCAGCCTGTTAAGGAAGATTGCGGGATTTTCATCTGGGCCCTGGGTGATCTCCCTTAATTTGTCATAATTAACTACCTTGTGGGAGACGGCCTTTAGACCAGCCATCAGGCACTGGAGCATCTGGTCTCGGCGTCGGCGCCCGTTTTGCCCTTCGGGGGTGCCTAGTTGATACTCCCAGCCCGGCTCCTGGCGAGGAACGGCCTGGGCCCCTACCGGCATGCTGGCATCCGTAAGGTGAACCTGATCTGCGTGATCCATTGCTGCCCCCAAGACTCTCTCCCTTTCATCTGAGGTCAGGGTGGAAGAAAGAATAACATGAATGTCATGCCAAGTGAGATCATAGGCCTGAAAGAGGTATCGGAATTCCTTGATGAACGCGGTGGGGTTGGCCGAGAAAGATCCCAGCCGCTTCTCAATCTGGGAGAGATCCGAGAGTGAGAAGGGAACGTGAACCCTAACCACTCCCTCTGAGGCTGCAACTTCCCGGAGTGGACAGAGGAGAGGAGGAGCGTGGGAACGCGTGTGTTTACACACCGGGGAAGTAGGCGGGGGTTGGGAAGGAGCAGCAGCAGTGGGTGGAAGAGGAAGGGTAGGGTCGGTGGGAGGCAGGGTCAGTGGGTCAGCGGCGGAGGGCATGGCCGGAGGAGGGTCCGGCAGGGAGGGAGGAGCAGAGGGTGCGGAGAGTGAGGATGCCGGGGCGGACGGCGCTGGGACGGACGGCGCTGGGGCGGCCGGGCCTGGGGCGGCCGGGCCTGGGACGGACGGCGCTGGGGCGGACGGCGCTGGGGCGGCCGGGCCTGGGACGGACGGCGCTGGGGCGGACGGCGCTGGGGCGGCCGGGCCTGGGACGGACGGCGCTGGGGCGGACGGCGCTGGGGCGGCCGGGCCTGGGACGGATGGCGCTGGAGCGGACGGCGCTGGGGCGGACGGGCCTGAGTAGGGCGGCGGACGAGTGGGAGGGGAGGAAAGATTCTCGGGTGGTTCAGATAAGGCGGAAAACGAAGAGATCTCAGTAGGCAGAGTAGGTTTCTCACGGGCCAGGAGAACCTGGGCCGTGGAGCAGGAAGAACAGAGGGTGGGACGAGAACGCAAACAAAGGAAGGCTTGAATGTAAGGGATCTCGAGCCACTTCCCGGTTCGTCGGCAGAAATTACTGAGGTCGGTGAGGATGGTAAAATCAAATGTCCCGTTTTTAGGCCAGCTAGAGCCATTATCCAATTCATACTGGGGCCATGTCACGTTACAGAAATAAATGAGACGTTTCGGACGCAGGTCCTGCGACAGGCCCAGTTCAGCCAGATTGGTGAGCAGACACCCTAGAGGTGTGGTCGGGTCAGGTTTGGAATTTTGGTTGCCCATGGTCCGTTCCCCGCGGCCAGTAGCGGAGCCAAAAAGCTAGCGTCCTAGCGATTTGACTCGCGCCACGGACAGACGGAGTAGACCAAAGGAGTTAGGGACGTCTCCACTATCTCCTGAGGTCCAGAGGAACCTTCCTGGAAGGGTCCGGAGGTCAGCCTCTGACGCGGCCGCGTTTTGCGGACAGAGACGCCGGTAGGTGTGTGGCCACGGGGGAGCGGCACGGGGCGGGGCAGGACTCACCGCTGATGTTGCCACCGGGAAGAGGCTGCCGAGTTGAAGAAACGAGGTCCCGACGGGTCCTGGGCCACAAGGAGGGAGAGGCGGACACCTCAAGCCGTGGAGGGACGGCAAGACTAGGTGTTCGCGCCACCCGGGTTTCAAGGCACCAAATGTTAGGTGACCCAGGAAAGCGGCGCAAGAAATAGAGTCCAGTGAATCAGAGAAGAAAGGAAAGGAAAGTTTATTTGCGTTCTCGGGCGAGACCCACCGGCCCAAAAGGTGGGGCCAGTGAATTTCGCGCCTTCAGGGAGGGAGGGACATCTCTTTATTCAGGTGTTTGGGGAGGGCGGGGGCCTGAACTGAGGAAGTGCCCGCAGCAGGGATCATCACACATTCAACTGAGGGAGTCTCGGCCGCAGGGGGTGGGCGGCACATTCAGGAATGGGTCAGTATCTTGTGCGGGGATCTCTGTGAACTTCAAGGAGAAGCAGGTATCTGTGTCTGGCACGCTGACCCGTGAGAGATTCCAGATCTGTGAGAAATTCCAGAGGAAGTCCATTGTCTCATCCCATGTCCGCGTGTATCCGATCCCGGGCTCCCTCCGACCTAACACAAACATGTTAACGTTTTCAGAATATCTTACTCACAGTCCTTAGATTTAGCTCCACAAGATTTTACAGAAAACTGACAGTTCACCAACGCTAGCATAGCTTCCACTGGCTTTTCTAACATCTGCTTGGCCTCAGTCGCCATCTTCTTCAGCTGACTCCGTGTTCATATCCCTGTCACTTGCGTAGTAAGATGCCGCCGATGCAAAGATGTCCTTGATGCAAAACTACTCCCCTGGATCAGGCTGTTTGGACGGTTGACCCTGACACTGAGTCCGCACCAGTCCCAGTCACATCAGCCCCGTCCACGCCGGTGGAAGTCTGGTCCCTTCTCAGCCTCTTTCCTTAGCCGCTGCTGCATGGAAACCAGCAGCCCTCGGTCCTGCAGAGCGGGAGACCTTCAACTCTGGGTCTGGCGTCTCACACAGACCCCAAGTCCAGGGCGCTATCAGGTCGCACAGCAAAGATAATCAAAGCCCAGAAACAATGCAACTGCCGCAAGAGCTTCCAATCTAGGGTCTAAAACAAAAATTACTTCCTTAAACAACATCAGCCATAGCCATCTTCTGCTTTACAGGGGCTTAAACAAAACCTCGGAGATTTCTACCTTATTTTGTACCTGCTAATTACTTCTTACTTTCTACCACTTATTTCTACTTATTTCTCTATTTCTACAGCTTATTTCTTACCGCTTATTTTCTGTTTATTTCTCTACCTCTAACTATGAACTATAGGTAGGCCTGGCTGCCCTTGCCCAAACCTTTCCTGGGTTGCAACCCCCACTTATTTCTCTACTTCTATGGCTTATTTCTACATTTCTACCGCTTGCTTCCCTATTTCTCTGCTAACACAGCCATAAACGTGGCTGAAGGAGTAGCTTCCACTCCTTGCTTTTCTGCCATTTGCTGGGCCTCCGTTGTTAGCTTCTTCCGCTGACCCCATGTGGGCCCCTCGGCCCCTAGTGTGGCCTCTGTTTTCTTTTTCTTCCTCTTTGCTGTCATCGGGACAACTCTCAGTCCCTTGAACGGAGGGACAAGGAGCTTCTCCGGGTCCATTGTGGTGTCGCACGTACCGTCCTGGCACCCAAATTGGCTACTGCTCCTTCTGGAAAGACACAAACACCTCTTCTCCCCCTGTTTGTTTTAGTCGTTGCATTTTAAGAGTATGATTGGCTACTAAATCCTGAAGTGTCTTCCCCAGCCTGCCTGGCCTCATGCAGAGACGCTGGAGTGGAGACAGAGATCCCACTCTTGCTCCTGCTTGTTTAGAGGCGACTGGAGAGGCTTATGAGTAACAGTGAGCTTCCCGAAGGCTGGTCTTAGACCCATCACCCCGGCCCCGCCTGCGTTGTCCCCTCTCTGCCACCTCCTCCAGTTCTCCTTTGTTCTGGGAGGAAGCACACTGTCCAGAGGGCTTTCCCCCACAGGAATGGCACCCCCAGGGACTGGAGGGGGAAATCTCTGAGCCTTCAGCTATACAGCAATCTCTGAGTTGCTTCCACTTATTTCTACCTCAGAAATTTAAAAATGCCTACTTTAAAAATGCTTCAATTAAGCATTGTCCCCTGTTTTACACCGAGCTAATTTACCACACCTCGGCTCCATCCCTTACTTTTGCTTTTTAATCTTACTCTCTGCGCGCGCCTTGGAGCCTCCTTTCACCTGACCACTTTCAAATCCCCCCGAACTCAGGCCTGTTGGACGCCACTTGGGCCGCATCAGCACAGCCAAGGGTGATCCTGAGTGGGGGGGTGAAAAGATTGAGAAAAGACAGACAAGAGAATGAAAGCCGGGTCTCGGTGGGACGCTGCTCTCTGAAGAGGAGACAGCGCCCGCGCCCACAAGCCGTGTCTCTATTTTATAGCAGATGCCATGAGGCAAAGTAGGGGCGAGATCAGGTTGTTTATAGCATTCTCGTCAGTTCCAACCCCACTCAACTACATGCACCCGAACTCTATCCCAAGGCACGTGGGGCCGCGTGTTCGGACCACAGGCTCAAGCTTCCAGCTATAGCTGTTGGCATCATTGTGCTGGGAAGGCCCTGCCCTCCGGCTGGGACCTGCACGTGGCCACGAGAGGACTGTGCCCTCTCATCTGTCCGAGGCTGGAACCTGTCCTAACACTGTGGCCGCCCCATAGGGCCCAGGAGGGAGGCGGGGCCTGTGAGGTCTGAGCAGGACCAGCCTGGAGCAGGGCCTGGCTCCTCCCACTGAGCCAGAGCCTCTGCTTGTGGGGCCAAGACAGGCTCCCCCTCTGCCCAGGCCTTTCCCAAGGTCGGGCCAAGGCCATGTCCCCTGGGAGGGCAGCAGGGCCTGGGGGCGGGGAGACTGAAGTGGGAAACATGTGGCCTCCTTCCTGCTGGAGGGGAGTCCTGTGGGGGATCCCCCTCAATTGCATCACAAGGGGAGCCCCGGGGAGGGGCCGGGCTGGCCTCCTGCCTGGTTTTCTGGAATCTGAAATGCAGCGCCTTTCACACCCTCACCACCCAGGCCGCAGGGAGCAGCTGTGCACTCACTTGCCCGGGTCCCTGGGCGCTGAGCTGAGCGGGGGCAGGAGGGAGGCAGGGCCGGTTTCCAGTGGCTGGATCTGAAATGAAGGTCCAGGAGTTCCCCAGGGACTGGGTGACCCCCCCAGGGGTGGGAGGGGAGGAGGGGCTGGTCTCTAGGGAGGGAGGAGACAGGGAGCAGGAGGAGATGGATCAGGGCTGACCCCGCAGTGACCTCTGTCAGCCTACAGGTTAGAGGCACAGGGTCCCAGGGCCGAGGAGTCCCCCTTCCCTGTGCAGGGCTGTTCTCTAAAGGACTGTGGTGACTTTGTCACAAAGGAGAACCAGAAACCCTCTACTTCTGTCTCTCTCTCTCTCTCTCCCCCCCCCCCCCTTCCTCTCTGAAATCAATAAAAACACACGTATTGTAAAAAGAGCTCCTTCCCTGTCATTGCTGAGCAGTGACGCTGGTCTGGGGGGACTGGTGTCTGTTAACCCGTCCACGCAGGAGGGGCAGGGGGCTCCGTGGCTTCCCCCGTGGACATGGTGCCCCCGGGGCCATGACCTCTGTGCACAGTGTCCCTGTGAGCACAGGCCTCCCTCTGAAATGAGTGCCCGGAGCACAGCTGCTGGGCTGTGTGCTGAGTGCGAGTCTCAGTCCCCGAGAGGCTGTGAGGCGCCTTCCCACAGTCACCGAGCCTTTCCCCTTCCCACCGTCCCTGCACCCGCCTCCCTTCCTCCCGCCCCTGCCGACACCGGGGTCCCTGTGTCACGGGAGCCCCTGACCCGTGTGTGGTCGTGTCTCGCTGTGGTTTCGTTGGTGTTTCCCTAACAGCTGAGGATGCACGCCCTCCCCTGTGCTCATGGCCATCACACACCCTCTTCCTGACACACCTGCTCTTGGATCAGCCTGTGTCCTCCTGGGCTGTGATTCTTTGGCCAAGTTTCTTGTTTCCTCCTGTCCTCTCTGCACTGGTCACTCATTGGATGTGTTGTTAACACCAACTTCTCTCCTCTCTGCTGCCTGTTTGTTTAGAAAACTTTGCAAAGCCAAGGAGGCTGTTTTCCATGAGCTTCAATGTACTGATGGATTGTGCTTCTGATGTCATCAGAGAATTCTGGCCTGGCCTTGGGTCTCAAAGATTTCTCTTATTTCTTCCTAAAACAATCAATAACAAGGTCCCCTGAGAGGCTCATGAGCAATTGCTCTGCCTCTGGCCATGGGATCCTGGCCTCTCCCACCCCAGCATGACCACTGTCCCCACAGGCTCCTCCCAGCCCCCCAGCCCCACCCTGAGGGTGAGTCCTCACCAGACAGGTGGACAGCAGTGCTGGGTCAGGGGTTAGAACTAGCTCTTTTTTAAAAAAAAAAAAATATGTTTTTATTTATTTCAAAAGTAGGGAGAGGGAGAGGGAGAGGGAGATAGAAAAGTCAATGATGAAAGAATCACTGATTGACAGCCTCCTGCAACCTCCTACTGGGGATCCAGCCCCCAACCCAGGCATGGTCCCTGACTTGTAATTGAACCGTGACCCCCTGGTTCATGGTCGATGCTCCAACATTGGGCCACACAGGCCGGACAGACTTTTCTAACTGGACAGCAGAGGGCGCTAGAGAACCTGGCTCAGGCCTGTGCATGGAGCCCTGGCACAGCCTCCTCCACTGAGCCCTGTGCTGCTCAGCAGGGAGACACCCCTGAGGCCCAGAAGGAAGGAAGTGGATTTGCATGAGGCCCCGCCCACCCAGGGGTGAGAGCCTTGAAGACCACACCCCAGCTGAGGGCTCAGAGCAGAGCCTGGCAGCCTCACCATGGCCTGGACCCTCCTGCTCACCCTCCTCACACTCTGCACAGGTGCTGCCCCCAGACTCAGGCCCAGAAACCAGGGAACAGCCTGGCCATGACCTTCAGCTCAGCCCAGGGGACGCTGCGGGGGGTGGGCCTGTGGGACTGAGAGCCTCATGCCCATACTTACTTCTCCTCTCCTCTCCTCTCCTCTCCTCTCTACTCCTCTCTTACAGGTCCCGTGGCCTCTTCAGAAGTGACTCAGTCCCCAGCAGTGTCTGTGGGCTTGGGACAGACGACCACGATCACCTGCCAGGGAGAACTCGTAAAAAAATATTATCCTGTATGGCTCCAGCAGAAGCCCGGCCAGGCCCCCGTGCTGCTCATCTATGCTGACAAAAACCGGACCTCAACGATCCCTGAGCGATTCTCTTGCTCTGACTCAGGGGACACAAGCACCTTGACCATCAGCGGAGCTCAGGCCCAGGAGGAGGCCGACTATTACTGTTCAGTGTGGGACAATAATGCTAAAGTGCACAGTGACACAGACAGATGGGGAAGTGGGACAGAAACCTCCCTGTGTCACCCTCTCCTCCAGCCCCGAGGGCTGCAGACCAAGCCCTGAGCACGGCTGCCCGTCTGTGTCGAGCGAGAGCAGGGGCAGCTTCGGGCACCTGTGGACGATCCCACCTGGAGCCCTGTCAGCCATGGGTCATGTCCAGGAGCAGGAGGCCCATGAGGAGTGTGGGTGCATCGGGACGGCCCCCGGGAGGGGCCTGGACACCGTGAGCGGGAACGTCTGTAACAGCAGCCACATCAGCTCCACAGTGACCCCTCCATGTTCAATAGAAGCACAGTTTACAGGGAACCTGGGATCCCAGACACATTTCTCACCCGTCAGTGTCCTCATGACAATGGACCTTTTGACCTTTAAATAAACGTTGCTGGCCCTCGCTGGTGTGGCTCAGTGGATAGAGCCTGGGCCTAGAGATGAGAAGTCCTAGTTTGATTGGGTTAAGGGCACATCATGCCTTGGTTGTGGGCTCTATACCCAGTAAGGGGCGTGAAGGAGGCAGCCAGTCAATGACTGTCTCTCATCATTCATTGTTCGATCTCTCTTTCACCCTGCCTTCTTCTCTGAAATCAATAAAAATATTTTTTAAAAATAACCCTATATAATAAAAGGTTAATATGCAAATCAACCAACCGGCAAAATGACCGGTCGCTGTGATGTACACTGACCACCAGGGGGCAGATGCTAATTGCAGGCTGGTCCATAGGGAGAGCGCCCCTCATCCCGAAACAGGGCTCATGGCTGGATCCCCATGGGGAGCAGTACTCAGCTGCCAGTCAGACATACCCCAAGGACTCCCGGACCATGAGAGGGACAGGCTGCGCTGAGGAATCCCCTGAGTGCACGATTTTCCTGCATTGGGCCTCCAGTAATAAATAAATAAATGCTGCTGGGAGTACCCTTCTCGGTGAGAAGGTCATTTCCATGAACCTCTCGAGGCATGACCCTGTGCTGTGCGCAGGGATCTGGAGGGAAGGCTGACAATCAGGAATGTCCATGGACGGGGTGACCTGCTGTTCCCCACAAAGGGCCATGTGGGCCTCAGTCCCCAGCTCAGACCCTTCCATGGAGATCAGGTCGCCCAGGACGGAACTAACAGGCTCCCTCCCACGTGGTCAGGAGCCCACAGCTCAGGGGTGAGGACTGGGCAGCAGGAGTGGCCAGCAGGGCCCTGGGGAAACCCTGAGGTGTGGGTGTGAGGAGGGGCAGCATCGGGTGGGAAGGGAGAGGGGAGCTGGTGCCCCCTCAGCTGGGAGCAGCAGGGGGCGTGTCTGAGGCAGGTGCCCTGGGCTCATGTCAGTTCCCTCTTTAGACCAAACGCTGAGCAGTGGCCAGGGGTCTCTCTGTCTGTGCTCATGAGTCACCAAGGGCCTCCCACTTCATCTCCATGTCCAGCGTCACCAACGTGTGGTAGTGAACCATTTCATTGCATCCTCAGCAGGACCAGGTGGACAACCAACACATCCATCAGGGATGTTGGGTGGAACCTGCTTTCTTACCAAATGTGCTTCATAAAACCAAAGGCTTCCTGTTCCTGTCCTGACCCTGCTCCACACTCAATGGCCTTGGCCAGGTCAGAAGAGCAATCCTGGTCCAAACGGCTAGCAGCCTAGTCCGACACGGGCCATAAGCAGGACCTGACCCCATTTGTCTTTGACACATGACCCCGTGGTGTCAGCCATGGAGGGAGCAGGGGAGTGTCCCTACCTCAGTCCACACACAGATCCATGTTTCCCTGGAAACACTGATGCCAACACCATGAGGATCTGAGCGCTGTTCAGACCAGACTCCGGGGGATGGACACCTGAATAGAGACTAGAGGGCGGGGACAGGAGGGCACAGGAGACCCGCGCTGGGGAGGGTGGGGAAGAGAGGGAGTGGGACCTGGGGAGGGGCAGATGAGGGAGGGGGTGAAAGGTCAGTCTCCTGCATTGGAGTCTTAACCCATCATCTCTGTCTGGAGGATTCTGGGAAAATCATTCACCTCCCAAGGACGCTCCATCCTCATTGGCCTGGAGGAGAGGCTGGGCCCCCAGCAGAGGAGGGTGTTGGGCTCCTATGACGCTGAGTGAGGGGCCCAGGGACACACTCCCCACCTGTCAGCCTCCAGGAAGCTCTCAGAAGCAGTCATGGTGATGAACCAGCTGCACAGGCAGGTGACCTTCACCCTGGGGACACCAGGGGGCGCTGTGGGTCCTGGTTGGGGGCCTTTAGAGGTCAGAGTCCCCTGGGCTGAGTCAAGTGCAAAGAGCAGGACTGAGCTCCTTTGAAGACCCTTCTGTTGGGCCAACCAGCTCTTAGCAATGAAACCCACACCTGCCCTCTGCCCCAGGGGAGGCCCCGCAGGGCAGGAGGCCCTGGGCTCAGGGCGGGGCCAGCAGCTGAGACAGACCCTGGCTGGGCCCAGAGAGCACATTTGCATCCCTGCTCCTCCCCCTGAGCTGCAGGCAGAGAGGATAAGACAGGAGCTGGCAGGGCCAGTGCCAGCGCCAGCTGGGCAGCCACAGGCAGCGCTCAGGACCCTCCCACCATGGCCTGGCTTCCCCTCTACCTCCTGCCCCTCGTCGTCTCCACAGGTCAGAGCGGCCACAGCACCTGGGGTCCTGCCCCCGATCCTCCCTCCAAGCTCAGTCCCAGGGGCGCCTGCTCATCGGGGTGCAGTGGGCATCGCTCTTGTGTTTTCTGTCCGCAGGTCTCTGTGCTCCTGTGCTCACCCAGCCCCCATCTGCCTCTGCCGCCCTGGGGGCCTCGGCCAAGCTCACCTGCACTCTGAGCAGTGGCTACAGCAACTATGGTATTGATTGGTTTCAGCAGAACCCAGGACAGGCCCCTCGGTACATCATGAGACTTAAGAGCGATGGAAGCCACACCAAGGGGGACGGGATCCCCGATCGCTTCTCGGGCTCCAGCTCTGGGGTCGACCGCTACTTAACCATCTCCAACCTCCAGTCCGAGGATGAGGCTGAGTACATCTGTGGTGTGAACTATAACATTGGTGGCCAATACGGGTTCCACAGTGACACAGACAAAGGGGAAGTGGGGCTGAAACCTCCCTCCCTCTGCCTGCTCCTCCTGGGGACTCGGGGGACCTGCTGCATGTCCCCCTCCTGGGTGCTGAGATGCTGACTCTTTCCTGTCAAAACCCATCACCCTCCCCCGCAACCCTCCCCCCCCGCCCCCCGGCCCCGGCTCCCCAAGGCACCACAGGGAGAAGCAAAGGGGGGCCGTGACACTTACATTCTGATCCGGCCTCACCTCTGGACAGGACCTGGGACAGACCCCGCAGGCCGGACCCCTGAGGGCAGGAGTGCTGCCCAGAAGTCACTGGGCATGGGCTCCCATCCGAGGCTCTGCTCAGGGAAGTAACTGAGGCCTTGGGCTGCAGGGGTGACCTTGGACGTCGCCTGTTGCCTTCGCTGCTCCGTGGAGGGAAGCAGGACCTGGCAGGAGGGGGGCTGAGCAGGAAGCATCTGGTCCTCAGGGAGGCAGGACAGAGCCCTGACCCCGTGGGGGAGCAGCGTGGGGCCTGTTCTGCTCCAGCACAGCCAAGGGTGATCCTGAGTGGGGGGTGAAAGGATTGAGAAAAGACAGACAAGAGAGTGAAAGCTGGGTCTCGGTGGGACGCTGCTCCCTGATGAGGAGACAGCGCTGGTGCCCACAAGCCGTGTCTTTATTTTATAGCAGATGCCATGAGGCAAAGTAGGGGCATGATCAAGTGTTTACAGCATTCTCACCGCTACTCAACTACATGCACCTGATCTCCAGCACAAGGCACTTGGGGCCACGTGTTCGAACCACAGGTTTAAGCTCACAGCTGTAGCTGTTGGCATCATTGTGCTGGGAGGGCTCTGCCCTCCGGCTGGGACCTGCCCGTGGCCAGGAGAGGACTGTGTCCTCTCATCAGTCCGAGGCTGGAACCTGTCCTAACACTGTGGCCGCCCCATAGGGCCCAGGAGGGAGGCGGGGCCTGTGAGGTGTGAGCAGGACCAGCCTGGAGCAGGGCCTGGCTCCTCCCACTGAGCCAGAGCCTCTGCTTGTGGGTTTAAGACAGGCTCCCCCTCTGCCCAGGCCTTTCCCAAGGTCGGGCCAAGGCCATGTCCCCTGGGAGGGCAGCAGAGCCTGGGGGTGGGGACACTGAAGAGGGAAACCTGTGGTCTCCTTCCTGCTGGAGGGGAGTCCTGTGGGGGATCCCCCTCAATTACATCATAAGGGGAGCCCCGGGGAGGGGCCTGGCTGGCCTCCTGCCTGGTTTTCTGGAATCTGAAATGCAGCGCCTTTAACACACCCTCACCACCCAGGCCGCAGGGAGCAGCTATGCACTCACTCGACTGGATCCCTGGGCGCTGAGCTGAGCTGGGGCAGGAGGGAGGCAGGGCTGGTCCCCAGTGGCTGGTTCTGAGCTGAAGGTCCAGAAGCCGCCTGAGTCCTGGGTGACCCCCCAGGGGCGGGAGGGGAGGAGGGGCTGGTTTCCGGGGGTAGTAGGGCACAGGGAGCAGGAGGAGATGGATCAGGGCTGACCCCGCAGTGACCTCTGTCAGCCCTGGGGCTGGAGGCACAGGGTCCCAGGGCCACCCCATCCCCTTCCCCTGTGCAGGGCTGTTCTCTAAAGGGCTGTGGTGACTTTGTCCCTAATGTGGTCCCGCCTACCTTCTCTCTCTCTCTCTCTCTCTCTCTCCCCCACACACACTCCCTTCCTCTCTGAAAACAATAAAAATAAACGTATTGTATAAAGAGCTCCTTCCCTGTCATTGCTGAGCAGTGTCTCTGGTCTGGGGGAACTTACGTCTGTTAACTCGTCCACGTAGGAGGGGCAGGGGCCTCTGTGGCTTCCCCTGTGGACGTGGTGCCCGCGGGGCCATGACCTCTGTGCACAGTGTCCCTGTGAGCACAGGCCTCCCTCTGAAATGAGTGCCCGGAGCACAGCTGCTGGGCTGTGTGCTGAGTGCGAGTCTCAGTCCCCGAGAGGCTGTGAGGCGCCTTCCCACAGTCACCAAGCCTTTCCCGTTTCCACCTTCCCTGCACCCGCCTCCCGTCCTCCCGCCCCTGCCGGCACCGGGGTCCCTGTGTCACGGGAGCCCCTGACCCTGTGTGGTCATGTCTCGCTGTGGTTTTGTTGGTGTTTCCCTAACAGCTGAGAATGCACGCCCTCCCCTGTGCTCATGGCCATCACACACCCTCTTCCTGACGCCCCTCCTCTGGGATCTGCCTGCGTCCTCCTGGGCTGTGATTCTTTGGAGAAATTTCATGTTTCCTCCTGTCCTCTCTGCACTGGTCACTCATTGGATGTGTTGTTAACACCAACTTCTCTCCTCTCTGCTGCCTGTTTCTTTAGAAAACTGTGCAAAGCCAAGGAGGCTGTTTCCCATGAGCTTCAATGTACTGATCGTTTCTTTCGTGAATAGTGCTTCTGATGTCATCAGAGAATTCTGGCCTGGCCTTGGGTCTCAAAGATTTCTCTTATTTCTTCCTAAAACAATCAATAACAAGGTCGCCTGAGAGGCACATGAGCAATTGCTCTGCCTCTGGCCATGGGATCCTGGCCTCTCCCACCCCAGCATGACCACTGGCCCCACAGGCTCCTCCCAGCCCCCAGCCCGCCCTGAGGGTGAGTCCTCACCAGACAGGAGGCCTGAGGGTTGTCCACACGCCCAGGGAGGAGGCCAGGCCTCAGCCTGTGTGTGCAGCTGTGGGGTCATAGGTCAGAACTTTCTTTTTAAATTTTTTAAAAATATGTTTTACTCATTTCAGACACAGGAAGGGAGAGGAAGAGATGGAAACATCAATGATGAGAGAATCACTGATTGGCAGCCTCCTGCAACCCTCCGACTAGGGATGTAGCCACCAACAGAGCAATGGGCCCTGACCTGGAATCTAACCGGGACCTCCTGGTTCATGGTCGATGCTCCAACATCGGGCCACACAAGCCAGACAGAGCTTTCTAACTGGACAGCACAGGGCGCTAGGGGACCTGGCTCAGGCCTGTGCATGGTGCCCTGGCACAGCCTCCTCCACTGAGCCCTGTGCTGCTCAGCAGGGAGACACCCCTGAGGCCCAGAAGGAAGGAAGTGGATTTGCATGAGGCCCCGCCCACCCAGGGGTGAGAGCCTTGAAGACCACACCCCAGCTGAGGGCTCAGAGCAGAGCCTGGAGCCTCACCATGGCCTGGACCCTCCTGCTCCCCCTCCTCACACTCTGCACAGGTGCTGCCCCCAGGCTTAGGCCCAGAAACCAGGGAGCAGCCTGGCCATGACCTTCAGCTCAGCACAGGGGAACACTGGGGGGTGTGGGCCTCTGCGACTGAGAGCCTCATGCCCACACTCACCTCTCCTCTCCTCTCCTCTCTTACAGGTCCTGTGGCCTCTTCAGGAGTGACTCAGCCCCCAGCAGTGTCTGTGGCCCCAGGACAGACAGCCAGGATCACCTGCCAGGGAAATCCCATAACACAATATTATCCAAGCTGGGTGCAGCAGAAGCCCAGCCAGGCCCCTGTGGTGGTCATCTATGGTAACAACGAACGGCCCTCAGGGATCCCTGAGCGATTTTCTGACTCTTACTCTGGGGACACGAACACCATGACCATCAGCGGGGCCCAGGCCCAGGACGAGGCCGAATATTACTGTGTGGTGTGGGACAACAATGCTGAAGTGCACAGTGACACAGGCGGATGGGGAAGTGGGACAGAAACCTCCCTGTGTCACCCTCTCCTCCAGCCCCGAGGACTGCAGACCAAGCCCTGAGCACAGCTGCCCGTCTGTGTTGAGCGAGAGCAGGGGCAGCTTCGGGCACCTGTGGACGATCCCACCTGGAGCCCTGTCAGCCATGGGTCATGTCCAGGAGCAGGAGGCCCATGACGAGTGTGGGTGCATTGGGACGGCCCCCGGGAGGGGCCTGGACACCGTGAGCGGGAACGTCTGTAACAGCAGCCACATCAGCTCCACAGTGACCCCTCCATGTTCAATAGAAGCACAGTTTACAGGAACCTGGGCTCCCAGACACTTGTATCACCCATCAGTGTCATGATGACAATGGGCCTTTTGAACTTTAAAAGAAAAGTTGCTGGGCCTCGCTGGTGTGGCTCAGTGGATAGAGCATCGGCCTGCAGACTGATGAGTCCCAGGTTTGATTCTGATCAAGGGCTCGTGCCCAGGTTGCAGGCTCCATCCCTATTAGGGGGCATGCATTAAGCAGCCAGTCAATGATTCTCTCTTATCAATGATGTTTCTATTCTCTCTCCCTCCCTGCTCTCTCTGAAATCAATAAAAAATATATTTTAAAAATAAATAAATAAATGCTGCTGGGAGTACCCTTCTCGGTGGGAAGGTCATTTCCATGAACCTCCCCGAGCCATGACGCTGTGTTGGGCGCAGGGATCTGGAGGGAAGGCTGACAATCAGGAATGTCCATGGACGGGGTGACCTGCTGTTCCCCACAAAGGGCCATGTGGGCCTCAGTCCCCAGCTCAGACCCTTCTATGGAGGTCAGGTCGCCCAGGACGGAACTAACTGGTTTCCTCCCACGTGGTCACGAGCCCACAGCTCAGGGGTGAGGACTGGGCAGCAGGAGTGGCCAGCAGGGCCCCTGGGGAGACCCTGAGGTGTGGGTGTGAGGAGGAGCAGCATTGGGTGGGAAGGGAGAGGGGAGCTGGTGGCCCCTCAGCTGGGAGCAGCAGGGGGTGTGTCTGAGGCAGGTGCCCTGGGCTCATGTCAGTTCCCTCTTTAGACCAAACGCTGAGCAGTGGCCAGGGGTCTGTCGGTCTGTGCTCATGAATCACCAAGCGCCTCCCACTTGACTTCCATGTCCAGCGTCACCAACGTGTGGGAGTGAACCATTTCATCGCATCCTCAGCAGGACCAGGTGGACAACCAACACATCCATCAGGGATGTTGGGTGAACCTGCTTTCTTACCAAATGTGCTTCATAAAACCAAAGGCTTCCTGTTCCTGTCCTGACCCTGCTCCACACTCAATGGCCTTGGCCAGGTCAGAAGAGCAATCCTGGTCCAAACGGCCAGCAGCCTGGCCTCACACGGGCCCTAAGCAGGACCTGATTCCCATGTGCCTTGGACACAGGACCCCGTGGTGTCAGCTCCGAGGGGAGCAGGGTATGTCCTCCCCTCAGTCCACACACAGATCCATGTTTCCCTGGAAACACCCATGCCAACACCATGAGGATCTGAGCGCTGTTCAGACCAGACTCAGGGAGGACAGACACCTGAATAGAGAAAAGAGGGCGGGGACAGGAGGGCTCAGGAGGCCTGGGTGAAGCAAGGAGGAAGGCAGAAGGGGGAGCCTGGTAGGGGCAGGGCAGGGAGGGGATGAAACCTCAGGCTCTGAGGTGTTTCTCCTGCATTGGAGTCTTGATCATCATCTCTGTCTGGGGATTCTGGGAAAATCATTCACCTCCCAAGAACGCTCCCTCCTCATTGGCCAGGAGGAGAGGCTGGCCCCCCAGCAGAGGAGGGTGTGGGCTCCTATGACACTGAGTGAGGGGCCCAGGCACACACTCCCCACCTGTCAGCCTCCAGGAAGCTCTCAGAAGCAGTCATGGTGATGAACCAGCTGCACAGGCAGGTGACATTCACCCTGGGGACACCAGGGGGCGCTGTGGGTCCTGGTTGGGGGCCTTTAGAGGTCAGAGTCCCCTGGGCTGAGTCAAGTACAAAGAGCAGGACTGAGCTCCTGTGAAGACCCTTCTGTTGGGCCAACCAGCTCTTAGCAATGAAACCCACACCTGCCCTCTGCCCCAGGGCAGGCCCCACAGGAGGCCCTGGGCTCAGGGCTGGGCCAGCAGCTGAGACAGACCCTGGCTGGGCCCAGAGAGCACATTTGCATCCCTGCTCCTCCCCCGTGAGCTGTAGGCAGAGAGGATAAGACAGGAGCTGGCAGGGTCAGTGCCAGCTGGGCAGCCTCAGGCAGCGCTCAGGACCCTCCCACCATGGCCTGGCTTCCCCTCTACCTCCTGCCCCTCGTCGTCTCCACAGGTCAGAGCGGCCACAGCACCTGGGGTCCTGCCCCCGATTCTCCCTCCAAGCTCAGTCCCAGGGGCGCCTGCTCATTGGGGTGCAGTGGGCATCGCTCTTGTGTTTTCTGTCCGCAGGTCTCTGTGCTCTGCCTGTGCTCACCCAGCCGCCATCTGCCTCTGCCGCCCTGGGGGCCTCGGCCAAGCTCACCTGCACCCTCAGCGCTGAGCACAGCAACTACTTTATTCGGTGGTTTCAGCAGAGACCAGGACAGGCCCCTCGGAATTTGATGAGGGTTAACAGCGACGGAAGCCACACCAAGGGGGACGGGATCCCTGATCGCTTCTCGGGCTCCAGCTCCGGGGCCGACCGCTACTTAACCATCTCCAACCTCCAGGCTGAGGACGAAGGAGAGTATTACTGTGGTGCACCTTATGGCAGTGGGAGCACCTGGCAGTTACTCACAGTGACTCAGGCGGGTGGGGAAGTGGGACAGAAACCTGCCCGCCGGGCCGGGTGCCCACGCTCACCTGCTGTCTGAGCAGCTGTCTGTCAGGCCTCAGGGTCAGGAGTCCTCCCCGGCCTGGCCCAGCCCAGGCAGCACTGGGGGACTCAGCGGGTCCTCTGTCCTCTCGGGGCCTCTGTTCCTGTTGATGGAAATGGTGGATGAGGGGCTGCTCTGAGCAGGGATATTGGCCGCCTTATAGACACAACAGCTTTAGAAACTCCTCGCACGTCCCTCATGGCATCAGCTGTCATGTGAGCGAGGAGAGAGGTGGCCCAGCAGTCCTGGCGAAGCCCCTTCTTCTTGGGTAGAAGCAGCGGGTAGAGGCCCAGGGGCTGTGCCGTCAGGGATCTTGGATGAGACACCCCCACATTTCACTGGCTGTGGGGACCCCCCAGAGGCCCTGAGACCCAGCCCCTGCTACCCAGGTTTCTTCTTGTCCTGAGGTTTCACATGATGAGGGAGGAAGTGCAGACACCACTGCGGGTCCCGCCTGGGGACTGTCTCCTGGCAGAGGAACCGGACAATCCGTGGGCCGCGCTGCCTGTCCCTCCTGGAGCCAATTCAGCGGAGACAGGGAGGAATCATATGAGCGTTGATTCCCATCCTGCTGCAGCCTGGGAGAGCAGCAGGTCACCCACAGAAATCTGCTCTGCCCCCCATAAGCCCGCTGCTTGTGTTGGGGAGAAGGACAAGGATTACAGGGGACGTAGGCAATGGGTGTGCCAAGTGGCAGTTCACAGGTAATGGGGCTGGAGATTTGCAAAGGCCTGTGGGTGTGCAAAGGGCTGCAGCTCTGGGTTCTGCAACCAGGCTGGTCATCTTTCCATGATCACAGGCAGCTCCCTGGTGGGGAGGATGGGCGGCAATCCCAGGTGAGCTCCCAGGTCCCAGGCGAGAAGGTGGCTCCTTTAATCAGAACAAAACAGTCACGGTGAACAGGGCAGGGTTCCTATTTCTCACAATTCTAGCTGGTCCCCAGGATTCTGTCTCTGTCCCTGTCACTAACACTTTGCCATTTGGTCGTCTATGGAACCCAAGACCACCCAGGCCCTGTCCTCCGCTCCCCTCCCCCGCGGTGAACAGCACTCACCTGGCAGCCCTCCTTTCTGGGCCAAGCGCTCCCCCCACCTCTGTGGTGGGGCCAGGCCAGCCAGGCGGGGGGACCTGCAGGAATGTGGGGTGGGTCACCCACAGGGGCCCTCGGGAGCCGGTTCAGGACCAGAGGCGCACGCAGCAGCTGGAGTCCCCACAGGGCTGCGTGGAGGGCAGGAAGCTGGGGAGATTAGCAACCGCCTCCCTGAATGTCTTCAGCCCCTGAGCAGGGAGCGGCCAGAGGTGTGTCTGAGCCCCCTGCCTCTCACCTGTCCCTGCCCAGCGAGCCTTCCTGGGGACCCCCGGGCAGTGGATGTGCCCAGCTGCTCCCAGACCTCCTGACTGGTTATCTGGAACCCTCCTCATCACCCAGCGACCCTCACTGCACCCCACGTTCCACACCTCAGCCGGGGACAGGCCTGCAGCCCAGAGCCCCCCTGGCCCCTGCTCACTGTCCTGGATCACACCTGACTCTGCCGCAGGGCAGGCCTGACCCAGCTCCTCACACACACACACACACACACACACACACACACACACACACGCTCCCCTCCTTCCCTGAGGCTGCTGGCTGTGCTCCCTTTGTTTTCACCGGTTAGTGGGTGACCTGAGCCTCCCTGCCTGGTGGAGGGGGTCAGGGGTCACACAGAGAGGAGCCCGTCCCCCTCCCCTACGGCCAGCAGCCCCGGGACCAGGGAGTCTCCACCTGAGCAGTGGGTTGTGCATCTATCTCTACACCTGGGCAGAGGTCAGCCCTGCACCTCCACAGGCAGGGCGGGGCCGCCACCAGGGGGCGCCAGAGAGCCACCTGGCAAAGCCACCTGCAGATGGGGTGGGCCTGACATCAGGGGCCTTAAGATGGGCCTGGGCCAGAGGGTCAGTAACCTTAACCTCAAACCTAAAGGACAGGTTTACACACCATCACCCTTGACACTGCTGCGCCCATTCCTGGGCCCGTGGCTGGGAAGTCCTGGGCTTCCTGTCCCAGGGCCTGAACTTCCCCTGGTGCTCAGTGAACTGGTCCTGACCTCATTTCTTCGATTAGGTTATTTTATTCCTGAATATAACCCCCAGCGGGACAAGTTATTGGCGAGACGCATTCCCTTAAAGCAGCGGTTCTCAACCTGTGGGTCACGACCCCTTTGGCGGTTGAACCACCCTTTCACAGGGGTCACCTGAGACCATCCTGCATATCAGATATTTACATGACGATTCATCACAGTAGCAACATTACAGTTATGAAGTAGCAACGAAAATAATTTTATGGTTGGGTCACAACATGAGGAACTGTATTTAAAGGGCCAGAAGGTTGAGAACCACTGCATAAAGACTTACTCCGCTTGGCAGCTGCCTCTCATTCCCTACACCTCAAAGATTCCTTTTAGCACCTGCCCTGTCCCGGCCCCGACTGCACAATGGGGAGACTGAGGCACGGCACCTGTGATCTGCCTGATAACTCACAGCCCAGGGCGGACACTGACCCCACCAGGAGTGCTTTCAAGAGTTCCATGTGGCCAGTGGCTGAGCATGGAGCTGTGACCTGTCGACCAGGAGGCCACGGTCCAATTCCTATCGGGGCACTGGGACCGGTTGGGGGCTAGATGCCCAGTAGGGGGCGTGCAGGAGACAGCCCGTCTATGTTCCTCTCTCGTCATTGATGTTTCTCTCTCTGTGCCTCTCCCTTCCTCTCTCTGAAATCAATAAAAACAGATTTAAATAAAGAAAACTCCATGTGTTGTTGACAAAGGATCAATGTGATTCGGTCTCTGAGGCCCAGGCCCTGAGATGAAGCAGGACCTCACCCCTAAGCGTGTGATGTCACCTGTAGGATTCTTTCAGCCAATGCAGGCACCCTCCCCCTCCCCCACCCCCTGCTGTGGCAGATGTCACCCCAGACCATGGGATCTGCAGAGGCTGCCCCTCCCTCCCTGAGTCCCTGGGCTGAGCCCTTCTCAGAAGCCACCAGCTCCCAGCAGCCCCTGGGCCTGGCTGATTTGCATGCCCCACAGCTGTGTCCAGGGGATAAGAGAGGCCTGGGAGGTGCCCTGCAGCCTGGGCCTCAGGGAGCAGAGTCAGGGCGCCCACCATGGCCTGGACCCCTCTCCTCCTCGGCCTCCTGGCTCACTGCACAGGTGCTGCCCGGCTCACACCCGCCCAGCCCCAGGGCCTGCACCCGCCTGGCTGCCTCTGAGCTCAGGGGCGCTGCCAGTGGGGCAGGAGGCTCAGGCCCTGCTGCTGGCTCAGGGCTGGGGCGGCGCCCCCTGTGCTCAAGGCTCTGAGGGCCTGAGGGCTCCCCTGCAGCAGGAAGGGGGGCTCGTTGCTCAGAGGCTCCATCCCCGGGAGCCCAGGCCACCTGGGCTGAGGGGGGTGAGAGGGCGCCCTGGGGCCTGGGAGTCCCTGGAGCTCAGGCGGGAGGGGCAGCAGGGGGTGCCTGGGAAGGGGCTCTCACCCTCCTGCCTCCTCTTCCTCCTGCAGCCTGTGTGGCCTCCTATGCGCTGACGCAGCCGCCCTCGGTGTCGGTGAACCCGGGACAGACGGCCAGGCTCACGTGTGGGGGAGACAACATTGGAAATAGATATACTTACTGGTACCAGCAGAAGCCCGGCCAGGCCCCCGTGCTTGTCATCTATAGAGATAGCAACCGGCCCTCAGGGATCCCAGACCGATTCTCCGGCTCCAACTCAGGGAACACGGCCACCCTGACCATCAGCGGGACCCAGGCCCAGGACGAGGCCGACTATTACTGTCAGGTGTGGGACAACAGTGGTAATGCTCACAGTGACACAGGCGGATGGGGAAGTGGGACAGAAACCTGCCCCCTGGGCCTGGTGCCCACGCTCACCCGCTGTCTGAGCAGCTGTAGGTCAGGCCTCAGGGTCAGGAGTCCTCCTGGGCCCCCCTCCCCAGGGCTGGGGGACTCAGCAGCTTCTCTGAGCCCTCGAGCCTCTGTCTCGGGCTGAGAAGTGTCAGGTGGGGGCGAGTCTGAGTTTGGAGACTGTTGTCAGCACTGGTGGCTCCAGAGGTGCCCCCACCCACTCGCTGAGCCCCGGGGTCGTCTCAGCGCCTCTCCAGCTTCTGCTCCTCCCTCTCCTCTCAGAAGCCGTGACAAGTTCCAGGAGGTGGAAGGAGAGTGCCTGGCTCCAAAAACCCAGTCACTGAGAGAGTCATATTTAATGCGATATTTTTTGAAATCGAAATTAATACAATATTCCATGAGCCCTGGCCGACTTGGCTCAGTGGATAGAGAGTCAGCCTGGGGACTGAAGGGCCCCGCAGTCAGTTCCAGGTCAGGGCATGTGCCCGGGTCTCGGGCTTGGTCCCCGGGAGGAGGCGTGCAGGAAGCAGCCAATCAATGATTCTCTCTCATCATTGATGTCTCTCTCTCTCTCTCTCTCTCCCTTCCTCTCTGAAATCAATAAAAATATTTTTTAAAATATATATTCCATGATGAATAAACATGCAAACGTGAAGGAAAATCAGGATCCTTCCTAAACCGGCACAACTCGCCTCACTTACCTCTCCCAACACCCGTTCCCAGTTCTAGGGGTGAGGTGGGTGCCTGGGTCCTGCATCCCCGCCCCTCTCCCCCAGCCCTTCCCCTCCTCCCCCCTCCACCCCTCCAGGGGCGCCTCCCCTGCTCTCCTGCCTGCCTTCCCCTTGGAGCTCCAGCCCTTTCTGGGGCCTTGCCTCCCTCTACTGCTGGTCTCTGCTGCCCCCTCCTGGAATCTCTCCTTCCTGGCTGCACTTTGGGCAGCTGGACCTGGAGAGTTAGAGGTTCAAGCACTGACATTTCCCAAAGCCCCCAGTTCCAGGCTGGCCCCACCCCACGTCCAAAAAAGGTGCATCCTCCCAGGTCTCGCTGGCCCCAGAACATGGTCTTCACACCAGGTTGCTGTGTGTCTTAGGGAGGAAAGTCGCCCTCTCTGTGCCTGTTTCTCATCAGCAGAAGCTGGAGGACCCCCACCAGGTGGGTGAGTCCCTGTTCTCTAGGGAACCAGCGGTATTCTCCCCCCATTTGCTGGAGGGGGCTGCACTCCCAGGGTCTCCCGAGGAGCCAGCATCTTCTCTGTCGCCTCCTGGGGACCCCTCAGAGGGACTCAGAGATTTCAGAACCGTTGTCATATCCCTAGATGGATCCTGTGACACTCTGCCCCAGACCCTCTCTCCGACCCCCACGGGAAAGACAATGACATTCTCAAGGTGAGGTGAGAAGGACCAGTGGCTTGAGTTTGGGAATGGAGGGGCGCAGAGAGCTGGGGAGACCTGGGCTGGGGAGAGGAGCCCACCGCCTCAGGCAGGGTCTGCGGGGCCTGTGGGATGGAGGATGAGCAGGAGGCTAGGGAGGGGGCGGGGAGCAGGCCTGGGTGGGACAGAGCTGCAGCTGTACCCTCTGGGAAAGCCCAGGCCATCCCTCGAAGGTCCCCAGGGTCCAGCCAGACTCGGATTTCCGACCGCAGCCACCGCAGGAGGATGTGGTCTGTGGTGGTGTCTGCCCAGGGGTCATGGCAGGTGCTGGGGTGGGGGAGGGGGGCAGCTGGGGATGTTGCATTTAGGGACAGTCCCTTCTCCCCCCCAAGCTCCGGGGCTGTCCCCGGGGCAACCACACCTTCTGGGCTCTGAGCAGTGGGTGATGGGAAGAGAACAATTCCAGTGGAACCCCTGGTCCCCAAGGTACCCGGAGCCCGAGGTCAGAGGCTGAAGTGAGCCAAGCACCAAAATGGGGAGGAGCTGCACTGGGTCAGGGGCCCCCCAGGCACCCACACCCTGTCACTGTTCGGTGCCTTGACCATCTCCCAGGCCAGGGGAGCGGGTGTTGTGCGGTCCAGCCCTGAGCTCTGGACCTCATCCCCCAGACGCTGCCTGAGCTGTGTTCGGGGAGTGGGAAGATCCAGCCTGGGGATCCTTGAAAGCTGCTCTGATGAGTTCGGTCAAACCGTTAAGCCCTGATCACCATCAACTTGACTTCTTCCTTGCTGCTCATTATTGCCCTTGTCAGGAGCAGTAGAAAGTCTGAGAGTTTTGACTCCTTGCAGGCTGAAAAGCAAGCCTGCCGTAGATTCCCGGGTGCTGGCCGGAGACACGAGACTCCTGGGTCCGAGACAAAGGCCACTCTGTTGTTCATAGTTCATTACTTACGTACCTAGAGTATCAGTGTCATCAAGAATATCAGCTGGAATATCAGCGTCCGACATCAGTCCTCTGAGCACCCCCAAGATGCCATAAAAAGGGCCAGGTGACAGCCGCACATCCAAGCTGGGGGACCCCAAATCTTTCATACCGGCCGGTAAGCACATGTTGCTCCAGAGGGACACACCCTCTCTGCAAACATCCTGGAAAAGATGGTCCAACACAAGGGCAATCGGTGCCTTTGCTCACGAGACGTGCAGATACGAAGAGACCTTCAGACAGTGGTCTCCCAGCAACCGTTGTCAACACCAACAAACTGAAGTCCCAGGCAATGTGTTACCGCCTCCCATGGAAACATCTGGATTGATTTTCACCAAGGGCAGCAGGAGAGGTCATGAGTACCTGACTCAAAACACGGGCCAGGGACCTCCCAGGAAAGTCAAGGTTGGTGAGGGCTGGGGCCCCCTTTGTAGTTGCTGAAGCAGAAAACCAGGAGCCCTAGGGGCTGCAGCTCCGGAGTTGAGCGGATGTATGAAGGATCCTGTGGCCCAAAGGCAACTGGAAAGCAAGCGGGTGGGTGCTGGGTGTGACAGGCAGGAACCTACCACCCGAGTTCTCCCAGACACCAGCAGTGTGAGCCCGCGGAGACCCACAAAGCACGCCCTGGAGCCGTGCGAGGGCCAGGCCTCCTGGCTGCGTGTCGCCCAGGAAGTACGGAAGCTGCTTGAACAGCAATGTCCTCATCTTCAAAAGGGGAGGTCACCTGAGCTCAGCAGGGAGCACACCCCGTTGTCAGGGCTACACAAGCAGCGTCACTCTCATCGTCACATTATGTGTTATGTTCCTGGGTTTTCAAGCAAGCCCCGACCCCAAGCACCTGGGCAGCCCATCCCGCCTGCACCCTGCCCAGCACAGCCCACACCTGGGCTCCCCGGGGAGCAGAGCACAAGCCTTCCGGGTGGTGAGGGCTGGAAGTGCAGGGACAAGGTCACTGCTAGGTTCCAGCTCACCCTGCACCTGCACCCTGGAGCCGCCTTGGGTCCTGCATTCGCCTTCTTGGTCCTTTGTTTCCTCACCCGTAGAACAGGGACACTTGGCTCAAGGACACACTAGGCCAGTGATGGCGAACCTATGAACTCATTTTTTTTGGTTGATTTTTCTTTGTTAAATGGCATTTAAATACATAAAATAAATATCAAAAATATACATCTTTGTTTTACTATAGTTGCAAATATCAAAAAAATTCTATATGTGACACGGCACCAGAGTTAAGTTAGGGTTTTTCAAAATGCTGACACGCTGAGCTCAAAAGGATCGCCATCACTGCGGAGCTGCTCTGAAGCCCAAGTAAGAGAGGTGGACGGGGAACCGGCATTGGTTCAACGCCTGCTCTGTGCTGGCGCTTAGCAGATGCATGATCCCATTCACCCTCGGGCCCTCCTGCTGCAGAGGAGCTCTCCCCACTTCACAGACAAGGAAACTGAGGCCGGAGGTGACCTGAGTCTGGGTGGTTCCAAGATCCCTGAGCTTGACGCTCCTCCTGGAGAGAGGGGGATGGATGACTCCCTGCTGGACCCTGGCCTAGCCCAGGAGTTGACCAAACTTACCAGGTTTGACCACACCAGCCAAGGAAGGGCCGGGCTTGACTGGCAGGCATGGAGTGTGCAGGGGCCCCGCCTGGGGGCCTGGTCAGAAGAGCAGCCCCAGGCCCATCCCAAGGAATTCAATTCCTCATCCACTGGGCGCTTGGCTGCCCTCCAGGTCTGAGGTAGATGCTCCATAGCCCAGAGAGGCCCTTGGGGAGCCTGGGGAAGGGGGGCAGGAGCAGGTGTGCCCCACCCAGCACCCCAGGGGCGGGGCCAGCAGGGGTGACTGTGGGAGATGGTTGAGCTCTGATTCCAACCACAGCAGGGCAGTTGGCAGATGCCACTCTAAGAGGATCCCCCGGGGTAACCACCCCGGAGAGGACCCGCACGGGGCCGGCACCGGAGAAGGCCCAGGCAGAAGATGGGGCCATTCGGGCCAGGGCACACGGTGATGGCCACTGCCAGTGAGGACCAGGGGCACCTGCCAACAGCACCCATTTCACAAATGTGGAAACTGAGGCCCAGAGGTGACCTAGGTCTGGATGGTTTCAACATTCATGGACTTGACGTTACTCCTGGAGTGAGGGGGATCGATCAAGCCCTGCAGGACCCTTGGGAGCTCACGCTGAGGATCAGGCCCGAGGTGCCCTTGACCCTGAAGGCAGATGAGGCCCAGGACCTGCCAAGTGGGCCATGAGGACTCCGGGGAGCAGAGCGCTGGCCCCTGAGGCCGCTGGGCCTGCCGTGGCCACCCATGGCTGCTGCCCCTGCCAGCAGTGCTTTGGAGCAGGGCCCAGGCCTCCAAGACCCGGTGGGAAGCAACCCTCAGAGCCTGAAGGACAGGTAAGGAGCCCATGCGCCATGGGGGAAAGAGGTGGACGAAGGGAGGGTCGGTGAAGAGCGGGGGCCTGGGCAGACGCTGGCTGTATATAAAGAGTTGGCATTTTGTCCATTGTGGATTTATTAGCGTTGATTTTTATGTTTAGTGTTTTATTAAAATGTATTTATCTCGATGACTGAGGCTTTGGGCACCCCTTAAATTTCGCACCTAAGACTAGAGCCTCGTTCTCCTCGCCCCAGTCCTCTGGGAGGCAGGGGCAGGCTGTACTCATCATTTTAGGGACAGGCCCTCCCGCTCAGGGTCCCCGTAAGGCCCTGGTGTCATCCCCGTCTTCCAGACAGGGATAGAGGCCCAGAGAGGGGGCCGCAGCCCCAGGACAGGAAGGAGTCCCAGGACTGGACACTGTGACCTCGATTCCCGGTCAAGGGCACAGGCCTGGGTTGCGGGCTTGATCCCCTGGGTGGGGCGTGCAGGAGGCAGCTGATCAATGATTCTCTCTCATCATTGATGTTTCTATCTCTCTCTCCCTCTGCCTTTCTCTCTGACATCAATAGAAATATATTTTTTAAAAATCCCCTATGGCCAGTGCATTGGAAGTGACGGTAGCAGGGGTTGATGGGAGGAACGGGCTCTCTCATAGACTGTTCATGGGAGACTAAGATGGACAACCATTATATCGTCATAAAGGAAAGTGTATTTATTCATATTGTGTGGTTCCACTTCTAGGAACTCATCCTTTCGGGGTGGGGAATAATCAAAGATATAACCAAAGGTTTAACAAAAAATGATGAGCCCAGCATTGTTAATGATGGGAGAGAACCTAAACATCCCACAGAAAGGCGGGAATCACGGCAGCATGGAGCATCCACCATGTGGAATTTTGCATAAAATTATGTTTCTGAAGCATCTTGAGTACTATGGCAAATTCCATTTTTAAAAGGATGTCTGGGTGCCAGATATACAGAATGCTCCCAATTGGGCCTTTTATTTATTATTATTACTATTATTATTATTATTATTGATTTCAGAGAGGAAGGGAGAGGGATAGAAACATCAATGATGAGAGAGAATCATTGATCGGCTGCCTCCTGCATGCCTCCCCACCCTGGGGGATTGAACCCACAACCCAGGCATGTGCCCTTGACCAGAATCAAACCCAGACCCTTCAGTCTGCAGGCCAACCCTCTATCCACTGAGCCAGACCAGCCAGGGCGCAATTGGACTTTTTAATATGAGTGCATTTTCCAAGGCTTGTCAGAAAATGTAGAAAAAATGTCAGCGTATGTTTCTGGGCGGTGGGATTTTGCCTAATTTTAATGTTCGCTTCACAATGATCTGTAGTTATTAAATGTTCACAAGGAGATTTATTTCAGTTTTAGCTCCTAAAAGAATGTTAATACAAGAGTAACGTGTTGTTAAAAAAAGATTAAGCACAGAGGTCTGTAGAGTGAAAATTGAGCGTTTCTGCTTACCATTTCTCCACATCTTGCCCTAAAACCCATTCGACAGCCACTGTCTATTTTGCCCATCTGCTGAGCAAAATGAGAATGTGTTTGCTTATTTGATCATGGATCAAATTTATTTTCTGTTCCTATTTTTATTGCCCGGTTTTATGTCTTTTGCGAATTTACCGGCCATAATTTTACCTGTTGTTGGTGTTGTGGTTTTCCATTGAGATGGTTGTGTGTTCTTATAGAGCTATAGACACTCTTCCCGTATTTGAGATATCAGCCTCCTTGTTCAGTCTCTGTGCTGCAAATATTCTCCCCTGAGTTGTATGCCTCTTGTTACTGGGGTGTTTTGCCGTAAAGCCATTTTTAATGGTTATATGTCAGAGTGGTGTGATTTTTTCTTTATGGTTTCTGTGATCCGTGACAAGCATGACAGAGTCATCTTTATTTCAATATTATAAGATCGGGTTTCTATTTTATGCTGGTATTTTCCGTGTTTGGGGGGTTGTTCGCTTGTGTTTACTTCCGCTGGAGTTCATTTTGATGTCGGTGAGGACATAACCTTTTTTATTTTCCAAATGGGGAGCCGGTCGTCACCTGTTTGTTGAATATAAACGCGCCTTCTATCAAACACTAACCCATTGGTTTATTAGATTCTCCCTACGGTTCTAGTGATCTAATGATCCGATCCCATATCCATTGCACCTGTTTGAATTGTCCTAGCTGTACAGGATGTTTGGGACCATGGTTATAATTTATTTTTTCAAAACAGCCGTGCCTGCTCTGTCATCCTTCTCGCTGTTGGGTTTTAGAAACGATTCGCTCATTTTCATAATCCGCGTTTGGTGCCTGTAATTTGGTGGACTGTGCAGGTTCATTGGAGAAGGACCGGCATCTTTGCAACACCCAGCATTTCCCTCCAGGAACGAGGTCGGCCCCTACACACTCACTCTGCTATGGTGTCTTCCAGCCCAGTGCCTCACACTTTATCTCTGCAGACCTTGCCCATTTCCTGTTCAGGTTATTCCTAAGGCTTTGAAAGACCATGTGGCTTGAAGCTGTAAAATGTCCCCCAACTCATGTCTTAAGTGGTCACTGCTTGTGTAGAAGGGGAAACGGCTGATATTCGCACGTGGCCCTTGTATTGGGCCACTTCACTGAACTCAGATTAGGTCTAATCGTTCTTCATCTGGCTCCGTGGGCTTTATTTTTTTTAAGTAGACTCTCTCCTCACCTGCAAAGAACCATGTTCTCTCTTTTTTCCTATTACTTGCACCTCCCCCCATCTCATTTCATTGGTGGGAATCTGTAGAATTCTTTTATGAAGAATTTGCCTTTAAGTACGAGGGTTGCTGTAAATGTGGGGAGATACACTGTATGGAGTTGAGGAAGTTTCCTTAGATAATCAACCTGCTTAGAAGCTGTGTGTTTTGCTTCCTTTAAGTCAGAAACAAGGGTGGCGTTTATATTCATATTATATTAAATGTTGTTTCAAACAATCTTACGTGCGCATCTTACATGCACCCATGACCCAGTGACGCTGCTGCTCAGGTGGAAAATGCTGGCCCCAGGGCAACGGGTTCGCTTCCCCGTTAGATAAGCCACATGGGGAGGTGACATCAGATCAGGCCGAGCCTGAGGACTCTTGCCATCCTGACTCTAGAGTGTGACTTGGGTGTTTGTGTTTATTTGTGTATCTTAATGGGCTTTTGTTTTCTGGTGGATGACTAACACAGAGGGTGATTTCATGAGGGGAACGGATTGTGGGGTGACTCCAGGCTTGGAGAGAAGCCTGCTGGATGCGGGGGGCAGTGTGAGGAGAGTCTATGGGGCCTGTGGAGTCTGAGGTGCCTGCAGGGCGTTCCAGAAGAGTTCGGGAGGCTGAGCACCTGTGAACCTAAAGCCACAAAGAGAGGTCCGGGCTGGACATAGAGAAGGGAGACCCCTAGACAGTTGTTGGAGTGCACAGTGTGGGGGCAGAGGCAGAGAGAGAGGGGGAGTACAGGCAGAACGGGATTCTGGGGGTGTGGGGTCAACAGTCATGGGAGAGAGAAAGAGCGAGAGTGGGTGATGTCAGACACCAAGGGGAGGACAGTCACCAGAAAGAGGAACCTCTGGCAGAGATGTCCGGGGACTGAGGCCGGACCTCGGACTTGACCAGGATGAGGGTCTTGTTGGCTTTGACCTGAGAGGTTCCAGGAAAGATGGGGTGAGAGCCAGAGGGGTCCCAATCGTGTCCCAGAACATGAAACAGTTGGGAGCCATTGTTGGACGAATGGACAGATAATGAATGGATGGATGGATGGATGGATGGACAGATTGATGAATGGATGGATGGATGGATGGATGGACGGATGGACTGATGGAAAGACAGTGGTCTGAGAGCTCAGAAAAGGCTTCATGAAAGAGGTGGAACTACACTGTGTCTCAATGTATGGAGACAAAGGGGAAGGGGATCTCCACGTGGAAGCACCATTAGTCAGGAATGACCCAGTGTCCATAGGCCCGAGGGGAGGTTCACTCGGCTGGAACATGGGAAATTGTGGGGAAGGAACACTCAGAGGCCCCAGGAGGAGGCCAGGAGGAGGCCAGGAGGAGGCCGGGAGGTCTGAGCTACACCACACAGCCCCTCGAGGGGACACGGCGCTCAGAGACTTTGTCAGCACTGAGGATTGGGTGGTGACAAGAACAGTCTTGGGAGGAGGGAGAACAAACACACTGGGTCACTCCAAGGTGTGGGTGCCACCTGCCTTGGATGGGGGGCCGGGCATGGGGATGCTCCAGCCTCTGGGGGGTGACTGCCCACCCGCCCTGCCCCAGAACACAGCTGCAGCCCTGCATCCGTCATGCCCGGCAGGTTCCTGTGCCAGACTGGCCCCCGGGGGCCAGGCCCCAGGTGCTGGTCCGGCGGGTTTTAGTCCGAGCCTCAGTCACCGTGGTATGTCTTCGGCGGCGGGACCCAGCTCACCGTCCTAGGTAAGTGGCTCTCAGCACCTTTTCCAACCCACCCACCGCTCTGCTGTCTTGGGCAAGTCACTCCTCTCTCTGGGGCTGCTTCCTTCTGCCCTCCCAACCTTACAGACCGACCCCCACTTTCTCCATGGGCTCTGGGGAAAGCAGGTTGGTCTTGGGGTAACCAGCAGGGAGGACCTCAATAGCAGAACCCCAATAGCCCCCCAGACTCTGGGGGTGGGCCTAGGAAAGGGGGCCCTTCCTCTCCTCCAGGGCAGATGCCCTCAGGGGGGCCAAGGCTGGTTCTGACCAGGGTCAGTGGGGCAACCTTAGCGACAGTCCCAGTCCCGAGGGTCTGGGCTAAGGGCTCGATGCCCTCCGGCCTGGGAAAGCCGCACAGGAGGCGGGGACAAGGCTGGGACTGGGACCCGGCCTTCGGGGCCACCAAGGGCTGCCGGAGGGGAATCCGTGGAGGGCGGAGAGGAGGGTCGGGCTCGCTCTGAAGCACTCAGAGCCTCTGTTGGGCCGCAAGGATGGGGGTCACGGAGACACGATGAGATGGGCAAGCTGGCCCCGCAGGAGCCTGACCCTCAGGATGGAAGTCAGAAAGGAGTGGGTCCCATGGGGCAGAGACTCACTGACCCTGGAGCCCCATAATTCCTGGGACCCAGGTGTCCCATCAGCCCAAGGGTGTTAGGGTTAGGGCTGATGACTGGGGGACTCAGAGCCACCAGCGGCCGTGTCAGTCTGGGGTGGTCAGAGGTGCCGAGGGGGCTGCGGGGCCTCTGTGCTCCTTGTCGGGGGCATCAGTGCCATGAACACAGCGAGATCAAAGGTCCTGGTGTCCGGGGACCAGGCACAGGGAGACGGGCAGAGCCAGAAGGAGCCCCCAGGCTTTGGCTGCAAGGACCCGGCCCTCACTGGAGAGCCAGGTGCCCCAGGGAGACAGGGGTCCCGGCCCCACTGTGTGCTGGCTCAGGCTGGGCCTCTCCACACGCTGTTGGGGTCGTCCTGGCCGGCTGGGTGCAGAGCCCAGACCTCAGAGGAGGCCGGGGCTCCAGAAACATGAGTGAAGGGGGCCTGAGGCTGGGCTGAGGGCCCGGGAGGTTGGGGCAGAATGCACACTCGACTCAGGAGAGTAGGAGGAGGGAGCAGAGCTTGCCCCAGTAACACTCGGGGAAACTGAGGCTACGGATGGAGGAGCTTGACCAGGTCACAGGGGAGAGATGACTTGGAAGAGCTTCTGGGAGGGTGGGGGCTGACTGCTGTGCAGGGAGAGAGTAGAAAGAGGGGACAGAAAAGGAAGGAAGGTTCCCAAGGGGAACAAACACATGGGCCCAGTCACAGAGGCCGTCCGTGGGGTGGGGGGGATCCCAACATCTGGGCTCTGACTCTGCCTCTTACACCCCCTTCTCTGTCCACACAGGTCAGCCCAAGTCTGCACCCTCCGTGTCTCTGTTCCCGCCATCCGCTGAGGAGCTCGCCAACAACAAGGCCACACTGGTGTGTCTCATGAGTGACTTCTACCCGGGCAGCGTGACGGTGGCCTGGAAGAAAAATGGCACCCCCGTCACCCAGGGCGTGGAGACCACCAAGCCCTCCAAGCAGAGCAACAACAAGTACGCGGCCAGCAGCTACCTGAGCGTGTCCAGCCAAGACTGGAAGTCCGCCAGCGCCTACAGCTGCCAGGTCACGCATGACGGGAAGACCGTGGAGAAGACAGTGGCCCCCTCAGAGTGTTCCTAGGACCTGAGTCCCCACTTCTGGGGACACTTCTCCATCAGACCCTCCCTTCCCCCCTCCCCACTGTCCTCCTGCGGCTCCTGCCCTGGTCGCTCAGACTGGGCAGGTGGCCATCCCTCCCCGTTTCCCCTTCTCCTGAATAAACTCCTGTCATTTCTCATCTGACATTTCGCATGTGTGTTCTGTGTGGGGGAGGGTCTCTGGGTTGAAGCGTCGGTAATAAAGGGCAGGACAGGAATGACGTGACATGGACCTACCTGAGGTCCATCCACTCACCCACCAGGGACCTGAATCAACTCTGAGTGCCCATGTGAGGTGGTTCCCAGAGTCGAAACTTCTCCTCTAGGACCAGACCCTGGGACGCAGTCCTTGTCATCTGGAAAGGGACAAGGGCTGAGTGAGAGGGATCCAGGGGCCCTGAGGAGGGACCAGGGAGAAATGGTGAGGGTCCCAGGAGGGCACAGAGGGTTATAGATGGAAATATTGGGAAGGAAATCATGGAGCCAAGGCTGAGGTCATTGGGAACAGACATTGAACTGCCCTGTCCATCATGGAGCCCAATGGGAGAGCCATTGCCAGGTGAGGGGCTCATGGTTGGCCCATCAGCTCAGAGTCAGGGAAAGCTTGGAACAGTGCCTCCCATGGGGCGCTTGTCAAACTCTGCCAATGCACGTTAGCTACGGAAAGACACTGACTAGTCCTGCAGCAGAGAAGCAGTTTAATATCACGGAGCCTGGCAATTCCCCCATCACGTTCATTCCTCCTACCAACTCAGGGAACCTGGGACACCCTTCAAAGCCTGGTTACTGGTGCTGGGAACATGAGGTGAGAATGAGACACAAGGAAACTCAGCTTATGTTCTAATGGGCCTGAGTCAAGGTCAGGCTCAGGGTGACTCTAGCCGGGGGCATGGACCTCCATATGAGGCCTCTCAACACATGAAGTCAGATGAGGGTGAGATTCTTTATGGTTGGCTAAGGATGGAGCAGGTGATGTCAGCCTGCACCAGGAAGGTGTGAGGGGGCATGACAGTTGACCTTGATGGATTAGAAAGGGCACAGTCCTGGGCACCAATAGGGCATCCTGTGATGTCCCAGGGAGGGCATATCAACTGGAATTCAGGAGCCACGTAAGAGAAGGTCAGACCAGCTCAGAGCAGGCAGAGTGTGGCCTGTGGGGTACAGCAAGGTCAGGCCTCCCCGGGGACACCGCACCCCCACCACTCCACCCCTGGGCCCCTTGCCCTTCCCTCACTGTGTCTCAGCCCTGAGTGCAGCTGGTGTCACAGACACACTCACTCCAGGCCGCTAAGATGGGGAGACTGACTAATTTGTCAATTTTTTACGTACATGTGAGGAAACCTACTTTATGATATAATGGAATTTCAGCTTTATATGGACAACCCTGCACAGAATTAATCCATTATATCCAGCTTTCAGTGTATTTACTTGGTTTGTCTTAGGTGTTGTTTGCATATGAGAACAGAATAAGGTCCCGCATTGTGATGTTGGGTCTGTAAGTGTCTCCCAAATCACTCCAGCTTTTCCATGCCAGCAAGTGGCTGAGGGGCTGAGCTGCTGGCCTCGGGGACTCTCCCTCAGTTGGGATGCGGGTCCAGCCTCCACGAGCTGCATCTGGGGGGGGTCACTCCTCCTCATGTTCCTGCAAAATGGTTTTGGCATCAGAAGCTTCACAAGGTCCAGATTGGACTATAGCCAAATTGCCTCCCAGATGGTTCCCCCTTTGCACCAAAGGACCCCTATGGAATAGACCTCCTTTCAGGACATCCTCCGCTTGGATGTCCAATGACTTGGTCCATCAGATAGGAAGAAATGCATCATGGGATATTCCAGATTCGCCCTCCTCCTCCTGTGGTGCCCCACGTGTGCATGAAAGGAGTCCCTCCAGCAGATCTGTCTCCACCAGGCAGTGTGTGTCACACCCCAGCACAGAGGAGGGAATGGGGATGTTTCTCTGCGGTCCTCCAGTTTGCAGGACGGTGGTCTGGCCCCCTTCGTCCTCCCGTGGTAACAATGGCCACTGAATGGCTTGGGGAACTCTAGCAGGTGAATGGATCTGCCGTGTGGAAGCACCACGGGTTCCTCAAGTGATGACAACAATGTGGCTGCGAACGATGGCCATTTGTCCATTGGGAGCCTCTTTGGGAGGCTTCTGTGGGTCCCGACATGACCCCTGGGGATGGATCTCTATGGTTCCTGGTGACAAGAAGCCAGCATGCTCTAGCTCCCCTGTTGCCTATCGCCCTAGGCCCGTGGTCGGCGAACTGCGTCTCCCAAGCCACATGCAGCTCTTTGGCCCCTTGAGTATGGCTCTTCCTAAGCCTTAGGAGTACCCTAACTAAGTTAATAACCATGTACCTACCTATATAGTTTCACTTTTAAAAATATGGCTCTAAAGAAATTTCAGTCGTTGTACTGTTGATATTTGGCTCTGCTGACTAATGAGTTTGCGGACCACTGCCCTAGGCCATGGCACCTCACTCACAGTGCAATCGATGCCCTCCAAGCTCATCCCAATCCCAGGAGACCGCAGTAGAAACAGCCTATCAGGCACCAAGTTCCTTTGGAACAGTGGTTCTCAACCTTCTGGCCCTTTAAACACAGTTCCTCATGTTGTGACCCAACCATAAAATTATTTTCGTTGCTACTTCATAATGTTGCTACTGTTATGAATCGTCATGTAAATATCTGATATGCAGGATGGTCTTGGGCGACCCCTGTGAAAGGGTCGTTCGAAGGCCAAAGGGGTCCCGACCCACAGGTTGAGAACCGCTGCTTTGGAAGAATTGCTTCCAACAGGCCTGCTGCAGGACAACTCGCTGTGTCATCCATCCACCCTACAATCTGCTGAGGTGGTGGAGGGGGGACAGAGTGCGTCCCTGGCAGAGCAGACAGCAGCCGGGGGCAGTGGCCCAGGCTTCCTCCAGCACAGCTGCAGGTGGGGGCCCAGGGGTGGGGCAGGGCCTCCCAGAGAGAGGTTTTTGTACGAGCCTGTGTCACAGTGTTTTGTGTTCGGCGGAGGGACCCAGCTGACCATCCTAGGTGAGTCTCTCCTTCCCCCTCCTTTGCTGCTCTCCCGGAGGATTGGGCCATTTTCTGAAAGTTCTGCTCTCTCTGGGTCCTATCTCAGCCTGTGTCCAGGTTTTCACCCTGGATCCCGGCCCTTGGGAACCTGAGCTCTGTGGATTTCTGCTCTTACTGTCCTATTTGGTCACCCTCAGCCATTCACCTCTGCCCCCAGAGACAGAGGAATGGATGGGATGCTCTGTGTGTGGCTTCTTCTGTCTCTGAGGGTCATGTTGGATTCTAGATGGGCTCTGTTCTGTCTTCCCCTGTTAAGTTCCTGTGGGACAAGATTATTTCAGGGGGTCATCAGTGGCCCCCGTCTTAAGGGAAAGAGAGGATACAGAGCACTGAGGGGGTAACCTTGTGAAAATTTTAGGGTGACCCAGAAACTCTGGGCCAAGGCCAGAGACACACAGGTCAGAGGTTCAGGGCAGGTCTCAGGGACTGTGGGCTCATGAACAAGGGTCAGGAATGGTGCTGGGGTGCAGGGCTCCCAGGGGCCTGCATCGAGCTGCCATGCGGAGTCCTGACCAGCCTCGCACCATGGAGGCCTGCAGGAGGAAGGACACAGGGGGGAGGAGAAGGTGCTGGGGGAAGGGCATGGAAGGACAGGTATGAGGACAAGGTGGCCTTTGGTCTGTGCAGAATGAACATCCTCTCAGAAGAAATGGCAGAATCCAAGGCATGAAAGCTCTAGTTATCTGACCAGTTTGTGGGGATGCATTGACTGTAGAATGAGAGACACCCAATGACAAAAAGACAGACATTTTGTTCATCAGAAAAAGCTGCCACCCAGTTTAGAGAGGGAGCAGGAGACATAGATGTGGGTGAAAAACTGAGCCGTTGAGCCGATGCTCCGAAGCCCCCAGCACAGAGGATCAGGTCAGAGGTGTCCACAGATGGACCCAGCAGGAGGGCAGAGGGCTCAGAGCATCTTTTGTGGGACAAACAGACAGACAGACACAGACAGGCCCAGTCAGATACCAGGAGAAGGCAGAGCCAGAGGGTGACAGTCAGATGTGTGGGGGGCAGAACGGGGCCCACAAGGACAGTGATGGCAGGTTCCAGGCTCAGGGTTTCTCAGGAAAATGGGGAGTTGAGTTAGGAACCCCCCAAATTGCCCTGCACAGCATGGACTCTCACACCCAGAGAGGCCCCTGCCCTCGGGGTCCTGCATGGTCCTCAGGACACTGTGCCCACAGGAAGACCGAGGTCAGCAGCTTTCAGGATGGACCCTGAGCCTCTCCCCTCCTGCCCCTCCCGCACCCACAGGTCAGCCCAAGTCTGCACCCTCCGTGTCTCTGTTCCCGCCATCCGCTGAGGAGCTCGCCAACAACAAGGCCACACTGGTGTGTCTCATGAGTGACTTCTACCCGGGCAGCGTGACGGTGGCCTGGAAGAAAAATGGCACCCCCGTCACCCAGGGCGTGGAGACCACCAAGCCCTCCAAGCAGAGCAACAACAAGTACGCGGCCAGCAGCTACCTGAGCGTGTCCAGCCAAGACTGGAAGTCCGCCAGCGCCTACAGCTGCCAGGTCACGCACGACGGGAAGACCGTGGAGAAGACAGTGGCCCCCTCGGAGTGTTCCTAGGACCTGAGTCCCTACTTCTGGGGACACTTCTCCCTCAGACTCTCCCTTCCCCTGCTCCCCACTGTCCCCCTGAGGCTCCTGCCCTGGTCGCTCAGACTGGGCAGGTGGCCATCCCTCCCTGTTTCCCCTTCTCCTGAATAAACTCCTGTCATTTCTCATCTGACATTTGGCATGTGTGTTCTCTGTGGGGGAGGGTCTCTAGGTTGAAAGGTCGGTAATAAAGGGCAGGACAGGAATGACACGACATGGACCTACCTGAGGTCCACTCCACTCACCCATCAGGGACCTGAATGAGCTTGAGTGCCAATGGGCGCTGGGACCCAGGCCAGAAACTTCTCCTCTAGGACCAGCCCCTGGTACACAGTCTTGGTCACCTGGAAAGGGACAAGGGCTGAGTGACGGGGATCCAGGGGCCCTGAGGAGGGACCAGGGAGAAATGGAGAGGGTCCCAGGTGGGCATGGTGAGCTACAGATGGAAATATTGGGAAGGAAATCATGGAACCAAGACTGTGGTCATTGGGAACAGACATTGAACTTCCCTGTCCATCATGGAGCCCAATGGGAAGCCATTACCAGGTGAGGGGCTCATGGTTGGCCCATCAGCATGGAGTCACGGAAAGCTTTGAGCAGTGCCTCCATGGGGCATTCGTCAAACTTAGACAATGCACGTTAGCTAAGGAAAGACACTAACTAGTCCTGCGGAGAGAAGCAGTTAAATATCATGGAACCTAACAATTCCCCCATTGCATTCATTCCTCCTACCAACTCAGGGAGCCTGAAACTCCCTTCAAGGCATGTTAGTAGTGCTGGGAACATGCGGTAAGGATGAGGAACAAGGAAACTCAGTTTATGTTCTAATTCTCCTGAGTCAAGGTCAGGCTCAGGGTGACTCTAGCCGGGGGCATGGACCACAATATGAGGAGTCTCAACACATGAAGTCAGATGAGGGTGAGATTCTTTATGGTTGGTTTAAGGATGGAGGAGATGATGTCAGCCTGCACCAGGAAGGTGTGAGGGGGCGTGACAGTTGACCTTGATGGATTAGAAAGGGCACAGTCCTGGGCACCAATTGGGCATCCTGTGATGTCCCAGGGAGGATGTATCAACTGGAATTCAGGAGCAGAGTAAGTGCAGGTCAGAGGAGCTCAGAGCAGGAGGAGTGTGGCACGTGGGGTACAGCAAGGTCAGGCCTCCCCGGTGACACAGCACCCCCACCACTCCACCCCTGGGCCCCTTCCCCCTCGCTCCCTGTGTCTCTGCCCTGAGTGCAGCTGGTGTCAGAGACACACTCACTCCAGGCCGCTGAGACGGGGAGACTGACTAATCTGTCAATTTTTTATGTACGTGTTAGGAAACCTACTTTATGATATAATGAAATTTCAGCTTTATATGGACACCCCTGCACAGAATTAGTCCATTATAACCAGCTTTTAGTGTATTTACTTCGTTGTATCTTAGGTGTTGTTTGCATATGAGAACAGAATAAGGTCCTGCATTGTGATGTTAGGTCTGGAAGTGTCCCCCAAATCACTCCAGCTTTTCCATGCCAGCAAGTGGCTGAGGGGCTGAGCTGCTGGACTCGGGGGCTTTCCCTCAGTCGGGATGCGGGTCCAGCCTCCACGAGCTGCATCTGGGGGGGGGGGGGGGGAGGTCACTCCTCCTCATGTTCCTGCAAAATGGTTTTGGCATCAGAAGCTTCACAAGGTCCGGGTTGGACTTTAGCCAAATTGCCTCCCAGGATGGTTGCCACTTTGCACCAAAGGTCCCCTATGGAATAGACCTCCTTTCAGGACATCTGCTGCTTGGAAGTCCAATGACATGGTCCATCAGATAGGAAGAAATGCATCATGGGATATTCCAGACTCGCCCTCCTCCTCCTGTGGTGCCCCGCATGTGCATGAAAGGAGTCCCTCCAGCAGATCTGTCTCCACCAGGCAGTGTGTGTCACACCCTAGCACAGATGAGGGAATGGGGAATTTCTCTTTGGTCCTCCAGTTTGCAGGACGGTGGTCTGGTCCCAAAGTCCTTCCATGGTAACAATGGCCACTGAGTGGCTTGGGGAACTCTAGCAGGTGAATGGATCTGCCGTGTGAAAGCACCACGGGTTCCTCAAGTGATGACAACAATGTGGCTGCGAACGATGGCCATTTGTCCATTGGGAGCCTCTTTGGGAGGCTTCTGTGGGTCCCGACATGACCCCTGGGGATGGATCTCTATGGTTCCTGGTGACAAGAAGCCAGCATGCTGTAGCTCCCCTTGTGCCTCTGGGCCTAGGCTATGGAACCTCACTCACAGTCAAACAGATGCCTCAAAACTCATCCCAATCCCAGGAGACCACAGTAGAAACAGCCTGTCAGGCACCAAGTTCCTGTGGGAGAATTGCTTCCAACAGGCCTGCTGCTGTACAAGTCGCTGTGTCATCCATCCACCCTACAATCTGCTGAGGTGGTGGAGGGGGCACAGCGCGCGCCCCTGGCAGAGCAGACAGCAGCCGGGGGCAGTGGCCCAGGCTTCCTCCAGCACAGCTGCAGGTGGGGGCCCAGGGGTGGGGCAGGGCCTCCCAGAGAGAGGTTTTTGTACGAGCTTGTGTCACAGTGTTGGGTGTTCGGCGGCGGGACCCAGCTGACCGTCCTAGGTGAGTCTCTCCTTCCCCCTCCTTTGCTGCTCTCCCAGAGGATTGGGCCATTGTCTGCTGGTTTTTCTCTCTCTCTGGGTCCTGTCCCAGCCTGTGCCCAAGCTTTCACCCAGAATCCCAGCCCTTGGGAACCTGATCTCTATGGGTCCCTGGTCTTACTCTCCTATTTGGTCACCCTCAACCGTTCACCTCTGTCCCCAGAGACAGAGGAATGGTCAGGATGCTCTGTGTGTGGCTTCTTCTGTCTCTGAGGGTCATGCTGGATTCTAGATGGGCTCTGTTCTGCCTTCCCTTGTTAAGCTCCTTTGGGACAAGATTATTTCAGGGGGTCAGTGGTGGCCCCCTTTTTAAGGGAAAGAGAGGATAAGGAGCACTGAGGGGGTAATCTTGTGAAAATTTTAGAGTGACCCAGGACCCTCTGGAGGCTAGAGACACCCAGGTCAGAGGTTCAGGGCAGGTCTCAGGGACTGTGGACTCATGAACAAGGGTCAGGAATGGTGCTGGGGTGCAGGGCTCCCCGGGGCTGCATGGAGCTGCCATGCGGAGTCCTGACCAGCCTCGCACCAGGGAAGCCTGCAGGAGGAAGGACACAGGGGGGAGGAGAAGGTGCTGGTGGAAGGGCCATGGGATGACAGGTATGAGAACAAGGTGGCCTTTGGTCTCTGCAGGACGAACATCTTGGGAGGAATCACAGAATCCATGGCATGGAAGCTCTAGTGATTTGACCAATTTGTGGAGATGCCATTGATTGTAGAATGAGAGAGACCCAAGGACAGACAGACATTTTGTTCATCAGAAAAAGCTGCCACCCAGTTTAGACAGGGAGCAGGAGACATAGATGTGGGTGAAAACTGAGCCCTTTGGCCAATGCTCCGAAGCCCCCAGCACAGAGGATCAGGTCAGAGGCGTCCACAGATGGACCCAGCAGGAGGGCAGAGGGCTCAGAGCATCTTTTGTGGGACAGACGGACAGACACAGACAGGCCCTGTCAGATACCAGGAGAAGGCAGAGCCAGAGGGTGACAGTCAGATGTGTGGGGGGCAGAACAGGGCCCACAAGGACGATGGTGGCAGGTTCCAGGCTCAGGGTTTCTCAGGAAAATGGGGACTTGAGCTACAAACATTCCAAACTCATGGCATGGACTCTCACACCCAGAGAGGCCCCTGCCCTCGGGGTCCTGCATGGTCCTCAGGACACTGTGCCCACAGGAAGACCGAGGTCAGCCTTTCAGGATGGACCCTGAGCCTCTCCCCTCCTGCCCCTCCCGCACCCACAGGTCAGCCCAAGTCTGCACCCTCCGTGTCTCTGTTCCCGCCATCCGCTGAGGAGCTCGCCAACAACAAGGCCACACTGGTGTGTCTCATGAGTGACTTCTACCCGGGCAGCGTGACGGTGGCCTGGAAGAAAAATGGCACCCCCGTCACCCAGGGCGTGGAGACCACCAAGCCCTCCAAGCAGAGCAACAACAAGTACGCGGCCAGCAGCTACCTGAGCGTGTCCAGCCAAGACTGGAAGTCCGCCAGCGCCTACAGCTGCCAGGTCACGCACGACGGGAAGACCGTGGAGAAGACAGTGGCCCCCTCAGAGTGTTCCTAGGACCTGAGTCCCCACTTCTGGGGACACTTCTCCCTCAGACCCTCCCTTGCCCTGCTCCCCACTGTCCCCCTGCGTCTCCTGCCCTGGTCGCTCAGACTGGACAGGCGGCCATCCCTCCCCGTTTCCCCTTCTCCTGAATAAACTCCTATCATTTCTCATCTGACATTTCGCATGTGTGTTCTGTGTGGGGGAGGGTCTCTAGGTGAAATAAAGGGCAGGATGGTCATGACATGTCACTCCATCTACCCATCGTTCGCTCAACCACCCAACCAACCAACCAACCAGGCCCCTGAATCAGCTCTGAGTGCCAGTCGGAGCCAGAACCCAGAGCAGGAACTGCTCCGATGGGGCCGCCACCTGGGACATAGTCCCTTTTAACATAATGAGGGTTCCAGGAGGGCAGCAGGGGCTACAGATAAAACTATCGGGGAAGGAATCTATTGAGCCAAGTCAATGCTCTTATTGAGAGACATTGAACCCAGTGGGGAAATCCATTACCATCTGGGTGTTTCTTGGTTGGTCCATCACCATGGAGTCATGGAAAGCTTTGAACAGAGCATCCCACGGTGTGTTTGCCAAAGTTTGCCGATGTACATTAGCTAAGCAATGACACCGACTAATCCTGCAGCAGAGAAACAATTAAATATCATGTAGCCTAACAGTTCCCCCATCATGTTCATTCCTCCTACAAACACAAGGAGCTCTGAGACCCTCTTCAAGTTATGGTCACTGGTGTGGGAACATGGGGTGAGGATACGGCACAAGGAAACTCAGTTTATATTCTGATGGGCCTGGGTCAGGTTCAAGGTGACCATAGCAGGGGTATGGACCTCCATCATGAGGAATCTCACCAACTGATGTCATATCAGGGTGAGACTTTTTATGGGTGGATTAAGGATGGAGCAGGTGATGTCAGCCCTCAGGTGGAGTAGACATGGGAGTTGACCTTGAAGGATTAGAAAGGGCACCGTCCTGGCCACAGAATGGGCATCCAGTGATGTCCCAGGGAGGGCATATCCACTGGAATTCAGGATCCGAGTAAGGGCAGGTCAGACCAGTTCAGAACTGGGGGCGTGTGGCCTGTGGGTTACAGCAAGGTCAGCCTTCCCCCTTGACACAGCACCCCCACACCACTCCACCATTGGGAGGGAAGGCAGGGGACACCCCCAAGGTCATCCTAAAAGACAGGCTGACAATTCTAAAGGACCGCCCTGACATCACCCTAAACCAGCCGTGGGCAAACTACGGCCCACAGGCCGGATCTGGATCTGGCCCGTTTGAAATGAATAAAACTAAAAAAAAAAAAAAAGACCGTACCCTTTTATGTAATGATGTTTACTTTGAATTTATATTAGTTCACACAAACACTCCATCCATGCTTTTGTTCCGGACCTCCGGTCCAGTTTAAGAACCCATTGTGGCCCTCGAGTCAAAAAGTTTGCCCACCCCTGCCCTAAACAGTGCCAATCTAGGCTGTCGATAGAGAAGATCAGCCTGAGCCCCTGATCAGATGGCTGGGGACATAGGAAGTTGCCAGAAGATTCTGTGCACAGGCCAACCTGCCTTTCCCTGGAAGGGAAGGAAGGGAGAGGGATTAAAGGCTGCCCTTCCCTCATTCTCTCACCCAGGGATTGGGGTTGTTTGGACATAAGAGAGATGTGCCACCCATTCCCATGGAAACTCACTCACAGTGAAATAAACGCCCTACAAACTCATCCCAATCCCAGGAGACCGCAGTAGACAGAGCATAGCAAACACCAATACCCTTTGGGAGAATTGCATCCAACAGTCCTGCTTTTGTACAAGTCGCTGTGTCATCCATCCACCCTACAATCTGCTGAGGTGGTGGAGGGGGGACAGAGCGCGCCCCTGGCAGAGCAGACAGCAGCCGGGGGCAGTGGCCCAGGCTTCCTCCATCACAGTTGCAGGTGGGGGCTCAGGGGTGGGGCAGGGCCTCCCAGAGAGAGGTTTTTGTATGAGTTTGTGTCACAGTGTAGGGTGTTCGGCGGAGGGACCCAGCTGACCGTCCTAGGTGAGTCTCTCCTTCCCCATCCTTTGCTGCTCTCCCAGAGGATTGGGCCATTTTCTGCGAATTCTGCTCTTTCTCTGGCTCCTGTTTCAGCCTGTGGCCAAGCTTTCACCCTGGATCCTGGCCCTTGGTAACCTGAGCTCTGTGGGTTTCTGCTCTTACTGTCCTATTTGGTCACCCTCAGCCATTCACCTCTGTCCCCAGAGACAGGGGAATGGTCAGGGTGCCCTGTGTGTGGCTTCTTCCATCTGTCTGCCAGGTTCATGCTGGATTCTAGATGGGCTCTGTTTTGTTTCCCCTGATGGGCTCTTGTGGGTGTCAATAGGGCCCCCATCCCAAAGAGATATAGGATAAGGACTACAGAAGGGGAAACCTAATTCTAGGCTGCCCCGGAACCTTCAGGGCCAAGATTGGAGACACCCAAGTCAGAGGTTCAGATGTCGTGAACAGGGGCCAGGAATGGTGCTGGGGCGCAGGGCTCCCCAGGGCTGCATGGAGCTGCCAAGCGGAGTCCTGACCAGCCTCGCACAAGGGAAGCCTGCAGGAGGAAGGGCACAGGGGAGGAGAAGGTGCTGGAGGAAGGGCATGGAAGGACAGGTGTGAGGACAAGGTGGCCTTTGGTCTCTGCAGGAAGAACATTCTCGCAGAAGGAATGACAGAATCCATGGCACGAGAGCTCTAGTGATCCGACCAATTTGTGGGGATGCATTGACTGTAGAAGGAGAGAGACCCAATGACAGACAGACAGATTTCTGTTTCATCAGAAAAAGCTGCCACCCAGTTTAGACAGGGAGCAGGAGACATAGATGTGGGTGAAAACTGACACCTTTGGCTAAAGCTTTGAAGCCCCCAGCACAGAGGATCAGGCCAGAGGTGTCCACAGATGGACCCAGCAGGAGGTCAGAGGGCTCAGAGCATCTTTTGTGGGACAAACAGACGGACAGACACAGACAGGCCTGGTCAGATACCAGGAGAAGGCAGAGCCAGAGGGTGACAGTCAGATGTGTGGGGTCAGAACAGGGCCCACAAGGACGATGGTGGCAGGTTCCAGGCTCAGGGTTTCTCAGGAAAATGGGGACTTGAGGTAGGAACACCCCGAACTGTCTGCATGGCATAGACTCTCACACCCAGAGAGGCCTCTGTCCTCAGGGTCCTGCATGGTCCTCAGGACACTGTGCCCACAGGAAGACCGAGGTCAGCAGCTTTCAGGATGGACCCTGAGCCTCTCCCCTCCTGCCCCTCCCGCACCCACAGGTCAGCCCAAGTCTGCACCCTCCGTGTCTCTGTTCCCGCCATCCGCTGAGGAGCTCGCCAACAACAAGGCCACACTGGTGTGTCTCATGAGTGACTTCTACCCGGGCAGCGTGACGGTGGCCTGGAAGAAAAATGGCACCCCCGTCACCCAGGGCGTGGAGACCACCAAGCCCTCCAAGCAGAGCAACAACAAGTACGCGGCCAGCAGCTACCTGAGCGTGTCCAGCCAAGACTGGAAGTCCGCCAGCGCCTACAGCTGCCAGGTCACGCACGACGGGAAGACCGTGGAGAAGACAGTGGCCCCCTCAGAGTGTTCCTAGGACCTGAGTCCCCACTTCTGGGGACACTTCTCCCTCAGACACCCCCTTTCTCCGCTCCCCACAGTCCCCATGCAGCTCCTGCCAAGGTTGCTCACACTGGGCAGATCATCATCCCTCCCCATTTCCCCTTCTCCTGAATAAACTCCTGTCATTTCTCATCTGACATTTCGCATGTGTGTTCTGTGTGGGGGACGGGTCTTTGGGTTCAACAGAGGGCAGGATGGTCATGACATGTGACTCCATCTACCCATCGTTCGCTCAACCAACCAACCAGGGACCTGGATCAGCTCTGAGTGCCTGTGGGAGATGGAACCCAGAGCAGGAACTTCTCCTGCGGTTCCCGCCCCTGGGAGGCAGTCCTTTCCACTGGGAAGAGACAGGGGCTCAGTGACAAATACGCAGGGGCCCTGAGGACGGACCAGGGAGAAATGGGGAGGGTCCCAGGTGGGCAGGGGAGCAACAGATGGAAATATTGGGAAGGAAATCATGGAGGAAGGCGGTGGTCTTTGGGAACAGACATTGAAATGCCCTGCTCCATCATGGAGCCCAATGGGAGAGCCATTACAGGTGAAGGTTTGTGGTTGGTTCTTCACCACCGAGTCATGGAAAGCTTTGAACAGTGCCTCCCATGGCCCATTTGTCAAACTCTGCCAATGCACATTAGCTCAGCAAGCACACTGACTAGTCCTGCATCAGAGAAAGTTTAATATCACATAGCCTGACAATTCCCCAATCTTGGTCCACCTCTTACCAACTCAGGGAGCCTGGAACACTCTTCAAGGCATGGTTACTGGTGCTGGGAACATGGAGTGGAAATGAGGCACAAGGAGGCTCAGTTTATGTTCTCCTGGTCTTGGGTCAGGCTCAGGCTCAAGGTGACCCTAGCTTAGGCCTGGGACCTCCATCATGAAGGTCTCAAAGCCTGAAGTCAGATCAACCTGAGAGTTTTGGGGGTTAGTTTAAGAATGGAGCAGATGATGTCAGGCTTCAGGTGGAATTGACCTTGATGGATTAGAAAGGGCACCATCCTGAGCACAGAATGGGCATCCAATGTGGCCCAGGGAGGGCATATCAACTAGAATTCAGGAATAGAGTAAGGGCAGGTCAGACCAGATCAGAGCAGGGAGCATGTGGCCTGTGAGTTATACCAAGGTCAGGCCTCCCCCGTGATACAGCACCCCCACACCAGTCCACCCCTGGGAGCGTAGGCAGGGGATACCCCCAAGGTCACCCTAAAAGACAGGTTGGCAATCCTACAGAACACCCCCCCACACTAGCATCACCCAGAACACTGCCAATCTAGGCTGTCCCTAGGGAAGATAAGCCTGAGGCCTTGACGAAATGGCTGGGGACATAGGAAGTGGCCAATAGACTGTACACAGGCCAACCTGCCTTTCCCCGGAAGGGGAGGGAGGGGGAAAGGGAATACAGCCTGCCCTCCCCTCATGCTCTCACCAAGGGATTAGGGATTTGGGACTTAAGAGAGATGCGCCATTCTTTCCCATGAATCTTCACTCCCAGTGACAAAAATAGCCTCCAAAGTCATCCTACGTCCAGGAGACCATAGTGGTAAAGATCCCATCAGACACTGAATTCCGTTCGGAGAGTTGCTTCCAACAATCCTGCTTCTGTACAGCACGCTGTGTCCTCTATCCTGTCATCTGCTGTGTCATGGCAGGGGTAGGGGGGGAAAGGGGGCAATGTGTGCGCCCCTTGCAACCATGACAGCAGCCTGGGGCAGTGGCCCAGGCTTCCTCCATCACAGCTGCAGGTGGGGGCCCAGGGGTGGGGCAGGGCTCCCAGAGAGAGGTTTTTGTATGAGCCTGTGTCACAGTGTGCTGTGTTCGGCGGAGGGACCCAGCTGACCGTCCTAGGTGAGTCTCTCATTCGCTCTTCTCCCCACCTCCTCCAGCAGTTTGGGCCATGTTCTGCTAGGTTTCCTATTTCTCTGGCTGTTCTCTCAGCTTCTGGCCAAGTTTTCGCCCAGGATCCTGGTCTTTCGGGACAGTGAGCTCTTCCTTTCTTCCTTCTTACTGTCCTATTTGCATCCACGGGTCACTAGTAGCGCTTTCTCTCTGTCCCCAGAGACAGAGGAATGGACAGGAGGCCCTGTAGGCCCTTCTATGTGTCTGCCAGGGTCATGCTGGATTCTAGAGGGGCCTGCTCTGTCTTTCCCTGATGGGTTTCTATGGCATGAGATCATTTCTGGGGGTCAACAGTAGCCGCTGTCTTAGTGGAAGAAAGGATAAGGAGACCTGAGAGAGTCAACTCTTGCAAATTTTAAGGTGACACAGTTCCACCTGGGCCAAGGCTAGAGAGGGTCAGGGCAGGTTTCAGGGACTGTGGACTCACGAGCAGGGGCCAGGAATGGTGTTCGGTTAGAGGGGCTCCCCAGGGCCTGCATAAAGCTGCCATGCAGAGTCCTGACCAGCCTCGCACCAGGGAAGCCTGCAGGAGGAAGGACACAGGGGAGAGGAGAAGGTGCTGGAGGAAGGGTCATGGAATGACAGGTATTAGGACAAGGTGGCCTTTGGTCTCTGCAAGACGAACATCCTCTCAGAAGGTAACGTACAATTATTGGCATAAAGGTCATATCACTGGATGTGACCGACAAGCGGAGATTCCATTGACTGTAGAATGAGAGAGACCCAGGGACAGACAGACAGACCTTTTGTTCATCAGCAAAACTCATACTCACTTAAGAGAAAGTCCAGGACGGGTAGAATGGGGGGTGGGGTGGGGACAGAACTCCGAGGGCAAAGACCCTAAGACCCCAGCACAGAGGATCGGGTCAGAGGCGTCCACAGATGGACCCAGCAGGAGGTCAGAGGGCTCAGAGCATCTTTTGTGGGACAAACAGACTGACAGACACAGACAGGCCTGGTCAGATACCAGGAGAAGGCAGAGCCAGAGGGTGACAGTCAGATGTGTGGGGGACAGAACGGGGCCCACAAGGACAGGTGATGGCAGGTGTCCAGGCTCAGGGTTTCTCAGGAAAATGGGCAGTTGAGTTAGGAACCCCCCAAACTGCCCTGCACGGCATGGACTCTCACACCCGGAGAGGCCCCTGCCCTCGGGGTCCTGCATGGTCCTCAGGACACTGTGCCCACAGGAAGACCCACGTCAGGAGCTTTCAGGATGGACCCTGAGCCTCTCCCCTCCTGCCCCTCCCGCACCCACAGGTCAGCCCAAGTCTGCACCCTCCGTGTCTCTGTTCCCGCCATCCGCTGAGGAGCTCGCCAACAACAAGGCCACACTGGTGTGTCTCATGAGTGACTTCTACCCGGGCAGCGTGACGGTGGCCTGGAAGAAAAATGGCACCCCCGTCACCCAGGGCGTGGAGACCACCAAGCCCTCCAAGCAGAGCAACAACAAGTACGCGGCCAGCAGCTACCTGAGCGTGTCCAGCCAAGACTGGAAGTCCGCCAGCGCCTACAGCTGCCAGGTCACGCACGACGGGAAGACCGTGGAGAAGACAGTGGCCCCCTCAGAGTGCTCCTAGGACCTGAGTCCCCACTTCTGGGGACACTTCTCCCTCAGACCCTCCCTTCCCGCACTTCCCCACTGTCTCCCTGCGGCTCCTGCCCTGGTCGCTCAGACTGGACAGGTGGCCATCCCTCCCCGTTTCCCCTTCTCCTGAATAAACTCCTGTCATTTCTCATCTGACATTTCGCATGTGTGTTCTGTGTGGGGGACGGGTGTTTGGGTTCAACAAAGGGCAGGATGGTTATGAGATGTGACTCCATCTACCCATCATTAGCTCAACAACCAACTAGGGACCTCAATCAGCTCTGAGTGCCTGTGGGAGACGGAACCCAGAGCAGGAACTTCTCCTGGGGGGCCGGCCCCTGGGAGGCAGTCCTATTTCACTTGAAGGGACAGAGGCTGAATAAGAAAGATGTGGGTACCCTGAGGGCCAATGAAGATAAGATGAAGAGGGTCCCTGGAGGGCACGGTGGGCTACAGATGGAAATATTGGGAAGGAAATCATAGAGCCAAGGGTGTGGTCATTGGGAACAGACATTGAACTTCCCTTTCCCATCATGGAGCCCAACGGGAGAGCCATTACCAGGTGAAGGTTCTGGTTGGCTCCTCATCATAAAATCATGAAAAGCTTTGAAAAGTGCCTGCCCATGGTCCATTTGTCACACTTTGACAATGCATGTTAAGTAAGCAATGACACTGACAAGTCATACAGCAGAGAAACAGTTCAATATCATATAACCTAACAATTCCCCAATCATGCTCACACCCCGTACCAACTCGGGGAGCCTGGAACTCATGATGCTGGGAAGCTGGGCTGAGGATGCGGCACAAGGAAGCTCAGTTTATGTTCTCATCTCTTGGGTCAGCCTCAGACTCAAGGTGACCCTAGCTTGGTCTTGGGACACCCATCATGAAGGTCTCAAACCTTGAAGTCAGATCAACCTGAGAGTTTTGGGGGTTGGTTTAAGGATGAAGCAGGTGATATCAGGCCTCAGATGGAGTATACAAGGGAATTGACCTTGACGGATTAGAAAGGGCACCGTCCTTGGCACAGAATGGGCATCCAGTGCGGCCCAGGGAGGGCATATCCACTGGAATTCAGGAGCCGAGTAAGAGCATGTCAGACAATCTCAGATCAGGGGGAGTGTGGCCTGTGGGGTACAGCAAGGTCAGGCCTCCCCAGTGACACAGCTCCCCCACACCACTCCACCCCTGGGAAGAATGGCAGGGGACACCCCCAAGTTCACCCTAAAAGGCAGGCTGGAAAAGGCTACACTTACACCGTGACATCACCATTGTTATCCATATCTAGGCTGCCCTAGGGACCATAAGCCAGAGGTCTGGATCAGATGGCTGGGACATAGGAAGTGGCCAGTAGACTTTCTACACAGACCAACTTGTCTTTCCCTGAATGGAATTCGAGGGAGAAGGAATACGCACTGCCCTCCCCTAATGCTCTCACCCTGGGATAAGGGTGTTTGGACATAAGAGAGATGTACCACCCGTTCCCATGAAATGTCCCGCACAGTGACACAGATGCAAACCATACTCATCCCACATCCCAGCGGAGCAGAGTGGAAACAGCCTGTCAAACACCTAATTCCTTTGGGAGAATTGCTTCCAAGAATTCTTTCCCTGTGCAATGCACCCTGTCCCCTATCCTGTCACCTGCTGGTCTGAAAGGGGGGACACTGTGTGTGCCCTTGCAGACCAGACACCCCCTGGGGCAGTGGCCCAGGCTTCCTCCATAACAGCTGCAGGGGGAGGGGGGGGGGCTCAAGGGTGGGCAGGGCCTCCCAGAGAGAGGTTTTTGTATGAGCTTGTGTCACAGTGTAATGTGTTCGGCGGAGGGACCCAGCTGACCGTCCTAGGTGAGTCTCTCCTTCCCCCTCCTTCCCTGCTCTCCTACAAAGTTTGGGCTGTTTTCTGCTATTTTTGCTCTTTTTCTGGTCTTGTCTCAGCCTGTGGCCAAGCTTTCACCCAGGATCCCAGCCCTTGGGGACCTGAGGTCTTCCCTTCCCTGGTTTTACTGTCCTACTTGGTCACCTTCAGCCATTCACCTCTGACCTCAGAGACAGGGGAATGGACAGGATGCCTTATGGATTCTTCTGTCTGTCTGCGATGGTCATGCTGGATTCTAGTTGGCTCTGTTCTGTCTTCCCCTATGGGCTCCTGTGGGACAAGATTTATATCTGCAAGTCACCGGTGGCCCCTGTCTTAAGGGGAAGAGAGGAAGAGAAGCACTGAGGGGAAACCAGGTAGAAATTTTCGAATGACCCAGAAGTTCAGGGCCAAGGCTAGAGACACCCAGGTCAGAGGTTCAGGGCAGGTCTCAGGGACTGTGAACTCATGAACAGGGGCCTGAAATGGTGCTGGGGTGCAGGGCTCCCCGGGGCTGCATGGAGCTGCCATGCGGAGTCCTGACCAGCCTTGCACCAGGAAAGCCTGCAGGAGGAAGGACACAAGGGGGAGGAGAAGGTGCTGGAGGAAGGGCATGGAAGGACAGGTATGAGGACAAGGTGGCCTTTGGTCTCTGCAGGACGAACATCCTCTCAGAAGGTAACATACAACTATTGGCATAAAAGCTCCAGTGATGTGACCGACTAGCGGGGACTCCATTGACTGTAGAGTGAGAGAGACCCAGGGACAGGCAGACAGACCTTTTGTTCATCAGCAAAACTCATACTCACTTAAGAGAAAGTCCAGGACAGGTACACTGGGGGGTGGGGTGGGGACAGAACCCTGAGGGCAAAGACCCTAAGACCCCAGCACAGAGAATCAGGTCAGAGGTGTCCACAGATGGACCCAGCAGGAGGGCAGAGGGCTCAGAGCATTTTTTGTGGGACAAACAGACTGACACAGACAGGCCCGGTCAGATACCAGGAGAAGGCAGAGCCAGAGGGTGACAGTCAGATGTGTGGGGGGCAGAACGGGGCCCACAAGGACTGTGAGGGCAGGTGTCCAGGCTCAGGGTTTCTCAGGAAAATGGGCAGTTGAGTTGGGGACACCCCAAACTGCCCTGCACGGCATGGACTCTCACACCCGGAGAGGCCCCTGCCCTCGGGGCCCTGCATGGTCCTCAGGACACTGTGCCCACAGGAAGACCGAGGTCAGCAGCTTTCAGGATGCACCCTGAGCCTCTCCCCTCCTGCCCTCCCACACCCACAGGTCAGCCCAAGTCTGCACCCTCCGTGTCTCTGTTCCCGCCATCCGCTGAGGAGCTCGCCAACAACAAGGCCACACTGGTGTGTCTCATGAGTGACTTCTACCCGGGCAGCGTGACGGTGGCCTGGAAGAAAAATGGCACCCCCGTCACCCAGGGCGTGGAGACCACCAAGCCCTCCAAGCAGAGCAACAACAAGTACGCGGCCAGCAGCTACCTGAGCGTGTCCAGCCAAGACTGGAAGTCCGCCAGCGCCTACAGCTGCCAGGTCACGCACGACGGGAAGACCGTGGAGAAGACAGTGGCCCCCTCAGAGTGCTCCTAGGACCTGAGTCCCCACTTCTGGGGACACTTCTCCCTCAGACCCTCCCTTGCCCCCCTCCCCACTGTCTCCCTGCGGCTCCTGCCCTGGTCGCTCAGACTGGGCAGGTGGTCATCCCTCCCCGTTTCCCCTTCTCCTGAATAAACTCCTGTCATTTCTCATCTGACATTTCGCATGTGTGCTCTGTGTGGGAGAGTCTCTAGGTTGAAGGGTGGGTTACAAAGGGCAGGACAAGAATGACATGACATGGACCTACCTGAGGTCCACTCCACTCACCCACCAGGGACCTGAATGAGCTCTGAGTGCCAATGGGCGCTGAGACCCAAGGCTGGAACTTCTCTTGTGGGACCAGACCCTGGGACGGAGTCCTGGTCACCTGCAAAGGGATAAGGGCTGAGTGAGAGGCATCCAGGGGTCCTGAGGAGGGATCAGGGAGAAATGAAGAGGACACAGGAGGGCAAGGTGGGCTACAGATGGAAATATTGGGAAGGAAATCATGAAACCAAGGCCGTGGTCCTTGGGAACAGACATTGAACTTCCCTTTCCCAGCATGGAGCCCAATGGGAGAGCCATTACCAGCTGAAGGTTCCTGGTTGGCTCCTCACCATAAAATCATGAAAAGCTTCCAACAGTGCCTCCCATGGTGCATTTGTCAAACTTGGACGATGCATGTTAGGTCAGCAATGACACTGACAAGTCAGACATCAAAGAAACAATTTAATATCATACAACCTAACAATTCCCCAAACATGCTCACAACCCTTTCCAACTCGGAGAGCCTGGATCTCATGGTGCTGGGAACCTGGACTGAGGATGAGGCACAACGTAGCGCAGTTTACGTTCTCATGGTCTTGGGTCAGGCTCAGGCTCTAGCTGACCCGAGCTTGGGCCTGGGACCTCCATCATGAAGGTGTCAAACCCTGAAGTCAGATCAACCTGAGAGATTTGGGGGTTGGTTTAAGGAAGGAGCCGGTGATGTCAGGCCTCAGGTAGAGTAGACATGGGAGTTGACCTTGAGTTAGAAAGGGCACCGTCCTGGGCACAGAACGGGCATCCAGTGAGGCCCAGGGAGGGCATATCCACTGGAATTCAGGAGTAGAGTTAGGGCAGGTGAGAGGAGCTCAGATCAGGGGGAGTGTGGCCTGTGGGTTACACCAAGGTCAGGCCTCCCTGGTCACACAGCACCCCAAACCATCCCGCCTTAGGAGACACCCCCAAGCTCACCCTAAAAGACATCTTGGGAAAGACTAAAGTCCCACCCTGACATCACCAATTCTATCCCTATCTAGGCCGCCCTAGGGAAGATAAGCCAGAAGTCCGGATCAGGTGGCTGGAGACATAGGAAGTTGCCAGTAGACTTTCTATACAGACCAACATTTCTTTCTCTGGGAGAGGAGTCGGGGAGAGGGAATACGCACTGCCCTCCCCTCATGCTCTCACCCAGGGATTAGGGGTGTTTGCACATAAGAGAGGTGTGCCACCCGTTCCCATAGAACCTCCCTCGTGGTGACACAAATGCCGGCCATACTCATCCCACATCCCAGGGAAACAGAGTGGAAACAGCCTGTCAAACACCTAATTCCTTTGGGAGAACTGCTTCCAAGAATGCTATCTCCCTGCAGTGCACCGTGTCCCCTATCTTGTCACCAGCTGGTCTGAAAGAGGGGACAGTGTGTGTGCCCTTGCAGACCAGACACCCCCTGGGGCAGTGGCCCAGGCTTCCTCCATAACAGCTGCAGGGGGAGGCGGGGGTGGGCTCAAGGGTGGGCAGGGCCTCCCAGAGAGAGGTTTTTGTATGAGCTTGTATCACAGTGTTGGGTGTTCGGCGGAGGGACCCAGCTGACCGTCCTAGGTGAGTGTCTCCTTCCCCCTCCTTCCCTGCTCCCCTACAAAGTTTGGTCTGTTTTCTACTATTTTTGCTCTTTTTCTGGTCTTGTCTCAGCCTGTGGCCAAGCTTTCACCCAGGATCCCAGCCCTTGGGGACCTGAGGTCTTCCCATCCCTGTTCTTACTGTCCTACTTGGTCACATTCAGCCATTCACCTCTGACCTCAGAGGAATGGACAGGATGCCTTGTGGATTCTTCTGTCTGTCTGCGAGGGTCATGTTGGACTCTAGTTGGGCTCTATTCTGTCTTTCCATTTGGGCTCCTGTGGGACAAGATTTTATCAGCAAGTCACCGGTGGCCCCTGTCTTAAGGGGAAGCGAGGAAGAGAAGTACTGAGGGGAAACTGGGTGGAAATTTTAGGGTGACCCAGAAGCTCAGGGCCAAGGATAGAGACACCCAGGTCAGAGGTTCAGGGCAGGTCTCAGGGACTGTGGACTCATGAACAGGGGCCAGGAATGGTGCTGTGGCGCAGGGCTCCCTGGGGCTGCATGGAGCTGCCATGCGGAGTCCTGACCAGCCTCACACCAGGGAAGCCTGCAGGAGGAAGGACACAGTGGGGAGGAGAAGGTGCTGGAGGAAGGGCCATGGAAGGACAGGTATGAGGACAAGGTGGCCATTGGTCTCTGCAGGAAGAACATTCTCACAGAAGGAATGACAGAATCCATGGCAAGAAAGCTCTAGTGATCTGACCAATTCATGGGGATGCATTGACTATAGAATGAAAGCCACACGACAGACAGACAGGTTTCTGTTTCATCAAAAAAGATGCCACTCAGTTTAGACAGGGAGCAGGAGACATAGATTTGGGTGAAAAACTGAGCCCTTGGGCCGATGCTCCGAAGCCCCCAGCACAGAGGATCAGGTCAGAGGTGTCCACAGATGGACCCAGCAGGAGGGCAGAGGGCTCAGAGCATCTTTTGTGGGACAAACAGACGGACAGGCACAGACAGGCCCGGTCAGATACCAGGAGAAGGCAGAGCCAGAGGGTGACAGTCAGATGTGTGGGGGGCAGAACAGGGCCCACAAGGACGGTGATGGCAGGTTCCAGGCTCAGGGTTTCTCAGGAAAATGGGGACTTGAGCTACGAACACCCCAACCTGCCCTGCACGGCATGGACTCTCACACCTGGAGAGGCCCCTGCCATCAAGGTCCTGCATGGTCCTCAGGACACTGTGCCCACAGGAAGACCGAGGTCAGCAGCTTTCAGGATGGACCCTGAGCCTCTCCCCTCCTGCCCCTCCCGCACCCACAGGTCAGCCCAAGTCTGCACCCTCCGTGTCTCTGTTCCCGCCATCCGCTGAGGAGCTCGCCAACAACAAGGCCACACTGGTGTGTCTCATGAGTGACTTCTACCCGGGCAGCGTGATGGTGGCCTGGAAGAAAAATGGCACCCCCGTCACCCAGGGCGTGGAGACCACCAAGCCCTCCAAGCAGAGCAACAACAAGTACGCGGCCAGCAGCTACCTGAGCGTGTCCAGCCAAGACTGGAAGTCCGCCAGCGCCTACAGCTGCCAGGTCACGCACGACGGGAAGACCGTGGAGAAGACAGTGGCCCCCTCGGAGTGTTCCTAGGACCTGAGTCCCCACTTCTGGGGACACTTCTCCCTCAGACACCCCCTTTCTCCCCTCCCCACAGTCCCCCTGCAGCTCCTGCCAAGGTTGCTCACACTGGGCAGATCATCATCCCTCCCCATTTCCCCTTCTCCTGAATAAACTCCTGTCATTTCTCATCTGACATTTTGCATGTGTGTTCTGTGTGGGGGACGGGTGTTTGGGTTCAACAGAGGGCAGGATGGTCATGACATATGACTCCATCTACCCATCATTCGCTCAACCAACCAACCAGGGACCTTGATCAGCTCTGAGTGCCTGTGGGAGATGGAACCCAGAGCAGGAACTTCTCCTGCAGTTCCCGCCCCTGGGAGGCAGTCCTTTCCACTGGGAAGAGACAGGGGCTCAGTGACAAATACGCAGGGGCCCTGAGGACGGACCAGGGAGAAATGGAGAGGGTCCCAGGTGGGCAGGATAGCTACAGATGGAAATATTGGGAAGGAAGTCATGGAGGAAGGCTGTGGTCTTTGGGAATAGACATTGAACTTCCCTGCTCCATCATGGAGCCCAATGGGAGAACCATTACAGGTGAAGGTTTGTGGTTGGTTCTTCACCACCGAGTCATGGAAAGCTTTGAACAGTGCCTCCCATGGCCCATTTGTCAAACTCTGCCAATGCACATTAGCTCAGCAAGCACACTGACTAGTCCTGCATCAGAGAAAGTTTAATATCACATAGCCTGACAATTCCCCAATCTTGGTCCACCTCTTACCAACTCAGGGAGCCTGGAACACTCTTCAAGGCATGGTTACTGGTGCTGGGAACATGGAGTGGGAATGAGGCACAAGGAAGCTCAGTTTATGTTCTCATGGTCTTGGGTCAGGCTCAGGCTCAAGGTGACCCTAGCGTAGGCCTGGGACCTCCATCATGAAGATCTCAAAGCCTGAAGTCAGATCAACCTGAGAGTTTTGGGGGTTGGTTTAAGAATGGAGCAGATGATGTCAGGCTTCAGGTGGAATTGACCTTGATGGATTAGAAAGGGCACCATCCTGAGCACAGAATGGGCATCCAGTGTGGCCCAGGGAGGGCATATCAACTAGAATTCAGGAATAGAGTAAGGGCAGGTCAGACCAGCTCAGAGCAGGGAGCATGTGGCCTGTGGGTTATACCAAGGTCAGGCCTCCCCCATGATACAGCACCCCCACACCAGTCCACCCCTGGGAGCGTAGGCAGGGGATACCCCCAAGGTCACCCTAAAAGACAGGTTGGCAATCCTACAGAACACCCCCTCCCACAACATCACCCAGAACACTGCCAATCTAGGCTGTCCCTAGGAAAGATAAGCCTGAGGCCTTGACGAGATGGCTAGGGACATAGGAAGTGGCCAATAGACTGTACACAGGCTAACCTGCCTTTCCCCGGAAGGGGAGGGAGGGGGAAAGGGAATATAGCCTGCCCTCCCCTCATGCTCTCACCAAGGGATTAGGGCTGCGGGACATGAGAGAGATGCGCCATTCTTTCCCATGAATCTTCACTCCCAGTGACAAAAATAGCCTCCAAAGTCATCCTACGTCCAGGAGACCATAGTGGTAAAGATCCCATCAGACACTGAATTCCGTTAGGAGAGTTGCTTCCAACAATCCTGCTTCTGTACAGCACGCTGTGTCCTCTATCCTGTCATCTGCTGTGTCATGGCAGGGGTAGGGGGGGAAAGGGGGCAATGTGTGTGCCCCTTGCAACCATGACAGCAGCCTGGGGCAGTGGCCCAGGCTTCCTCCATCACAGCTGCAGGTGGGGGCCCAGGGGTGGGGCAGGGCTCCCAGAGAGAGGTTTTTGTATGAGCCTGTGTCACAGTGTGCTGTGTTCGGCGGAGGGACCCAGCTGACCGTCCTAGGTGAGTCTCTCATTCGCTCTTCTCCCCACCTCCTCCAGCAGTTTGGGCCATGTTCTGCTAGGTTTCCTATTTCTCTGGCTGTTCTCTCAGCTTCTGGCCAAGTTTTCGCCCAGGATCCTGGTCTTTCGGGACAGTGAGCTCTTCCTTTCTTCCTTCTTACTGTCCTATTTGCATCCACGGGTCACTAGTAGCGCTTTCTCTCTGTCCCCAGAGACAGAGGAATGGACAGGAGGCCCTGTAGGCCCTTCTATGTGTCTGCCAGGGTCATGCTGGATTCTAGAGGGGCCTGCTCTGTCTTTCCCTGATGGGTTTCTATGGCATGAGATCATTTCTGGGGGTCAACAGTAGCCGCTGTCTTAGTGGAAGAAAGGATAAGGAGACCTGAGAGAGTCAACTCTTGCAAATTTTAAGGTGACACAGTTCCACCTGGGCCAAGGCTAGAGAGGGTCAGGGCAGGTTTCAGGGACTGTGGACTCACGAGCAGGGGCCAGGAATGGTGTTCGGTTAGAGGGGCTCCCCAGGGCCTGCATAAAGCTGCCATGCAGAGTCCTGACCAGCCTCGCACCAGGGAAGCCTGCAGGAGGAAGGACACAGGGGAGAGGAGAAGGTGCTGGAGGAAGGGTCATGGAATGACAGGTATTAGGACAAGGTGGCCTTTGGTCTCTGCAAGACGAACATCCTCTCAGAAGGTAACGTACAATTATTGGCATAAAGGTCATATCACTGGATGTGACCGACAAGCGGAGATTCCATTGACTGTAGAATGAGAGAGACCCAGGGACAGACAGACAGACCTTTTGTTCATCAGCAAAACTCATACTCACTTAAGAGAAAGTCCAGGACGGGTAGAATGGGGGGTGGGGTGGGGACAGGACTCCGAGGGCAAAGACCCTAAGACCCCAGCACAGAGGATCGGGTCAGAGGCGTCCACAGATGGACCCAGCAGGAGGTCAGAGGGCTCAGAGTATCTTTTGTGGGACAAGCAGACTGACAGACACAGACAGGCCTGGTCAGATACCAGGAGAAGGCAGAGCCAGAGGGTGACAGTCAGATGTGTGGGGGACAGAACGGGGCCCACAAGGACAGGTGATGGCAGGTGTCCAGGCTCAGGGTTTCTCAGGAAAATGGGCAGTTGAGTTAGGAACCCCCCAAACTGCCCTGCACGGCATGGACTCTCACACCCGGAGAGGCCCCTGCCCTCGGGGTCCTGCATGGTCCTCAGGACACTGTGCCCACAGGAAGACCCACGTCAGGAGCTTTCAGGATGGACCCTGAGCCTCTCCCCTCCTGCCCCTCCCGCACCCACAGGTCAGCCCAAGTCTGCACCCTCCGTGTCTCTGTTCCCGCCATCCGCTGAGGAGCTCGCCAACAACAAGGCCACACTGGTGTGTCTCATGAGTGACTTCTACCCGGGCAGCGTGATGGTGGCCTGGAAGAAAAATGGCACCCCTGTCACCCAGGGCGTGGAGACCACCAAGCCCTCCAAGCAGAGCAACAACAAGTACGCGGCCAGCAGCTACCTGAGCGTGTCCAGCCAAGACTGGAAGTCCGCCAGCGCCTACAGCTGCCAGGTCACGCACGACGGGAAGACCGTGGAGAAGACAGTGGCCCCCTCAGAGTGCTCCTAGGACCTGAGTCCCCACTTCTGGGGACACTTCTCCCTCAGACCCTCCCTTCCCCCACTTCCCCACTGTCTCCCTGCGGCTCCTGCCCTGGTCGCTCAGACTGGACAGGCGGCCATCCCTCCCCGTTTCCCCTTCTCCTGAATAAACTCCTGTCATTTCTCATCTGACATTTCGCATGTGTGTTCTGTGTGGGGGACGGGTGTTTGGGTTCAACAAAGGGCAGGATGGTTATGAGATGTGACTCCATCTACCCATCATTAGCTCAACAGCCAACTAGGGACCTCAATCAGCTCTGAGTGCCTGTGGAGACGGAACCCAGAGCAGGAACTTCTCCTGGGGGGCCGGCCCCTGGGAGGCAGTCCTATTTCACTTGAAGGGACAGAGGCTGAATAAGAAAGATGTGGGTACCCTGAGGGCCAATGAAGATAAGATGAAGAGGGTCCCCGGAGGGCACGGTGGGCTACAGATGGAAATATTGGGAAGGAAATCATAGAGCCAAGGGTGTGGTCATTGGGAACAGACATTGAACTTCCCTTTCCCATCATGGAGCCCAACGGGAGAGCCATTACCAGGTGAAGGTTCTGGTTGGCTCCTCATCATAAAATCATGAAAAGCTTTGAAAAGTGCCTGCCCATGGTCCATTTGTCACACTTTGACAATGCATGTTAAGTAAGCAATGACACTGACAAGTCATACAGCAGAGAAACAGTTCAATATCATATAACCTAACAATTGCCCAATCATGCTCACACCCCGTACCAACTCGGGGAGCCTGGAACTCATGATGCTGGGAAGGTGGGCTGAGGATGCGGCACAAGGAAGCTCAGTTTATGTTCTCATCGTCTGGGTCAGCCTCAGACTAAAGGTGACCCTAGCTTGGTCTTGGGACACCCATCATGAAGGTCTCAAACCCTGAAGTCAGATCATCTTAGAGTTTTGGTGTTGGTTAAAGGATGAAGCAGGTGATATCAGGCCTCAGATGGAGTATACAAGGGAATTGACCTTGACGGATTAGAAAGGGCACCGTCCTGGGCACAGAATGGGCATCCAGTGCGGCCCAGGGAGGGCATATCCACTGGAATTCAGGAGCCGAGTAAGAGCATGTCAGACAATCTCAGATCAGGGGGAGTGTGGCCTGTGGGTTACAGCAAGGTCAGGCCTCTCCAGTGACACAGCACCCCCACACCACTCTACCCTTGGGAAGAATGGCAGGGAACACCCCCAAGTTCACCCTAAAAGGCAGGGTGGGAAAGACTACAGTTACACCGTGACATCACCATTGTTATCCATATCTAGGCTGCCCTAGGGACCATAAGCCAGAAGTCTGGATCAGATGGCTGGAGACATAGGAAGTGGCCAGTAGACACTCTACACAGACCAACTTGTCTTTCCCTGGAAGGGGAGGGGGGGAGAGGGATTACACACTGCCCTCCCCTCATGCTCTCACCCAGGGATTAGGGGTGTTTGCACATAAGAGAGGTGTGCCACCTGTTCCCATGAAATGTCCCGCACAGTGACACAGATGCCCATCATACTCATCCCAGCGGAGCAGAGTGGAAACAGCCTGTCAAACACCTAATTCCTTTGGGAGAATTGCTTCCAAGAATTCTTTCCCTGTGCAATGCACCCTGTCCCCTATCCTGTCACCTGCTGGTCTGAAAGGGGGGACACTGTGTGTGCCCCTTGCAGACCAGACACCCCCTGGGGCAGTGGCCCAGGCTTCCTCCATAACAGCTGCAGGGGGAGGGGGGGGGGGGGCTCAAGGGTGGGCAGGGCCTCCCAGAGAGAGGTTTTTGTATGAGCTTGTGTCACAGTGTTATGTGTTCGGCGGAGGGACCCAGCTGACCGTCCTAGGTGAGTCTCTCCTTCCCCCTCCTTCCCTGCTCTCCTACAAAGTTTGGGCCATTATCTGCTATTTTTGCTCTATTTCTGGTCTTGCCTCAGCCTGTGGCCAAGCTTTCACACAGGATCCCAGCCCTTGGGGACCTGAGGTCTTCCCATCCCTGTTCTTACTGTCCTACTTGGTCACCTTCAGCCATTCACCTCTAACCTCAGAGACAGGGGAATGGACAGGATGCCTTGTGGATTCTTCTGTCTGCGAGGGTCATGATGGATTCTAGTTGGGCTCTGTTCTGTCTTCCCCTGATGGGCTCCTGTGGGACAAGATTTATATCTGCAAGTCACCGGTGGCCCCTGTCTTAAGGGGAAGAGAGGAAGAGAAGTACCGAGGGGAAACTGGGTGGAAATTTTAGAAAGACCCAGACTCTCAGGGCCAAGGCTAGAGACACCCAGGTCAGAGGTTCAGGGCAGGTCTCAGGGACAGTGGACTCATGAACAGGGGCCAGGAATGGTGCTGGGGTGCAGGGCTCCCCGGGGCTGCATGGAGCTGCCATGCAGAGTCCTGACCAGCCTCGCACCAGGGAAGCCTGCAGGAGGAAGGACACAGGGGGAAGGAGAAGGTGCTGGAGTAAGGGCCATGGAAGGACAGGTATGAGGACAAGGTGGTCTTTGGTCTCTGCAGGATGAACATCCTCTCAGAAGGTAACGTACAACTATTGGCATAAAAGCTCCAGTGATGTGACCGACTAGCCGGGACTCCACTGACTGTAGAATGAGAGAGACCAAGGGACAGACAGACAGACATTTTGTGCATCAGCAAAACTCATACTAACTTAAGAGAAAGTCCAGGACAGGTAGATTGCGGGGTGGGGTGGGGACAGAACCCTGAGGGCAAAGACCATAAGACCCCAGCACAGAGGATCAGGTCAGAGGTGTCCACAGATGGACCCAGCAGGAGGTCAGAGGGCTCAGAGCATCTTTTGTGGGACAAACAGACTGACAGACACAGACAGGCCCGGTCAGATACCAGGAGAAGGCAGAGCCAGAGGGTGATAGTCAGATGTGTGGGGGGCAGAACGGGGCCCACAAGGACGGTGATGGCAGGTTCCAGGCTCAGGGTTTCTCAGGAAAATGGGGACTTGAGCTACGAACACCCCAACCTGCCCTGCACGGCATGGACTCTCACACCCAGAGAGGCCCCTGCCCTCGGGGCCCTGCATGGTCCTCAGGACACTGTGCCCACAGGAAGACCCAGGTCAGGAGCTTTCAGGATGGACCCTGAGCCTCTCCCCTCCTGCCCCTCCCGCACCCACAGGTCAGCCCAAGTCTGCACCCTCCGTGTCTCTGTTCCCGCCATCCGCTGAGGAGCTCGCCAACAACAAGGCCACACTGGTGTGTCTCATGAGTGACTTCTACCCGGGCAGCGTGATGGTGGCCTGGAAGAAAAATGGCACCCCCGTCACCCAGGGCGTGGAGACCACCAAGCCCTCCAAGCAGAGCAACAACAAGTACGCGGCCAGCAGCTACCTGAGCGTGTCCAGCCAAGACTGGAAGTCCGCCAGCGCCTACAGCTGCCAGGTCACGCACGACGGGAAGACCGTGGAGAAGACAGTGGCCCCCTCAGAGTGTTCCTAGGACCTGAGTCCCCACTTCTGGGGACACTTCTCCCTCAGACCCTCCCTTCCCCCGCTCCCCACTGTCTCCCTGAGGCTCCTGCCCTGGTCACTCACACTGGGCAGGTCGGCATCCCTCCCTGTTTCCAATTCTCCTAAATAAAATCCCAGTCATTTCTCATCTGACATTTAGCATGTGTGTTCTTTGTGGGGATGGGTCTCTGGGTTGAAGGGTCGGTCATAAAGGGCAAGACAGGAATGACATGACATGGACCTACCTGAGGTCCATCCACTCACCCACCAGGAACCTGAATGAGCTTGAGTGCCAATGGGAGCTGGGACCAAAAGCAGGAACTTCTCCTGTGGGACCAGCCCCAGGGACGCAGTCCTGGTCACCTGGAAAGGGACAAGGGCTGAGTGAGAGGGATCCAGGCATCCTGAGGAGGGACCAGGGAGAATTGAAGAGGGACCAGGAGGGCAAGGTGGGCTACTGATGGAAATATTGGGAAGGAAATCATGAAACCAAGGCTACGGTCCTTGGGAACAGACATTGAACTTCCCTTTCCCATCATGGAACCCAATGGGAGAGCCATTACCAGGTGAAGGTTGACTCCTCGCCTTAAAATCATGACAAGCTTTCAACAGTGCCTCCCATGGTGCATTAGTCAAACTTTGTCTATGCATGTTAAGTCAACAAAGACACTTACAAGTCATACAGCAGAGAAACAGTTCAATATCATATAACCTAACAATTCCCCAATCATGCTCACACCCCGTACCAACTCAGGGAGCCTGGATCTCACAATGCTTGGGACCTGGGCTGAGGATGAGGCACAAGGAAGCTCATTTTATGTTCTCATCGTCTTGGGTCAGCCTTGGACTCAAGGTGACCCTAGCTTGGTCTTGGGACCTCCATCATGAAGATCTCAAACCCTGAAATCAGATCAACCTGAGTTTTGGGGGTTGGTTTAAGGATGGAGCAGGTGATGTCAGGCCTCAAGTGGAGGGGACGTGGGAATTGACCTTGATGGATCAGAAAGGGCACCTTCCTGGGCTCAGAATGGGCATCCATTGACATCCCAGGGAGGGCATATCAACTGGAATTCAGGAGCCAAGTAAGGGCAGGTCAGACGATCTCAGATCAGGGGGAGTGTAGCCTGTGGGTTACAGCAAGATCAGGTCTCTCCAGTGACACAGCTCCCCCATACCAGTCCACCCCTGGGAAGAATAGCAGGGGACACCCCCAAGCTCACCCTAAAGGGCAGGTTGACAAAGATTACAGTCCCAATGTGACATCACCAGTGCTATCCCAATATGGGCTGTCCCTAAGGAGGATTAGCCAGCGGTCTGGATCAGATGGCTGGAGACATAGGAAGTGGCCAGTAGACACTCTACACAGACCAACTTGTCTTTCCCTGGAAGGGGGGGGGGGGATTACACACTGCCCTCCCCTCATGCTCTCACCCAGGGATTAGGGGTGTTTGCACATAAGAGAGGTGTGCTGCCCGTTCCCATGAAATGTCCCGCACAGTGACACAGATGCCCATCATACTCATCCCAGCGGAGCAGAGTGGAAACAGCCTATCAAACACCTAATTCCTTTGGGAGAATTGCTTCCAAGAATTCTTTCCCTGTGCAATGCACCCTGTCGCCTATCCTGTCACCTGCTGGTCTGAAAGGGGGGACACTGTGTGTGCCCCTTGCAGACCAGACACCCCCTGGGGCAGTGGCCCAGGCTTCCTCCATCACAGCTGCAGGGGGAGGAGGAGGGGGGCTCAAGGGTGGGCAGGGCCTCCCAGAGAGAGGTTTTTGTATGAGCTTGTGTCACAGTGTTATGTGTTCGGCGGAGGGACCCAGCTGACCGTCCTAGGTGAGTCTCTCCTTCCCCCTCCTTCTCTGCTCTCCTACAAAGTTTGGGCCATTTTCTGCTATTTTTGCTCTTTTTCTGGTCTTGTCTCAGCCTGTGGCCAAGCTTTCACCCAGGATCCCAGCCCTTGGGGACCTGAGGTCTTCCCATCCCTGTTCTTACTGTCCTACTTGGTCACCTTCAGCCATTCACCTCTGACCTCAGAGACAGGGGAATGGACAGGATGCCTTGTGGATTCTTCTGTCTGCGAGGGTCATGATGGATTCTAGTTGGCTCTGTTCTGTCTTCCCCTGATGGGCTCCTGTGGGACAAGATTTATATCTGCAAGTCACCGGTGGCCCCTGTCTTAAGGGGAAGAGAGGAAGAGAAGTACCGAAGGGAAACTGGGTGGAAATTTTAGAAAGACCCAGACTCTCAGGGCCAAGGCTAGAGACACCCAGGTCAGAGGTTCAGGGCAGGTCTCAGGGACTGTGGACTCATGAACTGGGGCCAGGAATGGTGCTGGGGTGCAGGTCTCCCCGGGGCTGCTTGGAGCTGCCATGCAGAGTCCTGACCAGCCTCTCACCAGGGAAGCCTGCAGGAGGAAGGACACAGGGGGGAGGAGAAGTGCTGGAGGAAGGGCATGGAAGGACAGGTATGAGGACAAGGTGGTCTTTGGTCTCTGCAGGACGAACATCCTCTGAGAAGGTAACGTACAACTATTGGCATAAAAGCTCCAGTGATGTGACCGACTAGCGGGGACTCCACTGACTAGAATGAGAGAGACCCAGGGACAGACAGACAGACCTTTTGTTCATCAGCAAAACTCATACTAACTTAAGAGAAAGTCCAGGACAGGTAGATTGGGGGGTGGGGGATGGGGACAGAACCCTGAGGGCAAAGACCCTAAGACCCCAGCACAGAGGATCAGGTCAGAGGTGTCCACAGATGACGGTCAGAGGGCTCAGAGTATCTTTTGTGGGACAAGCAGACTGACAGACACAGACAGGCCCAGTCAGATACCAGGAGAAGGCAGAGCCAGAGGGTGACAGTCAGATGTGTGGGGGACAGAACGGGGCCCACAAGGACGGTGATGGCAGGTTCCAGGCTCAGGGTTTCTCAGGAAAATGGTGTTGAGTTAGGGACGCCCCAAACTGCCCTGCACGGCATGGATCTCACACCCAGAGAGACCCCTGTCTTCAGGGTCCTGCATGGTCCTCAGGACACTGTGCCCACAGGAAGACCAAGGTCAGCAGCTTTCAGGATGGGCCCTGAGCCTCTCCCCTCCTGCCCCTCCCGCACCCACAGGTCAGCCCAAGTCTGCACCCTCCGTGTCTCTGTTCCCGCCATCCGCTGAGGAGCTCGCCAACAACAAGGCCACACTGGTGTGTCTCATGAGTGACTTCTACCCGGGCAGCGTGATGGTGGCCTGGAAGAAAAATGGCACCCCCGTCACCCAGGGCGTGGAGACCACCAAGCCCTCCAAGCAGAGCAACAACAAGTACGCGGCCAGCAGCTACCTGAGCGTGTCCAGCCAAGACTGGAAGTCCGCCAGCGCCTACAGCTGCCAGGTCACGCACGACGGGAAGACCGTGGAGAAGACAGTGGCCCCCTCAGAGTGCTCCTAGGACCTGAGTCCCCACTTCTGGGGACACTTCTGTCAGACAATCCCTTCCCCTGCTCCCCAGTGTACCCCTGAGGCTCCTGCCCTGGTCGCTCAGACTGGGCAGGTGGCCATCCCTCCCCGTTTCCCCTTCTCCTGAATAAACTCCTGTCATTTCTCATCTGACATTTCGCATGTGTGTTCTGTGTGGGGGAGGGTCTCTGGGTTGAAGGGGTCGGTAATAAAGAGAAGGACAGGAATGACATGACATGGACCTACCTGAGGTCCATCCACTCACCCACCGGGGGCCTGAATGAGCTCTGAGTGGATCCCATGGCAGGAACTTCTCCTGTGGTTCTGGCCCCTGGGACGCAGTCCTTGTCCCCCGGAAAGGAACAGGGGCTGAGTGACAAAGATGTGAGCACCCTGAGGGGCAATCAAGGAAAACTGAAGAGGGTCCCAGGAGGGCACGGTGGGCTACAGATGGAAATATTGGGAAGGAAATCATGGAGCCAAGGCCGAGGTCATTGGGAACAGACATTGAACTGCCCTGTCCATCATGGAGCCCAATGGGAAGCCATTGCCAGGTGAGCGGCTCATGGTTGGCCCATCAGCTCAGAGTCAGGGAAAGCTTGGAACAGTGCCTCCCATGGGGCGTTTGTCAAACTCTGCCAATGCACGTTAGCTACAGAAAGACACTGACTAGTCCTGCAGCAGAGAAGCAATTTAATATCAAGGAGCCTGCCAATTCCCCCATCAGGTTCATTCCTCCTACCAACTCAGGGAACCTGGGACTCATCATCACTGGTGTGGGAACATGGGCTGAGGGTGAGGCACAAGGAAGCTCAGTTTATGTCCACATCGTCTTGGGTCAGGCTCAGGCTCAAGGTGACCCTAGCGTAGGCCTGGGACCTCCATCATGAAGGTCTCAAACCCTGAAGTCAAATCAACCTGAGAGTTTTGGGGGTTGGTTTAAGGATGGAGCAGGTGATGTCAGCATCTCAGGTGGAGTAGACTTGGGAGTTGTCCTTGATGGATTACAAAAGGCACAATCCTGGGCACAGAATGGGCATCCAGTGCCGTCCCAGGGAGGGCATATCCACTGGAATTCAGGAGCCGAGTAAGGGCAGGTGAGACCAGCTCAGAGCAGGGGCCAATGGCCTGTGGGTTACTCGAGGTCAGAGTTTCCTGGTGACACAGCACCCCCAAACCACTCCAACTCTGGGAGCGAAGGCAGAGGACACCCCCAAGGTCACCCTAAAGGTCAGGCTGGCAAAGACTACAGTGCCACCCTGACATCCCCAGTGCTATCCCTATCTAGGCTGTCAGTAGTGACCATAAGCCAGAGGTCTGGATCAGATGGCTGGGGACATAGATTGGGAGTAGAATCCTACACAGCCCAGCCTGCCCTTCCACGGAGGGGAGGGAGGGGGAGAGGCAATACAGGCTGCCCTCCCCTCGTGCTCTCACCCTGGGATTGGGGTTGTTAGGACGTAAGAGAGATGTGCCACCTATTCCCATGGAACCTCACTCACAGTGAAATAAACGCCCCCCACACTCATCCCAAATCCCAGGAGACCGCAGTGGAAACAGCCTATCAGACTCCAAGTTCTTTTGGGAGAATTGCTTCCAACAGTGCTATCGCTTTGCAATGCACCCTGTCCCCTATCCTGTCACCTGCTGGTCTAAAGGGGGGACAGTGTGTGTGCCCCTTGCAGGCCAGTCACCACCCTAGGGCAGTGGCCCAGGCTTCCTCCATCACAGCTGCAGGAGGAGGTGGGGGTGGGCTCAAGGGTGGGCAGGGCCTCCCAGAGAGAGGTTTTTGTATGAGCTTGTATCACAGTGTATTGTGTTCGGCGGAGGGACCCAGCTGACCGTCCTAGGTGAGTCTCTCCTTCCCCGTCCTTCCTTGTTCTCTGAGCAGTCGGGGCCTTTTTCTGCTAGTTTTGCTCTTTTTGCGGGGTCTTATCTCAGCCTGTGGCCAAGCTTCAACCAGGATCCCAGCCCTTGGGGCCCTGAGCTCTTCCCATCTCCCTTCTTTCTGTCCTATTTCGCTCCAAGGTCACCACCAGCCATTCACCTCTGACCCCAGAGACTGAGGAATGGACAGGATGACCTGTGGTTTCTTCTATCTGTTTGCCAGGACCTGCTGGATTCTAGACGGGCTCTGTTCTGTCTTCCTCTGATGGGCTCCTATTGTACCAGATTTCTTTCTGGGGGTCAATGGTTGCTCACATCCTAAGGGGATGGGAGGATAAGCAGGCCTGAGGGGTTAACCACGTGAACATTGTAAGGTGACCAAGACTAGAGACGTACAAGTCAGAGGTTCAGGGCAGGTCTCAGGGACTGTGGGCTCACGAACAATGGTCAGGAATGGTGCTGGGGTGCAGGGCTCCCGGGTCCTGCATAGAGCTGCCATGTGGAGTCCTGACCATCTTCCCACCAGGGAGGCCTGCAGGAGGAAAGACACAGTGGGGAGAAGGTGCAGGAGGAAGGGTCATGGAAGGACAGGTATGAGGACAAGGGGACCTTTGGGTCTCTGTTTAGACTTGCTCAAGGAAATGCAGAATCTATGGCATGAAAGCTCTAATGATAGGAGCAATCTGTGGGGATGCTATTGACTGTAGAATGAGAGAGACCCAAGGACAGACAGACAGACTTCTGATTCATCAGCTAAAAGTGTGCCCTGTTAGGGAAGTTACAGGAGACATAGATTTGGTTGAAAACTGATCCCTTGGGCTGATACTCCGAAGCCCCCAGCACAGAGGATCAGGTCAGAGGTGTCCACAGATGGACCCAGCAGGAGGTCAGAGGGCTCAGAGCATCTCTTGTGGGACAAACAGACAGACAGACACAGACAGACCCTGTCAGATACCAGGAGAAGGCAGAGCCAGAGGGTGACAGTCAGAACTGTGGGGGGCAGAACGGGGCCCACAAGGACGGTGATGGCAGGTGTCCAGGCTCAGGGTTTCTCAGGAAAATGGGGAGTTGAGTTAGGAACCCCCCAAACTGCCCTGCACGGCATGGATCTCACACCCAGAGAGGCCTCTGCCCTCGGGGCCCTGCATGGTCCTCAGGACACTGTGCCCACAGGAAGACCCAGGTCAGGAGCTTTCAGGATGGACCCTGAGCCTCTCCCCTCCTGCCCCTCCCGCACCCACAGGTCAGCCCAAGTCTGCACCCTCCGTGTCTCTGTTCCCGCCATCCGCTGAGGAGCTCGCCAACAACAAGGCCACACTGGTGTGTCTCATGAGTGACTTCTACCCGGGCAGCGTGATGGTGGCCTGGAAGAAAAATGGCACCCCTGTCACCCAGGGCGTGGAGACCACCAAGCCCTCCAAGCAGAGCAACAACAAGTACGCGGCCAGCAGCTACCTGAGCGTGTCCAGCCAAGACTGGAAGTCCGCCAGCGCCTACAGCTGCCAGGTCACGCACGACGGGAAGACCGTGGAGAAGACAGTGGCCCCCTCAGAGTGTTCCTAGGACCCGAGTCCTCTCACCCTTGGGGGCCTAGAGCTCCAGGACCCCCAGGAGGATCTCCCTGCCCCCACACCCATTCTTTCTTCTCCCTGCACCTGATCAGCTCTCAATAAAATATCCTTCTTGTCAATCAGATGTCATATTCTCTTGGTCATTTTTGTTTCTGGACTTTGGTCTTGAACTCAACTATCCTCAAAGGTGAAAACTATCCTTTTGGCCTTGTAGGAAAGGACCCAGTGAAAGAGTCTTTATGTTTCCCTGAAGGGGTTTCCCTCTCACCCAGAGCTGCCCAGAGAATGTTCTAGAACAAGGGGCAGGGGCTGCAGAACCCAGGAGAGCACACTTCTCACGCCTGCCCTAAAATTGCTTTTTTCCTGTGGACCATGTCTACCCCCAAGGCCCACTCCCCTTGGTCCCCATGGAAACCAGGGTAGTGCCTGAGCTCCCTTCCCCCAAAATCCTCATTCACATGCCTTCCATGGCTCCCTCCTTCCGGAAATTGTCCATCCTCCCAGTCTAGGGTGTTCCTCCTCCTTTAGGCCTCCTTCCCCCTGCCCCTGTGTCATCACTTCCATGTGCCCTGACCCTTGGCTCTTCACTGTTAAAGTCACTACAGAACCCTCGGTTCCTGGACCCTGGCCAGTCACCTGGACTCTTTCCTGGGGGCCACCTCTCCCATCTGGGTCGCAGCTGTGGTCAAGGCCGGTGGAGTTAGGGGCCAGCTTTGCTCCCTTTCAACCCCTCAGATGCCAGCCCACCACTGACCCCACCACAAACATGAATGTCATAGTAGCCATGGGTAGCAGATGGGCCACTAGTCTACGGTTAAGAATATGGCCAGCGTGGCTCAGTTGAGAACCGACCTATGAACCAGTAGGGCACAGTTCGATTCCTGGTCAGGGCACAGGCCCGGGTTGCGGTTCGATCCCCAGTGTGGGGAGTGCGGGAGGGAGCCGATCCATGATTCTCTCTCATCGTTGATGTTTCTATCTCTCTCTCCTCCTCCCTTCCTCTCTGAAATCAATAAAAATATTAAAAATAATAACAATAACTAAAATCAAGAATATGGTTCTGAGAATAAGTCATGTGCATGACTCTGAACTGACCTGTCTTTTGGGAACCTAGAATGGGGCCGGAGAACCCGGAAGATTATAGTCCTAGAAGCTGGCCCTGGGTGGGGACCCGGTTAAAAATGTGGACACCGGTTAAAAATGCCGATTAGCTGTTAACCGGTTAAAAATGTGGATTTTGTAATCAAAGAAAACACGATAATTTCAAGAGAAAGATCAAAAGTGCTTTATTCAGAGTCATGTCCATCGCTAGCTACACATTTCCCCCATCTTTCAGGTGATTTGTGGAGACCGTCCCAATAGAACTTTTCTTGTTTTGAGGCAGACCATTCAGAGCCCCAATTTTCCACTTCTTCGTACATTTTGAAGTGCCTCTCAGAAAGTGCGTATGCCATCGATCAGAACAAGTGGGAATCTGAAGGAGCAATACAACCAAATAGCGTACATATCAAATCGCATCTAGATCAACATATGTGTGATTCCGTCTAGTGGGGAAAATCCGCATTATTAACCGGTACACCTGGTAGACCATGTGTCCGGGACATGTATGGCTTCCAGAACCCTCCCGTGGGCCGCCCGGGCTCCATCATCTCTGGGTTGTAAACTGGACTTCCCTCTCCTTCCACCTGACATTCCCCAAGGAGCCAGAGACACAGCCTCTCCCGGGACTGTAGGGTCCCTGGATGTGAGGGGACCCTCAGACACTCCCTCCTACCCCCGCCACCACGGGGGAAGGATGGAGGGAAGGTCACCCCTCAAGGAAGCGGAGTTGCAGGTGGGGAGGGGGCCACCCTCCCGCACCCGCCCATGGGCCAGATCGGCCCCCATGACCAGGGGGCTGGACTTGGGGCCTCCCGTGCAGCTGCAAGTGGGCCCGGGCCGGGGAGGTGGGGGTGACAGGGGGTTTATGTTCAAGGCTGTATCACTGTGTGCTGTGTTCGGCAGAGGGGACCTATCTGACCATCCTCGGTGAGTCCCTTCCTCCCCCTCCTCCTTGGAGGCGAGCGGAATTTGGGCCTATTTTTCTCTTCTTTCCATTCAGTGTGTCCTAGGCTCGGACTGGGGCTGGAATTCCCCATCCTTCGCCTTTTCTGTCTGCCCATCTCAGCCCCCTGGACCGCTTGGCTTCCGAGGCACCTGGTGAGGGCGAGAGGAAAGGATGCAAGGGACCCCTCCTGGCCCTCCTCGCTGCTCTCGCTCCAGGGGACTGTCTCTTCCGGGCTCTGGGTTTGAAGGAGTCTTCGTTTTTCCTTGAAGGGGAGTTTACTCTCACCCGGAAATACCCAGGGAACATTGCAGGGCAGAAGGTCAGACAAAGGACCCCAGATAGTTGTCCTGTGCCCTTGTCTCTGATGACTACCCCTTTGTGTGTGTTTTTAATATGTGTTTATTGATTTCTGAGAGGAAGGGAGAGAGAGAGAGAAACATCAATGAAGAGAGAATCATGGATCTGCTGCCTCCTGCACGCCCCACACTGGGGATGGAGCCTGCAACCTGGGCCTGTGCCCTGGCCTGGAATGGAACCAGGACCTCCGGGTTCATAGGTTGATGCTCAACCGCTGAGCCATGCCGGCCGGGCTCTATTCCTTTATTTTGTTTTGTTTTTCTTTCGATTTGATTTTATATTGGTTTCAGGAGTACAGCCTAGTGGTTAGACAATCATATCGTTTACACAGTGTTCCCCTCGATATTTCCAGTCCCCCAATGGGCACCAAGCAGTTATCACAAGATTATTGACTCTATTGCCTAGGCTGTACTTCACTTCCCCGTGACTGCTCTGTAACTATCAATTTGTGCTTCGGTTTTGTTTGTGTTTTCTTTAGATTCCACAGTTAAGTGAATTCATGTGCTACTTGCTTCCTCTGACTCGTTTCACTTAGCATAATACCCCCTGGGTCCATCCATGCTGTCGCAAAAGGTAAGGTCTTATTCATTTTTTATGGCTGAATAATATTCCATCCACCCCCTTCTGTACTGATGGGCACTTCCGTTTCTTGGCCGTTGTAAATAATGCTGCGATGAACATAGGGGTGCACATATGCTTTGGCACCCGTGTTTTGGGTTTCTCTGGGTAAATCCCAGAAGCGGAATCTCTGGGTCATAAGGAAGATTCATTTTTAATTTTTTGAGGACCCTCCATGCAGTTTTCCACAGTGGCTTCGCCAATCTGCATTCCCGCCGACAGAGCACAGGGTTCCCGCTTCTCCACATCCCTGTGAATACTTGTCGGGTTTGTCGATGATGGCCACTCTGACAGGTGTGAGGTGATCGCTCCTGTGGTTTTAACTTGCATCTCTCTGATGACTAGTGGCGCTGAGCGTCCTTTCCTATGTCTGCTGGCCATCTGCGTGTCCCCTTTGGAGAGGTGTCTATTGAGGCTCTCTGCCCATTTTTAATGGGATTTTTTTGGTGTTGAGTAGTCTGAGGTTTTTACACATGTTGGGTAGTAACCCCTGATCAGCTGTGTCCTTGGCGAATATGTTCTCCTCCCATTTAGTCGGCTGTCTCTTCGTTTTGTTGATGGTTTCCTTTGCTGTGCAAACGCTCTTTGGTCCCATTTGTTTATTTATCCTTTTGTTTCCCTTGTCCAAGGAGATATCGCAGAAAAAATATTGCATGAGAAACGTCAGAGATTTTACTGCCTGTGTTTTCTTCTAGGATTTTGATGGTTGCAAGGCTACCTTTTAAGTCTTCAATCCATTTTGAGTTTATCCTTGCATTTGGGGCTAGGAGGTGATCTCGTTTCTTTCTCTTTCCTTTGGAAGTATCTGTCCAGTTTTCCCAGCACCACTTAGTGAATATAGACCATCTTTGCCTCATTGTATGTGCTTGCCTCCTTGGTCAAATATTAATTGACCATAAAGGTGTGGGTTGATTTCTGAGCTCGCTGTTCTGTTCAGTTAGTCTATATGCCTGCTCTTACACCAGTACCAGGCTGTTTTGCTTACTATGGCCTTGAAGTATACTTTGATGTCAGGTAGTATGGTACCTCCAACTTTCTTCTTCTTTCTCCATATCACTGAGTTTATTTAGGGGTTTATTTTGTGATTCCATATGAATTTTTGCATTATTTTTTCAAGTTCTTCAAAATATACCATCGGTATTTTGGTAGGAATTGCATTGAATCTAGATAAACTATGAATATTTTAATGATGTTAATTCTTCCTATCCATAAACATGGTATATGATTCCATTTTTTTTTTTTTACAAAGGGCCGATCAGTGGTTCTCTCTCATCATTGATGTTTCTCTCTCCTCTCCCTTCCTCTATGATTCTGGGTGACTCCTTCCCCCAGTCCCTTCCTCTATGATTCTGGGTGACTTCTTCCCCCCAGTCCCTTCCTGTATGATTCTGGGTGACTTCTTCCCCCCAGTCCCTTCCCCTATGATTCTGGGTGACTCCTTCCCCCAGTCCCTTCCCCTATGATTCTGGGTGACTCCTTCCCCCAGTCCCTTCCCCTATGATTCTGGGTGACTCCTTCCCCCAGTCCCTTCCCCTATGATTCTGGGTGACTCCTTCCCCACAGTCCCTTCCTCTGTGATTCTGGTTGACTTCTTCCCCCCAGTCCCTTCCTGTATGATTCTGGGTGACTTCTTCCCCCCAGTCCCTTCCCCTATGATTCTGGGTGACTCCTTACCCAGAGTCCCTTCCTCTATGATTCTGGGTGACTTCTTCCCCCCCAGTCCCTTCCTGTATGATTCTGGGTGACACCTTCGCCACGGTCCCTTCCTGTATGATTCTGGGTGACTCCTTCCCCACGGTCCCTTCCTGTATGATTCTGGGTGACTCCTTCCCCACGGTCTCTTCCTGTATGATTCTGAGTGATTCCTTCCCCACCGTCCCTTCCTCTGTGATTCTGGGTGACTCTTTCCCCACAGTCCCTTCCTGTATGATTCTGGGTGACTCCTTTCCCCACAGTCCCTTTCTGTATGATTCTAGGTGACTTCTTCCTCCCAGTCCCTTCCCCTATGATTCTGGGTGACTCCTTACCCACAGTCCCTTCCTCTGTGACTCTGGGTGATTCCTTTCCACAGTCCCTTCCTCTGTGATTCTGGGTGACTCCATCCCAACGGTCCCTTCCCCTATGATTCTGGGTGACTCCATCCCCCACAGTCCCTTCCCATATGATTCTGGGTGACTCCTTCCCCCCAGTCCCTTCCTGTATGATTCTAGGTGACTCCTTCCCCCCAGACCCTTCCTGTATGATTCTGGGTGACTCCTTCCCACAGTCCCTTCCTCTGTGATTCTGGGTGACTCCTTCCCCCTAGTCCCTTCCCCTATGATTCTGGGTGACTCCTTCCCCACAGTCCCTTCCTCTGTGATTTTGGGTGACTCCTTCCCCACGGTCCCTTCCCCTATGATTCTGGGTGACTCCTTCCCACAGTCCCTTCCTCTGTGATTCTGGGTGACTCCATCCCCACAGTCCCTTCCTGTATGATTCTGGGTGACTCCTTCCCAACAGGTCATTTATATATATATATAGAGAGAGAGAGAGAGAGAGAGAGAGAGACTTTAAATCAGTGTCAGGGCACTTGGGAGAGGAGTGGTGAGAGTGTCTCCTCTTCGTGGGGACCTTGGTTTGGGTTCTGGGAGGCGAGGGCTGCAGCGGTGCTCAACCCCCGCGCTGCCCAAGGTGGGCTCAACCCCCGCGCTGCCCGGGTGTCTTCTCCCTGTGCAGCCCCCTAATCCTGGGCCTCCCTGGCGGCCAGGGCTGGGAGGCACTGAGTCTGATGGGGGAGGGACCCGTGGCTTCCTCCACTGCCAGCTGCGAAATCAGAGCTAGAATAGTCTCCAGCAGAGGAGCCCTGGGGGAGGGGAGGAGAGCAAGGTGGCAGCTCAGGGCCCTGAGGGAGGGGAAGGGAGGTGGCAGCTCAGGGCCCTGGGGGAGGAGAGGGGAGGTGACAGCTCAGGGCCCTGGGGGAGGGGAAGGGAGGTGACAGCTCAGGGCCCTGAGGGAAGAGAAGGGAGGTGGCAGCTCAGGGCCCTGGGGGAGGGGAAGGGAGGTGGCAGCTCAGGGCCCTGGGGGAGGGGAAGGGAGGTGACAGCTCAGGGCCCTGAGGGAAGAGAAGGGAGGTGGCAGCTCAGGGCCCTGGGGGAGGAGAGGAGAGGTGACAGCTCAGGGCTCTGGGGGAGGGGAGGAGAGGGAGGTAACAGCTCAGGGCCCTGGGGGAGGGGAGGGGAGGTGACAGCTCAGGCCCTGGGAGAGGGGAAGAGAGGGGAGGTGGCAGCTCAGGGCCCTGGGGGAGGGGATGAGAGAGAGGTAGCAGCTCAGGGCCCTGGGGGAGGCAAGGGGAGGGGAAGTGACAGCTCAGGGCCCTGGGCGAGGCCTGGGAGCTCCTACCGAGCAGAGCTGGGCGACTCTCCTGTCTGCCAAGACCCTGTGAGACCTGCAGCAGCACCCAGCGGTGTGGCCCATCCAAGCCCGTGGGAAGGGGTCCCGCCCCCAGTCTGTGTGTCCTGAGGACAGACACTCACCAGGACACAGGCCAGCAGAGCGAGTTCCCCACACAAGGGGAGGCCCCTTCCCAACACCAGGTCCCAGCCAGGCCCCCGGCCGCCCTATGAACACAGCCCCCAGAGTGTCCAGGGAGCAGTCGACCCCCCACTCAGTGCCCATTGGTTTAGTGCCACGCGACACAGCAGGACAGTGACATCTCTCAGGGTGGGCTCCCTTCCTGCCAACACATCAGCCTCTTGGGGGGTCTCTGTCACCCCTGGCCAGGTTCAGGGCCCCCAGCCCTTCTGAGGCCAGTTTACACACCCCGCTCCTCCCAAGCAGCACCCACAGAGCTGGCCGCTGCCCCCTGCCCCCCTAAGAATCCTGCTGGGCAAGGTCCCCAAGAGGCACCTCCTGCAGACGCCTTTGTGGGGACTTGCTCTCTTGGGGTGACCTGGGAGAACCCCTGTCCTCTACAGGGTCACCTCACAGAATTGCAGGGGGGCCTTCAGCAGGGGGGTCGGGCAGGGCCAGGCTTTGGATCAGCTTTGCTGAAAAGCCAGTGGGTCACTTGGGATCACAGCAAACTGCACCCTGTTTGGCCAGGAGTCCAAGGTGACGTGTCCCCTGGGACACCTGCATCTCCCGGACATGCCTGGTCACGCCTGCTCCCTGGTGTCACTGTTGTTGTTGTTGTAGTTAATTCTCGCCAGAGGATGTTTTCCATTGATTTTTTTGTTTTTAGAGAGAGTGGAAGGGAGAGACAGAGAAAGAAACATTGATGTGAGAGAGACACATAGATTGGTTGCCTCTTGCACGCACCCCGGCCAGGGCCAGGGATTGAGCCTGCAACCGAGGCACGTGCCCTGGACCAGAACCAACCCAGCACCCTTCAGTCCGCAGGCCAGCACTCTATACACTGAGCCACACCGGCCAGGGCTCCTGGTGTAATTAATAATAATGCCCCTTCTATTCCCAGAAATGTCCAGTTTGGGAGGTCAGTGCTGGCCGCCCAAGCTCAGCGTAACGGATTGCTGACGGACTAAACGCTGCTCCCTGTCACAGGCTAGAACGGAGGGGGCCAAGGCCAGCCTCCAGGCCTGCGGTCACTGGGCCAGACACTGATCCAGCCTTCTCAGAGGTGCCGGACGGGGGCCAGCGGCCTTCCCGGGCCACACTTGGGCGGTCACCACGGGGTTCCTGGCCTCTGCAGGCCCGGGCTGAGTCCCCTGGGTGTGAGCTCACACCTTCCCAGCCATGAGAGACCCAAGTGTGACCCTCATGCCACCTCCCACCCAGTGCCCACCCAGTGTGCGGGGTCCAGCAAGGGACTGGTCTTCTGGGCAGCCCTGTCCCTGGGGAGATTGGCAGAAAATAGGGGAAATGTCTCGGGGTAACCAGGCCAGGGGCCCAGGAAGGCTGGGTAACTCCTGTGGCCAGGATCCCAGGGCTGGGGTCACCAGATGCCACCGTGCCCACTCCGGGGTGCTCACCATGACCCACCGGGGCACCTGCCATGGGTCTCTTTCCCCTCCAGTCGCCCCTTCGTGGTGCCACCCTCTTCCCTTGGCCACACCAGCAGCCAGAGGCCTCCTGCGCCTCAGCCTCTGGCCTGGGGACACTCAGGTCAGGGCTGAGGCCACCGAGTGTCCACGGTGCCCAGGGCTGTGCTGGGACCAGAACCCGGACACCCCCGCAGGTCCTCAGTAGGACGGGCAGTCCCTGCCCACCCAGGGCCCAGCCCACGGGGGAGATATCGGGGTCTCCTGTCGCCCTGGGAGGAGAGGGGACCTGCAGCCAGACCTGGCCTGGCTCCAACAGAGGGCTGGGGGCCCAGAACGTTCTCTGAGGGAGGGCGCTGCGCAGAGCGGACTGGAGAGAGCGGGACCCTTGACCAGCCAGGGGAGCCCCGTCCTCAGGCGTCCCGGTCCAGTGTGGACAGAGGCCCGACACGGATGATGCCCCAGGGTAGACCTACTCAGAGCCAAGTGACCCACCTAGCATCTCTCTCCGAGTACCTACTGTGTGCGGGCTCACAGCCCTGCTCAGAGCGTCCACGTTTGGGGAACATGGGGATCCGCCAATGGATTAGTGAATGGGGTGCTGCAGGAGATGGGGTCACCCAGAGAAGAAAATGGAGTCATGGGGGAGGGGGCCGGGGTCCCACAAAGGGCGACGTCCAGGCAGCTGGGGGCGGCCAGGGGCCAGGTCCCTGCAGAGGGGGCTGGTGGCCTGGGGCCTCAGTTTCCCCTGTGTGCAGCTGGTTGCTAAGGGAGCCTCCCACCCCCGGCCCCCCGGGGGAAGGACGGCCAGATGGAAAATGGACGTTTCGCTGGTCCCTGCGGTTGACTGTTGTGACCGTTACTGCTGACTGTCCCAGCCCCAGCAGCCTCAGGCCAGCGCCCTAGGTCCCGCGGACCTGGCACCCTCGCCCCAGCGCAGCTGGCCTGGCGAAACCAAGAGTTTCTGATGCCCCGAAATAGCTGGGAAACCCCGGCCCGGCCCAGCCCCGGCTGCAGGTGCCCGGCTCCCCAGGGTGGGGGTGAGGTGGGGCTCCAGCTCTGGAAGCTTCCACCGGCCCAGCTGGAGAAGGGCCCACATCCCAGCCCCAAGGCCACCAAGCCCATGTGTCCAGGCCCGAGCGGGGCCAAGGCTCAAGGTCACGGTCGATCAGCAGTCAGGAGGAGCACCGCCTGGCCCCGAAGCCTGTGTGTGCGCTGGTCGTGCTCAGAGCGTGGGACACAGCCAGGCCCTTGGAGCTCAGACATGAGGGCAGGGCTGGCCAGGGCTGGGTGCGGGTCACAGCTCCACCGCCGTCCCCAGGCCTGGCCTCTTCAGGGGTCTGGGCCAAGTAAGGGGGGCGAGACCTGTGGGCCTCACAGTCGCTGCCTTGGGAGCCCGGGCTCTGGGGACAGAAGCTCATTGTCCTCCAAAGACTTCACAAGGGCCTCCCCCGGTGGACAGGATCTCAGATTGGTCAGCCACTTGCCTATCTGTTCATACATGTGTCTGTCCATCTGTCCATCCACCCACCACCCATTCATCATCCATACTTTCATCCATCCACCCACTCACCCACCCACCATCCATACTTCCATCCATCCATCCACAAGCCTCCTCGGGGCTGGGCGCCTGGCCCGCGTGGGGCTCCCAGCTGTCATGTCCTGGGCAAAGCGGGACTGGCCCAGTCAAGGCCAAAGTGAGGTCTGGAATGTGCTTGTTCACCATGCGAGGAGCGGGCATCAGGACTGGGTGCCCCGAGCTGGGCCTAGATGCCGAGGGCAAAGCCAGGGTGCTGAGAGGTGTGACAAGGGGCCAGTGTGGGAAGGCCTGTCGCCCTTGCCCGAGGGTGACCAGGTTCCCCACGCACCCCAGTTACAGGCTCCCGGATCCAACCTTTAAGCCGACCCTCCCCTTCTTGCCTCTTCTCCCTGTCCTTCCCCAGTCAGAGGGGTCCCAGGTCATCCAGGGCTCCAAGGTCCACATAGGAGCGGAGATGGGGGGCCAGGCACCCAGCCACCGTTTCCTGGCTTCACCCCCACCTGTGAGACTTCACCAGCTCGTGCTTGGGGGACACTGCCAACAGCCCCCCAGCCCGGGGAAGCCAGGAGCCATGAGAGGTGCAGTGTCTGCTGGGCAAGTGCCCGACCCGGGAGCCTGGGGAGTGTGTCCCCCTGATCCATCGGCTCAGCAACTGCTGGTCACTCACTCCCACCCCTCAGCTCCCCTGCCCAGGTCAGGTCCTGGGGTGCAGCCAGCTCAGGGAGACTCACCCCTGCTCAGCCCAGAGCTCAGGGTGCAGACAAGGCCCTCCCCGCCACAGGCATCAGTGGAGACGACCGGGAGGAGGAGAGGCTGGCTGGCCGCGGGCTCGGGGAGACCCAGCAGTGGGCGCCCAGACCTCAGAGCAGACAGGGAAGCCCCCCACCCACACAGCCCTGACCTTGGCGGTTGGCTTCCCCTCTGTGGGCCTCAGTTTCCTCCCCACAGGGTGGGTTTGAAGGTTAAAGACGACGCCTCTGACCAGCCTGGCCCAGGCTGACGCTCACCACCCCCCGTCATTGCTCTCATCTCCTGCTCCTGCTGGGGCGGCCTCCGACATGCTGTGTGACCCTGGGCAAGTCCCTTCCCCTCTCTGGGCCCAGCCTTGCCCTCTGCTCAGGGGGGGAGCTGGGGGAGGGGTCCTGAGGGCCAGAACCCATAGGAAAAACCAAAGGATTCCCAGGTGAAGGGGTTGAGTGGGAAGGCCCTGGCCTGCTGGGCAGGAGCCCTGAGGTGGGCGCAGGCTGGGGGCCGGTGGGGGTGAGGAGGCAGGCGGAGTGCAGGCCCAGGCTGCAGCTGGCCACCCCTGGGTGGGGAAATGGGGGCCCTGGGCAGCCAGCAAAGGCGGTCTGGTGGCAGCAGCAACCTGAGCCTCAAAACAGGGCCTGGGGGCTGGACCCCGGGGCTGAGGGACGGAGGGAGGAAGGGCCTGGGGGGTCAGCAGGAGCAAAGGCAGGGAGGGACTATGGCACCCCTCAGTTGGCGCATACAGCCCCCCGTGAAGCCCCCTCACCCCTCCAGCTCAGCCAGCCCAGACCCAACACCCTGCTCCCCACCCAGAAAGCCCGTGTGCCCTGGGGCCAGGCCCCGGCCTGGGGAGGAAGGAAAAGAGGTCATAGACAGGAATGCAGGCAGCGGGGGGACGTGCAGAGGATGCTGGGATGCAGACCCAGGGTGAGGCCCCGAGGGTGCGCAGGAGGCTCCGGGTGGGAGCGTGGTCTGTGCTATGGCCGGGCTGAGGAGCAGGGACAGGGTCAGAGCAGGGACAGGGTCAGAGGAGGCCTCAGAGGCCTCAGTGTTGACCAGATCTGCGATTCCAGAAGTTGCTGCACCCTGGGCACTGCTGAGCGGCCTGTTGCCCCCGTGCCTTTTAGAAAACACAGGAATTCCCCTACCCGGCTGCGCCGCTCCATATTCTGAGCTGGCAGCCAGGATCATCGTCCCATTTCACAGGTAGGAAAACTGAGGCTCAACATGATTCACATCCCAAAGAGCAAGACAGAATCAGCTCCGGGGTGTCCCAGCGTCCAGCCTGGGCCCTCCCATCTGCTGGATGGGGACGCTGAGGCCAGCAGAGGACGGGACCTGCTGGGCTCACACAGGGGTGGCCTGTGTGGAGCGCTGCCCTCTGCGCTCACGTGGGGTGACCTCCCCCGTCACTCCCCAGCCCTGACCCCATCTCAGGGGGGCGGGAAAGAGGCCCAAGAGCGGGCCTCCGACATGCTGTGTGACCCTGGGCAAGTCCCTTACCCTCTCTGGGCCCAGCCTTGCCCTCTGCTCAGGGGGGAGCCGGGTGAGGGGTCCTGAGGGCCAGAACCTACAGGAAAACCATAGGATTCCGGGTGAAGGGATGAGCGGGAAGACCCTGGCCTGCTGGGCAGCGAGGCCTGAGGTGGCCGCAGGCTGGGGGCCGGTAGGGGTGAGGAGGCAGGCGGGGTGCAGGCCCAGGCTGCAGCTGGCCACCCCTGGGAATCCCCAGGCTAAAGTTAACCCTGTGCTGGTTGAAACCAGAACTCAGGGTGACAAAAGGAGAGAAAGAAGGGGAAGAGAAACTGTGCCCATGGCCAGCAGGGCGTGGGACCAGCGACAAACAGGGCCAGCTGGGGCGCAGGGGGCAGGGGGCGGTTTCAGGCCGCCCCGGATGTTTGTGCAGCTCGCAGGTGGGGGTGCAGAGCCCTCCCCCACCCTGGCCCCCTCCGGGCCTGGTGCTGCCCCCTGGCTGCCTCCCTGCATCCTCCCCAGTTCCATCCTGGGTCCTGGAATCCCCAGGCCCCACCTGGAGGGATCTCAGAGCCACACTGGCCGCCTCCTGGTCAGCGGGGTCCCGGGAGGGGATGAGTGGGCTCAGAGAGCGAGTGGGCGCAGAGGGAGGGCCGCGCCCTGAGCCCCGGCCCCAGGCCCTTCTTGCAGCTGAATGAGCTGCTGAGTGGGCGAGCGGGGCCCACAGGCAGCCAGACTCCCCGAGACCCCGGGACTCTGAGGGGCCTCGGGGAGACACATCCAGCCTCACAGGAGGGACTGTGTTCCCTGTGTCCTGGGCCCAGAAGGCACCCCCTCTTTGACCCCTTGACCCCAGCAGTCTCACTGGTAGAAATTCACCATGAACACACCACAGGGCCAAGTGCACAGAGATGCCTCACAGTGCGTCTCCGGCAGCCAAACGCTGCTGAGGGCCTGATGCCACGGCCTGGGCGGCCTTGGAGACGGGCCACATGCAGATTCCAGAGTGGGGGACGGTGGAGGACGGTGGGGGACGGTGGGGGCAGTGGGGTCCCGGCAGGTGATGAGGGACGGTCTCGCACGAGCCCATCTTTGTGAAAACGACAGGACTGCATGCAGAGGAGAGCCTGGGAGGGAGATGTTTGCTCTATTTCGTTCTGCATGTTCCTCCCTGTTCTCCGATTTCTCAAAGAGCGTGTGTCACCTTTATAATCAGAAAACAGAAGAATGAGCTGATTTAAGATCAACGGCCCGCTAACCACGGTGCCTGAGTTGTGCGTGACACCCGGAGAGGCCAGCCCCTGTGACATGCGTGCGGGTGGCCCTAGAGCTGTGTCCACAGCTACACTCCGAGCCCCGTCTGCTGCCCCGGCGGGGGGGGGCGGGGGGGGGGGGACTATAATGTCGTTTTATTTTCCACATTTGACTTTTGTGACTGTTGTTCAGTGATTATGCCCTTCATGTGCAATTATGGACAACAGGCTTTTCTCACTTCAGCACGCTTAGTCCGATTCCCTAAATCCGACAGAGATCAGCGCGTGCCCGGGACTGCGCTCATGACAAAGAGCGCTGTCTCTGCCGGGAGGGGCCCCGTGGGACACACTCGTGGAGGGCGGTCATTCGAGGCCCGGTGTGGATTCTTGCTCCTTCGTGTTATCCTGCCCAGATCCGGGAACTCTCTCACAGCTCCCGCTCCACACGGAGGCCGGAGGCCGGAGGCAGGAGGCAGGAGCTAGGAGGCAGGAGGCTGGAGCTAGGAGGCAGGAGGCTGAAGCTAGGAGGTAGGAGGTAGGAGGTAGGAGGCAGGAGGTAGGAGGTAGGAGGCAGGAAGTAGGAGGTAGGAGGTAGGAGGTAGGAGGTAGGAGGCTGGAGCTAGGAGGCTGGAGGTAGGAGGTAGGAGGTAGGAGGCAGGAGGCTGGAGCTAGGAGGCTGGAGGTAGGAGGTAGGAGGTAGGAGGCAGGAGGCTGGAGCTAGGAGGCTGGAGGTAGGAGGCAGGAGGTAGGAGGCTGGAGGTAGGAGGTAGGAGGCTGGAGGTAGGAGGTAGGAGGCAGGAGGCAGGAGGTAGGAGGTAGGAGGCAGGAGGTAGGAGGTAGGAGGCAGGAGGTAGGAGGTAGGAGGCTGGAGCTAGGAGGCAGGAGGCAGGAGGCAGGAGGTAGGAGGCTGGAGGCTGGAGCTAGGAGGTAGGAGGTAGGAGGTAGGAGGTAGGAGGCAGGAGGCTGGAGCTAGGAGGCTGGAGGCTGGAGGTAGGAGGCAGGAGGTAGGAGGCTGGAGGTAGGAGGTAGGAGGCTGGAGGTAGGAGGTAGGAGGCAGGAGGCAGAAGGAAGTTTCTGGGCCGTTGATAGGAGAGAAGGAGTTCTCCAGGCATCTAGCAGAGAGGATTGGAGGAAGGCAACCCTGTTTCGATACAGTTAACAACAGAGGAGTGAGCGATTGCACACCAACCCTTTCTGCAAACCCTCCCACGTATAGAGCGATGGGCACGGACAGGCCGGCCCAGGGCAGGTGGGAGTCGGGGCAGAGAAGCAGCGTCTGGCGCGGCCCAGGGTGCGCCGCCAGCTCCTGGGACAGGCCGTGGCGTGGCGGTGGAGTGGCGGTGGCGGTGGGGAGACCGGGGCTGACAAACTTCACTGTGGGGGTGACCGTTTGCCGTGACGGCCTCTCTCCTCGTGTTCTGGTCCCGTCGATGTTGATGACAGGCGTCGCCACGTGCATGTCCGTGTGGGGAGCATGAGGGCATGTTCACAAATCCCGCCACGAGACCTGGTGTAACGAGGGCCGGAGCGGGTTAGAAACGGCTGCTGGAATCTCACTCTGTTTCCTGGTTTGTTCATTCATGCTAATGACATCTGTGTTGCCTGCCTGGTCGCTGTGTACCTGTCCTTCCTTCTGTTCATGAAACCTCTGTTTAGAGACACTCTCCACCCCAGGGCATTGCTAGCATTCCCTTCCGTAGTGACAGGTGGACAGACCCCCGTGGTTCCCTCCTCACCTTCTACCCCAGAAAAATGCCATTTTTAACACAATTCAGGGAGTCCAGTGCTGTGGCCTGGAGCCCAGACGGCAGGAACTTGGTCATCTCCGCTCCCTGCCTGCTCCTGCCTCAGGCCCCCCTCCAAAGCACTCCCGGACAGAGGGAAGGAAAGCTATCGGCCCCAAGAGATGCAGCTCCTTCCAGGTCTGCAGGCTCTTCATCTCACCCCCGGCCCAGTGCCTGGGAACTTCGAGGCTCTCAGTAAACTGAATGAGGAAGGGGAGGGAGGGAGGCGGGGGGGAGGGAGGAAGGAAGGAGTGGGTGAATGGACGTGTGCTTGGGTAAATAACTGATGGGTGAACGGATGAGTGGTTGGGTGGATGGATGAGTGGGTGGGTTGGTGGGTGAGTGGGTAGGTGGGTAGCTGTGTGGGTGAATGGATAGATGAATAGTTGGGTGGGTGGTTTGGTGGCTGAGTGGGTGGGTGGGTAGTTGTATGGGTGGGTAGTTTTATGGGTGAATGAATAGATGAATAGTTGGGTGGGGGAGTGGGTGGGTTGGTGGGTGAGTGGGTGAGTGGGTAGGTGGGTAGTTGTAAGGGTAGGTAGCTGTATGGGTGAACAGACAGATGAATAGTTGGATGGGTGGTTTGGTGGGTGAGTGGGTGGGTGGGTAGTTGTATGGGTGGGTAGTTGTATGGGTGAATGGATAGATGAATAGTTGGGTGGGTGGTTTGGTGGGTGAGTAGGTGGGTGAGTAGTTGTATGGGTGGGTAGTTGTATGGGTGAATGGATAGATGAATAGTTGGGTGGGGGAGTGGGTGGGTTGGTGGGTGAGTGGGTGAGTGGATAGGTGGGTAGTTGTATGGGTAGGTAGCTGTATGGGTGAACAGACAGATGAATAGTTGGATGGGTGGCTTGGTGGGTGAGTGGGTGGGTGGGTAGTTGTATGGGTAGGTAGTTGTATGGGTGGGTAGTTGTATGGGTGAATGGATAGATGAATAGTTGGGTGGGTGGTTTGGTGGGTGAGTAGGTGGGTGGGTAGTTGTATGGGTGGGTAGTTGTATGGGTGAATGGATAGATGAATAGTTGGGTGGGTGGTTTGGTGGGTGAGTAGGTGGGTGGGTAGTTGTATGGGTGGGTAGTTGTATGGGTGAATGGATAGATGAATAGTTGGGTGGGTGGTTTGGTGGGTGAGTAGGTGGGTGGGTAGTTGTATGGGTGGGTAGTTGTATGGGTGAATGGATAGATGAATAGTTGGGTGGGTGGTTTGGTGGGTGAGTAGGTGGGTGGGTAGTTGTATGGGTGGGTAGTTGTATGGGTGAATGGATAGATGAATAGTTGGGTGGGTGGTTTGGTGGGTGAGTGGGTGGGTGGGTAGTTGTATGGGTGAATGGATAGATGAATAGTTGGGTGGGTGGTTTGGTGGGTGAGTGGGTGAGTGGGTAGTTGTATGGGTGAATGGATAGATTAATAGTTGGGTGGGTTTGGTGGGTAAGTGGGTAGTTGTATGGGTGAACAGATAGATTAATAGCTGGGTGGGTGGATGAATGGATGGGGAGATAGGGAGATGACTGATGGCTGTGTGGGTGAATGGGTAGGTGTGTGGACAGATGGATAGATGATGAATAGCTAGATGGGTGAGTGGGTGGGTTGGTGGGTGCCAGAGTGGATGAGTAGTTGGGTGATGAGTGGATGGACGGTTGTTGAGGTGTGTGTGGGGAGAGAGGTAGATCCTGATCATGAGAAACACAGAACCTTGGTTCCTGTGGAGAAATGCTGAACCCAACACGTGGGTTCCAACCCCAGATCCGACGTTGACGTGAGTATGAACTTGGACCGCTCCTTCACGTCTCTAAGCCTTGTCTTCTTGTGACAAAGAGGAAGTTGGTCCTGCCCTGCTCACCTCACAAGCTGCTGGAAGAACACACATCCAGGAAGACTTGGTGGGAACTCGAGGGCACTCCTGGTGCTGGGGACACCTTGCAGGGCTGGGTCCAGTCGGTGGTAAGCATCTGAACTTGGAACCCAGACGGACAGTTTGAGTCCTGGCTCCACCACTCTCCAGGCGTATAGCCTTGGCCTGGTGACGCCTTCTCGGTGTCCTCCTCTGTCACATGGAGGTGATGACGGTGGCAACCATCCCTCAGGGCTGAGTGAGGGTACAGGCGGGTAATTCCAGAAAGCGCCCGGCACAGCACCAGGCAGGGGTGCAGCGGTGGATCTGAGGCCGGCCTTCTGGGGTCACAGAGAAGAGACCCAACCCCCGTCCCCGCAGCAGAGTGCCCCGGAGGCACGGGGAGTTCTGGGACAGCCAGCCCAGCGGCTGCTAAATGCAGGAATGTGTCCGCATAAACGGGCAGCATGGGGAGAGCTCAGGGCTCTGCAGAGAGAGGCCGTGACCCAGAGAGGGTCACCCATCATTACCCAACCTGAGCCCCTGGTCAAGGAGACCGAGACCCGAGACCCACCCAAGAGCATCGGGGGCTCAGGGGGCAGCAGAGCTCGGGCACTCATCCCGGTGGCAGACCCTCCCGCCCGGGAGCAGGGGCCTGGCCCCGGCAGGATGGCCACCTCCTGGGAGCAGCGTGCACAGGCAGGGGCTGCAAGAGTTGGGGGAACAGCAGGGCCACCCTTTGCATCAATTGTGGGGCCATCTCAACTTTCTGTTTAAATGTTTATTTATTATTATTTCTTAAATATCTTTTTATTGATTTCAGAGAGGAAGGGAGAGGAAGAGAGAGATAGGAACATCATTGAGGAGAGAGAATCATGGATCAGCTGCCTCCTGCACGGACCCCAACTGGGGATGGAGCCTGGGGCCCTGCATTCCTAGGCCTACGCTCTATCCACTGAGCCAAACCAGCTAGGGCTCGAGTTCCTTTTTAAATTTGACGTTCAGTTTGCTGCGGGACTTCAACAGGAAGGTGAAGGAGAAAGAAGAGGTGGCTGGTGGCACAACATCTCCCCCCACACCCTCAGGGGCCTCTAATTCTCCAGTTCAGGGTCTGGGCTCACAAACATCAAGGGCCAAGAGTGTCAGACATGGAGGGGCTGGAGGGCCCGGAGCAGGGGACCCAGGGGGGACACCGCTGAGCCTGGAAGAGATTTCTCTCCGGTTTGGGGGCCCTCCCGTCAGAAACGTTCAGGTGCCTCCAGGGCCCCCCCACGCCAGGCCCAGGTGGAGGCACCCAGGCGTGAAGGAGCGAGGAGGACGCAGGTGCCGCTCCCGGGAGGGAAATCACCTTGTTTGTTTCCGAGTTCCTCTTAAAATAGAGTCTGGGTCTCGGTCTCGGGTTGAAAACAATAACTGCTCGCTGTAAACAACGCGAAAAGGACAGAGAAACAAACAGGGGGGCAGAGATGCACCCCCACATTCGCCCAGAAGAGCCGCTGCTGTTATGCGGACGGGCCTCCTGTTTTCCTTGTAAACTGTGATGAGCACCATCGATAAATAAAACGCACCTGCAGAGCTAAAGAGTCATAATAATCATGGTGATCATTGCACATGGCCCTGAATGTACTAGTGACCGAATTGTTCATTTTAATACATTTCTATTGATTTCAGAGAGGAAGGGAGACGGAGAGAGGGATAGAAACATCAATGATGAGAGAGAATCATGGATCAGCTGCCTCCTGCACGGCCCACATTGAGGATCAAGCCCAAACCTGAGCCTGTGCCCTGACTGGGAATCGAACCCTGACCTCCTGGTTCATAGATTGACACCCAACCACAGAGCCCCGCCGGCCGGGCCTAATTGCTCGTTTTAAAATGGCGAATTCCATGGGAGGTGAACTTCCCGTCCGTTAGGTCCCAGGCCCAGAACTCGGGCAGGACCCCAGGATCCCCGCGTCCTTCACTCTTCCTTCTAGCTTTACCTCCTCGGTGGGTGCCCTTAACCCAGCGATTTCTCTGCTGTTGAGCGTCACCCAGGCTGAGCTGGGCGGCGGGTGACTTCTCTCTCTCCCCAGGGCGCCTGACCGCACCCTGCGGGCCCCACCGTCCCGCCTGGGCCTGGGGGGTCTGTCCAGGGCCCTGCATTTGTGCAGCGCATTGCTTCTCTGTTTTGTTTTAAAAAATGGAGACAGCTTAATTTTTCTCCCTGAGTATACAGAGAAATACAAATACTCTTTAAAAATAAAACAGCAGTAAAAATATAAAGGAGTTTCCAGCACAGCCTGCAGTTCCGTGCTGGTTGTATCTGGTGTGTGTCCTTCCAAATATGACCTTGAATTTCACATAGAGGATAGGATGATAGATAGATGATAATAATAAATGATCGATGATAGATAATACATAATGACAGGTGATAGATAATAAATGATAGATGACAGATAGATGACAGACGGAAGAGTTTTTCTTTGTTTTAATGATAGGAAATGTTCTTTTATTTTTTTTCCCCAATTTACCCAAGTTCAGAAGGGCCAGAGTGTGTTTTATTTTGTTTGGTTTGTTTTGTTTTCCCCACCGAAGTGCAAATAGCTTTATCCACTCCATCTGGATGGATTTCTTTTCCTGGGACCTGCAGTAACCTCACCGATGGAAAGAACAGAGCCACACTCTGTTCTTTTATTTTTTAATGTATTTTTTATTGCTGATAGTATGACAGCTATCTCCCATTCCCCCCCATCTCCTTCCAGCCCCCCCCCCCCAAGGTCTTCACCCCTGTTGCCCGTGTCCATGGGCTGTGCAGTAACCATGTAAGCTCTGGGTTTATCTCTTCTCGTCCCCCAGCCCCCATGGGGGTAGGGTGGCTGCTCCATGCCTCCAGCTTCGGGTCTTGTTCTGTGGGTCGGGTCATTTTGTTCATTAGATCCCACGCTTAAGGGAGCTCATGTGCCATTTGTCTTCCTCCGTTTGGCTGCTTTCGCTCGGCATACTTTCCAGGAAGAGTTTGTCTTCGCGCTGAGCAGCAACCCCGCCGGTGTGGGTCACCTGGGTGTGCACCCCACTGTGGGCCCCTATCCCCGTCCCACCACTGACTTCAGGGGGGCCCTCCCGAGCCCTCCCCCCAGGAGTCAAACAGAGGTCAGGCCCTCTGAGGCCCTGGAAGGAAGGTGCAGACCCTCCCACACCTTCCAGAGAGGGAAGCACGCGCTGCCACCACCCCCTACCCGCCCCCACCCTGGCCTGGGAGCACCCCTGGGTCTAAGGAAGGGACTGCACAGCCGTGAAAGAGAGGAACCTGGGGACACCACCATCCCATCGTCCCACCCCAACCCCAGCTCTGCTCTGAAGTGAGGCCCGAGGGCCCGAGGCCTCTCCCAGCTCCTCGGAGTCCCCCCACCAGGGACCTGAGCAGGCCTGGCCCCTTCCCCAGGAGGCCTTGACCTCTGCACACACTCACACACACATGCACACACACTCACACACACATGCACACACACTCACACACAGACACACACACACCACACACACACAGACATACACACACTCTCACACACACAGACACACACACAGACATACACACACACTCACACACACACACACAGAGACACACACACAGAGACACACACTCTCACACACACACAGACACACACACACCCCACACACACACAGACATACACACTCTCACACACACACACAATCTCACACACAGACACACACACTCTCACACACACACAGACACACACAAACACAGACACACACACAGGCTCACACACATACACACATGCTGCTCCCTGTGTAGCCCCGGCAGCAGGAGCCTCCAGGGGAGGAGAGGACTGGGGGCTGTGAGCTCAGCCCCTGGCTGCTGCTGGGGCGGGAGGGGGAGGCTGCAAGGCTGGGAGCGAGGGCCTGGGACTGTCCCGAGGTCAGCGGGCCGGGGGCGGGGGCTGGGGCTGCCCGTGAGGCTGTGGGGGACACACGAGGACCTGTTGGTGGTTCCCAGGGTTAGAGCGCAGGGAGGGTGGGTGTCCCCTCTGCCCTGAATAGCACATGGTCCCCGTTTCTGAGGTCGGAGGCCCCCAGTCCAGCCTCAATGTGGGGGCTTCAGCAGGAGGCCTTCAGCCCCCCCCCCCCCACGGTCTCAGAGCCCAGGTGTCAGACTCATCAGCTGCCCCAGAAGCCGGAGGGAAGCCGGGGGTCACGGGGAACCCAGAAGGGCCAACAGAAAGTGGGTGCCAGCCACGCAGCTCACAGGAGAAGCCAGGCCCACAGGCCGCAAAGGACCAGGACTCGAGGCGCATTGCTCTCCCCAACAGGCACCCACACGCCCTGGTCCCAGGGGCCCCTCTCGGCCGAGCTCCCCCTGCGACCTGCACCCTGAGGCAGGGGCCACAGTCAAGGCCAAGGAGCTGCCGCCCTCCAGGCCTCCTGGCCTCCTTCCTGGGCCTCAGGCCTGAAGCACATTCCAGGCTGAGCTCGCACCCCACCCAGGGAGGTCGGGGTGGGGGCAGCCCCGACTGGAACAGGGGCCTGGGGGACCTCCCTGTGAGCGGTCCCGGCCCAGCCCAAGGGGACACGGGAAGGTGTCTGTTGTCATGAGTGTGATACACAACCTCCGGGAGGACAAGCTGGCTCCTCCTGCCACCCCCTTCGGGCCTCGGGGAGCACAGTGGCCCAACTGCCCCAGGTCCCTCCCGGTGGGCCAGGCCCCACCCCAGCTCTCCCAAGCCCAAGGGGCTCGAGTGTACCCCTGGGGAGAGGCGGGTCAGGAGCTGACCCGGGAGCAGGACGGCCAGGCCGTCACCACACACCGGGTACGCGTGGTGCCCCCACAGGGATGTCACCACCCTCCTCCCCTGACTGTCTTCCCTGGGCCGCAGGGAGGGTCCTACCCAGCTGGCTTCCTGGTCATCACCTCCCAAGTGTCCCTGTGCAGTGCCCCCTCCCGCTCACGCACACATCCACACACACACGCCCACATGCACACATCCACACGCACACATCCACACGCACACATCCACACCCACACATCCACACGCACACATCTACACGCACACGCTCACACGCACACATACACACGCACACACCCACACACACGCGCACACATCCACACACACGCTCACATGCACACATCCACACCCACATGCTCACACGCACATGGCACACACAGCCCACACACTCACCCAGGCGCACACCCGAGCCGACAGTGCCCTCTAGTGGCCGCTCTTGTCATTGCCCTAAAAGGTCCCCAGGAGCCTCATGGGAAACCAGGCTGCACAAAGCTGAAGGTCATTCTCTGCTTTCCCGGGAGGCATGTGACCTGGCCAAGGTCACACAGGAGGCGGGTGGGGGAGCCCTGCCCCCGACCCCTAAGCCAGTGCTCTCGGCCCCCCCCCCCCACCTCCCACTCAGCCTGGGCGCTCAGATCCCAGCTCCCAGGGCCCTGCCACAGTGGGGGGTCTTGTACCCCCCCCCACCTTCCACAGGCACAGGGTCCCGTGGGCCCCCTCCTCCCCCAGAGAAAAAAACAAGCGCCTTTCATTCCACACGTCGCTACTGAGCAGCCCCAGCGCCGGGCTGCCTCAGGCCCTGGAGTGGCCCTGAGACCTGGTCCTGCAGCAGAGTCCAGGGGCACAGGCCCAGCGAACCCCACATGAACGCCACGTGGGGCGGGGAGAGCCGCGCTACTGGTTAGATGGTGGTCACAGAGGCCATCCTGGGAGCCGCCAGGACACTAGCGGGGAAGGTGCCTGGGAACGGGTGCCCGGGCAGAGGAACAGCAAGTGCAAAATCCACAGGCTGCGGCCCTTGGCACCGACATGGTGGTCTTTGGGGAAGGGGTCTTTGGGCAGTAATTCGGGTTGGATGAGGTCAGGGGGGGGCCCTGGGGATGGGGAGGGATGAGGGGAGGCCCTTAGAAAGAGAGGGAGAGAGAGACGTCAGCATCTACCTCCATCCCCAGCTCCCCGTCTCTCCACGCGCAGACGGAAGGCCAGACGGGCTCACATCAGGCACCGAACCTGCAAACGCCGGATCTGCGGCACCCCAGCCCCCCGAGCTGCGGAAATCGATGCCCGCAGCGCACCCACCCAGTCCCCGGTGTTGAGCCAGGACAGCCGGGGCGCAGGGGTGCAGGTCAGGGCTGGGCTGGAAAGGACATGGCCCCGGGGAGCGGAGGCAGGTGGAGGACGGGCCCCCAGGACGGACACGCGTAAAGATACTCCCACCCCTGGCCGCCCACGGGCAGCGGAGCGCCCTGCAAAGGGGCCTCTGTGACCAGGGCCCAGGGGGACGCAGTGCGGGGTGCCCGCCGGCCTGGCTCCCAGCCCTGCCAGCGTCGGCCCAATGGGCCGGTGAACAGAGGGACCCAGGTGGCAGGCACAGGAGCGGCCCTGAGCTGGTGGGCACAGTCTCCCCCTTACCCAGCTGGCCCGCGTGCTGCTGCCACCTAGTGGCTCACCCGCCCAGAACTGCGAACCACAGGGAACCCCAGGTACAGCACCGTTCCCTGGGGGCGCCCCCGGGAGCCGCCTGGTGGCGAGTTGATGCCAAGGCACCTCTTGCATCACCGAAGGGCACCGATTCTGGGTGGGGACTCGCTGTCCCCGCCTGTGATGCTTCTTCCAGCGCCGCCCTCCCTGGGCGCTCGGGTTGTCTCAGCCACCATCGCGGCTGTCCCCCCAAAGCACCGCGTCTAACCGGGGACTTGTTCCCCAGACAAGGACCTGCGCCAGGGGTTCTCTCGTCTGAGTCTGAGCGTAGATATATGTACCCCCGTTGCCCAGAGGCGACCGGCCTCACGCAAGAAGCAGAGAGGCTTACTGAGGGCTCTGCGGTGGGAGCAACACCTTGAGAGGTAGCCGTCTGGGTTGCAATGCGCGCTTTGAATCAAAGACCATTCTGGGGTGCGGCCCCTCTCCCACAGCCGAGCTCCTTGCGCCTGGGAACCGGAGGTGGAGGCAGGAATGTCTTCCTTCTCAGAGTCCTGCGGATGCACTCACTCTGACCTCTGCGGCTTCGGAGAGCCTAGCTCCCCGCGGATCATGCTCCCACCAGGGGGCGCTACGGTCGCTCCAACGGGCAGGGAAGAGGCTCGGGTTGGACTCCTAGAAATCAGGCTGCAGTTACACCAGGACTTTGTCCAGACCTGAGGGCACCAAAGGCTCCATTGGCCTCTCGGGACCTCTTAGGACTCAGAGCCTCAAAGCACGAAGGTTTAGATCTGCCGCCACCGCCAGGAGAAGATCCGTGACCGGCTGAGGTTCCGGCTGAGGCCCAGAGAAATAACAATATCGAATCGGTGGCGGGAGAAACAGGTCGTAGACAGTAACGATGACCTCATGACGAGGGTGGCCAGGTTTAGCAAATTACAAACAACACAGGTGTCCAGTTAAATGTGGATTTCAGGTAAACAACGAATAACTTTTTCGTGTAAGTTGTGTCACATGAAATAGTTGGGGCATCCTTATACTAAAAAATAAAATAAAATAAAATCATTGTTTGCACGGCCTGTGGCTTATCTCACAGCCCCATTTTCATGACCGATGCCCCAAGAACTGCAGGAACTTCGCACGTTTTTTTCTTGGCTCGTTCTATGTCCATATGTGTTTGTATTTCTTAACCACATTCTCTCTTCTCGGTATTGCTATCTATAATAATAAAAGAGTAAATTGCTAATTAGACTGGACAGCCGAATGACCTTCCGGACGTCCTTCCAGATGACCTTCCGGAGGAAGCCGGGGCTGCGAGGGCTGAGCCCCTTGCACAGATTTCGTGCATTGGGCCTCTAGTGTTTATATTCAGGTTGTTGGAGGCCAGGAGGATATTCAGTGGAACTGTGGCTGGCCTTGAGAAGTTAATAGAGTTCGCTGTGTGTTCCATGACTCATGGGAGCATGTGTCTCCTCATTGGAGAGGGAGGCGGAGATTTTTGTAAAAAGGAGAGATGCTGCTCAGATGAAAACAGTGGCTTTGCCAGCTGGTGCAGTACCAGGCTTTGCCAATAGAGGGTGCTGGAGGCACACTGCAAGGCCATAGCCCTGAGAAGGCCTCTCCCACATTTCCCAGCTTTCTCTCTTTTTTTATTGAGCACAAGAGCCGGCGATTGGTGCGGGGGTGGCCGGTCTCCCTTCAGTGACCCTGACTGACCGGTTCCAGCTCTGCACTCAGGCCCTCTGCTGTCCACCTGGCAGCCACTCCTGCAACAAGTCCAGCTTCCTGTCGGGGCGAAAGACCACCGCCTGCCTCCCACGCCTTCTGGCCATGGTGGGCCACTTCTGGGCACCAGCCCAGGCCCCCACTCTCTGGCCAGGGGCCAGCTGTCCTGCCAGCCAGACTCAGACAGCTGTTCCCCGAAGCCGCCTGGCCTTCCCCAGCCGCCCCCTTACACGGCACCTTTTCCTTCTGAACCATTCATTCATTCATTCATTCACTCACTCACTCACTCACTCAAATATTTATGGAAGGCTTGCTGTGTGCCAGACACTGTTCTACTAAGCACGTGTGTGCGAGTGTTGTACAGACATGTATGCCTTCTTTTCTCTTAGTCTACACCTAGGAGTGGCCTGACCGGGCCCTGTGAGACGCAGTGAGCTAGCGCCCTCAGCAGCCACCCAGCTGTTTTCCGAGGAGGATGGACAATTCTCCTTCCACGAACGGTGTGGAGACAGGAGTGGGCAGAGAAGGAAACACGACAGAGTCTCGCCTTATGTTTAAGAGAGCGAGAGAGACTACAAACCAACTACGGACCTCAGAGATCACAGCAGGCCGCGGGAGGCTGTGATACGCATTTTGAATTTGTTCCCAAGTTTTCCGTTTCACACAGGATAGGCTTCTGCTGTCCGTGTGACTTGGCTGCATTTTTTTTTTTTCACTCGACATTGTGTTCTGGAGACCTGGCCGTGATCACATATAGAGCCAGGTCATTTCTACTAATTGCTGACGCGTTCAGCATATGCATGTACCACTGTACTGATCTATACGTATGTGTGTATATTTTACATCAGTATGAACCTCTGCTGGGGCTTAAACAATAAGGTCTTTATTGTCACACCAACCTGAGCAACACGAGGCAAGTAGTTCTCTGGACTGGGTGACGTAGAGGCTATAAAAACCCATCTCAAGCATCACCCAAAATCAACATATATATATATATATATATATATATATATATATATACACACGTTTGTGAGTATCCTAGGTATATATGCAATACCAGCATATGGTATATGCCGTGTGTGTGTGTGTGTGTGTGTGTGTGTATTGTATAGAGTAGACATTTAGTTTTCCAACGTTTTGCTTCTACAAACAGTGCAATATTCTCAATAATACCCAGATGTGGCCGCGGAGGCGGAGGGCGTGCGCATGCTCAGTCCCTGCTCCCCGTTCCAGCGGTGCTCATGCCCGCCAGCGGGTGGGGTCCTAGTTCCCTGACTCTTGGCAACACCGGATATTGCCATGTTTCTCCGCTGTCACCCCACCCTCTCACACCCCCCTTTCCATTTCCTGTGGACAAGCATCGCTCTTCACCCATCAGCACTGCTACCACCCAGGACTGATTCTCTGAAAAGTCACGTGTGAGGGCAGCCCCTGCGGGCTCCCCGGGCCTCCGTCAGGGCTGCACAGAGAGTAGCTCCCATCCCGAGTCAGCCTCGCACCAGGCCCCACAGACTCCACAGGTGAACCCAGCCAGGCCCCGGCCGCCCTCCCCGTGTGAGGCAGGAGCCCTCGCCCAGGGCTGGGCAGTGGAAGTACAGTGGGGCCTTGACTTATGAGTTTAATTCGTTCTGAGACCGGAGACCGAGCTCGTTAAGGAGCTCGTTAACTCAAATTACTCTGTCAACTCAAAGCAAAAAATCGGCCGAGAGACAGCTGGTATCTCAAAAACCTCATTAATCGGGACACTCGTAAGTCAAGGCCCCACTGTAACTGCTCATTCTGGGCAGAGCTGCCACGTGACAGTTGGTTTGGAATGTTCTGGGGTCTGAGACCGTCTGGGAGCCAAGCAGACCGGTCACGGGTCCATCCTGGGGACCCCTGGTCGTGACAAGGGCTCAGGCGAAAGATCCGACTCTGAGCGTGTCTGTGTGTGTGTGTGTGTGTCTGTCTGTGTGTCTGTGTGTGTGTCTGTGTGTGTCTGTGTGTGAGTCTGTGTGTGTGTCTGTGTGTGTGTCTGTGTGTGTGTGTCTGTGTGTGTCTGTGTGTGTCTGTGTGTGTCTGTGTGTGTGTCTGTGTGTGTGTCTGTGTGTGTCTGTGTGTGTCTGTGTGTGTCTGTGTGTCTGTGTGTGTGTGTGTGTGTGTGTGTGGCAACCTGCTGCGTTTTCCCGAGGGACCTAGAGGGCTTCGCTTGCAGGAGAATGAGCAGGAGGCCGCTCCGAGTTTGGGTTCCGTCCCTGACGTGGTCTGTGCCTGCGTTTCCTTGTCCTATGTTGGTGGGCGGCCTGGACCGTCCCAGGAAGCCTGAACCAGTGACAAGGGTGACAGATGATTGGCTCTCTGGCGGAGAAGGACAGAGAAATTGTGAGAGTACCTGTGGGCGGGGTTTTCTATCAATGAACCACAGAGGCCGGGTCATTGGCACAGGGCCTGGGGGAGTTTTTACTGCACAGCACTCCGCATCATCTGTCCAAAGAATCACCACAACCACCCTGGCCGGTGTGGCTCTGTGGATAGAGCATCAGCCTGAGGACTGGAAGGTCCCAGGTTCAATTCTGGTCAAGGGCACATGCTTGGGTTGTGGGCTCGATCCCCGGGGGGGGGTTGTGCAGGAGGCAGCCGATCAATGACTCTCTCTCATCATTGATGTTTTTATCTCTTTCTCCCTCTCCCTTCCTCTGTGAAATCAATACAAATATACATATTTTTTCAATCACCACAACCAACTGCAATTTTTACACCTGCTATTGAGATTGTGGCTGGAGTCAGCATATCCTGGCCAGGAAAAGCGTCCTGCTCTGCAGCGCCACCTCCTGGTCATGGAGAGACAGACCTCAATGCCATGAACAACCTTAACTCACTGCTGCCCCCTGGGGTCTGTGACCCAGCGCCGCCTCCTCGCTGAGCTGCTGAGCGAATGGCCGCCTCTCTCAGCTCCTCCACCCCCTGAAGCTCCCCGGCCTCTTCGCCTTCTGGATGGGGACACAACGCTGTGGTCCCTGGAAGACCTCCTGCCGGAGGGGACCCCCTGCACAGAGACTGTCAAAGTGCTCCCCCATTAAAGCCCAGGGTGTGTTCTTGGTTTATATCTAAGTAATATATGTTTATTGATTTCAGAGAGGAAGGGAGAGGAAGAGAGAAATAGAAACATCAATGATGAGAGAGAATCACTGACTGGCTGCCTCCTGCACGCCCTCCAACGGGGATCGAGCCTACAACCTGGGCTTGTGCCCTGACCTGGAATCTAACCGTGACCTCCTGGGTCCTAGGTCGATGCGGAACCACTGGGCCTCGCCAGCCGGTCCACATCACCTTTTTAAAACGGGCCACTCACAACTGTCGCAGACTCCAGGCACCAAATCCTGGCTGCTCTCGGTCTAGGGCCCTTGTCGGCAAACTGCAGCTCTCGAGCCACAGGCGGCTCTTTGCCCCTTGAGAGTGGCTCTTCCTAGGCCTTAGGAGTACCCTAATTAAGTTAATAACAATGTGCCTACCTAAATAGTTTAAGTTTAAAAAATTTGGCCCTAAAAAGAAATTTCCATCGTAGTACTGTTGATATTTGGCTCTGTTGACTAATGAGTTTGCCGACCACTGCTAGGGGGTTAATAAAGCTGCTATAGGCTTCCACGTGCTGGTTTTTCTGTGGGAAGAAGATTCAGATTTATTTTAATTTATTTTTAACTGAGATGTAATTGGCATTAATTAGTGTCAGGTGTACAACATAATGACGCTGTGAGGTGTAAACTGCAGAACCATCCCAGAATGCGTCTCCTTGACCTCAGCCATCAGACGTGGCTACAAGCTCTGCTATTTCTTGTGCTGAGAACAGTTAAGATCCAGTCTCTCAGCTGCTTTCACAGACACAGTGTGACAGCGCCCCCTGCCGGGTCCCCATGCTGTCCACACTCCCAGAGCCAGGTAGTCACAGCCAGAAGTGTCTCCTCCTGGACCCCTTCACCCACTGGGACCACCCCCTTCAGCGCCCACCATGGCACCCCCCAATCTGCTATAGTGACAGCTGTGAATTGCCGATTTTTGTGCTTAAAATCACAGAGCAAATGGAAACCAGTCACACCCCTTAAAGGGACTAAATCCTGATGGGATGGAACAGGGCCAGGGGTCCTTCCAGCACAGCACACAGTGCTGAGCCCCAGGCAGGGGCGGGGCCCACCAGCTGTCAGTCACCTCAGCCTCACAGGCCCAGTGAGTGCAGCCCAGGGGGAGGGAACAGGGCCCCAGAGTGGGGAGAGGCCTTCCCTTCTTCCTGGGCCCAGGGCTTCAGCGAGGAAATAAGCAGAAGCCACAGGTCACAGGCTGAGCTGAACAGGCAGCTGCTGGAGAGCTCACCCCCTCGCAGACCAGAGGGGTTTTTTGTCACACTTCCCCACAGGCCTGAAGCACTGTGGGACCGCTGATACTGCTGTCGGGTGATGAGCAGTAATAGTCGGCCTCGTCCTCAGCCTGCAGCCCCGTGATGGTCAGGGTGCCTGAGTTTCCAGACTTGGAGCCAGAGAACCGATCAGGGACCCCTGAGGGTCGGTTGCTACTCTGATAGATGATGAGTTTGGGGGCCTTTCCTGGGAGCTGTTGGTACCAGTGCACATAGTAACTCCCAATGTTGGAGCTGCTTCCAGTGCAGGAGATGGTGACCCTCTGGCCCGGGGACCCCGACACTGAGGATGGCTGAGTCAGCACAGACTGGGCCCAGGATCCTGCAAGAGGGGGAGACACAGAGATGGTGAGTCTGGTTCTAGAGACAAGAGGAGGAAGCAGGGCCCATGTGTCTTCCCAAGGCCCCTTCCCCATCCCCTTATCCAGTCACCTGTGCAGTGAGCCAGGAAGGTGAGGAGGAGAGGGGCCCAGGCCATGGTGGAGGTCATCCCTGAGTCCTGCCTCCTGAGGCCCCACAGCTGAAGCAGAGCTCCCCACACCTCTCCCTTCCCCTCTTCATAGTCTGTGGGAGGGAGGGACCTGTTATGCAAATGAGACCCCATCTATCTGATCCCTCCCTGGGCACTGGGCAGGGCCCTCTGCCTGAGGATGGCCATTGGTGTGGGCGGGGGAGGGGCTGTGTGGGCCCAGGTTTGGGGAAGTCACAGCTGACAGCCCTGAGCAGATGGTCCTGGGCTTTGTCAGGGGCTGGTCCAGCTCTGAGCACCCAGATCCTCAGGAGCAAACCCCCAGCGCCCTCTAGTGTCCAGGCCCAGACACACCATTGAGTGACATGGGGGCCAGAACCCATGAGAGGCCACCTGTGCCTTCCCACTGCTCTGTCCTCTGCCCCTGCCCTAGGGCCAGGCCAGGGTCCCCTCTATGGCCTCCCCTCACCTCGGGGCACCTTCAGTCTCTACTCGGCGTCCTCAGGGGGAGTCTGACCACAGCTCCCGGGCTGGTCCGAGGTCAGGACTCAAGTGGCGGCTCCTGCACCAACTCTTAGACCAGGGTCAGGGCTCAGGTCAGGGCCAGAGCAGGCACAGCCCCGTGGGGGCACGTCCCCTTCTGTGCGGGACTCGGCTCTGTCTTGTGTGGGATTCACTCCTGGTGGCGGGAGGCCTCCTTCCCGTGGACACAGGGCCCCGAGGAGAAAGGGGCCCTTCCCCAGGGCTGGGCAGGGGCAGGAGGAAGCCCTCATGGGCTGTCCTCGTCCGGGGTCAGGGTCACTGTTATTTTCTGTCCATATTTCCTCCTCCTGACACCATCGTTCTCCATGAGCCGTGGGCTGTGGTCACTCCTGGGATCTGTTCTCAACGCACAGTCAGACGTTGGCATTTATCTGAGAGGAAAGGGGAACATGCAGGACGCGCTGAGCAAAACTGTGGTTAAAGTTTCTAATTGCTGTGCTAGGGCTTCATTTAATAACTTTATATATTAGTCACCACTCAGCCAGCTTGAAATGCATGTATGTTATTTTATGTGAAGGTCAAAATGAGGCTCATTTAAAAATTCTACAATGATGCATATTGGTGGAAATTGTTGTTAGAGGAATTGATGGAAAAGCATTGGAAACACTGTGCCTTCTGCTCTGGGTTGAAAGGTGTGAATTGACGTTTTCTAACATCAGTTTACATTTCAGTGTTGAGTTGGAAGCTGTGCCCTGTGGTCGGGTCCTGCCGGTTGGAAATCCATAGTCGCTGCCCAGTGACCCCCACGAGGAGGTTCCATCCGTCCCCGGAGGAGAAGCACCTGCCACAGGCCCTGGAGACGCCTTGTCACCAGCAGACCCCCAGCTTCACGTCTCGGGGTGACCATCCTGGGGGCCAAGTGAGGAAGCAGAGACCCAGCTTCCGATGGTCACACTGACAATGAACCTCCCAAACTTTGGGCCACAGATTCAGGCAGTTTCCACTGAAACCACTGGGGGCTGGAGGGGAATTAAATCATTCACAGGAGATGGGGGAGGCGGTTCTGGGGTAGGAGGAACCCTAACCAGCAGGAAGAAGGTGCTTCATGTCCTTTAAGATCTACGTATTAAAAACCTCCAACCAGCCTTTCTTCTTTTTTTTAGATATATGTTTATTGATTACAGAGTGGATGGGAGAGGGAGAGGGAGATACAAAGATCAATGATGAGAGAGAATCATGGATTGGCTGCCTCTTGCACAACCCCCACTGGGAATGGAGACCACAATCTGGACATGTGTCCTGCCTGAGCAGGATTTGAACCGTGACCTCCTGGTTCAAGGTCAATGCTCAACCACTGAGCCATGCCGGCCGGGACACATGGCCTTTTTAAATCATCCCAACCACTTATTGGAGGACATCCCGCCACTCACAGCTGTCACAGACTCCAGGCACCGACTCCTGGCTGCTCTCAGTCTGGGTGGGCGAGGGGGGTAATAAAGCTACTACAGACTTCCACCTGCTGGTTTTTCTGTGGGCAGAAGATTCAGATTCATTATTATTTCATTTTTTATTTTGATGTAATTGACATTAATTACTCTCAGGTTATGACATAAGGATTCTGTGAGGTGTAAACTGCAAAACCATCCCAGAATATGTTTCCTTGACCTCAGCCATCAGACTTGGCTACAAGTTCTGCTATTTCTTGTGCTGAGAACAGTTAAGATCCAGTCTCTCAGCTGCTTTCACAGACACAGTGTGACAGCGCCCCCTGCCGGGTCCCCATGCTGTCCACACTCCCAGAGCCAGGTAGTCACAGCCAGAAGTGTCTCCTCCTGGACCCCTTCACCCACTGGGACCACCCCCTTCAGCGCCCACCATGGCACCCCCCAATCTGCTATAGTGACAGCTGTGAATTGCCTGATTTTTGTGCTTAAAATCACAGAGCAAATGGAAACCAGTCACATAGCTTAAAGGGAGTAAATCCTGATGGGATGAAACAGGGCCAGGGGTCCTTCCAGCACAGCACACAGTACAGATCCCCAGGCAGGGGAGGGGCCTAGCCAGCTGTCACTCATCTCAGCCTCACAGGCCCAGTGAGTGCAGCCCAGGGGGAGGGAATGGGCCCTGCGGATGGGAGAGGCCTTCCCTTCCTCCTGGACCCTGAGCCTGGGAAAGCCACTGCTCTGAGTGACATGGAGGCCAGAGGGGAGGGAGGACCCTTCACCCCCAGGCAGGGTCCCCGGATGTACCTGGGCCCAGGGCCTCAGCCAGGGAATAAGCAGAAGCCACAGGTCACAGGCTGAGCCAAGCAGGCAGCTGCTGGAGAGCTCACCCCCTCGCAGACCAGAGGGGTTTTTGTCTCACTTCCCCACAGGCCTGCAGCACTGTGGCACCATTGAGAATGGTGTCCCATGTTGAGCAGTAATAGTCGGCCTCGTCCTCAGCCTGCAGCCCCGTGATGGTCAGGGAGGCTGAGCTGCCAGACCTGGAGCCAGAGAATCGGTCCGGAATCCCTGAGGGTCTGCTGCTAGTACCATAGATGATGCATTTGGGGGCCTTTCCTGGGAGCTGCTGGTGCCAGGACACATAGTTACCACGCTCAATGTTGTTGCCGCTTCCAGTGCAGGAGAGCGTGACCCTCTCGCCCAGGGACCCCGACACTGAGGATGGCTGAGTCACCACAGACTGGGTCCAGGATCCTGCAAGAGGGGGAGACACAAAGATGGTGAGTCTGGGTCTAGAGACAAGAGGAGGAAGCAGGGCCCATGTGTCTTCCCAAGGCCCCTTCCCGGTCCCCTTATCCAATCACCTGTGCAGTGAGCCAGGAGGGTGAGGAGGAGAGGGGCCCAGGCCATGGTGGAGGTCATCCCTGAGTCCTGCCTCCTGAGGCCCCACAGCTGAAGCAGAGCTCCCCACACCTCTCCCTTCCCCTCTTCATAGTCTGCGGGAGGGAGGGTCCTGTTATGCAAATGAGACCCCCCATCTATCTGATCCCTCCCTGGGCCCTGGGCAGGGCCCTCTGCCTGAGGATGGCCATTGGTGTGGGCGGGGGAGGGGCTGTGTGGGGCCCAGGTTTGGGGAAGTCACAGCTGACAGCCCTGAGCCGATGGTCCTGGGCTTTGTCAGGGGGCTGGGAATCAAACCCGGGACCTCTTTGATCAATCCACTGAGCCACACCAGCCGGCCGGATGTTAGCTTGAAATTCAAAGCTCAGCATGACCTTAAAGATGTCTGCCACACCCAGTTCCCTCATCAGCTGTATCACTTTTTTGTTTTTTTTATGTAAATAAAAGCACATGCTGACCCATTCCTCCCCCCACCGCTGCAGGTCTGTATTTTGCTTCTCACTTGGCCTCATGCTCTGAAGACCTTCACAGCAGCAGGCAGCTCGCTCTCGCTCTCCCTCAGAGCTGCCTGGTGTCCCAGCAGCCCGGGAGCAATAACCCAGGCCCTCCCACCCTCTGCCCTGCGGGCTCTGCCCCGGGAGCCATGGTACATGTAGGTCGCCGTGCAGGTGGCCGCTGTGACCAAGTTACCGAGCTGGGGCTGCGGGCCAGGTCCCCGTGTCTCCCTACCTGTGGGGACAACACAGATGCCTCCCGGATGCTGCTTCCACACCCACCTCGGGGTGCAGCAGCTGCTCCCAGGCCCAGCCCAGTGCCTCTGGCCTGTGGACGGTGTGCTCATCTGTGGGGTGAGAAATGGAGTGTTAGTTTCAGTTGCATTCCTGTTGTTGGGAATGACGAAGAGCCACTGGACTGTGGGTTCTTGGAAGAATGATCCGGACCTCTCGTCCACCATCCACCCGAACACCCAGCACCGGCTTTGAGTCGGCATCACACACCGCCCTCCCCTCCCCTTTGCCTCGGTGACTCCCTCTGGATGAGGAGGAAGCGCACAGCACAGGGAGACTCGCTGTGGCTGGCTTATCTGCTCCTGTTTGGTGGCTGATGTGGTGGCCCAGGGGGCTTTGTCAAGCTAGCGGGAGCTAGTCCGGCTCAGCCAGGGCGATCCTAGGGGCACCTTCTCAGCACCGGGCCCCTCCCCGCCCAGGCCGGTGTCCCTCTCCTCTGAGCAGGGTCCCTTCAGGGAGGGCCGTGAAGACCCTTGGAGCCTTCGTGTGGCCCCAACCTCAGCCCCTGTGCTCACAACTACCTTTGTCACAGCCACAGGCCCCTGGTCTCCTCAGGGGTGACCACGCCCAGGGCGCAGGCTGCCTCCGCTGGCAGAAGCCGGTGGCTGGCGGTTGGAAATACACAGACATTTTTAATGGAAGCAAAATGGGGCAACGGCATCACGGCCACCCGGGATTGAGCTCAGGTGAGGCGGGGCAGGCGCCGTGCCCATGTCATGGCAACTACAGCAGCCTGGCAGCGGGGAGCGGGGGGGACCAGGCCATGGGTGGCCTTCGAGGAGCCCAGGCTGCCAGCTTAATCCCTGGGCAGGAGTAGAGGCTCCAGCCCAGCTGGTTCTGCGAAGACCCCGAGTGCAGGCACCTGGCGGCTCCCAGAGCCTCCTGAGCATAATTACTTAATCACACACCACTAGTACGCAATCACCCCGCTATATTTAACCAAGCCCAGCCCAGCAAGCCGGGTATTTGGCGAGCTGGGGAGCTTGGCAAGCTCGGGTTGAGGCTGTAATTATGCTGAGGAGGCTCTGGGAGCCGCCAGATGCCCGCCCTCGGGGTGTTCGCAGAACCAGCTGGGCCAGAACCTCCGCTCCGGCCCGGGGATGAAGCTGGCAGCCTGGGCTCCTCGAAGGCCCCCCACAGCCAGGCCCACCCCCCCTGCTGCCAGAAATTCTGTTTCTTTGTTACTAATGATGAGGCCCAGAAATCAGGATTTTAACATTCCCAGGTGATTCTAATGTGCAGCCAAAGTTGAGAACCACTGGTCTAGGGCAGTAGGCGGCATGGTGTGGCTCTTCCACAAAATACCACGTGCAGGCGCGCGTGTACAGTGCGATTGAAACTTCATGACCCTTGCGCAGAAGTTGATATTTTGTGCAAGAGCCACACTAAAGGGGCCAAAGAGTCGCAGGTAGCTCGCGAGCCGAAATTTGCCAACCACCGCTCTAGGGCGGTTATAAAGCTGCTATAGACTACCACGTGCTGGTGTTTTGGAAACAGTAGTTTCACATTCATTTTAACTTATTTTTTGAAAATACATTTTATTGATTTTTTACAGAGAGGAAGGGAGAGAGATAGAGAGTTAGAAACATAGATGAGAGAGAAACATCGATTAGCGGCCTCCTGAACACCCCCTACTGCGGATGTGCCCGCAACCAAGGTCCATGCCCTTGACCGGAATCGAAACCGGGACCCTTGAGTCCGCAGGCTGACGCTCTATCCACTGAGCCAAACCTTTTAGGGCAATTCTAACTTACTTTTAATTGAGATGTAATTGGCATTAATTAGTGTCAGGTGTACGACATAATGACTCTGTGAGGTGTAAACTGCAGAACCATCCCAGAATACGTCTCCTTGACCTCAGCCATCAGACGTGGCTACAAGTTTTGCTATTTCTTGTGCTGAGGACACTGAAGATCCAGTCTCTCAGCTGCTTTCACAGACACAGTGTGACAGCGCCCCCTGCCGGGTCCCCATGCTGTCCACACTCCCAGAGCCAGGTAGTCACAGCAGGAAGTGTCTCCTCCTGGACCCCTTCACCCACGTGGACCACCCCCTTCAGCGCCCACCATGGCACCCCCCAATCTGCTATAGTGACAGCTGTGAATTGCCGGTGTTTGTGCTTAAAATCACAGAGCAAATGGAAACCAGTCGCAAGGCTTAAAGGGAGTAAATCCTGATGGGATGGAACAGGGCCAGGGGTCCTTCCAGCACAGCACACAGTGCTGAGCCCCAGGCAGGGGCGGGGCCAACCAGCTGTCACTCATCTCAGCCTCACAGGCCCAGTGAGTGCAGCCCAGGGGGAGGGAACGGGGCCCTGAGGGTGGGGAGAGGCCTTACCTTCCTCCAGGACCCTGAGCCTGGGAAAGCGCTGCTCTGAGTGACATGGAGGCCGGAGGGGAGGGAGGACCCTTCACCCACAGGCACGGTCCCCGGATAAAGCTGGGCCCAGGGCGTCAGCGAGGAAATAAGCAGAAGCCAAAGGTCACAGGCTGAGCCGAGCAGGCAGCTGCTGGCGAGCTCACCTCCTCACAGACCAGAGGGGTTTTTGTCTCACTTCCCCACAGGCCTGCAGCACTGTGTGACCGCTGAGACTATCGTCCCATGCTGAGCAGTAATAGTCGGCCTCGTCCTCAGCCTGCAGCCCCGTGATGGTCAGGGTGCCTGAGCTGCCAGACTTGGAGCCAGAGAATCGATCTGGGACCCCTGATTCTGTAAAGCTATCAAGATATATAATGAGTTTGGGGGCCTTTCCTGGGAGCTGCTGGTACCAGTTCACATAGTTATCCCCAATGTTGGTGCTGCTTCCAGTGCAGGAGATGGTGACCCTCTCGCCCGGGGACCCCGACACTGAGGATGGCTGAGTCAGCACAGACTGGGCCCAGGATCCTGCAAGAGGGGGAGACACAGAGATGGTGAGTCTGGGTCTAGAGACAAGAGGAGGAAGCAGGGCCCATGTGTCTTCCCAAGGCCCCTTCCCTGTCCCCTCATCCAGTCACCTGTGCAGTGAGCCAGGAGGGTGAGGAGGAGAGGGGCCCAGGCCATGGTGGAGGTCATCCCTGAGTCCTGCCTCCTGAGGCCCCACAGCTGAAGCAGAGCTCCCCACACCTCTCCCTTCCCCTCTTCATAGTCTGCAGGAGGGAGGGTCCTGTTATGCAAATGAGACCCCATCTATCTGATCCCTCCCTGGGCCCTGGGCAGGGCCCTCTGCCTGAGGATGGCCATTGGTGTGGGTGGGGGTGGGGCTGTGTGGGGCCCAGGTTTGGGGAAGTCCCAGCTGACAGCCCTGAGCTGATGGTCCTGGGCTTTGTCAGGGGCTGGTCCCAGCTCTGAGCACCCAGATCCTCAGGAGCAAACCCCCAGCGCCCTCTAGTGTCCAGGCCCAGACACACCATTGAGTGACATGGGGACCAGAACCCATGAGAGGCCACCTCTGCCTTCCCACTGCTCTGTCCACTACCCCTGCCCCAGGGCCAGGCCAGGGTCCCCTCTATGGCCTCCCCTCACCTCGGGGCACCTTCAGTCTCTACTCGGCGTCCTCAGGGGGAGTCTGACCACAGCTCCCTGGGCCGGTCCGTGGTCAGGACTCAAGTGGCGGCTCCTGCACCAACTCTTAGACCAGGGTCAGGGCTCAGGTCAGGGCCAGAGCAGGGACAGCCCTGTGGGGGCGCGTCCCCTTCTGTGCGGGACTCGGGTTCTGTCTTGTGTGGGATTCACTCCTGGTGGCGGGAGGCCTCCTTCCCGTGGACCCAGGGCCCCGAGGAGAAAGGGGCCCTTCCCCAGGGCTGGGCAGGGTGGGGAGGAAGCCCTCATGGGCTGTCCTCGTCCGGGGTCAGGGTCACTGTTATTTTCTATCCATATTTCCTCCTCCTGACACCGTCGTTCTCCTTGAGCCGTGGGCTGTGGTCACTCCTGGGATCTGTTCTCAACGCACAGTCAGACGTTGGCATTTATCTGAGAGGAAAAGGGGAACATGGGGGACCTGCTTGTCAAAAAAAAAGTTGATGTTTTCTAATTGCTGTGATAGGGTTTATTTAAAACTTTACACTATATTAGTCAGCACTCAGCCAGCTTCAAATGCATGTATATTACATGTGAAAGTCACAATAAGGCTGATTTAAAAATTCTAGGATGATGCATATTGGTGGAAACTGTGGGCGGAGGAATTGATGGAAAAGCATTGGTAACGGAACGCCTTCTGCTCCGGGTTGAAAGGTGTGAACCGACGTTTTCTAACATCACTTTACATTTCAGTGGTGAGTTGGGAGCTGTGCCCTGTGGTCTGGTCCTGGCGGTTGGAAATCCCCAGTCACTGCCCAGTGACCCCCACGCTGAGTTTCTAGGAGCTTCCATCCGTCCCAGGAAGAGAAGCTCCTGCCGCAGGCAGAGCTCCCAGGACGCAGCGGTGTCGGCTCCAGGCTTGTCCCTGGGAGGCACAGCCACAGTCGCTGCCCCTGGCGTCCAGCATCCGCAGGACAGAACGTGTCCCCTCAGCCCCCAGCAGCAGCGGCCAATGCCCACTGGAACCAGGCATTTCTGGCTGCTCTCACTCGAGGGGGTTAATAAAGCAACTTCAGACTTCCACGTGCCTGTTTTTTTGTGCACAGAAGATTCAGATTTATTTTAATTTATTTTTATTTGAGATGTAATTGACATTAATTAGTGTCAGGTGTACGACATAATGACGCTGTGAGGTGTAAAGTGCAGAACCATCCCAGAATACGTCTCCTTGACCTCAGCCATCAGACGTGGCTACAAGTTTTGCTATTTCTTGTGCTGAGAACAGTTAAGATCCAGTCTCTCAGCTGCTTTCACAGACACAGTGTGACAGCGCCCCCTGCCGGGTCCCCATGCTGTCCACACTCCCAGAGCCAGGTAGTCACAGCTGGAAGTGTCTCCTCCTGGACCCCTTCACCCACATGGACCACCCCCTTCAGCGCCCACCATGGCACCCCCCAATCTGCTAGAGTGACAGCTGTGAATGGCCGATTTTTGTGCTTAAAATCACAGAGCAAATGGAAACCAGTCGCAGGGCTTAAAGGGAGTAAATCCTGATGGGATGGAACAGGGCCAGGGGTCCTTCCAGCACAGCACACAGTGCTGAACCCCAGCAGGGGTGGGGCCCAACCAGCTGTCACTCATCTCAGCCTCACAGGCCCAGTGAGTGCAGCCCAGGGGGAGGGAACAGCCCCGCGGGTGGGAGAGGCCTTCCCTTCCTCCAGGACCCTGAGCCTGGGAAAGCACTGCTCTGAGTGATATGGAGGCTGCAGGGGAGGGAGGACCCTTCACCCCCAGGCAGGGTCCCCGGATGAAGCTGGGCCCAGGGCAGTGATGGGGAACCTACGACACGCGTGTCAGAGGTGACACGCGAACTCATTTTTTTGGTTGATTTTTCTTTGTTAAATGGCATTTAAATATATAAAATAAATATCAAAAATATAAATCTTTGTTTTACTATGGTTGCAAATCTCAAAAAAATTGTATATGTGACACGGAACCAGAGTTAAGTTAGGGGTTTTCAAAATGCTGGCACGCCGAGCTCAACACAATCGCCATCACTGGCCCAGGGCGTCAGCGAGGGAATAAGCAAAAGCCACAGGTCACAGGAGGAACTGAGCAGGCAGCTGCTGGAGAGCTCACCCCCTCGCAGACCTGAGGGGTTTTTGTCTCACTTCCCCACAGGCCTGGAGCACTGTGAGTACCAACAGGACTGCTTTCATAGGACCCGCAGTAATAGTCGGCCTCGTCCTCAGCCTGCAGCCCCGTGATGGTCAGGGTGCCTGAGCTTCCAGACTTGGAGCCAGAGAATCGATCAGGGATCCCTGAGGGTCGGATGCTATTACCATAGATGATGAGTTTGGGGGTCTTTCCTGGGAGCTGCTGGTACCAGTTCACATAGTAACCCCCAATGTTGGAGCTGCTTCCAGTGCAGGAGATGGTGACCCTCTGGCCCGGGGCCCCCGACACTGAGGATGGCTGAGTCAGCACAGACTGGGCCCAGGATCCTGCAAGAGGGGGAGACACAGAGATGGTGAGTCTGGGTGTAGAGACAAGAGGAGGAAGCAGGGCCCATGTGTCTTCCCAAGGCCCCTTCCCCATCCCCTTATCCAGTCACCTGTGCAGTGAGCCAGGAGGGTGAGGAGGAGAGGGGCCCAGGCCATGGTGGAGGTCATCCCTGAGTCCTGCTCCTGAGGCCCCACAGCTGAAGCAGAGCTCCCCACACCTCTCCCTTCCCCTCTTCATAGTCTGCAGGAGGGAGGGCCCACTCATGCAAATGAGACCCCATCTATCTGATCCCTCCCTGGGCCCTGGGCAGGGCCCTCTGCCTGAGGATGGCCATTGGTGTGGGCGGGGGAGGGGCTGTGTGGGCCCAGGTTTGGGGAAGTCACAGCTGACAGCCCTGAGGATCTAGATCAGTGGTTCTCAACCTTCCTAATGCCGCGAACCTTTAATACAGTTCCTCATGATGTGGTGACCCACAAGCATAAAATTCTTTTCATTTCTACTTCCTAACTATAATTTTGCTACTGTTTTGAATCTTAATGTAAATATCTGATATCTGAATACTCTGACCAATGTATTTTCATTGTTACAAATTGAATATAATTAAAGCATAGTGATTAATTACAAAAACAATATGTAATTATATATGTGTTCTCTGATGGTCTTAGGCGACCCATGTGAAAGGGTCGTTCGACCCCTAGAGGTCGCGACCCACAGGTTGAGAACCCCTGATCTAGGGGGTTAATAAAGCGGCTATAGACTTCCAGGTGGTGGTTTTTTGTGAAAGGAAGATTCAGATTTTTTTAAATTTATTTTTTAATTGAGATGTAATTGACATTAATTAGTGTCAGGTGTACGACATAATGACTCTGTGAGGTGTAAACTGCAGAACCATCCCAGAATACGTCTCCTTGACCTCAGCCATCAGACCTGGCAACAAGTTTTCCTATTTCTTGTGCTGAGGACACTGAAGATCCAGTCTCTCAGCTGCTTTCACAGACACAGTGTGACAGCGCCCCCTGCCCGGTCTCCATGCTGTCCACACTCCCAGAGCCAGGTAGTCACAGCCAGAAGTGTCTCCTCCTGGACCCCATCACCCACTGGGACCACCCCATTCAGCGCCCACCATGGCACCCCCCAATCTGCTATAGTGACAGCTGTGAATTGCCGATTTTTATGCTTAAAATCACAGAGCAAATGGAAACCAGACAAACGGCTTAAAGGGAGTAAATCCTGATGGGATGGAACAGGGCCAGGGGTCCTTCCAGCATAGCACACAGTGCTGAGCCCCAGGCAGGGGCGGGGCCAACCAGCTGTCACTCATCTCAGCCTCACTGGACCAGTGAGTGCAGCCCAGGGGGCAGGAACGGGGCCCCGAGGGTGGGAGAGGCCTTCCCTTCCTCCAGGACCCTGAGCCTGGGAAAGCGCTGCTCTGAGTGAGATGGAGGCCGGAGGGGAGGGAGGACCATTCACCCCCAGGCAGGGTCCCGGATGAAGCTGGGCCCAGGGCGTCAGCAAGGGAATAAGCAGAAGCCACAGGTCACAGGCTGAGCCAAGCAGGCAGCTGCTGGAGAGCTCACCCCCTCGCAGACCTGAGGGGTTTTTGTCTCACTTCCCCACAGGCCTGCAGCACTGTGGGAGCATTGAGACTGTTGTCCCATGATAAGCAGTAATAGTCAGCCTCGTCCTCAGCCTGCAGCCCCGTGATGGTCAGGGAGGCCGAGTTGCCAGACCTGGAGCCAGAGAATCGATCAGGGACCCCTGAGGGTCGTTTGCTATTATCACAGATTATGCATTGGGGGCCTTTCCTGGAATCTGTTGGTACCAGTACATATAACCACGCCCAACGTTGGAGCTGCTTCCAGTGCAGGAGATGGTGACCCTCTGGCCCGGGGACCCCGACACTGAGGATGGCTGAGTCAGCACAGACTGGGCCCAGGATCCTGCAAGAGGGGGAGACACGGAGATGGTGAGTCTGGGTCTAGAGACAAGAGGAGGAAGCAGGGCCCATGTGTCTTCCCAAGGCCCCTTCCCCGTCCCCTCAACCAGTCACCTGTGCAGTGAGCCAGGAGGGTGAGGAGGAGAGGGGCCCAGGCCATGGTGGAGGTCATCCCTGAGTCCTGCCTCCTGAGGCCCCACAGCTGAAGCAGAGCTCCCCACACCTCTCCCTTCCCCTCTTCATAGTCTGCGGGAGGGAGGGTCCTGTTATGCAAATGAGACCCCCATCTATCTGATCCCTCCCTGGGCCCTGGGCGGGACCCTCTGCCTGATGATTGCCATTGGTGTGGGCGGGGGGAGCGGCTGTGTGGGGCCCAGGTTTGGGGAAGTCACAGCTGACAGCCCTGAGCAGAGGGTCCTGGGCTTGTCAGGGGCTGGTCCCAGCTCTGAGCACCCAGATCCTCAGGAGCAAACCCCCAGCGCCCTCTAGTGTCCAGACCCAGACACACCATTGAGTGACATGGGGACCAGAACCCATGAGAGGCCACCTCTGCCTTCCCACTGCTCTGCCCACTGCCCCCAACCAGGGCCAGGCCCGGGCCCCTCTATGGCCTCCCCTCACCTCGGGGCACCTTCAGTCTCTACTCAGCCTCCTCAGCAGGAATCTGACCACAGCTCCCGGGGCTGGTCCCTGGTCAGGACTCAAGTGGCGGCTCCTGCACCAACTCTTAGACCAGGGTCAGGGCTCAGGCCAGGGCCAGAGCAGGCACAGCCCCGTGGGGGCGCGTCCCCTTCTGTGCGGGACTCGGTTCTGTCTTGTGTGGGATTCACTCCTGGTGGCGGGAGGCCTCCTTCCCATGGACCCAGGGCACCGAGGAGAAAGGGGCCCTTCCCCAGGGCTGGGCAGGAGTCCAGTGGAAGCCCTCGTGCCCTGTCCTAGTCCGGGGTCAGGGGTCACTGTTATTTTCTGTCCATATTTCCTCCTCCTGACACCATCGTTCTCCATGAGCCGTGGGCTGTGGTCACTCCTGGGATCTGTTCTCAACGCACAGTCAGACGTTGGCATTTATCTGAGAGGAAAAGGGGAACATGCAGGACGCGCTGAGCAAAAATGTGGTTAAAGTTTCTAATTGCTGTGCTAGGGCTTCATTTATTAACTTTATATATTAGTTACCACTCAGCCACCTTCACATGCCCAAAAGTGATTGTGGGTGAAAAAGACTTAAAGGAAGAGCTAAAAATAAAGGCACTTGAGAGGCAGGGGCAGCATGGCTGCTGAGAGGTGGGCTTGGCTGCTGTGAGCTGGGCGGGGCAGGTGTGGCTGGCCTGGGTTAGGGGGCAGATGCTCACCACCCTTGGCCATGGCTCCCTCCCCTGGGGTGAGAGGTGGGTGTGGCACAGCCTGGGCCCTTCCCCTGGCCCACGCCACCCTCACCCACTGTCCCTGGGCCGGCCATGATGCACGCTGGCCACCATGTGCCGTGACCGCCTCTTGTGGACCTGGCTAAGGCTGGTGCCGCCGCCCTGGACGTGGACGGAGCAGAGCAGGCTGGTCAGGAGGCTGCAGAGCCCGCGGCCGCCCCGACCAGCTGGCTGAGGCCCCATCAGCCGCCCCCTCATCCTCAGGGCAGCTCCTCTGACCCGGGTTCAGGGGCCCATCCTATCCCTGTGGGACCTTCCCAGGGACCCGGGAACCAGCCCTCCCCACACCTGGTCACAGGCCAGCTGTGTGCAGACTCCACGGAGGCCCTGAGCCACATCTCCTCTCGGAGCCGGCGCTGCAGACCCTGACCCTGGGGCCGGCCTGTCCATCCGGGCCGGTCTGACCCTGAGGACACCGCCCTGAGGCCCGGGGACAGGCCTGCCAGCCACAGAGCCACAGAAAAGGCCCAGCTGCAGCCCCGTGAGGGCACACAGCCCCTGCTGACCACAATCAGAGAGGCGATCCCATCAGCCCTTGGGAGTCAGAGCCAAGTGACCTCCCGGCTCCTGGGCATAAAGGCGGCCAAGGCAGCTGCTCCTTCAAATGCATAAATGCCCGCGGGGCTGCCGGGGCCTGAGGGATCAGCACCTATGACAGCAGCCTCGGGCTCCAATAAAGGGCCCTCAGGGACCCAGGAAATGGAAGTGCATCAATATTCTGACCAAGAATTCAGAGTCACTCTCCTCAAGAAGACGAAGGAGATAAAAAGAATACAGATAAATAAACAATATCAGAACAAACAACAAAAAGTCAGAAATTCAACTACAAAATACCATGCACACAGCTTCCACCTATTAAAGGACAGAAAGTCCCTGGACATCAAGAGCGCAGAGCTGCCCAGGGGCTCAGAGACGCCCATGTGACACAGCTCACGCCCTTTGCCTGAGGCTCACAGGCTCCCCTCGGTCAAGGTCTGAGGCCAGCAGCTCCCCACCCTCCAGGAGGTGCTCACACTTCACGTGCAAACAGGAGGGCCCTGCTCACACTCCGCATCCACCGGGAGACCCTCCCCGTCCTCAGTGACCTTTTCCGTGACACATTCAGGCTCTGTCACTGTGAGGCTCCATGGACGGACAGAGCCGGGTGTCACTGAGCTGTCATTACAGTGTCCTGTTCACAATCCCATTGCCCCTGAGGGAAGGCTTTGGGTTCACATCGTCAGATTCTTCTTCTACTGAAATCTGTTCACACTCAATCGAGAGTTTCTCTCTCCCAAACTTTGATCCTTAGAATCACACTGTGAATCACATCGCCTTCTTCAATATATTTTTATTGATGTCAGAGATGAAGGGAGAGGGAGAGAGAGAAACATCAATGGTGAGAGAGAATCATGGATGGGCTGCCTCCTGCCCACCCCAACCTGAGGATGGAGCTCACAACCCAGGCATGGCCACAGATGAGAAATCAAACCATGGCCTCTGGCTTCATAGTTGAACAGCAGCTGCTGGAGAACTCACCACCTCACAGATGAGAGAGGTTTTTGTCTCACTTCCCCACAGGCATGGAGCACTGTGGCACCACCAAGATTGCTGTCCCATGATGAGCAGTAATAGTCGGCCTCGTCCTCAGCCTGCAGCCCCGTGATGGTCAGGGAGCCTGAGCTGCCAGACCTGGAGCCAGAGAATCGGTCCGGAACCCCTGAGGGTCGGTTGCTATTATCATAGATGAGGAGTTTGGGGGCCTTTCCTGGGAGCTGTTGGTACCACTCTACACCATTACCCCCAATGTTGGAGCTGCTTCCAGAGCAGGAGATGGTGACCCTCTGGCCCAGGGACCCTGACACTGAGGATGGCTGAGTCAGCACAGACTGGGCCCAGGATCCTGCAAGAGGGGGAGACACAGAGAGGGTGAGTCTGGGTCTAGAGACAAGAGGAGGAAGCAGGGCCCATGTGTCTTCCCAAGGCCCCTTCCCCATCCCCTTATCCAGTCACCTGTGCAGTGAGCCAGGAGGGTGAGGAGGAGAGGGGCCCAGGCCATGGTGGAGGTCATCCCTGAGTCCTGGCTCCTGAGGCCCCACAGCTGAAGCAGAGCTCCCCACACCTCTCCCTTCCCCTCTTCATAGTCTGCAGGAGGGAGGGTCCACACATGCAAATGAGACCCCATCTATCTGATCCCTCCCTGGGCCCTGGGCAGGGCCCTCTGCCTGAGGATGGCCATTGGTGTGGGCGGGGGAGGGGCTGTGTGGGGTCCAGGTTTGGGGAAGTCACAGCTGACAGCCCTGAGCAGATGGTCCTGGGCTTTGTCAGGGGCTGGTCCCAGCTCTGAGCACCCAGATCCTCAGGAGCAAACCCCCAGCGCCCTCTAGTGTCCAGACCCAGACACACCATTGAGTGACATGGGGACCAGAACCCATGGAGGCCACCTCTGCCTTCCCACTGCTCTGTCCACTGCCCCTGCCCTAGGGCCAGGCCAGGGTCCCCTCTATGGCCTCCCCTCACCTCGGGGCACCTTCAGTCTCTACTCAGCCTCCTCAGCGGGAGTCTGACCACAGCTCCCGGGGCTGGTCCGTGGTCAGGACTCAAGTGGCGGCTCCTGCACCAACTCTTAGACCAGGGTCAGGGCTCAGGTCAGGGCCAGAGCAGGGACACCCCGTGGGGCGCGTCCCCTTCTGTGTGGGACTCGGTTCTGTCTTGTGTGGGATTCACTCCTGGTGGCGGGGGGCCTCCTTCCCGTGGACCCAGGGCCCTGAGGAGAAAGGGGCCCTTCCCCAGGTCTGGGCAGGAGTCGGGTGGAAGCCCTCGGGCCCTGTCCTAGTCCGGGGTCAGGGGTCACTGTTATTTTCTGTCCATATTTCCTCCTCCTGACACCATCATTCTCCATGAGCCGTGGGCTGTGGTCACTCCTGGGATCTGTTCTCAACGCACAGTCAGACGTTGGCATTTACCTGAGAGGAAAAGGGGAACATGCAGGACGCGCTGAGCAAAACTGTGGTTAAACTTTCTAATTGCTGTGCTAGGGCTTCATTTAATAACTTTATATATTAGTCAGCACTCAGCCACCTTCACATGCATGTCTGGCCCGGCCGGCGTGGCTCAGTGGTTGAGTATCAACCTATGTATCAGGAGTCAGGGTTCGATTCCCAGTCAGAGCACTTGCCCAGGTTTCAGGAATCCTTCCCCAGTAGTGGGTACACAGGAGGCAGCCGGTCCATGATTCTCTTTCATCATTCATGTTTTTCTCTCTCCCCTGTCCCTTCCTCTCTGAAATGAGTAAATTTTTTAAATGCATGTATGTTATTATATGTAAAAGTCACAATAAGGCTGATTGTAAAATTCAAGGATGATGCATATTGATGAGAATGGTGGGTAGAAGTGTTGATGGAAAAGCATTGGAAATGCAGTGCCTTCTGCTCAGGGTGAAAGGTGTGAGTACACATTTTTCTAACATCACTTTACATCTCATTGGTGCGTTGTGAGCTGTACCTCTGGAACCCCCAATAGGTTATAGTGTGAGAGTTGTGAATGGCCAATGTTTGTGCCTAAAATCACGGTGACCGGGTCCAGATGGTTGAAAATCCTGAGTCGCTGCACAGTGACCCTCACGAGGAGGTTCTAGGAGCTTCCGTCCGTCCCCGGAGGAGAAGCACCTGCCACAGGCCCTGGAGAGGCCTTGTCACCAGCAGACCCGCAGCTTCACGTCTCGGGGTGACCAGCCTGGGGGCCAAGTGAGGAAGCAGAGACCCAGCTTCCGATGGTCACATGGACAATGGGCCTCCCAGCCTTTGGGCCACAGATTCAGGCAGTTTTCACTGAAACCAATGGAGGCTGGAGGGGGATTAAATCATTCACAGGAGATGGGGTGGGGGGACCCTAACCAGCAGGAAGAAGGGTGCTTCATGTCCTTGGGAGATCTAGGTGTTAAAAACCTCCAAACCAGCCTTTCTTCTTCTTTAAGATATATGTTTATTGATTTCAGAGAGGAAGGGAGAGGGAGAGAGAGACCGGATATTCAATGAGGACGGAGAATCATAGATCAGCTACCTCTTGCACACCCCCCACTGGGGATGAAGCCCGAAACCCAGACATGTGTCCTGCCTGACCAGGAATTGACCTGAGACTTCTTGGTCCATGGATCGATGCTCAATCACTGGGCCACGCTGGCCGGGCCATATCTCCTTTTTAAATCAGGCCCTTATTGGAGGACATCCCGCCACTCACAGCTGTCACAGACCCCCAGGCACCGACTCCTGGCTGCTCTCAGTCTAGGGCCGTGGTCAGCAAACTTCGGCTCCCAAGCCACATGCGGCTCTTTGGCCCCTTGAGTGTGGCTCTTCCACAAAATACCAAATTCTGCGCATAGGCCATGAAGTTTCAACCACCCTGTACGAGCGAACCCGCACATGGTATTTCGTGGAAGAGTCATGTGACTCGAGAGCCCCAGTTTGCCCACCAGGGGTCTAGGGCAGTGGTTCTCAACCTTGACTGCACATTAGAATCACCTGGGAATCTTTTTAAAATCCTGATTTCTGGGGCTCATCCTCAGGAAATTGTTTCTTACAAATGTTGTGACCCCGCCCCATAACAAAGAAACAGAATTTCTGGAGGATGAGGCCCGGAAATCAGGATTTTAACGAGATTTCCAAGTGATTCTAATGTGCAGCCAAGGTTGAGAACCGCTGGTCTAGGGGGTTAATAAAGCTGCAATAGACTTCCACGTGCTGGTTTTTGGGAAACATGAGATTCAGATTTATTTTAATTTGTAATTGAGATGTAAATGACATTAATAAGTGTCAGATAAACGACATAATGACCCTGTGAGGTGTAAACTGCAGAACCATCCCAGAATACGTCTCCTTGACCTCTGCCATCAGACGTGGCTACAAGCTCTGCTATTTCTTGTGCTGAGAACAGTTAAGATCCAGTCTCTCAGCTGCTTTCACAGACACAGTGTGACAGCGCCTCCTGCCGGGTCCCCATGCTGTCCACACTCCCAGAGCCAGGTAGTCACAGCCTGAAGTGTCTCCTCCTGGACCCCTTCACCCACTTGGACCACCCCCTTCAGGGCCCACCATGGCACCCCCCAATCTGCTATAGTGACAGCTGTGAATGGCCGATTTTTGTGCTTAAAATCACAGAGCAAATCGAAACCAGTGGCACAGCTTAAAGGGAGTAAATCCTGATGGGATGGAACAGGGCCAGGGGTCCTTCCAGCACAGCACACAGTGCTGAGCCCCAGGCAGGGGCGGGGCCAACCGGCTGTCACTCATCTCAGCCTCACAGGCCCAGTGAGTGCAGCCCAGGGGGAGGGAACGGGCCTGAGGGTGGGAGAGGCCTTCCCTTCCCCCAGGACCCTGAGCCTGGGAAAGCGCTGCTCTGAGTGACATGGAGGCCACAGGGGTGGGAGGACCGTTCACCCCCAGGCAGGGTTCCCGTATGAACCTGGGCCCAGGGCAGTGATGGCGAACCTATGACAGGCCTGTCAGAGGTGACACGCCAACTCATTTTTTTGGTTGATTTTTCTTTGTTAAATGGCATTTAAATATATAAAATAAATATCAAAAATATAAGTCTTTGTTTTACTATGGTTGCGAATACAAAAAAATTTCTATATGTGACACGGCACCAGAGTTAAGTTAGGGTTTTTCAAAATGCTGACCTAGGGCGTCAGCGAGGGAATAAGCAGAAGCCACAGGTCACAGGGTGAGCTGAGCAGACAGCTGCTGGAAAGCTCACCCCCTTGCAGATCAGAGGGGTTTTTGTCTCACTTCCCCACAGGCCTGGAGCACTGTGGGAGCATTGAGACTGCTGTCAGGTGATAAGCAGTAATAGACGGCCTCGTCCTCAGCCTGCAGCCCCGTGATGGTCAGGGATGCTGAGCTGCCAGACCTGGAGCCAGAGAATCGGTCCGGAATCCCTGTGGGTCGGTTGCTACTCTGATAGATGAGGGGTTTGGGGGCCTTTCCTGGGAGCTGCTGGTACCAGGACACATAGTCACCAACCCCAACGTTGGTGCTGCTTCCAGTGCAGGAGATGGTGACTCTCTCGCCAGGGGACCCCGACACTGAGGATGGCTGAGTCAGCACAGACTGGGCCCAGGATCCTGCAAGAGGGGGAGACACAGAGTTGGTGAGTCTGGGTGTAGAGACAAGAGGAGGAAGCAGGGCCCATGTGTCTTCCCAAGGCCCCTTCCCCGTCCCCTCATCCAGTCACCTGTGCAGTGAGCCAGGAGGGTGAGGAGGAGAGGGGCCCAGGCCATGGTGGAGGTCATCCCTGAGTCCTGGCTCCTGAGGCCCCACAGCTGAAGCAGAGCTCCCCACACCTCTCCCTTCCCCTCTTCATAGTCTGCAGGAGGGAGGGTCCACACATGCAAATGAGACCCCATCTATCTGATTCCTCCCTGGGCCCTGGGCAGGGCCCTCTGCCTGAGGATGGCCATTGGTGTGGGCGGGGGAGGGGCTGTGTGGGGCCCAGGTTTGGGGAAGTCACAGCTGACAGCCCTGAGCAGATGGTCCTGGGCTTTGTCAGGGGCTGGTCCCAGGTCTGAGCACCCAGATCCCTCAGGAGCAAACCCCCAGCGCCCTCTAGTGTCCAGGCCAGACACACCATTGAGTGACATGGGGACCAGAACCCATGAGTGACCACCTCTGCCTTCCCACTGCTCTGTCCACTGCTCCTGGCCCAGGGTCAGGCCAGGGTCCCCTCTATGGCCTCCCCTCACCTCGGGCACCTTCAGTCTCTACTCGGCCTCCTCAGGGGGAGTCTGACCACAGCTCCCTGTGCTGGTCCATGATCAGGTGGCGGCTCCTGCACCAACTCTTAGACCAGGGTCAGGGCTCAGGTCAGGGCCAGAGCAGGCACAGCCCCGTGGGGGCGCATCCCCTTCTGTGTGGGACTCGGTTCTGTCTTGTGTGGGATTCACTCCTGGTGGCGGGAGGCCTCCTTCCCGTGGACCCAGGGCCCCGAGGAGAAAGGGGCCCTTCCCCAGGGCTGGGCAGGGGCAGGAGGAAGCCCTCGTGGGCTGTCCTCGTCCGGGGTCAGGGGTCACTGTTATTTTCCGTCCATATTTCCTCCTCCTGACACCATCATTCTCCATGAGCCGTGGGCTGTGGTCACTCCTGGGATCTGTTCTCAACGCACAGTCAGACGTTGGCATTTATCTGAGAGGAAAGGGGAACGTGCAGGACGCGCTGAGCAAAAATGTGGTTAAAGTTTCTAATTGCTGTGCTAGGGCTTCATTTAATAACTTTATATATTAGTCACCGCTCAGCCAGCTTGAAATGCATGTATGTTTTATATGTCAAAGTCAAAATGAGGCTGATTTAAAAATTCTACAATGATGCATATTGGTGGAAATTGTTGTTAGAGGAATTGATGGAAAAGCATTGGAAACGCAGTGCCTTCTGCTCTGGGCTGAAAAGGTGTGAATTGACGTTTTCTAACATCACTTTACATTTCAGTGGTGAGTTGGAAGCTGTGCCCTGTGGTCGGGTCCTGCCGGTTGGAAATCCCGAGTCGCTGCCCAGTGACCCCCACGAGGAGGTTCTAGGAGCTTCCGCCCGTCCCCGCAGGAGAAGCACCTGCCACAGGCCCTGGAGAGGCCTTGTCACCAGCAGACCCGCAGCTTCACGTCTCGGGGTGACCAGCCTGGGGGCCAAGTGAGGAAGCAGAGACCCAGCTTCCGATGGTCACACGGACAATGGGCCTCCCAACTTTTGGGCCACAGATTCAGGCAGTTTTCCCTGAAACCACTGGAGGCTGGAGGGGAATTAAATCATTCACAGGAGATGGGGGGGTGTGAGGTAGGAGGAACCCTAACCAGCAGGAAGAAGGGTGCTTCATGTCCTTTAAGATCTACGTATTAAAAACCTCCAACCAGCCTTTCTTCTTTTTTAAGATATATGTTTATTGATTACAGAGAGGAAGGGAGAGGGAGATACAAAGATCAATGATGAGAGAATCATGGATTGGCTGCCTCTTGCACACCCCCACTGGGGATGGAGGCCACAACCTGGACATGTGTCCTGCCTGACCAGGATTTGAACTGTGACCTCCTGGTTCAAGGTCAATGCTCAACCACTGAGCCATGACTGCTGGGACATGTCGCCTTTTTAAATCATCCCAACCACTTATTGGAGGACATCCCGCCACTCACAGCTGTCACACACCTCCAGGCACCGACTCCTGGCTGCTCTCAGTCTGGGTGGGCAAGGGAGGTAATAAAGCTACTACAGACTTCCACCTGCTGGTTTTTTTGTGGACAGAAGATTCAGATTCATTATTATTTTATTTTTTATTTTGATGTAATTGACATTAATTAGTGTCAGGTGTACGACATAAGGACGCTGTGAGGTGTAAACTGCAGAACCATCCCAGAATGCGTCTCCTTGACCTCAGCCATCAGACGTGGCTACAAGTTCTGCTATATCTTGTGCTGAGAACAGTTAAGATCCAGTCTCTCAGCTGCTTTCACAGACACAGTGTGACAGCGCCCCCTGTCGGGTCCCCATGCTGTCCACACTCCCAGAGCCAGGTAGTCACAGCAGGAAGTGTCTCCTCCTGGACCCCTTCACCCACTGGGACCACCCCCTTCAGCGCCCACCATGGCACCCCCCAATCTGCTATAGTGACAGCTGTGAATGGCCGATTTTTGTGCTTAAAATCACAGAGCAAATGGAAACCATCGCATGGCTTAAAGGGAGTAAATCCTGATGGGATGGAACAGGGCCAGGGGTCCTTCCAGCACAGCACACAGTGCTGAGCCCCAGGCAGGGGAAGGGCCAACCAGCTGTCACTCATCTCAGCCTCACAGGCCCAGTGAGTGCAGCCCAGGGGGAGGGAATGGGCCCTGCAGGTGGGGAGAGGCCTTCCCTTCCTCCAGGACCCTGAGCCTGGGAAAGCGCTGCTCTGAGTGACATGGAGGCCTCAGGGGAGGGAGGATCGTTCACCCCCAGGCAGGGTCCCCATGAACCTGGGCCCAGGGCGTCAGAGAGGGAATAAGCAGAAGCCGCAGGTCACAGGCTGAGCTGAGCAGGCAGGTGCTGAAGAGCTCACCCCCTCACAGACCAGAGGGGTTTTTGTCTCACTTCCCCACAGGCCTGCAGCACTGTGGGACCGCTGATACTGCTGTCCCATGCTGAGCAGTAATAGTCGGCCTCGTCCTCAGCCTGCAGCCCCGTGATGGTCAGGGTGCCTGAGTTTCCAGACTTGGAGCCAGAGAATCGGTCAGGGACCCCTGAGGGTCGGTTGCTAGTACCATAGATGATGAGTTTGGGGGCCTTTCCTGGGAGCTGCTGGTGCCAAGACACATGGTAGCTCCCAATGTTGGAGCTGCTTCCAGTGCAGGAGATGGTGACCCTCTGGCCCGGGGACCCCGACACTGAGGATGGCTGAGTCAGCACAGACTGGGCCCAGGATCCTGCAAGAGGGGGAGACACAGAGATGCTGAGTCTGGGTCTAGAGACAAGAGGAGGAAGCAGGGCCCATGTGTCTTCCCAAGGCCCCTTCCCTGTCCCCTCATCCAGTCACCTGTGCAGTGAGCCAGGAGGGTGAGGAGGAGAGGGGCCCAGGCCATGGTGGAGGTCATCCCTGAGTCCTGCTCCTGAGGCCCCACAGCTGAAGCAGAGCTCCCCACACCTCTCCCTTCCCCTCTTCATAGTCTGTGGGAGGGAGGGTCCTGTTATGCAAATGAGACCCCATCTATCTGATCCCTCCCTGGGCCATGGGCAGGGCCCTCTGCCTGAGGATGGCCATTGGTGTGGGCGGGGGAGGGGCTGTGTGGGCCCAGGTTTGGGGAAGTCACAGCTGACAGCCCTGAGCAGAGGGTCCTGGGCTTTGTCAGGGGCTGGTCCCAGCTCTGAGCACCCAGATCCTCAGGAGCAAACCCCCAGCGCCCTCTAGTGTCCAGGCCCAGACACACCATTGAGTGACATGGGGACCAGAACCCATGAGAGGCCACCTGTGCCTTCCCACTGCTCTGCCACTGCTCCTGGCCCAGGGTCAGGCCAGGGTCCCCTCTATGTCCTCCCCTCACCTCAGGGCACCTTCAGTCTCTACTCAGCGTCCTCAGCGGGAGTCTGACCACAGCTCCCAGGGCTGGACCTTGGTCAGGACTCAAGTGATGGCTCCTACACCAATTCTTAGACCAGGGTCAGGGCTCAGGTCAGGGCCATAGCAGGCACAGCCCCGTGGGGGCGCGTCCCCTTCTGTGCGGGACTCGGTTCTGTCTTGTGTGGGATTCACTCCTGGTGGCGGGAGGCCTCCTTCCCGTGGACCGAGGGCCCCGAGGAGAAAGGGGCCCTTCCCCAGGGCTGGGAAGGGGGGGGAGGAAGCCCTCGTGGGCGGTCCTCGTCCGGGGTCAGGGGTCACTGTTATTTTCTGTCCATATTTCCTCCTCCTGACACCATCGTTCTCCATGAGCCGTGGGCTGTGGTCACTCCTGGGATCTGTTCTCAACGCACAGTCAGACGTTGGCATTTATCTGAGAGGAAAGGGGGACGTGCAGGACGCGCTGAGCAAAAATGTGGTTAAAGTTTCTAATTGCTGTGCTAGGGCTTCATTTATTAACTTTATATATTAGTCACCGCTCAGCCACCTTCACATGCATTTCTGGCCTGGGCGGCGTGGCTCAGTGGTTGAGCATCAACCTATGAATCAGGAGTCAGGGTTCGATGCCCAGTCAGGCACATGCCCAGGTTTCAGGAATCCTTCCCCAGTAGGGGGTACACAGGAGGCAGCCGGTCCATGATTCTCTCTTATATCGATATTTCTCTCTCTCCCCCTTACTCTCTAAAATCAATAAATTTTTTAAATGCATGTATGTTATTATATGTAAAAGTCACAATAAGGCTGATTGTAAAATTCAAGGATGGTGCATATTGATGGAAATGGTGGGTAGAAGTGTTGATGGAAAAGCATTGGAAATGCAGTGCCTTCTGCTCTGGGGTGAAAGGTGTGAGTACACATTTTCTAACATCACTTTACATCTCATTCGTGCGTTGGGAGCTGTACCTCTACTCAGGTACAGGGCTCAGGTCAGGGCCAGAGCAGGGACAGCCCTGTGGGGGCGGGTCTCCTTCTGTGCGGGACTCGGGTTCTGTCTTGTGTGGGATTCACTCCTGGTGGCGGGAGGCCTCCTTCCCGGGGACCCAGGGCCCCGAGGAGAAAGGGGCCCTTCCCCAGGGCTGGGCAGGGTGGGGAATAGGTTATAGTGTGAGAGTTGTGAATTGCCAATTTTTGTGCTTAAAATCACGGTGATCGGGTCCTGCCGTTTGGAAATCACGAGTTGCTGCGCAGTGACCCCCACGAGGAGGTTCTAGGAGCTTCCGTCCGTCCCCGCAGGAGAAGCACCTGCCACAGGCCCTGGAGAGGCCTTGTCACCAGCAGACCCGCAGCTTCACGTCTCGGGGTGACCATCCTGGGGGCCAAGTGAGGAAGCAGAGACCCAGCTTCCGATGGTCACACGGACAATGGGCCTCCCAACCTTTGGGCCACAGATTCGGGCAGTTTTCACTGAAACCACTGGGTGCTGGAGGGGAATTAAATCATTCACAGGAGATGGGGGAGGGGGGGGTCTGAGGTAGGAGGAACCCTAACCAACAGGAAGAAGGGTGCTTCATGTCCTTTAAGATCTACATATTAAAAAGCTCCAAACCAGCCTTATTTCTTTTTTCAGATATATGTTTATTGATTTTAGAGAGGAAGGGAGAGGGAGAGGGAGATACAAAGATCAATGATGAGAGAGAATCATGGATTGGCTGCCTCTTGCACACACCACACTGGGAATGCAGGCCACAACCTAGACATGCGTCCTGCCTGAGCAGGATTTGAACCGTGACCTCCTGGTTCATAGGTCAATGCTCAACCACTGAGCCATGCCGGCCAGGACACATGGCCTTTTTAAATCATCCCAACCACTATGGGAGGACATCCCGCCACTCACAGCTGTCACACACCTCCAGGCACCGACTCCTGGCTGCTCTCAGTCTGGGTGGGCGAGGGAGGTAATAAAGCTACTACAGACTTCCACCTGGTGTTTTTTCTGTGGGAAGAAGATTCAGATTCATTATTATTTTATTTTTTATTTTGATGTAATTGACATTAATTACTCTCAGGTTATGACATAAGGACTCTGTGAGGTGTAAACTGCAGAACCATCCCAGAATACGTCTCCTTGACCTCTGCCATCAGACGTGGCTACAAGTTTTGCTATTTCTTGTGCTGAGGACAGTTAAGATCCAGTCTCTCAGCTGCTTTCACAGACACAGTGTGACAGCGCCCCCTGCCGGGTCCCCATGCTGTCCACACTCCCAGAGCCAGGTAGTCACAGCCAGAAGTGTCTCCTCCTGGACACCTTCACCCACTGGGACCACCCCCTTCAGCGCCCACCATGGCACCCCCCAATCTGCTATAATGACAGCTGTGAATTGCCGATTTTTGTGCTTAAAATCACAGAGCAAATTGAAACCAGTCGCACGGCTTAAAGGAAGTAAATCCTGATGGGATGGAACAGGGCCAGGGGTCCTTCCAGCACAGCACACAGTGCTGAGCCCCAGGCAGGGGCGGGGCCAACCGGCTGTCACTCATCTCAGCCTCACAGGCCCAGTGAGTGCAGCCCAGGGGGAGGGAATGGGCCCCCCGGGTGGAGAGAGGCCTTCCCTTCCTCCAGGACCCTGAGCCTGGGAAAGCGCTGCTCTGAGTGACATGGAGGCCAGAGGGGTGGGAGGACCCTTCACCCCCAGGCAGGGTCCCGGATGAAGCTGGGCCCAGGGCGTCAGGGAGGGAATAAGCAGAAGCCACAGGTCACAGGCTGAGCTGAGCAGGCAGCTGCCTGGAGAGCTCATCCCCTCGCACACCAGACGGGTTTTTGTCTCACTTCCCCACAGGCCTGGAGCACTGTGGGACCGCTGATACTATCGTCCCATGCTGAGCAGTAATAGTCGCCTCGTCCTCAGCTTGCAGCCCCGTGATGGTCAGGGTGCCTGAGCTGCCAGACTTGGAGCCAGAGAACCGGTCAGGGACCCCTGATTCTCTATCGCTATCATCATAGATGAGGAGTTTGGGGGCCTTTCCTGGGAGCTGCTGGTACCAGTGCACATAGTTACCACCCCCAATGTTGGTGCTGCTTCCAGTGCAGGAGATGGTGACCTTCTGACCCGGGGACCCCGACACTGACGATGGCTGAGTCAGCACAGACTGGGCCCAGGATCCTGCAAGAGGGGGAGACACAGAGATGCTGAGTCTGGGTCTAGAGACAAGAGGAGGAAGCAGGGCCCATGTGTCTTCCCAAGGCCCCTTCCCCATCCCCTCATCCAGTCACCTGTGCAGTGAGCCAGGAGGGTGAGGAGGAGAGGGGCCCAGGCCATGGTGGAGGTCATCCCTGAGTCCTGCTCCTGACGCCCCACAGCTGAAGCAGAGCTCCCCACACCTCTCTCTTCCCCTCTTCATAGTCTGCGGGAGGGAGGGCCCACTCATGCAAATGAGGACCCCCTGGTTTGATCCCTCCCTGAGCCCTGGATCGGGTCCCTGTGCCTGAGGATGGCAGGGTGAGGGCAGGGGTGGGGCTGTGTGGGGCCCAGGGGGTGGCAAGTCACAGCTGTGAGCCCTGAGCACAGGGCACCAGGCAGGGCCAGGGAACAGGTTGCAGCTCCAATGAGCCCAGCCCTTCAGCATCAGCCCCTGAGCACCCCCTGGTGCCCAGGCCTGGATGCACCACTGAGTCCCCTGCTGACTGAGCCCATGAGGGACAGGTCCTGCCTCCCCCCAGCTCTGTGCACTGACCCCCTGGCTCAGGGCGTCCAGGTGCCCCCTGAGGTGGCCTCCTCATCCCCTCAGGACACTCTCTATGTTCCCCTCCGCCTCCTCCTGGGAGTCTGGGCCCGTCTCCCTGGCTGTTCATGGTCAGCACGGAGGTTGTCACTTAGGGAACTTTCCTCACAGGATCAGGTCCAGAGAAGCCACTGTGTTGAGGAGGCGAGTTCCCTAATTTTCAGGGTACAGTTTTATTTTTTATGGGATTCCTCTGCTGTTAGAAATTAACTGCTCTCTTTCCAGCACACAAATATTATTCTCTCAATGTCCTTCCCTTCTGTCCAGTAGATTATACATATTGCGTTTCTGCACATGCTTTTCGGTCCAGCTTTACCTAGTAACCGGCATCCTCATTAATAGGGAAATTGAATATAATATTTCCCACTCGTCTGTTTTCTGTCCATAGGAGAGTCTGGAATCTGATTGTCTGACTGAGGGTCACTGTGACCCCAGCTCCCTGGACACAGAAGGGGAAGGGACAGTGACAGCACCACCAGGACCAGGGCCTGTGAGGGGGGGATACTAAGCGGTGATTCAAGGTGACCTGGGGGAGCACTTTGAAGGATGGAAGCAGAAGGAGATGCACCGTGGGGTGTGGGGTCAGAGGTCGTGTGCGGGGCCTCAGGGCCTGTCTCCCCCTGACTGAGGAGCGGGACAGGCAGAGGCTCCAAGGAGAGGGGGGCAGCGTCTCCATGGCAGCCATGAGCCTGCCTCCCAGGTCCTCCCTCTGGGAAAGGGAGGCCAGGCTGTGGGGTTGGTGCTGTTTCTCACTTTCCTGGGGGAACTGGACCTCAGGTCACTGCCCCCTGATGGGAGTGGCTGTGGCTTTTATTGGACCTGAATGTGTCAGGACAATGGGGAGGTCAGGGGTCAGAGCTGGTCATGGTGAGGCAGGGACTACCTTGCAGGTTTCCAGACCAAATGCACTAGTGAGGAAGGTGGGGCAGAGGGAGGCCCGGGGGCCATTAGGGGAACTTCCTGTCTGTGTTCGCTCTGATCTGGACCCACACCTCCCAGCCACGGGGTCAGCAGGGGATGGAGCCCAGTTCCCGCTCCTGGGAGCTCAGAGGTCCCTGGCGATGTCCTCTCAGGAGAAAGAGCAAATCCCTGCTCTGAGCCGGTGGCCGAGCTCAAGGAGGGTCCCCAGGCCCGGGCCAGGCCCTGGGACAGCCAGGCCTCCTTCCCTCCCGCCCTCGGCCAGAGGAGGGGCCGTCCCTGCAGATGTGGTCCCTCCAGGGACTGCCCAGCCCCCTGAGCCCTGGTGCTGCAGCTCAGCTCACCCCCAGGCTGAGCAGGATGGACTGTCCTGATGAGCTGTGTCCTGGAGACGCTGCCACAAAGGCCCACAGACTGAGCCCCTCAGAACCAGGGAGAGGGTCCCTGTCAGGGGTGGGGCTCAAGTCTGAGGTCAAGGTGCTGGCAGGCCCGCCCTCCCAGGGAGGCCCGGGTAGGTGCTCTCTTGTCTCTTCCCAGCATCTGGAGGCTCCGTCCAGCCCTGACATGATCTCAGCTTGGGCCTCGGTCCCTGACTCTGTCCTCACAGCTGAGCCCACGGGTCATGCGCCCAGGCCTCAGAGAGTCTGTGGGAACCTGCTCTGGGGCAGAGGGACCGGGTTTTGGAAGACACGGTGCTGTGACCCCCCTACAGGGTCCTGCCCCCCAACCTCACACGGGTGTGAAGGGGAGACGGGAAGGAAATTCTTCTGGGATGGAGGCCCCAACTGCATTTCAACGAGTCTTTGTTTCCATTGTTGTTTTATGATATTGTTAAGTTTTGTCTCATTAATGAACTGCAGGCCCAGCTAAATTCAGACTTAACTGTGTGTGAGTTTGAGAGTGTGAGTGTTTGTGTGTGTGTGTGAGTGTGTGTGAGTGTGTGTGAGTGTTTGTGTGTGAGTGTGAGTGTGAGCATGTGAGTATGTGAGTGTGTGTTTGTGTGAGTGTGAGTATGTGAGTGTGAGTGTGTGAGTGTGAGTATGTGAGTGTGAGTATGTGAATGTGTGAGTGTGAGTGTGTGAGTGTGAGTATACCTCCCTTTTGCTGCTCCTTCCATTCCCTGTGAGATTGTTGATGACATTTGCTCTTGTCTTTAATTCACCTTGTTTCACAGCGTAGAGACATTGATGAGATTCTCTGGTCTGGGGACTCGGAGAACAGCCCTCAGAGCCACCCCAGCGGGACGCAGCCCCGTGAACAGCAGACGGGGCCCCAGAAGCAGAGGGTGCCCCGAGCCCTGTGTTTGTGCCCCACTTCCCCACCCGCACCTGTCACTGTGGGGACGGCTGCTGTAGGCCAGAGCGCAGTAGTACTCGGCCTCGTCCTCAGGCTGCGCCCCTGAGAGGGTCAGGGCAGCTTTGCCCCCTTGGATGGAGCCTGAGAACCGGGCCGGCGTCCAGGAGTATTTCTTGTTTGTGTTATAAATCAGTGCCATGGGGACCTGGCCAGGCTTCTGCTGGATCCAGTGTGGGTAGTGACCATCAGTGACGGCCCCTGTGCTGGAGCCACAGGTGAGAGTGACCGTCACGCCTGGGGACACGGTCGCTGAGGGCTCCTGAGTGACCACAGCCTGAGACCTGGACCCTGAAATAGAAGCAGACACATGTCAGGGATGAGGAACAGAAGGCGAGGGGCTCCTCCACGGGCTGGTCTCTGAAATGGCCCTGAACCTGGGCAGAGAGCGAGGAGGAGGAGGAGGAGGAGGAGGAAGGGAGTCCAGCTCATGGTGGAGACTTTCCAAGGTGCCTCGGTCTCTTGCAGGTGCTGGTCTCGGGTGTCCCTTTATCTCCTCCCGGCCTCCTGGGCACAGGGGGTGTTTGCTGGTCATTATGCAAATGTGAGCCCACAGGACCCTCCCGTCCTGGGTCTTGGGCCCAGTTTGAAGCTTCACTGTGAGGAGGAGGCTGGGGAGGCTGTGGGCTCTGAGTCTGTCCCTTGAGGGGAAGCACCTGCTGTCACCTCACACCCAGGCCATGGGCATGGGCGCAGGGCCCACTCAATGAGAACCATGTGAGTTGGCTTCAGGCCTTGCAGCTCTGAGAAGAGCCACAGCGCCCCCTGGTGACGCCCTAGGGAATAGTCATGGTGGTGGGAACTGTGGAAGCAATGATGGTGGCCCCTGAAAATAGATTAGATAGATGATAGATAGATGATAGATAGATAGATAGATAGATAGATAGATAGATGATAGATAGATAGATAGATAGATGATAGACAGATAGATAGATAGACAGATAGATAGATGATAGATAGATAGATAGTAGATAGAGAGATTGATAGCTAGATAGATGATAGATAGATAGTAGAGAGATTGATTGATAGATAGATGGATGATAGATGCAAATATTATGTTTCTGACTCGCTGCAGAGAGGTTCCCCCTGTGTCCTCAGTTTGTAACTGCCGGAGGGCGTGCAACGGAGGGGGTGGGGGCGAGTTTCGTGCCCATGAACGCAACGCAGGTGGTTGCGGCCTGGCCCCTGCTCCACAGGCCTGGCGGGCTCCGGCTGCCCACGGCCCACTGAGGGGATGCGTGCTGCGCATGCGGGGTCAGCGTAGCCTAGAGCAGCTGCAATCAGAACCCCGCAAGGGGTCATGAGAGTCTTAGCCATAGATTTGGGCTCCTGGGGGAACAAGGGGGCTGCTCCTTCCAAGGTTTAACCTACCCAGAGGCACATGCTCTCACTGAGCAGAGGCTGGAGGAGGGGCCTTGCCAGGAGGGGCCCGGCCTGGGCATCCTTCAGAGGAGACACCTGGGTCCTGCCAGGTATCAGGTCCGCATGGGGACTGATTACCATCCATTCACAGCTGCCAGCTCAGGGAATACTCATTTATTTAAATACTAGAGGCCCGGTGCACGAAATTAGTGTGCTCAGGGGGTCCCTCAGCCCAGATTGCAAGAGGGTGCAGGCCAGGCTGAGGGACCCACCGGTGCATGATCAAGGCCAGGAGGGAGGTGGGAGGGTGGCCAGCTGAGGCTGGACCACAGGAGGGCTCCATGGCGTGTCCAGCCCGTCTTCCTCAGTCCTGGGCAGCCAGACCCCAGCAGCAAGCTAACCTACCAGTTGGAACGTCTGCCCCCTGGTGGTCAGGGCACATCACAGGGAGCAGTTGAGTGGACTTAGCATATCATTAGCATATTACACTTTGATTGCTTGAATGGACCACCAGACACTTAGCATATTAGGCTTTTATTATATAGGATATTTTCATTGATTTCATGGAGGAAGCGAGAGACAGAGAGAGAATCATTGATTGGCTGCCTCACTGGGGATTGAGCCCAGGCATGCACCATGACTGCAAATTGAATCTGGGACCTTTCACTCTGCAGGCCGTCGCTCTATCCACTGAGCCAAGCCAGCCAGGGCTCAGGGCGTATGTAAGGGGATGGGCTCCTCCACCAGGCAGACCCCCAGGTTGTCGGGATGGGCGTGGCCTGCCCACCTGGAGGCTGGGTTGCCCAGGCGGTGGACAGTTTGCAGAGCTGGCGGGGGCCTGGCTCATTCTGTGTGGTGTGATTGTGAACATGTGTGTGTGAGTTGTGTGTGTGAGTCTGTGTGTTTCCTCAGGAGTTATTCTTCATTAACATCACATAGCTGCTTCTGCAATCGAACCCATGACAATCGCAGGCTTTCTTGAAATGAACTCCGACAGCGCACACCCCAGCATCCCCTGGGGCTGTGTCCCCCGCCCCCCGCCCCGCCCCCCCCCCCCCCCCCCCCCCCCCCCCCCCCCCCCGCTCCCGCTCAGCAGCTGGAGAGACGGAGGCGCTGGTGTCAATGGCCCCGACTCTGGGGTCCTGATGTGGAGCCGCCAATGGGCGGGCCAGGCAAGTCTGATGCTCTGAAGCTCTGACTCTCGGAGCCACTCAGCTGTGGGGTCGGCGTTCACCGTGGGAGCGAAGAGCACCCTGGAGGCCCAGCCGCAATCCCTGCACTTGGCATGGAGCGGGAAGACCGTGACCTTGAGGGCGTCCCAGGAGACCAGCCACGTGCTGGACGCCAGCAGGTGTGGTGAGCGCCATGCAAGATGTTCCCCCGGCCTCGCACGCGCGGTGCGCCCCGGGGAGAGGACTCGGAGCCGTGCGGGATGGGGGGTTGCGAACTACGGGCGTTCACTCCATAAGGATCCAATGGAGAGGCTGGCTGGCACCTCCGTGGCCTTCAGAAGTGCTGAGTCCCAACTCACCGCTGAGCTTTCCGAGCTGCCAGGCTTGTCCGGGAGACAAGAGCCGAGGCTGCTACCCTCGCTGCAGGTCGGCCCATCCGGCCCACGTGGACACTTCAGAGACCAGACTGTATCTCTGGACCTTCTCTTCCCCCAGCCCCCCGGCGCCCCCCTACACACCGCTCTTCTTTATCTGACATGTTCATAGGGAGGGGAGGGGATGATTGTAATTCCCTGAGCTTGTTTCTCCCAAATTTTGTAGGAAAGCTGTACCCAGATGTTCTGTTGGTTGCAGCGTCTGGCCCGGGCCCAGGCTGTGCATTCTGCAGATTGAGAGCATGCACTGATGTAGCATTTGGACTCAATCAGAAAACTGACGTAGGAAACACGCGTAAGAGAATTGTCAAGGCGACCCCAGTAGCAATTCATGATTAAACGCAGGTCTGTGTGGACCAACGTGCAGAAACTATGCCTGACCTTCATACAGGCATGGCATGGCCTGACATTTCAGAAGGAAGTGTGTGTGTGTGTGTGTGTGTGTGTGCGTGTGTATTTAAAATATAGTTGTATTGATTTCGGAGAGAGGAAGAGAGAGAGAGATGGAAACATCAATGATGAGAGAGAATCATTGATCGGCTGCCTCCTGTACATCCCCACTGGGGATCAAGCCCACAACCCGGGCATGTGACCTTACTGGGAATCTAACCGTGACCTCCTGGTTCCTAGGTCGATGCTCAACCACTGAGCCACACCCATCAGGCGAATGTTTGTCTTTATATGTTTTTGATGAAATACTGGTAGAGCATTTTTTCCATGTGGTAAAGAGAAAAACAACCAAGAGAGAAAATTGAGAGTTTGGTGAACTATAAGAAAAGAAAAACGACAAACATGGCACATCATCTCTCCCTCATAATAAATGCAACAGTGAACGAGGGAGACAGTAGAAAAACTGTAATCTAATTGGGCACATTGATGTCATGTTTTTCAATGACAGAATAGAACAACCACTTGCTACTTTTACATGAAAATGGATGATGCAATGATATACAAGTAAAAAGACATGAAAAAAAGTTTAAAATGGAAATATATAAATATGAACCCTGATTGAAAAATAGATAAAATGCAGATTTTCTTAGAAAAATAGAAATTAGAAATATTAGAGAAAACTAAATAAATGGACCAATATCCTTAGAAAAAACTAGAAAACATAATTATGGAATGAATCCACAAACATGCATAAAATACAGGTAGTTTCACAGAGAACACTGAGACGTCAGGAACATGGAGAGGAAGATGAAGAGCAGACCCATTCTGCACAGGAAGGTGCTGCCAAGTACGGCTTGTACATGAACAGCTCATCTTACAATGGGCATCGGTCATGAGGCCCGTGGGGAGGCCGAGGTTTTTGTCCCACTTCCCCATCTGTGTGTGTCACTGTGGGAATCAGTATTTTCTACAGTCATACAGTAATAGTCAGCCTCGTCCTCAGGCTGCAGCCCCGAGATGAGCAGGAGCCCCGCATTGGCCGAGGTGTCTTTGGATCCAGAGAAGCGGCTGGGGACCCCGGAGCCCTGGTTCTTACTTGAGTCTGAGTTGTAGGCCAGCAGGTACCGGGGACGGCTCCCTGGCTTCTGCTGGTACCAGTATATCCAGTAAGCACTGAACGAATACGAAGCACCACTCAGGGTGCAGGTGAGTCTGGCTGTGGCTCCCGGAGATGCAGAGAGGGAGGGCGGCTGAGTCAGCACAGGCTGGGAGAGGGACCCTGCAGACACAGACACTTGTCAGTGATGGGCAGGGACCAGGGGCGTTTCCGAGGAGCCTGAGCAGGAAGGGAAGAAGCCTGGTCCCAGGCCTGTCCCTACCTGTGCAGTGAGAGAGGAGCGCGAGGAGCAGAGGAGTCCAGGCCATGGTGCTCACAGCCCTGAGCCCACAGTGGGGCTGGGCTGCCCAGGCCTCCTTTTCTCCCCCACCCTCTGCCAGGGGAGGGGCTGGCATGCAAATGGGGGTCCCTCCAGGGACTGCCCAGCCCCTCCCTGGGCCCTGGGGCTGGAGCTCAGCTCACACCCCAGACTGAGGAGCATGGAGGTGGGCTCACCCCTTGGGGGCCCTGGGAGGAAGCACCTGCTGAGACCACACACAGGGACCTGCTCAGAGGGCGCTGCCAGGCCTGAGAGGACACAGCTGCTGAGACCCCTGCAGGTGCCACAGGGCTCAGCCTCTGAGTGAATGGTCCTCCCTAAGCTGCAGTGTGAGGCCCACAGAGCGGTCCCCCAGCGCCCCCTGCTGGTCACAGGTCACTCAGCTTCAGGTCACACTGTGCACATGTGTGAGGGCTCCTTCCCAGCTGCTGTCACCCTGACACACTGCAGTGATGACTGTGGTGTTCAGTCCCGGGTCCTCTTGTGGGAAAGGTGCAAAGTGCACGTAAATAAAAAATAATTGGGTCTCACTTTCCATGAGGCTGTTGCAAAGCTAATGCACAGTGAGCTTCTCACCCAGCAGCACAGGGAAGGGGCGGTGGGGCCGGTGTGAAGGGCTCACAGGGGTTGCTCAGTACGTGAGGAGCCCGGTCCTGTGGTGTGACAGGCCTCTGTCCCCTTTCATCCCTGCGGGGACACGAGCCCTCAGCTACCGGGCCTTCGGGCCTCAGGAAGCACAGGGCAGGGTGAGCACCAGCCCCCGTGCTTCTGGGCTGACAGCACAGCCTGCTCCCCAGCTCCCTGCGGCTCCCAGCTCCTCCCTGGGGGTGGCCAGGAGAGTGGGTACATTTACAGGAAAAGGGCTACTGCATGGGCTTCGCTAATCTGATCGAAATGTGTGTGAGGGGACTTGGTCCTGACGTTCTTAGAAAAGAGTGTTCTCAGGAACAAGACAATAGCTGTCGTTCACCCCAGAGGGGGCAGGTAGGGCCTCGGGACGCAGGAGGAGGAGACAATTACATTAGTAGCTCCCGTGTGCAAACAGGCAAAGGAGATCGGGCTCATCCTCTTTGGAAAAATCAGTAATTGTCGTTTGACATTGAAGAGACTGGCTGAGGCTGTGAGGAGCGGACAACCTCAGGTGGGAGGTGAGAGAGGGAACAGGACTCTGAAGGGAGTCGATGCTGATTAACTCCTGTGACTCTCCCTCCCTAGAGACGGAGGCCTGGGGACGGAACTGCAGCAGGAACTTGTCCCTTTTCCCTGAAACCCTCATGAGAGGATGGAGTGAAGAGCTGAGGAGCCCGAGGGAGAGGAGGGGGTGAGGGAGGCAGCAGCAGAGGAGGGAAGAGGGGGGGAGGGTGTCTCTGAGAGTCTGTGCTGGTTGTGACCAACCTTCTGTGGGTTTGATCAGAGAAGGAGAAGGTTGTGACCATGACCAGGGTGGACACTAACATATCAGACATGAGGGGTCAGTAGTGACACAGGGTTCACACACATGACATTAATGTGTGGGGAGCATGGCTGTCTGGGTGACCATGTGCAGTTGCAGACACAGGATGTGAGCTGATAGGAAACATACGCTGCTCTCGGCCCCTGGCCCCGGCACAGGCTCCTGAACCCTTGACAGACCCAGGGGTACAGGCGGGCCTTTTGCTGATGAGGGGACGCTGGGTGGGCTCCTGGGATTGACACCCTAAGTGCAGGCAGCCCTCACCTCTGGGCCCAGATGTTTTGGTCTCACTTCCTCGTCATCTGAGACGCTGTGTGTAACTGTAGCTGCTCCCACTGCCATGATCTGTAGCACAGTAATAGTCAGCCTCGTCCTCAGGCTTCAGCCCCGAGATGAGCAGGAGCCCCGCATTGGCCGAGGCATCTTTGGATCCAGAGAAGCGGCTGGGGACCTTGGAGCCCTGTTCCTTAATTGAGTCTGAGTAGTAGGGCAGGAGAAACCGGAAAGGGCTCCCTGGCTTCTGCTGGTACCAGGATATGTAGTAGTCACCAACATTGGAGCCACTGCTCAGGGTGCAGGTGAGTCTGGCCTTGGCTCCCGGAGATGCAGAGAGGGAGGGAGGCTGAGTCAGCACAGGCTGGGAGAGGGACCCTGCAGACACAGACACTTGTCAGTGATGGGCAGGGACCAGGGGACGTTTCCCAGGAGACTGAGCAGGAAGGGAAGAAGCCTGGTCACAGGCCTGTCCCTACCTGTGCAGTGAGAGAGGAGCACGAGGAGCAGAGGAGTCCAGGCCATGGTTCTCACAGCTCTGAGCCCACAGTGGGGCTGGGCTGCCCAGGCCTCCTTTTCTCCCCCACCCTCTGCCAGAGGAGGGGCTGCCATGCAAATGGGGGTCCCTCCAGGGACTGCCCAACCCCTCCCTGGGCCCTGGGGCTGGAGCTCAGCTCACACCCCAGACTGAGGGGCATGGAGGTGGGCTCACCCCTGGGGACCCTGGGAGGAAACAACTGCTGGGACCACACAAGGGTCCCTGCTCAGAGGACACGGCTGCTGCTTTCCCCTCAGGGAGCACAGAGCATGGCCATGGGGCTCCTGTCAGTAAATGGTCCTCACTGAGCAGCTTGCATGAACCTCAGGGCAGTCCCACAGTGCCACCTGCTGGTCACATGTGCAAAAATAAAAACAGGAAACCGCTAAGATTTCTAACCTTAATTTAAACACTAGAGTCCCTGTGCACAAAATTCATGCACCAGTAGGGTCCCTAGGCCTGGCCGGTGATCACACCGATCAGGTTCCCCACCTCCCCACGTCCTCCTTCCCTCGCTCCCTCAGCACCCCACCACTGCTCCCCGCCATGTTCCACATCGCCCCCTGATGGTCAGCACATGTCATAGGGAGCCATTGAACTGCCAGTTTCCAGGTTGAACTCCCAAGGGGACACTTTGCATAGTAGCCTTTTATGCAGAAGGTAGATAACATGCTTACTTTCCTCTGAAGATACAAGTGTGGCTGCAACTATGATGGAATAAGTGAGAGACCAATGTTCTTACAAAACAGAAAATGCTGAGGGCCGACTTCACAGAACGGGAAAGGCACAGTTTCACAGGCCCTGTCACAGGTCAGCAGATCAAATGGTTCCAATTCATTTTCATCCAAATTTCTCTAAAACATTTAACAAGATGTAACCTGTCCTTGTTGGTTTTAGTCGTTATCACGACGACAAATGCTCCTGGAAATGATAGAAAACCAAAAATGACAGGACAGTCATGCTAGATGTGGACACAGATGTCCTAAGTAACATGTCAGTACAGAGGTTCCAGGTCCGGATGAGCTGATGGGCAATGACCAAGGAACCAGCAGCCGGCACAAGAATTTTTTTTTTTTTTTGATTTTTTACAGAGAGGACGGGTGAGGATAGAGAGTTAGAAACATCGGTGAGAGAGAAACATCGATCAACTGCCTCCTGAACAACCCCCACTGGGGATGTGCCCGAAACCAAAGTCCATGCCCTTGACTGTAATCGAACCTGGGACCCTTGAGTCCACAGGCTGATGCTCTATCCCCTGAGCCAAACCGGTTAGGGACGGCACAAGATTTTAACTAGATTCCCAGGTGATTCTAATGTGCAGCTAAGGTTGAGAACCACTGCTCTCGGGGGTTAATAAAGCTGCTATAGACTTCCTCGTGCTGGTTTTTGGGAAACAGAAGATTCAGATTTATTTTAATTTATTTTTAATGGAGATGTAATTAACATTAATTAGTGTCAGGTGTACGACATAAAGACTCTGTGAGGTGTAAACTGCAGAACCATCCCAGAATACATCTCCTTGACCTCAGCCATCAGACGTGGCTACAAGTTTTGCTATTTCTTGTGCTGAGGACACTGAAGATCCACTCTCTCAGCTGCTTTCACAGACACAATGTGACAGCGCCCCCTGCCGGGTCCCCATGCTGTCCACACTCCCAGAGCCAGGTAGTCACAGCCAGAAGTGTCTCCTCCTGGACCCCTTCACCCACTTGGACCTCCCCCTTCAGCGCCCACCATGGCACCCCCCAATCTGCTATAGTGACAGCTGTGAATGGCCGATTTTTGTGCTTAAAATCACAGAGTAAATGGAAACCAGTCCCACGGCTTAAAGAGAGTAAATCCTGATGGATGGAACAGAGCCAGGGGTCCTTCCGGCTCAGCACACAGTGCTGAGCCCCAGGCAGGGGCGGGCACAACCAGCTGTCACTCATCTGAGCCTCACAGGCCCAGTGAGTGCAGCCCAGGGGGAGGGAACGGGGCCCAGCGGGTGGGGAGAGACCTTCCCTTCCTCCAGGACCCTGAGCCTGGGAAAGCGCTGCTCTGAGTGACATGGAGGCCAGAGGGGAGGGAGGACCCTTCACCCCCAGGCAGGGTCCCGGATGAAGCTGGGCCCAGGGCGTCAGCAAGGGAATAAGCAGAAGCCACAGGTCACAAGCTGAGCTGAGCAGGCAGCTGCTGGAGAGCTCACCCCCTCGCAGACCAGAGGGGTTTTTGTCGCACTTCCCCACAGGCCTGCAGCACTGTGGGACCACTCAGACTATTGTCCCATGACTCGCAGTAATAGTCGGCCTCGTCCTCAGCCTGCAGCCCCGTGATGGTCAGGGAGGCCGAGTTGCCAGACCTGGAGCCAGAGAATCGATCAGGGACCCCTGAGGGTCGTTTGCTACTCTCATAGATGAGGAGTTTGGGGGCCTTTCCTGGGAGCTGCTGGAGCCAGGACCCATAGTCACCACGCCCAACGTTGGAGCTGCTTCCAGTGCAGGAGATGGTGACCCTCTGGTCCAAGGACCCCAACACTGAGGATGGCTGAGTCAGCACAGACTGGGCCCAGGATCCTGCAAGAGGGGGAGACACAGAGATGCTGAGTCTGGGTCTAGAGACAAGAGGAGGAAGCAGGGCCCATGTGTCTCCCCAAGGCCCCTTCCTCGTCCCCTCATCCAGTCACCTGTGCAGTGAGCCAGGAGGGTGAGGAGCAGAAGGGCCCAGGCCATGGTGGAGGTCATCCCTGAGTCCTGCCTCCTGAGGCCCCACAGCTGAAGCAGAGCTCCCCACACCTCTCCCTTCCCCTCTTCATAGTCTGCGGGAGGGAGGGTCCTGTTATGCAAATAAGACCCCATCTATCTGATCCCTCCCTGGGCCCTGGGCAGGGCCCTCTGCCTGAGGATGGCCATTGGTGTGGGCGGGGGAGGGGCTGTGTGGGGCCCAGGTTTGGGGAAGTCACAGCTGACAGCCCTGAGCAGAGGGTCCTGGGCTTTGTCAGGGGCTGGTCCCAGCTCTGATCACCCAGATCCTCAGGAGCAAACCCCCAGCGCCCTCTAGTGTCCAGGCCCAGACACACCATTGAGTGACATGGGGGCCAGAACCCATGGAGGCCACCTGTGCCTTCCCACTGCTCTGCCCACTGCCCCTTCCCTAGGGCCAGGCCAGGGTCCCCTCTATGGCCTCCCTCACCTCGGGGCACCTTCAGTCTCTACTCGGCGTCCTCAGGGGGAGTCTGACCACATCTCCCTGGGCTGGTCCGTGGTCAGGACTCAAGTGGCGGCTCCTGCACCCACTCTTAGACCAGGGTCAGGGCTCAGGTCAGGGCCAGAGCAGGCACAGCCCCGTGGGGGCGCGTCCCCTTCTGTGCGGGACTCGGTTCTGTCTTGTGTGGGATTCACTCCTGGTGGCGGGAGGCCTCCTTCCGAGGACCCAGGGCCTCGAGGAGAAAGGGGCCCTTCCCCAGGGCTGGGCAGGTCGGGGGGAAGCCTCGTGGGCTGTCCTAGTCCGGGGTCAGGGGTCACTGTTATTTTCTGTCCATATTTCCTCCTCCTGACACCATCGTTCTCCTTGAGCCGTGGGCTGTGGTCACTCCTGGGATCTGTTCTCAACGCACAGTCAGACGTTGGCATTTATCTGAGGGGAAAAGAGGAACATGGGGGACCTGCTTGTCAAAAAAATATTGACGTTTTCTAATTGCTGTGCTGGGGCTTCTTTAAGACTTTACACGATATTAGTCAGCCCTCAGCCAGCTTCACATGCATGTGTATTATTATGTAAAAGTCACAATAAGACTGATTGTAAAATTCAAGGATGGTGCATATTGGTGGAAACTGTGGATAAAAGTATCGATGGAAAAGGATTGGAAATGCAGTGCCTTCTGCTCTGGGGTGAAAGGTGTGAGTACACATTTTCTAACATCACTTTACATCTCATTCATGCGTTGGGAGCTGTACCTCTGGAACCCCCAATAGGTTATAGTGTGAGAGTTGTGAATTGCCCATTTTTGTGCCTAAAATCACGGTGATCAGGTCCTGATGCTTGAGAATCCCGAGTCGCTGCGCAGTGACCCCCACGAGGAGGTTCTAGGAGCTTCCGCCCGTCCCCAGAGGAGAAGCACCTGCCACAGGCCCTGGAGAGGCCTTGTCACCAGCAGACCCCCAGCTTCACGTCTCGGGGTGACCAGCCTGGGGGCCAAGTGAGGAAGCAGAGACCCAGCTTCTGATGGTCACACGGACAATGGGCCTCCCAACCTTTGGGCCACACATTCAGGCAGTTTTCACTGAAACCAATGGAGGCTGGAGGGGGATTAAATCATTCACAGGAGATGGGGGGAGGGGGGGGGTCTGAGGTAGGAGGAACCCTAACCAGCAGGAAGAAGGTGCTTCATGTCCTTTGAAGATCTAGGTATTAAAAACCTCCAAACCAGCCTTTCTTCTTTTTTTAAGACATATGTTTATTGATTTCAGAGAGGAAGGGAGAGGGAGAGAGACAGGATATTCAATGATGAGAGAGAATCATGGATCAGCTGCCTCTTGCACACCTCCCACTGGGGATGGAGCCGGAAACCAGGACATGCGACCTGCCTGACCAGGAATTGAACCGTGACCTCCTGGTTCATAGGTTGACGCTCAACCACTGGGCCATGCCGGCCGGGCCTCATCGCCTTTTAAAATCATCCCAACCTCTTATTGGAGGACATCCCGCCACTCACAGCTGTCACAGACCTCCAGGCACCGACTCCTGGCTGCTCTCAGTCTAGGGCAGTGTTTCTCAACCTTGGCTCACATTACAATCACCTGGGAATCTTGTTAAAATTCTGATTTCTGGCCTCATCCTGCGGAAATTCTGTTTCTTTGTTACTAATGATGAGGCCCAGAAATCAGGATTTTAACAAGATTCCAGGTGATTCTAATGTGCAGCCAAGTTTGAGAACCACTGGTCTAAGCAGTGGTCGGCAAACAGGCTCGCAAGCCAGGTGTGGCTCTTTGGTCCCTTGAGTGTGGCTCTTCCTAAGCCTTCGGAGGACCTAATTAAGTTAATAACAATGTACCTACCTATATAGTTTAAGTTTAAAAAATTTGACTCTCAAAAGAAATTTCAGCCGAGACCGGTTTGGCTCAGTGGATGGAGCTTCGGCCTGCGGACTGGAGGGTCCCGGGATCGATTCTGGTCAAGGGCATATACTGGGGTTGCGGGCACATCCCCACTGGGGGACGTGCAGGAGGCGGCTGATCGATGTTTCTCTCTCATCGATGTTTCTAACTCTCTAGCTCTCTCCCTTCCTCTCTGTAAAAAATCAATAAAATATATTTTTTAAAAAAAGAAATTTCAATCTTTGATTCTTTTTTTGGCTCTGTTGACTAATGAGTTTGCCAACCACTGCTAGGGGGTTAATAAAGCTGCTATAGACTTCCACGTGCTGGTTTTTTGGAAACAGAAGATTCAGATTTATTTTAACTTATTTTTAATTGAGATGTAATTGACATTAATTAGTATCAGGTGCACAACGTAATGACTCTGTGAGGTGTAAACTGCAGAACCATCCCAGAATACGTCTCCTTGACCTCTGCCATCAGACCTGGCTACAAGTTTTGCTATTTCTTGTGCTGAGAACAATTAAGATCCAGTCTCTCAGCTGCTTTCACAGTCACAGTGTGACAGCGCCCCCTGCCGGGTCCGCATGCTGTCCACACTCCCAGAGCCAGGTAGTCACAGCAGGAAGTGTCTCCTCCTGGACCCCTTCACCCACTGGGATCACCTCTTTCAGCGTCCACCATGGCACCCCCCAATCTGCTATAGTGACAGCTGTGAATGGCCAATTTTTGTGCTTAAAATCACAGAGCAAATGGAAACCAGTCGCAAGGCTTAAAGGGAGTAAATCCTGATGGGATGGAACAGGGCCAGGGGTCCTTCCAGCACAGCACACAGTGCAGAGGCCCAGGCAGGGGAAGAGCCCAGCCAGCTGTCACTCATCTCAGCCACTCAGGACCAGTGAGTGCAGCCCAGGGGGAGGGAATGGGGCCCTGAGGGTGGGGAGAGGCCTTCCCTTCCTCCTGGACCCTGAGCCTGGGAAAGGGCTGCTCTGAGTGACATGGAGGCCGGAGGGGAGGGAGGACCCTTCACCCCCAGGAATGGCCCCCGGATGCACCTGGGCCCAGAGAGTCAGTGAGGGAAGAAGCAGAAGCCACAGGTCACAGGCTGAGCTGAGCAGGCGGCTGCTGGAGAGCTCACCCCCTTGCAGACCAGAGGGGTTTTTGTCTCACTTCCCCACAGGCCTGGAGCACTGTGTGACTGCTGATACTGCTGTCATATGCTGAGCAGTAATAATCGGCCTCGTCCTCAGCCTGCAGCGCCGTGATGGTCAAGGTGGCAGTGCTGCCAGACCTTGATCCAGAGAATCGATCGGGGACCCCTGAGGGTCTAGTGCTAGTACCATAGAAGAGGAGTTTGGGGGCCTTTCCTGGGAGCTGTTGGTACCAGGACACATAGTCACCACGCCCAATGTTGTTGCTGCTTCCAGTGCAGGAGATGGTGACCCTCTCGCCCGGGGACCCCGACACTGAGGATGGCTGAGTCACCACAGACTGGGCCCAGGATCCTGCAAGAGGGGGAGACACAGAGATGGTGAGTCTGGGTCTAGAGACAAGAGGAGGAAGCAGGGCCCATGTGTCTTCCCAAGGCCCCTTCCCCGTCCCCTTATCCAGTCACCTGTGCAGTGAGCCAGGAGGGTGAGGAGGAGAGGGGCCCAGGCCATGGTGGAGGTCATCCCTGAGTCCTGCCTCCTGAGGCCCCACAGCTGAAGCAGAGCTCCCCACACCTCTCCCTTCCCCTCTTCATAGTCTGCAGGAGGGAGGGTCCTGTTATGCAAATGAGACCCCTTCTATCTGATCCCTCCCTGGGCCCTGGGCAGGGCCCTCTGCCTGAGGATGGCCATTGGTGTGGGCGGGGGAGGGGCTGTGTGGGCCCAGGTTTGGGGAAGTCACAGCTGACAGCCCTGAGCAGAGGGTCCTGGGCTTTGTCAGGGGCTGGTCCCAGCTCTGAGCACCCAGATCCTCAGGAGCAAACCCCCAGCGCCCTCTAGTGTCCAGGCCCAGACACACCATTGAGTGACATGGGGACCAGCACCCATGAGAGGCCACCTCTGCCTTCCCAGTGCTCTGCCCACTGCTCCTCACCCAGGGCCAGGCCAGGGTCCCCTCTATGGCCTCCCCTCACCTCGGGGCACCTTCAGTCTCTACTCTGCGTCCTCAGGGGGAGTCTGACCACAGCTCCCTGGGCTGGTCCCACTCAAGTGGCGGCTCCTGCACCAACTCTTAGACCAGGGTCAGGGCTCAGGTCAGGGCCAGAGGAGACACAGCCCATGGCGGCGCGTCCCCTTCTGTGCGGGACTCGGGTTCTGTCTTGTGTGGGATTCACTCCTGGTGGCGGGAGGCCTCCTTCCCGCGGACCCAGGGCCCCGAGGAGAAAGGGGCCCTTCCCCAGGGCTGGGCAGGGGGGGGAGGAAGCCCTCGTGGGCTGTCCTCGTCCGGGGTCAGGGTCACTGTTATTTTCTGTCCATATTTCCTCCTCCTGACACCATCGTTCTCCATGAGCCGTGGGCTGTGGTCACTCCTGGGATCTGTTCTCAACGCACAGTCAGACGTTGGCATTTATCTGAGAGGAAAAGGGGGACATGGGGGACCTGCTCGTCAAAAAAATGTTGACGTTTTCTAATTGCTGTGCTGGGGCTTCTTTAAAACTTTACACTATATTAGTCAGCACTCAGCCAGCTTCACATGCATGTATGTTATTACCTGTGAAAGTCACAATAAGGCTGATTTAAAAATTCTAGGATGATGCATATTGGTGGAAACTGTGGGCGGAGGAATTGATGGAAAAGCATTGGAAACGCAGTGCCTTCTGCTCCGGGTTGAAAGGTGTGAATCGAAGTTTTCTAACATCACTTTACATCTCAGTGGTGAGTTGGGAGCTGTGCCCTGTGGTCTGGTCCTGGCAGTTGGAAATCCCCGGTCACTGCCCAGTGACCCCCACGCGGAGTTTCTAGGAGCTTCCATCCGTCCCAGGAACAGAAGCTCCTGCCGCAGGCAGAGCTCCCAGGACATAGCGGTGTCGGCTCCAGGCCTGTCCCTGGGCGGCACAGCCACAGGCACTGTCCCTGGCGTCCAGCATCCGCAGGACAGAACGTGTCCCCTCAGCCCCCCAGCGGCAGCGGCCAATGCCCACTGGAACCAGGCGTTTCTGGCTGCTCTCACTCGAGGGGGTTAATAAAGCAACTTCAGACTTCCACGTGCCTGTTTCTTGTGCACAGAAGATTCAGATTAATTTTAATTTATTTTTAACAGATGTAATTGACATTATATTAGTGTCAGGTGTACGACATAATGACGCTGTGAGGTGTAAACTGCAGAACCATCCCAGAATACGTCTCCTTGACCTCAGCCATCAGACGTGGCTACAAGTTTTGCTATTTCTTGTGCTGAGAACAGTTAAGATCCAGTCTCTCAGCTGCTTTCACAGACACAGTGTGACAGCGCCCCCTGCCGGGTCCCCATGCTGTCCACACTCCCAGCGCCAGGAAGTCACAGCCAGAAATTTCTCCTAATTGACCCCCTTCACCCACTTGGACCACCCCCTTCAGCACCCACCATGGCACCCCCCAATCTGCTATAGTGACAGCTGTGAATTGCCAGTGTTTGTGCTTAAAATCACAGAGTAAATGGAAACCAGTCCCACAGCTTAAAGGGAGTAAATCCTGATGGGATGGAACAGGGCCAGGGGTTCTTCCAGCACCGCACACAGTGCTGGGCCCCAGGCAGGAGCTGGGCCCAGCCACCTGTCACTCATCTCAGCCTCACAGGCCCAGTGAGTGCAGCCCAGGGGGAGGGAACTGGGCCCATGGGTGGGAGAGGCCTTCCCTTCCTCCAGGACCCTGAGCCTGGGAAAGCGCTGCTCTGAGTGACATGGAGGCCACAGGGGAAGGAGGACCCTTCACCCCCAGGCAGGGTCCCCAGATGAAGCTGGGCCCAGGGCAGTGATGACGAACCTATGACACGCCTGTCAGAGGTGACACGCCAACTCATTTTTTTGGTTGATTTTTCTTTGTTAAATGGCATTTAAATATATAAAATAAATATCAAAAATATAAATCTTTGTTTTACTATGGTTGCAAATCTCAAAAAAATTGTATGTGTGACACGGCACCAGGGTTAAGTTAGGGGTTTTCAAAATGCTGGCACGCCGAGCTCAAAAGGATCGCCATCACTGGCCCAGTGCGTCAGCGAGGGAATAAGCAGAAGCCACAGGTCACAGACTGAGCTGAGCAGGCAGCTGCTGGAGAGCTCACCCCCTCGCAGACCAGAGGGGTTTTTGTCTCACTTCCCCACAGGCCTGCAGCACTGTGGGACCACTCAGACTGTTGTCCCATGACTCGCAGTAATAGTCGGCCTCGTCCTCAGCCTGCAGCCCCGTGATGGTCAGGGAGGCCAAGTTGCCAGACCTGGAGCCAGAGAATCGATCAGGGACCCCTGAGGGTCGTTTGCTACTCTCATAGATGAGGAGTTTGGGGGCCTTTCCTGGGAGCTGCTGGTACCAGTGCACATAACCACGCCCAACGTTGGAGCTGCTTCCAGTGCAGGAGATGGTGACCCTCTCGCCCGGGGACCCCGACACTGAGGGTGGCTGAGTCAGCACAGACTGGGCCCAGGATCCTGCAAGCGGGGGAGACACAGAGATGCTGAGTCTGGGTCTAGAGACAAGAGGAGGAGGCAGGGCCCATGTGTCTTCCCAAGGCCCCTTCCCCGTCCCCTCATGCAGTCACCTGTGCAGTGAGCCAGGAGGGTGAGGAGGAGAGGGGCCCAGGCCATGGTGGAGGTCATCCCTGAGTCCTGCCTCCTGAGGCCCCACAGCTGAAGCAGAGCTCCCCACACCTCTCCCTTCCCCTCTTCATAGTCTGCAGGAGGGAGGGTCCTGTTATGCAAATGAGACCCCATCTATCTGATCCCTCCCTGGGCCCTGGGCAGGGCCCTCTGCCTGAGGATGGCCATTGGTGTGGGCGGGGGAGGGGCTGTGTGGGCCCAGGTTTGGGGAAGTCCCAGCTGACAGCCCTGAGCAGAGGGTCCTGGGCTTTGTCAGGGGCTGGTCCCAGCTCTGAGCACCCAGATCCTCAGGAGCAAACCCCCAGCGCCCTCTAGTGTCCAGGCCCAGACACACCATTGAGTGTCATGGGGGCCAGAACCCATGAGAGGCCACCTCTGCCTTCCCACTGCTCTGTCCTCTGCCCCTGCCCTAGAGCCAGGCCAGGGTCCCCTCTATCACCTCCCTCACCTCGGGGCACCATCAGTCTCTACTTGGCGTCCTCAGGGGGAGTCTGACCACAGCTCCCTGGGCTGGTCCATGGTCAGGACTCAAGTGGCGGCTCCTGCACCAACTCTTAGACCAGGGTCAGGGCTCAGGTCAGGGCCAGAGCAGGCACAGCCCCGTGGGGGCGCGTCCCCTTCTGTTCGGGACTCGGGTTCTGTCTTGTTTGGGATTCACTCCTGGTGTCAGGAGGCCTCCTTCCCGTGGACCCAGGGCCCCGAGGAGAAAGGGGCCCTTCCCCAGGGCTGGGCAGGGGGGGAGGAAGCCCTCGTGGGCTGTCCTCGTCCGGGGTCGGGGGTCACTGTTATTTTCTGTCCATATTTCCTCCTCCTGACACCATCGTCCTCCATGAGCCGTGGGCTGTGGTCACTGCTGGGATCTGTTCTCAACGCACCGTCAGATGTTGGCATTTATCTGAGAAGAAAAGGGGAACATGCAGGACGCGCTGAGCAAAAATGTGGTTAAAGTTTCTAATTGCTGTGCTAGGGCTTCATTTAATAACTTTATATATTAGTCAGCACTCAGCCACCTTCAAATGCATGTCTGGCCCGGCCGGCGTGGCTCCGTGGTTGAGCATCAACCTAAGTATCAGGAGTCAGGGTTCGATTCCCAGTCAGGGCACATGCTGAGGTTTCAGGATTCCTTCCCCAGTAGGGGGTACACAGGAGGCAGCCGAACCATGATTCTCTGTCAACATTGATGTTTTTCTCTCTCTCCCTGTCCCTTCCACTCAGAAATGAATGCATTTTTTAAATGCATGTATGTTATTATATGTAAAAGTCACAATAAGGCTGATTGTAAAATTCAAGGATGGTGCATATTGATGAGAATGGTGGGTAGAAGTGTTGATGGAAAAGCATTGGAAATGCAGTGCCTTCTGCTCTGGGGTGAAAGGTGTGAGTACACATTTTCTAACATCACTTTACATCTCATTCGTGCGTTGGGAGCTGTACCTCTGGAACCCCCAATAGTTTATAGTGTGAGAGTAGTGAATTGCCCATTTTTTTGCTTAAAATCACGGTGATCGGGTCCTAACAGTTGAAAACCAATAGTCGCTGCGCAGTGACCCCCACGAGGAGGTTCCATGAGTTTCTGTCCGTCCCCGGAGGAGAAGCACCTGCCACAGGCCCTGGAGAGGCCTTGTCACCAGCAGACTCACAGCTTCATGTCTCGGGGTGACCAGCCTGGGGGCCAAGTGAGGAAGCAGAGACCCAGCTCCGATGGTCACACGGACAATGGGCCTCCCAACCTTTGGGCCACAGATTCAGGCCGTTTTCACTGAAACCCCTGGCGGCTGGAGGGGAATTAAATCATTCACAGGAGATGGGGGAGGGGGTCTGAGGTAGGAGGAACCCTGACCAGCACGAAGAAGGTGCTTCATGTCCTTGAAGATCTAGGTATTAAAAAGCTCCAACCAGCCTTTCTTCTTTTTTTAAGATATATGTTTATTGATTACAGAGAGGAAGGGAGAGGGAGAGGGAGATACAAAGATCAATGATGAGAGAGAATCATGGATTGGCTGCCTCTTGCAAACCCCCACTGGGAATGGAGACCACAACCTGGACATGTGTCCTGCCTGAGCAGGATTTGAACCGTGACCTCCTGGTTCAAGGTCAATGCTCAACCACTGAGCTACGCCGGCCGGGACACATCGCCTTTTTAAATCATCCCAACCACTTATTGGAGGACATCCCGCCACTCACAGCTGTCACAGACCTCCAGGCACCGACTCCTGGCTGCTCTCAGTCTGGGTGGGCGAGGGAGGTAATAAAGCTACTTACAGACTTCCACCTGCTGGTTTTTCTGTGGGAAGAAGATTCAGATTCATTATTATTTTATTTTATTTTTTAAATGTTTTATTGATTTTTTACAGAGAGGAAGGGAGAGAGATAGAGAGCTAGAAACACCGATGAGAGAGAAACATCTATCAGCTGCCTCCTGCACACCCCCCACTGGGGATGTGCCCACAACCGAGGTACATGCCCTCGACCAGAATCAAACCTGGGACTCTTCAGTCCGCAGGCCGAAGCTCTATCCACTGAGCCAAACCGGGTAGGGCTATTATTTTATTTTTTATTTTGATGTAATTGACATTAGTGTCAGGTTACAACATAAGGATTCTGTGAGGTGTAAACTGCAGAACCATCCCAGAATACGTCTCCTTGACCTCTGCCATCAGACGTGGCTACAAGTTTTGCAACTTCTTGTGCTGAGAACAGTTAAGATCCAGTCTCTCAGCTGCTTTCACAGACACAGTGTGACAGCGCCCCCTGCCGGGTCCCCATGCTGTCCACACTCCCAGAGCCAGGTAGTCACAGCCAGAAGTGTCTCCTCCTGGAACCCTTCACCCACTTGGACCTCCCCCTTCAGCGCCCACCATGGAACCCCCCAACCTGCTATAGTGACAGCTGTGAATGGCCGATTTTTGTGCTTAAAGCCATAAAGCAAATGGAAACCATTCACACCACTTAAAGGGCGTAAATCCTGATGGACTGGACCAGGGCCAGGGGTCCTTCCAGCACAGCACTCAGTGCTGGGCCCCAGGCAGGGGCGGGGCCAACCAGCTGTCACTCATCTCAGCCTCACAGGACCAATGAGTGCAGCCCAGGGGGAGGGAACAGGGCCCCGAGGGTGGGGAGAGGCCTTCCTTTCCCCCAGGACCCTGAGCCTGGGAAAGTGCTGCTCTGAGTGGCATGGAGGCCGGAGGGGAGGGAGGACCGTTCACCCCCAGGCAGGGTCCCCGGATGAACCTGGGCCCAGGGCAGTGATGGCGAACCTATGACACACCTGTCAGAGGTGACACGCGAACTCATATTTTTGGTTGATTTTTGTTTGTTAAATGGCATTTAAACATATAAAATAAATATCAAAAATATAAGTCTTTGTTTTACTATGGTTGCAAATCTAAAAAAAATTGTATATGTGACAAGGCACCAGAGTTAAGTTAGGGTTTTTCAAAATGCTGACACACCGATCTCAAAAGGTTCGCCATCACTGGCCCAGGGCGTCAGCGAGGGAATAAGCAGAAGCCACAGGTCACAGGCTGAGCTGAGCAGGCAGCTGCTGGAGAGCTCACCTCCTCCCAGACCAGAGGGGTTTTTGTCGCACTTCCCCACAGGCCTGGAGCACTGTGCGACTGATACTGCTGTCATAGGACCCACAGTAATAGTCGGCCTCGTCCTCAGCCTGCAGCCCCGTGATGGTCAGGGTACCTGAGTTTCCAGACTTGGTGCCAGAGAACCGGTCTGGGACCCCTGAGGGTCGGTTGCTATTATCATAGATGATGAGTTTGGGGGCCTTTCCTGGGAGCTGTTGGTACCAGTGCACATAGTAACTCCCAATGTTGGTGCTGCTTCCAGTGCAGGAGATGGTGACCTTCTGGCCCGGAGACCCCGACACTGAGGATGGCTGAGTCAGCACAGACTGGGCCCAGGATCCTGCAAGAGGGGGAGACACAGAGATGCTGAGTCTGGGTGTAGAGACAAGAGGAGGAAGCACGGCCCATGTGTCTTCCCAAGGCCCCTTCCCGTCCCCTTATCCAGTCACCTGTGCAGTGAGCCAGGAGGATGAGGAGGAGAGGGGCCCAGGCCATGGTGGAGGTCATCCCTGAGTCCTGCCTCCTGAGGCCCCACAGCTGAAGCAGAGCTCCCCACACCTCTCCCTTCCCCTCTTCATAGTCTGCAGGAGGGAGGATCCTGTTATGCAAATGAGACCCCATCTATCTGATCCCTCCCTGGGCCCTGGGCAGGGCCCTCTGCCTGAGGATGGCCATTGGTGTGGGCGGGGGAGGGGCTGTGTGGGGCCCAGGTTTGGGGAAGTCACAGCTGACAGTCCTGAGCAGATGGTCCTGGGCTTTGTCAGGGGCTGGTCCCAGCTCTGAGCACCCAGATCCTCAGGAGCAAACCCCCAGCGCCCTCTAGTGTCCAGGCCCAGACACACCATTGAGTGACATGGGGGCCAGAGCCCATGAGAGGCCACCTCTGCCTTCCCACTACTCTGTCCTCTGCCCCTGCCCTAGGGCCAGGCCAGGGTCCCCTCTATGGCCTCCCCTCACCTCGGGGCACCTTCAGTCTCTACTTGGCGTCCTCAGGGGGAGTCTGACCACAGCTCCCGGGACTGGTCCGTGGTCAGGACTCAAGTGGCATCTCCTGCACCAACTCTTAGACCAGGGTCAGGGCTCAGGTCAGGGCCAGAGCAGGGACAGCCCCGTGGAGGCGCATCCCCTTCTGTGAGGGACTCGGCTCTGTCTTGTGTGGGATTCACTCCTGGTGGCGGGAGGCCTCCTTCCCATGGACCCAGGGCCCCGAGGAGAAAGGGGCCCTTCCACAGGGCTGGGCAGCGGGGGGAGGAAGCCCTCGTGGGCTGTCCTCGTCCGGGGTCAGGGTCACTGTTATTTTGTGTCCATATTTCCTCCTCCTGACACCATCGTTCTCCATGAGCCGTGGGCTGTGGTCACTCCTGGGATCTGTTCTCAACGCACAGTCAGACGTTGGCGTTTATCTGAGAGGAAAAGGGGGACATGCAGGATGCGCTGAGCAAAAATGTGGTTAAAATTTCTAATTGCTGTGCTAGGGCTTCATTTAATAACTTTATATATTAGTCACCGCTCTGCCAGCTTGAAATGCATGTATGTTTTATATGTGAATGTCAAAATGAGGCTGATTTAAAAATTCTACAATGATGCATATTGGTGGAAATTGTTGTTAGAGGAATTAATGGAAAAGCATTGGAAACACTGTGCCTTCTGCTCTGGGTTGAAAAGGTGTTAATTGACGTTTTCTAACATCACTTTACATTTTAGTCGTGAGATGGGAGCTGTGCCCTGTGATCTGGTCCTAACAGTTGAAAATCCCGAGTTGCTGCGCAGTGACCCCCACGAGGAGGTTCCATGAGCTTCCGAACGTCCCCGGAGGAGAAGCACCTGCCACAGGCCCTGGAGAGGCCTTGTCACCAGCAGACCCGCAGCTTCACGTCTCGGGGTGACCAGCCTGGGGGCCAAGTGAGGAAGCAGAGACCCAGCTTCCGATGGTCACACGGACAATGGGCCTCCCAGCCTTTGGGCCACAGATTCAGGCAGTTTTCACTGAAACCAATGGAGGCTGGAGGGGGATTAAATCATTCACAGGAGATGGGGGGGGGGGTCTGAGGTAGGAGGAACCCTAACCAGCAGGAAGAAGGTGCTTCATGTCCTCGGAAGATCTAGGTATTAAAAAACTCCAAACCAGCCTTTCTTCTTTTTTTAAGACATATGTTTATTGATTTCAGAGAGGAAGGGAGAAGGAGAGGGAGAGATACAAGATCAATGATGAGAGAGAATCATGGATCAGCTGCCTCTTGCACACACCTCACTGGGGATGGAGCCCAAAACCCAGACATGCGTCCTGCCTGACCAGGAATTAACCCGTGACCTCCTGGTTCATAGGTTGACGCTCAACCACTGGGCCATGCTGGCCGGGCCTCATTGCCTTTAAAAATCAGGCCCTTATTGGAGGACATCCCGCCACTCACACCTGTCACAGACCTCCAGGCGCCGACTCCAGGCTGCTCTCAGTCTTGGCGGGGCAGGGAGGTAATAAAGCTACTACAGACTTCCTCGTGCTGGTTTTTGGGAAACAGAAGATTCAGATTTATTTTAATTTATTTTTTAATTGAGATGTAATTGACATTAATTAGTGTCAGGTGTACGACATAATGACTCTGTGAGGTGTAAACTGCAGAACCATCCCAGAATACGTCTCCTTGACCTCAGCCATCAGACGTGGCTACAAGTTCTGCTATTTCTTGTGCTGAGAACAGTTAAGATCCAGTCTCTCAGCTGCTTTCACAGACACAGTGTGACAGCGCCCCCTGCCGGGTCCCCATGCTGTCCACACTCCCAGAGCCAGGTAGTCACAGCCAGAAGTGTCTCCTCCTGGACCCCTTCACCCACTGGGACCACCCCCTTCAGCGCCCACCATGGCACCCCCCAATCTGCTAGAGTGACAGCTGTGAATGGCCGATTTTTGTGCTTAAAATCACAGAGCAAATGGAAACCAGTCCCATGGCTTAAAGGGAGTAAATCCTGATGGGATGGAACAGGGCCCAGCCAGCTGTCACTCATCTCAGCCTCACAGGCCCAGTGAGTGCAGCCCAGGGGGAGGGAACAGAGCCCGTGGGTGGGAGAGGCCTTACCTTCCTCCTGGACCCTGAGCTGGGAAAGCGCTGCTCTGAGTGACATGGAGGCCGGAGGGGAGGGAGGCCCCTTCACCCCCAGGCAGGGTCCCCGGATGAACCTGGGCCCAGGGCATCAGCGAGGGAATAAGCAGAAGCCACAGGTCACAGGCTGAGCCGAGCAGGCAGCTGCTGGAGAGCTCACCCCCTCCCAGACCAGAGGGGTTTTTGTCTCACTTCCCCACAGGCCTGGAGCACTGTGCGACTGATACTGCTGTCATAGGACCCACAGTAATAATCGGCCTCGTCCTCAGCCTGCAGCCCCGTGATGGTCAGGGAGGCTGAGCTGCCAGACCTGGAGCCAGAGAATCGGTCCGGAATCCCTGTGGGTCGTTTGCTACTCTGATAGATGAGAAGTTTGGGGGCCTTTCCTGGGAGCTGCTGGTACCAGGACACATAGTCACCATACCCAACGTTGGTGCTGCTTCCTGTGCAGGAGATGGTGACCCTCTGGCCCAGGGCCCCGGACACTGAGGGTGGCTGAGTCAGCACAGACTGGGCCCAGGATCCTGCAAGAGGGGGAGACACAGAGATGGTGAGTCTGGGTGTAGAGACAAGAGGAGGAAGCAGGGCCCATGTATGTTCCCAAGGCCCCTTCCCCGTCCCCTCATCCAGTCACCTGTGCAGTGAGCCAGGAGGGTGAGGAGGAGAGGGGCCCAGGCCATGGTGGAGGTCATCCCTGAGTCCTGCTCCTGAGGCCCCACAGCTGAAGCAGAGCTCCCCACACCTCTCCTCTCCTCTCTTCATAGTCTGCGGGAGGGAGGGCCCACTCATGCAAATGAGGACCCCCTGGTTTGATTCCTCCCTGAGCCCTGGGTCTGGTCCCTGTGCCTGAGGATGGCAGGGTGAGGGCGGGGGTGGGGCTGTGTGAGGCCCAGAGGGTGGCAAGGTCACAGCTGTGAGCCCTGAGCACAGGGCACCAGGCTGGGCCAGGGAACAGGTTGTAGCTCTGATGAGCCCAGCCCCTCAACAGCAGCCCCTGAGCGCCCCCTGGTGCCCAGGCCTGGATGCACCACTGTGTTCCCTGCTGACTGAGCCCATGAGGGACAGGTCCTGCCTCCCCCAGCTCTGTGCACTGACCCCCTGGCTCAGGGCGTCCAGGTGCCCCCTGAGGTGGCCTCCTCATCCCCTCAGGACACTCTCTATGTTCCCCTCCGCCTCCTCCTGGGAGTCTGGGCTCATCTCCTTAGCCGTTCAAGGGTCAGAACTGAGCTGGTGTCACTTATGGAACTTTCCTCCCAGGATCAGGTCCAGAGCAGTGACCGTCCCTAGGAGGCGAGGTTCCTAATTTTCAGGACTCAGTTTTATTTTTTTATTTATGTGATTCCACCCCTGTTAGAAATTAATCACTCTCTTTCCAGCACACAAATATTATTCTCTCAATATCCTTCCCTTCTGTCCAGTAGATTATACATATTCCGTTTCTGCACATGCTTTTCGGTCAAGCTTTACCTAGTAACTGGCATCCTCATTGATAGGGAAATAGAATATAATATTTCCCACTCGTCTGTTTTCTGTCCATAGGAGAGTCTGGTATCTGATTGTCTGACTGAGGCTCACTGTGACTCCAGCTCCCTGGACACAGAAGGGGAAGGGACAGTGACAGCACCACCGGGACCAGGGCCTGTGAGGGGGGGATACTAAGCAATGATTCAAGGGGACCTGGGGGAGCACTTTGTGGGGATGGAAGGAGACGGAGATGCATTGTGGGGTGTGGGGTCAGAGGTTGTGTGCGAGGCCATGGCGCCTGTCCCCCCCTGAGGGAGGTGTGGGAGGCAGAGGCTCCAAGGAGACGGGGGCAGCGTCTCCATGGCAGCCAGGAGCCTGCCTCCCAGGTCCTCCCTCTGGGAAAGGGAGGCCAGGCTGTGGGGTTGGTGCTGTTTCTCACTTTCCTGGGGGAACTGGACCTCAGGTCACTGCCCCCTGATGGGAGGGGCTGTGGCTTTTTTGGACCTGAATGTGTCAGGACAATGGGGAGGTCAGGGGTCAGAGCTGGTCATGGTGAGGCAGGAACTACCTTGCAGGTTTCCCTGCTGGGTTTCCAGACCCAAATGCACTAGTGAAGAGGGTGGGGCAGAGGGAGGCCCTGGAGCCATGAGGGGAACTTCCTGTCTGTGTTCGCTCTGATCCGGACCCACACCTCCCAGCCACGGGGTCAGCAGAGAATGGAGCCCAGTTCCCGCTCCTGGGAGCTCAGAGGTCCCTGGCGATGTCCTCTCAGGAGAAAGAGCAAATCCCTGCTCTGAGCAGGTGGCCGAGCTCAAGGAGGGTCCCCAGGCCCAGGCCAGGCGCTGGGGCTGCCAGGCCTCCTTCCCTCCCGCCCTCGGCCAGAGGAGGGGCCGTCCCTGCAGATGTGGTCCCTCCAGGGACTGCCCAGCCCCCTGAGCCCTGGGGCTGCAGCTCAGCTCACCCCCAGGCTGAGCAGGATGGACTGTCCCGACGGGCTGTGTCCTGGAGACGCTGCCACAAAGGCCCACAGACTGAGCCCCCCAGAGCCAGGGAGAGGGTCCCTGTCAGGGTTGGGGTTCAAGTCTGAGGTCAAGGTGCTGGCAGGCCCGCCCTCCCAGGGAGGCCCCGGGTAGGTGCTCTCTTGTCTCTTTCCAGCGTCTGGAGGCTCCGTCCAACCCTGACATGATCTCAGCTTGGGCTTCGGTCCCTGACTCTGTCCTCACAGCTGAGCCCACGGGTCATGCGTCCAGGCCTCAGAGAATCTTTGGGAACCTGCTCTGGGGCAGAGGGGCCGGGTTTTGGAAGACAAGGTGTTACAGAATTTACCAGGTGACTGAAAAATACGCAGGAGCACCAGAGGCACAGGAAAAACCCATTTATTTCCAGATGTTTCACATGTACTGGCACAGTGACTCAGGGGAGTCTGTTTCTCTCCAAATCCTGAGTAAACAATATGGAGGATGCTTTCCCTTTATACCCCTTTGGTTTCTCTGTCCCCCAAATATGGATCATACTTCCGGACCTTTTGCAGGCTTTGCAAAAAGCCTCATGGGCTCTAATGGGGCAGTGAGACCACATCTCAAGGCTGGGCCTGGCGCCAGCACTGATACTCCGTCTGGGGGTTGTGTGTTGTTCATGGTTTATGGCCTCTACAATGGGAGAAGAACTTTAGGTAAACAGGTCTTGCAGGACCAGATAATTAAAGGGGCACTGACTAGACTATAGGCTAACAAGAATGTGCATTAGGTTACTGGCACAGATTCAGATTGCTAGACTGCCCCAAATGTCCCATTTCCCCCAGCAATGGTGCTGGGACCCAGCCTACAGTTTACTTGGCCCTAAAACCTTACACGGGTGTGAACGGAAGACGTGAAGGAAATTCTGCTGGGCAGGAGGCCCCAACTGCATTTCTAAGTGGCTCCATTTCTACTGTTGTTATATGATATTGTTAAGTTTTATCTTGATTATTACATGCTACCCAAGTGAAATTCAGAAGGGGCTGTGTGTGTGTGTGTGTGTGTGTGTGTAACTTTTCCTTTTGCTGCTACTGTCCATTCCCTGTGAGATTGTTGATGATATTTGCTCCTGTTCTTAATTTCACTTTGTTTTCATAAAATGATCAAAACCTTAAACAGCTGAAAAATATTGATGAGATTGTCTGGTCCGGGGACTCAGAGAACAACCCTCAGAGCCACCCCAGCGGGACGCAGCCCCGTGAGCAGCAGATGGGGCCCCAGAAGCAGAAGGTGCCCTGAGCCCTGTGTTTGTGCCCCACTTCCCCGCCCGCACCTGTCACTGTGGGGACGGCTGCTGTACCACAGGGCGCAGTAGTACTCGGCCTCGTCCTCAGGCTGCGCCCCTGAGAGGGTCAGGGCAGCTTTGCCCCCTTGGATGGAGCCTGAGAACCGGGCCGGCGTCCAGGAGTGTTTCTTGTTTGTGTCATAAATCAGTGCCGTGGGGACCTGGCCAGGCTTCTGCTGGATCCATTGTGGATAGAGACCATCAGTGACAGCCCCTGTGGGGAGCCACAAGTGAGAGTGACTGTCCCTCCGGGGGACACGGTCGCTGAGGGCTCCTGAGTGACCACAGCCTGAGACCTGGACCCTGAAATAGAAGCAGACACGAGTCAGGGATAAGGAACAGAAGCCGAGGGGCCCCTCCACGGGCTGGTCTCTGAAATGGCCCTGAACCTGGGCAGAGAGCGAGGAGGAGGAGGAGGAGGAGGAGGGGAGTCCAGCGCATGGTGGAGACTTTCCAAGGTGCCTCGGTCTCTTGCAGGTGCTGGTCTCGGGTGTCCCTTTATCTCCTCCCGGCCTCCTGGGCACAGGGGGTGTTTGCTGGTCATTATGCAAATGTGAGCCCACAGGACCCTCCCGTCCTGGGTCCTGGGCCCAGTTTGAAGCTTCACTGTGAGGAGGAGGCTGGGGAGGCTGTGGGCTCTGAGTCTGTCCCTTGAGGGGAAGCACCTGCTGTCACCTCACACCCAGGCCATGGGCATGGGCGCAGGGCCCACTCAATGAGAACCATGTGAGTTGGCTTCAGGCCTTGCAGCTCTGAGAAGAGCCACAGCGCCCCCTGGTGACGCCCTAGGGAATAGTCATGGTGGTGGGAACTGTGGAAGGAATGATGGTGGCCCCTGAAAATAGATAGATAGATAGATAGATAGATAGTTGAGAGATTGATTGATAGCTAGATGGATGATAGATGCAAATATTATATTTCTGACTCGCTGCAGAGAGGTTCCTCCCTGTGTCCTCAATTTGTAACTGCCAGAGGGCGTGCAAAGGAGGGGGTGGGGGCGAGTTTCGTGCCCATGAACCCAATGCAGGTGGTTGCGGCCTGGCCCCTGCTCCACAGGCCTGGCGGGCTCCGGCTGCCCACGGCCCACCGATGGGGTGCGTGCTGCGCATGTGGGGTCAGCGTAGCCTAGGGCAGCTGCCATCAGAGCCCCGCAAGGGGTCATGAGAGTCTTAGCCATAGATTTGGGCTCTTGGGGGAACAAGGGGGCTGCTCCTTCCAAGGCTTAACCTACCCGGAGGCACATGCTCTCACTGAGCAGAGGCTGGAGGAGGGGCCTTGCCAGGAGGGGCCCGGCCTGGGCATCCTTCAGAGGAGACACCTGGGTCCTGCCAGGTATCAGGTCCGCATGGGGACTGATTACCATCCATTCACAGCTGCCAGCTCAGGGAATACTCATTTATTTAAATACTAGAGGCCCGGTGCACGAAATTAGTGCGCTCAGGGGGTCCCTCAGCCCAGATTGTGAGAGGGTGCAGGCCAGGCTGAGGGACCCACCAGTGCATGATCAAGGCCAGGAGGGAGGTGGGAGGTTGGCCAGCTGGGGCTGGACCACGGGAGGGCTCCACGGCGTGTCCAGCCCGTCATCCTCAGTCCCGAGCGGCCAGACCCCAGCAGCAAGCTAACCTACCAGTTGGAGCATCTGCCCCCTGGTGGTCAGTGCACATCATAGCGAGCAGTTGAGTGGCCTTAGCATATCATGTCATATTACACTTTGATTGCTTCAATGGACCACCAGACACTTAGCATATTAGGCTTCTATTATATAGGATATTTTCATTGATTTCATAGAGGAAGCGAGAGACAGAGAGAGAATCATTGATTGGCTGCCTCACTGGGGATTGAGCCCAGGCATGTGCCCTGACCTCGAATCAAATCCGGGACCTTTCAGTCTGCAGGCCGTCGCTCTATCCACTGAGCCAAGCCAGCCAGGGCTCAGGGCATATGTAGGGGGATGGGCTCCTCCACCAGGCAGACCCCCAGGTTGTCAGGATGGGCGTGGCCTGCCCACCTGGAGGCTGGTTTGCCCAGGAGGTGGACAGTTTGCAGAGCTGGCGGGGGCCTGGCTGATTCTGTGTGGTGTGAGTGTGAACATGTGTGTGTGAGTTGTGTGTGTGCGTCTGTGTGTTTCCCCAGGAGTTATTCTTCCTTATCATCACACAGCTGCTTCTGAAATCGAACACATGACAATCGCAGGCTTTCTTGAAATGAACTCCTACAGCGCACACCCCAGCATCCCCTGGGGCTGTGTTCCCCCCACCCGCACCCCTCGCGCTCAGCAGCTGGAGAGACGGAGGCGCTGGCGTCAATGGCCCCGGCCTGGGGTCCTGATGTGGAGCCGCCAATGGGTGGGCCAGGCAAGTCTGATGCTCTGAAGCTCTGACTGCAGGAGTCACTCAGCTGTGGGGTCGGCGTTCACCGTGGGAGCGAAGAGCACCCTGGAGGCCCAGCCGCAATCCCTGCACTTGGCATGGAGCAGGAAGACCGTGACCTTGAGGGCGTCCCAGGAGACCAGGCACGTGCTGGACGCCAGCAGGTGTGGTGAGCGCCGTGCAAGACGTTCCCGCGGCCTCGCACGCTCAGTGCGCCCCGGGGAGAGGACTCGGAGCCGTGCGGGATGGAGGGTTGCGAACTACGGGCGTTCACTCCATAAGGTTCCAATGGAGAGGCTGGCTGGCACCTCCGTGGCCTTCAGAAGTGCTGAGTCCCAACTCACCGCTGAGCTTTCCGAGCTGCCAGGCTTGTCCGGGAGACAAGAGCCGAGGCTGCTACCCTCGCTGCAGGTCGGCCCTTCCGGCCCACGTGGACACTTCAGAGACCAGACTGTATCTCTGGACCTTCTCTTCCCGCAGCCCCCCCCCCCCCCCCTACACACCGCTCTTCTTTATCTGACATGTTCATAGGGAGGGGAGGGGATGATTGTAATTCCCTGAACTTGTTTCTCCCAAATTTTGTAGGAAAGCTGTACCCGGATGTTCTGCTGGTTGCAGCGTCTGGCCCGGGCCCAGGCTGTGCATTCTCCAGATTGAGAGCACGCACTGATGTAGTATTTGGACTCAATCAGAAAACTGACGTGGGAAACACACGTAAGAGAATTGTCAAGGCGACCCCAGTAGCAATTCATGATTAAACGTGGATCTGCGTGGACCAACGTGCAGAAACTGTGCCTGACCTTCATACAGGCATGGCATGGCCTGACATTTCAGAAAGAAATGTGTGTGTGTGTGTGTGTGTGTGTATTTAAAATATATTTGTATTGATTTCAGAGAGAGGGAGAGAGAGAGAGATGGAAACATTAATGATGACAGAGAGTCATTAATCAGCTGCCTCCTGTACATTCCCACTGCAGATCAAGCCCACAACCCGGGCATATGCCCTGACTGGGAATCTAACCGTGACCTCCTGGTTCCTAGGTCGATGCTCAACCACTGAGCCACACCGATGAGGCGAATGTTTGTCTTTATACGTTTTTGATGAAATATGGGTAGAGCATTTTTTCCATGTGGTAAAGAGAAAAACAACCAAGAGGGAAAATTGCGAGTATGGTGAACTATAAGAAAAGAAAAACGACAAATATGGCACATCATCTCTCCCTCATAATAAATGTAACGGTGAACGAGGGAGACAGTAGAAAAACTGTAATCTAATTGGGCACATTGATGTCATGTTTTTCAATGACAGAATAGAAGAACCACTTGCTACTTTTACATGAAAATGAATAATTCAATGATATACAAGTGAAAAGACATGAGAAAAAAGTTTAAAATGGAAATATATAAATATGAACATTGATTGAAAAATAGATAAAATGCAGATTTTCTTAGAAAAATAGAAATTAGAAATATTTGCCGAACCAGTTTGGCTCAGTGGATAGAGCGTCAGCCTGTGGACTCAAGGGTCCCGGGTTCGATTCCGGTCAGGGGCATGTAACTTGGTTGCGGGCACGTCCCCACTGGGGGGCATGCAGGAGGCAGCTGATAGATGTTTCTCTCTCATCGATGTTTCTAACTCTCTATCCCTCTCCCTTCTTCTCTGTAAAAAATCAAAAAATATATATTTAAAAAAAAAGAAATTAGAAATATTAGAGAAAACTAAATAAATGGACTGATATCCTTAGAAAAAACTAGAAAACATAATTATGGAATTAATCCACAAACATGCACAAAATACAGGTAGTTTTACAAATAACACTGAGGCGTCAGAAACATGGAGAAGAAGATGAAGAGTAGCCCCATTCTGCACAGGAAGGTGCTGCCAAGTACGGCTTGCACATAAACAACTCATCTTACAATGGGCATCAGTCATGAGGCCCGTGGGGAGGCCGAGGTTTTTGTCCCACTTCCCCATCTGTGTGTGTCACTGTGGGAAATACCATATTCTCCAGACAGACAGTAATAGTCAGCCTCGTCCTCAGGCTGCAGCCCCGAGATGAGCAGGAGCCCCGCATTGGCCGAGGCGTCTTTGGATCCAGAGAAGCGGCTGGGGACCCCAGTTCCCAAGCTTGTACTTGAGCCTTGGTACAGGAGGTACCGGGGACGGCTCCCTGGCTTCTGCTGGAACCAGTATATCCCGTAATCACTGAGAGAAAAGGCACCACCACTCAGGGTGCAGGTGAGTCTGGCTGTGGCTCCCGGAGATGCAGAGAGGGAGGGCGGCTGAGTCAGCACAAGCTCGGAGAGGGACCCTGCAGACACAGACACTTGTCAGTGATGGGCAGGGACCAGGGGACCTTTCCCAGGAGACTGAGCAGGAAGGGAAGAAGCCTGGTCCCAGGCCTGTCCCTACCTGTGCAGTGAGAGAGGAGCATGAGGAGCAGAGGAGTCCAGGCCATGGTGCTCACAGCCCTGAGCACACAGTGGGGCTGGGCTGCCCAGGCCTCCTTTTCTCCCCACCCTCTGCCAGAGGAGGGGCTGCCATGCAAATGAGAGTCCCTCCAGGGACTGCCCAGCCCCTCCCTGGGCCCTGGGGCTGGAGCTCAGCTCACACCCCAGACTGAGGGGCATGGAGGTGGGCTCATGCCTGGGGGCCCTGGGAGGAAGCACCTGCTGAGACCACACAGAGGGACTTGCTCAGAGGATGTGGCTGCTGCTTTCCCTTCAGGGAGCACAGAGCATGGCCATGGGGCTCCTGTCAGTAAATGGTCCTCACTGAGCAGCTTGCATGAACCTCAGGGCAGTCCCACAGTGCCCCCTGCTGGTCACATGTGCAAAAATAAAAACAGGAAACCGCTAAGATTTATAACCTTTATTTAAACACTAGAGTCCCTGTGCACAACATTCATACAGCAGTAGGGTCCCTAGGGCTGGCCGGTGATCACACCGATCAGGTTCCCCACCTCCCCACCTCCTCCTTCCCTCACTCCCTCAGCATCCCACCACTGCTCCACGGCCATGTTCCACATCGCCCCCTGTTGGTCAGCACATGTCATAAGGAGCCATTGAACTGCCAGTTTCTGGGTCGAACTCCCGAAGGGACACTTTGCATAGTAGCCTTTTATGCAGAAGGTAGATAACACGCTTGCTTTCCTTGGAAGACACAAGTGTGGCTGCAACTACGATGGAATAAGTGAGAGACCAATGTTCTTATAAAACAGAAAATGCTGAGGGACGACTTCACGGAACGGGAAAGGCAGTTTCACAGGCCCTCTCACAGGTCAGCAGATCAAATGGTTCCAATTCATTTTCATCCAAATTTCTCTAAAACATTTAACAAGATGTAACCTGTCCTTGTTGGTTTTAGCCGTTCTCACGGCGACAAATGCTCCTGGAAATGATAGAGAACCAAAAATGACAGGACAATCATGCTAGATGTGGACACAGATGTCCTAAGTAACCTGTCAGTACAGAGGTTCCAGGTCAGGATGAGCTGATGGGCAATGACCAAGGAACCAGCAGCCGGCACAAGAATTTTTTTTTTTTTTTATTGGTTTTTTACAGAGAGGACGGGTGAGGATAGAGAGTTAGAAACATCGATCAACTGCCTCCTGCACACCACCCACTGGGGAAGTGCCCAAAACCAAGGTACATGCCCTTGACTGGAATCCAACCTGGGACCCTTGAGTCCACAGGCTGATGCTCTATCCACTGAGCCAAACCGGTTAGGGCCGGCACAAGATTTTAACAAGATTCCCAGGTGATTCTAATGTGCAGCTAAGGTTGAGAACCACTGCTCTAGGGAGTTAATAAAGCTGCTATAGACTTCCTCATGCTGGTTTTTGGGAACAGAAGATTCAGATTTATTTTAATTTATTTATTTTTTTTAAATATATTTTATTGATTTTTTACAGAGAGGAAGGGAGAGAGATAGTTAGAAACATCGATGAGAGAGAAACATCGATCACCTGCCTCCTGCACATCTCCCACTGGGGATGTGCCCGCAACCCTGGTACATGCCCTTGACCGGAATCGAAACTGGGACCCTTCAGTCCGCAGGCCGATGCTCTATCCACTGAGCCAAACCAGTTAGTCTATTTTAATTTATTTTTAATTGAGATGTAATTGACATTGATTAGTGTCAGGTGTACAACATAATGACTCTGTGAGGTGTAAACTGCAGAACCATCCCAGAATACGTCTCCTTGACCTCAGCCATCAGATGTGGCGACAAGTTTTGCTATTTCTTGTGCTGAGGACACTGAAGATCCAGTCTCTCAGCTGCTTTCACAGACACAGTGTGACAGCGCCCCTTGCCGGGTCCCCATGCTGTCCACACTCCCAGAGCCAGGTAGTCACAGCAGGAAGTGTCCCCTCCTGGACCCCTTCACCCACTTGGACCACCCCCTTCAGCGCCCACCTTGGCACCCCCCAATCTGCTACAGTGACAGCTGTGAATTGCCGATTTTTGTGCCTAAAATAACAGAGCAAATGGAAACCAGTCTCAAGGCTTAAAGGGAGTAAATCCTGATGGGATGGAACAGGGCCAGGGGTCCTTCCAGCACAGCACACAGTGCTGAGCCCCAGGCAGGGGTGGGGCCAACCAGCTGTCACTCATCTCAGCCTCACAGGCCCAGTGAGGGCAGCCCAGGGGGAGGGAACGGGGCCCAGCGGGTGCGGAGAGGCCTTCCCTTCCTCCTGGACCCTGAGCCTGGGAAAGCGCTGCTCTGAGTGACATGGAGGCCAGAGGGGAGGGAGGACCCTTCACCCCCAGACAGGGTCCCTGGATGAAGCTGGGACCAGGGCTTCGAAGAGGAAATAAGCAGAAGCCACAGGTCACAAGCTGAGCTGAGCAGGCAGCTGCTGGAGAGCTCACCCCCTCGCAGACCAGAGGGGTTTTTGTCTCACTTCCCCACAGGCCTGCAGCACTGTGGGACCACTCAGACTATTGTCCCATGACTCGCAGTAATAGTCGGCCTCGTCCTCAGCCTGCAGCCCCGTGATGGTCAGGGAGGCCGAGTTGCCAGACCTGGAGCCAGAGAATCGATCAGGGACCCCTGAGGGTCGTTTGCTACTCTCATAGATGAGGAGTTTGGGGGCCTTTCCTGGGAGCTGCTGGAACCAGTGCACATAACCACGCCCAACGTTGGAGCTGCTTCCAGTGCAGGAGATGGTGACCCTCTGGCCCGGGGACCCCGACACTGAGGATGGCTGAGTCAGCACAGACTGGGCCCAGGATCCTGCAAGAGGGGGAGACACAGAGATGGTGAGTCTGGGTCTAGAAACAAGAGGAGGAAGCAGGGACATGTGTCTCCCCAAGGCCCCTTCCCCGTCCCCTCATCCAGTCACCTGTGCAGTGAGCCAGGAGGGTGAGGAGGAGAGGGGCCCAGGCCATGGTGGAGGTCATCCCTGAGTCCTACTCCTGAGGCCCCACAGCTGAAGCAGAGCTCCCCACACCTCTCCCTTCCCCTCTTCATAGTCTGCGGGAGGGAGGGTCCTGTTATGCAAATGAGACCCCATCTCTCTGATCCCTCCCTGGGCCCAGGGCAGTGCCCTCTGCCTGAGGATGGCCATTGGTGTGGGCGGGGGAGGGGCTGTGTGGGGCCCAGGTTTGGGGAAGTCACAGCTGACAGCCCTGAGCAGAGGGTCCTGGGCTTTGTCAGGGGCTGGTCCCAGCTCTGAGCACCCAGATCCTCAGGAGCAAACCCCCAGCGCCCTCTAGTGTCCAGGCCCAGACACACCATTGAGTGACATGGGGGCCAGAACCCATGAGAGGCCACCTTTGCCTTCCCACTGCTCTGTCCACTGCCCCTGCCCTAGAGCCAGGTCAGGGTCCCCTCTATGGCCTCCCCTCACCTCGGGGCACCTTCAGTCTCTAATCGGCGTCCTCAGCAGGAATCTGACCACAGCTCCCTGGGCTGGTCCGTGGTCAGGACTCAAGTGGCAGCTCCTGCACCAACTCTTAGACCAGGGTCAGGGCTCAGGTCAGGGCCAGAGCAGGCACAGCCCCGTGGGGGCGCGTCCCCTTCTGTGCGGGACTCGGTTCTGTCTTGTGTGGGATTCACTCCTGGTGGCGGGAGGCCTCCTTCCCGTGGACCCAGGGCCCCGAGGAGAAAGGGCTCTTCCCCAGGGCTGGGCAGCGGGGGGAGGAAGCCCTCATGGGCTGTCCTCGTCCGGGGTCAGGGGTCACTGTTATTTTCTGTCCATATTTCCTCCTCCTGACACCATCGTTCTCCTTGAGCCGTGGGCTGTGGTCACTCCTGGGATCTGTTCTCAACGCACAGTCAGACGTTGGCATTTATCTGAGAGGAAAAGGGGAACATGGGGGACCTGCTTGTCAAAAAAATGTTGACGTTTTCTAATTGCTGTGATTGGGTTTATTTAAAACTTTACACTATATTAGTCAGCACTCAGCCAGCTTCAAATGCATGTATGTTATTACCTGTGAAAGTCACAATAAGGCTGATTTAAAAATTCTAGAATGATGCATATTGGTGGAAACTGTGGGCGGAGCAATTGATGGATAAGCATTGGTATCGGAAAGCCTTCTGCTCTGGGCTGAAAGGTGTGAATAGGCGTTTTCTAACATCACTTTACATCTCAGTGGTGAGTTGGGAGCTGTGCCCTGTGGTCGGGTCCTTATGGTTGGAAATGCCCAGTCGCTGCCCAGTGACCCCCACGAGGAGTTTCTAGGAGCTTCCATCCGTCCCAGGAACAGAAGCTCCTGCCGCAGGCAGAGCTCCCAGGACACAGCGGTGTCGGCTCCAGGCTTGTCTCTGGACGGCACAGCCACAGTCGCTGCCCCTGGACTTCTAGCATTCCCAGGACAGATATTATGGCCTCAGCTCCTAGCGACAGCGGCCAATGCCCACTGGAACCAGGCGTTTCTGGCTGCTCTCACTCGAGGGGGTTAATGAAGCAACTTCAGACTTCCACGTGCCTGTTTTTTTGTGCACAGAAGATTCATATTTATTTTAATTTATTTTTAATTGAGATGTAATTGACATTAATTAGTGTCAGGTGTACGACATAATGACGCTGTGAGGTGTAAACTGCAGAACCATCCCAGAATACGTCTCCTTGACCTCAGCCATCAGACGTGGCTACAAGCTCTGCTATTTCTTGTGCTGAGAACAGTTAAGATCCAGTCTCTCAGCTGCTTTCACAGACACAGTGTGACAGCGCCCCCTGCCGGGTCCCCATGCTGTCCACACTCCCAGAGCCAGGTAGTCACACCTGGAAGTGTCTCCTCCTGGACCCCTTCACCCACTGGGACCACCCCCTTCAGCGCCCACCATGGCACCCCCCAATCTGCTATAGTGATAGCAGTGAATTATCGATTTCTGTGCTTAATATCACAGAGCAAATGGAAACCAGTCACACAGCTTAAAGGGAGTAAATCCTGATGGGATGGAACAGGGCCAGGGGTCCATCCAGCACAGCACACAGTGCTGAGCCCCAGGCAGGGGCGGGGCCCACCAGCTGTCACTCACCTCAGCCTCACAGGCCCAGTGAGTGCAGCCCAGGGGGAGGGAATGGGTCCCGCAGGTGGGAGAAGCCTTCCCTTCCTCCAGGACCCTGAGCCTGGGAAAGCGCTGCTCTGAGTGACATGGAGGCCGGAGGGGAGGGAGGACCCTTCTCCCCCAGGCAGGGTCCCCGGATGAACCTGGGCTCAGGGAAGTGATTGCAAACCTATGACACGCCTGTCAGTGGTGACACGTGAACTCATTTTTTTGTTTGATTTTTCTTTGTTAAATGGCATTTAAATATATAAAATAAATATCAAAAATATAAGTTTTTGTTTTACTAAGTTGGAAATATCAAAAAATTTCTATATGTGACACAGCACCAGAGTTATGTTAGGGGTTTTCAAAATGCTGGCACGCCGAGCTCAAAAGGTTCGCCATCACTGGCCCAGGGTGTCAGCGAGGGAATAAGCAGAAGCCACAGGTCACAGGCTGAGCCGAGCAGGCAGCAAGCAGCTGGAGAGCTCACCCCCTCACAGACCAGAGGGGTTTTTGTCTCACTTCCCCACAGGCCTGCAGCACTGTGTGAGTACCACCACTACTGCTTTCATAGGACGCGCAGTAATAGACGGCCTCGTCCTCAGCCTGCAGCCCCGTGATGGTGAGGGAGGCTGAGCTGCCAGACCTGGAGCCAGAGAATCGGTCCGGAATCCCTGTGGGTCGTTTGCTACTACCATAGATGATGCATTTGGGGGCCTTTCCTGGAACCTGTTGGTGCCAGGACACATAGTCACCATACCCAACGTTGGTGCTGCTTCCAGTGCAGGAGATGGTGACCCTCTGGCCCAGGGCCCCCGACACTGAGGATGGCTGCGTCAGCACAGACTGGGCCCAGGATCCTGCAAGAGGGGGAGACACAGAGATGGTGAGTCTGGGTCTAGAGACAAGAGGAGGAAGCAGGGCCCATGTGTCTTCCCAAGGCCCCTTCCCCGTCCCCTCATCCAGTCACCTGTGCAGTGAGCCAGGAGGCTGAGGAGCAGAGGGGCCCAGGCCATGGTGGAGGTCATCCCTGAGTCCTGCCTCCTGAGGCCCCACAGCTGAAGCAGAGCTCCCCACACCTCTCCCTTCCCCTCTTCATAGTCTGCAGGAGGGAGGGTCCTGTTATGCAAATGAGACCCCATCTATCTGATCCCTCCCTGGGCCCTGGGCGGGACCCTCTGCCTGATTATTGCCATTGGTGTGGGCGGGGGTGGGGCTGTGTGGGACCCAGATTTGGGGAAGTCACAGCTGACAGCCCTGAGCAGAGGGTCCTGGGCTTTGTCAGGGGCTGGTCCCAGCTCTGAGCACCCAGATCCTCAGGAGCAAACCCCCAGCGCCCTCTAGTGTCCAGGCCCAGACACACCATTGAGTGACATGGGGGCCAGAACCCATGGAGGCCACCTCTGCCTTCCCACTGCTCTGCCCACTGCCCCTGCCCCAGGGCCAGGCCAGGGTCCCCTCTATGGCCTCCCCTCACCTCGGGCACCTTCAGTCTCTACTCGGCGTCCTCAGGGGGAGTCTGACCACAGCTCCCGGGGCTGGTCCGTGGTCAGGACTCAAGTGGCAGCTCCTGCACCCACTCTTAGACCAGGGTCAGGGCTCAGGTCAGGGCCAGAGCAGGCACAGCCCCGTGGGGGCGCGTCCCCTTCTGTGCGGGACTCGGTTCTGTCTTGTGTGGAATTCACTCCTGGTGGCGGGAGGCCTCCTTCCCGTGGACCCAGGGCCCCGAGGAGAAAGGGGCCCTTCCTCAGGGCTGGGCAGGGTGGGGAGGAAGCCCTCGTGGGCTGTCCTAGTCCGGGGTCAGGGGTCACTGTTATTTTCTGTCCATATTTCCTCCTCCTGACACCATCATCCTCCATGAGCCGTGGGCTGTGGTCACTCCTGGGATCTGTTCTCAACGCACAGTCAGACGTTGGCATTTATCTGAGAGGAAAAGCGGAACATGCAGGACGCGCTGAGCAAAAATGTGGTTAAAATTTCTAATTGCAGTGCTAGGGCTTCATGTAATAACTTTATATATTAGTCACCGCTCTGCCAGCTTGAAATGCATGTATGTTTTATATGTGAATGTCAAAATGAGGCTGATTTAAAAATTCTACAATGATGCATATCGGTGGAAATTGTTGTTAGAGGAATTGATGGAAAAGCGTTGGAAACGCAGTGCCTTCTGCTCTGGGCTGAAAAGGTGTGAATTGACGTTTTCTAACATCACTTTACATTTCAGTCGTGAGATGGGAGCTGTGCCCTGTGATCGGGTCCTAACAGTTGATAATCCATAGTCGCTACCCAGTGACCCCCACGAGGAGGTTCTAGGAGCTTCCGTCCATCCCCGCAGGAGAAGCACCCGCCACAGGCCCTGGAGAGGCCTTGTCACCAACAGACCCGCAGCTTCACGTCTCGGGGTGACCAGCCTGGGGGCCAAGTGAGGAAGCAGAGACCCAGCTTCCGATGGTCACATGGACAATGGGCCTCCCAAACATTGGGCCACAGATTCAGGCAGTTTTCCCTGAAACCAATGGAGGCTGGAGGGGAATTAAATCATTCACAGGAGATGGGGGGGCAGGGGGGGCCGGGGCTGAGGTAAGAGGAACCCTAACCAGCAGGAAGAAGGTGCTTCATGTCCTTGGAAGATCTAGGTATTAAAAACCTCCAAACCAGCCTTTCTTCTTTTTTAAAGAAATATGTTTATTGATTTCATAGAGGAAGGGAGAGGGAGAGGGAGAGGGAGAAGGAGAGGGAGAGATAGAAAGATCAAAGATGAGAGAGAATCATGGATCAGCTGCCTCTTGCACACACCTCACTGGTGATGGAGCCCAAAACCCAGACATGCGTCCTGCCTGACCAGGAATTGACCCGTGACCTCCTGGTTCATAGGTTGACGCTCAACCACTGGGCCATGCCGGCCGGGCCTCATCGCCTTTAAAATCTGGCCCTTATTGGAGGACATCCCGCCACTCACAGCTGTCACACACCTCCAGGCACCGACTCCTGGCTGCTCTCAGTCTGGCGGGGCGAGGGAGGTAATAAAGCTACTTACAGACTTCCACCTGGTGGTTTTTCCGTGAACAGAAGATTCAGATTTATTTTAATTTATTTTTTAATTAAGATGTAATTGGCATTAATTAGTGTCAGGTGTACAACATAGTGACTGTGAGGTGTAAACTGCAAAACCATCCCAGAATACGTCTCCTTGACCTCTGCCATCAGACGTGGCTACAAGTTCTGCTATTTCTTGTGCTGAGAACAGTTAAGATCCAGTCTCTCACCTGCTTTCACAGACACAGTGTGGCAGCGCCCCCTGCCGGGTCCCCATGCTGTCCACACTCCCAGAGCCAGGTAGTCACAACTGGAAGTGTCTCCTCCTGGACCCCTTCACCCACTGGGACCACCCCCTTCAGCACCCACCATGGCACCCCCCAATCTGCTATAGTGACAGCTGTGAATTGCTGATTTTTGTGCTTAAAATCACAGAGCAAATGGAAACCAGACAAACGGCTTAAAGGGAGTAAATCCTGATGGGATGGAACAGGGCCAGGGGTCCTTCCAGCACAGCACACAGTGCTGAGCCCCAGGCAGGGGCAGGGCCCAGCCAGCTGTCACTCACCTCAGCCTCACAGGCCCAGTGAGTGCAGCCCAGGGGGAGGGAATGGGGCCCTGAGGGTGGGGAGAGGCCTTCCCTTCCTCCAGGAACCTGAGCTGGGAAAGCGCTGCTCTGAGTGACATGGAGGCCGGAGGGGAGGGAGGACCCTTCACCCCCAGGCAGGGTCCCGGATGAAGCTGGGCCCAGGGCGTAAGCAAGGGAATAAGCAGAAGCCACAGGTCACAGGCTGAGCTGAGCACGCAGCTGTTGGAGAGCTCACCCCCTCGCAGACCAGAGGGGTTTTTGTCGCACTTCCCCACAGGCCTGGAGCACTGTGCGACCAATACTGCTGTCATAGGACCCACAGTAATAGACAGCCTCGTCCTCAGCCTGCAGCCCCGTGATGGTCAGGGTGGCTGAACTGCCAGACCTGGAGCCAGAGAATCGGTCCGGAATCCCTGTGGGTCGTTTGCTACTACCATAGATGATGCATTTGGGGGCCTTTCCTGGAACCTGTTGGTGCCAGGACACATAGTCACCATACCCAACGTTGGTGCTGCTTCCAGTGCAGGAGATGGTGACCCTCTGGCCCAGGGCCCCCGACACTGAGGATGGCTGAGTCAGCACACTCTGGGCCCAGGATCCTGCAAGTGGGGGAGACACAGAGATGGTGAGTCTGGGTCTAGAGACAAGAGGAGGAAGCAGGGCCCATGTGTCTTCCCAAAGCCCCTTCCCCGTCCCCTCATCTAGTCACCTGTGCAGTGAGCCAGGAGGGTGAGGAGGAGAGGGGCCCAGGCCATGGTGGAGGTCATCCCTGAGTCCTGCTCCTGAGGCCCCACAGCTGAAGCAGAGCTCCCACACCTCTCCCTTCCCCTCTTCATAGTCTGCAGGAGGGAGGGTCCTGTTATGCAAATGAGACCCCATCTATCTGATCCCTCCCTGGGCCCTGGGCAGGGCCCTCTGCCTGAGGATGGCCATTGGTGTGGGCGGGGGAGGGGCTGTGTGGGGTCCAGGTTTGGGGAAGTCACAGCTGACAGCCCTGAGCAGAGGGTCCTGGGCTTTGTCAGGGGCTGGTCCCAGCTCTGAGCACCCAGATCCTCAGGAGCAAACCCCCAGCGCCCTCTAGTGTCCAGGCCCAGACACACCATTGAGTGACATGGGGACCAGAACCCATGGAGGCCACCTCTGCCTTCCCACTGCTCTGCACACTGCTCCCGACCAGGGCCAGGCCCGGGCCCCTCTATGGCCTCCCCTCACCTCGGGGCACCTTCAGTCTCTACTTGGCGTCCTCAGGGGGAGTCTGACCACAGCTCCCTGGGCTGGTCCATGGTCAGGACTCAAGTGGCAGCTCCTGCACCAACTCTTAGACCAGGGTCAGGGCTCAGGTCAGGGCCAGAGCAGGCACAGCCCCGTGGGGGCGCGTCCCCTTCTGTGCGGGACTCGGTTCTGTCTTGTGTGGGATTCACTCCTGGTGGCGGGAGGCCTCCTTTCCTTGGACCCAGGGCCCCGAGGAGAAAGGGGCCCTTCCCCATGGCTGGGGGGCAGGTGGGGGAGGAAGCCCTCGTGGGCTGTCCTCGTCCGGGGTCAGGGGTCACTGTTATTTTCCGTCCATATTTCCTCCTCCTGACACCATCGTTCTCCATGAGCCGTGGGCTGTGGTCACTCCTGGGGTCTGTTCTCAACGCACAGTCAGACGTTGGCATTTATCTGAGAGGAAAAGGGGAACATGCAGGACGCGCTGAGCAATAATGTGGTTAAAGTTTCTAATTGCTGTGATAGGGCTTCATTTATTAACTTTATATATTAGTCACCACTCAGCCACCTTCACATGCCCAAAAGTGATTGTGGGTGAAAAAGACTTAAAGGAAGAGCTAAAAATAAAGGCACTTGAGAGGCAGGGGCAGCATGGCTGCTGAGAGGCAGGGGCAGCATGGCTGCTGAGGGGTGGGCTTGGCTGCTGTGAGCTGGGCGGGGCAGGTGTGGCTGGCCTGGGTTAGGGGGCAGATGCTCACCACCCTTGGCCATGGCTCCCTCTCCTGGGGTGAGAGGTGGGTGTGGCACAGCCTGGGCCCTTCCCCTGGCCCACGCCACCCTCACCCACTGTCCCTGGGCCGGCCATGATGCACGCTGGCCACCATGTGCCGTGACCGCCTCTTGTGGACCTGGCTGAGGCTGGTGCCGCCGCCCTGGACGTGGACGGAGCAGAGCAGGCTGGTCAGGAGGCTGCAGAGCCCGCGGCCGCCCCGACCAGCTGGCTGAGGCCCCATCAGCCGCCCCCCTCATCCTCAGGGCAGCTCCTCTGACCCGGGTTCAGGGGCCCATCCTATCCCTGTGGGACCTTCCCAGGGACCCGGGAACCAGCCCTCCCCACACCTGGTCACAGGCCAGCTGTGTGCAGACTCCACAGAGGCCCTGAGCCACATCTCCTCTCGGAGCCGGCGCTGTAGACCCTGACCCTGGGGCCGGCCTGTCCATCCGGGGCCGGTCTGACCCTGAGGACACTGCCCTGAGGCCCGGGGACAGGCCTGCCAGCCACAGAGCCACAGAAAAGGCCCGGCTGCAGCCCCGTGAGGGCACACAGCCCCTGCTGACCACGATCAGAGAGGCGATCCCATCAGCCCTTGGGAGTCAGAGCCAAGTGACCTCCGGGCTCCTGGGCATAAAGGCGGCCAAGGCAGCTGCTCCTTCAAATGCATAAATGCCCGCGGGGCTGCCGGGGCCTGAGGGATCAGCACCTAGGACAGCAGCCTCGGGCTCCAATAAAGGGCCCTCAGGGACCCAGGAAATGGAAGTGCATCAATATTCTGACCAAGAATTCAGAGTCACTCTCCTCAAGAAGACGAAGGAGATAAAAAGAATACAGATAAATAAACAATATCAGAACAAACAACAAAAAGTCAGAAATTCAACTACAAAATACCATGCACACAGCTTCCACCTATTAAAGGACAGAAAGTCCCTGGACATCAAGAGCGCAGAGCTGCCCAGGGGCTCGGAGACGTCCATGTGACACAGCTCACGCTCTTTGCCTGAGGCTCACAGGCTCCCCTCGGTCAAGGCCTGAGGCCAGCAGCTCCCCACCCTCCAGGAGGTGCTCACACTTCATGTGCAAACAGGAGGGCCCTGCTCACACTCCACATCCACCGGGAGACCCTCCCCGTCCTCAGTGACCTTTTCCGTGACACAGTCAGGCTCTGTCACTGTGAGGCTCCATGGACGGACAGAGCCGGGTGTCACTGAGCTGTCATTACAGTGTCCTGTTCACAATCCCATTGCCCCTGAGGGAAGGCTTTGGGTTCACATCGTCAGATTCTTCTTCTACTGAAATCTGTTCTCACTCAATCTAGAGTTTTCTCTCCCAAACTTTGTTCCTTAGAATCCCACTGTGAATCACATCCCCTTCTTCAATATATTTTTATTGATGTCAGAGAGGAAGGGAGGGGGAGAGAGAGAGAGAAACATCAATGGTGAGAGACAATCATGGATGAGCTGCCTCTTGGCCACCCCAACCTGAGGATGGAGCCTGAAATCCAGTGACCTCCTGCTTCATAGGTTGAGCAGCAGCTGCTGGAGATCTCACCCGCTCGCAGACCAGAGGGGTTTTTGTCTCACTTCCCCACAGGCCTGCAGCACTGTGGGAGCTTTGAGACTGTCATCCCATGCTAAGCAGTAATAATCAGCCTCGTCCTCAGCCTGGAGCCCCGTGATGGTCAGGGTGCCTGAGTTGCCAGACTTGGAGCCAGAGAATCGGTCAGGGACCCCTGAGGGTCTACTGCTACTATAATAGATGATGCATTTGGGAGCCTTTCCTGGGAGCTGTTGGTACCAATACACATGGTAACTCCCAATGTTGGAGCTGCTTCCTGTGCAGGAGATGGTGACCCTCTGGCCCGGGGACCCCGACACTAAGGATGGCTGAGTCAGCACAGACTGGGCCCAGGATCCTGCAAGAGGGGGAGACACAGAGATGGTGAGTCTGGGTGTAGAGACAAGAGGAGGAAGCAGGGCCCATGTGTCTTCCCAAGGCCACTTCCCCGTCCCCTTATCCAGTCACCTGTGCAGTGAGCCAGGAGGGTGAGGAGGAGAGGGGCCCAGGCCATGGTGGAGGTCATCCCTGAGTCCTGCTCCTGAGGCCCCACAGCTGAAGCAGAGCTCCCCACACCTCTCCCTTCCCCTCTTCATAGTCTGCAGGAGGGCGGGTCCTGTTATGCAAATGAGACCCCATCTATCTGATCCCTCCCTGGGCCCTGGGCAGGGCCCTCTGCCTGAGGATGGCCATTGGTGTGGGCGGGGGAGGGGCTGTGTGGGGCCCAGGTTTGGGGAAGTCACAGCTGACAGCCCTGAGCAGAGGGTCCTGGGCTTTGTCAGAGGCTGGTCCCAGCTCTGAGCACCCAGATCCTCAGGAGCAAACCCCCAGCGCCCTCTAGTGTCCAGGCCCAGACACACCATTGAGTGACATGGGGACCAGAACCCATGAGAGGCCACCTCTGCCTTCCCACTGCTCTGCCCACTGCCCCTGCGCTAGGGCCAGGCCAGGGTCCCCTCTATGGCCTTCCCTCACCTCGGGCCACCTTCAGTCTCTACTCAGCGTCCTCAGCGGGAGTCTGACCACAGCTCCCAGGGCTGGACCTTGGTCAGGACTCAAGTGGCGGCTCCTGCACCAACTCTTAGACCAGGGTCAGGGCTCAGGTCAGGGCCAGAGCAGGCACAGCCCCGTGGGGGCGCGTCTCCTTCTGTGCGGGACTCGGGTTCTGTCTGGTGTGGGATTCACTCCTGGTGGCGGGGGGCCTCCTTCCCGTGGACCCAGGGCCCCGAGGAGAATGGGGCCCTTCCCCAGGGCTGGGCAGGGTGGGGAGGAAGCCCTCGTGGGCTGTCCTCGTCCGGGGTCAGGGGTCACTGTTATTTTCTGTCCATATTTCCTCCTCCTGACACCATCGTTCTCCATGAGCCGTGGGCTGTAGTCACTCCTGGGATCTGTTCTCAACGCACAGTCAGACGTTGGCATTTATCTGAGAGGAAAGGGGGAACGTGCAGGACGCGCTGAGCAAAAATGTGGTTAAAGTTTCTAATTGCTGTGCTAGGGCTTCATTTAATAACTTTATATATTAGTCACCGCTCAGCCAGCTTCACATGCATGTCTGGCCCGGACGGCGTGGCTCAGTGGTTGAGCATCAACCTATGTATCAGGAGTCAGGGTCCGATGCCCCCTCAGGGCACATGCCCAGGTTTCAGGAATCCTTCCCCAGTAGGGGGTACACAGGAGGCAGCCGGTCCATGATTCTCTCTTATATCGATATTTCTCTTTCTCCCCCTTACTCTCTAAAATCAATAAATTTTTCAAATGCATGTATGTTATTATATGTAAAAGTCACAATAAGGCTGATTGTAAAATTCAAGGATGGTGCATATCGATAAGAATGGTGGGTAGAAGTGTTGATGGAAAAGCATTGGAAATGCAGTGCCTTCTGCTCTGGGGTGAAAGGTGTGAGTACACATTTTCTAACATCACTTTACATCTCATTGGTGCGTTGGGAGCTGTACTTCTACTCAGGTACAGGGCTCAGGTCAGGGCCAGAGCAGGGACAGCCCCGTGGGGGCGGGTCTCCTTCTGTGCGGGACTCGGGTTCTGTCTTGTGTGGGATTCACTCCTGGTCGCGGGAGGCCTCCTTCCCGGGGACCCAGGGCCTGGAGGAGAAAGGGGCCCTTCCCCAGGGCTGGGCAGGGTGGGGAATAGGTTATAGTGTGAGAGTTGTGAACTGCCAATTTTTGTGCTTAAAATCACGGTGATCGGGTCCTGCTGTTCGGAAATCCCGAGTCGCTGCGCAGTGACCCCCACGAGGAGGTTCCATGAGCTTCCGTCCGTCCCCGGAGGAGAAGCACCTGCCACAGGCCCTGGAGAGGCCTTGTCACCAGCAGACCCGCAGCTTCACGTCTCGGGGTGACCAGCCTGGGGCCCAAGTGAGGAAGCAGAGACCCAGCTTCCGATGGTCACACAGACAATGGGCCTCCCAACCTTTGGGCCACAGATTCTGGCAGTTTTCCCTGAAACCAATGGAGGCTGGAGGGGGATTAAATCATTCACAGGAGATTCAGAGGGGGTCTGAGGTAGGAGGAAACTTGACCAGCAGGAAGAAGGTGCTTCAAGTCCTTTAAGATCTACATATTAAAAAGCTCCAAACCAGCCTTTCTTCTTTTTTAAGATGTATGTTTATTGATTTCAGAGAGGAAGGGAGAGGGAGAGGGAGATACAAAGATCAATGATGAGAGAGAATCATGGATTGGCTGCCTCTTGCACACCCCACACTGGGAATGGAGGCCACAACCTAGACATGAGTCCTGCCTGACCAGGATTTGAACTGTGAACTCCTGGTTCATAGGTCAATGCTCAACCACTGAGCCATGACCGCCAGGACACATGGCCTTTTTAAATCATCCCAACCACTTATTGGAGGACATCCCGCCACTCACAGCTGTCACACACCTCCAGGCACCGACTCCTGGCTGCTCTCAGTCTAGGCAGGGCGAGGGAGGGTAATAAAGCTACTACAGACTTCCACCTGCTGGTTTTTCTGTGGGAAGAAGATTCAGATTCATTATTATTTTATTTTTTATTTTGATGTAATTGACATTAATTACTCTCAGGTTATGACATAAGGACTCTGTGAGGTGTAAACTGCAGAACCATCCCAGAATACATCTCCTTGACCTCAACCATCAGACGTGGCTACAAGTTTTGCTATTTCTTGTGCTGAGAACAGTTAAGATCCAGTCTCTCAGCTGCTTTCACAGACACAGTGTGACAGCGCCCCCTGCCGGGTCCCCATGCTGTCCACACTCCCAGAGCCAGGTAGTCACAGCTGGAAGTGTCTCCTCCTGGACCCCTTCACCCACTGGGACCACCCCCTTCAGCGCCCACCATGGCACCCCCCAATCTGCTATAGTGACAGCTGTGAATGGCCGATTTTTGTGCTTAAAATCACAGAACAAATAGAAACCAGTCGCACGGTTTAAAGGGAGTAAATCCTGATGGGATGGAACAGGGCCAGGGGTCCTTCCAGCACAGCACACAGTGCTGAGCCCCAGGCAGGGGAAGGGCCCAAGGAGCTGTCAGTCATCTCAGCCTCACAGGCCCAGTGAGTGCAGCCCAGGGGGAGGGAACGGGCCCTGCAGGTGGGGAGAGGCCTTACCTTCCTCCAGGACCGTGAGCCTGGGAAAGCGCTGCTCTGAGTGACATGGAGGCCTCAGGGGAGGGAGGACCCTTCACCCCCAGGCAGGGTGCCCGGATGAAGCTGGGCCCAGGGCGTCAGGGAGGGAATATGCAGAAGCCACAGGTCACAGGCTGAGCTGAGCAGGCAGCTGCCTGGAGAGCTCACCCCCTCGGAGACCAGAGGGGTTTTTGTCTCACTTCCCCACAGGCCTGGAGCACTGTGGGACCGCTGATACTATCGTCCCATGCTGAGCAGTAATAGTCAGCCTCGTCCTCAGCCTGCAGCCCCGTGATGGTCAGGGTGCCTGAGCTGCCAGACTTGGAGCCAGAGAACCGGTCAGGGACCCCTGATTCTCTATCGCTATCATCATAGATGAGGAGTTTGGGGGCCTTTCCTGGGAGCTGCTGGTACCAGTGCACATAGTTACCACCCCCAATGTTGGAGCTGCTTCCCTGGCAAGAGATGGTGACCTTCTGACCCGGGGACCCCGACACTAAGGATGGCTGAGTCAGCACAGACTGGGCCCAGGATCCTGCAAGAGGGGACAACACAGAGATGGTGAGTCTGGGTCTAGAGACAAGAGGAGGAAGCAGGGCCCATGTGTGTTCCGAAGGCCCCTTCCCCGTCCCCTTATCCAGTCACCTGTGCTGTGAGCCAGGAGGGTGAGTAGGAGAGGGGCCCAGGCCATGGTGGAGGTCATCCCTGAGTCCTGCTCCTGAGGCCCCACAGCTGAAGCAGAGCTCCCCACACCTCTCCCTTCCCCTCTTCATAGTCTGCGGGAGGGAGGGCCCACTCATGCAAATGAGGACCCCCTGGTTTGATTCCTCCCTGAGGCCTGGGTCTGGTCCTTGTGCCTGAGGATGGCAGGGTGAGGGCAGGGGTGGAGCTGTGTGGGAGCCAGGGGGTGGCAAGGTCACAGCTGTGAGCCCTGAGCACAGGGCACCAGGCTGGGCCAGGGAACAGGTTGCAGCTTTGATGAACCCATCCCTTCAGCAACAGCCCCTGAGCGCCCCCTGGTGCCCAGGCCTGGATGCACCACTCTGTCCCCTGCTGACTGAGCCCATGAGGGACAGGTCCTGCCTCCCCCAGCTCTGTGCACTGACCCCCTGGCTCAGGGCGTCCAGGTGCCCCCTGAGGTGGCCTCCTCATCCCCTCAGGACACTCTCTATGTTCCCCTCCGCCTCCTCCTGGGAGTCTGGGCTCGTCTCCCTGGCTGTTCATGGTCAGAACTGAGCTGGTGTCATTTATGGAACTTTCCTCCCAGGATCAGGTCCAGAGCAGTGACCGTCCCTAGGAGGCGAGGGCCCTAATTTTCAGGGCACAGTTTTATTTTTTTATGTGATTCCTCCCCTGTTAGAATTAATCACTCTCTTTCCAGCACACAAATACTATTCTCTCAATGTCCTTCCCTTTTGTCCTGTAGATTATACATATTGCGTTTCTCCACATGCTTTTTGAGCAACCTTTACCTAGTAATTGGCATCCTCATTGATAGGGAAATTGAACATAATATTTCCCACTCGTCTGCTTTCTGTCCATAGGAGAGTCTGGTATCTGGTTGTCTGACTGAGAATCACTGTGACCCAAGCTCCCTGGACACAGAAGGGGAAGGGACAGTGACAGCACCACCGGGACCAGGGCCTGTGAGGGGGGGACACTAAGCGATGACCTCACGGTGACCTGGGGGAGCACTTTTGGGGATGGAAGCAGAAGGAGATGCATCGTAGGGTGTGAGGGGTCACAGGTTGAGTGCGGGGCCTCAGGGCCTGTCCTCCCCTGAGGGAGGTGGGGGAGGCAGAGGCTCCAAGGAGAGGGCCTCGGGATTAGTCATGGTGACCGGAACTACACAAGGAATGATGCCACTTCAAACAAACAAACCAACCAGGTATTTCCTCCTTCTGACTCCCTGCAGAGAGCTTCCCCCCTAATTTCCCCTATTTTGCTTTTGGTTCTATAATTGCCCTTGGGCTGTGTCCACAGAGTCTATTGAATCCTGGGTGTCTCTTCCTCCCTTTGGACTAAGAAGCGTGTGCTGCTCCTCCATGGACTGTGGGATCGCTGTCCTCATACATCCGACCCAGAACCCCCTCCTCTGAGCCGCCTCAGCGTTGGTGTCGGTAGATTCTCTCTTCTCCTTCAGGCTTTTAACTTCCTGGTTCCTGACATAACGAGGGGTAATTTATAGAGATTCCCAGACATTTTGAAGATGATGTGAGAAGCCTCTGGGCCCTTGCCCTCTTCCTTCTTTAAAAATATGTTTTTACTGATTTCAGAGAGGAAGGGAGAGGGAGAGAGAGATGGAAACATCAATGATGAGAGAGCATATTGAGCGACTGCCTCCTGCACGCCCCCTACTGGGGAAGGAGCATTGAACCCGGCATGTGACTTGATCAGAATCAAATCCGGACCCTTCAGTCTGTAGGCTGAGGCTCTACCCACTGAGCCCAACCGGCCAGGACTCTCAGTCACATTTTTGAAATCGGGTCCAGGGTGAGCTGGTACTGCAGGAGAGGAGGGCAGATGCCCCTCAGCTGCCCCCGGGCTGGCAGCTCCTTGTGGCCGCGGGTTTATGAAGTCACATGACAGGGATAGGCAGCCTCCTCCTCAGGCCACAGACCAGGGCTGGTCACAGGGCCCAGTGCACCAGCCAGGAGAACGGGAAGAGGGCTGACCTGTGGACTGTCAATCACCTGTGTCCTAGGTCACAAGGTCCGGTAGGTGCTCTGCCTGGGAGCGTGGGGACCATTGCTATGGGAACAGTCAGTGTGTCTGCTGACCCAGGTTCAGGAGAAGGTGACCTGGGATCTGGGCTCATCAACAGCTTCCCAGCGGGAGTGACAAGCACCTGTTGGGAAGGTCCTGCTCCCCATGGCCCACAGCCACCCACACCCTGGGGGGTAGGAAAGCCCCAGTGGGTGAGAGGAGAGGACACAGTCAGAGCCTCAGGCCCAGGGAACCCCACTCACAGGAGCCCCATGGGCCTGAGTGGTGTCAGCTGTGAGAACGTCTCCCCCATAGACCCAGGCGCCCGCATCCTTCCTGGAGCAGCTCAGCATCCAGCCACCGTCCAGCTCGCTCACCCTGTCGAGACCCAAAGAGGGTTCCTGGGCCCAGGCCACCCATTTCCCTCTGACAGCCCCTCTCCCCAATGGCACTGAAGGTCAGGGTCCCAGCAGAGGTGACGGCCAGCCCTGTGCCTGGGCTTCTTCCTGGGCCGGAGGCTCCCCAGACCCTCAAAGCTGAGAGCCTGGTCCGTGTGCACAGGGCTGGGCAGGAGCCTTGGGCGAGGAGCCCGGGGACTGAGGGGTCACTGCTCTGACCACTGGGCATGGAGACCGTGCCCCGGGGACGGGCCGCCTGCAGGGAGGGTCCTGGGCTCTGGGAACCGTTTCCAAAGCTGTTCCCTTATTTCAAGTCAGAAACAGCCATCCCACAGGACCTGGGCTTCTTACCCATGGAGGACAGGCCACCTTTCAGGGACATAATGACCATTGAGTTTTGGTGTTGGCTCAGATACATGGGATACAAATAAAAAGTGACGCATTAAAAACCAGAAGCTACTTCCACACATAGTTTGCACTTGGAGGTTATGTTAACAGGTTCAGTTGCTGTGAAATAAGACTCTGGGGAGGCTGAGGTTTTTGTCCCACTTCCCCATCTGTGTGTGTCACTGTGAGAAGCACCACTGTGACCGATCATACAGTAATAGTCAGCCTCGTCCTCAGGCTGCAGCCCCGAGATGGTCAGGAGCCCCGCATTGGCCGAGGCGTCTTTGGATCCAGAGAAGCGGCTGGGCACCCCGGAGCCCTGATCCTTACTTGAGTCTGAGTAGTAGTACAGGAGGTACCGGGGAGGGCTCGCTGGCTTCTGCTGGTACCAGTATATGGTATAGCTGCCAACATTGAAGCCACTGCTCAGGGTGCAGGTGAGTCTGGCTGTGGCTCCCGGAGATGCAGAGAGGGAGGGCGGCTGAGTCAGCACAGGCTGGGAGAGCGACCCTGCAGACACAGACTCTTGTCAGTGATGGGCAGGGACCAGGGGACATTTCCCAGGAGCCTAAGCAGGAAGGGAAGGAGCCTGGTCCCAGGCCTATCCCTACCTGTGCAGTGAGAGAGGAGCGCGAGGAGCAGAGGAGTCCAGGCCATGGTGCTCACAGCCCTGAGCCCACAGTGGGGCTGGACTGCCCAGGCCTCCTTTTCTCCCCCACCCTCTGCCAGGGGAGGGGCTGCCATGCAAATGGGGGTCCCTCCAGGGACTGCCCAGCCCCTCCCTGGGCCCTGGGGCTGGAGCTCAGCTCCCACCCCAGACTGAGGGGGCCCTGGGAGGAAGCACCTGCTGAGACCACACACAGGTGCCTGCTCAGGGGGCGCTGCCAGGCCACCAAGGACAGCAGGGAGCCCACAGTGCAGGTTCCTGCCTGTGAAGGTCTCACTGAACAGCTGTGTGCTGATCACCTGGCAGTCTCACAGCGCCCCCTGCTGGTGGGAGGACACTCCCTCCTCTGCCCCAAAGCCCTGACAGCCCAGCTGGCTGTGGGCTCCCAGGTCTCTGTCCCTGTTCCCACACCCACGGTCTGAGCCCAGATACTGCGATGTGATTCTCTGTATTGATCACCGTAGCATTTCACTCTCAGGTCTGCATCTGTGTGATGAGCTTAAACATTCACAAATGACAAATGAATACGGTTTCTCTTCCAATAAAGATGCTGCACAAATAAATGCACAGTGAGCCTCTGGTCCAACCTCACAGGTGAGGGAGCTGCTCAGGTGTGATGAGCTCCTGGGGGCTGTTCAGGTCAATGAAGGAGAGAGGAACTTTCCAGAAATACCCTCAGGGTAATATTCAAAGGAGGACCATTCAGCCAACATTTCAAACCCTGTAAGGCATCAAATCATTGTCATCTGATAGGAGTTAGTGATTCATTAAAAAATAACGCGGTTTCATCGGCTTCACATTTACCAGGGGAGGCCACAGCACGTGGGAGTTGTTGAATTTCAGGAATTGACTTTATATTCTTCCATCTGTATGCTCTGCTGGTATGTGCCTGGTGTGTCTTGCACCGATTTTCTCTTTGGTGGGCTAACATGTGATTATATGTTGAAACCGCGTCTGCATTTCCTGACATGTTTCCTCATTTGGGAAGAAGCTGAACATGGCTGGTGCTGTGTGTGCGGATGTGGGGAAACCTGGGCAGCGAGCGCAGAAGCCACCCCTCCTCCCTGCGCCCGAATCCGCCTCGGCCTCAACTGCAGATGCTCCCGTGGTCCCCACACTGAGGCTCATGCGGATGCTGGTCGATGCCAGTGACCAGGAAACCGCGTCCCTCGGGCGCTCTCTCCTCAGACACTAGAGCCTGGTCCCTTCTGCTCAGGCAGGTCCCCCCGGCCCAGAACCCTCAGTGCGTCCCCCTGCTCCTCCCCTCCACCCCCAACTCCCCAGCTGCCCTCGAGGCATCGCGTGCTGGCCCTTCCTCCATGTCCAACTGGTGCCCTGCACATGCCCAGCTCCCCCAGTGCCCTGGCTGCCCTGTTCCTACAAAACCTCGGTCCCTGTCCCTTCGGTCCCCCTACTGTCCACAGGTCCTCTGGGTCCCTTCATGGTGAGTCTGTCTCTATCGAGCATCTTGGGAAGGCGGGTCGTGTTCTCTATGTAACTCCTCGTGACAAACACGGAATGACTCCATCCTGGAATTCTGTGACGCAGCAAAAGCCCAGCAGTCAGCAGCCACACGGGGCCCAGCAGAAGTCTGGCCGAGCCCCCAGGACACTGACTTATGACACAAACAAGAGACTCGCCTGGACCCCCATCCGGTTCTCAGGCTCCATGCAAGGGGCACAGCTGCCCTGACCCTCTCAGGGGCCCAGCCCGATGACCAGGCCCAGCACACTGCCCCCTACTGGTCTCTGATGCAGAGCCCTCCCCACCCCAGCCTCCCAGAGGGCACCCTGACTTTGCACTTGGATCCCTGTGATGTCACTCCCAGCACAGAAGCTGTGGCTCACTCCCTGGGCGGGGCCTCAGGCACTGGCTCCTGAGAACTAAGGGGCCCGGGCTGCTGCGAGCAGGACGCGTTCCCAGCTCCCCCGCGGCCAGGCATCTGGGCCGACCTGGCGGCGTCTTTAGCTTCGGCCACTTGTGCGGTGCCTTCCCCATGGAGGACCCTCTGGACCAAGGTCAAGGCTCAAACCTCTACTCCAGTTCCCACCGAGGAGGAGCCATGTGAGTCGCCCTCACAAGGTGGCGGGTGTTGTTGTCATCGTTGTTGGGACAGACCCTGTGCGACCCTTCCCCTGCCCGGGTCCCGGCTCTTCAGATCTGTCTCAGTCACTGCATGTGACACCATCTCAGAAACGGTGTTCGCTTCTCCGTTCTCCAAACTCGGCTTTACTTTTTCCTCTCAGCTTTATCCTCGAGGAGCTCATATGCATGTGGCTACAGATGGGATGTTGTTATCTTTACATGTTGATAGTTCCCGGCTGTTACACAGAATACACTTCATTGCAGCAGGTCGGTTTTAATGCAAAATTCAGATTTGAGTCCTCAGACCAGGATCCTCTCTCAGTCACTCCTCGGCTCAGATCTGAGCTTGGCCTGAATGAATCTGACTCAACCTCCTCCAGTGTCTCCATGGGAACCTTCATCCCTGAGGAATGTTACCTGTGAGAACGTGAACATGGCCCACATTCCATGAGCAACAAATCAATGGAAACGCTGACCTGACGTCAAAGCTGAGACCCTGTCAGGACCCCGGGTCCAGGCATCACCCGGATGGACAGCTATCAGCACAGTCACAGCTGAGCCAGAACTGGGCAGAACCGCTAGGAGGGGCCAAGGTCAGGCCATGAGAGCGGAGAGGAGGTTTTTGTCTCACTTCCCTGTGGGTCTGGGCCACTGTGAGAGTCTTAGAGATGCCGTGCCATGTTTCACAGTAATAGTCAGCCTCGTCCTCAGGCTGCAGCCCCGAGATGGTCAGGAGCCCCGCATTGGCCGAGGTGTCTTTTGATCCAGAGAAGCGGCTGGGGACCCCGGAGCCCTGGCCCTTATCTGAGTCTGTGTGGTAGTACAGCAGGTACCGAGGAGGGCTCCCTGTCTTCTGCTGGTGCCAGCTTATGCCATAGCTGCCAACATTGAAGCCACTGCTCAGGGTGCAGGTGAGTCTGACTGTGGCTCCCAGAGATGCAGAGAGGGAGGGCGGCTGAGTCAGCACAAGCTCAGAGAGGGACCCTGCGGACACAGACACTTGTCAGTGATGGGCAGGGACCGGGGGACGTTTCCCAGGAGACTGAGCAGGAAGGGAAGAAGCCTGGTCCCAGACCTGTCCCTACCTGTGCAGTGAGAGAGGAGAGCGAGGAGCAGAGGAGTCCAGGCCATGGTGCTCACAGCCCTGAGCCCACAGTGGGGCTGGGCTGCCCAGGCCTCCTTTTCTCCCCCACCCTCTGCCAGGGGAGGGGCTGCCATGCAAATGGGAGCCCCTCCAGGGACTGCCCAGCCCCTCCCTGGGCCCTGGGGCTGGAGCTCAGATCACACCCCAGACTGAGGGGCATAGAGGTGGGCTCACCCCTTGGGGAGCCCTGGGAGGAAGCACCTGCTGGGACTACACAAGGGTCCCTGCTCAGAGGACGCGGCTGCTGCTTCTCCTTCAGGGAGCACAGAGCATGGCCATGGGGCTCCTGTCAGTAAATGGTCCTCACTGAGCAGCTTGCATGAACCTCAGGGCAGTCCCACAGTGCCCCCTGCTGGTCACATGTGCAAAAATAAAAACAGGAAACCGCTAAGATTTATAACCTTTATTTAAACACTAGAGTCCCTGTGCACAAAATTCATACACCAGTAGGGTCCCTAGGGCTGGCCGGTGATCACACCGATCAGGTTCCCCACCTCCCCACCTCCTCCTTCCCTCGCTCCCTCTGTGCCCCACCACTGCTCCACGGCCATGTTCCACATCGCCCCCTGTTGGTCAGCACATGTCATAGGGACCATTGAACTGCCAGTTTCCGGGTCGAACTCCCGAAGGGACACTTTGCATAGTAGCCTTTTATACAGAAGGTAGATAACACGCTTACTTTCCTCTGAAGACACAAGTGTGGCTGCAACTATGATGGAATAAGTGAGAGACCAATGTTCTTATAAAACAGAAAATGCTAAGGGACGACTTCACAGAATGGGAAAGGCACAGTTTCACAGGCCCTGTCACAGGTCAGCAGATCAAATGGTTCCAATTCATTTTCATCCAAATTTCTCTAAAACATTTAACAAGATGTAACCTGTCCTTGTTGGTTTTAGTCATTATCACGACGACAAATGCTCCTGGAAATGATAGAAAACCAAAAATGACGGGACAATCATGCTAGATGTGGACACAGATGTCCTAAGTAACCTGTCAGTACAGAGGTTCCAGGTCAGGATGAGCTGATGGGCAATGACCAAGGAACCAGCAGCCGGCACAAGAATTTTTTTTTTTTTTTTTTTTTTTTTACAGAGAGGACGGGTGAGGATAGAGAGTTAGAAACATCAATGAGACAGAAACATCGATCAACTGCCTCCTGAACACCCCCCACTGGGGATGTGCCCGAAACCAAAGTCCATGCCCTTGACTGTAATCGAACCTGGGACCCTTGAGTCCACAGGCTGATGCTCTATCCCCTGAGCCAAACCGGTTAGGGCCGGCACAAGATTTTAACTAGATTCCCAGGTGATTCTAATGTGCAGCTAAGGTTGAGAACCACTGCTCTAGGGCGTTAATAAAGCTGCCATAGACTTCCTCGTGCTGGTTTTTGGGAAACAGAAGATTCAGATTTATTTTAATTTATTTTTAATTGAGATGTAATTGACATTGATTAGGGTCAGGTGTACGACATAATGGCTCTGTGAGGTGTAAACTGCAGAACCATCCCAGAATACGTCTCCTTGACCTCAGCCATCAGACGTGGCTACAAGTTCTGCTATTTCTTGTGCTGAGGACACTTAAGATCCAGTCTCTCAGCTGCTTTCACAGACACAGTGTGACAGCGCCCCCTGCCGGGTCCCCATGCTGTCCACACTCCCAGAGCCAGGTAGTCACAGCAGGAGGTGTCTCCTCCTGGACCCCTTCACCCACTGGGACCACCCCCTTCAGCGCCCACCTATCAGAGGTGACAGGCGAACTCATTTTTTTGGTTGATTTTTCTTTGTTAAATGGCATTTAAATATATTAAATAAATATCAAAATATAAGTCTTTGTTTTACTATGGCTGCAAATATCAAAAAATTTCTATATGTGACACGGCACCAGAGTTAACTTAGGGTTTTTCAAAATGCTGAAACGCGGAGCTCAAAAGGTTCACCATCACTGCCCTCGGGCATCAGCAAGGAAATAAGCAGAAGCCACAGGTCACAGGCTGAGCTGAACAGGCAGCAGCTGGAGAGCTCACCCCCTTGCAGACCTGAGGGGTTTTTGTCTCACTTCCCCACAGGCCTGCAGCACTGTGGGAGCACTGATACTATTGTCCCATGCTGAGCAGTAATAGTCGGCCTCGTCCTCAGCCTGCAGCCCCGTGATGGTCAGGGAGGCTGAGCTGCCAGACCTGGAGCCAGAGAATCGGTCCGGAATCCCTGAGGGTCGTTTGCTACTCTCATAGATGAGGAGTTTGGGGTTCTTTCCTGGAACCTGTTGGTACCAGGACACATAGTCACTACGCCCAACGTTGGAGCTGCTTCCAGTGCAGGAGATGGTGACCCTCTGGCCCGGGGACCCCGACACTGAGGATGGCTGAGTCACCAAAGACTGGGCCCAGGATCCTGCAAGAGGGGGAGACACAGAGATGCTGAGTCTGGGTCTAGAGACAAGAGGAGGAAGCAGGGCCCATGTGTCTCCCCAAGGCCCCTTCCCGTCCCCTTATCCAGTCACCTGTGCAGTGAGCCAGGAGGGTGAGGAGGAGAGGGGCCCAGGCCATGGTGGAGGTCATCCCTGAGTCCTGCCTCCTGAGGCCCCACAGCTGAAGCAGAGCACCCCACACCTCTCCCTTCCCCTCTTCATAGTCTGCAGGAGGGAGGGTCCTGTTATGCAAATGAGACCCCATCAAGTTGATCTCTCCCTGGGCCCTGGGCAGGGCCCTCTGCCTGAGGATGGCCATTGGTGTGGGCGGGGGAGGGGCTGTGTGGGGCCCAGGTTTGGGGAAGTCACAGCTGACAGCCCTGAGCTGATGGTCCTGGGCTTTGTCAGGGGCTGGTCCCAGCTCTGAGCACCCAGATCCTCAGGAGCAAACCCCCAGCGCCCTCTAGTGTCCAGGCCCAGACACGCCATTGAGTGACATGGAGGCCACCTGTGCCTTCCCTCTGCTCTGCCCACTGCCCCCGCACCAGGGCCAGGCCTGGGTCCCCTCTATGGCCTCCCCTCACCTGGGGGCACCTTCAGTCTCTACTCAGCGTCCTCAGGGGGAGTCTGACCACAGCTCCCGGGGCTGGTCCGTGGTCAGGACTCAAGTGGCGGCTCCTGTACCAACTCTTAGACCAGGGTCAGGGCTCAGGTCAGGGCCAGAGCAGGCACAGCCCCGTGGGGGCGGGTCTCCTTCTGTGCGGGACTCGGGTTCTGTCTTGTGTGGGAATCACTCCTGGTGGCGGGAGGCCTCCTTCCCGGGGACCCAGGGCCCGGAGGAGAAAGGGGCCCTTCCCCAGGGCTGGGCAGGGTGGGGAATAGGTTATAGTGTGAGAGTTGTGAATTGCCAATTTTTGTGCTTAAAATCATGGTGATCGGGTCCTGCCGTTTGGAAATCCCGAGTTGCTGTGCAGTGACCCCCACAAGGAGGTTCCATGAGCTTCCGTCCGTCCCCGGAGGAGAAGCACCTGCCACAGGCCCTGGAGAGGCCTTGTCACCAGCAGACCCGCAGCTTCACGTCTCGGGGTGACCAGCCTGGGGGCCAAGTGAGGAAGCAGAGACCCAGCCTCCGATGGTCACACGGACAATGGGCCTCCCAACCTTTGGGCCACAGATTCAGGCAGTTTCCACTGAAACCAATGGAGGCTGGAGGGGGATTAAATCATTCACAGGAGATGGGATGGGGGGCGGTCTGAGGTAGGAGGAACCCTAACCAGCAGGAAGAAGGTGCTTCATGTCCTTAAGATCTACGTATTAAAAACCTCCAACCAGCCTTTCTTCTTTTTTAAGATATATGTTTATTGATTACAGAGTGGATGGGAGAGGGAGAGGGAGATACAAAGATCAATGATGAGAGAATCATGGATTGGCTGCCTCTTGCACACCCCACAAGGGGAATGGAGGCCACAACCTGGACATGCGTCCTGCCTGAGCAGGATTTGAACCGTGACCTCCTGGTTCAAGGTCAATGCTCAACCACTGAGCCATGACTGCTGGGACATGTCGCCTTTTTAAATCATCCCAAGCACTTATTGGAGGACATCCCGCCACTCACAGCTGTCACACACCTCCAGGCACCGACTCCTGGCTGCTCTCAGTCTGGGTGGGCAAGGGAGGTAATAAAGCTACTACAGACTTCCACCTGCTGGTTTTTCTGTGGACAGAAGATTCAGATTCATTATTATTTTATTTTTTATTTTGATGTAATTGACATTAATTAGTGTCAGGTAACAACATAAGGACTCTGTGAGGTGTAAACTGCAAAACCATCCGAGAATACGTCTCCTTGACCTCAGCCATCAGACGTGGCTACAAGTTTTCCTATTTCTTGATCTGAGAACAGTTAAGATCCAGTCTCTCAGCTACTTTCACAGACACAGTGTGACAGCGCCCCCTGCCGGGTCCCCATGTTGTCCACACTCCCAGAGCCAGGTAGTCACAGCCAGAAGTGTCTCCTCCTGGACCCCTTCACCCACTGGGACCACCCCCTTCAGCGCCCACCATGGCACCCCCAATCTGCTATAGTGACAGCTGTGAATTGCCGATTTTTGTGCTTAAAATCACAGAGTAAATGGAAACCAGTCCCATGGCTTAAAGGGAGTAAATCCTGATGGGATGGAACAGGGCCAGGGGTCCTTCCAGCACAGCACACAGTGCTGAGCCCCAGGCAGGGGCGGGCACAACCAGCTGTCACTCATCTCAGCCTCACAGGCCCAGTGAGTGCAGCCCAGGGGGAGGGAATGGGGCCCTGAGGGTGGGGAGAGGCCTTCCCTTCCTCCAGGACCCTGAGCCTGGGAAAGCGCTGCTCTGAGTGACATGGAGGCCAGGCAGGGTCCTTGGATGAAGGGGTCACTGTTATTTTCTGTCCATATTTCCTCCTCCTGACACCATCGTTCTCTATGAGCCGTGGGCTGTGGTCACTCCTGGGATCTGTTCTCAAGGCACAGTCAGATGTTGGCATTTATCTGAGAGGAAAAGGGGGACATGCAGTACGTGCCTAGCAAAACTGTGGTTAAAGTTTCTAATTGCTATGCTAGGGCTTCATTTAATAACTTTATATATTAGTCACCACTCAGCCACCTTCACATGCATGTCTGGCCCGGCCGGCGTGGCTCAGTGGTTGAGTATCAGCCTATGTATCAGGAGTCAGGGTTCGATTCCCAGTCAGAGCACTTGCCCAGGTTTCAGGAATCCTTCCCCAGTAGGGGTTACACAGGAGGCAGCCAATCCATGATTCTCTTTCATCATTCATGTTTTTCTCTCTCCCCTGTCCCTTCCTCTCTGAAATGAGTAAATTTTTTAAATGCATGTATGTTATTATATGTAAAAGTCACAATAAGGCTGATTGTAAAATTCAAGGATGATGCATATTGATGAGAATGGTGGTGAGAAGTGTTGATGGAAAAGCTTTGGAAATGCAATGCCTTCTGCTCTGGGGTGAAAAGGGGTGAGTACACATTTTCTAACATCACTTTACATCTCATTGGTGCGTTGGGAGCTGTACCTCTGGAACCCCCAATAGGTTATAGTGTGAGAGTTGTGAATGGCCAATGTTTGTGCCTAAAATCACGGTGACCGGGTCCAGATGGTTGAAAATCCTGAGTCGCTGCACAGTGACCCTCACGAGGAGGTTCTAGGAGCTTCCGTCCGTCCCCGGAGGAGAAGCACCTGCCACAGGCCCTGGAGACGCCTTGTCACCAGCAGACCCGCAGCTTCACGTCTCGGGGTGACCAGCCTGGGGGCCAAGTGAGGAAGCAGAGACCCAGCTTCCGATGGTCACATGGACAATGGGCCTCCCAGCCTTTGGGCCACAGATTCAGGCAGTTTTCACTGAAACCAATGGAGGCTGGAGGGGGATTAAATCATTCACAGGAGATGGGGGGGGGGGGACCCTAACCAGCAGGAAGAAGGGTGCTTCATGTCCTTGGAATATCTAGGTGTTAAAAACCTCCAAACCAGCCTTTCTTCTTCTTTAAGATATATGTTTATTGATTTCAGAGAGGAAGGGAGAGGGAGAGAGAGACCGGATATTCAATGAGGACGGAGAATCATAGATCAGCTGCCTCTTGCACACCCCCCACTGGGGATGAAGCCCGAAACCCAGACATGTGTCCTGCCTGACCAGGAATTGACCTGAGACTTCTTGGTCCATGGATCGATGCTCAATCACTGGGCCACGCTGGCCGGGCCATATCTCCTTTTTAAATCAGGCCCTTATTGGAGGACATCCCGCCACTCACAGCTGTCACAGACCCCCAGGCACCGACTCCTGGCTGCTCTCAGTCTAGGGCCGTGGTCAGCAAACTTCGGCTCCCAAGCCACATGCGGCTCTTTGGCCCCTTGAGTGTGGCTCTTCCACAAAATACCGAATTCTGCGCATAGGCCATGAAGTTTCAACCACCCTGTACGAGCGAACCCGCACATGGTATTTCGTGGAAGAGTCATGTGACTCGAGAGCCGCAGTTTGCCCACCAGGGGTCTAGGGCAGTGGTTCTCAACCTTGATGCACATTAGAATCACCTGGGAATCTTTTTAAAATCCTGATTTCTGGGGCTCATCCTCAGGAAATTGTTTCTTACAAATGTTGTGACCCTGCCCCATAACAAAGAAACAGAATTTCTGGAGGATGAGGCCCGGAAATCAGGATTTTAACAAGATTTCCAAGTGATTCTAATGTGCAGCCAAGGTTGAGAACCACTCTTCTAGGGGGTTAATAAAGCTGCTATAGACTTCCACATGCTGGTTTTTGGGAAACATGAGATTCAGATTTATTTTAATTTGTAATTGAGATGTAAATGACATTAATAAGTGTCAGATAAACGACATAATGACTCTGTGAGGTGTAAACTGCAGAACCATCCCAGAATACGTCTCCTTAACCTCAGCCATCAGACGTGGCTACAAATTTTGCTATTTCTTGTGCTGAGAACAGTTAAGATCCAGTCTCTCAGCTGCTTTCACAGACACAGTGTGACAGCGCCCCCTGCCGGGTCCCCATGCTGTCCACACTCCCAGAGCCAGGTAGTCACAACTGGAAGTGCCTCCACCTGGACCCCTTCACCCACTGGGACCACCCCCTTCAGCGCCCACCATGGCACCCCCAATCTGCTATAGTGACAGCTGTGAATGGCCGATTTTTGTGCTTAAAATCACAGAGCAAATGGAAACCAGACAAACGGCTTAAAGGGAGTAAATCCTGATGGGATGGAACAGGGCCAGGGGTCCTTCCAGCACAGCACACAGTGCTGAGCCCCAGGCAGGGGTGGGGCCCAACAAGCTGTCAATCACCTCAGCCTCACAGGCCCAGTGAGTGCAGCCCAGGGGGAGGGAATGGGGCCCCAGAGTGGGGAGAGGCCTTCCCTTCCCCCAGGACCCTGAGCCTGGGAAAGCACTGCTCTGAGTGACATGGAGGCCAGAGGGGTGGGAGGACCGTTCACACCCAGGCAGGGTCCCGGATGTACCTGGGCCCAGGGCAGTGATGTCGAACCTATGACAGGCCTGTCAGAGATGACACGCCAACTCATTTTTTTGGTTGATTTTTCTTTGTTAAATGGCATTTAAATATATAAAATAAATATCAAAAATATAAGTCTTTGTTTTACTATGGTTGCAAATACAAAAAAATTTCTATATGTGACACGGCACCAGAGTTAAGTTAGGGTTTTTCAAAATGCTGACCTAGGGCGTCAGCGAGGGAATAAGCAGAAGCCACAGGTCACAGGGTGAGCTGAGCAGGCAGCTGCTGGAAAGCTCACCCCCTCGCAGACCAGAGGGGTTTTTGTCTCACTTCCCCACAGGCCTGGAGCACTGTGTGAATACCACCACTACTGCTATCTGGTGATGCGCAGTAATAGTCGGCCTCATCCTCAGCCTGCAGCCCCGTGATGGTCAGGGAGGCTGAGCTGCCAGACCTGGAGCCAGAGAATCGGTCCGGAATCCCTGTGGGTCGTTTGCTGCTCTCATAGATGAGGAGTTTGGGGGCCTTTCCTGGGAGCTGCTGGTACCAGGACACATAGTCACCAAGCCCAATGTTGGTGCTGCTTCCAGTGCAGGAGATGGTGACCCTCTGGCCCGGGGACCCCGACACTGAGGATGGCTGAGTCAGCACAGTCTGGGCCCAGGATCCTGCAAGAGGGGGAGACACAGAGATGCTGAGTGTGGGTCTAGAGACAAGAGGAGGAAGCAGGGCCCATGTGTCTTCCCAAGGCCCCTTCCCCATCCCCTCATCCAGTCACCTGTGCAGTGAGCCAGGAGGGTGAGGAGGAGAGGGGCCCAGGCCATGGTGGAGGTCATCCCTGAGTCCTGCTCCTGAGGCCCCACAGCTGAAGCAGAGCTGCCCACACCTCTCCCTTCCCCTCTTCATAGTCTGTGAGAGGGAGGGTCCTGTTATGCAAATGAGACCCCATCTATCTGATCCCTCCCTGGGCCCTGGGCAGGGCCCTCTGCCTGAGGATGGCCATTGGTGTGCGCGGGGGAGGGGCTGTGTGGGCCCAGGTTTGGGGAAGTCACAGCTGACAGCCCTGAGCAGAGGGTCCAGGGCTTTGTCAGGGGCTGGTCCCACCTCTGAGCACCCAGATCCTCAGGAGCAAACCCCCAGCGCCCTCTAGAGTCCAGGCCCAGACACACCATTGAGTGACATGGGGGCCAGAACCCATGAGAGGCCACCTCTGCCTTCCCACTGCCCTGACCACTGCCCCTGCCCTAGAGCCTGGCCAGGGTCCCCTCTATGGCCTCCCCTCACCTCGGGGCACCTTCAGTCTCTACTCGGCGTCCTCAGGGGGGGTCTGACCACAGCTCCCGGGGCTGGACCTTGGTCAGGACTCAAGTGGCGGCTCCTGCACCAACTCTTAAACCAGGGTCAGGGCTCAGGTCAGGGCCAGAGCAGGCACAGCCCCGTGGGGGCGCGTCCCCTTCTGTGCGGACTTGGGTTCTGTCTTGTGTGGGATTCACTCCTGGTGGCGGGAGGCCTCCTTCCCGGGGACCCAGGGCCCCGAGGAGAAAGGGGCCCTTCCCCAGGGCTGGGCAGGGCGGGGAGGAAGCCCTCATGGGCTGTCCTCGTCCGGGGTCAGAGGTCACTGTTATTTTCTCTCCATATTTCCTCCTCCTGACACCATCGCTCTCCATGAGCCGAAGGCTGTGGTCACTCCTGGGATCTGTTCTCAGCGCACAGTCAGACATTGGCATTTATCTGAGAAGAAAAGGGAAACGTGCAGGACGAGCTGAGCAAAAATGTGGTTAAAGTTTCTAATTGCTGTGCTAGGGCTTCATTTATTAACTTTATATATTAGTCAGCACTCAGCCACCTTCACATGCATGTCTGGCCTGGGCGGCGTGGCTCAGTGGTCGAGCATCAACCTATGAATCAGGAGTCAGGGTCCGATGCCCCCTCAGGGCACATGGCCAGGTTTCAGGAATCCTTCCCCAGTAGGGGGTACACAGGAGGCAGCCGGTCCATGATTCTCTCTCATCATTGATGTATCTCTCTCTCCCTGTCCCTTCCACTCAGAAATGAATGCATTTTTTAAATGCATGTATGTTATTATATGTAAAAGTCACAATAAGGCTGATTGTAAAATTCAAGGATGGTGCATATTGATGAGAATGGTGGGTAGAAGTGTTGATGGAAAAGCATTGGAAATGCAGTGCCTTCAGCTCTGGGGTGAAAGGTGTGAGTACACATTTTCTAACATCACTTTACATCTCATTCGTGCCTTGGGAGCTGTACCTCTGGAACCCCCAATAGGTTATAGTGTGAGAGTAGTAAATTGCCAATGTTTGTGCTTAAAATCACGGTGACCGGGTCCTGCAGTTTGGAAATCCTGAGTCACTGGGCAGTGACCCCCACGAAGAGGTTCTAGGAGCTTCCGTCCGTCCCCGGAGGAGAAGCACCTGCCACAGGCCCTGGAGAGGCCTGGTCACCAGCAGACCCGCAGCTTCACGTCTCGGGGTGACCAGCCTGGGGACCAAGTGAGGAAGCAGAGACCCAGCTTCTGATGGTCACACGGACAATGGGCCTCCCAACCTTTGGGCCACACATTCAGGCAGTTTCCGCAGAAACCAATGGAGGCTGGAGGGGGATTAAATCATTCACAGGAGATGGGGGGGGCAGGGGGGTCTGAGGTAGGAGGAACCCTAACCAGCAGGAAGAAGGGTGCTTCATGTCCCTTGAAGATCTAGGTATTAAAAACCTCCAAACCAGGCTTTCTTCTTTTTTTTAAGATATATGTTTATTGATTTCAGAGAGGTAGGGAGAGGGAGGGGGAGAGATAGAAACATCAATGATGAGAGAGAATCATGGATCGGCTGCCTCTTGCACACCTCCCACTGGGGATGGAGCCCGCAACCCAGACATGTGTCCGGCCTGACCAGGAATTGACCCGTGACCTCCTGGTTCATAGGTTGACGCTCAACCACTGGGCCATGCCGGCCGGGCCATATCTCCTTTTAAAATCAGGCCCTCATTGGAGGACATCCCGCCACTCACAGCTGTCACAGACCCCCAGGCACCGACTCCTGGCTGCTCTCAGTCTAGGGCAGTGGTCAGCAATCAGCAGCTCGCGAGCCACATGCGGCTCTTTGGCCCCTTGAGTGTGGTTCTTCCACAAAATACCAACTTCTGCGCATGTGCCACGAAGTTTCAATCGAAGTGTAGGTGTGCGCCCGCACGTGGTATTTTGTGGAAGAGCCACACTCAAGGGGTAAAAGAGCCCCATGTGGCTTTTGAGCCGCAGTTTGCCAACTAGGAATCTAGGGCAGTGGTTCTCAACCTTGGCTGCACATTAGAATCACCTGGGAATCTTGTTAAAATCCTGATTTCTGGGCCTCATCCTCCCGAAATTCTGTTTCTTTGTTATGGGGTTGGGCTACAACATCAGTAACAAAGAAACAGAATTTGGGGAGGATGAGGCCCAGAAATCAGGATTTTAACAAGATTCCCAGGTGATTCTAATGTGCAGCTAAGGTTGAGAACCACTCTTCTGGGGGGTTAATAAAGCGGCTATAGACTTCCACTTGCTGGTTTTTCTGTGGGCAGAAGATTCAGATTCATTATTATTTTATTTTTTATTTTGATGTAATTGACATTATATCAGTGTCAGGTGTACGACATAATGACTCTGTGAGGTGTAAACTGCAGAACCATCCCAGAATACGTCTCCTTGACCTCAGCCATGAGAGGTGGCTACAAGTTTTGCTATTTCTTGTGCTGAGGACACTGAAGATCCAGTCTCTCAGCTGCTTTCACAGACACAGTGTGACAGCGCCTCCTGCCGGGTCCCCATGCTGTCCACACCCAGAGCCAGGTAGTCACACCTGGAAGTGTCTCCTCCTGGACCCCTTCACCCACTGGGACCACCCCCTTCAGCGCCCACCATGGCACCCACCAATCTGCTATAGTGACAGCTGTGAATTGCGGATTTTTGTGCTTAAAATCACAGAGCAAATGGAAACCAGTCCCACGGGTTAAACGGAGTAAACCCTGATGGGATGGAACAGGGCCCAAGCAGCTGTCACTCATCTCAGCCTCACAGGCCCAGTGAGTGCAGCCCAGGGGGAGGGAACAGGCCCCGCAGGTGGGGAGAGGCCTTCCCTTCCTCCAGGACCCTGAGCCTGGGAAAGCGCTGCTCTGAGTGACATGGAGGCCGGAGGGGAGGGAGGACCGTTCACCCCCAGGCAGGGTCCCCAGGTGAAGCTGGGCCCAGGGCGTCAGCGAGGGAATAAGCAGAAGCCACAGGTCACAGGGTGAGCCGAGCAGGCAGCTGCTGGAGAGCTCACCCCCTCGCAGACCAGAGGGGTTTTTGTCGCACTTCCCCACAGGCCTGCAGCACTGTGGGACCGCTGATAGTATTCTCGTATGATAAGCAGTAATAATCGGCCTCGTCCTCAGCCTGCAGCCCCGTGATGGTCAGGGAGGCTGAGCTGCCAGACTTGGAGCCAGAGAATCGATCGGGGACCCCTGATTCTCTATCGCTATTATAATAGATGAGGCGTTTGGGGGCCTTTCCTGGGAGCTGCTGGTACCAGGACACATAGTTATCCCCAATGTTGGTGCTGCTTCCAGTGCAGGAGATGGTGACCCTCTCGCCAGGGGCCCCTGACACTGAGGATGGCTGAGTCAGCACAGGCTCAGACCAGGATCCTGCAAGAGGGGGAGACACAGAGATGGTGAGTCTGGGTCTAGAGACAAGAGGAGGAAGCAGGGCCCATGTGTCTTCCCAAGGCCCCTTCCCCGTCCCCTTATCCAGTCACCTGTACAGTGAGCCAGGAGGGTGAGGAGGAGAGGGGCCCAGGCCATGGTGGAGGTCATCCCTGAGTCCTGCTCCTGACGCCCCACAGCTGAAGCAGAGCTCCCCACACCTCTCCCTTCCCCTCTTCATAGTCTGCGGGAGGGAGGGCCCACTCATGCAAATGAGGACCCCCTGGTTTGATCCCTCCCTGGGCCCTGGGTCTGGTCCCTGTGCCTGAGGATGGCAGGGTGAGGGTGGGGGTGGGGCTGTGTGGGGCCCAGGGGGTGGCAAGGTCACAGCTGTGAGCCCTGAGCACAGGGCACCAGGCTGGGCCAGGGAACAGGTTGCAGCTCTGATGAGCCCAGCCCTTCAGCAGCAGCCCCTGAGCGCCCCCTGGTGCCCAGGCCTGGATGCACCACTGTGTCCCCTGCTGACTCAGCCCATGAGGGACAGGTCCTGCCTCCCCCCAGCTCTGTGCACTGACCCCCTGGCTCAGGGCGTCCAGGTGCCCCCTGAGGTGGCCTCCTCATCCCCTCAGGACACTCTCTATGTTCCCCTCCGCCTCCTCCTGGGAGTCTGGACTTGTCTCCTTAGCCGTTCAAGGGTCAGAACTGAGCTGGTGTCACTTATGGAACTTTCCTCCCAGGATCAGGTCCAGAGCAGTGACCGTCCCTACGAGGCGAGGTTCCTAATTTTCAGGACTCAGTTTTATTTTTTTATGTGATTCCACCCCTGTTAGAAATTAATCACTCTCTTTCCAGCACACAAATATTATTCTCTCAATATCCTTCCCTTCTGTCCAGTAGATTATACATATTCCGTTTCTGCACATGCTTTTCGGTCAAGCTTTACCTAGTAACTGGCATTCTCATTGATAGGGAAATTGAATATAATATTTCCCACTCGTCTGTTTTCTGTCCATAGGAGAGTCTGGTATCTGATTGTCTGACTGAGACTCACTGTGACCCCAGCTCCCTGGACACAGAAGGGGAAGGGACAGTGACAGCACCACCGGGACCAGGGCCTGTGAGGGGGGGACACTAAGCAATGATTCAAGGTGACCTGGGGGAGCACTTTGTGGGGATGGAAGGAGACGGAGATGCATTGTGGGGTGTGGGGTCAGAGGTTGTGTGCGAGGCCATGGCGCCTGTCCCCCCCTGAGGGAGGTGTGGGAGGCAGAGGCTCCAAGGAGAGGGGGCAGAGTCTCCATGGCAGCCATGAGCCTGCCTCCCAGGTCCTCCCTCTGGGAAAGGGAGGCCAGGCTGTGGGGTTGGTGCTGTTTCTCACTTTCCTGGGGGAACTGGACCTCAGGTCACTGCCCCCTGATGGGAGGGGCTGTGGCTTTTTTGGACCTGAATGTGTCAGGACAATGGGGAGGTCAGGGGTCAGAGCTGGTCATGGTGAGGCAGGACCTACCTTGCAGGTTTCCCTGCTGGGTTTCCAGACCCAAATGCACTAGTGAAGAGGGTGGGGCAGAGGGAGACCCTGGAGCCATGAGGGGAACTTCCTGTCTGTGTTCGCTCTGATCTGGACCCACACCTCCCAGCCATGGGGTCAGCAGAGAATGGAGCCCAGTTCCCGCTCCTGGGAGCTCAGAGGTCCCTGGCGATGTCCTCTCAGGAGAAAGAGCAAATCCCTGCTCTGAGCCGGTGGCCGACCGAAAGGAGGGTCCCCAAGCCCAGGCCAGGCGCTGGGGCTGCCAGGCCTCCTTCCCTCCCGCCCTCGGCCAGAGGAGGGGCCGTCCCTGCAGATGTGGTCCCTCCAGGGACTGCCCAGCCCCCTGAGCCCTGGGGCTGCAGCTCAGCTCACCCCCAGGCTGAGCAGGATGGACTGTCCTGACGGGATGTGACCTGGAGACGCTGCCACAAAGGCCCACAGACTGAGCCCCCCAGAACCAGGGAGAGGGTCCCTGTCAGGGGTGGGGTTCAAGTCTGAGGTCAAGGTGCTGGCAGGCCCGCCCTCCCAGGGAGGCCCCGGGTAGGTGCTCTCTTGTCTCTTTCCAGCGTCTGGAGGCTCCGTCCAACCCTGACATGATCTCAGCTTGGGCTTCGGTCCCTGACTCTGTCCTCACAGCTGAGCCCACGGGTCATGCGTCCAGGCCTCAGAGAATCTGTGGGAACCTGCTCTGGGGCAGAGGGGCCGGGTTTTGGAAGACAAGGTGTTACACAATTTACCAGGTGACTGAAAAATACGCAGGAGCACCAGAGGCACAGTAAAAACCCATTTATTTCCAGATGTTTCACATGTACCGGCACAGTGACTCAGGGGAGTCTGTTTCTCTCCAAATCCTGAGTAAACAATATGGAAGATGCTTTCCCTTTATTCCCCTTTGGTTTCTCTGTCCCCCAAATATGGATCATACTTCCGGACCTTTCGCAGGCTTTGCAAAAAGCCCCATGGTCTCTAATGGGGCAGTGAGACCACATCTCAAGGCTGGGCCTGGCGCCAGCACTGATACTCCGTCTGGGGGTTGTGTGTTGTTCATGGTTTATGGTCTCTACAATGGGAGAAGAACTTTAGGTAAACAGGTCTTACAGGACCAGATAATTAAAGGGGCACTGACTAGACTATAGGCTAACAAGAATGTGCATTAGGTTACTGGCACAGATTCAGATTGCTAGACTGCCCCCCCAAATGTCCCATTTCCCCCATCAATGGTGCTGGGACCCAGCCTACAGTTTACTTGACCCTCAAACCTTACAGGGGTGTTAAGGGAAGATGTGAAGGAAATTCTGCTGGGCAGGAGGCCCCGACTGCATTTCTAAGTGGCTCCATTTCTACTGTTGTTATATGATATTGTTAAGTTTTATCTTGATTATTAAATGCTGGCCGAGTGAAATTCAGAAGTGGCGTGTGTGTGTGTGTGTGTGTGTGTGTGTGTGTGTAACTTTTCCTTTAGCTGCTCCTGTCCATTCCCTGTGAGATTGTTGATGATATTTGCTCCTGTTCTTAATTTCACTTTGTTTTCATAAAATGATCAAAACCTTAAACAGCTGAAAAATATTGATGAGATTGTCTGGTCCGGGGACTCAGAGAACAACCGTCAGAGCCACCCCAGCTGGACGCAGCCCCGTGAACAGCAGACGGGGCCCCAGAAGCAGAGGGTGCACTGAGCCCTGTGTTTGTGCCCCACTTCCCCGCCCGCACCTGTCACTGTGGGGACGGCTGCTGTACCACAGGGCACAGTAGTACTCGGCCTCGTCCTCAGGCTGCGCCCCTGAGAGGGTCAGGGCAGCTTTGCCCCCTTGGATGGAGCCTGAGAACCGGGCCGGCGTCCAGGAGTGTTTCTTGTTTGTGTCATAAATGAGTGTCCTGGGGACCTGGCCAGGCTTCTGCTGGATCCAGTGTGGGTAGTGACCATCAGTGACAGCCCCTGTGCTGGAGCCACAGGTGAGAGTGACCGTCACGCCTGGGGACACGGTCGCTGAGGGCTCCTGAGTGACCACAGCCTGAGACCTGGACCCTGAAATAGAAGCAGACACGAGTCAGGAATAAGGAACAGAAGCCGAGGGACCCCTCGACGGGCTGGTCTCTGAAATGGCCCTGAACCTGGGCAGAGAGCGAGGAGGAGGAGGAGGAGGAGGGGAGTCCAGCTCATGGTGGAGACTTTCCAAGGTGCCTTGGTCTCTTGCAGGTGCTGGTCTCGGGTGTCCCTTTATCTCCTCCCGGCCTCCTGGGCACAGGGGGTGTTTGCTGGTCATTATGCAAATGTGAGCCCACAGGACCCTCCCGTCCTGGGTCCTGGGCCCAGTTTGAAGCTTCACTGTGAGGAGGAGGCTGGGGAGGCTGTGGGCTCTGAGTCTGTCCCTTGAGGGGAAGCACCTGCTGTCACCTCACACCCAGGCCATGGGCATGGGCACAGGGCCACTCAATTAGAACCATGTGAGTTGGCTTCAGGCCTTGCAGCTCTGAAAAGAGCCACAGCGCCCCCTGGTGACGCCCTAGGGAATAGTCATGGTGGTGGGAACTGTGGAAGCAATGATGGTGGCCCCTGAAAATAGATTAGATAGATGATAGATAGATAGATAGATAGATAGATGATAGATAGATAGATAGATGATAGATAGATAGATCGATAGATGATAGATAGATAGATAGATGATAGATGCAAATATTATGTTTCTGACTCGCTGCAGAGAGGTTCCCCCCTGTGTCCTCAGTTTGTAACTGCCTGAGGGCGTGCAACGGAGGGGGTGGGGCCGAGTTTCGTGCCCATGAACCGGACACAGGAGGTTGCGGCCTGGCCCCTGCTCCCCAGGCCTGGTGGGCTCCGGCTGCCCACAGCCCACCGAGGGGATGCGTGCTGCGCATGCGGGGTCAGCGTAGCCTAGGGCAGCTGCAATCAGAGCCCCGCAAGGGGTCATGAGTGTCTTAGCCATAGATTTGGGCTCTTGGGGGAACAAGGGGGCTGCTCCTTCCAAGGCTTAACCTACCCGGAGGCACATGCTCTCACTGAGCAGAGGCTGGAGAAGGGGCCTTGCCAGGAGGGGCCCGGCCTGGGCATCCTTCAGAGGAGACACCTGGGTCCTGCCAGGTATCAGGTCCGCATGGGGTCTGATTACCATCCATTCACAGCTGCCAGCCCAGGGAATGCTCATTTATTTAAATACTAGAAGCCCGGTGCACGAAATTAGTGCGCTCAGGGGGTCCCTCAGCCCAGATTGCAAGAGGGCGCAGGCCAGGCTGAGGGACCCACCGGTGCATGATCAAGGCCAGGAGGGAGGTGGGAGGTTGGGCAGCTGGGGCTGGACCACGAGAGGGCTCCACGGTGTGTCCGGCCCGTCTTGCTCAGTCCCGAGCAGCCAGACTCCACAGCAAGCTAACCTATCAGTTGGAGCGTCTGCCCCCTGGTGGTCAGTGCACATCATAGCGAGCAGTTGAGCAGTTGAGTGGCCTTAGCATATCATTAGCATATTACACTTTGATTGCTTTAATGGACCACCAGACACTTAGCATATTAGGCTTTTATTATATAGGATATTTTCATTGATTTCATAGAGGAAGCGAGAGACAGAGAGAGAATCATTGATTGGCTGCCTCACTGGGGATTGAGCCCAGGCATGCACCATGACTGCGAATTGAATCTGGGACCTTTCAGTCTGCAGGCGGTCACTCTATCCACTGAGCCAAGCCAGTCAGGGCTCAGGGCGTATGTAAGGGGATGGGCTCCTCCACCAGGCAGGCCCCCAGGTTGTCAGGATGGGCGTGGCCTGCCCACCTGGAGGCTGGGTTGCCCAGGCGGTGGACAGTTTGTAGAGCTGGCGGGGGCCTGGCTGATTCTGTGTGGTGTGATTGTGAACATGTGTGTGTGAGTTGTGTGTGTGCGTCTGTGTGTTTCCCCAAGAGTTATTCTTCGTTAACATCACACAGCTGCTTCTGAAATCGAACCCATGACAATCGCAGGCTTTCTTGAAATGAACTCCGACAGCGCACACCCCAGCATCCCCTGGGGCTGTGTTCCCCCCACCCCCACCCCTCGCGCTCAGCAGCTGGAGAGACGGAGGCGCTGGTGTCAATGGCCCCGACTCTGGGGTCCTGATGTGGAGCCGCCAATGGGCGGGCCAGGCAAGTCTGATGCTCTGAAGCTCTGACTGCAGGAGTCACTCAGCTGTGGGGTCGGCGTTCACCGTGGGAGCGTCGAGCACCCTGGAGGCCCAGCCGCACTCCCTGCACTTGGCATGGAGCGGGAAGACCGTGACCTTGAGGGGGTCCCAGGAGACCAGCCACGTGCTGGACGCCAGCAGGTGTGGTGAGCGCCGTGCAAGACGTTCCCGCGGCCTCCCACGCTCAGTGCGCCCCGGGGAGAGGACTCGGAGCCGTGCGGGATGGGGGGTTGCGAACTGCGGACGTTCACTCCATAAGGATCCAATGGAGAGGCTGGCTGGCACCTCCGTGGCCTTCAGAAGTGCTGAGTCCCAACTCACCGCTGAGCTTTCCGAGCTGCCAGGCTTGTCCGGGACACAAGAGCCGAGGCTGCTACCCTCGCTGCAGGTCGGCCCATCCGGCCCACGTGGACACTTCAGAGACCAGACTGTATCTCTGGACCTTCTCTTCCCCCAGCTCCCCCGCCCCCCTACACACCGCTCTTCTTTATCTGACATGTTCATAGGGAGGGGAGGGGATGATTGTAATTCCCTGAACTTGTTTCTCCCAAATTTTGTAGGAAAGCTGTACCCGGATGTTCTGCTGGTTGCAGCGTCTGGCCCGGGCCCAGGCTGTGCATTCTCCAGATTGAGAGCACGCACTGATGTAGTATTTGGACTCAATCAGAAAACTGACGTAGGAAACACACGTATGAGAATTGTCAAGGCGACCCCAGTAGCAATTCATGATTAAAGGTGGATCTGCGTGGACCAACGTGCGGAAACTGTGCCTGACCTTCATACAGGCATGGCATGGCCTGACATTTCAGAAGGAAATGTGTGTGTGTGTGTTTAAAATATAGTTGTATTGATTTCGGAGAGAGGGAGAGGGAGATGGAAACATCAATGATGAGAGAGAATCATTGATCAGCTGCCTCCTGTACATCCCCACTGGGGATCAAGCCCACAACCCGGGCATGTGCCCTGACTGGGAATCTAACCGTGACCTCCTGGTTCCTAGGTCGATGCTCAACCACTGAGCCACACCGATCAGGCGAATGTTTGTCTTTATACTTTTTTGATGAAATACTGGTAGAGCATTTTTTCCATGTGGTAAAGAGAAAAACAACCAAGAGGGAAAATTGAGAGTTTGGTGAACTATAAGAAGAGAAAAACGACAAACATGACACATCATCTCTCCCTCATAATAAATGCAACAGTGAACGAGGGAGACAATAGAAAAACTGTAATCTAATTGGGCACATTGATGTCATGTTTTTCAATGACAGAATAGAACAACCACTTGCTACTTTTACATGAAAATGGATGATGCAATGATATACAAGTAAAAAGACATGAAAAAAAGTTTAAAATGGAAATATATAAATATGAACCCTGATTGAAAAATAGATAAAATGCAGATTTTCTTAGAAAAATAGAAATTAGAAATATTAGAGAAAACTAAATAAATGGACCAATATCCTTAGAAAAAACTAGAAAACATAATTATGGAATGAATCCACAAACATGCATAAAATACAGGTAGTTTCACAGAGCACACTGAGACGTCAGGAACATGGAGAGGAAGATGAAGAGCAGACCCATTCTGCACAGGAAGGTGCTGCCAAGTACGGCTTGTACATGAACAGCTCATCTTACAATGGGCATCGGTCATGAGGCCCGTGGGGAGGCCGAGGTTTTTGTCCCACTTCCCCATCTGTGTGTGTCACTGTGGGAATCAGTATTTTCTACAGTCATACAGTAATAGTCAGCCTCGTCCTCAGGCTGCAGCCCCGAGATGAGCAGGAGCCCCGCATTGGCCGAGGCGTCTTTGGATCCAGAGAAGCGGCTGGGGACCCCGGAGCCCTGGTTCTTACTTGAGTCTGAGTTGTAGGCCAGCAGGTACCGGGGACGGCTCCCTGGCTTCTGCTGGTACCAGTATATCCAGTAAGCACTAAACGAATACGATGCACCACTCAGGGTGCAGGTGAGTCTGGCTGTGGCTCCCGGAGATGCAGAGAGGGAGGGCGGCTGAGTCACCACAACCAGTGAGAGGGACCCTGCAGACACAGACACTGGTCAGTGATGGGCAGGGACCAGGGGACGTTTCCCAGGAGACTGAGCAGGAAGGGAAGAAGCCTGGTCCCAGGCCTGTCCCTACCTGTGCAGTGAGAGAGGAGCGCGAGGAGCAGAGGAGTCCAGGCCATGGTGCTCACAGCCCTGAGCCCACAGTGGGGCTGGGCTGCCCAGGCCTCCTTTTCTCCCCCACCCTCTGCCAGGGGAGGGGCTGCCATGCAAATGGGGGTCCCTCCAGGGACTGCCCAGCCCCTCCCTGGGCCCTGGGGCTGGAGCTCAGCTCATACCCCAGACTGAGGAGCATGGAGGTGGGCTCACCCCTTGGGGGCCCTGGGAGGAAGCACCTGCTGAGACCACACACAGGGACCTGCTCAGGGGGCGCTGCCAGGCCTGAGAGGACACAGCTGCTGAGACCCCTGCAGGTGCCACAGGGCTCAGCCTCTGAGTGAATGGTCCTCCCTAAGCTGCAGTGTGAGGCCCACAGAGCGGTCCCCCAGCGCCCCCTGCTGGTCACAGGTCACTCAGCTTCAGGTCACTCTGTGCACATGTGTGAGGGCTCCTTCCCAGCTGCTGTCACCCTGACACACTGCAGTGATGACTGTGGTGTTTCAGTCCCGGGTCCTCTTGTGGGAAAGGTGCAAAGTGCACGTAAATAAAAAATAATTGGGTCTCACTTTCCATGAGGCTGTTGCAAAGCTAATGCACAGTGAGCTTCTCACCCAGCAGCACAGGGAAGGGGCGGTGGGGCCGGTGTGAAGGGCTCACAGGGGCTGCTCACTGCGTTAGGAGCCCGGTCCTGTGGTGTGACAGGCCTCTGTCCCCTTTCATCCCTGCGGGGACACGACCCTCAGCTACCGGGCCTTCGGGCCTCAGGAAGCACAGTGCAGGGTGAGCACCAGCCCCCCTGTTTCTGCGCTGACAGCACAGCCTGACCCCAGCTCCCTGCGGCTCCCAGCTCCTCCCTGGGGGTGGCCAGGAGAGTGGGTACATTTACAGGAAAAGGGCTACTGCATGGGCTTCGCTAATCTGATCGAAATGTGTGTGGGGGACTTGGTCCTGACGTTCTTAGAAAAGAGTGTTCTCAGGAACAAGACAATAGCTGTCGTTCACCCCAGAGGGGGCAGGTAGGGCCTCGGGACGCAGGAGGAGGAGACAATTACATTAGTAGCTCCCGTGTGCAAACAGGCAAAGGAGATCGGACTCATCCTCTTTGGAAAAATCAGTAATTGTCGTTTGACATTGAAGAGACTGGCTGAGGCTGTGAGGAGCGGACAACCTCAGGTGGGAGGTGAGAGAGGGAACAGGACTCTGAAGGGAGTCAATGCTGATTAACTCCTGTGACTCTCCCTCCCTAGAGACGGAGGCCTGGGGACAGAACTGCAGCAGGAACTTGTCCCTTTTCCCTGAAACCCTCATGAGAGGATGGAGTGAAGAGCTGAGGAGCCCGAGGGAGAGGAGGGGGTGAGGGAGGCAGCAGCAGAGGAGGGAAGAGGGGGGGAGGGTGTCTCTGAGAGTCTGTGCTGGTTGTGACCAACCTTCTGTGGGTTTGATCAGAGAAGGAGAAGGTTGTGACCATGACCAGGGTGGACACTTACATATCAGACATGAGGGGTCAGTAGTGACACAGGGTTCACACACATGACATTAATGTGTGGGGAGCATGGCTGTCTGGGTGACCATGTGCAGGTGCAGACACAGGATGTGAGCTGATAGGAAACATACGCTGCTCTCGGCCCCTGGCCCCGGCACAGGCTCCTGAACCCTTGACAGACCCAGGGGTACAGGCGGGCCTTTTGCTGATGAGGGGACGCTGGGTGGGCTCCTGGGATTGACACCCTAAGTGCAGGCAGCCCTCACCTCTGGGCCCAGATGTTTTGGTCTCACTTCCTCGTCATCTGAGACACTGTGTGTAACTGTAGCTGCTCCCACTGCCATGATCTGTAGCACAGTAATAGTCAGCCTCGTCCTCAGGCTTCAGCCCCGAGATGAGCAGGAGCCCCGCATTGGCCGAGGCATCTTTGGATCCAGAGAAGCGGCTGGGGACCTTGGAGCCCTGTTCCTTAATTGAGTCTGAGTAGTAGGACAGGAGAAACCGGAAAGGGCTCCCTGGCTTCTGCTGGTACCAGGATATGTAGTAGTCACCAACATTGGAGCCACGGCTCAGGGTGCAGGTAAGTCTGGCCTTGGCTCCCGGAGATGCAGAGAGGGAAGGTGGCTGAGTCAGCACAACCTGGGAGAGGGACCCTGCAGACACAGACACTTGTCAGTGATGGGCAGGGACCAGGGGACGTTTCCCAGGAGACTGAGCAGGAAGGGAAGAAGCCTGGTCCCAGGCCTGTCCCTACCTGTGCAGTGAGAGAGGAGCGCGAGGAGCAGAGGAGTCCAGGCCATGGTGCTCACAGCCCTGAGCCCACAGTGGGGCTGGGCTGCCCAGGCCTCCTTTTCTCCCCCACCCTCTGCCAGAGGAGGGGCTGCCATGCAAATGGGGGTCCCTCCAGGGACTGCCCAACCCCTCCCTGGGCCCTGGGGCTGGAGCTCAGCTCACACCCCAGACTGAGGGGCATGGAGATGGGCTCACCCCTGGGGACCCTGGGAGGAAACAACTGCTGGGACCACACAAGGGTCCCTGCTCAGAGGACGTGGCTGCTGCTTTCCCCTCAGGGAGCACAGAGCATGGCCATGGGGCTCCTGTCAGTAAATGGTCCTCACTGAGCAGCTTGCATGAACCTCAGGGCAGTCCCACAGTGCCACCTGCTGGTCACATGTGCAAAAATAAAAACAGGAAACCGCTAAGATTTCTAACCTTAATTTAAACACTAGAGTCCCTGTGCACAAAATTCATGCACCAGTAGGGTCCCTAGGCCTGGCCGGTGATCACACCGATCAGGTTCCCCACCTCCCCACGTCCTCCTTCCCTCGCTCCCTCAGCACCCCACCACTGCTCCCCGCCATGTTCCACATCGCCCCCTGATGGTCAGCACATGTCATAGGGAGCCATTGAACTGCCAGTTTCCATGTTGAACTCCCAAGGGGACACTTTGCATAGTAGCCTTTTATACAGAAGGTAGATAACACGCTTACTTTCCTTGGAAGACACAAGTGTGGCTGCAACTACGATGGAATAAGTGAGAGACCAATGTTCTTACAAAACAGAAAATGCTGAGGGACGACTTCACAGAATGGGAAAGGCACAGTTTCACAGGCCCTGTCATGGGTCAGCAGATCAAATGGTTCCAATTCATTTTCATTCAAATTTCTCTAAAACATTTAACAAGATGTAACCTGTCGTGGTTGGTTTCAGCCGTTATCACGGCGACAAATGCTCCTGGAAATGATAGAGAACCAAAAATGACCGGACAGTCATGCTAGATGTGGACACAGATGTCCTAAGGAACATGTCAGTACAGAGGTTCCAGGTCAGGATGAGCTGATGGGCAATTACCAAGGAGCCAGCAGCCGGCACAAGAATTTTTTTTTTTTTTTTGATTTTTTACAGAGAGAACGGGTGAGGATAGAGAGTTAGAAACATCGGTGAGAGAGAAACATCGATCAACTGCCTCCTGAACACCCCCAACTGGGGATGTGCCCGAAACCAAAGTACATGTCCTTGACTGTAATCAAACCTGGGACCCTTGAGTCCACAGGCTGATGCTCTATCCCCTGAGCCAAACCGGTTAGGGCCGGCACAAGATTTTAACTAGATTCCCAGGTGATTCTAATGTGCAGCTAAGGTTGAGAACCACTGCTCTAGGGCGTTAATAAAGCTGCCATAGACTTCCTCGTGCTGGTTTTTGGGAAACAGAAGATTCAGATTTATTTTAATTTATTTTTAATTGAGATGTAATTGACATTAATTAGTGTCAGGTGTACGACATAATGGCTCTGTGAGGTGTAAACTGCAGAACCATCCCAGAATACGTCTCCTTGACCTCAGCCATCAGACGTGGCTACAAGTTCTGCTATTTCTTGTGCTGAGGACACTTAAGATCCAGTCTCTCAGCTGCTTTCACAGACACAGTGTGACAGCGCCCCCTGCCGGGTCCCCATGCTGTCCACACTCCCAGAGCCAGGTAGTCACAGCCAGAAGTGTCTCCTCCTGGACCCCTTCACCCACTGGGACCACCCCCTTCAGCGCCCACCTATCAGAGGTGACAGGCGAACTCATTTTTTTGGTTGATTTTTCTTTGTTAAATGGCATTTAAATATATTAAATAAATATCAAAATATAAGTCTTTGTTTTACTATGGCTGCAAATATCAAAAAATTTCTATATGTGACACGGCACCAGAGTTAACTTAGGGTTTTTCAAAATGCTGAAACGCCGAGCTCAAAAGGTTCGCCATCACTGCCCTCGGGCATCAGCGAGGGAATAAGCAGAAGCCACAGGTCACAAGCTAAGCTGAACAGGCAGCAGCTGGAGAGCTCACCCCCTCGCAGACCTGAGGGGTTTTTGTCTCACTTCCCCACAGGCCTGCAGCACTGTGGGAGCACTGATACTATTGTCCCATGCTGAGCAGTAATAATCAGTCTCGTCCTCAGCCTGCAGCCCCGTGATGGTCAGGGAGGCTGAGCTGCCAGACCTGGAGCCAGAGAATCGGTCCGGAATCCCTGTGGGTCGTTTGCTACTCTCATAGATGAGGAGTTTGGGGGCCTTTCCTGGGAGCTGTTGGTACCAGGACACATAGTCACCACGCCCAACGTTGGAGCTGCTTCCAGTGCAGGAGATGGTGACCCTCTGGCCCAGGGACCCGACACTGAGGATGGCTGAGTCACCACAGACTGGGCCCAGGATCCTGCAAGAGGGGGAGACACAGAGATGCTGAGTCTGGGTCTAGAGACAAGAGGACGAAGCAGGGCCCCTGTGTCACCCCAAGGCCCCGTCCCCATCCCCTCATCCAGTCACCTGTGCAGTGAGCCAGGAGGGTGAGGAGGAGAGGGGCCCAGGCCATGGTGGAGGTCATCGCTGAGTCCTGCCTCCTGAGGCCCCACAGCTGAAGCAGAGCTCCCCACACCTCTCCCTTCCCCTCTTCATAGTCTGCAGGAGGGAGGGTCCTGTTATGCAAATGAGACCCCATCTATCTGATCCCTCCCTGGGCCCTGGGCAGGGCCCTCTGCCTGAGGATGGCCATTGGTGTGGGCGGGGGAGGGGCTGTGTGGGCCCAGGTTTGGGGAAGTCCCAGCTGACAGCCCTGAGCAGATGGTCCTGGGCTTTGTCAGGGGCTGGTCCCAGCTCTGAGCACCCAGATCCTCAGGAGCAAACCCCCAGCGCCCTCTAGTGTCCAGGCCCAGACACACCATTGAGTGACATTGGGACCAGAACCCATGAGAGGCCACCTCTGCCTTCCCACTGCTCTGTCCACTGCCCCTGCCCCAGGGCCAGGCCAGGGTCCCCTCTATGCCCTCCCCTCACCTCGGGGCACCTTCAGTCGCTACTCGGTGTCCTCAGGGGGAGTCTGACCACAGCTCCCTGGGCTGGGTCGTGGTAAGGACTCAAGTGGCGGCTCCTGCACCAACTCTTAGACCAGGGTCAGGGCTCAGGTCAGGGCCAGAGCAGGCACAGCCCGTGGCGGCGCGTCCCCTTTGTGCGGGACTCGGTTCTGTCTTGTGTGGGATTCACTCCTGGTGGCGGGAGGCCTCCTTCCCGTGGACCCAGGGCCCCGAGGAGAAAGGGGCCCTTCCCCAGGGCTGGGCAGGGGTGGGGAGGAAGCCCTCGTGGGCTATCCTCATCCGGGGTCAGAGTCACTGTTATTTTCTGTCCATATTTCCTCCTCCTGACACCATCGTTCTCCATGAGCCGTGGGCTGTGGTCACTCCTGGGATCTGTTCTCAACGCACAGTCAGACGTTGGCATTTATCTGAGAGGAAAGGGGAACGTGCAGGACGCGCTGAGCAAAACTGTGGTTAAAGTTTCTAATTGCTGTGCTAGGGCTTCATTTAATAACTTTATATATTAGTCAGCACTCAGCCACCTTCACATGCATGTCTGGCTCAACCGGCGTGGCTCAGTGGTTGAGCATCAACCTATGTATCAGGAGTCAGGGTCCGATGCCCCCTCAGGGCACATGGCCAGGTTTCAGGAATCCTTCCCCAGTAGGGGGTACACAGGAGGCAGCCGATCCATGATTCTCTCTCATCATTGATGTTTTTCTCTCTCTCCCTGTCCCTTCCACACAGAAATGAATGCATTTTTTAAATGCATGTATGTTATTATATGTAAAAGTCACAATAAGGCTGATTGTAAAATTCAAGGATGGTGCATATTGATGAGATGGTGGGTAGAAGTGTTGATGGAAAAGCATTGGAAATGCAGTGCCTTCTGCTCTGGGGTGAAAGGTGTGAGTACACATTTTCTAACATCACTTTACATCTCATTCGTGCGTTGGGAGCTGTACCCATGGAACCCCCAATAGGTTATAGTGTGAGAGTTGTGAATTGCCCATTTTTGTGCTTAAAATCACGGTGATCGGGTCCTGATGGTTGAAAATCCCAAGTCGCTGTGCAGTGACCCCCACGGGGAGGTTCTAGGAGCTTCCGTCTGTCCCCTGAGGAGAAGCACCTGCCACAGGCCCTGGAGAGGCCTTGTCACCAGCAGACCCGCAGCTTCACGTCTCGGGGTGACCAGCCTGGGGGCCAAGTGAGGAAGCAGAGACCCAGCTTCCGATGGTCACACGGACAATGGGCCTCCCAACCTTTGGGCCACACATTCAGGCAGTTTTCACTGAAACCAATGGAGGCCGGAGGGGGATTAAATCATTCACAGGAGATGGGGGGTGGGCGGGTCTGAGGTAGGAGGAACCCTAACCAGCAGGAAGAAGGGTGCTTCGTGTTCTTTGAAGATCTAGGTATAAAAAATCACCAAACCTTGCCCTAACCAGTTTGGCTCAGTGGGTAGAGCGTCAGTCTGCGGACTGAAACGTCCCAGGTTCAATTCCGGTCAAGGGCATGTACCCTGGTTGCAGGCACATCCCCTGTGGGAAGTGTGCAGGAGGCAGCTGGTCAATGTTTCTAACATTCTATCCCTCTCCCTTCCTCTCTGTGAAAAATCAATAAAATATGTTTAAAAAGAAAAAAGAAAAAAAAATCACCAGACCAGCCTTTCTTCTTTTTTAAACATATATGCTTATTGATTTTAGAGAGGAAGGGAGAGGAGAGGGAGAGAGAGATAGAAACATCACTGTTGAGAATCATGGACGCATGACTCTTGCACACCCACCACTGGGGATGGAGCCCGCAACCCGGACATGTGTCCTACCTGACCAGGAATTGACCCCTTACTTCCTGGTTCATAGGTCGACGCTCAACCACAGGGTCTCGGAGGCCGGGCCACATCGAGTTTTTAAATCAGTCCGTTATTGGAGGACATCCCGCCACTCACAGCTGTCATAGACCTCCAGGCACCGACTCCTGGCTGCTCTCAGTCTGGGGGTTAATAAAGCTGCTACAGACTTCCACATGCTGGATTTTTTTGCGGACAGAAGATTCAGATTAATTTCAGTTTATTATTAATTGAGATGTAATTGACATTGATTAGTATCAGTTGTACGACATAATGACGCTGTGAGGTGTAAACTGCAGAACCATCCCAGAATACGTCTCCTTGACCTCAGCCATCAGACGTGGCTACAAGTTCTGCTATTTCTTGTGCTGAGAACAGTTAAGATCCAGTCTCTCAGCTGCTTTCACAGACACAGTGTGACAGCGCCCCCTGCCGGGTCCCCATGCTGTCCACACTCCCAGAGCCAGGTAGTCACAGCCAGAAGTGTCTCCTCCTGGACCCCTTCACCCACTGGGATCACCCCCTTCTTCGCCCACCATGGCACCCCCCAATCTGCTATAGTGACAGCTGTGAATTGTCGATTTTGGTGCTTAAAATCACAGAGCAAATGGAAACCAGACAAATGGCTTAAAGGGAGTAAAGGTGGGAATGGGGGCCCTGCGGGTGGGGAGAGGCCTTCCCTTCCTCCAGGACCCTGAGCCTGGGAAAGCGCTGCTCTGAGTGACATGGAGGCCGAGGGGAGGGAGGACCGTTCACCCCCAGGCAGGGTCCCTGGATGAGCTGGGCCCAGGGCATCAGCGAGGGAATAAGCAGAAGCCACAGGTCACAGGGTGAGCTGAGCAGGCAGCTGCTGGAGAGCTCACCCCCTCGCAGACCAGAGGGGTTTTTGTCTCACTTCCCCACAGGCCTGGAGCACTGTGTGAATACCACTACTACTGCTATCTGGTGATGCGCAGTAATAGTCGGCCTCGTCCTCAGCCTGCAGCCCCGTGATGGTCAGGGAGGCTGAGCTGCCAGACCTGGAGCCAGAGAATCGGTCCGGAATCCCTGTGGGTCGTTTGCTACTATCATAGATGAGGAGTTTGGGGGCCTTTCCTGGGAGCTGCTGGTACCAGGACACATAGTCACCAAGCCCAATGTTGGTGCTGCTTCCAGTGCAGGAGATGGTGACCCTCTGGCCCGGGGCCCCCGACACTGAGGATGGCTGAGTCACCACAGACTGGGCCCAGGATCCTGCAAGAGGGGGAGACACAGAGATGGTGAGTCTGGGTCTAGAGACAAGAGGAGGAAGCAGGGCCCATGTGTCTTCCCAAGGCCCCTTCCCCATCCCCTCATCCAGTCACCTGTGCAGTGAGCCAGGAGGGTGAGGAGGAGAGGGGCCCAGGCCATGGTGGAGGTCATCCCTGAGTCCTGCTCCTGAGGCCCCACAGCTGAAGCAGAGCTGCCCACACCTCTCCCTTCCCCTCTTCATAGTCTGAGGGAGGGAGGGTCCTGTTATGCAAATGAGACCCCATCTATCTGATCCCTCCCTGGGCCCTGGGCAGGGCCCTCTGCCTGAGGATGGCCATTGGTGTGGGCGGGGGAGGGGCTGTGTGGGCCCAGGTTTGGGGAAGTCACAGCTGACAGCCCTGAGCAGAGGGTCCAGGGCTTTGTCAGGGGCTGGTCCCAGCTCTGAGCACCCAGATCCTCAGGAGCAAACCCCCAGCGCCCTCTAGAGTCCAGGCCCAGACACACCATTGAGTGACAAGGGGGCCAGAACCCATGAGAGGCCACCTCTGCCTTCCCACTGCTCTGCCCACTGCCCCTGCCCTAAAGCCTGGCCAGGGTCCCCTCTATGGCCTCCCCTCACCTCGGGGCACCTTCAGTCTCTACTCGGCGGCCTCAGGGGGAGTCTGACCACAGCTCTCTGGGCTGGTCCGTGGTCAGGACTCAAGGGGCAGCTCCTGCACCAAATCTTAGACCAGGGTCAGGGCTCAGGTCAGGGCCAGAGCAGGCACAGCCCGTGGGGGTGCGTCTCCTTCTGTGAGGGACTCGGTTCTGTCTTGTGTGGGATTCACTCCTGGTGGCGGGAGGCCTCCTTTCCGTGGACCCAGGGCCCCGAGGAGAAAGGGGCCCTTCCCCAGGGCTGGGCAGGTCGGGGGGAGGAAGCCCTCCTGGGCTGTCCTCGTCCGGGGTCAGGGTCACTGTTATTTTCTGTCCATATTTCCTCCTCCTGACACCATCGTTCTCCATGAGCCGTGGGCTGTGGTCACTCCTGGGATCTGTTCTCAACGCACAGTCACACGTTGGCATTTATCTGAGAGGAAAAGGGGGACATGGGGGACCTGCTTGTCAAAAAAATGTTGACGTTTTCTAATTGCTGTGATTGGGTTTATTTAAAACTTTACACTATATTAGTCAGCCCTCAGCCAGCTTCACATGCATGTATGTTATTACCTGTGAAAGGCACAATAAGGCTGATTTAAAAATTCTAGGATGATGCATATTGGTGGAAACTGTGGGCGGAGGAACTGATGGAAAAGCATTGGTAACGGGACGCCTTCTGCTCTGGGTTGAAAGGTGTGAACCGACGTTTTCTAACATCACTTTACATTTCAGTGGTGAGTTGGGAGCTGTGCCCTGTGGTCGGGTCCTTATGGTTGGAAATCCCCAGTCACTGCCCTGTGACCCCCACGAGGAGTTTCTAGGAGCTTCCATCCGTCCCAGGAACAGAAGCTCCTGCCCCAGGCAGAGCTCCCAGGACACAGCGGTGTCGGCTCCAGGCCTGTCTCTGGGCGGCACAGCCACAGGCGCTGCCCCTGGCGTCCAGCATCCGCAGGACAGAACGTGTCCCCTAAGCCCCCAGCTACAGCGGCCAAGGCCCACTGGCCCCAGGCGATTCTATCAATGATTCGGCATCTGAATCATGAAAAAGCGCAAAGACAAGAGGTGGCCATGTCCCTGTGTCCCAAGCCCCGTGGGCCTGGGTGGGGACAGAACCTCGGCCGCAGAACCAGTACCGCCTGGCCGGTGCTGTCCGAGGGGGACTCGCACCCAGTGGCCGGCCTCTGCTCCAGCCGGCAGCGGTCCAGGTGGCAGCGCTGCTGTTATCTTTGCATTTTGAGGGTTCACTGCTCGTGTGTAGACAACAGGTTGCTGCTGCGTGTGGGTTTGTATCACGAAATTCAGATTTCAGGGCTCAGACCTGACTCCTCTCTCAGTCCCTGCTGGACCCGGCGCTGAGCTTGGCCTGAATCACCCTGATTTGACCTCCTCAGTGTCTCCCATGGGGCATTGTGATCTCCCAGGAAGGAGTGTTTGTCTCTGAAAACATGAACACAGCAAGGACATGAGAACAATACGTCAACCTGAAAGGTGAGGACAAAGGTGTGACATTGTCAAAAGGACTGTCCACCCACAGTCAGGTGCCGGGTGGGGATCTGACAGCACAAGTCCCCGCTGAGCTGCACTTGCTCAGAGCCTCCAGCAGGGGAACAAGGCCAGACCCAGGGAGCAGAGAGGAGGGTTTTGTCCCCCTTCCCTGTGGGTCTGGACCACTGTGGGAGTCTTGGCATTGCCGTCCCATGTGTCACAGTGATAGTCAGCCTCGTCCTCGGGCTGCAGCCCAGCGATGTGCAGAACAGCCGAGTTAGCTGAGGCGTCTTTAGATCCGGAGAAGCGGCTGGGCACGCCAGAGCCCTGGTACTTGTCTGAGTCCGATTTGTAGGACAGCAGGTACCGGGGAGGGCTCCCTGGCTTCTGCTGGTACCAAACCATTCCATAGTCGCCAACATTGAAGCCACTGCTCAGGGTGCAGGTGAGTCTGGCTGTGGCTCCCAGAGATGCAGAGAGGGAGGGCGGCTGAGTCAGCACAGGCTGGGAGAGGGACCCTGCAGACACAGACACTTGTCAGTGATGGGCAGGGACCAGGGGACCTTTCCCAGGAGACTGAGCAGGAAGGGAAGAAGCCTGGTCCCAGGCCTGTCCCTACCTGTGCAGTGAGAGAGGAGCACGAGGAGCAGAGGAGTCCAGGCCATGGTGCTCACAGCCCTGAGCCCACAGTGGGGCTGGGCTGCCCAGGCCTCCTTTTCTCCCCCACCCTCTGCCAGGGGAGGGGCTGCCATGCAAATGGGGGTCCCTCCAGGGACTGCCCAGCCCCTCCCTGGGCCCTGGGGCTGAGCTCAGCTCACACCTCAGACTGAGGGGCATGGAGGTGGGCTCACCCCTTGGGGGGCCCTGGGAGGAAGCACCTGCTGGGACCACACAGAGGGACCTGCTCAGAGGACGCGGCTGCTGCTTTCCCTTCAGGGAGCACAGAGCATGGCCATGGGGCTCCTGTCAGTAAATGGTCCTCACTGAGCAGCTTGCATGAACCTCAGGGCAGTCCCACAGTGCCCCCTGCTGGTCACATGTGCAAAAACAAAAACAGGAAACCGCTAAGATTTATAACCTTTATTTAAACACTAGAGTCCCTGTGCACAAAATTCATGCACCAGTAGGGTCCCTAGGGCTGGCCTGTGATCACACCGATCAGGTTCCCCTCTACCTGGCATCCCCACCTCCTCCTTCCCTCATTCCCTCAGTGCCCTGCTTCTGCTCGCCTGCCATGTTCCACATCGCCCCCTGTTGGTCATCGTATGTCATGGGGAGCCATTGAACTCCCAGTCTCCCGTCTAACTCCCGAGGGGACACTTTGCATAGTAGCCTTTTGTACAGATAGATAGATAACAGGTTCACTTTCCCTGGATGACACAAGTGTGGCTGCATCAATGATGGAATAACTAAGAGACCAATGTTCTTATAAAACAGAAAATGCTGAGGGACGACTTCATAGAATGGGAAAGGCACAGTTTCACAGGCCCTGTCACAAGTCAGCAGATCAAATGGTTCCAATTCATTTTCATCCAAATTTCTCTAAAACATTTAACAAGATGTAACCTGTCCTGGTTGGTTTTAAAGCCGTTATCACAGCAACAAATGCTCCCGGAAATGATAGAAAACCAAAAATGACAGGACAGTCATGCTAGATGTGGACACAGATGTCCTAAGTTACATGTCAGTACAGAGGTTCCAGGTCAGGATGAGCTGATGGGCAATGACCAAGGAGCCAGCAGCCGGCATAGGAACCACACGTCCTGCAGCGAAAACCGTCGCCTGCTCCCCAGGCTCCTGTGGGACCAGGACACGTCCACGTGGAAACCAGAGACACCTTGTCACCAGCAGACCCGCAGCTACAAGTCACAGGGCGACCAGCCTGGGGGCCAAGTGAGGAAGCAGAGACCCAGCTTCCGATGGTCACAGGGACAATGAGCCTCCCAACCTTTGGGCCACACATTCAGGCAATTTTTGCTGAAACCAATGGAGGCTGGAGGGGGATTAAATCATTCACAGGAGATGGGGGGTGGGGGGGGGGGGGAGTCTGAGGAACCCTAACCAGCAGGAAGAAGGTGCTTCATGTCCTTGGAAGATCTAGGTATTAAAAACCTCCAAAGCAGCCTTTCTTCTTTTTTTAAGACATATGTTTTTTTTGATTTCAGAGAGGAAGGGAGAGGGAGAGAGAGAGGATATTCAATGATGAGAGAGAATCATGGATTGGCTGCCTCTTGCACACCCCCCACTGGGGATGGAGCCCGAAACCAGGACATGTGTCCTGCCTGACCAGGAATTGAACCGTGACCTCCTGGTTCACAGGTCAATGTTCAACCACTGGGCCACGCCGGCCAGGCCACATCTACTTTTTAAATCAGGCCCTTATTGGAGGACATCCCGCCACTCACAGCTGTCACAGACCTCCAGGCACCGACTCCTGGCTGCTCTCAGTCTAGGGCAGGGGTTCTCAACCTTGGCTCACATTACAATCACCTGGGAATCTTGTTAAAATCCTGATTTCTGGGCCGCATCCTCCGGAAATTCTGTTTCTTTGTTACTAATGATGAGGCCCAGAAACCAGGATTTTAACAAGATTCCCAGGTGATTGGAATCTGCAGCAAAGGTTGAGAACCACTAGTCTAGGGTAGTGGTTGGCAAACTGCGGCTCGCAAGCCACATGCAGCTCTTTGGCTCCTTGAGTGTGGTTCTTCCATAAAACACCGCCTTCTGCCCATGGGCCACGAAGTTTTAATCTCACGTACCACTGCACGTGCATGCACGCACGTGGTATTTTGTGGAAGAGCCACACTAAAGGGGACAAAGAGCCGCTTGTGGCTCCCGAGCCGCAGTTTGCTGACCACTGGTCTAGGCGGTTAATGAAGCTGCTATAGACTTCCACCTGCTGGTTTTGGGGAAACAAAAGATTCAGATTTATTTTAATTTATTTTTTAATTGAGATGTAATTGACATTGATTAGTGTCAGGTGTACGACATAATGACGCTGTGAGGTGTAAACTGCAGAACCATCCCAGAATACGTCTCCTTGACCTCTGCCATCAGACGTGGCTACAAGTTTTGCTATTTCTTCTGCTGAGGACACTTAAGATCCAGTCTCTCAGCTGCTTTCACAGACACAGTGTGACAGCGCCCCCTGCCGGGTCCCCATGCTGTCCACACTCCCAGAGCCAGGTAGTCACAGCAGGAGGTGTCTCCTCCTGGACCCCTTCACCCACTTGGACCACCCCCTTCAGCGCCCACCATGGCACCCCCCAATCTGCTATAGTGACAGCTGTGAATTGCTGATTTTTGTGCTTAAAATCACAGAGCAAATGGAAACCAGTCACAAGGCTTAAAGGGAGTAAATCCTGATGGGATGGAACAGGGCCAGGGGTCCTTCCAGCACAGCACACAGTGCTGAGCCCCAGGCAGGGACGGGGCCCAGCCAGCTGTCACTCATCTCAGCCTCACAGGCCCAGTGAGTGCAGCCCAGGGGGAGGGAACCAGCCCTGTGGGTGGGAGAGGCCTTCCCTTCCTCCAGGACCCTGAGCCTGGGAAAGCTCTGCTCTGAGTGACATGGAGGCCGGAGGGGAGGGAGGACCCTTCACCCCCAGGCAGGGTTCCCGTATGAACCAGGGACCGGGGCAGTGATGGCGAACCTATGACACGCCTGTCAGAGGTGACACGCGAACTCATTTTTTTGGTTGATTTTTCTTTGTTAAATGGCATTTAAATATATAAAATAAATATCAAAAATATGTCTTTGTTTTACTATGGTTGCAAATATCAAAAAATTCTATATGTGACAAGGCACCAGAGTTAAGTTAGTGTTTTTAAAAATGCTGACACGCCGAGCTCAAAAGGTTCGCCATCACAGGCCCAGGGCGTCAGCGAGGGAATAAGCAGAAGCCACAGGTCACAGGCTGAGCTGAACAGGCAGCAGCTGGAGAGCTCACCCCCTCGCAGACCTGAGGGGTTTTTGTCTCACTTCCCCACTGGCCTGGAGCACTGTGAGTACCAGCAGGACTAGTTTCAATAGAGAAGCAGTAATAGTCGGCCTCGTCCTCAGCCTGCAGCCCCGTGATGGTCAGGGAGGCTGAGCTGCCAGACCTGGAGCCAGAGAATCGGTCGGGAATCCCTGAGGGTCGTTTGCTACTCTCATAGATGAGGAGTTTGGGGGCCTTTCCTGGGAGCTGCTGGTACCAGGACACATAGTCACCATACCCAATGTTGGTGCTGCTTCCAGTGCAGGAGATGGTGACCTTCTGACCCGGTGACCCCGACACTGAGGATGGCTGAGTCAGCACAGACTGGGCCCAGGATCCTGCAAGAGGGGGAGACACAGAGATGCTCAGTCTGGGTCTAGAGACCAGAGGAGGAAGCAGGGCCCATGTGTCTTCCCAAGGCCCCTTCCCCGTCCCCTCATCCAGTCACCTGTGCAGTGAGCCAGGAGGGTGAGGAGGAGAGGGGCCCAGGCCATGGTGGAGGTCATCCCTGAGTCCTGCCTCCTGAGGCCCCACAGCTGAAGCAGAGCTCCCCACACTTCTCCCTTCCCCTCTTCATAGTCTGCGGGAGGGAGGGCCCACTCATGCAAATGAGGACCCCCTGGTTTGATTCCTCCCTGAGCCCTGGGTCGGGTCCCTGTGCCTGAGGATGGCAGGGTGAGGGCAGGGGTGGGGCTGTGTGGGGTCCAGGGGGTGGCAAGGTCACAGCTGTGAGCCCTGAGCACAGGGCACCAGGCAGGGCCAGGGAACAGGTTGAAGCTCTGATGAGCCCAGACCTTCAGCAGCAGCCCCTGAGCGCCCCCTGGTGCCCAGGCCTGGATGCACCACTGTGTCCCCTGCTGACTCAGCCCATGAGGGACAGGTCCTGCCTCCCCCCAGCTCTGTGCACTGACCCCCTGGCTCAGGGCGTCCAGGTGCCCCCTGAGGTGGCCTCCTCATCCCCTCAGGACACTCTCTCCGCCTCCTCCTGGGAGTCTGGGCCCATCTCCCTGGTCGTTCAAGGGTCAGAACTGAGCTGCTGTCACTTATGGAACTTTCCTCCCAGGAGCAGGTCCAGAGCAGTGACCGTCCCTAGGAGGCGAGGGCCCTAATTTTCAGGGCACAGTTTTATTTTTTTTTTATGGGATTCCTCCCCTGTTAGAAATTAGTCACTCTCTTCCCAGCACACAAATACTATTCTCTCAATGTCCTTCCCTTCTGTCCAGTAGATTATACATATTGCGTTTCTCCACATGCTTTTCGGTCCAGCTTTACCTAGTAACCGGCATCCTCATTAATAGGGAAATTGAATATAATATTTCCCACTCGTCTGTTTTCTGTCCATAGGAGAGTCCGGTATCTGATTGTCTGACTGAGGCTCACTGTGACCCCAGCTCCCTGGACACAGAAGGGGAAGGGACAGTGACAGCACCACCGGGACCAGGGCCTGTGAGGGGGGGACACTAAGCGATGACCTCTCGGTGACCTGGGGGAGCTCTTTTGGAGATGGAAGCAGAAGGAGATGCATCGTAGGGTGTGGGGTCAGAGGTTGAGTGTGGGGCCTCAGGGCCTGTCCCCTCGACTGAGGGGCAGACAAGGCAGAGGCTCCAAGGAGAGGGCCTGGGGAATGGTCATGGTGGCGGGAACTACACAAGGAATGATGCCACTTCAAACAAACAAACCAACCAGGTATTTCCACCTTCTGACTCCCTGCAGAGAGCTTCCCCCCTGTTTTGCTTTTGGTTCTATAATTCCCCTCGGGCTGTGTGCACAGAGTCTATTAAATCCTGGGTGTCTCTTCCTCCCTTTGGACTAAGAAGCGTGTGCTGCTCCTCCATGGACTGTGGGATCGCTGTCCTCATACATCCGCCCCAGAACCCCCTCCTCTGAGCCGCCCCAGGGTTGGTGTCTGTAGATTCTCTTTTCTCCTTCAGGCTTTTAACTTCCTGGTTCCTGACATAACAAGGGGTAATTTATAGAGATTCCCAGACATTTTGAAGATGATGTGAGAAGCCTCTGGGCCCTTGCCCTCTTCCTTCTTTAAAAATATGTTTTTACTGATTTCAGAGAGGAAGGGAGAGGGAGAGAGAGATGGAAACATCAATGATGAGAGAGCATATTGAGCGACTGCCTCCTGCACGCCCCCTACTGGGGAAGGAGCATTGAACCCGGGCATGTGACTTGATCAGAATCAAATCCGGACCCTTCAGTCTGGAGGCTGAGGCTCTACCCACTGAGCCCAACCGGCCAGGACTCTCAGTCACATTTTTGCAATCGGGTCCAGGGTGAGCTGGTCCTGCAGGAGAGGAGGGCAGATGCCCCTCAGCTGCCCCCGGGCTGGCAGCTCCTTGTGGCCGCGGGTTTATGAAGTCACATGACAGGGACAGGCAGCCTCCTCCTCAGGCCACAGACCAGGGCTGGTCACAGAGGCCCAGTGCACCAGCCAGGAGAAAGGGAAGAGGGCTGACCTGTGGACTGTCAATCACCTGTGTCCTAGGTCACAAGGTCCGGTAGGTGCTCTGCCTAGGAGCTGTGGGGACCGTTGCTATGGGAACAGTCAGTGTGTCTGCTGACCCAGGTTCAAGAGAAGGTGACCTGGGATCTGGGCTCATCAACAGCTTCCCAGCGGGAGTGACAGGCACCTGTTGGGAAGGTCCTGCTCCCCATGGCCCACAGCCACGCACACCCTGGGGGGTAGGAAAGCCCCGGTGGGTGAGAGGAGAGGACACAGTCATAGCCTGAGGCCCAGGGAACCCCACTCACAGGAGCCCCATGGGCCTGAGTGGTGTCAGCTGTGAGAGCGTCTCCCCCATAGACCCAGGCGCCCGCATCCTTCCTGGAGCAGCTCAGCATCCAGCCACCGTCCAGCTCGCTCACCCTGTCGAGACCCAAAGAGGGTTCCTGGGCCCAGGCCACCCATTTCCCTCTGACAGCCCCTCTCCCCAATGTCACTGAAGGTCAGGGTCCCAGCAGAGGTGACGGCCAGCCCTGTGCCTGGGCTTCCTCCTGGGCCCGAGGCTCCCCAGCCCCCCACAGCTGAGAGCCTGGTCCGTGTGCACAGGGCTGGGCAGGAGCCTTGGGCGAGGAGCCCGGGGACTGAGGGGTCACTGCTCTGACCTCTGGGTGCGGAGTCCATGCTCCGGGGACGGGCAGCCTGCTGGGAGGGTCCTGGGCTCTGGGAGCAGTTTCCAAAGCTGTTCCCTTATTTCAAGTCAGAAACAGCCATCCCACAGGACCTGGGCTTCTTACCCACGGAGGACAGGCCACCTTTCAGGGACGTAATGACCATTGAGTTTGGTGTTGGCTCAGATACATGGGATAAAAAATGGAAAGTGACCCATTATAAACCAGAAGGCACTTCCCTGTGTAGTTTGCACATGGAAGTTATGTTAACAGGTTCAGAGTTTAAACGAAGGCTCTGGGGAGGTGGAGGTTTTTGTCCCACTTCCCCATCTGTGTGTGTCACTGTGGGAAGCACTACTGTGCCAGATCACACAGTAATAGTCAGCCTCGTCCTCAGGCTGCAGCCCCGAGATGGTCAGGAGCCCCGCATTGGCCGAGGAGTCTTTGGATCCAGAGAAGCGGCTGGGGACCCCGGAGCCCAAACTTGTACTTGAGGAGAAGTACAGGAGGTACCGGGGACGGCTCCCTGGCTTCTGCTGGTACCAGTATATGCCATAGCTGCCAACACTGATATCACTCCTCAGGGTGCAGGTGAGTCTGGCTGTGGCTCCCGGAGATGCAGAGAGGGAGGGCGGCTGAGTCAGCACAGGCTGGGAGAGGGACCCTGCAGACACAGACACTTGTCAGTGATGGGCAGGGACCAGGGGACCTTTCCCAGGAGACTGAGCAGGAAGGGAAGAAGCCTGGTCCCAGGCCTGTCCCTACCTGTGCAGTGAGAGAGGAGCGCGAGGAGCAGAGGAGTCCAGGCCATGGTGCTCACAGCCCTGAGCCCACAGTGGGGCTGGGCTGCCCAGGCCTCCTTTTCTCCCCCACCCTCTGCCAGAGGAGGGGCTGCCATGCAAATGAGGGTCCCTCCAGGGACTGCCCAGCCCTTCCCTGGGCCCTGGGGCTGGAGCTCAGCTCACACCCCAGACTGAGGGGCATGGAGGTGGGCTCACCCCTTGGGGGGCCCTGGGAGGAAGCACCTGCTGGGACCACACAAGGGTCCCTGCTCAGAGGACGCGGCTGCTGCTTTCCCTTCAGGGAGCACAGAGCATGGCCATGGGGCTCCTGTTAGTAAATGGTCCTCACTGAGCAGCTTGCATGAACCTCAGGGCAGTCCCACAGTGCCACCTGCTGGTCACATGTGCAAAAATAAAAAACGCTGAGATTTCTAACCTTAATTTAAACACTAGAGGACCAGTGCATGAAATTCATGCACAGGAAGGGTCCCTAGGCCTTGCTGGTGATCAGGGCCATTCAGGTTCCCCACCTCTCCACCTCCTCCTTCCCTCACTTGCTCAGGGCCCAACCAGTGCTCCCCCACCATGTTCTACATCGCCCTCTGGTGGTCAGCTCACGTCATAGCAAGCAATTGAACTCAGGTCTCCCAGTGGAACTCCCAAGGCGACACTTTGCATAGTAGCCTTTTGTATAGATAGATAGATAGATAGATAGATAGATAGATAGATAGATAGATAACATGCTTACTTTCCTTGGAAGACACAAGTGAGGCTGCAACTGCGATGGAATAAGTGAGAGACCAATGTTCTTATAAAACAGAAAATGCTGAGGGACGACTTCACAGAACGGGAAAGGCACAGTTTCACAGGCCCTGTCATGGGTCAGCAGATCAAATGGTTCCAATTCATTTTCATCCAAATTTCTCTAAAACATTTAACGAGATGTAACTTGTCCTGGTTGGTTTTAAAGCCATTATCATAGCGACAAATGCTTCTGGAAATGATAGAGAACCAAAAATGACAGAGCGATCATGCTAGATGTGGACACAGATTTCCTAAGTAACATGTCAGTACAGAGGTTCCAGGTCAGGATGAGCTGATGGGCAATGACCAAGGAGCCAGCAGCCGGCACAGGGACCGCAGGCCCTGCCATGAGAACCATCACCTGCTCCCCAGACTCCTGTAGGGACCAGGACACGTCCACGTGGACACCGGAGAGGCCTTGTCACCAGCAGACCCGCAGCTTCACGTCTCGGGGTGACCTGCCTGGGGGCCAAGTGAGGAAGCAGAGACCCAGCTTCTGATGGTCACAGGGACAATGAGCCTCTCAACCTTTCGACAACAGATTCAGGCAGTTTCCACTGAAACCAATGGAGGCTGGAGGGGAATTAAATCATTCACAGGAGATGGGGGAGGGGTGAGGGGTTGTGAGGTAGGAGGAACCCTAACCAGAAGGAAGAAGGGTGCTTCATGTCCTTTGAAGATCTAGGTTTTAAAAACTTCCAAACCAGCCTTTCTTTGATTTCAGAGAGGAAGGGAGAGGGAGAGGGAGACAGGATATTCAATGATGAGAGAGATTCATGGATCAGCTGCCTCTTGCACACCCCTGACTGGGGATGGAGGCCACAACCCCGACATGTGTCCTGCCTGACCAGGAATTGACCCGTGACCTCCTGGTTCATAGGTCGATGCTCAACCACTGGGCCATGATCAGGCCCTTATTGGAGGACATCCGCCACTCACAGCTGTCACAGACCCCCAGGCACCGACTCCTGGCTGCTCTCAGTCTAGGGCGGTGGTCGGCAAACTTTGGCAAGTGGCTCTTGGCCCCTTGAGTGTGGCTCTTCCTAAGCCTTAGGAGGACCCTAATTAAGTGAATAACAATGTACCTACCTATATAGTTTCAGTTTAAAAAATTTGGCTCTCAAAAGAAATTTCAATCATTGTACTGTTGATATTTGGCTCTGGTGACTAATGAGTTTGCTGACCACTGGTCTAGGGCAGTGGTTCTCACTCTTGGCTGCACATTAGAATCACCTGGGAATCTTGTTAAAATCCTGATTTCTGGCCTCATCCTATGGAAATTCTGATTCTTTGTTACTAATGATGAGGCGAACAAATCAGGATTTTAACAAGATTCCCAGGTGATTCCAATGTGCAGGCAAGGGTGAGAACCGCTGGTCTAAGGGGTTAATCAAGCTGCTATAGAATTCCACGTGCTGGATTTTTGGAAACAGAAGATTCATATTTATTTTAATTTACTTTTTAACTGAGATGTAATTGACATTATATTAGTGTCAGGTGTACGACATAATGACTCTGTGAGGTGTAAACTGCAGAACCATCCCAGAATGCGTCTCCTTGACCTCAGCCATCAGACGTGGCTACAAGTTTTGCTATTTCTTGTGCTGAGAACAGTTAAGATCCAGTCTCTCAGCTGCTTTCACAGACACAGTGTGACAGCGCCCCCTGCCGGGTCCCCATGCTGTCCACACCCAGAGCCAGGTAGTCACAGCCAGAAATGTCTCCTCCTGGACCCCTTCACCCACTGGGACCACCCCCTTCAGCGCCCACCATGGCACCCCGCAATCTGCTACAGTGACAGCTGTGAATTGCAGATTTTTGTGCTTAAAATCACAGAGCAAATAAAAACCAGTGGCACAGCTTAAAGGGAGTAAATCCTGATGGGATGGAACAGGGCCAGGGGTCCTTCCAGCACAGCACACAGTGCTGAGCCCCAGGCAGGGGCGGGGCTAACCAGCTGTCACTCATCTCAGCCTCACAGGCCCAGTGAGTGCAGTCCAGGGGGAGGGAATGGGGCCACAGGGTGGGGAGAGGCCTTCCCTTCCTCCAGGACCCTGAGCCTGGGAAAGCTCTGCTCTGAGTGACATGGAGGCCTCAGGGGAGGGAGGATCGTTCACCCCCAGGCAGGGTCCCCGGATGAACCAGGGCTGAGGGTAGTGATGGCGAACCTATGACACGCCTGTCAGAGGTGACACGCGAACTTAGTTTTTTGGTTGATTTTTCTTTGTTAAATGGCATTTAAATATATAAAATAAATATCAAAAATATAAGTCTTTGTTTTACTATGGTTGCAAATATCAAAAAATTTCTATATGTGACTCAGCACCAGAGTTAAGTTAGGGTTTTTCAAAATGCTGAAACGCCGAGCTCAAAAGGTTCACCATCACTGGCCCAGGGCGTCTGCGAGGGAATAAGCAGAAGCCACAGGTCACAGGCTGAGCTGAGCAGGCAGCAGCTGGAGAGCTCACCCCCTCGCAGACCTGAGGGGTTTTTGTCTCACTTCCCCACAGGCCTGCAGCACTGTGTGAGTACTAGCAGGACTGTTTTCATAGGACGCGCAGTAATAGTCGGCCTCGTCCTCAGCCTGCAGCCCCGTGATGGTCAGGGAGGCTGAGCTGCCAGACCTGGAGCCAGAGAATCGGTCCGGAATCCCTGTGGGTCGTTTGCTACTCTGATAGATGAGGAGTTTGGGTGTCTTTCCTGGGAGCTGCTGGTACCAGGACACATAGTCACCATACCCAACGTTGGTGCTGCTTCCAGTGCAGGAGATGGTGACCCTCTGGCCCAGGGACCCCGACACTGAGGATGGCTGAGTCAGCACAGACTGGGCCCAGGATCCTGCAAGAGGGGGAGACACAGAGATGGTGAGTCTGGGTCTAGAGACAAGAGGAGGAAGCAGGGCCCATGTGTCTTCCCAAGGCCCCTTTCCCATCCCCTTATCCAGTCACCTGTGCAGTGAGCCAGGAGGGTGAGGAGGAGAGGGGCCCAGGCCATGGTGGAGGTCATCCCTGAGTCCTGCTCCTGAGGCCCCACAGCTGAAGCAGAGCTCCCCACACCTCTCCCTTCCCCTCTTCATAGTCTGCGGGAGGGCGGGTCCTGTTATGCAAATGAGACCCCATCTATCTGATCCCTCCCTGGGCCCTGGGCAGAGCCCTCTGCCTGAGGATGGCCATTGGTGTGGGCTGGGGAGGGGCTGTGTGGGTCCAGGTTTGGGGAAGTCACAGCTGACAGCCCTGAGCAGAGGGTCCTGGGCTTTGTCAGGGGCTGGTCCCAGCTCTGAGCACCCAGATCCTCAGGAGCAAACCCCCAGCGCCCTCTAGTGTCCAGGCCCAGACACACCATTGAGTGACATGGGGACCAGAACCCATGGAGGCCACCTCTGCCTTCCCACTGCTCTGCCCACTGCCCCTGCCCTAGGGCCAGGCCAGGGTCCCCTCTATGGCCTCCCCTCACCTCGGGGCACCTTCAGTCTCTACTCGGCGTCCTCAGGGGGAGTCTGACCACAGCTCCCTGGGCTGGTCTGTGGTCAGGACTCAAGTCGCGGCTCCTGCACCAACTCTTAGACCAGGGTCAGGGCTCAGGTCAGGGCCAGAGCAGGGACAGCCCCGTGGGGGCGCATCCCCTTCTGTGCGGGACTCGGTTCTGTCTTGTGTGGGATTCACTCCTGGTGGCGGGAGGCCTCCTTCCCGTGGACCCAGGGCCCCGAGGAGAAAGGGGCCCTTCCCCAGGGCTGGGCAGGGTGGGGAGGAAGCCCTCGTGGGCTGTCCTCGTCCGGGGTCGGGGGTCACTGTTATTTTCTGTCCATATTTCCTCCTCCTGACACCATCGTTCTCCATGAGCCGTGGGCTGTGGTCACTCCTGGGATCTGTTCTCAACGCACAGTCAGACGCTGGCATTTATCTGAGAGGAAAAGGGGAACATGGGGGACCTGCTTGTCAAAAAAATGTTGACGTTTTCTAATTGCTTTGCTGGGGCTTCTTTAAGACTTTACACTATATTAGTCAGCCCTCAGCCAGCTTCACATACATGTATGTTATTACCTGTGAAAGTCACAATAAGGCTGATTTAAATATTCTAGGATGATGCATATTGGTGGAAACTGTGGGCGGAGGAATTGATGGAAAAGCATTGGTAACGGAACGCCTTCTGCTCCGGGTTGAAAGGTGTGAACCGACGTTTTCTAACATCACTTTACATTTCAGTGGTGAGTTGGGAGCTGTGGGCTGTAGTCGTGTCCTGACGGTTGGAAATACCCAGTCGCTGCCCAGTGACCCCCACGAGGAGTTTCTAGGAGCTTCCATCCGTCCCAGGAACAGAAGCTCCTGCCGCAGTCAGAGCTCCCAGGACACAGCGGTGTCGGCTCCAGGCTTGTCTCTGGGCGGCACAGCCACAGGCGCTGCCCCTGGCGTCCAGCATCCGCAGGAGAGAACGTGTCCCCTCAGGCCCTAGGGGCAGCAGCCAAGGCCCACTGGCCCCAGGCGTTTCTGTCAGAGATTCGGCGTCTGAGTCGTGAAAAAGCACAAAGACAAGAGGGGACCATGTCCCTGTGTCCCAAGCCCCGTGGCCCTGGGTGGGGACAGAATCTCGGCCACAGAACCAGTACCGCCCGGCCGGTGCTGTCCGAGGGGGACTCACACCCAGTGGCCGGCCTCTGCTCCAGCTGGCAGCGGCCCAGGTGGCAGCACTGCTGTTATCTTTGCATTTTGAGGGTTCACTGCTCATGTGTAGAGGAGGTTATCGGTGCGTGTGGGTTTGTATCACGAAATTCAGATTTCAGGGCTCAGACCTGACTCCTCTCTCAGTCCCTGCTGGACCCGGCGCTGAGCTTGGCCTGAATCACCCTGATTTGACCTCCTCAGTGTCTCCCATGGGGCATTGTGATCTCCCAGGAAGGAGTGTTTGTCTCTGAAAACATGAACACAGCAAGGACATGAGAACAATACGTTAACCTGAAAGGTGAGGACAAAGGTGTGACATTGACAAAAGGACTGTCCACCCACAGTCAGGTGCCAGGTGGGGATCTGACAGCACAAGTCCCCGCTGAGCTGCACTTGCTCAGAGCCTCCAGCAGGGGGACAAGGCCAGACCCAGGGAGCAGAGAGGAGGTTTTTGTCCCCCTTCCCTGTGGGTCTGGACCACTGTGGGAGTCTTGGCGTTGCCATCCCATGTGTCACAGTGATAGTCAGCCTCGTCCTCGGGCTGCAGCCCAGCGATGTGCAGAACAGCCGAGTTAGCTGAGGCGTCTTTAGATCCGGAGAAGCGGCTGGGCACGCCGGAGCCCTGGTACTTGTCTGAGTCCGATTTGTAGGACAGCAGGTACCGGGGAGGGCTCCCTGGCTTCTGCTGGTACCAAACCATTCCATAGTCGCCAACATTGAAGCCACTGCTCAGGGTGCAGGTGAGTCTGGCTGTGGCTCCCAGAGATGCAGAGAGGGAGGGCGGCTGAGTCAGCACAGGCTGGGAGAGGGACCCTGCAGACACAGACACTTGTCAGTGATGGGCAGGGACCAGGGGGCATTTCCCAGGAGACTGAGCAGGAAGGGAAGAAGCCTGGTCCCAGGCCTGTCCCTACCTGTGCAGTGAGAGAGGAGCACGAGGAGCAGAGGAATCCAGGCCATGGTGCTCACAGCCCTGAGCCCACAGTGGCGCTGGGCTGCCCAGGCCTCCTTTTCTCCCCCACCCTCTGCCAGAGGAGGGGCTGCCATGCAAATGGGGGTCCCTCCAGGGACTGCCCAGCCCCTCCCTGGGCCCTGGGGCTGGAGCTCAGCTCACACCCCAGACTGAGGGGCATGGAGGTGGGCTCACCCCTTGGGGGCCCTGGAAGGAAGCACCTGCTGGGACCACACAAGGGTCCCTGCTCAGAGGACGCGGCTGCTGCTTTCCCCTCAGGGAGCACAGAGCATGGCCATGGGGCTCCTGTCAGTAAATGGTCCTCACTGAGCAGCTTGCATGAACCTCAGGGCAGTCCCACAGTGCCACCTGCTGGTCACATGTGCAAAAATAAAAAACACTAAGATTTCTAACCCTAATTTAAACACTAGAGGACCAGTGCACGAAATTCATGCACCAGTAGGGCCCCTAGGCCTTGCTGGTGATCAGGGCCGATCAGGTTCCCCGCCTTCCCACCTCCTCCTTCCCTCATTCCCTCAGTGCCCCACCACTGCTCCCTAGCCTTGTTCCACACCGCCCTCTGGTGGTCAGCTCACATCATAGTGAGCAATCGAAATCAGGTCGCCCTCCTGTGGGGGACACTTTGCATAGTAGCCTTTCATATAGATAGATAGATAGATAGATAACAGGCTTACTTTCCCTAGAAGACACAAGTGTGGCTGCATCAATGATGGAATAACTAAGAGACCAATGTTCTTATAAAATAAAAAATGCTGAGGGACGACTTCACAGAATGGGAAAGGCACAGTTTCACAGGCCCTGTCACAGGTGAGCAGATCAAATGGTTCCAATTCATTTTCAAACAAATTTCTCTAAAACATTTAACAAGATGTAACCTGTCCTGGTTGGTTTTAAAGCCGTTATCACAGTGACAAATGCTTCTGGAAATGATAGAAAACCAAAAATGACAGGACAGTCATGCTAGATGTGGACACAGATGTCCTAAGTAACATGTCAGTACAGAGGTTCCAGGTCAGGATGAGCTGATGGGCAATGACCAAGGAGCCAGCAGCCGGCACAGGAACCGCACGTCCTGCTCCCCAGGCTCCTGCAGGGACCAGGACACGCCCAGTGGACACTGCAGACGCCTTGTCACCAGCAGACCTGCATTTACAAGTCTCGGGGTGACCAGCTTGGGGGCCAAGTGAGGAAGCAGAGACCCAGCTTCCGATGGTCACACGGACAATGAGCCTCTCAACCTTTGGGCCACACATTCAGGCAATTTTTGCTGAAACCAATGGAGGCTGGAGGGGGATTAAATCATTCACAGGAGATGGGAGGGCGGTTCTGAGGTAGGAGGAACCCTAACCAGCAGGAAGAAGGGTGCTTCATGTCCTTTAAGATCTAGGTATTAAAAACCTCCAAACCAGCCTTTCTTCTTCTTTAAGATATATGTTTATTGAGTTCAGAGAGAAAGGGAGAAGGAGAGACAGGATATTCAATGAAGAGAGGATCATGGATCAGCTGCCTCTTGCACACACACCCCTGGGGATGGAGCCCACAACCCAGACATGTATCCTGCCTCACCAGGAATTGACCCGTGACCTCCTGGTTCATAGGTTGAAGCTCAACCCCTGGGCCAAGCCAGATGGGTCACTTCGCCTTTTTAAATCGTCCCTACCACTTATGGGAGGACATCCCGCCACTCACAGCTGTCACAGACTCCAGGCACCGACTCCTGCCTGCTCTCAGTCTAAGGCAGTGTTTCTCAACCTTGGCTCACATTACAATCACCTGGGAATCTTGTTAAAATCCTCATTTCTGGGCCTCACCCTCCGAAATTCTATTTCTTTGTTAGTAATGATGAGGCCCAGAAATCAGAATTTTAACAAGATTCCCAGGTGATTCTAATGTGCAGCCAAGGTTGAGAACCACTGGTCTAGGGCAGTGGTTGGCAAACTGCAGCCCCTTGAGCGTGGCTCTTCCACAAAATACCACGTGCGGGCATACACATACAGTGAGATTGAAAATTCGTGGCCACAATCAAGGGGCCAAAGAGCCGCATGTGGATCGAGAGCTGCGGTTTGCCGACCACGAGACAAGGGGGTTAATAAAGCTGCTATAGACTTCCCCGTGCTGGTTTTTTGGAAACAGAAGATTCAGATTTATTGTAATTTATTTTTTAATTGAGATGTAATTGACATTAATTAGTGTCAGGTGTACGACATAATGACGCTGTGAGGTGTAAACTGCAGAACCATCCCAGAATACGTCTCCTTGACCTCAGCCATCAGACCTGCCTACAAGTTTTGCTATTTTTTGTGTTGAGGACACTGAAGATCCAGTCTCTCAGCTGCTTTCACAGACACAGTGTGACAGCGCCCCCTGCCGGGTCCCCATGCTGTCCACACTCCCAGAGCCAGGAAGTCACAGCCAGGAAGTGTCTCCTCCTGGACCCTTCACCCACTTGGACCACCCCCTTCAGCGCCCACCATGGCACCCCCAATCTGCTATAGTGACAGCTGTGAATGGCCGATATTTGTGCTTAAAATCACAGAGCAAATCGAAACCAGACAAATGGCTTAAAGGGAGTAAAGGTGGGAATGGGGGCCCTGCGGGTGGGGAGAGGCCTTCCCTTCCTCCAGGACCCTGAGCCTGGGAAAGCGCTGCTCTGAGTGACATGGAGGCTGGAGTGGAGGGAGGACCATTCACCCCCAGGCAGGGTCCCCGGATGAACCTGGGCCCAGGGCATCATTGAGGGAATAAGCAGAAGCCACAAGTCACTGCCTGAGCTGAGCAGCAGCTGCTGGAGAGCTCACCCCCTTGCAGACCAGAGGGGTTTTGGTCGCACTTCCCCACAGGCCTGCAGCACTGTGGGACCGTTGATACTCTTGTCATAGGACCCGCAGTAATAATCAGCCTCGTCCTCAGCCTGCAGCCCCGTGATGGTCAGGGTGCCTGAGCTGCCAGACCTGGAGCCAGAGAATCGGTCAGGGACCCCTGAGGGTCGACTGTTAGTACTATAGATGAGGAGTTTGGGGGCCTTTCCTGGAAACTGCTGGTACCAGTACACACTGTAACCATCCCCAATGTTGGTGCTGCTTCCAGTGCAGGAGATGGTGACCCTCTGGCCCGGGGACCCCGACACTGAGGATGGCTGAGTCAGCACAGGCTCGGCCCAGGATCCTGCAAGAGGGGGAGACACAGAGATGGTGAGTCTGGGTCCAGAGACAAGAGGAGGAAGCAGGGCCCATGTGTCTTTCCAAGGCCCCTTCCCCATCCCCTCATCCAGTCACCTGTGCAGTGAGCCAGGAGGGTGAGGAGCAGAGGGGCCCAGGCCATGGTGGAGGTCATCCCTGAGTCCTGCCTCATGAGGCCCCACAGCTGAAGCAGAGCTCCCCACACCTCTCCCTTCCCCTCTTCATAGTCTGCAGGAGGGACGGTCCTGTTATGCAAATAAGATCCCATCTATCTGATCCCTCCCTGGGCCCTGGGCAGAGCCCTCTGCCTGAGGATGGCCATTGGTGTGGGCGGGGGAGGGGCTGTGTGGGGCCCAGGTTTGGGGAAGTCACAGCTGACAGCCCTGAGCAGATGGTCCTGGGCTTTGTCAGGGGCTGGTCCCAGGTCTGAGCACCCAGATCCCTCAGGAGCAAACCCCCAGCGCCCTCTAGTGTCCAGGCCCAGACACACCATTGAGTGACATGGGGGCCAGAACCCATGAGAGGCCACCTCTGCCTTCCCACTGCTCTGCCCACTGCTCCTGTCCTATGGACAGGGCAGGGGTCCCCTCTATGGCCTCCCCTCACCTCAGGGCACCTTCAGTCTCTACTCGGCGTCCTCAGGGGGAGTCTGACCCACAGCTCCCTGGGCTGGACCGTGGTCAGGACTCAAGTCGCGGCTCCTGCACCAACTCTTAGACCAGGGTCAGGGCTCAGGTCAGGGCCAGAGCAGGCACAGCCCCGTGGGGACGCGTCCCCTTCTGTGCGGGACTCGGTTCTGTCTTGTGTGGGATTCACTCCTGGTGACGGGAGGCTTCCTTCCCGTGGACCCAGGGCCCCGAGGAGAAAGGGGTCCTTCCCCAGGGCTGGGCGGGGGGGGAGGAAGCCCTCATCGGCTGTCCTCGTCCGGGGTCAGGGGTCACTGTTATTTTCTGTCAGTATTTCCTTCTCCTGACACCATCGCTCCCCATGAGCCATGGGCTGTGGTCACTCCTGGGATCTGTTCTCAACGCACAGTCAGACGTTGGCATTTATCTGAGAGCAAAAGGGGAGCATGCAGGACTCGCTGAGCAAAACTGTGGTTAAAGTTTCTAATTGCTGTGCTAGGGCTTCATTTAATAACTTTATATATTAGTCACCACTCAGCCACCTTCACATGCATGCATGGCCCAGCCGGTGTGGCTCAGTGGTTGAGCATCAACCTTTGAACCAGGAGGTCATGGTTTGATTTCTGATCAGGGCACATGCCTAGGTTGCAGGCTCCATCCCCAGTGGGGGTTACACAGGAGACAGCTGATCCATGATTCTCTCTCATCATTGATGTTTCTCCCTCTTCCTCTTCCTTCCTCTCTGAAATCATGCATGGTATTGTATGTAAACGTCACCTCAATAAGGCTGATTGAAAAATTCAAGGATGGTGCATATTGTTGAAAATTGTGGGTAGAGGTATTGAGGGGAAAGCCCAGAAATGCAATGCCTTCTGCTCTGGTTGAAACGTCTTTTGTCTCACTTCCTTGTGGGCCGGGGCCACTGTGAGAGTCTTTGAGTTCAGGCAATTTTCGCTGACAACCAATAGAAGGCTGGAAGGAAATTGTCTGCTGAGAATAATTGGTATTATATTTATTAAGATGAGATTGGGGGGCGGGTCTGAGATAGGAGGAACCCTAACAAAACAGGAAGAAGGATTCTTTTTGTCCTTTGAAGATCTAGGTATTAAAAAGAAGCTCCAAACCAGCCTTCCTCCTTTTTTTTTTTCTTCCTTCTTTTTTTAGGATATATTTTTATTGATCTCAGAGAGGGCGGGAAAGGGAGAGAAAGAGATAGAATCATCAATGATCAGAGAGAATCATGGATCAGCTGCCTCCTGCATGCCCCCTACTGGGATCATGCCCGCAACCTGGGCATGTGCCCTTGACCAGATTGGAACCCGATAGCCTTCAGTCTGCAGGCCGACGCTCTATCAACTTAGTCAAATTGGCCAGGACCCAGCCTCTCATCTTCATCTTGTCATTGCGGGCCAGCAGATCTGGAGGAGGACTGTACTGTGCTGCCTCCTCTATATCCTTCGTAATTACCACAAAAGTCTGCTGAGATAGATGCAGGAGTCCGAATCCATGGAGGTTACTCTGGACAGTGCCCCGGGAGGAATAACCGAACTAGACACCTGGGGAGCACATGCCTTGAATGTCCTCCCGATGAGTCCCATCTGAGCCGCACCAGGTGAAATGCCAGCCACCAGGGTGTGGGCATGGATGCAGGTTCATTACTCGGGCGCCTCGGCTGACAAGCCCCAAATCCGCCTCCTTGTAAAAGACGAGCGTAGTCACCGGGCCAAACATCACTTCATTGCAAATGACATAGTCACAAAACACCAGGCGGCAATGTTTCATCGCTGGAGGGTGACAGAGACCAAGAATCTAATCCAGGCTCCAGGTGGTCTTCGTAAAAGTTGCCACCAGGTGGCGTGGTTGCTGGGGAGAGGGCTGGCAATAGGTGTAGCTGGTTTCCCCTGTCCCCCCGCCCTGTGGTGGGGTGGAGAGGACGGATCCAATCCTTCTGGGTTAGCTGGGTTATGAGTGCTCTGTATCCCCAAAGGGCTCAGAAAATTAAAATTCAAGATAATGAGTTTTATTCTAAAAATTAATGTGTCCAGCAAAAAAAAAAAATTTTTTTTTTAAAGAAGGTAGGAAATTTGAATCACTAGGATGTGTATCCACAAGCCTTCCTGCAGTGGGAGTTAAAACATCAGCATCCAGCTGGACATCCACATCCAGTTCCAAAGACCAATGAGGGAGACGGGGAATTCCACTTCCGGAGCTCTCCAACAAAACTGGTGGAAATATATATATATATTAAGGCCCAGTGCACGGATTCGTGCACCAGTGGGGCTCTCGGTTGAGCCTGATCAGCTGAAACGGGCTCTCCAACATCCCCTGAGGGGTCCCAGATTGCGAGAGGGCGGTTCTCGAGTGATGCACCCCAGAATCGAGCTCCCCCTCCTCTGGTTTCGAGTGCATCAACCGAGAACTGCAGCTGCCAAGTCACTGCAGCTCAGGAGCTCCTGCGTTGAGCATCTACCCCCTGGTGGTCAGTGGGTGTCATAGGTACCGGTCAGACGGTCAAAAGGTTGGCTGGTCAGCCGGTCACTTAGGCTTTTATATATAGAGATACTTTTTCTAATCACATATAAATATATTTTATAATAATTAAATATATTTATAATATTTAAATATATTTTGTATATAAATTTTTAAAAAACAATAGTCTTTATATATAAATATTAAAGTCCTATATGCCTAGTAACTGTACATATAAAATTGGTTTTTAAATTATTTAAATCTCTTTAAAGGTAATAGACCGTTTATAAAAGAAATAGTCACATTTATAAATTAAATTGTAAAATTTACATCAAGTGGGAAATACAATGTCTGACAACAACACAAAGGAGAAGTGAAAGCATACTGTTGTACAACTCTTACACAGTGTGTGAAGTGGAATAATGTCCCTTGCAGGTAAACTGGGTTAAGTTACAGATGGATGCTATAGCCCTAAAGCCACCACTGAAATAACAGTTACAGCTAATAAGTCAGCAGAGGAGATAAAACGAAAGTGCGAACATGCACACGCACACACACCAATTAATCCGAAAGAAAAACAAAAAAGAGACAAAGAACATTTGGGAGAAATAGAAAATAAATAGCAGGCTGGCATATTTAAACACAATCACATCAGTGCTAGTTAAAAGTAGAGATCATCTGATTAAATAAAAACACAAGACCCAACTATATACTCACTGGCTATAATATACTTCTTTAAGGTTTTTTATTTTTATTTATTGATTTTAGAAAGAAAAAGAAAGGGGGGAGAGAGGGAGAGAGAGAGAGAAAGAGAGAAAGAGAGAGAGAGAGAGAGATCGGTTTGCTGTTCCACTTATTTATGCATTTATTGGTTGATTCTTGCATGTGCCCTGACAGGGGATGGAACCTGTAGCAGGACGACACTCTAACCAACCGAGCCATCAGCCAGGGATAAATATACGTTAAGTATAAAAGTTTCACAGCCACTATGGAAAACAATATGGAGATTCCACACAAAAATGAGAAACAGAGCTGCCATACAACCCAGAAATTCCACTTCTGGGTATTTACCCGAAGAAAACAAACACACTGATTCACAAAAACAACAACACACGCACCTCTGCGTTCATTGCAGCCTCGCGCACAACAGCCAAGACATGGGAGCAGCCCCAGCGGCCATGGGCGGGCCACTGGACAGGACGATGAGGTGCGGGGAAAGGGAATGTGCGCGTCACACGGGATGAAACCTTGCTCTTGGCGACAACGTGGCAGGACCGAGACGATCTCATGAGAAGTGAGTCAGTCGGACAGAGAAAGACAAAGGCCGATGGCTTCACTGCCTGGACCAGCTCTTAGTCTGGGATAAAGCGACTGCGGCCCGAAAGGGCGGGGGTTGCGCCTGGACCAAAAATGAAGAAGCGCTTTGGGTTTCTCGCTGAACAGAGCGCGCGGCAAGCAACCAGGTTCTTGCTATTTAGCCCTCCGCTCCGCCTCCAGCAGGTGGTGGGAACTCCCAGGATGCCCCGCGGCTGGAATTCCCAGGATGCCCCGCGGCTGGAACTCCCAGGATGCCCCGCGGCTGGAACTCCCAGCATGCCCCGCGGCTGGAAACTCCCAGGATGCCCCGCGGCTGGAACTCCCAGGGTGCCCCACGGCTGGAACTCCAAGGATGCCCCGCGGCTGGAACTCCAAGGATGCCCCGTGGCCGTTCCCAGAATGCCCCGCGGCCACGGAGCCCCAGCGAAGCCTGAGTCAAAGCCGTTGCCGCCTCCAGAACAGCCGGCCCGCCGGCCCGAGCCGCCATGACCTTCCTGTGGCACAGCATCTCCGCCAACTGGAGCTCAGTGGATGGGGGCATCAACAACAAGATAGACCTCCTGGTGATGCTCACCTACCTCCTGCTGGTCCTGGCCGTCGCCATGTGGGTACGCCAGGGCCCGGAGGTCCCCAGAGGGCAGGGCGGGGCCTGGACACCAGGCTGGGTGTGGCCCCTCGGCGCCCCTGTCTGTGCCTGGAGCGCCCTCCCCCCACCCCTGCGCCTGGAGCACCCTCTCCCCCCTGCCCCCACCTACGCCTGGAGCACCCTCCCCCCACCCTCCCCCACCCCTGCGCCTGGAGCACCCTCTCCCCCACCCCCCACACCTGCCCCTGAGGAAACAGGTTCAAAGAGGTTAAGTAGCCCTGGCCGGTTTGGCTCAGTGGATAGAGCGCCGGCCTGCGGACTCAGGGGTCCCAGGTTCGATTCCGGTCAAGGGCATGTACCTTGGTTGCGGGCACATCCCCAGTAGGGGGTGTGCAGGAGGCAGCTGATCGATGTTTCTCTCTCATCGATGTTTCTAACTCTCTATCCCTCTCCCTTCCTCTCTGTAAAAAATCAATAAAATATATTGAAAAAAAAAAGAGGTTAAGTAAAACACCCAGGAAGTGATGGTGTTCAGATTGGAACCTAGAGCTGCCTGATCCGGCTCAGGTGTGTAACCCAAAGGTCACACACGTATATAAATTGGGGATCTTAGGTGTTGTCTTCACATTTGTATAAAGAGCTAATGTATTCTCTGCTGGTACATGTCTCTCTCAGTGCCATTCACTCACTGAAGTTTAGCATGTAAGCACTCAAAAAAGTGTCCTTGCCGGGCTCAGTGGTTGAGCATCGACCTAGGAACCAGGAGGTCACAGTTCAATTCCCCGTCAGGGCACAGGCCCCGGTTGCGGGCTGGATCTGCAGTGTGGGGTGTGCAGGAGGCAGCCGATCCATGATTCTCTCTCACATGGATGTTTCTCTCTCTCTCTCCCCCCTCTCCCTTCCTCTCTGAAATCAACAAAAATAAATAAATAAATTCAAAAAACAAAGTCTGATCATTGGCCATTCTTTTGAGGCTTACAATGAGCCATTATGCTGCTGGTGGACAGACAGCGTGATGGACACATGGTTTCCATCCAATTAGGAGAATTGTGTACCAGCAGAGAAAATGCAGGCCCTTTATTCCAAATGTAGAAAAGACACCTGAGGTGTTTTGCAGATCATTTAAACGAACAGTTGTTTTTTTAAAAAAAATTGGCGTCCGTGGTGAGAAACACCCTTCTCGGTGGCCTCGGCAGGGGGCTCTGAGGAGTCCTTGTTCGGGGATTTCCCCCCCAGATTCTCTTACTGAATTAAGAAGCCCCCACCCCGAGTGCTTCCTGGCCACGGTCAGAGGACTAGGCGGCCGTCTGGTCACTTCAAAAGGAAGCCTGCTGTTCCTTCTGCTCGTATGGGAGCCGTCATGTGCACGGTCATCCAGCCGCCTTGATCTTTCCCTTCCTTATCACCTTCCCTTTGGCTCTTCCTGTAAGGCGTATGTTATTACCAGGAGAGCACAGCACGCTCATTGTAAGAAGGGAGACGATGTGTGCATATCTACAGGATGAGTTACAGTTCTCCACCCACTCCCGTCTCTCTGGGGAAACCATGGCCCTGTGCCCTTCCTCCCCTTTCTCGGTGCTCATGCAAACAAGCGCGCACATAGACTTTTTGTGTCTTTACCAAAAATGTGATCAGATTCTATACATTATCCTGCAGCTGCTTTTTGTCACTTGCTGTGCGGTGGACAGAGTCCTACAGGTCAACAGTAGAGCTCTAGCTCATGGTTTTATACAACATAACAGTCATACAAATGGGTGGACTGTCCAGCTTTTCTCTACGATTGACGCTTAGATTATTGCTGGGTAGATTTTTTTTTCTTACTCTTTTTTTAAAAAATATATTTTATTGATTATTTTACAGTGAGGAAGGGAGAGGGATAGAGAGTTAGAAACATCGATGAGAGAGAAACATCGGTCAGCTGCCTCCTGCACACCCCCTACTGGGGATGTGCCCGCAACCAAGGTACATGCCCTTGACCGGAATGGAACCTGGGACCCTTGAGTCTGCAGGCCGACACTCTATCCACTGAGCCAAACCGGTTAGGGCAATCTTTTTTTTTTTTTTTTTTTTTTTAATGTGTCAGTGCTTTTAATCTGCGCAGCATGGATTCGGAACTTGGAAGCGCTGGGTCAGAGAGTATGTTTACTTGAAATTTTAGTCTGTATTATTAAGTGGCGATCCACAAAACTTGTTAAGATGTCCATCTCTCCAGCAGCATATGGGCATGCCGCTTCCCCGGCCCTCGTCAGCCTTGCTCAGTCCTGCCTCACCGTTTCTTTTCTTTTCTGCCGTCTGATGGGGATGAGTGCTGTCCCCCCTCAGCTCTGACCGGTGTGTCCAAGACTCCTCGTGAGGCTGAGCATCTCCCATTGATTTTCCTCTCCTGGGAAGAGCCACTTTATTTTGCCCATTTTTGAACTGGGTTGTTTAACTGTTTTTATAAACTTGTCCGTCATTTCAGTTGCTAAGGTGGTTTTTTCCAAGTTGTTATTTGTCTAAACCAGTTTCTCAACCTCAGCACTATCCCTCTTGGCTGTGGGGGTCTGTCCGGTGTATTATACGATACCTAGACGTGCCCCTGACCCTACCCATTCACAACCAAGGTCTGCAGATATTGCCACGTGTCCCCTCGAGGGATGGGACAGAAGTCACCCTGGCTGAGAGCCACTGGTCCGGGCTCCATTCATGGTGTCTTTTTGTCATTTGAATGTTACTTCACTTAGAAGAACTCAACTATCTCTCTCTTCCTTTACATCTTCTAGATGTCCTGCTTGGCTTAGGGAAGTTTTTCCCACTCCAAGTTTGTACAAATATTATCTCCGAGACTCTGCTGGAAACCGTGCCACTAGTCAACTATTTGGGGGGGGGGCCGCGGGAAGCAATATTATTTTTACAATAATGTAGAGATATGGACATCCCCATGCTATGTCAGAGCTGGAAGAGACTATAGTCTCCAGCGAGGCCGCCATGAGCCCTCCCCTAACTCGGAGGGTATGGCCTTCTATTCCGAACAAGAAAGAAGGAGAGAGTGGATTTGGTGTCTCACTAAAGAGATTTACCCGCTAAGAGACCCGTGTCTTTGAAGCAGTTTGTTTCTTGAGTCCCATTGCTCTCTGTCGTTTAAGGCGATACTGACAAGCAGTCGTGGGAACATAGAAGACTTCTTCCTGGCGGGCCGCAGCCTGGCGTGGTGGCTGGTGAGTGTGGCATCCACTGGGGGCTACATGTTAACTTGCTTATTATCTTATTTTTTAATATGTTTTTATTGATTTCAGAGAGGAAGGGAGAGGGAGAGAGAGAGAGAAACATCAGTGCTGAGAGAGAACCATGGATCGGCTGCCTCCTGCATGCCCCACAGTGGGGATCGAGCCCACAATCTGAGCATGTGCCCTGACCGGGAATCAAACCATGACCTCCTGGTTCCTAGGTTGATGCTCAATCACTGAGCCATGCCAGCTGGGCAACTTGCTTATTATTTTAATCTAGATGTCTTACACTCAGAATATTTTGAAATTTTTAACCGAGGAAAGCCATTTCATTGGTGGTTCCTGTAACTCCTAAGTAGTTTGTTACCTAAATGTTCCCAATTAACTCAGTTTTCGTTTAATAACCACTTACTAAGTTACTGGCACACACTTGGGACTCTGCACTTACTTGCATGTCGGTTCCCTCTGCCAGGTTAGGAAGCTCTCATTCCCGATAAAACTCGTACGCACAAGGAGATAGTCCTGCCCCCTAGCAGCGCGCAGTCTAGAATGGGAATTAGACTCGCAACCAGTGCATTACGGTGCCCGCAGCAGAGTGGGGAGCCCGTTACGGCTTGAGCCAGACCATCTCACTTTTATGTTTAAAACTCTCTGACACCCAGAACGAAAGCCCAGCTGCTACTCACGGCCTGTGTTAGGCCACAGGTCGTCTACCCTCCTCACCTCGCCTCTCAGGACCCCCGTTCCAGTTCTAGCCAGTGTCCTTGAACACTGGGTTTATCCTGCCTTTGTTCCTGCTGCTTCTCCCACCGGAGGCTTCTCCCACCGGAGGCTTCTCCCCAGCTCTCTCCTGGCTGCTTCCTCACCTCTTCTGGTTTCCCTCAGATCTCCTCTCACTCTATCCCAGCCACCCAATTGCTGCTTCTTATGCTAGAAAATAACCCCTAATTTATTTTGTTTATTCTCTTCTTCCCAAAAGAATGTTGTCTTCATGAGGGCAAGGGCTTCTTTCTGTTTTACACACCAATGTCTCCCCAGAACAGTGCCTGGGACACAGATGGCAACGGACATTTATAATTACTGAATTCATGAATGGTGACCTTTTCTTTTTAATCCTCACCCGAGGAGAGGGGAGAGAGAGACATACTGACTGGCTGCCTCCCATGCGCTTCGACGGGGGTGGGAACTGAACCTGAGGCCCTTTGGTCCAGGGGCTGATGCCCTAACCACTGGCCAGGGCAATGAATGGTGACTTTTTAACCTACCTTTCATTTTTAATGTATTAATATCTTCCTAGGTCTGTATATATACATAGGTAAGTAGATATAGATATTTTACACAGGGTGGGACAAAAATAGGTTTATGGTTGTGAGTACATGAAATACAGTTTCTTATTGTATTATTATTTACTAGAGGCCTGATGCACGAAATGGTGCAAGGGGCTCGGCCCTCGAAGCCCTGGCTTCATCCGGAAGGTCGTCTGGACAGTCATCCGAACAGTCGTTCTGCTATTTGGTCTAATTAGCATATTAGCTCTTTATTATATAGGATTAGTGAGAGGCCTGGTGCACGGATTCGTGCACCAGTGGGGTCCCTCGGCCTGGCCTGCAGGGATCGGGCTGAACCAGCTTTCCAACATCCCCCCAGGGGTCCCGGATTGTGAGAGGGCAGTTCTTGGATGATGCTCCCCAGAATGGGGCTCCCTCCTCTCTGGTTTCAAGTGCATCATCCAAGAAACGCAGCTGCCAAGTCACTGCATCTCGGCAGCTCCTGTGTTAAGCGTCTGCCCCCTGGTGGTCAGTGCGCATCATAGCTGCCGGTCGGACGGTCCCTTAGGCTTTTGTATAGAGAGATTATTGTATTATTTTTCATATATACACCTATAAAACTACTTTTGCCTCACCCTGTATTTATATGGAATTGCATAATATTATATGAACAGTCTTCCTTTTATTTACCATATTATTGGGCAATTTAGGCAATATGTAATTCTGTAGTATTGTGACAACCGTAATGAATATTCCTAATAGTAAAAATGCCTATCACTTGAGTACTTATGTGTCTCTTTTAAGATTATTTGGCCTTAGATTTGTTATTGCTAAGATGTTGATGCCTGCACGTTCTCAACTATGTCTTAGTGCATTTTATTGTTCATAATTACACCAACAAACTTCTTTGTTCTGTTCAATGCTTTTGGTATTATATGCTATTTTATCTTACTTTAAGATTGTTAAAAACAGTGCTGTTTTTATTTGTTTGTTTGCTTGTTTGTTTTTACTAAAAGGCTTTGTTATTTTAAGCCTCCCTTGATAATTTGGTTTTAAATATGTCTCATATCAATAGCATAATAGTTGGATTTTTGTTTTAACAGAGTGGCTATCTCCACTCTGTTAAAAAGCTATTTTTGGTTTAGAAGGGGTTTTGTTCGTTTTAAATGCCACTGGGATTTTTTTATTTTGAAAGTAACAGCTGTTGGTTATAAAAAAAATGTTACAGTCCAAGTGTAGACCTTGAAATTTTCTCCTCTATCCGTCTCTGCACCCATAATTCCAGTCTCCAGAAGTATTTCGTTTTATATATTTTTTACCAGAATCTCTCCCATGCGTATATAAACAAATATGTGCACAAGTGTAATGTACACACATAATATTTAATGAGATTATATTATAATATTGTTTAACTTATTTTTATGACTTACTACAGCTCCTTCATTTTTATTTATGCTGCATTGTATTTCACTGTTTTCAAGTATTTTAACTAGTTCCATGTCATCAGATTGTTAATATTTTAAAATTATTTCTGAACAATGATGGATTACACTCCTGCTAATATTTCTGCAGTAGTGAATTGCAGGTACGTCTGTGGAGCATGGGGAGGGTGGCGGCATAAGAATGGCTGTTCTACCTTTTTCACTGTCTCCCTCTTCACTTGGTTTCTAACTTACGGTTAGGATTTGTATAGAAGAAACACGAATGGGAATTGTGCCCAGGAAATACCCCCTTTGGAAAAAAAATTGTAAAATTCAGTTTGAGTTTACATTTCAGAAATTAATTCTTGGACATGGACTAAAAGTTTTGATGTGGAATTGTCGTCTAATTACCAGATTGGTGCTTCTCTTTTTGCCTCAAACATTGGCCCCACCCACTTCATGGGCCTGGCCGGCACGGGAGCGGCCTCGGGGATCGCCGTGGGGGCCTTCGAGTGGAATGTGAGTAATGGGTGTGAGTGACCAGCCTCCATCTTTATCTTTGTCCACATAAAGCTCATACACATCAAAACCTGCTTCCAGCTTTGAGTAAACATTGACTGCTTCTTGAGAAGGCCTGGGAGGAAGGGACCAAGGGTTTAGTATCTCCAAAAAACCGTGCTAGTGTCTTCTCTTCTTGGTAAATTACTGAAGAGACAGAGAATATTTATATTCCAGGGATTGTAGGAATACAATAAACAACTGTCTTAGGGAACTAGTCCTGTGGAGAAAAGATCATACTAACATTTAAATGTCTGTATATACATATATATGTACATATCTGTATGAGTCACATCTTTCTTCTCATGGACAACAAAAGTAAAGAATACTTCTAGCCCTGGCTGGTTTGGCTCACTGGATAGAGTGTCGGCCTGCCCACTGAAAGTCCCGGCTTCCATTCCAGTCAAGGGCACGTGCCTGGGTTGCAGGCTCAATCCCCAGTGGGGGGCATGCAGGAGGCAGCCAATCAATGATTCTCTCTCATCATTGATGTTTCTATCTCTCTCCCTTTCTTTCTGAAATCAATAAAAAATGTATATTTAAAAAAGATTTTAAAAAAAGAATACTTCTAGCAGAGTGAATTCCAATCCTAGTTAGAAACCCTGAACTTTACAAACATTTCCTCTCCAAATTACTAGCATCTCCTTCACATATTCCATTTACCCTACCCCTTCTTTGTAAAGACCCAGTTTTGTACTCAATTTCAATACCTTGTGTACAGTTTTGGTAGTTTCCTATTTCTCTTAATGGTTTCTGATTTTTCTTTCTTCTTTATATATTTCATTATAAGTCACCTTCATTTCTATCTGGAAGTAGGCGAACAATGAATACTAATAAATACCTTGAAAATTGGCTCAGGGAGCCCCCCATAATTAAGAATGCACCCTTTTATAGGCAAACATCAAGTGCCTATCAGTTAAGTTCATTGGATGGGAGGTTTACGCGTGGGCTGTTATTCCTAATGTCCCCGGTAGGAACCCCTTAGATAGGGAGTGAGCTTGCATCTTTCCTTAGAGCTTGGCCTGTGTGGGACCCTGATGTTTTTCTTTTTGGTTTCAGTCTCCGTTTCTGCTCTTTGCCCTTGGCTGGATATTTTCTCCTATTTACATTAAGGCTGGGGTGAGTGTCAATTATCAGTTACTCTATTTCCTACAATATTTTTCTTACAGGGGTGGGTGGAGGCCTTGACTGCAAGCCCTAGGGGCTTTGTGGGGGTTTGGAAATGCTTTGTACCTTGAGTGTGGTGGCGATTACACAATTTATATACATTTCCCAAACTCATAGCACTTTACATAAAATTGGGAGAATTTTACTGAGTGTAAATTATATCTCATAAAACTGTTAAACTTAAAAATATTTGTGGAGCCCCTGGCCAGTGTGGCTCAGGGTGTTGGAGCAGCGTACCGTACACCGGAAGGTTGCTGGTTCGATTCCTGGTCAGTGCACTGGGTCCCGGGTTCAGTCCCTGGCCAGGGCATGTATGTATACATATTTGTGGAGAGGGCATTAAAAACGTAACAGGCTCATTCGCTGTGCTAACACTTGCAATTGTGAAGCCATAATCCCAGGAAAATTATCTCAGATTGTGACTGTTATTTTTGAGATGAGGTCTTTTAAGAAGTAATCAAGTTAACACCAGGTCATTAGGGTGGGCCCTAGTCCGGCATGAACTTACAAGAAGAGGAAATTTGGACACAGACATGTACAGAGAGAAGACCCCTCAACAAGCCAAGGAGAGAGGCCAGAACCGGTCCTGCCCTCAGAGGGAGCCAACCCTGCCGACACCTGGAACGCCCAGCCTCCAGGACCGTGAGACGCGCACTGAGGCGTCTGTCGTGACGGATGCAGACAGTACATCTCAGAACCTGGCTGCGAAATGAGCTCTGGATGGCAGGTTACGATGAAAAAGCAAGTGAGCGGCCAAAGTAAGAGACTTGGTGTTCAGGGGATAGAGCCGTGGGAAGCCCCCGGGCGAGTCTTCACACAGCAGGTGGGATTGGAGTTAGACATGGGTGAGGTCGGCGGACAGAGCACGTGAGAACATCCGGGACAGAAGGAGGGACAGTACTCATGTGACAATTACTTACTCACCTGCCGTGAGCCAGGCGCTGCAATCTAATGACCAAAGAGGCCTCACTCCCTGCCCACGGTGCATGCAGCCTGAGCGCCTGGAGTAGAAGTGAACGGGATCGCTGGGGGCACCAGCACACGCGAGCATCGCTGACACAGAGTCAAGCTCTTCTCCCTGGCACACCTGTTAGATTTGTAGGATGTGAGGAAGCAGTTAATTTTGCTCTATGGTTATTTCACAAAAGTGATTTGTCATCATTAAACATTTTGAATGAACTGGATTTCCTTCTGCTCTCCGAGGATTGCACTTGAAGCAGATTCCAAGCTTCTATATATTTTATTGATAGATTTCAGAAAGGAAGGGAGAGAGAGAGAAACATCCATGATGAGAGAAAATCATCAATCGGCTGCCTCCTGCACACCCCACACTGGGGATCGAGCCTGCAACCCGGGCTTGTGCCCTGACCGGGAATAAACTGCGACCTCCTGGTTCCCAGGTTAATGCTCAGTCACTGAGCCACGCCAGCCGGCCTGGAGTCCAAGCTTCGTGAAGGCAGCAGCCGTAGTGCCTGACCTGTTTATTCCTCTCACCCTCACAGCTGCTGTTAGTACAAAGCCAGAGTCGGGACCTGCATCTTGTCTTCCTGGGCCACTCCCACCCTGGCTGCCCCTTGTGACCACCTGCACGTGGTGAGCTCGGCCGTCCTGTGAGCCTGCAGTGTGCCTGACAGTGACTTCTCTTGTTGCTCGTACAGGTGGTGACGATGCCAGAATATTTGAGGAAGAGATTTGGTGGCTCCCGGATCCAGTTCCTCCTCGCTATTCTGTACTTATTCCTCTATCTCCTCCAAAAGATCTCAGTAAGTTTTGGAAAAGCCAGCTCAAGAAAGAAAGTAAATATCAGAACTCGGGACTGTGCTAGATTTATCCCAGCAGTTTGCTCTGGGGCCCCATCAGTTACTTCCTGGTCTCTGCTGTTAAAGCTAGAGCAGAGGAAGAATCTATGCATATAAAAGGCTAACACACAAAGTGTCCCTTCGGGAGTTGGACCGGGAGACTGGGAGTTCGATCGCTTGCTATGATGTGCGCTAACCACCAGGGGGCGGCGCGGAGCATGGCAGGTGACCAGCAGCTGTGGCAGGGCACTGAGGGAGTGAGGGACGGAGGAGGCAGGGAGGCAGGGAACCTGATCGGCCCTGATTGCCAGCCAGGCCTAGGGACCCTACTCGTGCAGGAATTTGTGCACCGGGCCTCTGGTAGCATAATAATAGTTCACAGAAGATAAACGGCGGAGGTGTCTTCTTTGCCTCCTGAGTCTAGGTTACAGGACCCTCCTCTGTACTCCCAGAGAACCTGGGGCTTCCTGGGTCGTGTCATTAGGTGATGTCACTCCCCTGTTACAGCCACCCAGGCGTTGCCACACCCTTACCAGAAAGCCGAACCCCTGGTGACGGATGAGGGCTGGGTTGTCCCAGCGCCTGTCTCTCTGGCCTTGTCCCCCCGCTGTGGTCACCGGGCTGTAGCCACCCTGCCTGCCTTATTATTGCTCACATCCAGAAAGCCTTTTCCCCTTGAAGCCCTGTCACCTGCTCTTACTGTGTCCACAATGTCTTCCCATATTTTTCACCGAGCTCCTTGGGAAGGCCTCCCATGGGTACACTGTTCATGTCGCTCCATTCCTCAGCTTTTATTTTTCTCTGTAATACTTGTCGCCATGTGAGAGGAATCTGTTTCCTTGCTCTTGGTCTGTCTGCTCCACGTCAGTGCAAACTTCCTGAGGCCCCGGGCCGTGCCTGGCTGGTCACTGCATTGCCACCTGTGCGGAGAGCAGGGTCAGCGCATAAGCCACTCACGGATGTTTTTTGAACAATCGAATGAGTGCCACTTACCACATTACACGGAAATTTCCTAGTTAGTGGTCTGTCTCCACTGAGTGTAAGCTACTTGAAGATAGTGACTGACTTTTTAAAATCTTTTTTAAAATATATTTTTATTGGTTTCAGAGAGGAAGGGAGAGGGAGGGAGAGAGAGAGAAACATCAATGATGAGAAAGAATCGTCGATCAGCTGCCCCCTGCACGCCCCATACTGAGGATCGAGCCCCCTACCTGGGTGTGTGCCCTGCCCGGGAATTGAACTGTGACCTCCTGGTTCATAGGTCGATGCTCAACCACTGAGCCACACGGGCTGGGTGACAGCGACTGACTTTTGGTAACCCCGTGTCTTCAGAACCCGCCCTCAGGCCAGTCCTCATGGTGGTCAGCTGTCTACAGTCCTTGAGCTGAGAAAGCTTTCACAGTGCTGGGGCTATAAAGGAACATGGACGGTGTGTGGCCTGCAAAGCCTGCAGTGTTCACCGTCTCTCTGGTCCTGCACAGAGAAAGTTTGCCAACTCCTGACAAGCTGGTACCTCTGCCTTCCCAAGTGGAGAACTCGGGGACTGCTCACGCAGCGCACAACCCCGCTGGGGTTCGGGGGGGGGAGAAGGCTCAGTGTGTTAAGCGGATAATCGGGTTAGCCAAGCCCTCAGGTGCTGGCCTTGGCTGGACGCATGGGGCACAAGCCTTGCTGCCAGCAGAACTTGGGGACCCTCACCCAGTGTCCCCCAGTGACGTGGGCCATGTGCTAACTGCGATGGCTCCGAAGGGCAGTGTCTCAGGGTCTGCGGACCGAGCCGAGAGGGAAGTGCAGCTGTGGCCTTGTGTCGTTTCAGGTGGAGATCTGCACGGGGGCCATGTTCATGGGGCTGGTGCTGGGGCTGGATGTTTACCAGGCCACCATGGTCTTGATGACCATCACTGGCGTTTATATGATCACAGGTGAGGTGACTCTAAGCACACAGGTACTTACGTTAACGCCAAAGCTCTACCTCTTAGTGGAGTCCTGGCGGACACCGGGGCCGGGGTCTTCAGCTTTTGTGTTTTCCTACGTACCGACAGCACTTGCTGAGGCCTGGAGGCTGCGGAGAACAGGAAATAATGGAGGCAGGAGTGCCAAACTAGAGCCCTACCCCGAGAAAGGCGTTTTGGGTGGGGGTGGTCTGGAACAGCAGGCGGCCAGGTGCAAGAATGGGACCCCAGGACAGGAAGGAGGGGGAGGCAGCGACCTCGGGCATCCTGCTCACCTGGTACCTGGTCAGGCCGTCAGACAGGAACTTCTATGGAGGCAGTTCTGTCCTCGCGGTCTCGCCTGGGCTGTGAGAGTGAGGACGTGTTTCCCAGCCACGGTGCAGATCTCGGACGCTGGGAAGTGTCCCTGGCAGATCACCAGTCGAGTAGAGAATCGGGGCTGGGAATGGAACGCACTGAGTCAGCGTCCTCCGTGGGCCGTGCGGTGGGGCTTGCCTTCCCAGGGGCTGTCTGCAGACATGTTTGGGTGTCACCACGGGGAGTGCTGCTGGCATCCGGCAGGGAGAGGCCATGGCATGCTGACTGTTGCTTCCAAACTGAGATGTTAAAGAAACTGACAGGTTTTCCCCTGGGAAACCACCAGGTTTTGGTTCATCCAAAAAATGGGGAGAAAGGGAAATTGAGACATAGAAGGGCAAGATAAGAATCCAGCAGGAGGTCATAAAGGAGGTTAAAGAGAGAAAACGGTGCACCAAGACCAGCATAAGTAGTCGTGAGACCCACTGAATTGAAGGGACCAAGGGGTGAGTGTGGAGATCTGGGGAAGCAAGCAGGTGGAACAGGATGCCAGCGCGCCTTCCCGCGGGAGAGCCAACGCGGCGTTTGTCCTCTCTCTCTCTCTCCCCCCTCCCCCCAGGTGGTTTCCTCACTGTGGTTTATACTGACACTCTGCATGCCAGCGTCATTGTCCTGGGGTCCTTCTTGGTGATGGGCTTCGGTAAGTAAGTCTTGAGAACATTGAGCACCCTGGGTGGGATCTCCGAAGCTGATTGCTGTCCTCGGCCTTTTCAGCATCGTCCTCTCCAGATGAGGGACTGAGGCCCTCGGAACCCAAGAGCAGTCCGTAAGGTCATGCTGAAATGTGGGGGCGGGAGGACTTCCGCTTCCGTGCGAGAACGGAGTCAGGTGTGCAGCTAGCTGAACTGTACAAAGTGAACACACTGGTACCAGCACCGAGTCAAGAAGTTTCCTTTTTCTTTACTTCCTTTTCAAACTTGATACCTTCTGTTTCTTTTCCTTGCCTATTACCCTGGCCATGGCCTTTAGTACAGTGTCGAATAGAAGTAGAGACAGCAGACATTCTTGTCTCATTCCCAATATTAAAGGAAAAGTTTTGAATGTCTCACAATTAAATGAAATGTTTGCTGTCATTTTTTTGTAGACATTCTTTGTCATACTAGCGTAGTTCCCTTCCATTCCGGGGTCATAGCACCTTCAGGCATGGCTAGATCCAGGGTTCTGCCTGAACCAGGGAGGCAGACAGCTCCAGGCTGCCACACTAGCCGAGAACCCCAAAGGGAGAAAGCAGGCTTTGTTGATCTCTTAAGCCGACGAATAAGTCCTGACTAGCTGAGCGTGGGTCTCCAATCCATTCCCAGGGGCAAGGGAACACTGGCCGGCAGGGTCAAGTACCCGATTGGGATGGTGGCAGTGTGACGAGGTCCACCTAGGCCACACAGGACGGAATGAGCTGGGAAGAGGGGTTCTGCCACCAGAAGCAGGAGCAGGGGTGCTGGGCACACAGCCACAGTGTCCCCTGGACTCTTCCTTCTCTTTGAGGAAAACATGTGTCTTGTCTTAGGCACATGGGGTCTTGACTATTTGTCACTCACTTGCACTTTATATATTAGACTAGAAGCCCATTGCACGAAGATTCGAGCAATAGGCCTTCCTTCCCTGGCTGCCGGCACTGGTTTTCCTCCGGCACCCGGAACCCAGGCCTTTGGTCCGGCCGCAGCAGAGAAGCCAAGCCTCTTCAGTCTTCAGTCTTCGCTCCGTGCCTGTGTATGCAAATTAACCACCATCTTTGTTGGGTTAATTTGCATAGTTGCTCTGATTGGCTGGTGGGTGTAACTGAGTGACACCAATTTGCATGTTTCTCTTTTATTAGAGTAGATGCAGTTCGTCAAACTGGGCCCCACTTTGCAACCTCAATTGGTTAGGTGTGTGTTACTGTCCAGTTTACGGCACTGAAACATTTTATGTTGTTTTTAAGCCTTCAAGGAAGTGGGAGGGTACCAGGAGCTACTGCATAAGTACCCCAACGCCAAGCCAAGCATCATCCAGGAGGGAAACTGGACCGCCCCGCCAGCATGCTACCTGCCTCGCGAGGATTCTTTCCATATCTTCCGAAACGCCATCACTGGAGACCTCCCCTGGCCTGGAGTGGTCTTTGGCATCCCCATCCTTTCCATATACTACTGGTGCAGCGATCAGGTAATGAGACGCGTAGTGGCGAGGTGACTGCATGGGGGCTGGTGATTCAGGGCTCCACCCAGTGGGTCAGGTTTCCCTTCCGGTCCCTGGTGACTGCCTGCCTAGTTTAAATGCAATGGTGTTTAGAGGAATTTCTCCTACAGTGCCATCTACAGCACATCAACTGTCCTTATTTTTTCTTCTTTCCTATCATTCTCTAAAACATAGTGTTTTGGACATAAAAAATGAGTCAGTTCTCCTCAGTTGGGTCAATAAATTAAATGCAGCCAATCAGCATATCAGTTGGATTTTTTAAGGACTCAAACTTACTCTAAAAATTGTATGGCTCTCTCTCTCTCTCTCTCTCTCTCTCTCTCTCTCTCTCTCTCTCTCAGTGGTGGCTCATTAAATAAATTGTGAAGTATTCATAAAGTGAAGAGGAAATATAGAAATAAAAGGAAGTGTAGCTGCACATAGTAACATGGATGAATCTTTTTTTTATTTCAGAGAGGAAGGGAGAGGGAAAGAGAGAGAGAAACATCAATGATGAGAGAGCATCATGGATCGCTGCCTCCTGCAGGCCCCCCACTGGGGCTCAAACCCACAACCCGGGCCTGTGCCCTGACGGAATCGCTTCCTGAGCCCCGCCGGCCGGGCAGGTGAACCACTTGCTCACGTTGGTTTACTCCCGTGGACGTTTTCCTGCGTGTAGAGCCGAGGTGCACATGCTGCTGCTGCATCCTGTGCTGTGTAGTTACCATCACACCGCGGGCATTTCCCCACGTTATTTAAATGTCTTTGGAGATGTCGTTTTAGTGCCTGCGTCGTGCCGAAAGGTTCTAACGCGCTGGCCCGTGTCTCGGCTTTTTTTAAAGTGCCTCTCCACCTGCCAGCTGTACTGTTCGCACGCTGCCTCTGAAAGCAGGAGCCCCATGAAATTGGGTCGTAAAACCTCTTCTGGAGGAGATTTTTGCATTTTTAAAGATCTCTACTAGCTCATTTAAATGAGATGAGTGAAGTTGGTCTGAGTTCTGAATACACATGTGTCGCCAGGAACCCACCTTTGCTTGGATTGACGTCTCAGGGCTCTGCTCCTTCCACCCAGCAGAGACGGTCTGTGGCCCCTCGGAGGGAGTTCGGCCCTTGCCGGGGGATGGACTGTAAGCACTGCATCAGTGCTAGCGTGAGGCCAAGGTCACGCACGCCATCGCTGTCCCCTCCGGCAGCTGTGCCCTGAGCAGAGCGCTTCCTGGTCACGCCTCTCCTCCTGCCGGGGTGCCCTGGAGAAGCGGGGTGAGGGACCCAGCATTCCCTCCGCCCGGCGGCCTGGGCCCCATGTGCCCTGAGAGACAGCCACCTCCCTCACCATCTGTGTCTCCCTGGCAGATCTTTGTGCAGAGGTGCCTGGCAGGGAAGAGCATGTACCATGTGAAGGGGGGCTGTGTCCTTTGCGGGTACCTGAAGCTGCTGCCCATGTTCACTCTTGTGATGCCCGGAATGATCAGCCGCATCCTGTACACAGGTAACGTCTTGGTCCTGCTGTGTTCACCCCAACCTCGCCTGTCTGTCTTAGAGACCCAGATACCATCCGGGTTATCAGGTCTCCTACAGTGAACTGGTGTCCAGGCGCCCAGACCGCTGCCTTGGAGCCAGTGGTTTGGGTTAGGGGACGGCTGAGAGCAGTCTGGCAGAGGCCATGGAGATAGGCGGCTGGAGAGGATTCCAGAGAGAGCCGTTCGGGAAGGGCAGAGCCGACCAGTGCTCCGCGGCAGGAAGGCTGGGTTCCTCCCCTGCCCCTGGCGGTCCTGTGGGCGGGTGCTGGGCTGGGAACTGGCGGTGCTGTCCCTGCGCTCACGGCTCCAGAGAGGGCTTGTACCTCACTGCACCGATAAGGCTCGGGGGAGGGGGTCTCCACGTAACCCCCAAAGTACATCTGACTCTGAGGCCCACATTCTTTGCATTAAATCCTACGAAGTCATCCCTTCTCCCTTCATGAGCTATCGTAATTCTGTGCATCTAGCCCATCCCCTAGTTTTACCAGCTGTGCTGGCCCTCGGGGCCCCAGGTCTGTCACTGTTCAGCTGGTAGGGACCATGCTCTCTGTTAGAGGCAGCCAGCGGCACCATGGCCCGGCCCCGGGGCAAGCACTGCTTGTTGCTCAGCATGGGCAGTGGCATCTCTCATCCCAAGTCGTCTTCAGCCTGCCCCGAGATGTGCCTCTTTCCTTTTTCTTTATTTTAATATGTTTTTATTGATTGCAGAGAGGAAGGGAGGGGGAGAGAGAGAAGCATCAATGATGAGAGAGAATCATGGATCGGCTGCCTCCTGCACGCCCCACACGAGGGATCGAGCCCCAACCCGGGCCTGTGCCCTGACCTGGAATTGAACCGTGACCTCCTGGTTCATAGGTCGAGGCTCAACCACTGAGCCACGCCTCCCGGATCCTGATTCCCTTCTAGTTCTAGCAGGAAGGGAGGCATGCTCTGTGTCAGCATCCCACACCTGGTCTTCGAATCAGGCAGCGCCCATGTGGGCCTCGGAGCTGCCTCTGCATGAAATGTGCTCTCCAGGACCCAAGAGCCCTGGCGTCATGCCCCCCGCCCCCGCCCCCCACGTCCAATACTACCGACCACCCGCTCACTGACGGACAAGGTCGGGCAGATTGCATGTGCTGGGGACTCTGAAAGCTGCTGAGGGAGGGAGGAAGCATGGGGCATAGCTCTTCCCTCTGGTGGAAGTGGCCTTGGGAAGCCAAGGTCCCTCCAGCCTCTGACCAAAAGGTGCGTAGAGGTGATGGAATGCACTGGGGAGGGCCCTGGGTGGAAGGGCCAGAACCACGTGTCCCAGTCCTCGGGACTGGCCACAGTCACGGACCCACGTACACGTGCCAAGTGGGGAAAGCCAGGAGGCACTCATCGTGCAGGCTGGCCCCTGCCATGTTCCCGGAAGAAGACGCTGTGCCAGCAGCCGGGATGCTCTGGCCTGGCCTGACTCCGGGTCTCTCCCCGGCCAGGTCAGGGCCATGCTGCCAAGGGCTGTCCTCTCTGTCCAGTTTCCTCTGTAGCCTCTATGACTGGGCTTTTGTTTGAAAATGATCTGCCTTTTGGCTCCTCTTTCTGGGCTGGTGTCACCTTCAGGCCGTCCGGTGGCAAGACTGTCACAGCAGCACCAGCCTCTGTCCCGCCAGCTCACCCCCCAAAGCAGGTGTTTCCTTTCCCAGTGGTTCCCGCAGAAACCCCAGGGGCGTCCTCGTGAGCCCACGTGGGTGACAGGCACCAGGCCTGGTGACCAAGGAGAAGGGATTTCCCGAATGGCCAGGCCCGGCTCCCGGGCCTCCAAGCCACACCGTCCAGGCTGAGGTTGCGTTACCGCCGCAGGGGGAGAGGAGCGCGGGCGGATGAACGGGACGTGCACTGTGCCACCCCGTCAGCTTTTACGTTCTTTCTCCAGGAGCTTGGTGACCACTTCCTCAGCTAGATTGCTGTCCCCGACAGAACCGCCAACTGTCCCCGCTAACCTGGGCGATGGCCTGCCTCCTGGTCGGTGTGTTAGTTCTCTGTGGGTTTCTCACAGGGCAGCTCTATATCCTGGCTGTAAGCTCTTGAAGGGTACATCACATTCACTCCCTTTACTTCCCTTTATCCAAAATTTCCTCCCAAGTACCCTATCCGGGCCAAGGGAGCAGGGTCATGAGTTGCTCACACATTCGGTGAATAATCCTATGGCTTTGCTAACCAGTAGCTGGATCATTAAATGGCGTGGTGAGGTCACGGGACTGGCTGTGGGTCAGGCAGTGAATTGGTAGAAGCATCAGCTTACTTGACTCCTCAGGGCCTAACTCCTAGCTTTTGTCTCTACTCCCAGCTCCCCAAGAGTGTCTAGGATCATGAACCGGAAGGGTCACCAGTCGCCCCAGAACCTGTCAGATGAGGAATCTGTAATTCCCATTGCATTCCTCTCCCTGAGCTGATCTTAGAGCTCCAGGGCCAGCTTGTTGGTTTCTCTCTCTTTGCAGACAAAGTGGCCTGTGTCACACCTTCCGAGTGTGAAAAGCACTGCGGCACCAAAAGTTCCTGCAGCCCCATCGCCTACGCTCTGCTGATCATCGGGCTGCTGCCCAAAGGTAAGGAAGGGGCCCTGCCGCCGGCCAGCGAGGCTCCAAGTGGAGCGTTGACTTATGAACCAGGAGGTCACGGTTCGATTCCCGGTCAGGGCACAGGCCCAGATTTCGGGCGTGATCCCCCGTGGGGAATGCAGGAGGCAGCCGATAATGATTCTCATCGTTGATGTTTCTAGCTCTCTCTCCCTCTTCTTTCCTCTCTGAAATCAATACAAATGTATTTTAAAAATATTTAAAAAGAAGAAGAAAGAAGTGGACCCTGCCGGGCCACAGAGATCAGGATCTGTGTCCGCATGGGAGCGTGTGCCTCGGGCTGTGAGAGCTCATCTGCCAGGCAGCCTTCCCTCTGGCGGAAGTGGAGGCATGAGTGAGACGCGGCTGTAGGGCGCCTGGAGCAGGCCAATCCAAGGACACCCGTGTGCCCGGCCCGAACAGCCCATTATGTACCCTGTAGGCTCCCAGCAGATCAGGGTCCCTGCCACGCGGTAGCCTGACAGGTCGCATCCTGGATAGCTGTGGTTATCGCTAACATTGGTGGAGCACTCTGTATTGGGAATTGTGCTGACCCGTCTACTTAATTTGTCTTCATCTTAACAACAGCCTGTGGTAAGTGCTTTTATGCCCATTTTACAGATGAAGACACTGAGGCACAAGGAGCAGCACCACTTGTGGAGAGTCTGACCTTCTCTGCGCCTCTGGCTCCTCATCTGTGAAGGGGGAGGCAGCAGTGGTGTCTGTTGCACAGGGTGGGAGGGAGGATCGGCAGGCTGATGCCTAAGGAATGTTCTGGTACAAAGTAACTCTCAGGAGAGAGTCGCTCCCATCATTATATCAAGACATAGCCGGAAGCGAGAAAGTCTCGTCACAAAGCAAGGACAAATGTCATGTGTTCATCTCTCCGCAGTGAAACCTCACTCCAAACAGAACTTGCATATTTTGTAGAGAAAATGTGGTACCTGGAAAGGTTCCTTAGGAGGCCTGCTCCACCTCCCGGCGTGGACAGAGCCGAGGCCCAGGAAATGTCCCTGTCTTCCAGGTGCCCGAGGCCTGATGCTGTCCGCACTGTGGGCGTCTCTCATGTCCACCCTGACCTCCATCTTCAACAGCGCCAGCACCCTCTTCACCGTGGACATCTACACCCAGATCCGGCCAACAGCCACGGAGCGGGAGCTCATGGTCACAGCCAGGTGAAGGCTTGCTCTCACGCTTCAGTTCCATGAAACATTTAGACCGTAAGGCTATGTATGGAATCAGCCTGTCTGTACACAGTATGATTCTACATATTTTTTTAAATATATTTTATTGATTTTTCACAGAGAAGAAGGGAGAGGGACAGAGAGCTAGAAACATCGATGAGAGAGAAACATCGATCAGCTGCCTCCTGCACACTCCCAACTGGGGATGTGCCCGCAACCAAGGTACATGCCCTTGACCGACATCGAACCTGGGGCCCCTGAGTCCGCAGGCTGATGCTCTATCCACTGAGCCAAACCGGTTAGGGCATTTTTTAAAAAATATATTTTATTGATTTTTTACAGAGAGGAAGGGAGAGATAGAGAGTTAGAACATCTCCCACTGGAGATATGCCCGCAACCAAGGTACATGCCCTTGACTGGAATCGAACCTGGGACCTTTCAGTCCGCAGACCGACGCTCTATCCACTGAGCCAAACCGGTTTCGGCAAATCTACATATTTTTGCTGCCGTTTTGCAATGAAGATGTATTGCTTTTAAAATCACGTAGAAAAATTATTTGGGAAAAGAATTAAGTAATCACTGAAAAAGATTAGCATAGTCTGCTGTCGCTCCAAAATAGTCCTGGTGAGGAAATTTACATACAGGGTCTCATTATCTCGTTCAGTCCTCATGGCATTAAAGGTCAGTGTTATTGTTCTTACTCTCTCTGGGAGAATGGGGCGAAGGGGCCGAGAGAAGGGAATGGACCGACCTAAGGTCCCACAGTGAGTAGGAGGATTTGTCCATCTGGGAGCCACGGTGTTACCCACGAGGCCACACGGCACCATACTAGGCCCGGATGGGGACACAACCTGTAAAATGTGGTCCTGTCTTTATTCCAGAGGGTCTCACGGTGACTGCCCTTGGACTGCATCCAGCCTGCATGCATGTAACGTGGCCTGAGGTGTCTCGTGCTTCCTTTATCTTGCATGAAGAAGCATGTAGCTCATCTACTTTCTCTCTCTAATCCCTGCTTCTGAGGTTGTCTTTACATTTTGATCAGCACTCCGTAGTTTAAAGGTACTTTTCTGAGAAGTTAATAGTTCTCACGTATTCTATATTTTAAGCATGACTGCCTCAAACCCACCTCCAGATATGGTAAAGCCTGTCCGTGACTCAGGAACAGGCAAACGAACACTGTTTTTGCCGTCATCATTCAGAAGGTGAAGGATTTTTGTCGGCAGCCGTATGGCCTGTTAGTGTTTCGGGGGATGGTGTCTCCTCTGCCCCACAATGATGAGTGGGCACTGGAATTTAACCTGAGGAATCACTGAATTAATCATTTATGGTTTGTAGACATTTTATTGGCAAGGGGGGAAGCTCACCAAACTGCCACTGACTGTGGGTTTACTTTACAGGTTTTTTGTTATCATCTTACTTGTTGTCACCATCATCTGGGTCCCTGTAATTCAGGCGACAAACAGTGAAAAGCTGATTGACTACATGCACGCAGTTAAGAGTTACCTGGTGCCCCCCATCGCGGCCATCTTCCTGCTCGCCATATTTTGCAAGAGAGTCACTGAGCAGGTGGGTGAGGTTGTTGTCTTGGCCGGAGCTGCCTGAGAAGGGTCGCTAGTGCCTCAGGGGCCCACAGCGCAGCATCACGCGCTTTCTGAGCGAGGGTTTCCTCCGGAGAGAAGTGCTCCCGCTCCCTCTGCACGTGGTCAAGGCCGGCTCTGGCTGGTTTCCCTCCTTTGCAGCATGACCCTCCCTCGCACTCGTCTGGCTGTGGGAGCACGTCCTCCACTTGCTCTCTATTGGGACGTGTCTGGCTCCGAGATTTCATGTCCACAGTGGGATGTACAGTTGTGGCCCCTCCCCTTCCCTGCAGTGAGGCCGTCTCTCCCAGCCACGCTTTAAGCACAGAGCCCAGGAGTGGCTCAGTTGTGCTTTCATACGACTTTGAAAGCACAATCTGTCAGAATTTTTTATTTATTGTTTGAGTCATATTTTCTAAAAATATATCTTTATTGATTTCAGAGAGGAAGGGAGAGGGAGAGAGAGAGAGAGAGAAACATCAATGATGAGAGAGGATCATGGATCGGCTGCCTCCTGCACGCCCCCCACTGGGGATCCAGCCCGCAACCTGGGCCTGTGCCCTGACCCGGAATTGAACCCTGACCTCCTGGTTCATAGGTCGACGCTCAACCACTGAGCCACGCCAGCCGGCTTCAGATACACTTGAGAAGTCGAGCCGGCAGGATTGGCTCATGGGTTGCGGGTAGGGCAGATGGAAAGGGAAGGACAGGGAAGAGCAACCAGGGGGATGGAGGTGCCCTTACAGGACGGGGAGGACTCGGTCTCTCTGGACACGTTACATTGGAGGTCACTGTGTGTGACCCAGCCTCACAGCACGTGCAGTGCTCCTGCCGCTCTGCCTGGCCGAGGGGGCGCACATGCGCTCAGGCCTGTGTTCAGCCAAGAGGCACCCACCCTGGTGCTCACACAGGGCTCCTGGGGGGAGCCCTAGGATGACAAGGTTGGCTTCAGAACTCAACTTCTCAGGGGCCTGAGGCTGAGGGGGCCTAACCTCCCCCCACACCCCCTCTCAGTGACCCTCGGGGCTCCCTCCCGCAGGGGGCCTTCTGGGGGCTGATTGGCGGACTCCTGATCGGCTTCATCCGGATGGTGTCTGAGTTTGCCTACGGACGCCAGACCTGCTCGGCAGACAACAAGTGCCCTCCGATCATCTGCGGCGTGCACTACCTCTATTTCGCCATCATCCTCTTCGTCATCAGTCTCCTCACCATCCTGGGCATCTCCTTGCTCACAGACCCGATTCCAGACAAGCACGTAAGTCCTGCCCCGGGGTGTTGGGGGTCCGCCCCGGCCCAGGATCCCCGCAGCAGTACCTGGGCTCTGCTAGCTGGGCCAGAAGCAGCCAAATCCCTGCGTTTGCTTTGAAAGCGGAGGGCTGGGGCCAGGCATAGGGATGGACCAGATACAGGCAAGGCAACAGACAGGCCCTGCCTTACAAACAAAACTAAACGGAACCCCTTTTCAGCAGTCCTCTGCCAGGCGGTGTTCACTTAGAATGAGAAGTTTGGCTTTTAAAATACACATTTTCCTTGGAAGTGTTGTGTCCCTAACCTCAGTATGAATGAATAGAATCCGCCAGGCCCAGCTGCCACCACCCAGAGAAAGTTAAGCCAACAGGAGGGGGAGGGGCAGTCCTTGGGCAGCTGCCTGCACCCGCTCAGGGGTGGCGTCCCGGGCTCTCCTGGCACGGCTGTTTCACGCTTCCCAGTCACCCAGTTGGAAGTGAGAAAGCCTGGGCCCAGAGCAGGTCAGTCCCTTGTCTGAGGTGCCAACCTAGTCAATGGCACAGCACAGCCGGCAGGCCCTGCAGGACGGGCGTGGCCAAGCCAGAAAGCAGCGGGAAGGGCCCAGATGTCCAGTCTCCGGAGCTCAGAGGGAGAAGCATCTGGTACACCTGATGCCTTCCCTGCACCCTCGCCTGGGGGGAGGGAAAGACATGAGCTGGAAGACTGCTCAGGGCCGCTCCCCGGCCTCCCCTCCAGCTGCACTGCTTCTGAGCAGCCCCGTTTGCTCCTTCCCTTCTTGCACACACAGCCCCGTTGGAGGAGGGATGGAGCCAGTGTGTGTGTGGGGGCGGGGGGGGTGCAGCCAGGGTTGCGGGGTGCAGGCCTAACACACGTCACCCCGGCATCGTGACAGTGGGAGACTTCCCTGCTCTGGCACCTTGAGGAACTGGGGTGATGGGCGTGACTCCTCTTACTCTCACCTCTTGGGTGTTGCCTGCTTCTCAGGCAACCAAGCACTCGTTGAGTGTGTCCCACCGGCCTGGCACCTGGTGGCAAGCGGGTGCCCTGGGAGCAGAGGAGCGGCTGGCAGGGACGGGGAGCAGAAGAGGAAGCAGTGTTTGTGGGTCTGTGTCTAGGCACTGGGCCAGGCCCCTGCTCACCACCCCCGGGAGGCGGGACAGAGCACCGGGGCCTGGTCCACAGGGCACGAGGGTGTTGTTGGGAAGGCCAGTATGTACACACGGCATCACCAGGAAGCAGTTCAAGGCTGAACTGGCCTCTTAGTAACACAGCAGAAGTTTAGTGCCGGCACTTCAACCCGAGAGGCGGGCGCAGGCAGGTGCTGGAGGGCCCTGTCATGTGCCGAGGGTGGGCTGAGGTTCCTATACGCCAGGCTGGTGTGACGAGAGCTTAACACCGATTCCAGATCGGGAGGCGGGAAGGCTCACTTAGTTGTGCTCCTGCTAACCCCAGTCCTTGGGGCGGGAAAGCAGCAACCGTCTGGGGTTTGTTCCTTCCCAAGGGGGTCGCACATGTTTTCAGGAAAAGAACAAAGTCACAGACCAGAGGGACAGGGGTGCTCCCTTGCTGAGCCTGAGCGCTGGGCTCGGCGGGGCCAGGTCACAGGACTGGGAAGAGCCTCCGGGCTGAGCGAGAGCTGTCTCGGCGGCCGGGCGGGGTGAGGGAAAGCAGCGCCCGTCCAGTCGGCCCTGTCCCTTCCGTCCAGGGAGAGGGGGCACGGCTGCTTTCACCCAGGGGCAGAGGGTCCTGGTCCCTCAGAGCCCGAAGGGGCCCTGATCGAGCTGCCTCCACCCTCACTCAGCGGAAGGACGGGGGCCTGGGGAGGCATCACCCTTTGCCAAGGCCACACACCCAGCAGCAGAGCCCACACGAACTCCATGGCGGCCAAGGGCCCGCTTCCCCACCCCCATCCCTCCCGTTAGTGTTGGAGCCTAAGGACCAGGTCCCTGCAGTCCCTCAAGCCGCAGTGCCCGCCTGCCAGCCACGGCACGTAAGCCTGTGTGGCAAGGCCTGAGTGGGGACCTGTCCCTTCCTCCCCAGCTCCACCGGCTCTGTTGGAGTTTACGCAACAGCCAGGAGGAGAGGGTGGACCTGGATGCAGAGATGCAAGTGAAGAGAATGGCTCTGCGGGTGCAGCCCGGTGAGGAGGCCGCAGCCTGGGGGGGCCGGGGGGTGCTGCTCAGGGTTGGGGGGGTGGGGTGGCCTGCGCTGCCTCCCAGCACCCTGCCACCAGCCCCCCTCCAGAAATGCGTTCCAGGCAGAGGCCCTGGCTTTCCTGTGTCTTCCGATGCCTTGGGGGTCTGTGGGCTGTTGAGGGAGATGTCTCTCCGACATCTCTGTGGGTGGTCTGGCTGGAGAGACGCACCTGGGCGGTGCAGGGGGAGGAGGAGAGAGGGGTCCCTCGTGAAGCGCAGGGGCAACCAGGCCACGGGGAGGAGCCGGGGGGCGGGGGGCAGGAGGACAGTGCTTGGTGACCGGGAAGCATTGCAGGGGGCAGCTGATCCACCCACTGAGGCAGATGCTTGACAGCGAAGAACGAAGCCCGAGAACCAGCTGCTGGCTTAGCCACTGAGAGCAGCATGGGGGGGTGGGAGGGCCCGGGGGCCCGTACACAGGGATTCAGAGGGAGAGGGTTTCTCACAAGGGGGGCAGGAGAGGGTCTGTAAGGGGGAGCAGCCCCACCTAAGAGGGCTCCAGGTCCAAGGACAGCTAGACTGCAAGCACGAACTGAGAGGACGTTCCAGGCAGAGCAGCCCAGGGGAGGGGTCCTGGCGGATCGGGTCAGGACAGGACGATGCCCTGAGCTCCTTGGACCCTGACGCAGCAGGATCAGGCCTGAGGAGATTAGCCCCGAGTCCAGGAAGCGGGTGCGGGAGGCTGTGAGGTTGGGGGAGGAGGGAGGGACAGGGAGGGAAGAGGTTGCCGGAGGAGAAGGCAGTGCCTGCGGGTCCCCTCGCCCTCCTGTCAGGGCAGGTCAGAGCCCAGAGAGGCCTGGGCTCCCTCTGACACGTGCAGAGGAGACCTGGGGTGGGTAGGCTCCTTGGACTTCTGCCTGGCCAGTAGGCGCGGGGAGTGACCCCATGGGCAAGGCTGCCCACCACCCGGAGGATGCAGGCTCCCTGGGCATTTCCCTTCTCTAACGGGGGACTGGCTCGCCGCGCCCACAGCGTGCCCGGTGCTCCTTCTGGGGCACCTGTCGCTGCCTCTTCTCCCCATCCACTGCCATGGGCGGTGAGGATGACAGTGGCTCACATTGACCACCCACTTGGGACGTGCCAGCGCTGTCAGAAGCACCCCCTCCATGAGGAGTACATTCGTTACTTTACAGATGGGAGATGAGGCACTGAGCAGCCAAGGACTTGCCCAGGTCCATAGAGAACTGGGCGGTGCAGCCTGACTCCAGTGTGTGCCCTCGGCCCCAGCCCATCCCGCTTCCCGTCACGCTGCTCTGAGCTGTTGTCGAGCGAACCGCCTCCTTTCACCTGTGCCGCCTCCTGGGCCTGGCAGCTGCGGGCGGTGTGATGATGCGCCTCTGAGAGAGCAGGCCAGCGTGTGCCGCTCCGGCCTCTCAGCACCGATAGCAGATACCGGTGTCCCCGGCTTGGGGTCCTCCAGCTGCAGCCACCCTCCCGGGTAACGGGCTCCTCCGTCCCTGGCCGTGGGCTCCACATTCCTGGTGCCACCTCAGCCTCAGGAGCAGCTGGCTGGGAGGCTGCCCAGGCACAGAGCGCATCCTGGGCACACGGCTGGGCATCTGCTCCCACTGAACCGCACTTGTCACCAGGAGAAAGCCGCCCTCAGGCCGCTGCTGGGTCAGAGGGACGCGCTGGCGCTGGCCATGGTGCTGACCGCACGGAGCACGCACTGTGCTGACAGGGGCCAAGTTTAAGCCCCAGAGTTAGGTGTTTACGCAGAGTCGGCCTGGAGAAGCTCTCCTGTAATCTCTAGACCCACCCCCCGCCTCCTGGGGGACACCACTGACTCCCTCCAGCCTGCAGAGCCTTACTCGGCCCAGAGACGGTCCTGCGACGCTGTGAAGGGGGCAGTGTCTGTGTGAGGAATCAGTGATGTCCTCATCCGCGGGGAGAGTGCTGATGAGGGCGGAGGGGCAGCCGCTTGCCCTCGGCCTGCAGAGCTGCGTTTGGCTGCGTGGCCAAGACAGAGGAGTGGGCGTGTCGAGCAGACCTGGGTCGGCCGGTTCTGTGACAACAAAGGCCCCTAAACCTCTCCGCCACCCAGTCCAGGGGCCCTGGGCCCAGCCGAAGGCTCTGCCCATAGAAGGCAGGCGTGGCCCAGGCAGCCCCCCTTTCCCCCCACCTGCTCCCCTCAACCTCGTCCCACTCTCCCCATCTCTGAGGGTGGTGGTAGGGCCCTTAGCAGGGGCCGGGGACTGTTCTTCACCTCAGAGCAAGGCCAATGGTCTTCCTGCTGGACTCACGGCTGAGGTGGGACCCCTACGGAGTGTGTGCGCCTGCACCTCCTGACCTTTGCCCTCTGTTCCAGGGGGAAGAACGGGGACCGAGAACTGCTTCTGGAAGGCCTTGAACATATACTGTGGCCTGGAGGCGAAGCCAAGCGCCAAAGTGGCCCCAGAAGAGGAGACGGAGGAGAAGGAGGCGGAGTCCGGTGCCCCGTCCGAAGAGACAGTGCAGAGCGGCTCGCCCGAAGGGACTAAGCCCCGCGAGGCGCTGGAGTCGCCGTTCTGGAGCAAGGTGGCCAACGCCAGCGGGCTCCTCCTGCTCCTCATCACGGCCCTGTGCCACGTCCTCTACCACTGACGTGGCCCAGCACGGCGCCTGGGGGAGGGGCCGACCTGCCTCTCCCAGACGCCCTCTTCCTCGTGGGGAGAGGCCCGCAGGGGTGGGGCCCCGGGTCTCACTAATGAAAAGGCCCCAGTCACCCAGCAGGTGCCACCAGCCGCAGGGACAGAGCGGAGTCCACTCAGTGCAGGGCCACGCAGATGAGAGCATGTGCTTCTGTACAGCAGGACTCGTTCCTCCAAATGGCTCTCCTGCATAAACACTGACTTTCACTTCAGAGTTAGTTCTGGCTTCTCGTCACTAGATGCATTGGGTTTTTGCTTATGTTTATTTTACTGTCAGCATTTCCTTCCCATACCCAGCCTCCACTTGCCTGTTCTCTCCTCCCGTTTAAACGTGCGGCCCGGCCGGCGGGCCAAGATGCTGTGTAGCGTGAGCACCCCCCATGCCGGGCTCCTGCCACAGTGTGTGCCCACGATGACCTCGCAGGCCCGCTGGGCGCATCTGCCTGCGGATGGGAATGTGGGCTCCTGCTGGGCCAGCGAGAGGCTCCCCTACCCCTCCGCACCCTCTGACTGCTGCCGGCCCCTCCCAGTCTGCCAGCCGTTGGGATGTTATTGGAGTTGGGTCCAAGGGTTAGAGTCCCTTGAGCTGTCACACAGGCCACTCCTGGCTGTGCCTGCAGGGCTCCCGCCTAGTCCTCAGACCTGAATAAAGGGTTTGTGCCTTTAGAAGTCTCAGTGCCTTGAAGTGATTTGGGAAGACACACCAGCATCACACCCTGAGGGTGCACTAGCTCCGCCAGCTCCTCGTCCCCAGCCTCAATCTTATTTTTAAAATATATTTTTATTGATGTCAGAGAGGAAGGGGGAGAGAGAGAAACATCAAGGATGACAGAATCATGGATCACTGCCTTCTGCACGCCCCCTACTGGGGATCGAGCCCACAACCCGAGCCTGTGTCCTTGACCAGAATCGAACCCAGGACCCTTCCATCTGTAGGCTGATGCTCTATCCACTGAGCCCTCATTTAATTCTTCAGCTGCCATTTTTGAGTACCTACAATATGCCAGATGCTGCAGGAAAACAGCTGTGAGCAGAGCACGTGGCCTGGGGGGAAACACCAGTGGACCTGGGATCACAGAAGGCCTGCAGGCCAGGCCCCTCCCGCCTAAACAACTGGCAGCGCTTTGCGTGGCCTGCTGCTCCGCCGGGGGTGAGAGCAGGACACAAGCCACAGAAGCACCCTGTGGAAAAACAAGAATTAGCCACATTTCAGAGGAGGAGCCTGAGGCTCAGCAAGGGACCCTCGTATGTAGGGAGCGGGTTGAGGCCGGAAGCAGCTCTGCCGACAGCCCAGCCTTCGCTGGCCCTGCGCGCGCTGTACGCTCAGGAGTGCTCCCTGGGCGCCCACCTCACCTCGGGTCAGCGAAGGCCTCCCAGGCCCAGAGGAGGAGGCCCGTGAGCGGGGGGACAGCGGGGACAGCCTGGGGAAGGCAGCGAGCAGGCCTCGCCAAGCAGGGACCCTCGGAGAGGAGGCCCGGGTCCGGCAGGTGAGCCTGTGCGGGGTCGTGGGAGAAGAGCGGGCCTAGAAGAAGCACCGAAACCCTGGTTCCCAAAGGGTCCACCCGGGCAGAGCCCGAGCCTCGGGAGGGGCAGCTCCCCGGGAGGCAGCGTCCACGGCTGGGCCACGGCACCTGTCCGTCCCCAGGAGCACGGGTCCTGGCAGCCGGGAGGCCGTGGGGGTGGAGCAGCCGCTGCGGTTGAGGCGCGGTAGGGACATGAGGAAGGGGCGCCCCTGGCACCCCTATTTTCCTAAAGAAGTGGTTTCCCCCTCGTGGGGCCTTTTTCTGAGAATGTGGTTTCCCCGGACCCAGCTGGGCCCAGCAGCCAGTCCCTGCCCGGCCGGGTGGCTCAGTGGTTGAGCGTGGACTTAAGAAGCAGGAGGTCACAGATTCCCAGTCAGGGCACAGGCCCGGGTTGCAGGCTCCATCCCCAGGGGGCACGTGCAGGAGGCAGCCGATCCATGGTTCTCTCTCATCATGGATGTTTCTCTCTCTCTCCCTCTCCCTTCCTCTCAGAAATCAATAACTTTTTTTTTTTAAAGCACACAAATGTGCCCTCTCGGACCTATTTAGGCTAATCCTCTCATCCCAGGGACACAGGCTTCTCTGTGTTTCTTCTTGGAAAGGGAAGGCCCCAGGCACCGGAGGACAGCCAGGGTGCGCACACTGGGAGTGCCGGCTCGGCTGGTGTGACTGGAGGAGTGGGCATGCCAGGAGCCGGGGAGTCCTGTCCCACCAGAAACGTGGCTGCTGGGAGGGGACAGCATGAGGGAGACCCTGGTGGAGGCAGGGAGCCTCCCAAAGCTCCCGGGGGAAATGAAGGCTCTAGCTCAGCCCAGACGAATGAGTGCAGCCCTGAGCTAAGCCTGCGCCTGCAGCTTCAGCAGAGGTCAGAGCGGGCTGGAGACCAGCCACCCCACCGGACCAGGCAGCCACGGGGGTGGGGGCGGGGGGAGATTACGGGGTCCCCCTGCAGACCTAACCTCTCCCCTCCCCCCAGCTCTGCCGCCGCCTCAGCCAATTTCTCTCTGGGGGAGAAGCAAACCAGACCTGGGCCAGGCCGACAGCAGGGAGGCTGGGTGGCGGGTGCCAGGAGGACCTCCTGCAGGAGAGGAGAATGTGGCTGTTTGGGAGGAAGAGCTTAAGGAGCATCGCCCGATGCCGAAACCGGTTTGGCTCAGTGGATAGAGCGTCGGCCTGCGGACTGAAGGGTCCCGGGTTCGATTCCGGTCAAGGGCATGTACACCTGGGTTGCGGGCACATCCCCAGTGGGAGATATGCAGGAGGCAGCTGATCGATGTTTCTCTCTCATCGATGTTTCTAACTCTCTATCTCTCTCCCTTCCTCTCTGTAAAAAATCAATAAAATATATTAAAAAAAAAAAAAGGAGCATCGCCCGGGGCTTATCCCTGGGAGGGCCGCGGACAGCGGACAGCGCACCCCCCAGCCAGAGCGCACACCCGGTGACACTTTTTTTTTTTTTTTTTGGTTAATCCTCATCCGAGGATATTTTTCCATTGATTTTTAGAGGGAATGGAAGGGAGAGGGAGAGACAGAAAGAAACATCGATGTGAGAGACACAGCAATTGGTCGCCTCCTGCACACGCCCCAACCAGGGCCCGGAACCTGCAACCGAGGTGCATGCCCTTGACCGGAATCGAACCCGGGACCCTTCCGTGCGAGGGCCGAAGCTCCTGGCCAGGGATGGGGTGACACTTTTGACCTTCCTGCTACCAGTGTGGGGAGGGGGCAGCCCTGGCTGAGCAAGGCCATGCCCAGCCACACCCGTGGGCCTGGTCAGTCGGTGTCCAAAGCTGGGGTAATGCCTGGTGTCCAGCTGTGTTTCTCCCCCACCCCCCAACTCCCTTTCCTCATGTGTTGTCCCTGGAAGGCTCAGTCCTGCCCTCTGCCACCTGTGACCTGGCCCTTTGGGCCGGGCATGTCCTCTTTGGCAGGAGAGAGAGAGAGAGAGAGAGAGAGAGAGAGAGAGAAAGAGAGAGGTAGGTGTGACCAGGCTTCATGAACATCAAGTGACGCAGACCCGAGAGAAAGCTACTGGGCCCGTTTATTCGGGTCTGGCTGTAGGAGAGGCTCAGGGCTTCCACTCGATGACCTTGATGGCCACCTGGGCCGCCCGCTGCACAGTCTTGCTGGGGTCCTCCACTTCCAGGACTCGCAAGGCGTGCACGTGGGCCCTCAGGACCCTGCGGCCCTCGGGGGCCTCCGCCAGCATGGTGAGGGCCTTGATGGCGTTCAGGCGGGCCTTCTGCAAGGACGAGGCCAGCAGACGCAGCAGCGAGTGGATGGCGTCCGCATCCAGGGCCGCGTACTTCCCTGTGAGTGACCAGCACCAGGCGTTCCCTCGGGGCCTCTGCCCACTTCCTCTCACCACCCCCTCTCCAGGCCTCCCCCAGCCTCCAGCCTGCGTGTCCTCCGGGGAGGCGCTCCCTCCTTTACCCCCACGCAGGCCCCTGCCACCCTTCTGCCTCCAGCCCAGGGCAGGCCCCGTCCTCTCCTGCCCCTCCAGCCCCCTAACTGGCCTCTCCCCTTCCGTCCTGGTGGCTGTCCCTCGACCCCCCCCCCCCCTTACAAGGCAGCACAGTGGCCTCTTAAAAAGGAACATCCAGCCCCGCTGGGCGTGGCTCAGTGGTTGAGCGTCAACCCAGGAACCAAGAGGCCACCAGTTCGATTCCTGGTTGTGGGCTCGATCCCCAGTGTGGGGAGTGCAGAAGGCAAGCCGATCCATGACCCTCTCATCACTGGTGTTTCTCTCTCTCTCTCTCCCTCTCCACTTCTTTCTGAAATAAAAGAAAAGCTGGGCAGGGTAGCCAACATGCTGGCAGGCTGTGGTGACCCCCCACACACACGCCACTCCCACCACCAGGCCCCCACCCGCCCACCTGGACCCCCAGCCCCGGCCGCCTCACCTTCCGTGGTCACCGTGGCGTACATGAGGGCGCCCGCGGCGTTGGCCTTCACCTCCTCCACCGGGTCCCTCAGCAGGTGCACCAGGATGGGGATGACGTCATGCCGCCACATCTGCTTCTTGCCCTCCAGAGGGATGCTGGGCCAGAGAGGGGACAGCTCGGGGGCTTTGCTCGGGTGGAGCAAGGGAGCAGGACCTCGGGCCAGCCGAGGGGACACCAGAGACAAGGCCTTGTACTGGGACCATCTCTGTGGTCGGGTCTGGCCAAGGCCTGGGCCCCAGCATGCAAGGGAGCATTGACGGGAAGTCGATCCTCATTCCTACACCCAGACCATCCGGGAGCCTGGCCGGGGCCGCTAACGGCGAGACCACCCGGAGCCAGGGGGCGACGGAGCCTAGCCCTAAGGTATCACGGGAAGAAACCTGATGAATCCCGGCCCAACACAGAGGAGCAGGACCGGGGTGAGGGGGGAACCACAGGGAGACTCGTTCTGTCTCCCTAAGAAGCCCAGCTGCCAGGACCGAAGCCACGCAAACAGCAGCCACCTCAGGCGAGATGACCTTTTTGGTCACTTGTTAAAATATATATTTGTATTCATTTCGTAGAGGAAGGGAGAAGGAGAGCGAGAGGAACATCCATGATGAGAGAGAATCATGGATCGCTGCCTCCTGCACGCCCCACACTGGGGATCAAGCCCACAACCCGGGCCTGTGCCCTGACCGGGAATCGAACCGTGACCTCCTGATTCACAGGTCACCACTCACCCCCTGAGCCCCGCCGGCCGGGCTGTTTGGTCACTTTCAATCCTGGCATCGCAGGACGCTGTGAGCGTGAAAGTGGTGGATTCCGGGAGAGCCTCAGCCCCCGGGCCTCCGTGGGGAGGGGTCCTGTGCATGGTGAGGTGGGGAGCAGCAGCCCTGGCCCCTCCCCGCCCACTCTGTGCCAGGGGCACCCCTCCCTCCTGCGCTGCAACACCAGGACAGTCTCCCCAGGGACCGACGTGCTGCATGTCTCGGTGCGGGGAGAGGGGGCAGCGCTCCCCGCTGTGAGGCCGGCCAGGGCCGCCCGCCCGCCCGCTCCGTCCGGTCCGCCTCACCTGACCGCCATGAGCGTGCGGGCGGCCTTGCAGCGGATGTTGTCGTTGGGGCTGAGCAGCTTCTCCTTGAGGAAGGGCACCACGCGGCTGTGGAGCGCCTCGGTGGCGTCCTCCTGCAGGCAGGCCGCCAGCGTGTCCAGCAGGATCTCCTGGATGTACTCCTCCTCCCGGTGCAGCTTGCGCACCAGCAAGGGGATCAGGCCGCTGCTGAGGATGCCCTTGGCCCCTGCGGGGACGGAGAGCGCACTGAGGGGCCGCCCTGCCCCCACCACGCCGGGGGCCACGCAGGGGTGAGGCCAGTCCTGCAGGAGGCTGCGGGTGGCAGGCAGGGGTGGGATCCACGAGGCCCCAGAGGACCCGGGAAGGTACCAGCCTTTGGTCACCCTTTTATTAAGATATATATTGTTACTGATTTCAGAGAGTGGAGAGAGAGAGAGAGAAAGAGAGAGAGAGAGAGAGAGAGAGAGAGAAACATCAATGAGGAGAGAGAATCATGGATCAGCTGCCTTCTGCATGCCCCCTACTGGGGATGGAGCTCACAACCCGGGCCTGTGCCCTGACCTCCTGGTTCATAGGTTGATGCTCAGCCACTGAGCCCCGCCGGTCGGGCGAGCCAAGGGTCTGGAAGTGTCCCAAGGAGGGGCTCCACGTGGCGTGGCTGGGGCACTGGTGCCGGGAGAAGCCCGAGGCGGTGGGCCTGCCTCAGGAGGGGCTCAGCCTGGCTCCTTCCAGCCCGAGTCCCTCCTGGGGAATGTCTGCGAAGGCTGCCGGAGGAGGACCCAGAACCGGCCCGGTGGCACCCCTAGGGGCCCCACTCCCACGTGCCCAGAGCAGCACTCAAGGGGTAGTGAGCAGGACGCCACCAGGGGGCACAACCCTTCCCCAGGGCGCAAGGGCGGCTGTCACTGCCGCTCACAGCCCACCGTGCCCTGCCCCCCATCAGCTCCCACCGCAGTCCCACAGAGGCAGCCGCCGGGCAAGCACCTCTCTGCCGCCTCCCCAGCTAAACCTTCTAATTTACTCCAGAGACAAGTAAACAGGTTCATTAGCCTAAAGGTCTCCAGTGCCAATTAGCACCAGGGTTTCCTCTTTGAAGGCATCCCCGGTCCTTTTCTCAAAGGAATGGCAGCCCGGGGTGAGGGGTGCGGTGAGAGGGGTCAGCGGACGGCAGAGCCAGCAGCGCCCGGGCCCGGCCGCTTCTCACTGGGGTGGGGAGCAGCCATTTGTTCGTGGGTCTCAACGCCAGGAAGAGCAGCTTCCTGATTGCTGAGTCCGGGGCTTTTTACGATTTACTAAACACGGATCCAAAAAAAAAGCTTAAGTTGGATCCTCACTGTGTCCAGCTGTGTGACCCTGAACAAGGCGCTGAGCCTCTCTGAGCCTGGCTTCCTCATGCCTATCTGGTGCCGGGGGAGGGTGCGATGCCAACGGGGTAGCAGGTGGGAACGGGCTCTGTGCAAGGACTGTCGCCGTAGGCCCAGGACATCGGGCCCAGCACAGCAACAGTCCCCCGAATTCCACCAACTCGGAGTCCCTGCTGCAAGCAAGAGCCTGCGGGAGGGCGGCGGGGGGGGGGTGGGGGGGGTGGGGGGGGGCGCGGAGTGGATACACAGGCAGAAGCTGTACAGTCCCCGCCCCCCAGGCCGCCTCTCTGGACAGACCCCTGCCCGACGCACCCCGAGGCCTCCTGCTCCTGCTCCTGCTGCGCTTCCCCTGCAGGCCCCGCCCGCAGGCTCCCGACCTGCCCCAGGCCTGGGTCCCTCTCAGCCCAGCTCCCAGTGGAGAGGCCCCAAGTCCACTTTCCAAGAAGGACTCTGCTGGCTGCTGAGGGAGAGGGTCCGGCTGGCACCTGAGCGAGGCTGTGGGGTGGGGGTGGGGGGGGAATTTGTGCATCATCATCATCCGGTCAGGGCTTGACTGTGGCTTCCCGTGCTATAGGGTCTGGCCTTCTAGGGAAACCCAGGGACAGCGACTGCTGCCGGAGCCATGGCGGGGGTGGGGGGGGGTGGGGGGGGGGGTGTGCTTGTGGGGAGGCGGCACACAGGGAGGCGGTCGAAGTCAGAAAGTCGCGATATTGGCCCTGGCCTATTTGGCTCAGTGGATAGAGTGTCGGCCTGTAAACAGAGGGTCCCAGGTTCAATTCCAGTCAAGGGCACGTACCTCACTTGCAGGCTCCTCCCCAGCCCGGGGCCTTGGTCGGGGCACATGTAGGAGGCAACCCATCGACGTGTTTCTCCCACATCGATATTTCGCTCTGACTTTCCCTCTCTCTTCCACTCTTAAAAAATCAATGGAAACATATCCTCGGGAGAGGATTAAAACAAATAAATAAAGTTGTGGTACTGGAGGTCGTCACCACCCATGCTCCCCACCTGGATGAGGAAACCGAGGCCCAGAGAGGCAACTCACGTGCCCAAGGCCACACAGCGGCCGGGCCAGGCCGGGCCCCCGGCTCCCCGGGCCTCCTTCCTCGGGCATTCGTCTTGGGCCTCCGCCTGCAGAATGCTGAGCATGGGGACCGGTTCGTTTTGAGACGGAGGGAGAAAATTAAAAATAAAATGCGTGCCGTGTGTGCCTCGCTGCTCGTTCACTTAGCTGCTTCTCAGCTAAAAGGAGAGTCGGGCCTGGCTATTTATAACTAACCCAGATCCGCAAAGGCATGTTCAAATGTGTGTGTGTGGGGGGGGGGGGGGTGCAGAGACCCCGGGGAAACAAACTGGAGAGGCCCAGCTGGCCCCCCACAGCCTGAGAACAGGCCGGCAGGGGTTGGGGGGACAGGACAGGTGGGCCACGCAGCCACGTCCGCCAGCAGGGGACCATCACCAGAGGCCCGTAGGCCGCAAGCCACCACCGCCCACCCCTGGGGGAGTGGGGAGACAGGTGGAGCGTCCGCGAGGACCTGTCCTTACAACACAGGTTGCCACGTGTGTAGATGAGGAATTCCAGGGTCCCGGGGACCTGGATGGGCAGGGAGGGAGGCTCGGGGAGCTGGGCCTCGGCGGGCGGAAGGGTGAGGGCACGAGCCACCAGTGTTTGGGGAGGCCCTGGTTCAGCCTGGCTGGGTACGTTCAGCGGCTGATGAGCCAGAAAGCTCCGCCGGGATTGGGGGTCACCACGTCCACAGGTGGACCCCCACTTCGGTTGTGGTTTGGGCATTTCCTGGGGGAGGGGTTCCTGCTGCCCCCGCGGGCTCTCAGCCCGCTGCCCCTGCTGGGTTGGCGAGATGCCGCCAGGTGGGTTCGCCACCAGGGCCCTACCCCTCTTCCCACCAGAGCCCCGGCTGTTGTCTCTGGTCCTGTTGTCCTGGCAGTAAGGACTCACCACGGAGCGCTGGCCCTGCCTGGGGACCCCACATCTGTGCCAGCACCCTGGGCCCACCTCGACTCACAGTGACTCGCCTTGTATGGCCCCCCTGCTCTGAACCCCTGGCACACCGCCCCCACCCCTGTGCCTGCCGTGGCTCCTGGGGACCCTTCTCCGTCTTCGGCTTACTCAGCCTCGCTCCCCAAGGCACGGGACATGGCTCCCCATGTCTTCCTTCTCGAGACACGCCCTGCCCAGGGCTCTGGGGCCCTTCACACCCTGTTTCCTGGCCTCCTCTCCAGCTGCTCCTCCAACCGCGTAGCCAGCGCCACCCCTTCCTCCGGCACCTCCTACGGCCCCCTGATGTCTCTGCTTTATTTTCTCGGGACTGACTACTTGTCATCTTTGTCCTCTGGTTCTGCATGTTAGGACAACTCACACGATGGGAGCATGCCTGCTGTAAATGTAAAACAAAATATTGTCTTCCTCCCTCTCAAATTTAAAAAAACTAACCAGAGCCCGGCTGGCACAGCTCGGTGGTTGAGCATCGATCCACGAACCAGGAGGTCAGTGCACAGGCCCGGGTTGCAGGCTCGATCCCCAGTGTGGGACGTGCAGGAGGCAGTCGATCCATGATTCTCTCCCCTCATTGATGCATCTCTCTCTCCCTCTCCCTTCCTCTCTGAAATCAATATATATATATTTAAACTAACCTTAAAACTCTCCAGTGGGTCTCAGGCCAATGCCCCCAATTCTACACACGGGCCACCCGACTGGCATGACTGTGCCAGCCCCACCGCAGCCTAGTGTTAGCACATCCTCACACTCACTGGTCCTCTCTGGGGTCCGCCAGGCCTCACGCCCCTCCATGCCCAGTGCCTTCCCCACCTTGGAACATGCTTCTCTCCTGCCCCCAGTCACGGGCCACTGCCCCTCCTGCTGTCCCACTGCCCAGTGCTTCCCCGGCCACAGGCCCCCAGGCCCCTGGTGGGTCTTCGCTATCAAGCCCCAAACAACTGTCATGGTGGATTATGTCCTGCTGTCCCCCTCTGCCCCGCAGACAGGGGGGTCTAGCAGGCAGGGCTGGGTCTGTCAAAACCCTAGACTTGTGCCTGGTGCAGAGGCCATCAATAAGGGCTGCCATGTGAAGGAATTCCACCGCAGAGGAATCACACCAGAGAGGTCACGGGATGATGCTGATGCCACGGTCGGTGTCCAGCGGGCAGAGCCAGATGCCCGCCTCTGTCTCCTGGCCACAGACCTGGGCTGGGGCCAACACCCCATCTACCTCTGCCAGCGGTCAGCGCCAGTGCTCCCATGCCCACGAGTGGGTGCTCCTTGTAATATGACCATGACGGCGACAAGGTCAGAGTTGGCTTGGAGCGCCTGCATTTCACCAGCGATGCTCTAGGAGGGACAAAGCTCCGCTAGGATGGTGGAGAGAAGACAGCATTTAATTTAAGCACAGGAGTGGGGCGGGGGGGACTCCTGGCGCTGAGGCCCACAGATGGGCTCTCGGACACTGAACACAGAACTGGGCAGGCTGCCCTCGGGGGCATTTGCTGAGCAGCATTCCGTGCCTTCTGCACGGGGACCCCGGCCCTCACTGGGCTGGCTCCCTCCCACCGCTCTGGTGGGAGGGGGAGGGGGGACACTTCTGGGCCCTTCTCCCTCCCCGCCCTTCCGAGGCAATCCATCTTCCGTGGTCAGAACTGCCAGGGGCCCTGAAGAGCTGGGTGGGCAAGCAAAGACGACTGAGCCCATCGCTGCACAAGCCTCGCGGGCGCAAACCTTCAGGATGTGCACGCACCTTCCACACATTCTAGCGGGTTGTGGCAACAAGTCAGGGAAGCGGGCGCCACTAGCTCCACTTTGTAAACCGGGCCCTGATAGGTCAGTCGGTGGCCCAAGGTCGCGGAGCTCAGCAAAGGCCAAGCTGAGTGTGGATTGGGGCCGGCGCGGGGCAGGGGCCATCGGCCGCTCCCAGGCTCGGGCTCCCGATCCGCTAGAAGCAGGGCCCCTGGGTGGGCGCCTCGGGGCAGCCGGGTCCCAGGGATGCCGGCGCCCGCAGCGTGGACTGGGTGGTGGCGCGCGCCCAGCTGCGGCCCCGCCCCTTCCGGCCGCCATTGGGCCGCGGAGGCGTCCATCAGCCGCTCGTACCCAATGAGCAGCGACCCAACGCTGCTGGCGGGGCGGCGGCGCCCGGCGCGTGGTCAGCGGCGGGCGCGCGGCACCCCCGCCCGCGGTTGCCTGGCAACGCGCTGCGCTCGCGGCTCCGCCCCCTGCCGGCGGCGGCGGCAGCGCGGGGCGGGCGGACCCGCGGGCGGCGGGCGGCGCGGGAGAGCGGGCGGGCGGAGGGAGCCAGGGCGGCCGGAGTGTGTGCGCCGCCCGCGGTCCGATCACGTCCCCGCGCGGGCGCTGCCACCCGCGTCGTGCGGATCGAGGGCGCCACGGCCCGCGCTCACCACCCCGCCCGCCCGCGCCGCCCGGAGCAGCTCGGCGGATGCTCGGTGCTGCGGCCCAGAGGTGAGTGAGTGGACCCGTGGCCCGCGAGTGCGGCTCAGCCTCGGGGGGCCGGGGGCGCGGCCGGGGCATCCACCCCACCCCCACCCGGGGCCCCGCCCGGGCCTTTGTGCCGTGGATCCGCCCGGGGCTGGGGGTGCCCGGTACGGAGCCTGGGATGCCCGGCTGGGGTGGGGGGCGACGAGGGCGGGGATGCCAGGGCGGTGGCCAGGGGGTGGCCGCGGGCCCAGCAGGTGCTGGGGACGGGGTACCTCCAGGCCGGGGAGCCGACGGGAGGGGGCGGCTGCGGGCCGGGATGGTGGACAGCGGCCGCGGGAGATGCCGCGCCGCCCACCCGCCCGCCAGCAGCCGCTGGTGCGGAGCAGGGGCCCGGCGACCTGCGGGCGCGGCGCTGAGGCTGGGTCTCCCTTTCGGGGGAGCGGGGAGGCGGCGACCGGGGCGGCGGGTGCGCCAACGCGGGGCCTCGGCGGAGACGTAGGAGAGGGCCCCGGAGGCCTGGGCCGGAGCGCGGATGGCTCTCGGCTCTCGGCGATCGCTCTTGCAGCGAGCAGGTTGCTCCGAGGCATTCAAACGAGCAAGAGGAGTATCGACCCGCTGCGATTTTTGCTACGTTCCTGGCTCAATATTTTTTTTCCCTTAAAAGGCGGTGGGGGTGTTTCGGGGGAGGGGTGCGAGCGCCTCGGGGCTGGGGCTCGCGATCCTGCGGGAGAGCCGAGGGGGCTCTGCCTTCAGGGCTGCGCTGCGCCCCTGGGTGATGGCAGGAGCCCGCCTGGGCCTGGAACCGGGGCTCTCGGTGACCGGGATGGAAAGGCAGCCGCGTCTGAGGATGCAGGGACCCGCCTGGTGCCTGGTAGGGAAGTTGGCCGCGCTTCAGGAGACAGCCCAGCCCCTGGCCGGCTTTTTTTTCTGCCCAAGTGATTGCCCTGCCCTGGGGACCGAGTCCCGCTGCCCTGGCTCTGTCTGGAGGTGGCTCCGTGGCCAAATTCGATTAAGCAAATATTTACTGAGCTTTTGCTGCCCCCCCCCCCCCCCGGGCCTGACGCTGGGGTACGAGTGGACTGGCCTGCCCTCCAGGGACTGACTCACCACCCCACGGGGGAGCAGTGTCTTTGCTCAGATAACCCCAACCCTGAGTGTGGGTTTGGGGGGGTCTCAGGAGGGGACCTCAAAGAGGTGATCCAGGCGGGGGTCAGACAGGCCTGTGGACAAAGTGGCATTTGAACTGGAGCTTGAAGGGCACGGGCACAGTTGGGGTGGGCATTGCAGGCAGAGGGGGGAACGCGGACCAGGGCACAGGAGCTGGGGCAGTCGGGTCTGTGGGGCGCAGAGGGAGTGCTTGGGGAGCCCTAGGTGTGGCCGGAGAGGTGGGGGGGGGCCGCGCAGGGGCCGAGGGAGCTGGGGTGAGAGCCACCCCATTGCTTGTCCGCTGTGGCTCTGTCTGTGAGAGCCGGGGTCCCCCCATCTGTCAAAGGGGGCGGCTAGCTGTGTACTCCAGGAGCTGGCGCGAGCCCAGGGCAGAGCTGGAAAGGCCTGGGGGAGCTCCTAGCAGCCTGGGGCTACCTTTCCAGGCACCTCGGCCCTTGGGCAAGGCCTGGGAACCGGGTAACCACCCACCTGGCCCCCCCTCCCAGCCAGGATGGAGGGTGGTGTTTAGCTGTTGTCCCTCCGGGGCGTGGACATCAGGGAGCAGTAGCCGTGGAGGCCTGGGAGTCTCCGAGCCGGGGCTGTGGCTCGGGAGGGCCTGGCCACGCTCGCTCGCCCGCCCGTGCTCAGAGGAGTGGTGTGCCTTCAGCCACGAGACACGGGTGTCTGGTTTAAAACTCTCCTGCGTTCCGCTCGCTCAGACCTGGTCTGCTGAGACGGGGGGTGAATAAGTCATGCCCCCTCCCCCCCAGAAGGCCAGGTCACCTCTGCCCTCCGCCTGTGTGCTCTCTGGCTCCCAGACCCACCCCAGACCCCCCCCCCCCTCCACACACACTTTCAGCTTTGGGGGGAGGCCCAGGGGGCTGTGGTGAGAACACACAGCCCAGCTGCCCATTGGGGGGCTTCCCTCTGTGCCTGTGGCTCGCTCTGGGGGGCCTGCCAGGGTCTCTAAATTTGGGACACAGGGAATACATTCCTCCCTCTGTCCCAGCTGCTCAGCGCTTCTGTCTCCTGGGGTCCCAGGAGGGAAATCGCCGTGGTCTGGTTCTCGGGAGCTTTTAGGGCGATGCCGGGCACTCCAGGTACCCGGGTGGGGTGGGCTTGGGGAGACGGCCCAGGGTCCCTGCAGAGAGGCCAGTGGGAGGGGGCGCCCAGTCGCAGGGAAGGCAGGCCAGGCTCGGGGTGTGGCCTCGGCGTGGTTGGGTTGTGGGTACCTGCGATGACAGCGCTCCGGCCTTACCCCCGGGTGTGAGGACGAGGCAGCCTGTGCTGCCCCACACCAGCCCGCAGATCTGAAACCCGGTGCCCTAAGGGCATTCTCGCTGCAGCTGACCAGGGGGCGCAGGAACTCTGAAGGAGGCAGATTAGCCGCTGCCCCAGGAAGGAAACCTGGGGAGCCCAGTTCCCCGAGGCAGTCCTTGGAGCACAGGCTGGGCAGGAAGGAGGGCGAAGGAAATGGACAGGCATTGGGCAGCCGCTGTATCAGCCCCAGGCAGCAGCCTAAGGGCGGCCTGACACAGCTTGTGCAGATGGGCAGGGCCGCTGGGCAGGCGGGGGGAGGGCCCAGCTCCCCGCAGGGTCGGGCGGGGAGGGCAGAGCTCCAGGTGAGGCGCAGACCTGGGTCAGGACCTGGCCCGTCCCTGTCCTCTGAGCCACCTTGTCCTCACCCATAAACAGAGCCAAAGTCCCTGCACAGGCCCCCACTTCCCCAGCACAGGTTCCCCCCCCCCCCGCCCCCCTCAGATTTGGCCCCGTGAACTCACAGGGACTGTCTGCCGGGCCTGGGAGGAGACTGACGCCCTCACAGGCTGTTCATTCAGTCGTTCCTCCGGCTAATATTTACCGCACCTGCCAAGGGCTGGGCCCTGTGCCAGGCACAGGGACACGCGGAGCAGAACCGACGCGGCGTCCACTCTGTGCACCCACATCAGACAGGAGGCCGGCCCAGCACGTGGGTAACTGAATGCGGGGAAGGATGGGCGTCCGCGCAGGGCCGTGGCGGAGCCATGGGCGAGGCGGGTGACTGACAGAAGAGCCCCAGGAGAGGGGATGGCAGGTGCGAACGCACGCACGGGGCCCCACGGGAAGTCCACGTGGCTGCAGCCCAGGAGGGGGGAGGGGCTGCGGAGCAGGTCAGGGAGGGCTCTGCAGGCCCCAGGGAAGCTGGAAGCCCTGCGGCTTTGGAACAGACACTTGAGCTCATTTCACTTTCAAAAGACCCGCCTGGCTGCTGGGCGCGGGGGCCAGGCCGGAAGGCAGTGAGGGGCTGTTGTGGCATTTGGGGTGAGGGGGCTGCTGACCAGGGGGGCATTCAGTGGGACCTGCTGCTGGAGAGGCGGCGAGAAGAGCTCAGAGAGGTCGGGGCTGGCATTGGGGAGCGGACGGGGCAGACTCAGCTGGAGGGGCAGGGCCCCGGGCGTCGTTCAGACCCTGCAGGACATGGTGCACGTGGCGGTCAGAGGGGAGAGTCTGGGAGGGACAGGAACCTGGAGTCTGGCGCCAAGTGTGTGGGAAGCCAGGGGCCGGCCGAGGTCAGGTGGGGATGGAGGGCAGGTGGGGCCAGGAGGCGGGGCCAGGCCTCGAGGCCTCCACTGCCCCCCCTGTGAGCTGAGAAGGTTCTCCAGACCGGAGACTGGGGAGGACTGACGAGCAAGGGAGACGGGAGCGCAGTGCAGAGGCCACGCCTGGGTCTGTCTGCCCCGGAGGGTGGGTTCCGCACAGACACCACGCGGACACGGGGTTCATGGCGACTTGTAACATGGCCAGGACAGGCCGCATAATGTGTAGGGCCCTCGCTAAAAATTATGAAGCACCGGGGCCGGTGTGGCTCAGTGGCTGAGCGTCGACCTGTGAACCAGGAGGTCAGGGTTCGATTCCCGGTCAGGGCACAGGCCCAGGTTGCAGGCTCGATCCCCAGTGTGGGGCGTGCAGGAGGCAGCCGATCCATGATTCTCTCTCACCATTGATGTTTCTCTCTCTCCCTCTCCCTTTCTCAATAAAAATATATATATATTTTTAAATGATGAAGCATTTCAGGACAGTGAGAGCAGAGCATTGCCCCAGGCGCGGGGCCCTGGTGGTGGCGGCTGCGAGGACGGTGCCATCACCCTCTGTCCCTCCATCTGCCTCCCTCGGGCTGGTGGACTGTGTGTGGCACTTGGGGCCACTGGGGTTGGTCAGAGCCACCTTCCGAGCCCCACCCCCGCCTCCTGAATGTGGTTTCTCCCCCCTCTGCCCCTTGACCCCCCGCAGCCTCTGGCGGGAGCCACAGGCCTTCGCGCCCTGTGGTCAGGCCCCGGGCAGGCGCAGTGGGCAGCCTCACCCAACAATGGCTTCCTTGCGTTCGTCTCTTTTCAGAGGAGCCTGCGACATCACAGAGCTCTGAGTTGTCTGCTTCTAAACGAGGGTGGAACTCTCTTAGAGACATCCCTGGAGGATCCACCAAAAAGTGCTACGAAGCGAGGCTGTTAAAACCATGGTGCAGGGAGGGTCTTTTTTTATTTAATTTTTTAAAATTGATTTCAGAGGAAGGCAGAGGGGAAAAGGAGACAGAAACATCAGTGATGAGAGGGAGTCATTGATCAGCTGCCTCCTGCACATCCCCCGCTGGGGATCGAACCCACAACCCGGGCATGTGCCCTGACCGGAATCAAACCCTGACCTCCTGGTTCATAGGTCAACGCACAGCCACTGAGCCACACTGGCCGGGCCGGGAGGGTCTTTACAAACCGCGTCAGGCCCCACACTCCTTCCAGGAGCCTCTAAGCCAGTGGTTCTCAACCTTCCTAATGCCGCGACCCTTTAATACAGTTCCTCATGTTGTGGTGACCCCCAACCATAACATTATTTTCGTTGCTACTTTATAACTGTAATGTTGCTACTGTTATGAATCGTCATGTAAATATCTGATATGCAGGATGTACTTTCATTGTTACAAATTGAACATAATTAAAGCATAGTGATCAATCACAAAAACATTATGTAATTATAGATGTGTTTTCCGATGGTCTTAGGCGACCCCTGTGAAAGGGTCGTTCGACCCCCAAAGGGGTCGAGACCCGCAGGTTGAGAACCGCTGCTCTAAGCAGAAACCCGCCCGGTGTCTCCCCGAGGGCCTGTCCTGGGTGGTGGTCGGAGCAGACCCTCCAGGAAGGGACCCTGCCCACTGAGCACCCCCAGCCCTGGCGGGGTGGGGGCTGACCTCCCCCCGAGGCCTGCCCCCGAGTCATGGAGGTCACGGCCGAGTTGAGTGGAGGAGAGAGGGCCCCAGTGCACCGTCCCCCGGAGCCCAAGTGCACGCCCAGGCGTTCTCGGGGAGCACGGTGGACTGCTGGGTTACGGGGGGCAGGAGCCTTTCGGTGGGGCTGGGGGACACAGAAGCTCACTTTACCCTCCACAGCCAGCTCTGCCAGGAGGGGCTGTCTCACCTCCATTTTCCCCTCCCAGTTAAGGGGACCGAGACCTGGGGAGACAGGGGCTTTCCCGAGTGGGTGACCGGCTGGGCCCCGGGCAAGGTGCACAGCCCGGGTGGCCCCCCTCCCTCAGGGGCCTGCCCGACGGGTTCACTCCTGAGCCAGAGGCAGGCGGGCTGCCTGACGGGTTCTCACGCTGGTACCACAGGCCCAGGTCCCGGCATCCGGGATTGGATGCCTCGGGCTGACGCCGGGCCCCTCAGTGACATGGAATGACTTGGTGGGGCCTTGGCCAGACTCAGGGATCCACATAGTGGGGACGTATAGAGGCACGTCCATGGAAAAGAAGATCCTGGCGGGGAAAGGACCGCTGCCCACGGGAGCCTGTGATGGTGGGATGGCCTTTCCCAGTGGCCTCTGCACCCAAGAGCAGCTCGGCCGGGCAGCTCAGTGCGGGGGACAGGGCGCTGGATGGACAGTCGGGAGCCCTGGGTTCTAGTCCCGGCCCTGCCTGTGCCGCTGGTGCTGGCGCATCGTCCTCTCCACTCTCTGGACCTCAGCGTCCTCTTTCCATTGGTCCCGGTCAAGGGTGCAGACGGTTTTCGCTTCTTATACCGACTCTGGGGCGGCTGCCCAGCGCACAGCGTGGAGAAGGGTCTGCGGCTGCGCTGTGGCTCAGAAGGAAGGCAGTCATGGTCGCTGAGCCCTGTCTGCGGGAGGGATCCGAGGCAGGCTTTGGGGGTGTCGCCCGGGACTGGCCACCCCTGCCACGCCCTCAGCCTTGCCCAGCAGCTTCCGCTCATCCTTCATCTCCCTTTACGTGGCCCATCTCTCAGGACACGCACCCTGACCCCAGGTTAGGGGAGGACCCGACGTCCTCCTCCGTGCTCCCCAGCGGCATCACGAGTCTGACTGGGTCATTGTGAACTGTCTGTGCCCAGGCTGAGGGAGGGAGCCTGGGCCCAGCTCGGCCCCGCACAGAGGCACCTGCGGATCGGTCGGGAGACCAGATGCCCACAGAAACCTGCTCCCCTAACCTGTGCGGCTTAGGCTCTCGGCGTCGTAGGAGGGGACAGCACAGGAGGAGGGAGGGGGTGACCAAGGCCATGGGCAGGGTGGAGCGGTGGGGAGGGGGCCAGGCTGGGGACGGGGCCGTCTCCACATGAGGAACCGGCTCTGAGGCCATCCACCGCCGAGCTGACTAAGGACCTGGCCGGGTGCCTGCCCCTCCCCTGCCCACCTCTTTGTGGCACCACCTCTGACCCCAGCTGCCCCAGTTGTGTGTGACCTCTGGCCTGCCCAACCCATCCCCTCTGGCTTCCTGTGGCCCCATGAGGTGACCACCAGCTGGCCTGCTCCCCGTCCCTGTCAGTGCGTGTGGCTTCGGTAGCCCTGTCCCTGGGCTGGGCTCCAGCGCGGCCGCCCCCCTCCCCCCACCCTGCTCACAGCCTTCCGTTACTTCCGATGTGCTGTGCAAACATATTTCTCGATAAAATGCTGGGAAGAAAAATAGAGTGTTGCCTCCATTATCCAATTTCTGATTAATCAAACTCTCTTTGTCCTCTGCCAAAATCTATTCATTTCCCTTAAACACTGGGCGAGCGCCAAGCATCGATTCCCTCTGTGATAGCACCACCCACACAGGCCCATCCCCGCCCCGCCCTGCCCTGCGGCGGGGAGGAGGGGCCCTGGTACCCCAACACCACCCGCCTCTTCCAGGAACCCCGGCAGCCTCGCCGCACGCACCATCTCTGCTCCAGCTCTGGGTGCGAGGGCTGGTCTTGGTCACTACGGGGCCTCGGTCTCCAGGGGTGTCAGCCTTCTCTTGCTGGCTATTCCGGGGCTCTCCCGGGGCAGGACGAGGGGTGGAGGACCGAGCAGGTGTGAAAGGTGCAGCCACTGTGGCGGCCAGGACAAGCCGAAGGGGAGCTGCAGCCCAGGCTGGGGGGCGGGGGGGCAGTGTCCCTGGCAGAGGAGGCTGGAGCTGGGCGGGAAGGGTGAGGGCGGGGCTGGTAAACGGGCCTCGGGGTGGGGGTAGGGCACGCATTCAGTGGCAGCAACCGAAGCCCAGTCCTAACGGGTTCACCAGATGAAGGACACCCTGGCTGGGGGCTGGGGGCTGGGGGCCGGGGGCTGGGGGCCGGGGCCGGGCAATATCCAAGTTTGCTCAGGCCGGGCGAGAGGCGCCTGCACATTTGCCGTGCCCATCTGGTTAAAGCAGAGGCCCCGCCCAGTCCAGGGGCCTGGTGGATCGCCACGAGCACCTTCGCTATGGAAACCAGGGAACCAGGTCCCCCCCCCCCCCCCAGCCAGGGGTCCTCCATTGGCTCGTAGTGGAGGCGCACCTCCCCGTGCAGGGTGCCTCCCTCCCCTTGGACGCGGAACCTTCTGCTTTCTTTCTTTCTCTCCTCCTGGCCTGATTTCCTCCTGAGTCACTGTTCCCAGGCGATGCTATCACGGCTCGTCTGGGCAGCCTTGGCGGCTGTGGACACGTGGTGGAGGGCACCCAGAGCCTCGGGACTGTGGGGGCCACAGGGGAGCCTCCAGCATCTGCAGCAGCACCCCAGGGCAGAGGCACCCAGAGCCTCGGGACTGTGGGGGCCACAGGGGAGCCTCCGGCATCTGCAGCAGCACCCCAGGGCGGAGGCTGCCTCGCCCAGGCAGAGCCGTCCACTGAGGCCTGATCCGTCTCCCATCTCCTCGGACTCCGGCTCTAAAAGAGGGCGGAGAGGCAGTGGGCTGCTTTCAGGGGACCTGCTCTGGGTTTAGTGCCAGGCCAGGCAGGCAGGTTGGGGCCTGGATAAGCTGACCCAGTGGCCGGGGCCCCGGTGGCCGTGAGCGGCTGCAAAGAACCCACACACAGTCACATGTCCCCAGGCCCCTTTCCGCTGGCGCAGGCAGTAGCATCTCATATGCACAAGCTACCGTTTTTCCAAATATTTGCAGAAACTGATCAATGCAGAGCCATCTACAAGCCTTACAGAGCCCGGCCAGCGTGGCTCAGGGGTTGAGCGTCAACCTGTGTATGAATCAGGAGGTCACGGTTGGATTCCCGGTCGGGGCACATGCCCGGGTTGCGGGCTCGATCCCAGTGTGGGGCGTGCAGGAGGCAGCTGATCCATGATCCTCTCTCATCATGGATGTTTCTCTCTCCCTCTCCCTGCCTCTCTGAAATCGATAAAAATATTAAAAATAAATAAATAAACGCCTTACAGAAATCCTGGCGCTCAGAAACCCTCTGCCGCTGTCCCCAGTGCTCGCTGGGCGAGTGGGTGCCCGCCTTCTCCCGTGGCGCACGGGCCGTGACACTGCAGCTGACTGTCCCAGGACAGCGGGCGTCCCGTGCCGGGCACTTGGGCCCCCTCCCCTTTGGCAGTGGTGTGTGCCCCACACCTGTGTGCGTCATGGCCGTGTCATTGTGATTGTCCCGGAGCGTCCTGTAAACGGTGCCATGTGAGCGCGGGAAGGGCTGCCGTGGACACGCGGCGGCTCCGAAAGCCTCGGTGGGGCCGAGGCGGGGTTGGTGTGGGCAAGGCCGCGTGGGAGTGGGGGCGGGGAGTCCTGACAGCGACGCCTCAGTCCCGGTCACTTTGCCACCTCACCCCTGTGCGAATGTCGCTGTCCGTCACACCTGGTGGCTGGGGGGTAACAGAACGGGGGCGGCAGCTCCAGTCGCTGCTGGGCTCTGAGAGGCGGTCCCGGCTGCCAAAACGGGCAGATGCGCGCACGCCTCTGTCTCAGGTTAACGTGAACTATTAGAGATGAGAAATACCGCCATTTCTATGACGCTTTGCACGGTCCTGCGTGCCTCCCCCGCCCCAGGGACTGGAGTGGGCAGGATGGGGTTTGGGGCGGGGCACGAGCTAACTGGGAAGGGAGGGGCAGGGAGGGCTGCCCGGATGGTGGGAGGCGGAGAGGAGGGGTGGGCAGGAGGAGGGCTCAAGAGGACACCCCCCCCCCCCCCCCCCCCCCGCACCCTAGTGAGACTGAGAAGGTGGGAGGAGGAGCCATCAGCTGGGGGTAGGTGGCGAAAGCACAATAGGCCACACAGTTCGGGGCCCTCAGGGCGCTTGCTTGGCCTTGGGGAGGAGGGTGAATGGACTGGGGCGTCTGGGGAGGGCAGGCACAGGGAGGAGTCCCAGGGGTACCAAGGGCTTGGGAGTGGCCGCAGCGGAGGCTGCCACAGTGGGTCCTCAGCCACAGGCCCCTGGTGGCCCGGTGGGCGAGGTCATGTGCTCAGCAGGGATGCTGGGAGCCTCAGAGCGCCCCGCTGTCTCGCTGTCTCGGTGCCCATCCATCTGTCCTCACATCTTTCACAGCGACTGGCTCAGAAGGAAGGAGAGCCGCAACCAGGGAGCAGAATGGAGGGGGAGGGGGGCCTTACTTCCTCGGAACGTCCCGTCCCCCCCGGCCTTCTAGTCAACCCGCCTCGCCTGCTCCCTCATCTCCAGGCACCGCTCTGACCAGAAATGGCCTCGCGGACTCTGGATGCCCAGACTCGGTCCCTTCCACCCCTGTCCCCCGAGCCCCAGCAGAGCCTGCGCCCGGGCTCAGTTCCCAGAGGGCAGGGAGATGAGCAGACGCGGTGGTGGGTGGGTTGATTGCCCGTGGGATCTGAGGTGGGGGCCTGGGGCTGGGTGGCTGAGCGCTGGGAGAAGCAGCGAGGGTGCCCGGGGGACAGGCCAGTGGAACCGAGCAGCAGGGGCACTGTAGGTCGGGGTGCGGCCCTTTCCTGAGAGAAGGGGTGGCTCTGGCCTGAGGGCAGGGGTGCAGCACTGCACCAGGGCCCGGAGCCCTCGGCCCCACCTCGCTGCCTCTGCCCTGGGGTCCCCCTTGCATGGCCTGGACCCAGGTTCCCTGTGCGCCCTTTGGCACCCCAAGGGCTGGGCAGCCACCAAATCCCATGAGGGGCCCCGAGGCCCCGCTGCGAGCAGCACCCAGCTCCCCCGGAGGGAGGTCATCCTTACTTCTCTCTCAGGCCTTTCCTGGAGGAGGAGGACCCCGTTTGGTGCCTGTGGCGCTCGCCTCCTCCAGCAGGTGTGACCCCAGGTGTTTAACCAACCCCAGCGGCCCCAGGATGGGGTGTGCGGCGGGGGCTGTCGGTTTGGGGGTCACCCCCTGGCAGCCTCTAGGTGCAAAGGCAGGTGGGTGGGCGACTCAGGGAGGCCTGTGAGGAGCCTCCGGGGAGTTCAGGAGCCACAGGCAGAGGAGTCCCAGCTGCTGGGCCCTAGCGGGTCCACACATCTGCATGAGTCCACGTGGTACCCCCGCCGCCTCCTCCCAGGTCCCCTCCCCAGGCAACCTGAGCCCTAACTCCACTGCGCAGCCCATGAGCTCACCTCCCCCAGCGCGCACCACACCGCTGCCCCTCGCGCACCACACCGCTGCCCCTCAGGCACCACACCGCTGCCCCTCGCGCACCACACCGCTGCCCCTCAGGCACCACACCGCTGCCCCTCGCTCACCACACCGCTGCCCCTGCTGACAGCTTCGTGCAGGAGCCTCCCTGCTCCAGAAACGCTGTTCAGTCCCGTCTGCAGGGCACACACCTCGCTCCGGCCTGGCTGCCTCCGCGCAGAGGAGAAGCCAGCGTCCACAGTGACCCCCCTGCCGGCTCCTCCAGCCCCGGCGCCCGCCTGCTCCCTGCCCTCCCTGCCGGGCAGTCCCACCCAGAGGCCCTGGCACGGGCAGGTCCCCCTCCCTGCCCTCCTGCCCACGGTCACCTCTCACCGTCACCGCCTCCCCAGCCCTGCTGCCTCGCACCCTCCCTGGCCCTCGGGTCACAGTGCCTTCCCCCATCACAGTTCATGTGCTGCCTTCGGTCTGACTCCTGCCCCCCTCACCCTCGGAAACTCGGGCACAGGTCTTTGTCTGCTTCGGTCAGCTGTGACCTCCGACCTGCCCATGTGCCACGCTCAGATCCCTGGCCCAGTAAGTAGCGGGGACAATGGGAGGTCCCGCCCCCGCCCCATGCCACTCCCATGGCACCTGCACGCACCCCCTTCCCCCCCGCCCAGGTCAGCTGAGCCACAGAGCTGCCGGGAGAGCCCCGTGTGGGCCCCCAGCGTGTGGGTCTGGGGGTCTGAAGCAAGAGGGTGTCCCCAGCAAGGGGACCACCTCAGCTGTGACTGGGTGCTGCCCCGAGCAGATGGCAGGCTGGACGCAGCTTGGCTGGACGCAGACAGCGGCCACCGCGGCCACCATCTCCCCTTTCCTCCTAAGTTGCCCTGCGGCTACCGGTGTGCACTGGTCAGGGCCTGCTTCTCGGAGCCCAGCCCTGGGCCACCAGGCCGTGGGGCACCTGCTCTCAAAGCACAGCCAGGCCTCCGCGGACAGGGCGGCTCTGGACTCTGGCCTGGAAGGGCAAGGGTCGCCCCCCACGGGGCTCGGCACCCCGCCACGCACAGTGTGGACAATATGGGCCGGATAGGCCTCCGCTGGGGGAAGCCAGGGCCGGTCACCTGCCGCCTCTTTCTCCCACACACGTGGCCTTCGCCCTTTTTTTTCTTTTTTTGGTAGGTCTCCAACAGAACATTTTTTGGTGATAAAATACACATCACATAAAATTTACCATTTTGACCGCGTTTCAGTGTACAGCTGAGAAGGACTAAGTACATTCATAGTGTTGCACAACCCTCACCGCCATCCATCTTCAGAACTTGCTCATCTTCCCAGACTGAAACCCCGTCCCTGTTACACAGCTCCCGGCCCTCCCCCGACTCTCCCCCGGCCCCTCCCGTTCCGCTTTCTGTCTCTGTGAACCCCGTGCCTCCGGGCACCTCGTGTGCGTGGAACCGTGCGTTGTCCGTCCTTTTGTGACGGGCTTGCTTCCCTTGGCGGCTGTCCTCGAGGTTCATCCACGCGTCGCCTGCGTCAGATTCCCCCCCTTTTTAAGGCTGAGTGTTCTTTCCTCGGAAGGATGGGCCCCAGGTTGCGTGTCCGTCCATCGGTCAGTTGCTTCTGCATCTCGGCTGCTGTGGACGCCGCTGCGTCCAAATGGCGCATACAGATCTCTTCCGGACCCGATGGCAGTCCCTTTGGGTCTGTACCCAGAAGGGGAATTGCTGGAGCACATCTGCTAGTTCTATTTTTAATTTTTTGAGGAACCTCCACGCTGTTTTCCACGGCAGCTGCCCCGGGTTCCGTTCCCACCAACAGCGCACCGAGTCCTGAGTCCCGCACACCCTCACCAGCTGCGTTACGTCTGCTGTGTTGACAGTGGCCGTCGGATGGGCGTGAGGGCGTCTGGGGGGGGGGGGGGGAGGTTTGATTGGCATTGCCCTGGAGATTGCTGGTGTCGGGCATGTTCATGCACTTATTGGCCACTTGCTGTCTTCCTTGGAGAAATGCCTGTGTAACGTCTTTGCCTGGTTTTGACTTAGTTGTTGTTGTTGAGTTTTCGGGGTTTTCTGTATATGCTAGGTATTCACCCCTCAGCAAATACATGCCTGGCACACGTTGCCTCCCAGCCTGTGGGTGGCCTTTCACCCGCTGATACTGTGTGTTGATGCACAGGGTTTTTAATTTTCACGAAGTCCAACTCGTCGATTGTCTCCTTTTGTTGCCCGTGTCTTTGGTGTCATGGCCAGGAAATCACCCCCCATCCAATGTCGGCCGCTTTTGCCTGACACTTTCTAAAGGCTTTGACCCACTTGGTCAGTTTTTGTTTATGGTGTTAGGTAAGGGCCTCACCGCTTTTTCTTGTTTATATTTTTATTGATGTCAGAGAGGAAGGGAGAGGGAGAGAGAGAAACATCAACGATGAGAGAGAATCATGGATCAGTTGCCTCCTGCACGCCCCACACTGGGGATCGAGCCCGCAGAACCTGGGCCTGTGCCCTGACCGGGAATCGAACTGAGACCTCCTGGTTCTTGGACCCACGCTGGCAGCTGGCCGAGCGCTGGGCCCTCTTTCCTTGAGCACCGGCTTCAGCAAACTGGGTGCTGCTCCAGGGAGGGGCTTAGTCACTGATTCCCCGAGGGCTCCCTCCCCCTGTCCCCCCCCCTCCATGGGAGGAGACTCACGCTATTCTCTGTATTGGCAGGTGAAGGGCAGATGCCCGAGGCAGGGCGGCCGCAGGGAGCACCCGCGGCCGAGGCCCTGGCGGCAGGCTTTCCAGCCTCGCTCAGCAGCATCGCCACAGCCACCGGGGACCCGAAGGCCACAGCCTAGGCAGAGGCGAGCGGACGGCTTCCCACCGCCAGGAGGACAGGAAATGACTGCTGTGCTTCAGGCCAGGTGGCAGCCCGGGGCGGGGGAGTGTCGCTAGAGGGAGGGCCCCGCCCCTCCCGCAGCCGGAGCGCCATGCCAGCTGCAGAAGAGGCGCTGGGGCAGGGGCTGCAGCGGGGCCCGGCCTCGCCCTGCCACCTGCACTGAGGGCTGCGGGCACACCGCCCGAGTGAGTCTCAGCATCCCGTCCCCTCGGGGCAGAGGGAGAGGCACCCGTCCCGCGCTCCTGTCCGCGCCGCCGCCGCTGCCAGACCATGGGATGTCGGCAAAGCTCGGAGGAGAAAGAGGCGGCACGTCGGTCCCGGCGCATCGACCGGCACCTGCGCTCGGAGAGCCAGCGGCAGCGGCGCGAGATCAAGCTGCTCCTGCTGGGCACCAGCAACTCGGGCAAGAGCACCATCGTCAAGCAGATGAAGATCATCCACAGCGGCGGCTTCAACCTGGAGGCCTGCAAGGAGTACAAGCCGCTCATCCTCTACAACGCCATCGACTCGCTCACCCGCATCATCCGCGCCCTGGCCGCGCTCAAGATCGACTTCCACAACCCCGACCGCGCCTACGACGCCGTGCAGCTGTTCGCGCTGACCGGCCCGGCCGAGAGCAAGGGCGAGATCACGCCCGAGCTGCTGGGCGTCATGCGGCGGCTGTGGGCCGACCCCGGCGCGCAGACCTGCTTCGGCCGCTCCAACGAGTACCACCTGGAGGACAACGCGGCCTACTACCTGAACGACCTGGAGCGCATCGCCGCGCCCGACTACATCCCCACCGTGGAGGACATCCTGCGCTCCCGGGACATGACCACGGGCATCGTGGAGAACAAGTTCACCTTCAAGGAGCTCACCTTCAAGATGGTGGACGTGGGCGGGCAGCGGTCCGAGCGCAAAAAGTGGATCCACTGCTTCGAGGGGGTCACGGCCATCATCTTCTGCGTGGAGCTTAGCGGCTACGACCTGAAGCTGTACGAGGACAACCAGACGGTGAGCGGCCAGCTTTTCCTCTCTTCCCGCCGCCGCCTCCCGGGAAGCGGGGGGCCCTGGGCGTGTCCGGGGGGGCGGGCGTCGAGGCTGCCGTCAGAGGGGTGCAGGTGGCTCCAGCGAGGTGTGTGGCTGGGGTAGATGTGGAGCACGGGGTTCCGTCGGCACCGCGGACCTCAGGGTCACACCTGCTGTCAGGACCAAGGCAGGAGGCCAGTGCTCAAGGTGCCCGGCTCCCTGGCTCCCGGGAGTGGTGGTGGCAGAGGCCAGGCAGCCAGACGAGGGATGGCCGTGGCCAAGGCCGCCCCCGCCCTCCCTGCAGCGGCAGTTCTGGGCCAGGCAGGAGCACTGAGCTCAGACGCGGAATTTGCCCTCCGGAGGCCTTTGATCCTGGGTGGGGCACGAGGAGCGGTGAGTGGTGGGGCTGGGGGTGCCGGGGGCTGGGGGAGGCCGCGCTGGCAGGACCTAGGGCAGGGGTGATGATGCTCATGGGGGACCCCCCCGCCCGCCATGCTGGTAAACAGCCTTCAGGTCTGGGGGACCAGGGCAGTGGCAAGGAAGGGGCTTGCTCCCGCCCCGGTCTTGTTAAGGCAGGTGGTGGCTGTGTGTGGGAGTTCAGCTGGGAAGTCCTCGTTGGGCCTGCGCGCAAGGAGGTCTGTGCTGGGCACCTGCTCGCTGTTCTGCAGGAGGGTGTGCGGGTTCGCAAGGAGACCGGCCTCTTGGAGAAGGAGAAGCAGCTGCAGGCAGCCATGGCGCCGGGCAGGGCTCTCCTCACTGCCCCGCGAGGCCCCTGGGGTTCTCCCCAGAGCTGTGCCCAGGGGAGTGGCCTGAGCCGAGGACACTGTCCCCAGGACAGGCCCGCCTTGCGCCCAGCACCGTGTGGTCTTGAGTTCCAGCTGCCCTTCCTCTTCTGCCTGCCCCTACCTCCGTGCCGTGTGGGGCCACCCAGCGAGGCAAGGTCAGGCCCTTGTGGGCATTGCTGAGGGCAGAGGGCTGGGGCCGGCCAGGCTGTGAGGCTGAGGCGAAGGTCTTCCAGCCGCATCGTCTCTGGCGGTCGGCTCCTCGGCTTGTGCCTTTTCTGATGGTCCTGAGGTTGGTGATAGCCTCTGCTCCCAGCCCTCCGGGGACCGGCGCTCAGGCTGTCGTCTGTCATCTCCAGGGCTGGTGTGCGAGGTCCCTGTGTCCACAGGTGTGCCAGGACGCAGGTGGCAGGGTACCTGGGCCCCAGCTGGGCCCGTGTGTTGTGGAGGGATTTGGCTTTCATCTCTGCTCTCTGTCAACCAGGAGGTGGCCCACGTGTCCTCCACACGGGCCCAGGGCCAGGCCTTCTGCCCGAGGCCCTCCTGGCTCCCGCCAGCCCATCCTCGCCTCCCCTCTGCCTCTCTCTCTCTCTGCTTTGGCCTGTGTGTGCTTCCTTCTCCCACGTGCGCTGCTCTCTCCAGCCGTAAGCACCTGCCTACCTGCCCCTGCCCACCTGCCCCTGCCCTCCAGGTCTCATCCCAGGTGTCACCTCCTTGGGAGACCTCTCCTGACCTCAGCCGGTGCCTGCGCGCCCCCACACTGCGGTCACTCGTTACAGGGCGGGCGCAGCTCCTGTGCGAGCGAGTGGCTGCCCAGCCAGGCTGAGCGGACAGCCTGGAGGACAGGCCGTCCCCGGGGGCCTCGTGTCTCTGGCTTCCCCTGCCCTGTCCCCGCGGGAGGTCACAGTGGGAGCCCCGGGTGAGAACAGAGGCTGCCGGCCTGGGCCTGGCCGTGGGGTTCTGTAAGCCGCGTTGTCTCCCGGAGGCAGCTGGGCTCCGGGGCCATTCAGGGCACTTTCCAGTGGGAGGGGCTGGCAGCCGGGCCGCGCCTCCGCCTCCGCCACCACCCTGGCCTCGCAGGCGCAGGCGGCAGGCCCGGGAGGTGGTTGTTCACCAGAAAAGGAAATTCTCGAGAAACCCAAGCAAGCGAGGCTGGAAATTCACTGGATTCCAAATGGTTCTGACCTTTCATGCTCCACCAGCAATATCTCAGGACGGAAAACAAACAGGCTGCTGAGAAAGACAATGCCCCCATTCCTCCTGCGGCGGCCGCCAAGGTGGGCCGGCCGCCCGGGGAGCAGGGAGCCTGCGAGGAGGAGAGCCTGCCTCTCCCAGGGCTGCAGGCAGCGCGGGTCCCGCCGCCGCCACACCTCTGCTGCGCCCCTGCCCCCTCCGCCTGCCACCTCAGCCTGGGCAGGGCTGCCACCCCTCCGTCTCCTTCTCCCTTTGGAGGGCAAGGCAGCCAAGAACAGGCCACACTGATATTTGCAGAAACCAAAGGAGGCTGGGGGCCCCAAGACACGGAGCTCAGAGCTCTTCAACCCCCACTCGGCTGGCTCCGGGGCCTGGTTCCCCCTCCCCCAGCCCAGCAGAGGAGCCACAGCCCCCAACCCGCCCGCTGGCATTTGCGTCAGCATGTTGCCAAGGGTAACGGCGGGATCTCTGGGCTCCTGGGCATGGAGGGCTGCTGTGAGCGCAGGGCAGCACCTGGGCAGGGGGAGGCGGATTCCAGAGCATTCTCAGACCAGGGCATCGAGCCGTGCCCAGCCTTGACAGTGACCCAGCTCTCGTCCCAGCGGATCTCATGGGTCCTCATCCCCCGTGCAGTCCCCACAGGCGCCCGGGGCCCCATTCAGTGGGCCTCACTGTTCCTATGGGGCTTCCCTAGACAGCGTGGGTGGCCGGGGCACAGCCCAGGGATGCGTCACCTGACTGATCATGCGGGGCGGCAGCCAGGCCGCTGTCCCTGTCACGGGTGGGAAGGCTGGTGGGGGCACCCAGGCCTGCAGCTGGTGGCAACCATGGGAAAGCCACTCGGCCTCCCTGCTTGGCCTGCCCCTGGCCCTTCCAGGAGTGAAGACAAATTTGCAGGCTCAGCCGTGGCTCCACGGGTGAGAGACCACCCACCACCGTGACAGCCAGAGGCCACGGGCTGAGGTCTGCCCCAGGCCCCGCACCCAGCCTGCCGGTGTCATGGCACTGCCCCCGCCTCAGTGCCCTGCTGGGACTCAGGGAAAAGAGGGGGTGCGTGCTGCTCCCCTCGGCCCCTGCAGACCTGCTAGTGGACTGTGCGGCCACTTCATAGTGGAAGGAACCCTCAGAAGAGACCGATTAAAGGCCTGCCTGTGAGTGTGAACGTGTTCCCAGGCGAAACCACAGCCACTGCTCACTGCCCCGTTCCTAGCAAAGGTGTCACTGTTCCCAGTACTGTGGCAGCCTGCTGTGCACCTGCTGTGCACCTGCTGTATACCCCCTGTGCACCTGCTGTGTGCCTACTGTATACCTCCTGTGCACCTGCTGTGTGCCTACTGTATACCTCCGGTGTGCCGGCTATGCGCCTACTATATAACTGCTGTGTGCCTGGTGCACCTGCTGTGGGGGCCTGACGCTAAGTTGGTCCACAGCAGGTCCACCCCTTGTACAGTGTGGGCTCGGGCCTGGCACACGTGGTGCTCAGGAAACTGGGCTGGGGCAGGCAGGCTTGGGAAGAGCCTGAGTTCAGGGCCCTGGCTGCTGGGTGTGCGGTCGCTGGCACACTCAGCCCTTCTGGGGAAGCCCCCGGCACCAGGCCCCAGTGGGAACATGTGCAGTGCACCCTAGGACTCTCCTGCAAACAGTGTACCACTGCGCCTGGTCATCCAGCCCGAAAAGGGAGCTTGTTTTTGTGCTTTAAAAATGGCATGTCACCCGGCCGGCGTGGCTCAATGGATGAGCACCGACCTATGAACCAGGAGGTCACGGTTCTATTCCCGGTCAAGGGCACAGGCCCGGGTTGTGGGCTCGATCCCTCGTGTGGGGCGTGCAGGAGGCAGCCGATCCATGATTCTCTCTCATCATTGATGTTTCTATCTCCCTCTCCCTTCCTCTCTGAAATCAATAAAAATATATTTTAAAAAATAAGTAAAAATGGCGTGTCAGGAGCTGGCACGCTGCGGGGACGCACGGTCCTGCGGTAAGACGGGCTTCCGCCCCTGGGACAGAGCTGGTGGTGTGTCCCGAGGAGGTGATTGCAAAGGGAAACGGCAGGTGGGGCGGCGCTTGGCTTAGACCTGGATGGGCCCTGGTGCCCGTAAGTGTCCTTACCCAGCCTGCTTTGTGGCGCGGGGGCTGCGGCCCACAGAACACCCATCACGTCAGGGAGGCCTGGCACTGCTCCCCGGGGGTCCCCACACCCTGTGGGTCCAGGGGGCTCCAGGGAGGGCCTTGGGATGAGGACTGGCTCTGGGCCGCCCACAGGGAGTCAGGGTGGGGAATGCCGTGGGACCAGCCTCCCTGTGGTCTGGGTGCCGGGCAGCCACCTGGGCTCAGGAGACTTGAATGGCCACCAGGGCTGGCACTGCCCACGGCTCCCGCCCCATCAGTGGCAGCGGCCTGAACAGAGCACGGGAGCACGTGCCCCCTCTGCCTCCTGCGCCTGACTCGGTTGAGGACGCAGGTCCAAGAACCCTGCCCTGGGACTTGGGACAGAGCCAGAGGGCGGTGCCGCCGACCTGTGGGCCACCAGCCTTCCCGCCAGGCCTGGCTCCCTGCTCCTTCCGACCTCAGCACGTGCTGGGACCACATGCAGCTTCTCTGAAACCTCACGGATGATGGCGACCCTGGGACAGAGCGACCTCCTGGACCAGAGCCCTCGGCGTGGACAGCCCCAGGCACCGATCTGAGCGGCTCCGCAGAGACAGAGCCAGCCAGAAAGTCAGGCCCTTGGCAGGTGCAGGCGGCACAGGGCTCAGCTGGTTGAGTGCTCCCCAGCAGTGACCCCTGGGAGCTCGGACCAGCTCTTTGTCTCTGTGGCCCATGACACGTCCCAAGCATTGGAGGGGCCGGCCAGCTGCTAGGGGACGGCCAGCTGCTAGGGGGCGGCCAGCTGCTAGGGGACAGCCAGCTGCTAGGGGGACGGCCAGCTGCTAGGGGACGGCCAGCTGCTATGAGATTTCCAGCTGCTAGGGGATGACCAGCTCACACAGCCGGATCTCGGGGCGCTGCCGGCACTTAGGAGCAGCCCCCGCCTCTGTGCGGGCTCTACCGGCCCTGGCCTCCTCCAAGGTGCTTTGCTCTGCCCGGCCCTCGTCTTGGCCCTGGAGAGGCGAAGGGCATCTGGCCCTGGGTCTGAGCCTGCGGCCCGCGTTACTCGGTAAATGGCTGGCAGTGATGGGCACCTGCTCCCCAGGCCCGGGCTTCTCGTAGTTTGAGTGGGACGCCAGCTCAGCCGTGGTGGGCCTGGGCGAGGGGGAGGGGGAGAGGGAGGCAGTGCCAGCGGTGCCCTCTCCGCAGGGCAGCCTGGCACCTATTTTGGGCCCTGGCACTTGGCAGCTGACATTTCAGTCTCTTGGACGGAGACTTCCTTCCCTCTGCTCCCAGCAGACGCGCAGCCATCGGTGCCTCTGGCAGCAGCCTCCTCGCGGCACACCAGCGGCTTCCAGGGCTCCCCTCCTGTCCGCCTGGTGCCCGCCCCGCGCCCCAGCAGGTCCTGTCAGACATCAGCCGAAGGAAAAGGGCGGGGCAGGCCTTCTGCTCCGTGTGTCCCACCCTCAGTCCCGCTCCACACGCCTGGTGGGGCCTCGGGGTCCTAGCGGGGCCTTTCCATTCGTCCCATCTCCTCCTCGTGGGCACATCAGCCGCCCTCCCTCCGTGAGGGCCGGACGCACCCCCTCGCGGCCTCTTCCACCAGCAGCTTCACCCTGTGCCTGGCGGGGTTTGCAGGGGGTGCCCGGGGTGTTCCTCGGGTCTCTGAGACGGTGGCCCTCCCTAACCAGGAAGCCGGCCCGCTGGGCTCCAGTGGGGGCCTCGCCCAGTGCTGACCAGCCCGTGCGGGGAGAGCGGGCCCAGCTGCAGAGGTGCTGAGACCGGGCTTAGCGGGCACAGCCTCCCTGTCCCACGAGCCCACGGGAGGGCAGAGCTGGGTGGCACTGGTCCAGTGTGAGTGTCCACTCTTCAGGAATCTGTGGGCCGTGTGACATCCAGTTGGGGGCTTCAGATCCGCCTGGTGAGAGTAATTGCAGAGGGAACTCGGCAGGCGCTTCCAATCCGCCTCCCCCCGGGGCTGTTAAACATTCACCTGCGACACATCCGGCGACTCTGAGCCCGCCTGGGGCCTGCCGACCGGCTCCGTCATCCGTGAATTACAGGATGTACTGTCCGTCGCTCTGAAGAGCCGGGCGGTCCCTGTGTATCAGCCGCCTCTAGCCCGTGACCGCACGTGTTCTTTCTGTTCACATTCATCCCGTCCAGAACGGTGATCAGCCAGAGGGCTCCCTGCTCCTCCGTCCCCGTCCCCCATCCCTCCCACAAAAACAGCCCCACCCGAGCCACACACGGCTTTCGGGTGTGGGGTTCACATTGCTGCTCTCGGCTCACACGTGGGTTCGCAGCCCACCCACAGGCTCAGCGCCAACGCGGTCCTGAGGCCGAGCCTTGCTCCCTGTCCAGGACGTGTCCTCTCGAAAAGTCCTGAGTCAGCCCGGCCCGGGCCCTGGGTCCGGGCAGTCCTGTGGCTGACGGGCTGGGGAGCGGCCGTACTGGGCTTCGGCCTCATGGCTGCTGTGTGTGCATCCTGAGACCAGGTCAGCGGCCGGGGATGGAGGAGTCTCCTCCCGGAGCAGCCGCTCAGAAACGTCAGGGGCCTCGCCCGGCGCTCTGCTCTCTCGTGAACTTGCGCCAGCTCCTCCGAAGGCCTGTTGGCAGTCCTCGCGCCTGCCCGACCTGCCGGACCACACGTCCCGGGCAGGATAACGCCTCCAGCCACACTGCTGGGCACAGACGGCGATGGGCACGGGGTTAGAAGCAGCCGTGCCCGGGCCGAGCCCCTGTCGTGGTGGTGCCTGGGGGGCGTGAAGGGGCCCAGGGGCCCAGTGTCCTAACTCATCCCAGCGTGTGGCTGCGTGGCGCGTGCATGGGCGGGGGGGCTGCTTACGGATGAGCCTCTCTCTCTGAAACCCATCTTGTTGGCCACAGGCAGGTCCCCACTGGTCACCTACCAGGTCTCTCACTTCTCACGTCCCTGCAGGGACTGGCCCCGCCCACCCCGTGCTTCCACCAGCCTTTGCTCCCAGGCGTGGCCGGGCGGTGCCCAGGAGGGCAGGCCTGCCCTGCTGAAGCGTGTCAGACAGGGCGTGAGCCTACAGGCTCCAGGGGCCTCCGGAGCTGAACCGGGAGGGGCCTCTTCGCTCTGGTGTCCTCCCAGGGAGAGTGCGGCCTCCAGGCCCCGGGCCAGGCCTGCCCGCTGGCAGCGTCCAGTCCGCAGGCACCTGCACCTGCCGCTCGCTAATTCCCCATCAGTGACCGGCAGCAGGGCACCTGGCTCACGCCAGCAGGTGTAACAGGAAACAAACAGGAAACAGTTCTCATTTCAGTGGGAGCAACAGTGAACGGGGAAAGGCATGCTTCCCCGCAGGCCCCAGCAGCCAGCGCCCCTTCCCCCTCGGTACCTGGGCGTGAACTGGGGGAGCAGGACATGGGCGCCCCAGGCCCGTACAGAGCAAACGCTCCCAGTGTCGGCCTGGGAATCTGCTGTCCCAGAAGTGGGAGTCTGAGCCTGTCTGAGCCACCCCCAGGTTAAGGATGTCTACCATCCATGTCCCACTCGCCCGGGCTGTGGCCAGCACTTACGGGAGCAGGAATGGTCGGCAGGTCATTGACTCTGAGGTTCAGTGAGAACAGAAAGCAGAACGGGGGTGTGTATGTTTGGGGCGCTGGGCCGTGCTGGGAGCAGCAGCGCCGACGGGCGCGGTGGCCACCCCCTGGTTGGCCTGCTCGGTCTCCCCAGGAACCGCACACCCGATGGGCGAGGTCCCCCCTGGGGAACAGGAAGGTGCTCTGGTGCAGGGCCACCTCCAGCTCGCGCTGGGGCCCTGGGGGGGCGGGGGGGGGGGGCGCGCATGGCATGGCTTTGGCTCCAGGCTTCTTGTGTAGCCACCTGTGCCCGGCCCCTGAGTGGTTGGCACAGTCCACCCACCAGGCCGGCAGGGGCTTAGGCCTGGGAACAGCCTGGTGTTGTGTGCGGTTGGCCACAGAGTAAATGGAAGGGCGGGAGCCGGGCTGACCACACTGTGCTGTGGCGCCCTGGCTCTAGGCTCATGCCGGGCATGGGCATGGCAGGGCCCAGGCAATCCCGGTGGGAAGGTGAGGGCGCACAGGAAGGCGGCTGGGCCCAGGCTGCACGGTCCCGCACACACAAGCTCTGAGCCCTCGGGCGCAGCAGGGGTGGCCCCGCCACACAAAGGAGGCAGCTCGGGCTCTGAGAACACACTGCCCAGGGGCTCAGCAGGTGCACTGTCCCCGCCCGGGGCTGGGGAGCAGGAGGCTGCCACCCTTTCTGTTACTTAGGGTCCCTCCCGCCCCCTCCATGCTGTCCAGTGGGGGAACCGGGCCCCAGCCAACAGACCAGCGGGAGGGGGGGCGGGCGTACAGAGGCGAGGCGCCGGCTGCACAGCTCCGTGCACAGGAAGTCGAGCTGCTGCTCCCGGCAGCTCAGGACACGGTGTCAGGCTATTAGGGCCGCGGTCCGAGCAGCCGGCCGCGTTATCTTGTTTAAACAGCCGTCGGTGTGACGCGCAGGCCGCTCACTGCTGTTACTGCGAGGCGGGCAATGGCCCCTGGACCAGAGAGCGGGGGACAGGTGGGCGGCGGCTGACTTCTGGGCTCCTCGGAACCACCCCGCCCCATAGAAGCCCCATCTGTCGCTGGCCCGAGGCCGTGGGCCGCGCTCTGAAATGGGCTTCCCTGCGTCCCCTGGGGCCACAGGAGCTGGGAGAAGAGACTGTGAGGAGGAGGGGCCCTTCTCCAAGCCCCTCTCATCCCAGGGAGGGTTACGCCCCTGAAAACCCGAAGCCCAGGAGTGTCTGGTGGCAGGAGGGGTGCCCGTCCTACTTGCTAATCTTTCTGTGCCGCTCGCTAATCTCCCTCCTAACACGTCCGTGGCCTCGGGGCTGCATGTCTGCAGGTGGCAGCTGGGGGTGCAGGAGCGGGAGCGGGCGGGTAGCACGTCCCCACCGAGGGTCCCCACCGCGGGTCCCCACCGCAGGAGCACAAGGGCGTCAGGCCCTGGGGCCTCTGCACACAGAACCCCCGGGGGTTGGCCACGAGGGGCTCAAGTGGGAAAATGACCCCAAGGCTCACCCACCCAGACCCAGGCTCGCATAGCCCGTCACGGCGGAGCCGGGGCCCTTGCTTATCAAAGGCCTTCTCAGGGGTTTTGCCAGATCGATCAGCTGAATGACGGAGCTACAGGGAGAAAGGACGCAGCCACTGGCCGCGAAAGGCCAGGACGGTACCCAGCCCTGCTGTCCGCCACGGTCCCCGCCGAACGCTAGGCATGGGAAGGGGAAGTTGGGGAGAGGGGAGAGGGGATACGGCTCCCCACCCTTCCTGTCTGACCCTCCGTGGCCCAGACCCGCCAGGGCAGGGGCACCTGTGTGGGCAGGGGGCAGGGGCATCCGGGCACACACAGACGCCGCCTCTCACCCCGGCCCCCGCACAGCGGCTGCCACTCCGAGTACACACAGCGGGCACCATCTGGCCCGCCTGCCGGGGCCCGGGTTGGGCAGACCGCCCTGCTGGGTCCCTGCCACGGACAGCACCGCCCTCGGGCAGACCCGGAGCCATAACGCACGGCCCCGTGGTGCTCCAAGCCGTGCAGCAAATTAGCAGAAAGGGCTATAGTGATCACGACTAGGGCTACGTCAGGGAAGGCCTCTCTGGGTTAGAAGGGACAGCCTGGCCCCGCGGCGAGAAGAGAGAGTGTGGGACCATCCATGCCTGATGGAAGCCACTGGAGAGCCTTGCCCAGGGGAGCGAAGGGACCTGGTGGCTGTGGTGGGTGCGGGGGAGCCCCAGGGCAGGAGGGGGGAGGCGGGTCCCAGCAAGAGCGAAGGAAGTGGCAGGGGAAGGAGAGGCCTGCACAGATGCGAAGGGACAGCCCCCAAGTCAGCTCATCCATCAGCACCGCCCTCCGGGCCGCCCGCCCCTGCACTGGGCAGTCTGCGCAGTTGGCACATGTGACCCTCTCAGGTGACTCGGCCTCTGAGTCAGGCTGCTCCTCGCTGCTCTGTCCCACTCGGTGGCAGCTCCAGGTGCAGCCAAGAGTGACCCCCAGGGTCCAGAGCAAAGGTGCTGGGGTGGGGGCAGCCAGGCGGCGGGGCTGAGCGTGCACCTCAGCTCTGGGCTCAGACGAGGTCTGCGCTGGGTTGGGCACGAGGCCTGCAGCCCCGGAACTCCGTGGTGGGGTTTTTTGTTTGTTTTTTAATATATTTTTATTGATTTCAGAGAGGAAGGGAGAGGGAGAGAGAGAAACATCAATGATGAGAGAGAATCATGGATCGGCCGCCTCCTGCACACCCCACACTAGAGATTGAGCCCACAACCCAGGCATGTGCCCTTGACCGGAACGAAACTGTGACCTCCTGGTTCATAAGTCGACGCTCAACCACCGAGCCAACCGGCAGGGCTGTTCGTACCTGTGGGCCACCCTTCTATCGGGACTCGCTTCTCAATAGTCCCACGTAGCTGCTGTCTCCTGGCCACCAGGACCCGGGGCTGTCAGGGAAGGTCAAGTGCAAGCAGAACCGGGCTGCCCGTCAGAGCAGAGGAGGGCTCCCCACTCGGGGCCCCACTCGGGTTGGTGGCTGCCTCGCCCACAACGTGTCGCCCAGGGAGCCCTAGGGCTGAAGTGAGCAGGAGAAAGGGTTCAGGTGGAGATGGGTGGGCACTGAGGGTGGTAGGCGCCTGACCAAGGGTCCTAGGAGCCGAGAGGCTGGAAGGGGTGCGGGGTGTCCCACAGGGAAGGTCCCCCGTGGCTGTAGCTGGGGGAGCAGAGGGCGGGGGGTGGGGGGAGTGAGGGACTGAGCTGCTGTTTCTGCTCTGTCTTGACACCCCAAGGGTCCAGGCTTGGGGAGTGAGTTTGGTTGACCCTGGGTCTGGGCACCTGTGGGGAGAGGACCCCCAGGCAGCACCCCCACCCTGATCCCATTGCCCGTACAGTGGTGGAAGCTCCGCCCCTCTGCGCTGTCCCTGCAGACTGGCTCCAGGAGCCATCAGTCGGGGGCTGGTTGATTCATTAGCCTCATGAGCCCAGTTCTCCGGCCCAGCACTGCAGCACTGGGTCTGCAGGGGGAAGAGGAGGGGAGTACTAACCAGATTGGTCTCTAAGTGACCAGGTCGCCCACCTCTGTCCCCAGACCCCTCCCCATCTCCTGAGGCCAGTGGCAGTGGGGGAAGACAGGAGAAGGCCAGGCTGAGGGGCCTGGGCGGGCGAGGTGAGCCCTCCGAGTCAGTTTCTGCCTCTGTAAAATGGGAACATGGGCGGCGCCCACGACAGCGCCTCTCCCTGGCACGGGGAGCCCCTTATGCCACCTCCAGATGAACAGCTGGGCATGGGGTTAGCACGGCAGCCGCCACAGGTGGGGGTGGGGTGAGGCCCGTGCTGTCAGGGCGGCTGTTGAGGCTACTCCCCCACCGAGTGACATGGGCGAGACACAGCGCCATCTTCCTGCCTCTCCATCCGCCAGGAGCAGGTCACTAAAAGGACCTTCTTGCTGCCCTGTCTCTCAGGGGGAGCAGCATCCCCCCAGCCCCCAGGGCCTCTCCTACCCGCACCCCAACAAGTGACAGACAGCTGTGGAGGGAGGGACCCCTGGCCGGGCTCAGGAACCCGCTGCACCCTCCCGCCATCAGTCTGTGCTGGTGTGTTGGGCTCGGAGGGTGGAGGCTTCCTCCCAGTTGTCATGGAAACGGCAGCAAGTCTACTGAGTGTCTGGGTACTACGCTCAGGCTCAGCGGAGCAGAGGGAGGGGAGCGGCCGCCCTGGGTGGCAGCTGCTGTCACACTCCCAGCAGCTCAGCAACAGCAAGGCCCCGGGGGCTGCCGTGCGCGGAGCCCCTCTGCCTCCCTGTGGGTGGCTGACCACGGCCACACGCGGCCTCTTGTCCACGGGCTTATGTGATTCCATCCAAGCACGCGGCCCTGCCCTTCCACGGGGGACACGCTTCCCGGGCGGCGGGGGTGGGGGTGGAGCGACAGATCCTCCAGGCGACCAGGAGCTGGAGCTGCCTGGGGAGGCCGAGCTCCGAGCTCCCTCCGAGCTCCAAGCTCAGCTCCGACTGAGCCGTCCCTGCAGGCGGAGAGATGACTCAGGCGCCTCCTGCCGCCCCCTCCCCCGGCCGGGCCTCTGCGGGAAGCACAGCCATGCCGGCTGGCTGCGTGGTGTGTGTCTGTCTGTCTGTCTGCCCATCTCTGTCGCCTCTCAGCCTCCATGGGCATTGGAAGCTCCATGAGGACGGGGGAGACCGAAGCAGGGGGGCAGCCACGGTCTCCAGGCCCCGGCCAGGCAGGAGGCGGCACAGGGAGACCAGGGAACCTCGGGCCCGAGGCAGGACCAGCTGCCGCCCCGAGTCTGTGCGGCGTGTGGGGCCCAGAAAACGGGAGGCGGCTGTCAGAGGAGCTTCTTAGAAATGGGGGGTGTCGGGGTGAATGTGGGGGATCCGTGGGATGGTGGGAGCCTGCGCAGTGCCCGCCGCCACGGACGCCAGACTGCTCCAGGTCCCTGGGAGCCGTGGCTCAGGAGAGGACGTGGCGGACTGGGGGGCATTGCAGTTTGGTGCCCCGGCTTCTGCACACACACAGGGCAGACAGGTATCTGCACCCCACCCCACCGCAACCTAACCACAGCCCTAACCTGGTCCCTAACAGCCCCACGTCCCCTGCGGGGGGGCGGTGGGGGGGGAGGCGGCGGCTGTTGAAACCCAAGTTCTGTTGTCTCCAACCAGCGGAGAAGCCACAGGAAGTGGCCTGGCTCAGGGCCCAGGGTCTTGTCCTCAGGAGGTTTTGTCTCAGTGGGACCCCTGCCCCGGGCACAAGCCAGGATCTTGCTCCTCCGAGCTCCCCTGGGACACCGGGACCCCGAAAGGGAAATGAACCCCAGAGGGACGGGACCCTCGCTGGGCTGGCTGCCTGGGGAAGCACAGGGCTGTGCGCCTGCGGCCTGGACATAGCCTGGCCTCTCCCCCTCGGGGCCCGGGGCCACCCTAGTGCAGCCCCCGCCCGCCTCCGTGGCCACCCAGCAGGCCCCTGAGCGCCCAGGCCTCCTCTCTCTCCCTGGACGGCTTGTCCCCGCCTGAGGGACGGAGCGTAAGCTGTTTCCCTGAGTGACCGGCGCCATCCTTGACGTGCTCTTCCTCTGGTGGCACAACCCGTCACACGCTCCACGGCTGCAGGTCCAACAGCCCCGCCCCGGCCACACACCTGCCGGGACATCAGGGCGCGGGCCTGACAGTGGGGCGCACTTGCCCTCTCCCCACTAAAGAAGTTGGGGGTGCCCAGGCCCGACTCCCCTCGGCAGGCCGGGCACCAGGCGGTGGACTAGGCTGGCCACGCACTGTCAGCGACCCCGTGCCCCGTAAGCCACACTCTGCCCCACCCAGCGGGGAACTGCCAGGCGGCCTCCATGCCCGGGTCCCGCGCTCGGCGCCCTTGGAGCCTGGCACCCTGTTGCCCGGACAGGCCTGGTGGCCCAGCTGCAGGGTGGCAGCCACGGGGCTGGCTCCGTCATCCCTGGTGAATGGAGCTCATTCATGCCATGGCCCCGCCTCCCAGCCCCACCTCCCCCGGGAAAGCTGGCTTCCCCTCCGTGGCAAGCACTCGGGCTTCCCCCAGCGGCAGGGCTTTCTGGTCTGTAACAACCAACCTCGTCCTAGAGATGAGGAAACAGAGTCCTCTGCCATGTCCCTGCCCCCCCCCCCCCCCGTCCCCCGGTTTGGCCCCCCTGCAGCCCAGGCCTCCCGACAGGCGTCGTGTTATTTCTATAAACGAATGTGCAGACGAGATCCGGGCCCCATGTCCCTGGGGAGCAGGCCCTGGAGCGAGCTGGTGGCACTGGAGCCCGCTGGTCACAGGCAGCTCCAGCGGGTCCGTGTCCCCCGAGAAGCGTCCCCGACCTCTGCTGCATTGGCAGCGGGACAGGGACACGCCACGGGGCTGCTGGCTGGAAGGGGAGGCGCAGTTGGTGACATCTCAGGCCCGCTGAGCCCTGGACGGCCCTGCTCACAGGCACCCTCTCAGCGTGTGGAGGAGCCCCCCCCCCCCCCCCGCCCCTCTTCCCAAACTCCACCCTCATCCCCCGAACGGAGCCGGGCTGGACACAAAAGCCGCCAGGTGACCCAGCAGGGCTCAGGGAGGTCCCATGCCAGGACCTGACCATGTCCTGTCCCCTCTGCCTGGCCCCCACTCTGGGCTTGCAAACCCACCCGTGAACCCCAGCTCCATCCCCAGCCACTGGCCTGCCGGGTCCACCTGCTGGTGGCCAGACCTCCCCTCTCAGCCTTCGGGAGAGCCCCCTGCCTGGTCACTGGGGCTCCGTCCCCGCCATCAGAGCCAGGACCTGTCTGCCCCTCAGGGTGTGTGACCCTCAAGCATTTGCTCAAGGGATTCAGGCCTGGCTGCCAGTGGCTGCGTCTACTGTTGACATCGTGTAAAACGTGGGGACCGTGCAGCTCTGATTGTGGCATCACTCCCGTGAGAGACGGCAGCGCGGCTAGTCTTTATGCTGTGGCTTCCAGGAACCCATTCAAGCTAATCGCTCCCAGCAGAACGGGATAATTCAGTCCGCCACTCAGCGCTCACACCGGCCGAGTGCGGCTCCTCCAGGCCCTGCTGGGAATGGGGCGCTGCTTTCCGTTCATCTCTGCAGGAAGGGCACCCCCAGACCTGAGCTGCCTCGCTTTCCAGGGCTTGTTCTAAAGAAGACGCGGCGTTGCTTTTGCAGAAAATGATCAGCCGGGCGGTGCGCCGGCTCTCGGGGCAGCTTCTCGGGGGAACGGTTGGCCGTGCCTCTGAGCATCCTCCCCACTCAGCCTGGTCCCCTCTCAGCACTGACGCTGTCAGCCCCACACCTCAGACAACTCAGGGTCCGTGGAGAGCAGGGTTTCCGTGGGAGCCTCCCCAGGCACCCCCACCCTGGGATGAGCCCCCCGTGGGCCCGCCAGCACCGCCCGTCCACCCCAGGAGTGCAGTGAGCCTGGAGCTCTGGGCTGGGGGACTTGGAGCACGTTTCCTGCCTCTCGGCCTCAGTTTCTCCATCTGTGCAATGGGACTAGGAAGGTGTGAGGATCAGGCGAGCAGCGCCGTGTCCACACGGCCAGTGCCGGCGGCGGTTTCGTGGTTACCACGTCGGTGGTATAACCTGGTCTAAAACCCGAAGCCTCGGATCTAACCTGAACTGGTTCTGGGCTTCGGACACTCAGCTGCTCCCCGTTCTCTTAAGACCAGAGGCCCTCCCACCGCCGTAGGAACTCCTTCCCGCAGTTGGTTCCGTGTGGAGACTGCGGCTTTGGGAGTCAGACCCCTGCCTTAGGTTCTTTGAACGCTGGCGTCTGCTTTATGTTCCGTAAAACCCCACCGTGGCTGCAGCGCTTGGGAAGTCCTCAGGAGAGCGGTAGAGAAGGGCCGGTGCCACGCCAGGCGGCAGGGTCCCAGGATCTGCCCTGGTCACGTGTGACCTCTAGTGACCCTGAGGCCCAGCAGGGACAGAGGAGCCCGAGCCTCCCCAGCTCTGACCTAGAGCCTTTGGCTCCAAAAGCACAGGCCCCCCTTCCCCTCCCAGACCCCGGCTGAGGACTCAGTATACACGGGCAGGATCGGGGCTCAAAGGATGGGGCCCCACCCCTGCAGGCCCGAGCTGACTGCCTGGCAAAGGCCGCCACGCTCACGTGGTGACAGCGTCCCCACGGGAGACCTGAGCTGGCGTGTGCAGGTGGGGCAGGAGGGCCCGCAGGGTGTGAGGTTAGAGATGCCCCGTCCACCAGGCTGCAGCCCCAGAGCCACGTGTTGTCACCACTGGGCCCGGAGGAGGCGCCAACAGGGAAGGAGCCTCTTACAACCCGTGCCGGGCTCAGGGCGTGGAGGGGGTGCAGCCACTTCAGGGCGGCAGGGCCAGTGGGAGACGCTGCAGACAGCGCACCTGGCAGCGGACACACCCAGCAGAAAATGCTCTTTTTTCTTTAATCCTCACACGAGGACATTTTCCCATTAATGTTTAGGGAGAATGGAAGGGAGAGGGTGAGACAGAGAGAAACATCGATGTGAGAGAAACACATCGATGGGTTGCCTCCTGCATGCGCCCAACCAGGGCCCAGGCCGGGGAGGAGCCTGCAACCGAGGTACGCGCCCTTGACTGGAATCGAACCCGGACCCTTTGATCCGCAGGCTGATGCTCTATCCACTGAGCCACACCGGCTAGGGCCAGAAGGGTGCTTTTGTGGGGGCCAGGCCCAGGCTGGGAGGCTCGGCCGTGGGGGTCTGGGGTCCTTCCTCGCAGCCCCCAGACTAACGCCGCGTGTCCCTCCCCGCAGAGCCGGATGGCGGAGAGCCTGCGCCTCTTCGACTCCATCTGCAACAACAACTGGTTCATCAACACGTCGCTCATCCTCTTCCTGAACAAGAAGGACCTGCTGGCCGAGAAGATCCGGCGCATCCCGCTGACCGTCTGCTTCCCCGAGTACAAGGGCCAGAACACCTACGAGGAGGCGGCCGTCTACATCCAGCGGCAGTTCGAGGACCTGAACCGCAACAAGGAGACCAAGGAGATCTACTCCCACTTCACCTGCGCCACCGACACCAGTAACATCCAGTTCGTCTTCGACGCCGTGACCGACGTCATCATTCAGAACAACCTCAAGTACATAGGCCTTTGCTGAGGGGCCAGCCAACCCGCCTGCCTGTGACGGAACCCCGGGGGGGCCCCGGCCCAGCCTCACGCGTGCTGGGGAGACCCAGCCCAGGGCCAGAAAACGGGGCCTGGAGAACGTCCCCCCGCCCCGCCCCTCCGCCTCCATGGCCCCCACATTTCCACAAACATAACCATATACGGATAGGTTGCTAGGTAGGTAGACACACACGCACGCACACACACAGTCGAGACAGATAAGCGCCCCCAAGCGTCGGGGTCTCTTGGAGATTTGAGGCGCTGTCACACGTTCCCCAAGGCCCTTCCCCCTCCCTGAGTTGGCCCCACTCTGCATGGGGTCGTTCCCCTCGCACCCCGCCGTGGGACTGCGGGGGGAGGCTTTGGGGCCACCTGGAGGCCCGCTGCACCCTAGAACAGGGATCTGTCGCTGACCAGGAGGGAGGCCCAGGGAGGGTCCGAGCTCCTGCCGCTGGACACGCCCACCCTGGCCACCGGGGACCACGCTCTGCGCCTGGAACCGGGGTGCGAGGCCAGACGGGCGCCAACCAGGCCTCTCACAGCTCTTTTTAAACAGCTTCAACCTGTGCAGCGAACGTCCACACAACAACACGGGTGGCGCGACCTGTTTCCGGCGAGGCCAGCTGGGTTCCAGCTTTCCTTCTCCTCGTCCAGTGTTTTCTAAACCTAGGATTTCTTCTCTGACATTTTTTTTTTTTTTTTTTTTTTTTGCCAAACCTCGTGGTGTTTTGCAGGAAAAAACAGACAATTTCAAACGCAGTCAAGTATTCTTTTTTTAAAACGCGGGTCTTCGGGACCTATTTTTTTTCAGGTGGTCCTTTTCGTGTCTGGCTTGCTGAGTGTCACAGTTGTTACCCGGACTGGTCTGTCCCCTGCTCCTGTTCCTGGTGCGGTTTCTGCTTCGTTTTTGTTTCAGAGAATTCCATGTGACGTATTTAAAGAAGGTTCTTCACGTCGGGGTGAGTGGACAATAGCTGACGGTCTTGGTGGTGACAGAGGAAGTTCTCTGGCTTTGCAAGGAGAGGGCGGGGAGGCGGGAGATGGGCCCTGGCCGCCCGAGCCTGAGGCTGAGAGCAGCTCTGCCTCCTGTGAAGGCTCAGCCAGCCTTGTAGCCTGAGGGAGGCCCTGCTGGGACCCCAACCCCGGCGCCCTCCGCCCAGGGCCCGTGGCACCTGCCGCCGTGGAGGGACCTTGGCCACGGATCGCGTGTAAATACGAACCCCGGCGGCCACCGAGAGGGAAGGCGCCCCGAGACCTCGCCAGAGCTCCTCTCTCCGCCTCTGTTCGGTACCGTGCGCCCGAGGTCGGGCGCGGAAGCACAGCCAAGGACTTTGGGAGACGTGCAGAGGGACGCGGGGCCGGTGTGGTGTGGAAGTCAAAGATTGTCTACTTTCAGAAAATAAAACATCCCGAACGAGCCGGCTGAGCCCGGGTGCTGCGTGTGCAGGGCTGAGGGCTGGGCCCGTCCACCCTGAGGTTCCTTTCTCGGCCCCTCCCTCCGCCCCCCATACACACAAACGTAGGTAACTCATCTCGAAATGAACATCAAGAACAAACAACCTCAAGAGAGGAAAGAGCCTGCAGGCGTGAGGAGCCTGCCCGGCTGGTGTGGCTCAGTGGTTGAGCATTGACCCAGGAGCCAGGAGGTCATGGTTCCATCCCCGGTCAGGGCACCTGCCCGGGGTTGCAGGTTGTGGGCTCGATCCCCTGTAGGGGGCGTGCAGGAGACAGCTGATCAGTGATTTTAATCATTAATGTTTCTATTCCTCCCTCTCCCTTCCTCTCTCTGAAATTAAAGAAAAACTTATTTTCTGAACAGTGAGGAACCCCGCCAGGCCCTTGTGTCCCGAGGCGCTGAGGTTTGGAGGTGATGATGGCTCCCACCCCTCCCACTGTCCCCAACACCCACCAAGGCTGCACTGTCACCCAGACCCCTCACACCCTAAAGACACCTCCGCCAGGGTCAGAGCTGTTCCCGCAGAGCCCTGAGGTGCCGACCCCCATCAGGGCAGGGCGGTCCTGCAGGGCGCGGCACCCGCTGGAAGTGCCCCCAAGGCCCACCATTCGCTGACTCCGGTTACAGCATCTCCGTGTGGGAAGCACTGATCAGAAGTCAAGGACGGTGTCCACCCTGCACAGACTCCTTGCAAATTCCTTTAACACTCACGACAGAGCATGTCTGCAGTGGCCCATTTTATAGATGAAAGGGTCGTGGTGAAGGTCAGGGAGTGGTGGAGACGCCTTTCCCGGGCGGAGCAGAGGGGGACGTGCCTCCCGAGGCCTCCATCCTCGCCTGCCTCTGCCCCTGACCACTGTGCCTGGACGGAGGGATCAGGAGCCCAAGGGGAGCACAGAGCCACCCTCGTCACCTCCTCGAATCCAGCACCCATACCCACACAAGCCCGGGGTGAGGGGCAGCAGATAGGTGTGCGCACAGGTGCACACGCAGGCACTCAGCACCTAGTCACCCAGGAACCTGGCTCTCTCCCCGCCCAGCCCCGCCCCTGAGCCCACGTGGGGATCCCCTTCACGCCTTCCCATGTCACCAAACAGCAACAGCCCAAGGGGGCTCTTGAAGAAGAAGAAGTAACGTGTGATTTAAATCACTGAGACTGACTCAGCTGTGAAAGGACCCGTGAGCAGCTCTAGCCTGAAAATGCACGGCTGGAGGGGACTGAGGGTTCAACTGCCCATCAAGACGGTCAGGCTGACAAGGCCCTGGTGCCCCCACCCCTGCCCCGCGGCTTCAGCTCCCCCTGGGCACAGCCCCCCCGATTTCTCTCTCTAGTCCTGAGGGTGTGTGACTCCAGGGATGTGCCCCAGCACTTCAGAACCACCAGGATCAAACCTGGGTCCAGAATCTCCCACTGTGTCCTGTCCCTCCCGGGCCTGACCCTGGGAGAGGCCCCAGCTCATCCTCACAGCCTCTCCCCCGAGGGAGGCGCATCTGCCTCCACCCCCACAGCACCCCCAGCCCAGGCCGCACACGGGGTCAGGACAGAGCGGTCCTTACAACAGCTCCCAGCCCCGCACAGGCGCGAGTGACCGGGGAAGCCGGGCCGACTCCCAGGCATGCCAGTCAGGGCCCAAGGCCACCATCAGAGAGAGGGCCCAAGGGGGCATGGCCAGTGGGTCTGGTAGGGAGACACTTCCAGGGACCCCCGGGCTGTTCAGCTGCACCCCAAACTCCAGTTACCCAAGAGCCCCAGTCTCAGCCCTGGAGCTGAACACCCGGCCAGGAAAGAGACACGTGCCCTCCAGGTTCGAAGGCAGGAACCTGGGCGGGCGGCCTCTGGGGGGCACTGGCCTCTGGGCTCCTGGCCCCTCCTCTCCTGAAGGGCCCCACCCCAGGCCCAGATCCCAGCAGGGCCTGCTGGGCTGTCACAGTCCTGGGGCGCCCCCTGCTGGTTCCTTTGGGAAAACAGCCAGTAAACCAGACCCCACCCAGTGCAAGGGCTCAGAGGAAAGACCTCCATCCCCGCCCCCCAGATACCCCAACACATTAGTCAAACAGTCGAAGGGGTGAGTGAGTGAATTGCAGCAAGAAAACAATGGACAAATGACCTTTAAAAATGTGGCCCCAGATGAGGCTTGTCAGAACCAGAGCCCCCGACCTTCGGTGCACCCAGGGCGTGTAGGTTCCAGGAAAGTTTGCAGGGAGGAGATGCGGGGGGCGGGGCGGGGGGTGGTGCGGGGGGGGGTGGGGGGGCGATGCAGGGCGGCGGGGCCATAGAGCTTATGTCATTAAGACCTTGTTGGTCCGACAAGGGCGAGACAAGAAGACCTCAGAACAGAAATAAAAATCCATCCCAGGGACCCTCACAAGACCAATGTGAACAAAACTCCTAACACTTTTAAAAGGAAATATGGCAGACAGTCTTCATGAGCTCTTAAACGGCACCAAATTATCTTAAACAGCACCCCAAAAAGTGCACACACACACACACTCACACACACACACACACTCACACGCACACTCACACATACACACACACTCACACATACACACACACTCACATCACACACACACGCACACTCACACACACACACACACTCACACGCACACTCACACATACACACACACATCACACACACACGCACACTCACACACACACACACACACTCACACGCACACTCACACATACACACACACTCACATCACACACACACTCACACACGTGTAGGAAACGGTCTACATTCAAATGAAAAGCTGCTGGACCAATGAGCAAACAGATCAACGGCGAAATGCCGCACAACCAGCCCAGGAAAGGGCATTTCCAGTGTGTAACCCGCCAGGGTTGGGACCCAGAAGAAATGCAACATTCCCTCCGACCGGTAAGAAATGGGGTCGGGGGAGAAACAGGTCAACAAATGGGCTCCGGCTCCCAGGAGGCCCTGGGCAGGAGAGGAGGCCCAGGCGGCGCCGGACGGAGGGACGATGCCGCTGCCCGTGGTCACGGGGACAGCGGAGCCACACACAGTGACACGGCTCAGCACGCCACTGGGTTGCTGACTAGGGTGCAGCACATGCAATTTCAGGCCAAGCTGAAGGCTTGCAGGCTTGCATTCTCCCTCTCTCTCTTTTTTTAAAAAAAATTTTTTTATGGTAAAAACAGACCTTTTTTTTATGATGAAAACAAACAGGGCTTGAGTTCTCCATGCCCCGCCATGCTGTCCTCCAGGCTCGGGAACAGAAGCAGCAGGGCCTCCGCCGGGCGGGTGAGTATGTTGCATGTGAGTATAGGGGTGCACCGCGGTTCTCATAACGAAACAGAGCCCATGACACGACATGGGCCGATCTCAACATCACAGCATTGCATTGTTTTAATAGCAAGGAGATATGGAAGCAAGATCCGTGTACATAGAGTTGGAAAACGCGCGAGGAAAGATCTGTATCTGTTCACATCTGTGGTAAAATACAAAGAGCGCGGTGGCGACACAGCCCCCAGATGATGGAAGCGGGCTGAGCGGAGGAGGTTCACAGGGGACTTGGATTGTGGGGGGGTTTTCAAGCAACCGTCTCAAGCACATGTGAACTAGGGTAGGATGTTAAGAGTTAGCAAAGCTGAGTGCTGGTACCTGACACCCATTATCACTGTCTCGCTACTTCTCTGAATGCTTTAAAGGTTCCCACATAGTGAGCCCGGGGCTCAGCCCCAAGCACTGGCCTGTCGTAGAGACACCCCAACATCTCGGTGCCTCTCACCCGCGGCCGCACGGGAGAATCAGCCGCGGTTCGGTTAAAAAAGGCGTGTGCGAGTCCCCATCCCCGGAGCCCGGAGGTGATTCTGCCGGCAGCGGACAAGGGCGGTCTTCTTATTTTTCTGGGAGGAACCTGTGACCGAGGTACGTGCCTTGACCGGAATCGAACCCGGGACCCCTCAGTCTGCAGGCGGACGTAAAGCATAACCTTAAACTTATGCCAGGAGGCCGCGGGGCGGCGGAGCGGCCGGGGCCTACCTGAGGGCACCTGGGCCAGGTGCTGGAAGGCCAGGTGCAGGTTCTCGCGGCAGGCCGGCTGCGGGTCGTTCAGCAGCTGGGACAGCGCGGTGACGATGCCGTGCCTCAGGAAGCCATCCCTGCAGAAGAGAGGCGAGTTCAGACACGAGGACCGATCCCCGAGAGGGCCCGGGGGAGTCAGGAGGCAGGTGCCCGCCCTCCTCCCGCCCTGGACTCTGAACCCATGCGGGCAGCTGCAGGCCGCACCCTCTGGCTGCCTGAGAGAAGACCAAGGCCAGGATAGAGCATCGGCTCCTAGACTGAAGTGTCCCGGGTTCGATTCCGGTCAAGGGTATGTCCCTCGGTTGCAGGCTTGGTCTCCCGCCCCATGTCGCCCCAGCCCCAGTCCGGGTGCATGCAGAAGGCAAGCAATCAATGTGTCTCTCACCTCGATGTTTCTCTCTCTCTCTGTGTTTCTCCCTCTCCCTTCCACTCTCTCTAAAAATCAATGGAAAAATATCCTCTGGTGAGGATCAGCAACACACACACACACACAAAATAAGTAAATAAATAAAAATTCCTTGTTTAAAAAAAAAAAAGACAACGGCCAGAAGTGGGCCTTCCAGGCCCTGAGAGCCGTGTGGCTTGTGGGGTGGAGGAAAGAGCTAGGACTTCGACTCTGGTTCTTTGTGGCCTGGAGGTTTCCCTTTGCTCCTCTGAGCCTCAGTCCCCTCGGTAACATGGGGACAAGGCAGCAGAATCCATAACTGACCGCCCTTGACCTGCCAGCTGAGTGGCCCCTCTCCACCCGCCCAGCACTGAGGCTCCAGGGCAGCCAGTCCCCGCTGCCGGCCCCCAGACCTATGTACTCCTGTTGTCCTCATTGATATAATTCTATACGCTAAGTAAATATAGTAAGCCAGTTAGATGAGAGAAGAGGGTTTTTTTAAATTTCCTTATGAAAACCAGGTGGAATGCTTTGAGGAGACTCCGAAGTGAGTCTGTAAGACAAGTGAGATGATGACAGAAAGGCCCCAGGAGGTTTTTGCATACAGATGACTTCATTAATGTCTGACTTCTTGCTCTTCTCTAAAGAAACCACGGCTGCACATTAGACGACGTTGCAGAGGTGGTTTAAGTCCCACAGAGGAGGGGAACCTCAGTCCGTGGGCCCACATCCCAGGGAAGGCCTGGTGGCACTGGGGGTGGACGAATGCCTAACCCTTTGTGATCGGGGTTAAGATGAACTGTTCAAAGGGAATGTACAAATCTCTGATTCCTGGCTTTTTGTTTTTCCATTGAAAAAAAACCCACAAAACTCTGCCCTGGGTTTCCATACACAGTGGCCCACCTGCCCACGGTGTGGGTCGCCATGATGGACAGCACCTCGGTGGTCTTGATGCGCACCATGTGGTTGGTGTCCTTCAGCAAAACCCGCAGGCTCTCCAGGCAGCCTGTGGGGCAGAAAGACCTTTAAACGGTGATCAGTCTCCAGGCTCAACCAACCCGGAAGCCAACAGGTGAGCCCACATCGGCAACAGCGATCAGCAGAGGCATCACGGCACTTAGGAAGGGTTTAGAGTCACCGCAGGGGGCTCTGTGTGCTCCCACCCAGGGACCATTCAGAAAATGCATTTGGAGCCTGGATGGCATGGCTCAGTGGTTGAGCATCGACCCAGCAACCGGGAGGTCACTAGTTCGATTCCCAGTCAGGGCACGTGCCCGGGTTGCAGGCTCAATCCCCCATCAATGATGTTTCTACTCACCCTTCCTCTGTGAAATATATATATATATATATATATATATATATATATATATATATATTTAAATCAGCCCTTCAGCTAAGGCTGGGGGAGAAGTGGCAGTTCACTCATCATGTGCCTGATCAGGGAAAGGTGTGGCCGGGCCACTAAGATCAGCTCAGCGTTCATTTTGGTCGTTAGGAGAGAGGGAAACAAGAGGTTCCCAGTACCATGTGGCTCCAATAGGGTGTTGGGTGTTGCCTATCTTTCGTGGCTAAGACAGATCACAGGGCTGTTTGGTGGATTTGTGGCCACCTGGTCGGTCCAGCCGTAGCAGAGAGGGCTGCTCTGTGGCTCTGGGTCGGCTGCTGGGGGTGTCCCTCCAAGGACGGGCTGACCAGCTGGGGAGGGTCACCTCAACTCCTCCCACCTCCAGCTACTCTGTGTCTGTCCATCCAGACCCGAGTCACGGTCGCCTGGGCTCCGTGACACTCTCACCTATGTCGATGGCCACATAGACATGCTCGGGGTCATGCATGAGGTCGCACAGAGCCATGAGGGCTTTCTGCCTGGTCTGCAGGTCCTCGGACTGCAGTTCCTCGTTCAGCTTGGGCAGGGCCCGGCAGCCGTACGCAATGGAAGCCTGGGCGGGGTTGATGTCGGGGGGCAGGTACATGGAGATCCAGGTGTGGGCCATCTTTCCGCACCTGCAGGAGGTGACTCTCTCGCTTTCAGAACGGAGCTCCGCAGAAACCACTGGTGAAAAGAACCCCAAACGTTGTCATGAGTCCGACTATTTAGAAGCTACTTCTCATTCTATCCTCAAAACGGTAAGCACAGCTGAGTGGATATTTTTAATGTTTTTATTGATTTTTAGAGAGAGAGGAAGGGAGAGGGAGAGACAGAGAGAAACATCAATGTGAGAGAAACACATTGATTGGCTGCCTTCTGCACATGCCAGACCAGGGCCCCGGGCCAGCGAGGAGCCTGCAACCAAAGTACATGCCCTTGAAGGGAATTGAACCCGGGATCCTTCGGTCTACAGGCCAACGCTCTATCCACTGAGCCAAACCAGCTAGGGCAGGAATTATTTTTATTGCACACACACACACACACACACACACTTGGAGCATCTATAGGTAATGTGGCTTCGTACTCAGAACCGGCTCCAGACCCAGGCCATGGGCGGCCCTTGACAATCTCTTCCTCTCTGGGAGCCTTTGCAAAAAGGGCTTGATAACAGCACCTCCTTCCCTTGCTCCCGCGTGAACGACCCTCCTGGGCCTTTCACGCCAGGGCTCCCGAGGCGTTGGCTGTGGTCCTTATTATGGGAGTGGTTGCTGATGCCGGTGTTGAGTGGCCCTGACAGGCTCCGCCCTGTAGGATTCTACCCCAGTTAAAGAACTAAGGCCAACTCTGATCTTAGGCACCAAGTGACAGGGAGAGTCAGACGGGCCGAGCTGGGCGGGGAAGGGGGAGCGGCCATTTCTGATTGGGGCTCCCCCTGCAGGGAATGCTGGGCTCCGGGGATGGGGACAAGGGGGCCTGGCCTCCTGTATGTGGCTTGGGCTGCGGGAGTCCCGCCGCGGATGAGAGCAGACGCGGGACCCGTGTGAGCCAGACTGGATGGGTCTGAGGGTCCCCTGTCCCCCCTGTCTTGGGCCCCTGTCTGGTGCCGCAGGCTCACCTGCTTCAGCGTGCGCGGTCGCCCGTTGCTAGGCGACCCGGTTGCCAGGCGACCCCAGCGGCGTCCTCAGCGCTGCGCTCTGCACACTAGGCGCCCACCGCGCAGGCGCAAGCGGCGCGAGCAGCCTCGGTCTGGGGCCGGCTGTAAAGAGGGGACAATGATACTTTACGGGGTTACCGCGGGGAACAAAGAAGGCTCTGCTTTGTTCATAGCACCGAGGGGAAGGGAAATGAGTGTGAACGCTTTCTCTGTGCGGGACACTTCGCAGGCCTTTAGTCCTTAAAGTAACCCCGTGAGCTGCTAACATGATCCAGGTTACAGGCAGGCCCCTCAGAGGTTTTCTTAGTAGCTTGCCAAAACCACGCAGGCCAGAGCCCAGGACTGCCGAGCCCTGGCCCATGCTCCTTGCTCTGCAGGCTGATGGCCCGGGAATGACACAGATTGGCCCTCGCAGTGGACCCAATGCCCTGCTGACTGGAGCAATTGTGCTTGAAAGCAAGCCAGTCCCAGCTGTCACCTGCATACAACCCTCCATGGCTCCCCAGTGGCCTCAGGACAGAGTCCAAACATCCAGCCTGCCGCTCAAGACCCTGGGTGCCAGGCCGGATATGAGTGCTCCAAATGGCCACCTCCTCCATGCAGCCTGGGCTGCCAGGAACAGGAACCACCTCTGTGTCCTTCGGGGCACAGCTCGGTGGACAGACACCACCCCCATGAAGCCTGTCGTCTCCCCAACTCCATGTTAGTACCAGTAAATGATCCCGTAGCTTAATTAATTACCAGGAGGCTTTCAGTACGTGTAGAATGAATAAATGGGTCATGGACTTGAGTCAAGCTTTATACTAATCTACAGAGCACTTTCATAGATAGTCGAGTCCATTTGATAGCTGAGTAAACTGAGGCACAGGAGAGGGTAGACCAACTCACATGAGTTCACCCTTAGGCCTGGGCCTGTCGCCGTGAAACTCACTAACAAAGGGGCCAAGCATCAGCCTCCAACACACTTACCTTTGAAATGAAGGTAATTGACTTAGATTTACGGGCCAAGGATGCCATATTGTGATGTGGAAATCTGCCCCCTACAGCTGTCCTTCAAAGGACAAAGTCAGGGGGGGTCTCTCTGACCCTGAGCTTTTTGAGGAGTGTGGGGCAGACAGCGAAAGGCTGGGCGTCAGGAAACCTGGGTTATGATTCTAGTTCTAACTCACGTGGCAACACTTTTAAATTGTGTGAGCCTTGTTTTCCTTGTCTGTGAAATGGGCAGCTGGATAAAATAGATTCTCAAAGCTGGGAACCCTGGGCCTCTCAAAATCTGGGAATACAGTCTTAAAAAAAAAAAGTGTCCTTCAGCTCGGCTGGCGTGGCTTAGTGGTTGAGTGTCGATCTATGAAAAATCATATTCAATATATTACAAAAATAAACACACACGTCACATCATAACCCCTACCAGTTTGAGCTCCCACCCCTCCCAGCTACATTGATTGTCAGAGAGGTCTCTCCACCATCAGCCCCGCCCAGACCCCCATCTTTGGATCCAGGCTCCACCCAGACGGTGATGACCCCGCCCACAGCCCCATATCCAACCCCGCCCTCGTTTCCATGGTGATCGCAAGCGCTCCCGGAGGGGGGGGCGGCAGGCAGCAGCCCTGTCAAGTGCCCACTTCTCCCTCGAGGCTCTGGTTGCTATGGTGACGGCTCGGGCCTGCCGCCGCGGGATTGCTTCCGCTCCGAGCCCCGCCCAGACCCAGCCCCCGACGTCCAGGATTGGTCAGACGCTCTCCGGTCGCGCGTGCTCATCGTTGCCATAGTGATTGCGGCAGCGAACCGAGCCGGACCAGGCTGCGCTGAACCCGAATCCTCCGCTGCTGCTGCCAGTGAGTCCGCCGCGCCTCTGTCCTCCCCTTGGCCGCCTCCCACCTCCCACCTCCCACCTCCCACCTCCGGGAGGGCGCGTCGCGGAGGCCCCGGTCGGAAGGACGCCGCGTCCCCCGCCCACTTCCCACCCCCAGAATCTGAACGCGTCCTGAGGCCTCAGCATTTCCTGAACCCCCGACCCTGAACGCCCCGTGCTGGGCCTGGAGGGGAGCTGGGTCAGAGCGAGGACAACAGGCCTGGGTCAAGGCCACCCTAGCGGGGAAGCGGGCAGAGGAAGGCGCGGTCGGGCTGTTGACTAGGCGCCGGGGGCGCGGTCCTGGGTGGGGTGACAGGCCTGTGGGCTGAAACCCAAGAGCCCGCCTGCGAGGCCTGCGATGTTTGTGCCTCTCACAACCAGTCACACGCTCAGAGAGGGGCCACTCCCGGTTGGACACCCACATCCCGCAGCAGGAGGGAGGCCCAGGTCTTCGGGACTCCCCACCCCCACCCCCTGCCTGCGGACTGAAAGAGGTGACGCTGGGCCAGACGCCTGGCAAGGGGGAGGAGGAGGCTTGGACCTGCTTTTAAAGCCCCTGGAAAGTTAGGCGTAAACTTGCGGGTGAGTCCCCAGGCGTCGGCACAGCTCCCTAACCCTTTCCCCCGCTTGGGCCTCCAGAACTCTCCGGAAGGATGAGGGCCTCCCTGCCACCTCTGGGGCCCCCTGTGAGCCGGGACCGCATCATCGCCAGCTTCCCTAAGGTAGGGAGTCCTGAGGCCAGACCTTAACGTGAGCAGTGAGCACTGCGCTCCCCAAACCGTGTCCACAAATATCACTTTTAACCGGTATCCCCACTTTTAATCGGTATCCGCACTTTTAACTGGTATCCACTCTTTTAACTGGTATCTGCATTTTTAACCGGTTAAGAGCTCATTGGCTACCGGTTAAAAGTGCGGACACCGGTTTAAAATGGTAGCTTTCCCCACCTGCATTCACCACCAAAAACAAGGCAGGTGAACCGGGGAGGTCAGTTCCTTGCTGACAGACTTCTTGAGACGCTGGGAGACTTGGTGCTGGCTGGGCCAGGGTGGGCCAGGAGCCAGTGTGGCCTGGAAGTTAAGGGCACGGACTTTGCAATCAGACAGTCTTGGGTGTGAATCCTAAATCCGTCATTACACTGTGACTGTGGGCAAGTTACTCAACCGCTCGGAGCCACTGTTCCACAGGGTCAGTCCTCCCGTGTGGGGTGCCTGGCTCATAGCCACCGGGAGCTCCCGCCTGAGTGGTGGTCATTGTTCTCATAATTATTATGACGATTATCTTTTTTTTTTTTGCTAATCCTCACCCAAGGATATTTTTCATTGATTCTTTTAGGGAGAGCGGAAGAGAGAAAGAGAGAAACTTCAATGTGAGAGAAAACCATCGATTGGTTGCCTCCTGCACGTGCCCCGACCAGAGCCCGGGCCAGGGAGGAGGCCGCAACCAAGGTACATGCCCTTGACTGGAATTGAACCCAGGACCCTTTGGTCTGCAGGCCAATGCTCTACCCACTAGGCCAGTGGTCGGCAAACCGTGGCTCATGAGCCACATGCGGCTCTTTGGCCCCTTGAGTGTGGCTCTTCCACAAAATACCACGTGCGGGCGCGCACGTACAGTGCGATTGAAACTTCGTGGTCCATGCGCAGAAGTCGGTATTTTGTGGAAGAGCCGGTATTTTGTGGAAGAGCCATACTCAAGGGGCCAAAGAGCCGCATGTGGCTCGAGAGCCGCAGTTTGCCAAGCCGCAGTTTGCCGACCACTGCATTAGGCCTGAGTGACTAGGGCATCATTATGATGATCAAAACAGCACTCCAGTTTCCTGACACCAAATCCAGGGTTCTCCCCTCTTACCATTCTGCCTTCAGTTGCTGCCGGAAACTAAGCTCTCTTCCATCTACATTAAGATCTAACGTGTTTTCAGAACTGCGCGTTCATGCCCGTGTGGCTGACTGCAGAGCTCCGACTTCCCCCTACCCCGGGGAGCACCTGCCCTGTTTCCACAGAAGGCCGGATTCTGCCCCGCTGTCGGTGGCCGCCAGGGGTCACAGGCCGCAGTGGGCCAAGTTCGCCCTGCACCCGCAGCACGCCATGTCAGACCGGACCACTCTGTGGTCAGTGGGGCAAGTCCTTCCCTTTGCTCTCGGGGCCTCGGTTTTCCTGTCTCTAAAGGTGGCTCCCACTTCCTGTCCAGCCTTCCTTATTAAACGCTGCTCCAGTCCATCCCAAGTCCCGGGATTCCTCTCGTGACCACCGTGCCCAGGCCGGGGCCCCACTTTGAGGCGGGAAAAGCATCCAGCTTCCTCGAGAGGCGGCTGCCACTCTCCCGCCTGAATGTGGGCTGCGGGCTGCGCTGCGCCCCTGCATCACCCAGTTAAACCTCCGGCCACCAGATGAAGAGGTGCTGATGGGCGTGTCCCCCTTTACGGAGGAGGAAACGGGCTCAGTGAGGTTTCCTAACTCGCCTTTTTGCAAAGTTCCTTCCACCGTCCCTGCTGCCCCCATCACACCTGGGGCAGCGAGGGCACCTGGGCCAGAGCAGAGCCCATTCCAGTGCCTGGGAGCTCAGAGGAGACACCTGGGGAGGGCATGTGGCCGCGCCCCTGCCACAGGGACAGAGCCCCTGAGGGACAGAGCCCGTGGCCCGGGCCCCCACGGCCGCATCCTGGCAGAGCCCAGCGGCAGTCTCCCACCATTCCCTCCATGTCCTCGCCACACTCTCTGCTTAGCCGCGGCCCATTAGAGAATAAAATATGATGGTCACCGAAGTGTTTTTTCTAATTTTAAAACAAATGCACATTCAGCACGAGCCATGGCATCGTAACAGCCACAAACACTTGTGGAGCACTCAGGGTGCCAGGCTGGCTCTGTGCCTTACAGACATTATCTCCTTCCCTGCCCCCAAGCCTCTGAGCTTCGCAGATGGGGAAACTAAAGTTCAGGAGTTGAGCGTTGACCTGTGAACCAGGAGGTCACAGTTGGATTCCCGGTCGGTCAGGGCACATGCCCGGGGCTGCGGGCTCGATCCCCACTGGGGGGCGTGCAGGAGGCAGCCGATCAGTGATTCTCTCTCATCATTGATGCTTCTCTCTCTCTCCCTCTCCCTTCCTCTCTGAAATCAATTAAAAACATTTTTTTTTTAAAATTCAGAGCCGTTAGGCAGCCGCCCAGGGTCACACAGCAGCTAAGCATGGACGCAGGTCTTGACCCTGAGGCCGTACTCTTAAACCACCCCCGGTTCTCCCTTCCCGATATTGTGGGAGGCCTGCAGTGCCTTCCAGCGCATTTCCATGCACACGTGTGCAAACGTTAGAAACACAAATGGCCTGGAGTTCCGTAGGAGCTGTGGGAGGACCTTGGCGCTAAAAGGGCCCTTACAGGCCAGCCTGCATCTCACCCCAAGGGGACAGAGGGGATGGAGGCCTGCCACGTGCCCACAGTGAGGGCACAGCCACGCCGGGTGGGACCCAGCTCTCCAGTCCCCACCTGCGCTCTCTGGTCTGGCTCCGCCCCTGCTGCTGCTCCTCAGGACTCCTCACACCTGGAGTCTTGAGGCTGCTGCCGGGAGAGGGGCCGGGCCTGACCGAGGGACCGGGGAGAGCTAGGGGCCGCCAGCCGGTGGCAGGTCACCACCTCGCTGCCCTGCTGGGTGGTGGAGCCGCAGCTTCGCGGGGCCAGGTGCCCATTTGTCTGTCTGTCTGTCTGTCTGTCTGACTCACTCCTTGCAGTGGTACACGCCCGACGCCTGCCTGCAGCTCAAGGAGCACTTCCACGGGCAGGTCAGCGCCGCCTGCCAGCGCAGGAACACGGGGACCGTCGGGTGAGCGCCCCTCAGCGCCCAGGGCGTGGGGTGTGGGGGGCCGGCAGGGAGGAATGAGAGCATGCGTGGACATGTGAGTGCATACGTGACACACCCACACTGCCCCGTGCAGCCCAGGATGGGCCTGAACCTGATGGGAGTTTCCGCTGCTTCATTGGGCACACGGCTGCCGCGTGACCATTTCCCAACAAGTCACGCATGTGATTCCTCAGCCTGAGGTCTCGGCATCTGTCTTCCGTTTGTATTGGTTGTCCTACTCTTTTTATTTTTTTAAGTATGTTTTTATTGATTTCAGCGAGGAAGGGAGAGGGAGAGAGGAACATCAGAGATGAGACACACCTGGTTCCCCTTCAGCAGGGGTGAGCGGGAGGCTGGGGATGGCTTTGCGGCCAGGTGGGCATGCAGCTGCCCCGGGAGGCCTGTTCCGCCCTCTGGTGGCCGCACTGCGCAGGCCAAGCCCTCCAGGAGCTGGACGTCAGCACAGACTGGGTGCTCATGGCGTTTCAGGGGATGGGGGCTGGGGGGCGCGGAGTGCCCACCTGCTGTCTGCACCCCTCTGTCCAAGGGGTCAACCCTCCCAGACTGGTCTGAGGACCCTGGGGCTGCAGGCAGGACTGGGAACGAGTGACAGGCTGGGGCCCGGGCTCAGCAGGTCCCTGGAGCTGCAGGGGAGTGCCCAGGGTGCTGTGCGCTGAGTGGGGTCTCCAGGGGGTGAGAGATGCTGCCACGGAGGTGGGGTGACATTAGGGACTTGGACCAGGCGGCACCAGGGCAGAGCTGAGTGTGCGGGGCGGGGGAGCCGAGACCCTCAGTCAGTGTACCTCCAGGCATGCAGACCCGAGTTCTGTCTCTAGGACCTGCCCCTGTCCCCTTGGCTGGCCCTAGCAGACGCCCCCAAAGGAGCAGGTGTGACCGCTCAGGGAGTGACTGCTTGCCAGGGGCAGGAGGGAGCCCCTCGGGCGTGTAGCCCCAGGGGTGGGTGGGTAGGAGGTGCCGGGGTTCCGTCCCCGCCCCCGTGCTGTGTGTGTGCCCCAGGTTCCCGGCTGTGCCCCCGGCTTGCACACAGCCCCACCCAGGGCTCCTCCCTCTGCTTCTTCAGCCTCTCATGACCCAATTCTAATTCTCACGTCAGGGGCTCGGGCCCAGCGGGCCAGGGGGACAGCCCCAGGCACAGCAGGGTCCCCAGAACAGACGTAGACCCTCCTGCATCTCCAGAGCTGGGCACAGACACCCGAAGCGTCTCAGCAAGTGTCCCACCCCCACCCCCACCAGCACCCTAGCCAGTGTGGCTCAGTGGATAGAGCATCAGCCTGTGGCCCGAAGGGTCCCGGGTTCGATTCTGGTCAAGGCTCCTCCCTGGCCAGGGGGCGTGCAGGAGGCAACCAACTGCTGTGTTCCTCTCACATCGATGTTCGCTCTGTCTCTCCCTCTCCCTTCCACTCTCCCTAAAATCAATGGGAAAATATCCTCGGGTGAGAATTAAGAGAAAAAAGCCCCACCCAGGATTGCGGGCGGCTCACAGGCGGGGAGCGGGAAGGAGGGCCGTGTGGGGAGATGCTCTTGTGACCGAGCCTGAGAGCAGCCCTCCCGTCTCCGCAGGCTCAGCCTCTCCAAAGCCGTTGTTGTCGGCGACCTCCACGTGGGCAAGACCAGCCTCATCCACAGGTAGGCGCGTCGCCACGCCCAGCGCCAGGTTGCCGGGGCTTTGCCGGGAGGCCCAGAGAGCACTGTCACACCCGGGGAGGGGTGCGGGAAATCTCGGGGGGTGGTCAGCGGAGAGTGGGGCATCCCAGGGCCCTGGCATGGGTCACACAGTCCCCGCGCCATGGGCTCGCCTCACCGCCCTCGCTGCGGAAGCATGCCCAGCTTCCCTTTCTCTGCCCCTGACTGGCAGTGTTTGCTGAAGCCTTTCTCCCCCCCCCCCCCCCCCCCGCATCATTCTTTATTAAGTATAACTTTATTGATTCCAGAGAAGGGAGAGAGAGAGAAACATTGATGTGAGAGCACATGGATCGGCTGCCTCCTGCACGCCCCCTGCTGGGGATGGAGCCTGCCAGCCGGGCATGTGCCTCGACCAGGAATCTAACCCTGACCTCCTGGTTCATAGGTCGATGCTCAACCACTGAGCCACGCCGCTGGGGCCCCCCCATAATTCCTGTTGGCTGTCCCTCCGTGGCCTGTCTCGGGACTGTCACCTCCTTAGCGACTCCCAGCGGGCGGGCTTCTCGATGCCCCAGACTCTCGCTGTCACGAAGCTTCCCCGCAGCCTCTCTGATGACTTCCCTGCTCCCACAGGTTTTGCAAGAACGTTTTTGACCATGACTACAAGGCCACCATCGGGGTGGACTTCGAAATCGAGCGCTTTGAGATTGCTGGGACCCCCTACAGCCTCCAGATGTGAGTCCCTGTCGAGTGGCGCCCTTTCCTGGGTGGCCTGGGCGGGGGTGGGGGAGAGGGGGGATGGGCTTTGAGGACACCCTCGCTGTGCTCTTTCTCAGGGACACTCAGCCAGGACCTGTGGGAACAAGCAGGGCCCGGGACCCCACACCCCCCACCTGGCCACCTGTGACCCCACTTGCCAGGCCACCCAGGAGGCCTCTGGCAGGTCACTTCCGGTCTCTGAGCCCCTGCTCCCATCTGGAAAACGGGGCCCAAACTGCTGAGCTCTGACCGCTGCAGTGACCTAATCTGCCGCCTCTCTGTTTCCCTCTCTCTCTGCCCCCGCACAGCTGGGACACAGCAGGGCAAGAGAAGTTCAAGTGCATCGCATCTGCCTACTACCGGGGTGCCCAGGGTGAGCAGCCGGGTCATGGCAACGGCAGGGCCCTCAACATCACGCACCCGAGGGCTCCCCACCAGGCTCAGCAGGCCCTCCGTGCAGGCCCCAAATCCGTCCCCAAGAAGCACTGAGAGCCCCTGGCCAGTCCTCGGGGCCTGGGTGGGCCTCGGCAGGCACAGCCTGTGGGACCCTGTGGGGATGGGTGCTCCCTGGGAGTCTCAGCCCCAGTGTCAGCTCAGAAAGAGGCTCCAGGGAGACACGTGTCCAGAGCCCCCAGAGAGCAGAGGGGAGCTGACCGGGGGTGGGGGTGGGGGGCGTGGAGGCTGGGCCAGCGACGGGAGGAGCTGCGGGGGGGGGGGGGGGGGGGGGGCGCTGCATCTCCATGTCCTGCCCTCCCTGCTCCCCATCAGTTATTTCCCCAAAGCTGGTGGTTTAAACTCACAAACTGCCTGTTACTTATTTGTTGTTGTTAATCCTCACCCGAGGATCTTTCCCAGTGATGTTTAGAGAGAAGAGAGACAGAGAGACAGAGAGAGACTCATTGATTGGCTGCCTCCCACACGGCCATGACCAGGGCTGGGGATTGAGCCTGCAACCGAGGTACATGCCCTTGACCGGAACCGACCGAACCCGGGACCCTTCAGTCCTCGGGCCGACGCGCTATCCACTGAGCCGAACCGGCCAGGGTGCTAATTGTTCCTAGTAGCTGCCACTGGTCCGGAGTCGGCCTGCATCAGGCCCTGAACCGAGAGCTTTAAAATCGCTGCGCTGGCTTAAGCCTCCCGGCACCCGGCAGCTGGAGGCACTATTGTCTCTCCCAGGTGGGGACACGGCCTCAGCAGCGAAGGCCCTCGCCCGCCAGCTCCCTTAGCTGCACGGCGGAGGGGAGGTTGAGCTCAGGAGCCCCAAGCACATCGGGCCTCATGGGATCCCCACTGTGGCTGCACCGCTGGGGGTGGGTCGGAAGGTGGGTCACCAGGGGCAGCCACGGTGACTCCTTCCTGGCCTCCATGTGGGGGCCAGAGCTGAGTGCCTGGGGGCCACCCCGGCAGTTCCTGGGGAGCCGGGAGCCGACTGAAGGGCCCCCCTTGTCACGCCCTGTCGCCGACCAGCTCTTGGCTTTCGCCCGCATGCGCAGTGATCATCACGGCCTTTGACCTCACGGATGTGCAGACCCTGGAACACACCAGGCGAGTCTGGGCTCAGAAACCCACCTGGAAGGGCTCCCGGTCGGGGCCCCTGAGCTGGGCCCCAGTGGCAGGTGCGAGGGAGCAGCTCGCTGGTCAGGCCCTTGTTCTCCCTTGAGATTTGCACCAACGCTGACGTGCTCAGGGGCCTGCGCCTGCTTCCACACTCGGCTGTTGCCATCTGGAGGCCTTCGTGTGGGACGAAGGGCCTGCAAACTCCGTGGCCAGTCCTGTCGGAGGGACATGCCTGGCACCTCTGTCTGGGACAGGGACTGGTCCGGAGCTGCCCACACGACCGGCTCCCGGAGGCCTTCCTGCTTCTGCCGGAATCCCCGGCTCATGGACCCGGCCCCCTTCCCCTCCCACGTGTGCGTGCTCACATCTCGCATCTCCAAACCCTGGGGGGCCGGGGTGACCGTCCCAGCTCATGACAGTGCAGGATCACCCCAGCTGACGCAGCCAGGGCAGAGCCGCAGCCAAGACTGGGTCTCCACTGCCCCTGGCCGGTGCCCCTGGGCGCCCCCCAACCCCACCCCGTGGTCCAGCCAGGCCCTTCCGGCCTCGGCCCAGCCCTTCTTATCCAGCGTGGGTCAGGCACCCTCCCAGCGCCTCCCAGCTCAGTGCCCCCGCCTGGGCGGCCGGGTCTGCACCCCCTCTGGCCTCTCTGGGTGGGCAGGGCTGTCTCTCAGCCGGTCCCCCCGCCCCTGTGCATCCCAGGCAGTGGCTGGAGGACGCGCTGAGGGAGAACGAGCCGGACTCCTGCTTCATCTTCCTCGTGGGGACCAAGAAGGACCTTCTGGTGAGCGGGGTGGAGGGGGAGGTTGTGGGGGGCAGTGCCCAGGGAAATGGATCCGCTTCCAGCCCAAGCCCGGGATGGAGGGCGGCCTGGCGTGGTTCGGTGAGGATCCGAAGGCGCAGGCCCGGGACCTGAAAGTTAGGGGTGCTCCTCAGGGGGCATGGCTGGCGCTCAGACTTGCCCGGGGCTGCTGGGGTCTCACCCCTGCTCTGGGGCCGCCTGTCCAGGGTGAGATGGAGAAGGAGGCCCAGTGGGAGGCGGCAGCCACCTCCCGGGCGCCTCCTAGAAGGGCCGCTTCCCCAGTCCAGGGCGGCGTGTGAGCAGGCGGAGGGGGAGGCCGTGCACCTGGCCAACGAGCTGCAGGCCGAGTACTGGTCGGTGTCGGCGAAGACGGGTGAGTGGGCTCGGGGCCGGCTGCCCGCATCGAGTGCCGCGTCACAGCGGCTGTGCGGATGGCCGGGCGGGGCCTCCCGTTGCCTGAGCAGCGCCCCGTCTCTAGGGAGACTGGACCCTGCCCACGGGCCGTGGGAATAGGTTGTGGGAAGCCCAGGGGCAGAGATCTGAGGCAGCGGCGGGGCAGGTGGCCAGTCCCGGCACCGCCCTGTCCCAGCTCCCACCCCGAGGCGGGCGGGTCACAGCTGTGTCCTGGGCTCGCAGGGGAGAACGTGACGGCCTTCTTCAGCCGCGTGGCCGCCCTGGCGTTCGAGCAGTCGGTGCTGCAGGCCCTGGAGAGGAGGAGCGGCTGCCGGCTCCAGGTCGGCGACGGAGACCTCATCCGTGCGTACAGGCCGCGGGGGGCGGAGGCAGTCTGTGGCCTCACATCCACCTCCACCTTCCTCCCACCCCCCTCGGGCCGTCCTTTCTCCATCACTCAGACCCCAGGCCCCAGGCCCGCAGCCTCCCAGACCCCGCCGGCCAGCTCAGACCCCCTCGCTGCTGCCCTGTCCGCCGGGCAGTCTCCCCGCGGGCAGGCTGGGCACCCAGGCTCCACGGTGTGTCCTGGCTGTGGCTCTCCTAGCACCTACCTTTGCCCATCACCCGGAATGTGTCCCCGTGCCCGGCCTTGAATGAGGCCTGGAGGCCTCTGACCTCTGACCAGCAGGCACCAGGGGGCATCGGGTGGGGGCCTGTCCCGTGTCCCTGCCCGTGCCTGGTTGATGCCAAGTGACTCCTCTCCTTCCAGGGATGGAGGGAAGCCCCTCCGAGACCCAGGGGAGCGAGAGGCCCTCCGGCCTGGGCTGCTGTTAGCTGGGGTCTGTGTCCGAGGCCCCCACTCCCGACACGCGTGGGCAGCGCCATCTGAGACTGCGGAGGGGGCACGTGGAGCCTGAACTCGGCGACGTATCTGTGCAGGCGCCACTCCCGCTTCTCTCTAGCAGGAAAGCCCTCGCTGGCTGCCCGGGGCCCGCACTGCCCGACTGGGGGGGGCGCCGTGGTGCCCCCTGGAAGGCCAGGCTCCCCTACAGACTCACCCGTCTGCCGGCCTTGAGAAACCTCACTGCAGGCACAGGACACGTGTGCCGCGGCCCTCAGCACACGTCAGCATCTGCGCGTGCCCTCAGCCTCTCCTGGTGAGCAGGGCCTGGCCGAGTCGGCACCCGAGGACCACCTGCCACCCCGCCTGGGACTTCCCTTCGCAGCAGGACTCGCACTTCTGGGTGCCCCGCCCAGTCCCTCTGCCAGAGCCCAGCGGGGTCCCCCGGGACCTTGCCTGCCTCGTGGGACCCTCCTCTCTGGAGGAGGACGGGTGAGAAGGCCTCTGGCTCCTCCTGGATCCCCGGGTCCTGCTCTCTGGTCAGTGGGCAAGGCCAGTTGAACAGGCCGCTCCTACCCCTCTGGCCCCTGGCAACCAGTCTCCCCCGCTGGGCTGCGGGAAAAGTCTGTCCAGCTGCCCCCGGGGTGACTCGCTGCTGCGTCCCTTGAGCACGGCACTGCCTGCTCTGCCCTGGCTCGGCAGTGCCCACGGCTGCCCCCGCTACCCCTGTCCCCCTCCAGCCGACACGGGAAGGGCCTGGGAATGAGGAAACGCTGGGCACTCGCCTCTCAGGGCCTTTGCGATGGCATCCACGTGTCTTTGGAGGACCCGGAGGTCCCCCAGAGTCAGCGTGCCGTCCCCCCAGCCCTCCTGCACACCCAGCCCTCTGCACACCCAGCCCTCATGCACACCCAGCCCTCCTGCACACCCAGCCCTCCCGCACACCCAGCCCTCGTGCACACCCAGCCCTCGTGCACACCCAGCCCTCCCGTACACCCAGCCCTCCTGCACACCCAGCCCTCCTGCACACCCAGCCGGGCAGGCCCAGGCCCAGCCCCAGCTCCTGCCCAGAGCCACGCCCTCTCCAGGAGGGCTACTAACGCCCCCACCCACCCACAGCCCCACCCACAGCCCCAGGGGTGCTGCCCAGAACCCCGACAGGGCTTGCCCACTACAGGTGCTCACGGCGACTGCCCCCAACGTCACTGGGGGAAGAACATGGGCATCTTTTGCTGTTTATTTCCCCTTTGCCACATTTGTAGCTTTCTCTTTTTTTATGAGGATATAAAATCCTGCTTTGTAAATATCACTCTTAAAGGGAATGCGTGCTTTCTGTAAAAAAAAACAAAAGGAGTCAGAGCTTTGCATGCAGAGCGGAGTCCGCCAGTGGGTGGCGCTCCTGGGAGGGAAGCGCTGTGCACAGCGGGGAGGGCTCCTTCCAGGCGGTTCCTGCTGAGCATAGCCTGGCGTCCATGGGCTTGTGTGCTATTTAACCAGAACGACCCCTGTCCACACACACCGCCTGGCAGCTCGCGTCCTTGATGCCCTGTGGGCCCTGTCCACACCAACCTGCGCCCCTTAATCAGGTCCCTGCTGCCCCTCCTCCCAGCCCTGCCCACGCCTCGGAGGGAGCAGAGGCCCCGGTCCACTCCCCTCCCAGACAAACCTCGCTGTCCAGAGGGACCCGGGCGTCCTAAGCAGGGACACCCAAGAGCTGGGACGCAGAGAAGATCAGTTACATCCGCATGTTCACGCCTTCACATGCGTAAGAATCAGTGGCCCAGGGAGAGGCCTGGAGAGGAACAAGGCGCTGCCTGTGGGGGCGGCAGAGGGAGGCCCAGGGCAGGGACGGGAGAAGGTGGGGCAGGCAGGGCCCAGCTCAGAGAGGGGCCCCCTCTTCTGTAGGAGAAGGGCTTCTGGAGATGGGGGGCAGGGAGGACTGGGCACCCCGCTACTCAGGGAGCCCAAGGCTTTGGCTGCTGCCCTGAGACAAGACCCCCTCCCGCAGCTCCGGGGCTACCCTGCCATCTGCTCCGGCCCGATGTCACTTCCCATATGGCGGCCCTCCCGGGAGGGAGGCTGATCGGCGGACTGGAACTGCGCCTTCCAGGCAGGGCAGCGCGTTCCCGGACTCCGGCCTCACCCGGAGGCCTCCCAGCACCAGGGCCACCGGCCACCTGTCCAAGCCTGCGCCCCAGGCGGCTCTGGGAGCTGTCAGTCTGGTGCGCGGCCCTTGGATGAGCTGGCCTCCCGCTCAGTCCTCCGGAAGCAAAGCAGCCCAGGGCTCCCTCACCCCCAGGTGAGTGCCCTCCCCCGGCCTGAGGGTGCTCTGGCCTCTGACCCCTGGAAGCCAAGGCCTGGACCGCCTCCGTGGCGATGCCTTTAGAACAAGCTCATCCTGTCCCTCCCCCCGCCCCCCATGAAGGCGGGGAGGCGGCCAGAACACTCCCCTGGGACACCCGACTGCGAGGGCCTCATCAATAATTGATTCTGCAGGAGGCGGGCTAGTTGCAGCCGAGGGGGCCTGGGAGGAAAGGCCCATGCCCTCCCTCACACGGAGCCCTGGGCCCAGGAAGTCCGAGGAGACCTGCTCCCCACCCGGGCGGGAGGGGGGAGCCTGGAGGAGGTGCCCCGCCGGGTCCGTCCAGCACAGCGACTGAGAACAGCTGTATCGATCGCCCGTTTTCAGATCTTGCCTGCAGCTCCCAGGGGCCGGCGGGTGATGGATGGTGGCTGACAGATGACAGATGGGGGTCGTGTGGACCTCCTCCGGGAGGGAGTCCTGCTCTGGCCTCTGACCCCCAAAGCAGGTGGGGATGGGGGTACAGACAGGCCCGGGAGGAACAAGGAAAAGCCTCAGCTCTCCAGGGGCCGCAGGTGGGCCTCCAGGCAGAAAGCCCTGCCATCCTGAGAAGCCACGGCCGATGACCCCGCCTGACCACACATGGCAGGAGCGGCATCCAGGGCTCCGGTCCCAGCGCCTTCCCCTGCCTCTTGCCCAGATGGTGGTGGTGAGGGTGGCAGGCACGTCGATGGGGTCCCTAGCCCCAGGCTGGGCAGCTGGTGAGAGCCGGATGGCTGTGAGCCCTGAAGACCAGGTGACGCTACCAGGTGTACCGGTCACTAATGCGGGTTTCTTTCAATTGATGGGGTTACACGTATGCTGATATATATGCGATTTGATATGTGTGCTATTTTGTTGTATTGACAACAAGCTTCAGAACTTCCTATGTCAAATTTTCTGAAGGTGTTAACATCATGATATTTTTACGTTTAAAAATGTCAAATTTCGTGCCCCCCCCCCCCCAAAAGAGCATTTGCGGGAAGTTTTAAATCATTATTTTATTTTGAAGAAAAGTGCTGCTGAAAGTGATCGTATACTTCGGGAAGCTTATGGTGAACATGCTCCATCTCAAGATACCTGTGAACGCTGGTTTAAACGCTTTAAAAGTGAGGATTTCGACGTGAAAGACCAAGAACTTCCAGGTCAACCGAAAAAGATGGAAGACCGACAATGACAAGCATTATTGGGTGAAGATGCCTGTCCAACTCAGAAACAACTCGCAGAAAGATTAAACGTTGCTCAGCAAACAATTTCCGACCGTTTACAAGCAATGGGAACCATTTTAAAGGAAGGAAAATGGGTGCCACATCAACTGAACGAAAGACAAAGGGAAAACCGAAAAGTCATCAGTAAAATGTTGCTTCAACGGCACGAAAGAGTCTTTTTGGCATCGACTTGTGACTGGCAATGAAAAGTGGGTTTATTCTGAGAATCCCAAATGCACAAAATCACGGGTTGATCCAGGTCAACCATCCACATGGACTGCAAGGCCAAATCGCTCCGGAAAGAAGACAATGCTCTGCTCTTGGTGGGATCGGGAAGGTGTGGAGTATTATTGAAGTATGGTAGCAATCATCTCACGTAGAAACTATAGCTTAGCTTTAACCCTGCTGTTTGGCTTCTGTACTTATTTGCTTTGTTTAACAATAGAAAAGTTATTTTGATTTTCTGAATTATATAAATCACCCCATTCAATTGAATACCCTATTGATTGTACTGACTATCCCATTGGTTGTGGTCATACTGGTCTTAGAAAGCACATTTTCCTTTACCTGGGAAGGACAGCACAGTTATCCCAAGGTCAGAGGGCTCCAGTTAACGTGTCCCTGTTGACTCAGTGTTCCGGAGACCCCTAAACTAATTTAGATAACATGAAACTGCTTCTGCTTCTGTAAACCGCTTTTTTGCAAACCAGGTTCCTCATTCCAGACCAGAGGGCTCTAGATAATGTGTTTCTGTCAATTCAGTGGTCGGAGACCCAAAACTATAATTTAGATAACATGCTGCTTTGCTTCTGTAAACTGCTTTTTTGCAAATCAGGTTCCTCATTCCAAACCCTGGGATGTAATCAATACCTCTGTGATCTTTGCCTATATAAATCTGGTGTTGCGGCCATCTTATCACTATGAGATTTGGGGAATGGCCCCTCATAGTCCCGGATTGCAATAAATGTGACTCTTTAATTCGACTTCTTGAGGCGTCCTTCTGTGATTCGAGGGGTACATTACAACATTATGAGCTGCTAAAACCAGGTGAAACCGTTAATACTGATCGCTACCGACAACAGATAATCAATTTGAACCACGCTTTGATCGTGGAACGGCCACTATGGGCCAGAAGACACGGCAGAGTAATTTTGCTTCGTGATGACGCACCATCACACACTTCAAAACCAGTGAAAGACGTGTGAAAAGATCTTGCCTGGGAAGTATGAACCCACCCGCCGTATTCACCAGCCCAGCTCCTTCCCATGACCACCTGTTCCGATCGATGGCACACGCACTCTCTGAGCGGCGCTTCCACACGTGCGAAGACGTGGGAAACTGGGTCTCTGAATGGTCTGCCTCAAAACAAGGAAAGTTCTATTGGGACGGTTTCCACAAATCACTTGAAAGATGGGGAAATGTGTAGCTAGCGATGGACATTACTGTGAATAAAGCACTTTCGATGGTTCTCTTGAAAGTATTGTGTTTTTTTTATTACAAAATCCGCATTTTTAACTGGGTGATAGCTAATCCGCACTTTTAACCGGTACCTGAAATTTTAACCTAGATGCTCCTTAAACACACCTAGAACTTCTTAGTCTTCCTGTCTTTGCCTTTCTGTTCCTCGTCCTCTAGGACCTGGCAAACCTCCCTCAGCACCCGGCCCCCCCCCCCCCCGCCCCGGGGCCCCCACATGACACACACCCTCCGCCACCGCCTGGCTCTGTCTGCCTTATCGATTCCTCCCACACACACGGGCACCTCTCTCCCCAGGCTGTGTGCTCCCTGGGGCCACACATGTCAGCTCCTCATTCACCAGCACTGACCAAGCACCTACTGTGTGCTGAGCACGGGGAGTCATGGGTAACAAGAGAGACAGGTCTCTGTCCTCCGAGTTTAGATCCCGCTGGGGGACAGACAGCGGGCAGATGGGGAATCACAGTGTCTGGGCCCCACTTTCCTCCTCCTCCCTCCCAGCCCTCCCCGCCCTTCCCTCCCTCCCCGGAGGGGATGGGTGATAAGGAAGCCCTGCAGGAAAGGACCAGAGCGCCAGGCAGGAGTGCTTTCAGAAAAAGGGCTGAGGATGGGAGGAGTGTCCTTGGAGTAAGAAGAAGCCGTTCCTCGGGGAGATAGCCACTATCTCGCTGTGTCCTTGTGCTCAAACAACGAGCCATCTGGCGAGAGAAGAGCCCTCAAATCCAAGGCTACACATCTGCAGGGTTTGGGCGCGAAGTCCGCTTATGTCTACCACACGGAAGGTGGGGGCTGAGCTGGGGCCTGCAAACCAGAGAAGGGAGGACCTCAGTGATGGATGAAGCCCCCCCCCCCCAGGTGTCCTCTTGTTTCCCAGGTGGTCATTATAATGTCCCTGGTGATCCCACGATTCCCCCTGGAAACTGAGGGGCCCATCGGCAAGGGACAAGCAGCTTGCGGCTGGGGGATTCTCTCTGCTGACCGCCAGGGCCCGGGGCCTGAGCCTGCCTGGCCCACTCGCTGGGTGACCTGAGCATGCCAGCGGGGAAGGCCGCTACTATCGATCATGAGCCACCCCCTGTGAGGTCAGGACTTCTTCTACCCATTTTATTTTAATTAATTGAATTTTGGGGGATGACATTGGTTCGCAAAACCATACAGGTTTAAAGTGCCAGGCTTGCATGGCTCAGTGGTTGAGCATCAACCCCTGAACACGGTCAGGGCACATGCCTGGTTTGCAGGCTCGATCCCCTGTGTGCGGCGTGCAGGAGGCAGCCGATCCAAGATTCTCTCTCATCATTGATGTTTCCATCCCTCTCTCTTTCTCCTTTCCTCTCTGAAATCAATAAAAAATATATATATTTTTTAAAAATAATCATTTTATTCGGTATTTGTGCGCCTTCGATTCGTCAACAGTTGCTGGTTTTGTACTGTAAAATTTATCTTGTATGTATCCCCGTAACAAGTCTAGTGGATAAATTTTCTTTGTTCAAAGTTTAGTCTGGCTTCACCCATTCATTCTCTCACATCAGTTAAACCTGAAGTGAAAACTCAGTGAGTTACCAGCTGTTAAAGTGAGTGTACAGGTTTTGGGGACACCCTGTATATGATTTTTGGCGAATCCCTTCACCTTCTTTCATCCAGTCTGCTCCCCCCCCCCCCCCCCCCCCCCCGCCCCGTCCCCAGCTGTCAGTCCGCCCCAATTATACCCATTTTAAAGAATAGGTCACAGAGGATGTGAGCACCGCTGAGATGTCAGCCTGGCCTTGCTCGGCCCTGCAGGCAGGACATAGAGAGGCCTGCAGAGGGCAGCAGTGAGCTGTGCCTGGAAGTCACCCCAAGGGTTCTCAGGTGCCTCTCTGGGGGCAGCCTCCTAACAAGGGAGGGAAGGGGCACCTATGCCCTTTACCCGGGTGTGTTTCAGGTGGGTCACCTCTGAGTGCTGACAGTGCTCCCAGCACCTGATGTAGGAGGACCAAGCCGGCTCAGAGCAGGGGAGGAGGCGACTGCCCAGGTCACAGAGCCTGTGTGGGGGTGACCCCAACCCTAGTCAGGCAGCAGGGCCCTGGCCCTGGGCTCCGTATTAGACATCAGGGTATCTCACCTGGGTGGCCCTGGAACTGGGGGAAGGGATCCTATAACCCCTCACAGCCCGGCCGGGGTGGCTCAGTGGTTGAGCGTGGGCCCAGGAACCAGGAGGTTGTCGGTTCGATTCCTGATCTGGGCACATGCCCAGTGGCGGTACGTGCAGGAGGCAGACAATCAGTGATGTTCCTCTCTCATTGATGTTTCTATCTCTCTAGCCCTCTCCCTTCCTCTCCCTCTAAAAATCAATAAAAACAATAATAATAATTAATAATAATAATAAGATAACCCCTCACATCCACGCAGGGACAGCAGCCGCGGGAGGCAGGCATCCTTGTTCTCATGCCAACGCCCAGGACTCACGCCCTGTTCTCGGGTTGACCAATCCTGTTTCCTTCCCCCTCGCCCAGCAGGCTGGTTAGGGCATTTTCCTTTGCCCCCGTCGGACTCCCTACCCTGTGCTCTCTGCCGTGTGTGGTGTGAGATCCCTGGGCGTCCCTGGGGCAGGAGAAAGGTGCGGGTTCACTGCTCGCCTGGGCTGTCCCGTCCGGGGTGCAGCCGGTCACAGTGGAGGCCTGCACCCCTTAGACTCTAAGGCTTAGCAGCGGTTCTCAACCTTCTGACCCTTTCAATACAGTTCCTCATGTAGTGACCCAACCATAAAATCATTTTCGTTGCTACTTCGTAACTGTCATGTTGCTACTGTTATGAATCGTCATGTAAATATGTGATGTGCAGGAAGGTCTCAGGCGACCCCTGTGAAAGGGTCGTTCGACCGCCAAAGGGGCTGCGACCCACAGGTTGAGAACCGCTGGCTTAGAGGAAGACGAGTTGAGAGTCAGGCAATTCGGGGCACACTACGCTGGCCTCTGGAGCTCAGGAGAGATGGGGGGGGGGGGGGGCGGGACGGACACGCATCTGGAACAGGACCAAGGGAAGGGAGATGTGGGTGTTGAGTGGCCTGGGGGAGAAATTCCTGTTGGTTATCTCTGCGAGGATCCTGTTTGGCAGCTGTTGCTTCATCACCCACCCCAGCCTGGCACACAGGGGCTGCTGGCATTGGCGGCCCGGCCTGGCCCCTCCGGCCTGGCTGAGTGACCTGCGTCCCCCCACCCTCCCCAGCTCCACCCTAAGGCGGATGAGTGGCCCGGGGCCTGGGAAGTGAGGGTCCAGGTGTGCCCGCCCAGGGGTGCAGCGGGGCCTCTGGGCTGGACGCGGGGTTCGCCGCGGGGCCTGCTTCCAGCCCAGCGCGGGGACCAGGAGGGCAGCGGCTCGCGGTGGGAGAGGCCTCCCGGCCCCCACCCTCTCCCCGCCCCTCCCCGGGCGCCTCGGCGCGGCCCCTTTAAGAGGCCCGCCCGGCTCCGTCAGCCGCCGCTGCCACCGCCCCCCGGCCCTCCCCTTCCTGCGGCGCCGAGTGCGGGCCGGGCGGAGTGTGGCCGGAGCGGCCGGCGGAGCGCAGCGCCGGGGAGGCGGTGGCAGCGGGTGCCGGCGGCGCGGCGGCGGGCGGAGAGGAGCGCGCGGGCGGCCGCCACGGACTAGCGGCTCCCGGCCTCGCGGACGCAGCTCGGTCCCGCCCCGCGCGGAGCCGCCCCGCACACAATAGCCGAGCGCGCAGCCCGCACCCCCCTCCCCCGCCCGCGCGCGCCCGTCCCCCCACCCCCGGGCGCCCCGCCCCGCCCCGCGCCTCCCGGGGAGCCGAGCGGCCGCCTCACCTGCCGCCGGGAGGGGGCGGGCATTGTTCGCGCGCCGCCGCCGCCACCGCTGCGCGGGGCCATGGGGGTCGCCGGGCGCCCCGGGTCGGGCCTGGCGAGGCCGCCGCGCCGCCGCTGAGCCGGGCCCCGCGCGCAGCCGGGCGGCGCAGGTGAGAGCGGCCGCGCCATGGTGGACCCGGTGGGCTTCGCCGAGGCGTGGAAGGCGCAGTTCCCGGACTCGGAGCCGCCGCGCATGGAGCTGCGCTCGGTGGGCGACATCGAGCAGGAGCTGGAGCGCTGCAAGGCCTCCATCCGGCGCCTGGAGCAGGCGGTGAACCAGGAGCGCTTCCGCATGATCTACCTGCAGACGCTGCTGGCCAAGGAGAAGAAGAGCTACGACCGGCAGCGCTGGGGCTTCCGGCGCGCGGCGCAGCCCCCCGACGGCGCCGCCGAGCCCCGCGCGCCCGCCCCGCGCGCGCCGCCCGCGCCCGCCGACGGCGCCGACCCGCCGCCCGCGGACGAGCCCGAGGCCCGGCCGGACGGAGAGGGGTCCCCGAGCCAGGCCCGGCCCGTGGCCGCCCGCCGGCCCGGGGCCGCCGCTCCTGCCGCCGACCGGGACGACCGGGGGCCCCCCACCAGCGTGGCGGCGCTGCGGTCCAACTTCGAGAGGATCCGCAAGGGCCCGGGCCAGCCCGGGGCGGCCGACGCCGACAAGCCCTTCTACGTGAACGTCGAGTTCCACCACGAGCGCGGCCTGGTGAAGGTCAACGACAAAGAGGTGTCGGAGCGCATCAGCTCTCTGGGCAGCCAGGCCATGCAGATGGAGCGCAAGAAGTCCCAGCTGGGCGCGGGCGCGGGCGCGCACCGGGGGCGCCCCTCCGAGAGCCCCTGCGGCCTGGACGGCGACTACGAGGACGCCGAGCTGAATCCCCGCTTCCTCAAGGACAACCTGATCCACACCAACGGCGGCGGCAGGCCCCCCTGGCCGCCCCTGGAGCATCAGCCCTACCAGAGCATCTACGTGGGGGGCATGATGGGGGAGGGCGAGGGCAAGGCCCCCCTCCTGCGCAGCCAGAGCACCTCGGAGCAGGAGAAGCGCCTGACCTGGCCCCGACGCTCCTACTCCCCTCGGAGCTTCGAGGACAGCGGGGGCGGCTACACCCCGGACTGCAGCTCCAACGAGAACCTCACCTCGAGCGAGGAGGACTTCTCCTCCGGCCAGTCCAGCCGCGTGTCCCCGAGCCCCACCACCTACCGCCTGTTCCGCGACAAGAGCCGCTCGCCCTCGCAGAACTCGCAGCAGTCCTTCGACAGCAGCAGCCCCCCGACGCCGCAGTGCCCCAAGCGGCACCGGCAGGGCCCGGTCGTGGTGTCGGAGGCCACCATCGTGGGAGTCCGCAAGACGGGGCAGATCTGGCCCAGTGATGGGGACAGCACCTTCCCCGGAGATGCAGGTGGGTACCTCCGCCGGCCGAGGTGGGCGCACACCCCTGCCCCCTGGCTAGGAACGATGGCGCCTGTAGGACAGGAGGGGCTAGAAAAGGGGGTGAAGTCCTGGGCAAGGCATAGGGAGGTGCTGTTGGCCTGAAGGTCCCATACTGCTGTGGACAGGAAGGGTTCCTGCCGGTCCTGCGCCTGGACAGACCATCCCCGCCTTCCTCGTCAGGGCAGGTTCCCAGTGTTTGGAATGGGGTTGGGGTGGGAGGATTGGGGGGGTGGGATGGTAGGCGGCTAGTTCCCTGGGTTCTGCAGTGGGTGCTGTTGGTGGGTTGGTCCCAGGATGCTCTGGGCGGTCGTTATCTCGTGCCCCTAGGCCAGTGGTTCTCAACCTTCCTAATGCCACGACCCTTGATTACAGTTCCTCATGCTGTGATGACCCCCAATTTCATTGTTACAAATTGAACGTAATTGAAGCATAGTGATTCATCACAAAAACAATATGTAATTATAGATGTGTTTTCCGATGGTCTTAGGCGACCCCTGTGAAAGGGTCGTTCGACCCCCAAAGGGGTCGCGACCCACAGGTTGAGAACCGCTGTCCTAGGCGCTGGGGATCCTATAAAGAGGGTTTCTTCTGCGCCGTCTGGGTCAGATGCTTTAATCCGGGATTGATCTGTGTGTTGGGCATCCCCCCAGTTCCCATCTTGGGAGAGTTATATGACACGATTGGGGAACCCAAGAAGTGCTAGCTGCTCCCAGGCCACGGAAGTGTCGGGTTCGCTGGCTAGCCAGCAGCCCAAGTCAAGTCACAGCAGGTGGAGATGCAAATGAGGAGGAAGTGAGGTGACAGGTAGTTCTGACTCAGTGGGCCCCCGAACATCAAGGTGGTGGGCGTGGGGGGTGGAGAGCCACACCCGTTCCGATCTGCCCGGCTCTGGTGGGAGACTTCACCCATCGTTACTCACTCACTCACCGGCTCCTCCGTGCTTCTCACCCCCGGTTCCAGTTGCTGATCCCTCATTGGACTCCTGCCTCCTGGGCACCCCAAAGACCAGTGCTCCCTGGTGCTTAATTTAGGCTCCCAGTGCACGGCCTGGCCCTGACCCCAAGATTAAATCGACACGATTGTGCCTGTCACTTCTGGACTGTGTACAAACACCATTGGGGTGATGGGGCTGGGTTTGAGCCAGTTTGTAATGGGGGTAAGGAGAGGGTGGGTGGGTGTGAGCCGGTCGGGAATCTCCTGGAGTCTAGTCCCTGTTGGACTGAACTGGTTTTCCACTTCATTGATTTTCCACTTTTTTTTTTTTTTGCTGATGGAGTCGTATGTGCTTCATTGGTCAGAATCCTCTTGAAATAAGTGAGGCTATTTTTGGCTCCGGGAGCCGCCTTTTTGGGATTCGCACTCGGCCCTGTTTCAGGTGCATCCAGCTGATGGTTTGCCATTGGCAGCTGGTGTGGCTGCGGCCTGGCTCCCACCAGCGCCCGCTACGTCCCCGGAGCCCTTCGTGGAGGGGAGGAAGGCTGTGGCATCTAGAAACCTGCTTTGTAGGCACATCAGCTCGTCTGGGGTCTGGAGGATTGCCCTGCGGCCACGGGGTCCCAGCCCTGCCTGGCCAGCTGTGGACTCAGGGCCAGTTCAGTGCAGTTAAGTACCTTCATGCTGTTGCGCTGCGGTCACCACGGCCCACCTCCAGGACGCTCTTGCTCTTGCAAAACTGAAGGTCCGCACCCACCCAACAGTGACTCCCCAAGGTCCCCCCCCCCCTTCAGCCCCTGGCGGCCTCAGCTTTCTGCTTCTGTGGTTTGACTCAGAATTGGAAGCACCCAGTACTTGTGCCCCTGGGTCTGGCACCAGGTCCCCAAAGTTGCACCCACATGTGCATTTTGAAGGCCGGGGTCCCCTGGCTCATAGCGGATCTCCTGGGGAGCTTTAGAGCCGGACACCCAGCACCTGCTGGAGGTTTCCTTCCTCCTCATCACAGCTTCCGGCGCCCTGGGAACTGGGAAGCGTCTTACCAACTGCACCTGTCTACCCCTCACTCCATCCCTGTCCTTTCACTTCCCCTCGGGGGAGTGGCAAGCCCTGTCCTGAGAGAGGCCAGCACACCCAGGGACCTCTCCTTTTTTCGTTCTATTAAAGTCTGGGGAATTCTCTTTTTAAAAAAAAAAAAAAAAAAAAAAATTATTGATTTGAGAGAGAGAGAAAGAGAAACATCGATTTGCTGTTCCACTTATTTCTGCATTCATTTGTTGATTCTCAAATGTGCCATGTTGTGAGATCGCACCCACAACCTTGGCCCATGGGGACGACGCTGTAACCAACGGAGCCACCCGGCCAGGGCAGCCTGAGGAATTCTTAATGCGAGCACTCAGCCCGGTTCCAGGTGTCGTTGTGAGATGGGGCACCCTCCCCCCCCCCACCTCCTGTGTCTTCGTGGGCGCTGGTGCACGTATGCAGGGTGCTGCCCTGTGCTTTCGCGTGTGTCCAGCAGCTCACTCTGCCCTTTGGGTGCGGGTGCCGTGTGGTCACCGGAACGATGGATGCTCTGTTTTTCTCTGGGCTGATGACTGAATGGACCAGCGGCCAGTGAGAGTGAGTAACCGCGGGGCAGGAAGAGGCCACCCAGGCCTCGCCGGCTCCATCGGCGTCTCGTTAGACCGGAGCCTGTGGTCGCTCTCAGTTAGGTGTAGACTCCCCACCCCCCAACAGAGGCGCAGCAGGCAGGCCCGGCGAGGCCCTAGAGCACTGAGGTCATCAGCAGGGTGGGAACAAAGTCTAGGTCACATTTTACAAGGATGACTTTCTTGTTTTGGGAACAGAAGGAAGCATTCAAGAGCCTCTCATTAAAGGAGCTGGGCCGCCGGCGTGGCTCAGTGGCTGAGCGTCGACCTATGATCCAGGAGGGCACAGGCCCGGGTTGCGGGCTCGATCCCCAGTGCGGGGCGTGCAGGAGGCAGCCGATCCATGATTCTCTCCTCATTGACGTTTCTCTCTCTCTCCCTTCCACCCCCACTCCCACCCCCTTCATGTTTGGGGGCCCACTGAGTCCCCAAACAGGTGGGTGCCTGCTGCCCTGCTCACCTGTGCGCAGGTTGTGGGAGACGCGAGACCTTTGTCGTGTTCTGGCGTCTCCCTTCCCGTGTGTCTTCCTCTCACTCCCTCTGCAGCCGTTTCCCACGAATCCTGTGTGTGTCCGACTTCTTTCTTCGGGATGGTGAGGTCCTAAGGATACGGGCAGAGTCTGTGCTGCCTCAGGGGCGCCCAGGACGCGTCGCACTCGAGGCCCTTAGCCGTGTTGGATGTGACCGTGGTGACCGAGCCCGCGTGGGTCTGTCTGTGCTGTGTTTGTGAGTCAGAGATGGAATGAGACCCCATCTCCGAGGCTTCTCCCCTGTCTGGCTCAGCCCCTCCTACCCCATCTAAGAAGCGGCAGTGGATTTTGGGGGGGCCAAGGCTGCAGGTGCTCCAGCAGGGATGAGCTGGAGATTCATTTTTCCTTTTTTGCTGAGGCCGGGGCTTCCCTGCTGAGCCTGGGAGAGCCTCTCCAGTCCTCAGACTGGGGCCTGTAAGCGATGCCTTGGATCCGAGCGCTCACCTCTGCGGCTTTGCACAATGACCGTGGACAGGGGTGGTGGCTGGGGCCCAAGGAGACGGACAGGCGGGTTCATAGATGCACCTGCCGGGGTCTGGGGCCCGGAGATTGCGACACCCCCTCCCCCCACACACACACCTGTGTCGTGAAGTGGCCGGAGCAAGATCATTATCATAATTATATGCCATCGGCTGGTAGGGTCCGAGGGGGTGTGGGGCAAACGCATAGCCCTAAAATAACCCGCCCGGGTCAGGCGGCCAGCGGAGGGGCTGGGGCCGGCCTCTCTCTGCAGACTGGGGGGGGGGGGGGGGGGGGGGAGGCCGGTCTCATGAGAGTGGACACAGAGCGACCCCCCCCCCCCCCCAGAAGTGGAGGGGACCTCCGTCAGTTGTTTTGCACGTGCACGGGGACCTGCTGTGTCGGGTAGTCATGGTGCTGAGTAGCATGAGTCGGGCCTCCTAGCAGGTCATTTTCTGTCTGGTGGGGAGACAGCCGTAGCCCTAAGTGCTCTGATAGGAATCTGCTGGCCCTGCCTTCGGGCAGGCGCAGGCTGCCAGCCGTGCAGGGATGTTGTGTCTCTCATTTTGCAAATCTGCCAGAGAAAGGGGTTTCCTAACTCGCCCCCCCCCCCCCCAGGCCCTTTGCTGAGGCTCCTGCAGCGAGGGGGGCAGTAGGAGCCCCGGAGGGCAGGCTTGCTGGAAGGGCACTGCCCTCCACCCACCTTTTCCATCTAACAGTGGGGGGGGGGGGGGCGTCGGTGCCTGCTGCCCCGCTCACCTGTGCGCAGGTTGTGGGAGACGCAGAGGGATGGTGCCTGGCGGGGAAGGGGTGGCAGAGGAGGCCGGCTCTGCACAGAGCGTCCAGCTCCTGGCCCCCGGGGAGCCAGGCCGCTGACCAGGGGCTGCTGGGACGGAGCCGTCTCCATGTGCCAGGAGCCAGCCGAGGGGGCACTGGAAGCAGAGGACCGGGCCTGCCCTGCGGGGCCAGGGACCGACAGCCCGAGGGGACCCCTGACTCAGTGCCTCCCCGATGGCTGGAGAGAGCGTTTGAAGACCCCCTTCCCTTTCGTGCCTGATGCTGCCGTGTACACAGTGCCGCTGGGGTCAGCTGGTGAGCAGTAGGACGGGAGGAGGTTTTCTGCATATTCCATACATGTAACATACGTGCATATAAGCTAGCACGTCACAAGGCGGACGTTCTAGAAGCCACCACTTGGAAGCAGCCACCCGGCCCAGGGAGGGACGCTGAAGTGAAAGATCGGGACTTGCTCAGGAGCCAGCGTGCGGCCTTGTGCAGGGATGGGATCGCCAGCTGCAGGGACACCCCCGCCTGGGAGGCCTGTGGGAGTGGGGTACACAGAGTGGGTGGTCTGGGGGTTCTGGTCTCTCAGAGCAGCCCCTTGGGCATCTCAAGTCAGTTGGTTGAACACGACTTAGCAAGAGAGTTTAAAGGGCAGATGCATAATTCGGTAGATTCACCCACTCGGCTCAGGGCGTGTCCGGTCTGGGCTCCAGCGGGAGGAGGAGTCTGCTGTGGCCTTCGCGCCCCTCGGTCCCTCTCATAGTGTGTCCTCCTGCGCCCAGTGGGATTCTTACATCTTAAAGGTACAGCATGCATTTTTCTGCATGGTGTGGCCCCCAGTGAAAGCCAGTTACTTCCTCTGGCGTGAAGGTCCATCAGCCAAGGGTATCCGGGGTCACGCCCTAGGGGGTGACCCAGGGGACAGGTCCCTGGGGGTGAATGGTCCACGTGGGACTCCGGGGCGGTGACTCCGGTGTGTGGGTCACAGAGGGAGGTTGGCAGCCCCAGCAGGGGAGTAGCCAGGTCACTACTGAGCAGCGGCCGGGGGGACGAGGATTGCAGGGGTCTGGTCACAAGGGCCTGTGGGCGTGTGGCTGTGATTCAAGGGCGTTGGCATGGCTCACCCTGGGACCTGGGGTGGGGGCCCCAGAGATGGTCTGAGGGGACAGGGAGGTCCCCCATGTGGCTGGCACAAAGGGAGGGGGTGGGTGAGGGGTTGGAAGGGTGGCCATAGGGGTGGGGTCCCCACAGCTGGAGACGGGGTAGAGGGGCGGAGAGGAACGCAGTGGTGAGTGAGCCCATGCCGATGGGGCGTCGGGTGCGGAGCCCGGCTCCGGGGCCCCGTGGAGTGGGGGTAGCGGTGTGAGATCTGAGACTGCCGTGCACTTGGGTGGGCTGGTGGGTGCCAGGGAAGGAGGCCCCGTGACCGCCCTCTTGCCGTGGGGCAGTCGGACGGGCCCGTCCTCACCCCGAAGCAGCTGGTGGGCCGCTGTTAGTTTAGCCCTAAAGGCTCTGGGTTGTGATTGTGAACATACGTCTGGTTTCCTCTCCTGTGGCGTGGCTCCCGCGGCCAGATGGCGTGAGTCCCTGCGGCAGACTCTTCTCCGTGGAAGGGCGAGCGAGGCCCCAGGAAGGGCTGGAGGAGGCTCTAGAAAGAGGTGTGTGGGCCCTGGCCGGTGTGGCTCAGTGGATAGAGCGTCCGCCTGCAGACCGAAGGGTCCCGGTTCGATTCCGGTCAAGGGCACGTACCTCGGTTGTAGGCTCCTCCCCGGTCCCGGCCCTGATGGGGCTCGTACAGGAGGCAACCAATCAATGTGCTTCTCTCACATCCATGTTCCTGTCTTTCCCTCTCTCTTCCACTCTCTAAAAATCAATGGGAAAATATATCCTTGGATGAGGATTAAAACAACAACGAACAAACGAAAGAGGTGTGTGGGGCTCCAGAAAGGGGTGTGTGAGGAAGTGGGAGACTGGTCCCAGCCCTGGGGGCCCTGTGCTTGCCTCCTCACCCCTGGGAAGCCTGCGGTGTCGGGTTCCAGAAGAGCCGCCCTGCTGGCATCTGGGAGAGGCACTCGTTCTAACTGCTCAGGAAGCGCCCAACTTTCCTGGGGGAGTGGCCACTGCTGGGCTGGGCTGGGCTGGGCTGGGTGGCCAAGTCCCCAGCAAGGGGCTGCCCTCTTATTCGCAGGTACAAGCTGTCAGTCAGCTGTTGGGGTGCAGGTGACAGGTGGACAGAAGCAGAGTGCCCTGCCGAGTCGCCCCAGGAGCGCAGGGGACACGTCCGTTTGGGAGGAGGATGGAAAGTGGGCCTTTCTTTTCCTCTCCCGTCTGTCTCCCTGGCCCTCAGAGCACGGAGCTCCCTGGAGTATGTGAATGAATCAGTCATTCCTGGGGGAGGAGGTCGCTTGGTGTTTCGGAATCTCCAGACGGGACGTGACCGGGCCTGCCTGGTAATGAGACCTTGGACATCAAAGGCTGAGGCGGGACTTGCTGGTGGGGACATCCTGGGACCTGCAGGCCTCGCGGTGCGAGCTCGCACACCCACGCCCTCTCGTGCTCAGGCTCCGGGGCGCACAGACCAGCCTGGGGCAGTGGGTGAGGCCCAGGGACTGTCCTGGGCTGTTCCCTTTTAGAGCTGTTTTGTTTTGAAGCTTTGAGGTGTGTGTGTTGTTTTTTTAAAATTACTTTTATTATCTTTTTAATCCTCACCCGAGAATATTTTCCCATTGATTTTTAGAGAGAGTGGAAGAGAGAGGGAGAGACAGAGAGAAACATCGATGTGAGAAAAACACATCGATTGGCTGCCTCCTGCAGGCGCCCCGACCAGGGCCCGGGCTGTGGAGAAGCCTGCAACCGAGGTTCGTGCCCTGGACCGGAATCGAACCCGGGACCATTCGGATCGCAGGCCGACACGCCATCCACTGAGCCACACTGGCCTGGGCTGAGGGTGCTTTTCATGCTGGGCCGGTCTGTGATTCGCTTGGGAGAGGCCTGGGGGTTCTCATCTGACAGCTGCCTCTGGATCAGCAGGACAGCACGTGACATTAGGAGCCCAAGTCTTGTCTGGTGTCCCTGGAAGCGCCCGGGCTCTGGGGGGGCCATAGCTTTTCTCGGCTCCGTGCTGCTGCGCCCCAAGATTGTCAGCAGAGTGGTTGTGGGAATGGGGGTGCTTGCCTGGCAGAGAATGAAGGCAGGGGGCCCCCTCCCTGGCTGTCTGTGTAGACTGTAACCTCTGCTGTTGTTTAAAAAAAAAAAAATCACCGCTATACCCAGACACAGACACACCTGCCTTCATTCCTGGGGAATCTGACGGGGGAGGCTTTCGCTGTTTATGTGTATAAATCTCCCCGTCTCCGTGGGTCAGCAGCCTGGGGCCTGGCACAGCTGGGGGTCGTCCGCTTAGCGTCTGCCGAGGCCGCAAAGAGTCAGCCAGGCCTGTGTTCCCAGCCGGGGCTCCATGTCCCCCTTCTCGGCCCGTTCAGGCTGTTAGCAGAATCTGGTCCCCCCGCTTCCCCCCCAATCCATCTCCAGAACTCTCTTCGTCTTGCAGGACTGAAGCTATGTTCATGAAGCAGTAAATCTCCGTCCTTCCCTCCCCCCAGCCCTTGGCAACCACCATTCTCCTTTCTGTCTCTATGAGTCGGTCTATTCCAGGCTCCTCACATATCCGTGGAATCGTGCAGTGTCACTGCCTTCGTTCACGTAGCGTAATGCTCTCGCGATTCGCCCGCGGTGTGGCGTGTGTCAGATGTCCTTCCTTCCTGAGGCTCGGTAACAGCCCGTGGCTTCTATTGACCACATTGTAAGCACACAGTTCCGTAGGTTCATTACATTCCGTGAACATGTGTTTTTTTAATGGTTTTTTAAAATTGATTTCAGAGAAGAATGGAGAGGGAGAGAGAGAGATAAAAACATCAATGATGTGAGAGCATCACTGACCGGCTGCCTCCTGCACGCCCCCTACTGGGGATCGAGCCCGTCACCCGGGCCTGTGCCTTGACCGGGAATCGAACCGTGACCTCCCGGTTCATAGCTCCATGCTCAACGGCTAAGCCACACTGGCCGGGCCCCACCGTAACTTCTGATTCCTTGATGCTTCCAGAAACAGGTCCGGCCTCTGATTTGGGAAGATCCCTGAGGCTGCCGGTCACCTGACCGCTCGTGGTCAGTGCTGCGCTGCCTGGTAGGGAGAGAGCCCCCTGTCCCCTTGTTTATATCACGAAGCTTGCTAGCGTCCTGCTGCTCTGGACCGCTTGTAACTGCAGCCGAAAAGCATCTTGGCTTCGTGCATTCCGGCCAGGAATTCGGTTGCTGGACAGCACTGTCAAGTTAATTCCGGCCCCTGGAGTCCCTGCCTGGCTTGGAGGGAAGCTCCGAGGGCCCTGAACGCTGAGGTGGAAAAGGGAACTTACAGAAGGGAGAGAAGCTGGGAAAAGCCCGGCCAGGCCCCGGGTGCTGCTGGGTTTGTCAGCTCAGCACCGCTCTGGGCCTGAGCACGTGCAGCGGGCCGGGTGTGCGGCTGTGCGTGCCGGAGGGGAGGGCAGGCACAGCAAGGCTGCCCTTGGAGGGAGGGCAGGTGGTGTCAGGGGCTAGGGGGGGAGAAGAGAGGGGTGGCCATGTCTCTGACACTGACCAGGTGTCTCCCACTGCCGCGGGCAGCCATCGGATGGTTTTAGGACTTACTGCGGCCGAGAGCCCGCCGCCCAGGAGGCTTAGCCGTCCCCGGGTTGTGGATTTAGAGAGCTGGGCGCCCCCTTTTCCTTTCCTTGCCCGGAGTTGCCCATCCTCGCTCTGCGGCTGGCTCCCGCTCGGGTGCTAAGGCAAATCGCGTAGACGCCCTGGGCCTGGCATTCCCACCTGTAACGGAGGAAGCCACACACACACAGTAGCAGCATCTCTTCAGCCCCCGTTAGTTTTGTGATTCCGAATTAAATTATGTCATCCTGCGTTCCCAGGAAATTACCTGGAAAACCTCATTGGCAAGCGTCCCGGCACAATCTCGGCCGAAGACCCTGATGGGGTCTGGCTGCCCGCGGTGCCGGGGGGCCTGGGGGTGGATTTGGCTCTGCGTGCACGTGTGGCGCTGATTGATCTGTCATCTTCCTCGCCTGCCCCACTAGCCAGAGACGGGGGTCAGCTACCCCCTCAGGGCCTCGATCAGCCCTGGGGCTGGCACGGGCGCTTGGGAGCTTCGCAGGTGTGCCCTGGACCGAGTGCTGACATGCAGAGCCCGGGCGGCAGGGAGGCGTCTGCCAGGGCGGAGGGGACGGTGTCCAGGCAGGTGGTTGGCAGGGGGAGGCCTGGGAGTGCCAGCTGGTGCCCAGCCAGTGGAGCAGCCCTGTGTGGTCAGGAGCGCCGGGCTGAGGCTGCAGCGCTGACAGGAGCGCGGCTCGCGTGCGCGGTGCTGGCTGCGTGCATCCCGGCGCCTTGGTGTCGAAGGGACATTGGTCCCTGGGGGCCATCGTGTCCCTTCATCACAGAGGACCCCCCGGGTCAGAGGCCGAGGCTCGCGTCCTGCAGTGGGCGCTCTCTGGGCATGCCCAGTGCCAGCCCGAGCGGGGACTGCCCTGGTGCCCAGCTGGCCGGCCCCGGGGGTGGGTTGGTCTGTCTGGACGGCACGAGGACAGGAAGGAGTCCGTGCTGACCAGCTGCACTCCTGCGGGCGAGGGTGCCCCAGTGCAGGTCTGCGTTTCCTCCAGAACTTTCTTTTCTTTAAATAGACTTTTATTGATTTCAGAGAGGAAGGGAAAGGGAGAGAGAGAGAAACATCCATGATGAGAGAGAATCATGGATCGGCTGCCTCCTGCATGCCCCACACGGGGGATCGAGCCGGCAACCTGGGCCTGTGCCCTGACCGGGAATCGAACCGTGACCTCCTGGCTCATAGGTCGATGCTTGACCGCTGAACCCCACCGGCCGGGCTCCTTCAGAACCGTCTTTCCATCTGGCGGGCTCTGCTTGCTGTGCGCGTTGACTCCCGCCCACCGCCCCCCCCCCCCCCCCCCCCCGCAGTGGTCCTGTGCTCCTGCTCTTGTGGTCTTGCAGGAGAGAGACCCCCCCCCCCACCCCCTTTCCTGGAACGTTGGCTTTACACTTTGTAACGGGATCCCCACACGCCGTCCAGGATCTGCGCCCCACTGCACCGTGGGGAGGCGGGGAGGCGGGGAGCGCGGAGGTGCCGGCCTCGCGATGCTCTGAGCAGGAGCCGGGGAGGGTGAGCGTCCGTCCGTGGCAGGCTCTGGCGTCCAACCAGAGGCGGTCACTCGAGCCTCTGCTCTTTGTTCTGCAGTATTGGGCTTGGCGGACCTTTCCTTAAAGGGCCAGATAGTAACTCATTTAGGGTTTTGTGGCTGAGAGGCGAAATCCAGGCTATTGGACAGGAGCTTCTAGGACCGTCTCACATGTGATCGATTAAAACCATCCTTGGGTCCCCGGTCCCACGGAAGCGGTAGCGACAGGCTGGATGCGGCCTGCGGCCCCCACGGCCCCGTTTGGCAGGGAGCCGCCCCGATTCCTGGTGATGATGAAATGAGGTGGCCGAGCCATGTGTGGGCGGCTCACATCCGTGTTCGGGCGTCACGTGACGGCTCCTGGAACCTGTGCGGCAGGAAGGGTCGGTCTTCTCTCTCCCCGAGGGCGCTTCCCTCCAGGAACTCGCTCCGGTGGGAGGTGGCTGCCTGGGTAGCAGCTCCCCGTCCCTCCCGTGCCCCCCGCTGCCCCCAGGGTTGACTGTCGATCCCCTGAAACGAGGCTGGTCGCAGGTGAACCGTCATTGGAGTTGGGTGACGGGGCCTGGGTACTCATGACTCTCTCTGTTCTCTGTTTGTGTATGTGCTTGAAATTTTCCATCATGAAAGGTTTTATTTTTATTTATTTGTTTTTTAAATATATTTGTATGGATTTCAGAGAGGAAGGGAGAGGGAGATAGAAGCATCAGTGATGAGAGAGAATCATGGATCAGCTGCCTCCTGCACGCCCCCTACTGGGGATGGAGCCTGCAACCCAGGCCTGTGCCCTGACCGGAAATCGAACCTGCGACCTCCTGGTTCCTGGGTCAAAGCTCAAGTGCTAAGCCCCCCACCCGGCTGGGCATGAAAAGTTTTTAAAAATAGTCATTCATTGACCAAAGCTCTGGAAAAACACCACCACCCTCCACCGTGAGAGAACAGGGCACTGGGATCCTGACTCTTCTCAGGCCCCCACGTGGGGGTGAGCTCTCCTCACCTGTTCCCAGGGGCAGATGTGCCCGAGAAGGCGGCAGCCCTGTCTGAGCTCTCCACCCATCGCCCACCCACCCACTGAGCCCTCTGTCAGCTGTGTGTCCATCCCGCCCTTCGCCTCAGTCCATTTGGGCTGCTAAGCCAGAGAACCATAGACCGGCTGGCTTATAAATAGCACTAGAGGCCCAGTGCACGCACTGGTGGGGTCTGGCCAGCCCAGCCCCAATTCAGGGCGGATCAGGGCCGGGCCTGTCAGGAGGAGGAGACGGCGGGAGGTTGGCCGGCTCGCTGGCCACGGTGGGCATCATAGCGACTGGTTGTTCCTGTCCTTACGGCGTTCGGGTTACTGGCTTTTAATATACATAGATAATTTTATTTCTCACTCTTTTGAAGGCTAGAAGGCCATGACAAGGTGCCAACAGTGCCCGGCCGGCGTAGCTCAGTGGGTGAGCCATCGCATGAACCAGGAGGTCACGGTTCGATTCCCAGTCGGGGCACAGGCCCGGGTTGCGGGCTCCATCCCCAGCGTGGGGCGTGCAGGAGGCAGCCGGTCCATGATTCTCTCTCATCACGGATGCTTCTATCTCTCTCCCCCTCTCTCTTCCTCTCTGAAATCGATAAAAGTACAATTAAAAAAGAAAAAGAAAAATGCATGCCTGAGAATTAATGGAGGATGCAGTTTCCTCATCTGGAGACTAGAAATCACCCGTAGGAGTCATCTACCAGGGACTTCCGGCGTCGCTCGGTGAGAGGCCGGTGCGGAGAAAGCCTTACGGGCTGCGGCGGGCCTCCGCCCCCGGTGACACGCGTTTTCCTCCGTGGTGCTGCCAGGACAGACGGCGGCAGAGGGTGGCTGCGGCACCGCTGGCTGGAGGTCTGGGTGCGGAGGGCTGAGGTTTTTTGGTGTGTGTGTGTGTGGGTGGGTGGTTTAAGTGGTGGAGAGGACAGTTAAAAGCTGCATTTTCCGTCAGGGTTGGAAAAGCCCAGCGCGTCAATTTCCAAGCAGTGATTTTTTTCTTTTTCCAACCGGTTTTGTTGTGTTTTGTTTTGTTTTCGGAACAGAGCCCTTCTGTTTCGGTGACATTTTGGCTGACACTTTAGTACATGACACAGTGAGAAGGGAACCCCCGTAGCTGCGCCTCCCCACCCCACCCGGGCTGCTCACAGCCTCCACGCGGCTCTGAGGGACCCACGTGCGTTTCCTTCTGTCTCACTGGGGGGGGGTGTTCTTTTGGGGGGGGTGTATGGGGGGGTTGGTGGCCGGGGAATCCGTAGGGAGGTTCTGCCGGGGGATGGATCGGTGCCTGCGCTTCTCTCAGGAGGGCTTGGCCTGGCCCGGAGCCACCAGCTCTTTGTTGGGGTGGATATGGGGGAAGTGGGGGGACGCTATAGCCCACAGCCTGTGTTTGTGAGTGTTTGCCGTCCAGACCTGCTCTGGGAGGGGGGTAGAGCGAGGCTTTGGGCCTGTCACAGACCTTTGCTTTGGCCCCTTTGCTTTGTAAATTGTGAAAGAATTTGTAAGTGGGTACAGTTCATTGGCATGAAGCGTAGTCACAGTGTTGAGCAAGCATCACCACCGTCCATCGCCAGAACCTTCTCATCTTCCCAAAGGGAACCTCTGTCCCCAGTAAACAGCAGCTTCCCACCCTCCCCTCCCCCCAGCCCCGGCAACCAGCTTTCTCTGTGAGCTCCACCGCGCAAGGTGCCTCGTGGAGTAAAATCCTACAGTACTTGTCCTCTTGTGCCTGGCTTCTTCCATTTAGTATAAAATCTTTTTTTATTTTTAATATTTTCATTGATTTCAGAGAGAAAAGGAGAGGGAGAGAGAGATAGAAACACCAATGGTGAAAGAGAATCATTGATCGGCTGCCTCCTGCACGCCCCCCATTGGGGATCGAGCCCGAAACCCAGGCATGTGCCCTCTACTGGAATCGAACCTGGGACCCTTCAGTCCGCAGGCCAATGCTCTATCCACTGAGCCAAACCCGCGAGGGCTGGTATAAAATCTTTAAGGTTCACCCATGTTCGAACATGTGTCAGAATTGCCTTTCTTTCTAAAGCTGCATAATATTCCATTGTATGAATATACCACTTTTTCTTTAATATACCACCTTTTAAAAATATATATTTTTATTGATTTCAGAGAGGAAGAAAGAGAGAGGGAGAGAAACATCAACGATGAGAGAGAACCATTGGCCGGCTGCCTCCTGCACGCCCCGCACTGGGGATCGAGCCTGCATCCTGGGCCTGTGCCCTGGCTGGGAGTCGAACCGTGACCTCCTGCTTCGTCGGTCGATGCTCAACCACTGAGCCACGCCGGCCGGGCTATACCGCCTTTTTTTTTTTTTTTTAACCCGTTCATCCGTCCATGGACGGGGGCTGTTTCCACCTTTGGCTCCTGTGATTGCTGCTGCTGTGAGTGGGGTGTCATGCTTTTCCTCTTGACCTCTTACAAGTGGGCCCCTCGTGCCCGAGCACTCAGGGTGCCACTCAGCCCTGCGGACGGGAGAGGGCAGAGGGCGGAGGGCAGCCCTTCTCTTGCAGTAACCAGAGCGCCGCCCTCCGGGCTGGAGCGGGCTGCTGGCACCGAGGCTGCAGATCTTGGAAAGGGCCATCCATCTCTGGCTGCGAGTCCCACCTCCGCCTCCAGCCACCTTCTCTGCCAGGGGAACTTAGCCGCTCCTGGGACTTGGTGAGCCTCCAGTGAGGTTCCGGGGAGCCGGGGGAGTGCTTCCGTGGGATTCCAGCTGCCCCCCACCCCCCTCTTCCTTCCAGGCAGGTCAGTGCCGAAACCGGAGTCAAGGTAGGACAAGTACATGCTTGGTTTAGACACTTCACTTCCCTAGGGGGATGGGGGTGGGGGGGTGAGCCCTCCTGCAGACCACACCGCAGAGGGTCCGGCCGGCCCTGGGATGGGACCGCGGTTCTGCACCCCCCTTAGCAGGTCGGGGACCAGTGGGAGCCTGCCTTCCGGGGCTGGGGACGGGGAAGAGGGAGATGGGATCGGTGAGTCGGGGGTGGGGATGGGGGGGTCAGTGGTGACTCACGGAGGCTCTAAGGCATTGCACCTTTCCTGGAAACCTGGGTCATTTTCTAGAACAACCCGACTCCCTTTCGTTTTGCCACATTCAGGAAATCTGGCCGGGCTGGCGATTACGAAATCCAGCCGAGCAAGGCCTGGTGCGCAACCTCCTGCTTTCCCCCGAGGGGTCGGGAGGAAGCGGTGGGTGCGCCTCACGGGCAGGTGCTCCGGGCTCTGCGCGCTGCGGTTGGAGCCCGGGGGCCCCCGATCTGTGTTGGCGGCACCAGCGTCAACGTGTGGGGGGCTTGTGACTCCGCAAAGCCCAGTTCACTCGCCACCCCCTTTTCCATCGTGGTTCAAGGGTGTCTTTTTCTTTAAATCCTCGGTGTCTGCACGGTTTTAAGAGTCATTCGTGTGTTTATAAGCTCAGACCCAGTAATCCCACCCTGCGGTGTTTTCCTACGGAAATAGGACTTTTTTTTTCCTCTCTCTTTTTTCCGTTTGGTGTTATTATATGAAGCTATTCATTCTGTTCGTAACCGTGGAAAACTGGAAGCAAACGAAACATCCCGCAGTAGAAAAGGGGATATGGGGTTACATTATATAATTATCAAATGACAACCATGAAAATTATTGTTTTTTAAAATATATTTTTATTGATTTGGGAGAGGGAGGGAGAGGGAGAGAGAGAGAGAAACATCCATGATGAGAGAGAATCATGGATCAGCCGCCTCCTGCACAGCCCCCACTGGGGATGGAGCCCGCAACTGAGGCCTGTGCCCTGACCGGGAATTGAACGTGACCTCCTGGTTCATAGGTCGATGCTCAACCACTGAGCCACGCCGGCCGGGTAACAGTGAAAATTATGTAGCAGAGTGTGACTTGCTGTGGGCGCCACTGGGGCTCTCGCTACTTTGTCACCGTACAGAGGGGTGGATGGACCCAGGCCCTTGGGGGTGTTGGTCAGCCCCCTCCCTGAGGCAGGCGTGGGCCCAGCCGGCGAGGGCTGACCACGTGCAGGACGAGGGGCCTCTGTGGACCCTCGTGGCCAGGGACAGGGCCGTCCTGTCTGGTGGGTGTCGCCGAGGCACGCGGTCTGTCTGCCGCTTCCTCCGGGTTCCTTTTTTAGGTCAGTCCTGTTCCCCTAAACAGATGGCTCTTTGTACTCTTCCTCCAAGTTTTCTGTGCGTTTGAAAGTGTTTCAAAATAAAACGTTAAATAAATAAATACTCGGAAACCGTGCTCCGCCGACGCACGGGATGGTGGTGAGGACGAGGAAGGGCGTTCCCTCGAAGGCTGGGGCGTGAGCTGTAGGCACCCCCTCCCAGCCGTGAGCAGGGCCATCGGCTGGGACAGGAGAGGCCTCGATGCCTAGATGCTGCAGAAGGAAGAGCTGAGGCCCAGGGTCCTGAGTCCGCCTTGTGGAGAAACACGGGGTCCTGCCCAGCCGGTGTGGATCAGTGGTTAGAGCACCAACCTATGAACCAGGAGGTCACCGTCCGATTCCCAATCAGGGCACAAGCCCGGGTTGCGGGCTCCATCCCCAGTGTGGGGCGTGCAGGAGGCAGCCGATCCATGGTTCTATCTCATCTACAGAAACATCGATGATAAAAATGTTTCCCCTTTTACTGAATTTATTGCAATGACGTTAATTAACGAAACGATAGCGTTCAGGTGCCCAATCCCACAACACACCACCTGTACCCTCTATTGTGTGTTCACCCCAACTCAAGTCTCCCGTCACCATTTATCCCCCCCTCTGCCTCCTCCGTCTCCTCTCACCCCCTCCTCCCTCTGGCAATTCTCAGACTTGTCTGTGTCCATGAGTTTTTTTCTCACCAGTCCCTCCAGCTCCTCACAGCCCCCCAACACTTCCCCTTCTAGGTCAGCTCTTGCTGCTGGTCAGCCTCAGAGCTCCTGTCCCCTCCCCCGCCTCTCGCCCTCCCCGAGGCCACGTGAGGATTCTGAGAGAGGGCCTGGGACAGTGCCTGGTGCACGGGGTACCCAGAATCTGAGTTTCCTCCCCGGACCCCCTGGGTGTCAGCTTTTTCCCTTAACAACTGCAGAGCTCTTCTTTGGACAGGATTTTGTAAAAATATATTTTTATTGATTTCAGAGAGGAAGGGAGAGGGAGAGAGCGAGAGAAACATCAATAATGAGAGAGAGTCATGGATCGGCTGCCTCCTGCACGTCCCCGACTGGGGATGGGGCCGCAACCTGGGCATGTGCCCTGACCGGGAATCGAACTCGGGTCCCTTCAGTCCTCAGGCTGACGCTCTATCCATTGAGCCACACCAGCCAGGGCCATTGGTGAGATTTGTGAGATCCCCAGCGTGTAAGGCAGAGGAAGCTGGTGGCACTCCCCCTCCCCTACTGTACCCCTCTGTGGGGCCTGCTGTGGGGTCTGAGACCTCCTGATTTGGGGGGCAACGGTGAGGAAGGCTGTGCTGTCCTGGGGCAGAGGTGAGGCCTCGGCAGCCGGCCCACTGCTCGTCAGCCTGGGCAGTGATGGCTGGAACCCACCTGAGAGCATGCTGCCCGCTCGGGCCCCAAGTAACGGGCAGGTGTGGTGGCCCTTAATCCTCTCAGCCTGGGCAGCTGGCTAGTGTCCAGGCCCCGCGGCTGGGGCAGAGCCAGAGAGGGGAGGGGAGGGGAGCGGCTTGGAGGCCAGGCCGGGCACCTGCTGGGAGGGCTGTTTTCTCTGTCCTGGAATGATCCCGCGCGGAGGGTAGGGGGCTGTCAGCAGCCAGGATGAATCGCCTCCTTCCTCGCTTCATTAAGAGGCCCCTTGCCCGTGGGAGAGGTCACAGCCCGGCCCAGCGTGGGAGGAAGTGGTGTTTACTGAGCGGCCAGCTGGTGCGGGGCGCAGGGCGGCTAATCCCTCGTTACCACGGATCCCGGAGGCCTGCAGTGTGCCAGCCTGGCCGCAGCCCTAATGGCCGTGATGACGGACGGATGGACGGGGCCGGCCCGCCAGACAGTGAAAACAGGAAACCTAGTCTTTAAAAATAATCCAGGGGGAGGAGAGAAAGTGAAGAAGCCACGAGTATAAACCATCAGGCGGCCCCCTCGTGTGCCCTGAGATGAAGCGAGAGCACTTGCAGAGTCCCGATGGCGCTGGGAGGCGGGCCCAAGGAGCGGCCAGGTGGACGGGGTTCATCCGCAAACCCCCAGATCCCAGCTGGTGAGGAGCCCGCCGTCCACCCTCCCAGCGCACAGTGGGCGAGTGGCACCGGCCGTGAGATGGCAGGTTCTGTGGCCAGACCCCAGGGGCCCGTGGTTCTCCCGCAGCCTCCCTCCCGCACAGAGTGGCCAGGGCTGCGGCCTCCTCCAGGCGGGGCCAGCCCTTCCTCCCCCCCCCCCCCCCACCGCCCCCTTCCCCCCAGCAAAGCCTGCCTCAGCCCTGCCTCCCGGGAGCCGCCCCTTCCTGCCTTTCCCGGGGGCTGCAGGCCGGTGCCTGGGGTGCCCGTCAAGGGGAGCGACAGGAGGGCCCTTATCTTGGCCGCCGGTCGGCCGGGGCCCGGTTATCTCTCCCTTCCACGCGGTTAAAGGAAGCGGGTGGCGGAGCGGCACACGCAGGCCCCGAGTCCACAACAGGAAGCCGGGCGTGGCGCCGGCCCCCCGGGCTCCTTCTGTGGCTGCCCCGCCGCAGTCGCTCCTGCTGTCCCGGCCGCCCCCTCTGGTCCCTGGGGCTCTCAGAGCGGGGTTTGCAGACGGACATTTAGATGCTTGACTTTGCATGTAGACTGTGCACACCTGCCCGTGTCACTGTGGTCCAGGTGGAAGTGGCCGCTGCCCTGCCTGGTGGTCTGGGTAGTGCACAGCGTGGACACCATTTCTTCTAAAGCTCAGCTTCCGGCGTGGCTCAGTGGATAGAGCGTTGGCCTGCGGACTGAAGGGTCCCGGGTTTGATTCCTGGTCAGGGCACAGGCCCCGGTTGCAGGCTTGATCCCCAGTGGGGGGTGTGCAGGAGGCAGCCGATCAATGACTCTCTCTCATCTTCGATGTTTCTATCTCTCTCTCCCTCTCCCTTTCTCTCTGAAATCAGTAAAAATATATTTTTTAAAAAGAATATGCTTTTAAAAAAATCAAAATAAAAAATAAAGCTCAGCTTCCGCGTGCGCCCTGGGTGGGTCAGAGGCCCCTCTGAGTGACCTTGTGAGTGAGTGAGCCCCCTTCTCCCAGGGGAGGGCAGAGGCGTGAAGGAGAGCCCATCCCCCACCCGCTGCCCCCTGCAATGCCTCCACCCACCTGGAGACGCCCTCTCACACCTGGCACAGCAGCCCTTGGGAGGCCTGGGGCCGGAGGGGGCTGGAGTCCCGTGTTCTCACTGACGTCTCTGGTCCTCCCAGCCACAAACCATGGGTTCAGCCTCGGAGACCTGGCAAGCAGGCCTGGCATCAGGGGCAGTTCACTGGGCAGCTGCAGGGAGGGCGTGCCCCAGTGGGAGGCGGCCGAGCCTGCCCTGAGCAGTACTGAGGTCACCCCATCATCCCCACCATGTGCGTGTCCTTCATTTCAGAGAGGAAGGAAGAGGGAGAGAGAGAAACATCAACGCTGAGAGAGAATCATGGCTCGGCTGCCTCCTGCACGCCCCCTCCTGGGGACTGAGCCTGCAGCCTGGGCCCGGGCCCTGGACTGGAATCGAACCCGGGACCCTTCAGTCCACAGGCCGACGCTCTATCCACTGAGCCAAGCCGGCCAGGGCTGTGTGTCCTTGTGAACGAACCGGTTCGGTGTCGGGCTTTTCCTGTGCTTGTTCCCCTCCTGCGTTTCAGTAGAACCCCCGACGCCGAGCAGCCTGGACCCGAGACGTCACCCGGGCCCAAGGAGCGCAATTGTGATTATTTTGGGACTTCCTCTCCGTGCACCCCGGCCCGCTCGCTCGGTGGACCCCTCCCTGCACCTCACATCCCTCCGGCAGTGGGCTGAGCAGGCCAGGTGGAGGGCGTGGGCTCGGCCAGAGCCAAGACTGCCGGCCAGAGGCCACAGACCGGACTGCAGGGCCCAGACCCCAGGCATCCCGCCCGCCCAGGAGTCTGAGGGCTGATGCCCTGCTGCCCAGCCTGTGCTGGGAGCTGTCCAGGACCTGGATTTGGGGGAAACAGCCGTGGGTCTGGAGGAGGCTGAGATAACCCAGACTGTGCCGCTCCCCTTTGACCTCTGGTTAGTAGCCCATTCTCGCCATCATGCACTGCAGCATGCGCCAGCAAGGTGGGGGGGCGGGGTGGGGGGGCGGATCACGGACCCCGGAGTCCACAGTGCCCACCTCCCCCACGCGACGGCCGCGCTCATCCCAGACTCGCCCCCTTTTCCGGTCTTTGCCACCAGCGCGTGTGGGGGCCACAGTCCGCGGCCCGTTGGCATGTTAATGCGGTCACACACCTGGAACATTCTGGGTCCTTGCTTTTACCCTGTTCTTTTTCTGGAGGCCGCCCGCCTCAGATCCTCTGGAAATGGGCGGGTAGAAACCGACACAAACAAACTCCCCAACCAGCCTGGCACGCTCCCTGGCCCACATCCTGCTCCGTCCTCAGGACCTGGAGGCCCTGCTGAAGGGGGAGGACCCTCCGCGGGGCAGGGCGGGGCGGGGCGGGGCGGGCATTGGCTGAGCGGCCACACAGGCCTCCTCCCTGGGCTCCATAAGTGATTCATTTCCTCCAGGAGCCCTGTGCTGTTTTCCAGCAGAATCCTGCGCAGGAGGCATGGAAGGCTGGCTCCGAGCGTCCGCCCTGGCCGACGTGCGCTTTCTCTTCAGACAGAGTCTTTCCACAAGGCCCAGAGTCACTCTTATTTCATTTCGTTTTTCATTTTTTAAACGGTGTTTATTTATTTTTAACATCGTCATGCCGTAAAACCGACTTCTCGGGCCGGGAGGGCAGTTCTGTGAGTTTTAAGGTGTTTCTTTTGTAGCCACCATCGTAGTCAGGATGCAGTTAATACTCCATCACTCCGAAAAAAACCCTTTATAATTACACATCCCTCCTCACCTCCTGCAGCTGGTGATCTGTTCTCCATCCCCATAGATTGTCTTTTTAAAAAATGTCGGGTATCCCTGGCCAGTGTTGCTCAGTGGATAGAGCGTCGGCCTGCCAGGTCCGATTTCGGTCAAGGGCACGTACCTCGGTTGCAGGCTCCTTCCCGGCCCAGGTCTTGGTCTGCGCGCGTGCAGGAGGCAACCAATCGATGTGTTTCTCTCACATCGATGTTTCTCTCTGTCTCTCCCTCTCCCTTCTACTCTCTAAAAATAAATGGAATAATATCCTCAGGTGAGGATTAACAAACAAAACAAAAAGAAAAGAAAATAGAGCCTTTCAGAAAATATTTGAAGATGCGGATTGTTACAGCCTGGAGACTCGGGCTAACAGGTGCCCCTGGCTATTGGTGGCTACCACTTTCTGGACCTACTGGGTGCCAGGAGCAAGCAGTAGGTCTGTCACGGTCAGTCTCAGAACAGCTGAGTCCCGTCATCCCCAGTTGCCAGCGGAGGTTCTGAGGGTATGTCTCCCGCATATCACCCAGCTCGGAATCAGGGTGGGAGGCGGCAGGACCAGGCTGCCCTGGGGTCCAGACCTCGAACGGAGGATGGAATTAGCCGGCGTCCAGGCTGCCTTGTGGGACAGATGGGGGAGCATCTTGACTGCAAGCATGGCTAAACATGGGATAAGCTGTCAAGGAATGTGAGAAATTCCCATCTGGAGAGTGCGTTGGGAAGGATAAACTATTTTCCAGGGTATGTTCGATGCTTGGTGTTCAGCTGCTTGGTCTCGATGATCCCTGAAGAAACACCTTTTTTTTCTTTTCTCTCTCTCTCTTTTATTTTTATTAATCCTCACCGAGGATATTTTTCCATTGATGTTTAGAGAGAGTGGAAGAGAGAGGTAAAGACAGACAGAAACATCGATGTGAGAGAGACACACTGACTAGTTGCCTCCTGCAGACACCCCGACCAGGGCCAGGGAACTTGCAGCCAACATCCGTGCCCTTGACCGGAAATGAACCCGGGACCCTTCAGTCCGCCGGCCGGTGCTCTATCCACTGAGCCACACGGGGGAGGGCCCTGGAGAACACCTTTTGACCTTTCTGGCTTAGCAGTTCTCCCCCGACCACCTCCCCAAACAGACCGTTTGCTGATGGTATCAAGTCAATATTGAATCCCCTTAGAACTTCCCGGGTCCCGAGTTCCTGGAGATTTGGTTTCTGGGCGGTTCTAGCACCTGAGAGCGCTGGAAGGCTTGACTCTCTCCTGAGGCTCCTGCCTGTGTGCTGAGCCTGCCTCCTGTGTGGGCCTGCTCCCAGGGACGGACCGCCCCTTAGACATCACTCTGAGGGTCAGGCCCGTGCGGGGCACCTCCGCCTTCCCCAGGCACTTACTTCCCTGCAGCCCCCCCCCCCCCCCCCCCCCCATTCCCTGAGCCTGGCCCAGCCTGGCCCACGCTCCAGGGCCCTCCTGGCTTTGACCTCAAAGAGCCAGAGCGCCTTCCAGTTTGTGGCGCTGCAGAAGCACCTGTCTTCGCCCGCGGGTTACTCAGCGGCACATCCTCGTTTGCGGGATGTCTGCTCTGCGCCAGGCCCTTGCGTTGGTGCCATGGTCTGTCTGGCTCAGAGTTCCTTGCAAGAAGGTACAGCCGCCCCAGCCGGTTTGGCTCAGTGGATAGAGCGCCGGCCTGCAGACAAAAGTGTCCTGCGTTCGATTCCCGGTCAGGGCACGTGCCTGGGTTGCGGGCTTGATCCCCAGGAGGGGGCATGCAGAAGGCAGCCCATCTATGATTCCCTCTCATCATTGTTTCTCTTTCTCTCCTCTCCCTTTCTCTCTCAAATCAATAAAAATATATTTTTAAAAATATGTTTTTTAAAAAAGAAGGTACAGCTGTCTGCAAATTAAAGTTCCTGCTCATGTTTCCAAGGGAAAAAGGCTTCAGGCCACAAATGCATGGAGACCTTTGGCAGCATCAGGGATTCCTGGCCGGAGGACCCCAGAGGGCACCCCCCCAGCCCCCCGCCCTCCTGCATGCCAGGCCTGCCTCCCCAGCAGCCCCGTCCCAGCCCTGCATCCAGCTGTCATTCCCGAAAGTGCCACCACTCCCTGCAGTTGTTAGGGACACATAGCGATCCTTCGTGGAATGTGCCCCACCGTGGTCTGGGGTTCCTGCTGCCCCCCGGTGGGGCTCCCGGCGGGGGGGGGGGGGGGGCGGAGTGGGGAGCGCAGCGTCCGGAACCGTCCGATGGAGCAGATGGCGTCAGGTGAGGTGTTACTGCTCTCGGCGTCTGCTTTTCCACGTGTCGGTTGAGAGAGGGTCAGGCACGTGTAGGGCTGTGGTGGGACTGGCAGTAGGGTCCCTAGGTGCTCGGGAATGGGGAAGGAGGCGTTTTTGGTTTTTTTAAAAAATATATTTTTATTGATTTGAGAGAGAGAGAGAGAGAGACATCAATGAGAGAGAACCATTGATCGGCTGCCTCCTGCACGCCCTCCACTGGGCATCAAGCCCGCAACCTGGGCATGTGCCTTTGACCAGGATCAAACCCGGGACTTCAGTCTGCAGGCCGATGCTCTATCCACTGAGCTACACCAGCCAGGGCAGGGGGTGGGTGGAGGGGGTTGCGATGATTTCCCTGCTGGATTTTTGCACGGGAAGCAGCAGCACGTGCTGGGTGGGCCTGAGGTGCTGAGAGGCCCAGGGACTCAGGCTGCCTTGTGGGGAGGCTGTGTTCCCCCCCCCCGCCCCCTGCCCGCCGCTGCACAGAGCAGGTGTGGAATCCGGCAGGAATGCACAGCCGTCCTTCCCCGGATGCTCGGACCCTGCACCCTCTGCCGGCTCGGGCAGCACGTGGCCTGGGAGTTATGTCCCCCCCACACCCACAGGGATGCCTCTCGGGGAGAGTCCCATCCCAGGCTAGAGCTGCTGGCGGGGAGGGCAGTCCCAGAAGAGTGAGTTTTGGGGTCTCTCATCTTCTTCCTCAGCCTGACCTGGCTCCCCCGAGGCCCCGCCTGGCCCGCCTGCTCCCCAGTGCACCCCCATCTGTCCAAAGGCCGCTCGGCCCTCGGATACTGAGCTGTCTTGTCCTCGCTAGCCTCCTCGTCCAGCGACTCGCTGTTGTTTATTCACTCGGATCTTAGCGTCATTCCCTAGTTTGTTTATTTTTAATCCTCACCCGAGGATATTTTTCCATTGGTTTTTAGGGAGATTGGAAGAGAGAGGGAGAGACAGAGAGAAACATTGATGTGAGAGAGACACATCGAGGGGTTGCCTCCTGCACATGCCCCGACCAGGGCCCGGGCCCGGGAAGGAGCCTGCAACCAAGATACGTGCCCTTGATGGCAGCTGCGGGCTGTCTGTGTGAGCATCTTCGCGGCGTCCAGGCACAGCGGGGCTCTCTGGAGAGCGTGAACGGAAAGTTTACTACGTGTCATCGGCTTTAGAAAAGATGTGTGTCTCTCACATTGATGTTTCTCTCTGTCTTTCCCTTTCGTTGCATGTTTCCCGGCACTCCTGTGTGTCGGTGGGTGTGTGTATGGGTGGGTGTAGGGGTGGGTGTATGGGTGGGTGTAGGGGTGGGTGGGTGGGTGAGTGTATGGGTGGGTGTGTGTATGGGTGGGTGTATGGGTGGGTGGGTGTGTATATGGGTGGGTGTAGGAATGAGTGTATGGGTGGGTGTGTGTATGGGTGGGTGGGTGGGTGTTTCTTTTGAACTGGGCCCTGGGCTGGCACATGCGTTGAGTACGTGGAGAGGGGATTGGTCCGTCCACCTATGGCCCATGGGCCCTGTGTGGTCAGTGGCCTGATGAGGGACAGCCCGTCCTGAGAAGCATCTGACCCGCCGAGGACAGTTCTGGCTTTTCAGGACTCGGGTTCTAAAGTCGGTGGAAAATTGAAGAGGCTCTGACACCCCGTGAGTGGGAGAAAGACCCTGGAGCAGGGCCCCTAGGCGCGGGAGCGCAGGTACCAGGTGACATCGGGGAAGGGGTGACTGGAGGGCAGGCTATGAAGAATTGGTGGGCCGGCCGGCGTGGCTCAGTGGTTGAGCGTCAACCTGTGAACCAGGAGGTCAAGGTTCGATCCCCAGTCAGGGCACATGCCTGGGTTTCGGGCTCGATCCCCAGTGTGGGACATGCAGGAGGCAGCCGATCCATGATTCTCTCTCATTGATGTTTCTCTCCCTCTCCCTTCCTCTCTAAAATCAGTAAAAACATATTTTAAAAAAAAGTATCGGTAGAATTCCGAGGCCCAAGGAAGCCGTGTGATGGAGAGAGGGTGTGATTCAAGGCTGAGAATGGAGCTTCGACCGTCTGGTTGGGCTGCAGGGCCCGCGAGGGGAACTGTGGGAGCTACACCTGCAACCGCAGGAGGCAGCCAGGGGGTGAGCGAGAGCCCTGCGGGCCTGTGTGTGAGCCAGCGCGCGGGCCCAGGGCCCAGCCTGAGTGCTGGGCGGGCTGCGGGGCGCCCCGAAGCCTGTGACAGTGCGGGTGGGAGTGCGGGGGAGACGGGGTGTGGACACAACCTGACCCCTGTTCAAGGGGCCGGTTGGCGAAAGTCACTGTCGCCTTTCCTGGCTCCATCGTACCTCGTACTCAGGACTCCAGATTTCTGAGCCACGGTGAAGGCGAGAACCGTGTGGGCCTGAGAACAGACTCGGCTCCACTCCCGCAGCCGCTCTGGGGCTCTGAGTCCCCTGGAAGCGCTGGACCCGCCCTCCGGGACGGAAGATGGGGTGCACACCCAGGTCAGGGCTTCTCCTGTGAAGGGGACGCCACAGAGCAGCGAGGCCGTGCGTCCGTCCGGGCCTGTGAGGCCATGTTGTGTCGCTGGTGCGTCATGGGTCTTTCTGGAAATGGAACGGGTGGGTTTGTGCCTGCGTCAGATTTCTCAGGGAGGGACACCTCAGGGTGCCTCCCCCTCGAGGCCGAGGTCGGTGCCGGTGGGAGTCGAGTCTCCGAGGCCGCGGAGGATGGCGGCCAGAGGCCCAGCGTGTCCCGCGGGCGGTCGGATGCCCATGCCTCCCCAGTGCCCTCGGATTCTCCATTTCCTGCAGAAAAGCAAGTCCCTCCAGGCGGGTTCTTTGCGCCCTGCTGTCTGGTTCCCTATGGCTGCAAACACAGCAGTCTCTTCCCCCTCGTCTCTGCCCTGCAGCACCACCGTGTGCCATGGCCGAGCAGCGTAGGGAGCGAGGGGATGTTTGTCTCCACCGCTGCTACGTTGCTGACTCATGCAGCCTCTTCACAGAAGGGATGGGGGAAAGCTGCTGGCTCCGAGGTGGTCCGGGGTCAGCTAGGTTGCCCCTGTGTTCCTAGGGACACCCCCACCCGCCGGCCGAAAGCTGAGCGCACGTCACGTGAGGACAGGGAAACGCACACCTGCCCGGCCAAGAGTGACTTCAGGAAGACAGGAAGCATTTATTCCGGAAGGATCCGAGGGGCAGAGCGCAGAGCCCTCGGTTCCTTCCCTTCACGAGGACCCAGAGAGGACTGACCGCTGCCCGTTGGTGCCTGCTATGTGCCAGACACTGCCATGGGGTGCGATCAGCTGGGTCTCCACTGCTCTGCTCTGCGGGGCAGATGTCTGTGCCCGCTCAGGAGGTCAGAGGGCCCCGGGCAGTGACCTCAGGCAGTGGGCAGGGGTCCAGGTCCTGAGGGGCGGGGATTGGCCTCATTCTCTCCGGGCCTGTCCTGGAAGTCTGAGCTCAAATTCTGTGCCTGTATTTTTATTTTTAAAAATATATTTTTATTGATTTCAGAGAGGAAGAGAGAGGGAGGGAGAGATAGAAACATCCGTAAGGAGAGAGAATCATCGATCAGCTGCCTCCTCCATGCCCCACACTGGGGACGGAGCCCGCAAGCTGGGCATGTGTCCTGACCGGGAATCGAACTGTGACCTCCTGGTTCATAGGTCGATGCTCAACCACTGAGCCACACCGGCCGGGCTCACATGCTGTGCCTTTAACAGGACCTGTGTGAAGTGCCAGCCTCCCAGCGGGAGTGCCGGGCAGGTGACCAGGTGAGCCACGCGGTTACCCTTCCGTGTGGGGTGTTTCTGGGGCAAGCACTGCCTGGGAGCTGGTGTCGGATGCCTCTGGGAGCCTTGCCCGATGGCCCAGATCACGTGATTGTCGAGGGGCGGCCTCTTCCTGGGGCGTCTACGCCTGGCGGGCCCAGGGCGACCTGCGGAGTAGTGTCTACACCGCCTGCCCACGGGTTGAGGCTGTCCCTGGAGGACTCTCTTTTCCCCAAGGTGCTTTCAGAACCAAGCACCTGCCCCGGCTGGTTTGGCTCAGTGGATAGAGCATCAGCCTGCGGACTGAAGGGTCCCAGGTTCGATTCTGGTCAAGGACACATGTCTGGGTTGCAGGCTCCATCCCCAGTAGGGGGCGTGGAGGAGGCAGCCAGTCAATGATTCTCTGTCATCATTGATGTTTCTGTCTCTCTCCCCTCCCCCTTCCTCTCTGAGATTAATAAAAATATATTTAAAAAAAAAAACAAAAAAACAAAAAACAGAACCAAGCACCTTTGTCAGGACCTGCTCTCCTGACGGGGCAGGTGGCAGAGATGGTGCCGAGTGGGCGTCTGACAGCTGTGCCAGGCGGGGGGGGGGGGGGGGGGGGGGGGATGGGCGCCCGGCCAGCTGGGGAGTGAGCGTGGGCCCTGTCCAAGCTGTCACCCCGCGATGACAAGCGGGATTATCGCCGTCGGTGCTAATTCCCACATGACAGTTTCAAGTTTCAGGTCAAGAGCAGAGGCTAGTCCTCCGTTTCCGCGCGCGTCTGCACCGAGCTCCTCGCCGGCTTCTTTTCCGGTGGTTCCTCGGCTGTGTTCAAGGCCCTGTGCTCGCTCCACGGAAACCCTGTGGCCAGCAGACTCTGAGGCCCTGGGGGTGGGGGTGGGGCACTGCTCCTGCCGATTCTTTTTTTTTTTAAATCCTCATCCTTGGATATATTTTTCTGTTGCTTTTTAGAGAGAGTGGGAGAGAGAGGGAAAGACAGAGAGAAACATCGATGTGAGAGAGACACGTCGATTGGTTGCCTCCCGAGGGAGCCCCAACCAGGGCCCTGGCCTGGAGAGGAGCCCGCAACCTAGGAGGTGCCTTTGACCGGTATCGAACCCAGGACCCTTGGATCTGCAGGCCGACGCTATCCACTGAGCCACACCGGCCCGGGCTCTCCAGCCGATTCTTGCTGGAGAGGAGAACCAGGGAGACACCTCGCGGCTGGGACCATGGAGAGCCCTGGCCTTCCTGGTGGGCCCGCTCTGGGCCTCTGGGAGGGGCGGGGTGGGGCCCTGGTGGGCTTTGGGGTGGGTGGGCCAGCAGATGGGACTCCCGGGCCGCGTGGAGCGTGCCACGGAAGTAGAGAGCACAGCCGCCCGGGAGGAAGAAGCCGGGCTGGAGGAAGTCGTGGGGTTTTGTGGGGAGCAGCGACAGAGAGCCCGTAGCTGTGCAGGCTGGACCGTGGCGATAGCCGGGGCTTCCCCGAGTTACGAGGCCTGTGCTTCTGGACGCGTCCTTCCTCGGCTCGCTCGCCACCCCCTCGGCGTGTGTGGGTGGAGCGTCATTACCCCCGTTTCACCGGTGGGAACATCGAGATGAAAGGCGCCGCCCCAGCCGGCCCGGGAGATGCAGGGATGTGTGAGGGCCCTGCAGGCTGGGAGGGGAGGCTGGGAGCAGAGGAATTGTGTTTCCCTTTCCAAGCGTCCCTCGGGGTGGGGAGCTCCGGCCGCTTGATCCTTGAGCACAGAAGATTGTCCAGGGAAAACCCGCGTCAGCCTAGACCAGGGGTGGGCAAACTTTTTGACTCGAGGGCCACAGTGGGTTCTTAAACTGCACCGGAGGGCCGGAACAAAAGCATGGATGGAGTGTTTGTGTGAACTAATATAAATTCAAAGTAAACATCATTACATAAAAGGGTACGGTCTTTTTTTTTTTTTTTTTTTTTTAGTTTTATTCATTTCAAACGGGCCCGATCTGGCCCGCGGGCCGTAGTTTGCCCACGGCTGGCCTAGACTCTGGACCCCCACCACCTCCGGCCCGGTGCTGGGCGGTTCACGCCCGCTCACATCTGGTGCCTCTCAGAATTCTGGTGCAAATCACCCGGTCTCACCCCATCACCACCCCCGCCTCAGCTCACACCCAGGATGCCGGAAGTGGGGGATCCAGCTCAGGGTGTGGCTAAGCCCCCCTGCGCCCCCCGAGGCTCCAGGAGGTGGCCTGCCTATGTGAATCCCCAACATGCTCAGGGCATGTTGCTTCAGCGTTCCTCTGTGAAAGGAGGTACCAGGGGCTCCTTGGGGAGGTGTAAGTGGTCGAGGCTCTGCACCTGGACAGTACCTGTTCCCACGGCCGTGTGTTGACCACCGGGGTCTCGGCGCCCCCAGTTCAGGCTGGCATCACGGTGCCTTCCCCTCTGCGTCTAGAAGCGAGTAAGCCAGTGGCCCTTTGAAGAGCGCCGAAGATTGGGGCGACCCAGGACTAGGGTGGGGGTGAGACTTGCAGGCTGGCCCCCAGGACTGAGCCGGAGCTGCGCCACTCCAGGGCCGGGACACCAGCCCGCCAGCAGCTCCCTCTCCCCCGGGGAGACCCCGACTCCCCACTGGCCCATCTCCTCATTCGTTCCTCCCACAGAGAGGACCAGGCCTGGGAACCAGCGAGGCGGAGTGGGCCGGTCTCAGCAAACCCCACGGCTGGGGGCTCACACTGCAGACTTTTCTTTCTGACAGTCCTGGAGGCTGCGTGTCTGAGATAAGGCTGCCAGCCTGATTGGTTTTGTTTTATTTTTATTTTTTAAAATATATTTTTAATGATTTCAGAGAGGAAGGGAGAGGGAGAGAGAGAGAGGAACATCAGTGATGAGAGAGAATCATGGATTGGCTGCCTCCTGCACGCCCCCTGCTGGGGATCGAGCCCGAAACCCCGGGCCTGTGCCCTGATCGGGAATCGAGCCGCGACCTCCTGGTTCATAGGTCGATGCTCAACCACTGAGCCACGCCGGCCGGGCCAGCCTGGTTGGTTCCTGGTGAGGATCCTTTTCCTGCCTCCCTCTCCTCCGTTAAGTCTTGCCTCTGTGGTCACTTCCCCGGGGAGGGGGTCTCGGCTGCCCTGCCTGCAGGCCCAGCTGCCTGTCATGGGTGGACTCGCTGTGATGCACGTGTCATGTGACTCCTGGGATGCTGCCGGCTCCCCTCATACCACGTACCCAGCACGCTGCCCGGCGTGCAGTAGGGGCGTTGCACATCTTGACTAAACAGGTGCTCAGTAAATGCATCCGTCGTTTGCTTGTCTGGGACCAAGTGCCTTAAGAAATCGCCCTGAGCCCCGTAGCTGCAGGCTCCGGGAGGTGCTGAAAAATAATTAATAATAATGATGATGATGATGATGATGACGTCACCCCACGCCCAAGGCTGCAGCTCTTTCCGGCTGCGGTTCCGCCTCGGCCCGCCCTGCCCTGGCACCAGCTCGTTGCAGACTCAGCCCGACCCAGAGCATAAATAATCTCTCCCTCTTGAGGATCTGGGGTCTTTAGGCACAGGGGGGCCCTGGGAGGCCCTAGAAGGTCCGTTAGCAACATCTGGATGCTCATGGGGGGTCCTTGTCTGCCCATCCTGGGGCCACTCGGTCTTAGTGCTAAAAGTCACTGGCAGCCCTGGCCGGGTCGGTTCAGTGGATAGAGCGCCGGCCTGTGGACTGAAGGGTACCCGCCGGCCTGTGGACTGAAGGGTACCGGGTCCGATTCTGGGCAAGGGCATGTGCCTCGGTTGCAGGTTCAATCCCCAGCCCTGGTTGGGGCCCGTGTGGGAGGAAACCAATCGATGTGTGTCTCTCGCACATCGATGTTTCTCTCTCTCCCTCTTTCCCTCTCTCTCTCTCTCTTTCTCCCTCTCTTTTCCACTCTAAAAATTAATGGGAAGATATCCTCAGGTGACGATTAAAAAAAGAAAAAGTCACCCCAGAGTCATAGGAGTATGAACAGACTGTTGAACCTCAGAGGGAAGGCGGGGAGGGTGGGTGGGACGAGATCAACCAATGAACTTGTCTGCATCTCTGCATCACCCCTGGGCACAGACAGTGGGGTGCTGAGGGCCTGGGGGCGGGGGGGGGGGAGGACGGGATCGGCTGGAAGAGTTTAATGGGGGGAAAAGGAGGACCTGTGTCCTTCCTATACTTTCAACAATAAAGATGAAAAGGAAAAAAAGTGGCTGGCAGAGTTGACCTGGTGACTCAGTCTCCCTCCAACCAGCTGGAACCCAAACCCCGAGCGGGAAGAGCTGTGTTTTGGCCGCCAGCGTTCTCCCGGAGACTCAGCCTCGCTCGGGGCGTCTAGGGCTGCCCGGCGAGCTGGGGTGCAGGCAGTGGGCGGAGGGGTGCGGCCCTCCCCGCTGGTATTTCCTGGCCCGTTGGGAAGACTTGACCGGCCTCGGGCCTTGTGTGACACACTAATCTGGACCGTGACCTCCCCCTGCCCCGGCAGCTGGGCTTCCCGTGCTGACCTGGTGATGTCCTTGTTGGGGTGACGGCATGAAGGCTGAAAGGTGCCAGGATCCGGGGGTGCTCCCGGTGCCCCTTCTTCTCCCACAGAACCAAGGGCTGGAAAGACAGGCCCTCGCCCGGGCGCAGTGACTCACTGGCCGGGGGCGGTCTCGCGGATGAAGGGTTTTGACCCGCTTGGGGTAGCTGCCAGGGGAAAGCAGAAACCAACCAGATCACTCGGCAAGGGCGGCCGCGCCCCCTGCCCGGGGGTGGCCCACGGTCGCGGTGCCAGCAGCTCTGACGTCTGTGCAGACGGGGCTCTGGGTCCTCAGGAAACAGCTGGACTAGGTCCTGGGTTCCGTGTTGAAGAGAGGAAAACAGATGTGTGTTCGTGGTTGGGGGGGGGCTTGTAGGTGAAATGATACATAAAACTGAACATTTTAAAGTGAACAACCCGCCCGGCCGGTGTGGCTCAGTGGTTGAGTGTTGACCTATGAACCAGGAGGTCAGGGTTCGATGCCCGGTCAGGGCACATGCCTGGGCTGTGGGCTCCATCCCCTGTGGGGGGCGTGCGGGAGGCAGCCGGTCAATGACCCTCTCTCATCATTGATGTTTCTCTCTCTGTCTCTCCTCCTTTCCTCTCTGAAATCAATAAAAATATTTTTTTAAATATATTTTATTAATTTTTCACAGAGAGGAAGGGAGAGGGATAGAGAGTTAGAAACATGGATGAGAGAGAAACATCAATCAGCTGCCTCCTGCACACCCTCTACTGGGGATGTGCCCACAACCAAGGTACATGCCCTTGACCGGAATCGAACCCGGGACCCTTCAGTCCGCAGGCCGACGCTCTATCCACTGAGCCACACTGGCCGGGGCCCGGCTGCATTGTTTTCAAAGCTCCCCAGGTATCGCTGGCCTGTAGCCAAGGCTCGGGACACCTGCTGGGCAGTGCGTGACCTGCTGGGAGTGGCAGAGGCGTGGGAGGCAGCGGAGACTCTGGCCGCCCGTGGGCCCCGAAGCTGGGCAGAGGCGTCACCCAGCACCCTGGCCATTCTGAGCTGGCGGTGACCACAGGCCACTCCGGCCACCGCTCCTCCCGCTGTGCATGTGGAAAGAACGGAAAGGGACGGCCCCCCGACCCCCCGGGATTGCTGGGTCAGCTCCCAGGTCCATGGGTGGCCCTCTGCCCACCCGGCCTGGGTGGCGTGGGCACCAGCAGCACCCGGGGCCGGAGCCCAGGGTGGGGGGGTGTGGGGGCGGAAGTTGGAAGCGGGTGAGTGATCACTGCAGAGGCGCCCGTGGCGATGACCCTTAGGTGCGGCTGCGAGCAGGTGAGTCATGACGGGAGTGATGTCATCTGGGGACATGACCCAATCAGCTCGACCTCTCGGGAACCCCGTGGGCCGTGAACGTGCCTGTGGAGCCCAGAAGTGGCCTTCCTGGTGAGGCTTGGAGCAGGCGGGGCCTTGTGGGGCGAAGGGTCTGGGAGCAGAGCTACAGAAAGCCACGGGGTGGCTTTAGGACTCAGCCTGGGGGGAAGGAAGCCGGTGTCTTCAGCGGGGAGGGAGGGACTGCCCTCTGACTAGACAGTCCCCAGGAGCGGGGACCGTGCTGTGGGGTGAGCCGTTCTCGTCCTCATAGGCGCTCTGATGGGGGTCCGGGTGGGCTGGCCCGGCAGATGTGGGGCGCCCGTGGCTTGCACCGGGACACCGTGCTGGCCTGTGCTCTCCACCCTGTCACACCCCCACGGACAGGCGTCTGAGGGACTGTTCCTGACGGCCAAACACTAGCATTCGGGGTCCGCCTGTCTGTGATGGCTCAGGGCCCCTCCCGGGATAAGGAGCATGTGTCCCAGGCGGCATTTGGAAGCTCAGTCTCATGTTGTCTGGGCCCAGCTGCTGTCCGTCCCCTCCGTGCCCCGGGGTCTGTGGCCAGGCGGTTGTGAAGGTGAGGTCCGTGCGCCTGAGGTCCCTGTTTGGTGCCTGCAGGTGGCAGATGGTGTCAGCTGGGTCCCTGCTGGGACAGGGGGGATGTAGTCGGCCCTTCAGGGTGCCCTGTCCCCCCCACACCCCCGTCTCTGACACAGGCCGCCTCTCTCACACACAGATACGTCCTTCGGAACGCCGCCTGGATACGGCTGCGCCGCGGACCAGGCGGAGGAGCAGCGCCGACACCAGGACGGACTGCCCTACATCGATGACTCGCCCTCTTCCTCGCCCCACCTGGGCAGCAAGGGCAGGGGCAGCCGGGATGCGCTGGCCTCGGGCGCCCTGGAGTCCGCCAAAGCGGTGAGTCCCAGGCAGCGGGCAGCTGTCCTTGTCCCAGAGGCTCCGGAAGCCCAGCCCCTCTGCTCAGGGGCAGGGGACCAGCGAGTGATGGAGCAGCCAAGGTTGGATATCAGTCGTTAAAACTCCTTTCTCCTCCCTTCATGGGGCACAGGGACCTCCTGCTGGTGCAGGGAGCTGTCAGCCCAGCGTGGAGGAGGCAGGCAGCTCATGCTGGGACCTGTGGGGGCGGCCCCCGCATGGGTGCTGAGCAGGAGAGGCGCCCACAAATGCACTTGCTCCCTCTTACCAGAGGGGGTGCTGACGACCCCACCCATTCGACCACAGTCATTTTAAAAAATACATATTTTCATTGATTTCAGAGAGGAAGGGAAAGGGAAAGAGAGAAACATCAATGATGGGAGAGAATCCTGGATCGGCTGCCTCATGCACGCCCCACACTGGGGATCGAGCCTGTGACCAGGCCATGTGCCCTGACGAGGAATCGAACCCTGACCTCCAGGTCCATAGGTGGAGGCTCAACCACTGAGCCACACCAGCCGGGCCCTTCCTTTGTGTGAAGACCCCTGCCCCTGGGGCAGATTGCACTTCTGTCTTTCTGGTCCCCTCGCCCCTGATGGCAGGGCCCTCCCCCTTGTGCTTAGCTTGTTTCTGGGTGATTTCCACCCCAGGATTAAACATGGGAGGAGTCTGTTCTTCCTGCCGCTGCGAGGAAGAGCGAGGCGCCTGTCTTTTCACGGCGGCCGCTTCTCTGGGCCGGCACCTCTGCTGCAAGAAGGCTTCTTACTTACGCTTTTGTGATTTCTAAAGACCTCGGCCCGAGGCCTGTGCCGAAACCTGCAGACGGGAGGGGGAACGGTGTGTGGCACACATCTGCCTGTGCGGCTTCTCACCCAGCGTCCAGTTGCACCATTTTACACGAAGCCAAGGTTCAGAGAGGTGAAGCCACTGGCTCGAGGCCACACAGCGATCGGATTGGAAGCCTTCCTGAGCCCTTAGCTGACACTTTCCCTCGGCTTCCTATAGGCAAGGACCCTCAGGGGCCTGAGTAGGCAGGTGGAGTCCTGAGCCCGGGAGGGCCCCTGCCTGTCCCGCCACCGCTCCCGAGGGCTCTCTCTCCCTGACAGGACCTCCCTCACCTTTAGGTCCCTTGAGAGGACTCGCCCTGTGCCCCAGGCCCTGTGTGACGTGGCCACCCACCCCCGCCCCAGACTCCTGCCCTCGGACCCTCACCTGCACTGACCGGGCTGCGTGGAGTTCTAGATCCGTCCACCATGGGTTTGCTGGTTCAGGAATCGTCATGCAGCACTTACTGCTCCAGACACGGTGCTGGCGCAGGGAGTGTCAGCATCAGGCACAGAGTGTCCCGAGGCCCTGCCCGAGGAGCCGCGCCCAGTGTGCTCAGGGAGGCGGCTGGGTGTGACGCCTGGGTGTCCTTTCCCAGAGTGGCTCTCGGCCAAGATCTTAATGGCTGGTTCCTGCACAGTGCATGTGCACACACATGCACACACATGCACACACATGCACACACATGCACGTGCACACTCGCACATGCACGTTCACACATGCACCTAGCTCATGTACGCTTACAAGATGCCACAAAGCAAGCTGGCAGTCCAGGAAGGCTCTTTGTTTTTTGTTGTTGCTTTTTCATATATATTTATTTATTTATTTATTTATTTTACAAAAATATGGAACGCTTCACAAATTTGCGTGTCATCCTATGCTAATCTCTGTATTGTTCCAATTTTAGTATATGTGCTGCCGAAGCGAGCACTCATATATTTTTATTGATTTCACAGAGGAAGGGAGAGGGAGAGAGAGATAGAAACATCAATGATGAGAGAGAATCATGGATCGATTGCCTCCTGCACGCCCCCTACTGGGGATCGAGCCTGCAATCCAGGCACGTGCCCTTGACCAGAATCGAACCCAGGACCCTTCGGTCCTCAGGCCGGCGCTCTATCCATTGAGCCACACTGGCTAGGGCCCGGAAGGCTCTGGATGCCTCCAGGGCAGTGAGGATGTGATACAAGCCCCAGGGATACAGGAAGCGGAAGTAGATGGGACGCAGGGACGGCCCCCTTCCCCATTCACACCCCGGCTCGGGGCTGAAGGAGCTCACCTGGGCCCGGCTCTGCAGCCCCTTCCTGCACTCCTGGCCCTGGGTGCGTCCTGCCGCCTTCACCACAAGGCGCCTCCCTCCCACCGGGCCAGGAAGGGTGAATGGCCATTAGGGCTGGGGGCACAGGGAAGCCACACTGCTGGTCCTGATTCCGGGTTCTGGTGACACCGGGGGCCCTTGAAACCAGCATTTCTCACCTTAGCCCGTTTGGCTCAGTGGATAGAGTGTCGGTCAGCGGACTGATCCAGGTTCGATTCCAGTCAAGAGCACGTACCTTGGTTGCAGGCTTGATCCCCGGCCCTGGTTGGGGCATGTGCAGGAGGCAACCAATCCATCTGTTTCTCTCACATCAATGTTTCTCTCTCTCTCCTTCCCCTTTCCACTCTCTCCAAAAATCAATGGAAAGGCATCCTCCGGTGAGGATTAACCGGAAAAAAAAAAAAGGCAGCACTTCTCCCCTGGGGTGGATTGGGCCCCGGGGGCGTGTGGCAGCAGCTGCAGCAGCTGAGCTGTGTGCTGCTCCTCGCACAGGTGAGTACAGGCCGGAGATGCTGCTCAGCACCCTGCAAGGCACACAGTGGCCCCAGTTCCCAACCGAGGACCCTCCCGCCCCCGATGTCAGGGGTGCTGGGGGCCAGGTGCCTGCCCCCCATCCGGGGTCTCCCTGAGAGGTTTGGGGAGGTGAGTGACGAAGGGGCGGTGTCTTCCCTCCACGCCCACGGGCTGCCACGGCGGAGGTTGTCCCGCGCTCCCCTGTGGGCTGAGAAACCTGGAGGTGGAACAGGCAGGCCATTGGGTCACCTTCCCTGAACACGGGGCCCCTCCCCTCTTGGGCGTGGCCAGCCTCCGGCACCAGCTCTGCCACACCCCGTCCGTCCGGTCAGGGAGCCAGCTGGGCCGGTGGCCAGGCAGTCACGAGGCAGTTGTCATGGCCTTTAGCATCATCACCGTCTGTCTGAGTTCCCTGGGGCGGCCATAACCGAGCGCCACGGAGCGGGGAGCCTAAGCCACCGAGATTTACTGCTCCTGTTTCTGGAGTCGGGACGTCCAGGGTCACGGTGCCAGCCGGGCTGGTTTCTCCCGAGGCCTCTCGCTGGCTGAGCCACGGCTGCCTCCTCCCTGTGTGTCTGCATCTCAGTCTCCTTTTCCACACGTCCAGACGCTGACATTCAAGCTCATGTTCACCGCAGGTGCGCTGCGTGACTCGATATGGGTGTGCACTGAAGTGGTGATCCGTCCCGGTGACATCCATCACCTCACACAGTTACAGATTGTTTTTTTTTTTTTGATGCAAACTTTGAAAATCTCTCTTAGCAACTTTCACACAAACAGTATTATTACTATTTTTTTATATATATATATTGATTTTTTACAGAGAGGAAGGGAGAGGGATAGAGAGTTAGAAACATCGATGAGAGAGAAACATCAATCAGCTGCTTCCTGCACACCCCCCACTGGGGATGCACCCGCAACCAAGGTACATGCCCTTGACCGGAATCGAATCTGGGACCCTTCAGTCCTCAGGCGGACGCTCTATCCGCTGAGCCACACCGGTCAGGGCGGCAAACAGTATTATTAACGGCAGTCCCATGCTGTACGATACACCCCCAGGACAGGACATCTTTCTTTTATGACTGGGACCACCTGACGTCTTCTTGTCAGGACACCGGTCACCGTGGCTTCGGGCCCCTGCAAAGGCCTCGCTGGACCGTGATCGTTAAAGACCCGGACTCCGAGTGCAGCCGTGGTGTTAGCACAGCTGGGACTGGAATGTGTTCCTCTGGCTGTGTGGACTCTGTCTGCCCCCGACCCCGGCGTCCAGTGGCGTGAGCTCTGGCTTCTGGAGGCAAAGGCGGTCGAGCTGTATTGATTGGAGGGGAGGGGATCCTGTAGCCCACCCCTAAGGGGGTCCCTGCCCACAGAATCAGAACAGCAGGCTCGAGAGGCAAAGGTCCTGAGCCCTGGGAGCACCCTAGGGGTTCCCCGGGCCAGGTGGCAGCGGCCCCCAGCTCCGCCCCGAGGCCAGGAGGGAGGGTGTGTGGCAGGAGGCAGCACAGGACTGCCTGGCCCTTCGGTCCAAGGGTCAGGTGATAGCGGCAGATTCCAGGCAGGGAGTGACAGCGGCAGAGGGAGCTGGGGTGGCCGTGTGGCAGGTCCCAACGCCCCTCGGCTCAGCCTCTCCTGGGACCACCGCTCCTCGGTTGGAGGAGGAAGGCCTTGCCCGGCTGGCTCGGCTCCAAGCTCCCCAATGTCAAGACCAGCGGTGGCTCTCAGCTTGGCGGTGACCACGAGTGAGTGGCCGACATGCCGGGGTGTCCGTGATGTCCTCTGGTGCCACCCGGAGCTTCCTGGGAGGCTGGTCCGAGGTGGACACACTTCCTCTCCGAGACGGGCCGCCTCAGGCACCACCTCGCAGATCTGACTTTTGTCTGCTTCTCCCGCAGACGGAGCTGGACCTGGAGAAGGGCTTGGAGATGAGAAAGTGGGTCCTGTCCGGCATCCTGGCGAGTGAGGAGACGTACCTCAGCCACCTGGAGGCGCTGCTGCTGGTGAGGCGGGTGCGGGGTGGGGGGGCTGGTGGGTGGGGCAGGGGCGCGGGGAGCTGTCGGCTCACATGGCCCGGGCCGAAGGTCAGCTGGCTGGAGCCGGGGGCACCCACCCTCCTGGGAGTCATGGAGACACCAGAGACACCTGTGGGAGGGTCAGAGCAGGCCGCCTGGGTGGAGGCTGGAGCTTCCCAGGGGCGGTGGATGGCAGCATAAGACAGGTGCCAACCCAAGCTGGCTTCACATGTTTATATTTCATGGGATTTAAATATATATATTTTTTTATTTCAGAGAGGAAGAGAGAGAGAGAGAGAGAGATAGAAACATCAGTGAGGAGAGAGAATCAGGGATCAGCTGCCTCCTGAACGCCCCCCCACTGGGGATCGAGCCACAACCCGGGCCTGTGCCCTGACCGGGAATTTAACCATGACCTCCTGGTTCATAAGTCGACGCTCAACCCCTGAGCCATGCCGGCCAGGCTATATGTCATAGAATTTAGAAATAATAGCACAGAGCCCTAGCTGGTGTGGCTCAGTGGGTAGAGCATTGGCCTATAGACCAAAGGGTCCCGGGTTGGATTCAGGTCAAGGGCACGTACCTTAGTTACAGGCTCCTCCCCAGCCCGGGCCCTGGTCAAGGGTTGTGCAGGAGGCAACCCATCGATGTGTCTCTCACATCGATGTTTCATTCTGTCTTACCCTCTCTCTCCCACTCTCTCTAAAAATCGATGGAAAAATACCCTCAGGTGAGGATTAACAAATAATAAATAAATACAAGCACATGTGTCACCTGACCAAGATCTTCTGTGGCCATCCCATGCCCCTGGCCCATGGCGAGCCCTTTCATGGTGGCCCCTCACCTGTGGCCGTGCGGCCCGCCTGTGCCCCCTGCAGCCCATGAAGCCTCTGAAGGCGGCGGCCACCACCTCCCAGCCGGTGCTGACGAGCCAGCAGATCGAGACCATCTTCTTCAAAGTGCCTGAGCTCTACGAGATCCACAAGGAGTTCTACGACGGGCTGTGCCCCCGCGTGCAGCAGTGGAGCCACCAGCAGCGCGTGGGCGACCTCTTCCAGAAGCTGGTGAGTGACGGGAGCCGGGGCGCAGCCGCCCGCCGGGAGGGAGCGCGGGGCTGCGGAGGCGGCTGGCGGGGGCGGGCCTCTCCCGGGACCTGCAGGTGGGTGCTGCTGGGGCTCGAGGGACACCAAGGTGACAGTTCAAAGAAGAGTCTGGGGTGGTGCCCGGCCGGGGTGGCTCAGTGGTTGAGCGTCGACCTATGAACATGCCTGGGTTGCAGGCTCGATCCCCAAGAGAGGGGGCGTGCAGGAGGCAGCCGATCAATGAGTCTCTCATCATTGATGTTTCTATCTCTCTCCCTCTCCTTTCCTCTCTATCAATAAAAAATACGTTTTTAAAAAAAGGCTCTTGAATCACTTGCAGACTTTTTTGAAATATTTAAAAATATTTTTTAAACTATATTTTTATTGATTTCAGAGAGGAAGGGAGAGGGAGAGAGAGATAGAAACACCAATGATGAGAGAGAATCATGGATTGGCTGCCTCCTGCACGCCCCCTACTGGGGATCAAGTCTGCAACCTGGGCACGTGCCCATGACTGGAATCGAACCTGGGGCCCTTTAGTCTGCAGGCCGACGCTCTATCCACTGAGCCACACCAGCGAGGGTTTAAAATGTTTATTTATTGAGTTGAGAGAGACAGACAGACAGACAGACAGAAGCCGATCTGTTGCATTCGTTGGTTGACTCTTGTATGTGCCCTGCTGTGGTGCTGGTATTCCACATGCTCTCCGTATGCACATCCCCGCCCCCCCCCCCGTTAGCCATGGTGTTCCTTCCAGCCACTCTCGTCCTCTGACACAGGATCCAGTCCAGGCTCACAGATGTGCTTGGCTGTCACGTCTCCTTAATGTCCTTCCCTCTATCCAGTTCCTTGGCCTTGACGTCTCTCCCATGACCTTGACTACTTTTTTGAAGGGGACAAGCCAGTCTGGGACTGGGTGACATTTGCTCAGGAATAGCTTGCACTGGGGATGGAGCCCACAACCCGGCCACGTGCCCTGACCGGGAATCAAACCGTGACCTCCTGGCTCGGATAGGTCACTGCTCAAGGGCAGGCTTCACGTATTTATTTATCGTGTCTCTCCCGGAGCTGGCCGCACCGTGTCTGGGTGACTCATGGCTGTGGTGGCCGTGCCTGCAGCCGGGCCTCCTCTGGGTGGGAGGGGCTCAGGGACCCACGGGGGAGGGAGAAGGGGGAGGAAGGAGGGCTCTGGGCCTGACCATGGTACCGACGATGAGAACCTGGTGTTTGGGGGTGCAGTGACTTGTCCGGGGTGATGGGTGTGGCGGGGGCCAGGCAGGGCCTCCCCCAGCTGCTGCTTCTCCTTGTGCACCCCCACACCCTCCATGCAGCCCCCACTGGGAGCGGGGCCAGGAGACCAGACAGTGCTGAGAGCGCCTGACTTACCCAGTGTCCGGATGGTCATCTGGAGAAACATAAAACTCACTGTAAACGCAAATGCGTGTAGAAGTAAAGGTTCGGTTCTAACAGGACAGACCCCAGCACTAGGGGAAGCCTCAGGCTTCCGTTCCTGTCGGCAGCAGTGGGAGGCCCGGCCGGTGGGTCCCCGGGGTCCGCCCGGACCCTCCCCGAGCCTGGCTTCTGGTGCAACATGAGGGCCGGCTCCTCCCCAGGCCTCTTCAGATGGCCTGGGGCTCCCGGACGGCGGTGGCTGCACACACGCTTCTCCCCAGGGAAGGGGCTGCTCCGTGGAGTGTCTGAGCTGCGGGCTATGTGGGGAGACCCTCTGCTAATGTCTTTGGCTTGAAAAGGCCAAACCAAAGGCCTCTCGCCTTGCAGCCTGCAGCCAGCAGGTCTCCCACTGCCAGGCGGGCCTTGTGACGCCTGGGTCCCCTCGCCAGGTCTGGGCCGGGCTCATATCTGAGCAGTCGGAGCCCCTCCAAAGGCAGCCAGATGGCACGACCCTTACGTGTCTGCAGGGATCGGATGTGACTGGAGCCCTGGCCGTGTGGCTCAGTGGATAGAGCATCGGCCTGCAGTCCGAAGGGTCCCAGGTTCGATCTGGTCACGGGCACGTATTTCGGTTGCAGGCTCCTCCCCAGCCTGGGCCCTTGTCGGGGCTCTTGCAGGAGGCAACCAATTGATGTGTTTCTCTCACATCGATGTTTCTCTCTGTCTCTCCCTCTCCCTTCCACTCTGTCTGAAAATCAATGGGAAAATATCCTCCGGTGAGGATTTAAAAAAAAAAAAATACCGATGTGAACGGAGCCTCGTACCCACCACAGGCTCGAGGGGCCGACCTCCTGTCCACGTCGGTCTCCTGCAGCCAGAAGGGACAGGTGCCACCCCCATCCCACCTGCGTGGACACCTCTGTCTGCCTTCACCGACAGCCTTGAACTTCAGCTCTTGTCAGTGGCACCTTTTAAAGGCGTCGGGTGGGCGGACTGAGCAGCTGGGGCAGGGAGCCGTTACCTGCCCGGTGTGGGCCGTGAGTCACTTCTCGCGTCGCTGTCGCTGTCGCTGTGGGAGAGGGAAGCGGGCTCGGCGCGTGGGGCGGGGAGGCAGGTGGGAGGCCGCGGCGGGGGGAGCCGAGCCGTCTGCAGCTCTGCACCGCCTGGCACCTGGGGTTCCTCCGGAGCTGTGCACGGCAGCTCGGTTCTCAGGGAGATGGGGCGCCGCGGTGCCTGTCTCACCCCTGTCCCCCGCTCTCTGCCCTCCTCCCCCCTGCAGGCCAGCCAGCTGGGCGTGTACCGGGCCTTTGTGGACAACTACAAAGTCGCCATAGAAATGGCCGAGAAGTGCTGCCAGGCCAACGCTCAGTTTGCAGAGATCTCCGAGGTAGGCGGGGGCTCTTCGGACAGGGCCCCTCCAGCCCGGCGGGCGGGCCCCGCGCTGGGCGCTGGTCCCCGTGACCCAGGAGAACAGGGTGCGCCAGGCCAGGGTTGGTCGTTCGCCTCAGCCGTTTCCAGGAGCCTCTGGGTGGGCACCGTCAGCCCTGCCCGTGCAGGGACCCAGTTGTGAGCAGACGAGGAGCAGCTGAGGTTCCAACGCCCCCTCCTGCCCCCCGGGGGCCAGGGCCCGATGCTGGGGCTCAGTGAGGCCCCCGCATAGATGCAGTGAGGGGGTCCGCAGTTCTGCCCTTTTAAAGAAATATATTTTTTTATTGACTTCAGAGAGGAAGGGAGAGAGAGAGAGAGGGAGAGAAGCATCAATGATGAGAGAGGATCATGGATCGGCGGCCTCCTGCACGCCCCACACTGGGGATCGAGCCCGAAACCTGGGCATGTGCCCTTGACTGGAATGGAACCATGACCTCCTGGTTCAAAGGTCGATGCTCCACCACTGAGCCACACCGGCTGGGGCCTCACTTTTGCTGTTGGAGCTGTCCCGCTCCTCGGAGCTCTGACTCACCTTCCCCGACCACGTAAGGCTCGAGGGGGAAAGATCTGCATGTGAGGAAGGCGGCCTCCGAGAGAAGTGGGAACTAGAAACAGGGAGAGCGTCCGGCCTCCTGCTGGGCGGCCATCGCGCCTGGACGAGTGCCACGGGCCCTGTGCCCTTGTATAACGTATCACGGGAGGTGGCGTGTCCTGGGCCCTGGCACTCACCGTCTTCTGTGGTGATAACATGGGCCACGTGTTCCTCTAGGCCCCGTGGGGCGCCCGCTCCCCGCCTGGCGCTGCTGGGCACGGGCTATACACCCCCCAGGGCGCCGGGCCGGCTCCAGACTCCCCTCCCCAGCTGCCCAGGTTTCGCCTGGCACGTTCAGTCCCTTCTTCCCCTGAGCTCATTCAATGGCAAGCCCCACACACACCCCTAGCAGCTGGAATGTTGGCCCAGAATCCAGAGTGACCTTGACAAATTACAGACCTAATTCTCTAAGGGAGGCTGCGGTTCATTGGGCCAAGGTTAAGTCCGCCTGGGCAGGTTGCTATAGAGGAGGGAAGAAACAGTGGTGGGACACCCCCCCCCCACCCCCCGCAGAGGTTATGGGGGTCCCACCAACCACACACAAGTGGGAATCTAAGCCAAGGCCAACAGCCAGCCCTCCATCAGGCTGGTACCACCGGGCGGCATTCGCTTTGGTTCTCCGTCCACGTTTCAAAAAAGGGCAGAGCCCATCAACGAGGAGAGAGAATCACTGATCAGCTGCCTCCTGCACGCCCCACCCTGGGGATCGAGCCCGAAATCCGGGCCTGTGCCCTGACTGGGAGTCCAACCGTGACCTCCTGGTTCATAGGCCGACGCTCCACCGCTGAGCCACGCCGGCCGGGCACATGCCCTGTGTCGTATACTGTGGCCCAGGACCCCCTCCCTGGGCCCGCCACATCTGGGGTTCCTTGCGGTGAGAGGGGGTGAGATGGCCGCGGCAGGTTCCCCGACCCTGGGACTGCCCGCCACCTCGCCACTGCTGGCACCGTCCCCCGTGAAAACGCGCCTTTTTTCTTTGCAGAACCTGAGAGCCAGAAGCAACAAGGATGCCAAGGACCAGATGACCAAGAACTCCCTGGAAAGTGAGTTCTCACGCCGAGGCCTCTTCGTGCTCCTGAGGGGGCGGCCGCTGCGAGCAGACGGGGCATTTGCTGGGGAAGCGAAGGTGGTGCCCGCCGGTCGCCCTCTGGACTCCCCGCAGTGGTGTCGGGGACGAGGACAGAGCAGCGGGGCCTGGCAGGGAGGGGGAGGAAGAGGGCAGGACAGCTTGCCACCAGCAGTCGCAAACAGGAAAAATGGTGGGCGTGAGCAGATACCCACAAACCAGGCGCTAAAAATGTCATGCTGCCCCCAGGAGCCCCAAAGGAGGGTTGTATTTTCCCTGCTTTCAGATGACAAAACACGTTTGGGACAAATGTCACCCACGCAGAACCCAGGCCCCGAGAGGCTGCATAGAGGGTGCAGCCAGGGCGCCCGGGCCTGCTCTCGGCCGCCTCCTCTCTCTGGGAGAAAGTGGTGTTGGGAGTGAGGGGTCAGTTCTCCCTCCCAGTTGCTAAGGTAGCGGGAAGTCACACTCGCAGGGAACAGCAGGGGTGCCTCTGCTGCCCAGAGCTTCCCCCTGCTCAGTCTCGGTCTCCCTGTCTGTAAAATGGGGACAGCGATGCGCCCTGCACACAGGCCGCGGGAGGCGCGGGCGGAGATGCACCTGGTGTGTGTATCGGGACACAGCGCAGCATCTGAGCCCTCGGGGCGGTGCTCACCGTGGGAAGCGGGGCCCTGCGTCCACCGGTAAAGACGAGGGCCGTGTCAGCCCCTGAGTTGGCTCCTGCCATTCTCCCGATCAGGCCTCCAAACTGTGCAAGAGAGAGTGGCCTGCAGGTGGTTGGCTACCGGGGGGCCCCGGCCTGGAGAGCAGGTCTCCCGCCAGGGTGGGGACCCTCGCCGGCCCGTCCTCACGGGGTGCTGGCGGGCTCCCCAACCCCAGGAGGACACTTAAGCGGTTTAGCGGTTGTCACTGAGTCAGCCGCAGGGGCTCGGCTTCTGACAGCAGCTCTGGGCTCCACGTTCATGGCACAGATGAACGCCCAACGCCGTGGACCCGGCCTTGCTTGTACTCGAGGTTGCTGAGCAGGGGGTGCGCTGGCAGCGAGGGTGAGCGGGTGGGGGCGGGCGGCTCTCTCCACGGTGGCACCTCTCTCCCCGCAGCCCTGCTCTACAAGCCTGTGGACCGGGTGACGCGGAGCACGCTCGTCCTGCACGTGAGTCCGAGCCCCGGCCTTCCCACCGGCCTCGCGGCCCCCGCTGTCCTCGGGCCGACACGGGTGTTTATGAGGGGCCCCCTACTCCCCTTTCTCTGCTCCCTGCCTTCACTGGAGACGCAGACATGAGGTGCCCCTGCCATCCTGGGCTCCCGGGGGGGATGTGGGGGAACAGCAGGCTCTCGGGGTGTCCTAGGTGCTCCCCTGGGAGCGGGGGCAGGACGGGTCATCCTGTCTCCTGTGGGAACTGGGACTCCAGGCTGGTCAGTGTGGGCGCAACAGTGGGTGCGTTCCGGGGCCTGGAGGGTGGCCACCGCCTCCCAGCCTGGGGAGGCCCCGCCTTGTAGGGCTGTCTCTGAAGATGGTGGGAGCCCCTGAATGGGTTGTCTTTTTTTTTTTTTAACGTTTTTATTGATTTCAAAGAGGAAGGGAGGGAGGGAGGGAGGGAGATGGAAACATCAGTGATGAGAGAGAATCAGGGATCGGCTGCCTCCTGCACACCCCCCACGGGGGATCAAGCCCAAAACCTGGGCATGTGCTCTGACTGGGAATCGAACTGTGACCTCCTGGTTCCTCGGTCGACACTCAGACCACTGAGTCACGCCAGCCAGGCAAGGGGTTATCTTAATACTGAGAAGCAAAACCAGGAAACACACATGGCCCCTATGCCTACTGCCCGGGAGACGCTGTTCACAGACTTAGAGCAAGTTGTACAGCCACCGAGCCTCGCACTCGGGGGCTGTGCGCTTTCGGACGGAGGGAGAGGAGACAAGCTTTCCAGTTTGGAAGGATCTGGCCCGTGGCTCGCCGGAGTCTCGGAGACCCCGCCTCGTGTCCCCTCGCTGTGATGGCCCCAGGCCTCACCACCCAGCGCCCTGGCGGGGCTACCGGGAGCGTGGGGGCTGTCTGTGCAGAGGGCGCCTGGACTTGGGAGCGGAAGGGATTGTGTTTCTCTGACCAGGGAGCTGGTGACCTTGAGGGCGAGTCACGTGCATCCCTGGTGGAGGAGGCTGGGCTGCGTCCTGAGGCTCTTATCTGCCAGAGGAGGAGCTGGGGGCAGGGGGGGCTGTTTCCTCCTGACCTGGCACTGCCCGTGCTTCATGCTTCCGGACCGGGACCGAGTCCGCCCCCTAGGGACGTGCTGCCGTGTCTGCAGATGTTTGTGGTTGTTAAACTGCAGATGAGGAGGTGCTGCTGGCATCCAGTGGGTGAGGCCGGGGAGGTGCCAACTCCCGCAGGACATGGTCTTAGAGACACAGAAAATCATCCGGCCCAGCCTGGCCGGCGAGGCTCAGTGGCTGAGCTTTGACCTATGAGCCAGGTCACAGTTCGATTCCCAGTCAGGGCACATGCCCGGGTTGTGGGCTCCATCCCCAGTAGGGGCCGTGCAGGAGGCAGCGGGTCCATGATTCTCTCTCATCATGGATGTTTCTATCTCCCTCTCCCTTCTTGCAAATCAGTAAAAATATTTATTAAAAAAATTAGCCGTAGCCGGTTTGGCTCAGTGGATAGAGTGTCGACCTGCGGACTGAAGGGTTCCGGGTTCGATTCCAGTCAAGGGCACGTACCTCGGTTGCAGGCTTCTCTCCGGCCCAGGCCCTGGTCGGGGCACGTGCAGGAGGCAACCCATCGACGTGTTTCTCTCACATCGATGTTTCTCTCTGTCTGTCCCTCTCGCTCCCACTCTCCCTAAAAATCAATGGGACAATATCCTCGGGTGAGGATGAAAAAAAAATAAAATCATTCGGCCCAGAGTTCCACCAGTGCCGAGGTGGAGGCAGCCTGCCCTGGACCCCGAGGGTGGGAGCCCCTCTTGGCAGCATGCGAGCCCCCGGATTGTGGGAGTTCTGTTGGGCCCTGCCTCCCGAGTGCCCGCCCAGCGCTACCCTGAGGCCCGGGCCCGGGTGAGAGGTGGCAGAGAGGCCTGCAGAGCCCGTGGCCCTGGGTGCAGCCCAGCGTGTGTGGTGTGCCCACAGAGGGCGGTGCCAAGGCCTCGCCAGGCTGTCTGATTCCCGACCCCTCGCCCCGCTGCAGGACTTGCTGAAGCACACCCCCCCCAGCCACCCCGACCACCCCCTGCTGCAGGACGCCCTGCGCATCTCCCAGAACTTCCTGTCCAGCATCAACGAGGAGATCACGCCCCGCCGGCAGTCCATGACCGTGAAGAAAGGCGAGGTAAGCGTGGCTGCGGTGGAGGGGGGCGGGGTCCCCTCTGGTCCTCAGCGGACGGACCCTGGGACACAGGAAATGGGGTGCTTTTTGGGGTCCCTGACCCTGGCAGGGTCCCACCCAGTCCCGTGTGCAGGGCATCAGAGTGGAGGTGCACAGGCGCATGCCTCACTCGGCCGCCTCTTTCTTTCTCCGTCAAGGGGTTATGTCCAGGGCACCCCTTCTGTGACCCACACTTTGCCAGCTCGGGGTCCCCGCTGAGGAGACGGGAGAAGGAGGGTGGCCTATGGTCTGCCTAGAACCACCTAGTGTCTCCTGAGTGTTCTTTTATTCAAAAACAGTTGTCGCCGGATTTAAGGACTTAAATGGGAGAGAAAGGGAGGCGTGTGTGGTGTGCATGTGTGGCATCCAGAACACGTGCGTGACGTCTTCAGCCAGGCATGTTCTCCTTCCCCCTCCCTCCTCCCTCATTGACAGCCGCCCGGTCCCCATCTCCCAGCACATCATTGATGAGAAGCTGTAGAACAGAGGGGCTCAGGCCCTGGCTGGTCTGACTCAGTGGATAGAGCGTCGGCCTGGGGACTGAAGGGTCCCGGGTTCGATTCCTGTGAAGGGCACATGCCCAGGTTGCGGGCTCGGTCCCCAGTAGGGGGCCTGCAGGAGGCAGCCGATCAATGATTATCTCTCACCATTGATGTTTCTAGCTCTCTCTTCCTTTCCCTTTTTCTCTGAAATCAATAAAAAAAAAAAAAGACATTTTAAAAAGAACAGAAGGGCTCAGGACGTACTGCCCCGGCCTGCCCGGTGGCCTCTGCCCCTTCCTGGAGCGGCCCAGCACAGTCAGGCCGGTGCCATCCCCGGCGGGCGGCACATAGTGTGGCAGCAGAGAGGCACCAGGCCGGGGGCTGCCTCCATTGCGAGCATCCGCCGTCGGAAGTCGCACTCGGTGAGGGGAACTGACGCGCGGCCTCTGCGGTCTCCGGCCGTGAACCTGACGGCGGCCGCCACCGAGAGCCACTTCCTCCTCTTTCTTGTGGTTCGTGTGCCAGGTGCTGGGTGTCAGGCTCCCGGGCGGGTCGCTCTGGGTCCCGTCGCCCTGGGTCCCGGCCTCCCCCTCGTCCTTGGGAGGCGGCTCCTTGCGTGCGGAGCGGGAAGCTCCCACCTGCCCAGGGTCTCACCAGGCCGGGCGGTGAGCGAGCGGCTTGGTCAGGTGTCTCCGGCTGGGCCTCCCGGGGAAGAGCCGTGAGGAGGGAGATGTCCCCTCCGTCCACTCTCAGGCCACGACACAGCAGGCCCCACAGCGAGGCTGCGGGAGTCCTTGTGGCTCGGTGCACTGCCCGGGTCTCGGGCCCTGAGGGGCACCCCACCCCCTGCTTCCCCTGTGTGTCGACCGGGTTTGGGGGCTCTGTTTTAGCTGCTCTGGCAGGGTTCTACCGAAAGGAAGGAGCCTCCATCAGCCTGGGCTTTTGGGGGTGCCCTATAGCCACCATCTCCACCTGCTCGGCCTGGGTGAGTCAGAGAGGAGGCAGAGATGGGGGGCAGCACACAGTGGGGCACAGGCCGGGCGCCCGTGGCGTTGAGGCTTCTCTTAGGAAGATGAGGGTGTGTACAGGCAGGGGTGGGTGCGGAGGGGCCAGTGGCCAAGGTGCCCAGGTGCTCCTCACAGCCCCACGTCCTCTCAGCCCAGCGGCAGGGCGGCTCGGGTGGCCCCGTGGAGAATGGAGGTGCCGGAGGTGGGACCTCAGGGAGAGTAGGTGGGCCAGAGGGGAGGCCAGGGGGGTGGGGGGTCAGTGCAGGGGACTGTCTGGGTGTTTACAACCTGCCAGCCCAGGGGACCCTACTGAGTCCACTTCTGAGCTGGGCGTAGGGTGCCCTCTGCTGGTGGTAGCCAGGAGCTCAGTTCTTTTGAACTTAAATTTTTTTTTAAGATTTTATTGATTTCAGAGAGGAAGGGAGAGGGAGAGAGAGGTAGAAACATCAATGATGAGAGAGATTCATGGATCGACTGCCCCCTGCACGCCCCACACTGGGGATGGAGCCTGCAACCCGGGCCTGTGCCCTGACCGGGAATGGAACCCTGATCTCCTGGTTCCTAGGTCGATGCTCAACCACTGAGCCGCGCCGGCCGGGCCAGGCTGCCCTATCTTTACCCAGTGCCAGGCTCTTCTCACTGGGGGGCCTGTGTGGCAGTGGCCCGTCCTTCGCGGGGCTGGCCTCGTGCCCAGTCTGGGTCTCAGTTGCGTCTCAGAGAGGCCTAGGCGGCCCTGCCTCGAGGGGGTCTCCTGCCATCATTCCACACAGACCATCTCTCTCCCTCCCGGCTTCAGGCCAATGGCCTTCCCCCGTCCACGTGCCCTCTTCCACGGGCCAGGCTCCCAGGAGGGGCTCGTAGCTGGTGAGCAGAGAAGAGCTTGCATGGCATGTATGTTCTCCGGCCAATGAGATGGAGGCACACTCTGGAACGTGGGTCTGCGGCTGGAGGTGGAGGGGGTGGAGGCCGCTGCCCTAACCTTGGCCCCTGCCCGCCCCGCCCGCAGCACAGGCAGCTGCTGAAGGACAGCTTCATGGTGGAGCTGGTGGAGGGCGCCCGCAAGCTGCGCCACGTCTTCCTGTTCACCGACCTGCTCCTCTGCACCAAGCTCAAGAAGCAGAGCGGAGGGTGAGTGACCGCCCGCCCGTCCCGCCTGCAGGGGAGGCCCTGGGGCGTGGAGTTGGTTTCATGCACAGAGGAAAGCTAGTTTGTTGTTTGTTTATTTTGTTTCAAATATACTTTTATCCGTTTCAGAGAGGAAGGGAGAGGGAGAGAGCAAGAGAAACATCAATGATGAGAGAGAATCATGGATCAGCTGCCTCCTGCAGGCCCCCGACGGGGGATGGAGCCTGCAACCCGGGCACGTGCCCTGACCGGGAATCGAACCGTGACCCCCTGGTTCATAGGTCGACGTTCGACCACTGAGCCATGCCGGTCGGGCTCTAGTTTGTCTGTCTTTTGTTGTTATTTTTCTTTCACACAGTCCCTGTGTGGCCGGTGCATTCTGTTTCCATCTGAATATGAGGCCCGGCTCAGATCCAAGGTCATCACTGACCCCCTGGAGACCTTCCGGGTTGGGTCAGGGCTCATCGGAGGACTGTTGTGTCGTGACTGGGAAGTGGGAGTGACTGGTCGGGGAGGTGGGGAGCTGCCGGGTGGGGTGCAGGCTGGCAGGCGGGTCGGGGGGCATGGCTGCTGCTCTTGGTTTCCACAAACCTGGTGATAGCTCCTAAGTTATTTCAACGTAGGCCGCAGACACCCCCCCCCCAAGCACACACACGCACATACGCACACACATGCGCGCACACACAGAGACTCGCACACGCGCGTGCACACGCGCGTGCACACGCGTACAGACACACATGCACACAGACACACGTACAGACACACACACATTCGTGCACGCAGCCTCCCAGGAATCAGACCCCCAGTGTGTTCGCGCCGGGATGGAGGCAGGAAGGTCACATTGGGAAGGATCAGCTCTGGGCTCTTCCACCTTCCATTGCTGTGCTGAGTGGATTTAATCATTCAACTCGGCGAGGACCGTCAGTGTCGACCTGTGAACCAGGAGGTCACCGTTCGACTCCCGGTCAGGGCACAGGCCCGGGTGGCGGGCTCCATACCCAGTGTGGGGCGTGCGGGAGGCAGCCGATCCACGATTCTCTCTCGTCATTGATGTTTCTATTTCTCTCCCTTCCTCTCTGAAAGTAATAAAAAAAATTTTTTTTTAAAAAAAGGAGAAGAAAAGAGTTACCGTTTCCCCATATGTCAAGGCAAGGGATCGCACCGGGTAGATCGGCAGCCCCTCAAACTCGAGGACTCGGGGGGCCTCTGCGGGCCTGTCCTGGTTGTCATTGTGTGGCCGTAACGGCTCCCACGTCACAGAGCCTGCGAATTGCCACCATCACTCCTTCCCCAGGGGAATCGGGGCTTGTTAGACCCCCGGGGCCTCCGTTACACATGCCCGCGTCCAGGGATCTCCGAGTCCGGGTCCTTGGCGTCGGCCGGGGGGTCTCACGCCAGCCGGCCCTTGGGCCCCGGGCTGGGGTTTCAGGTCGCGGCTGTCGGCTTCTGAAAGCAGCGATGTCGGCAGAGGAAGGCAGGGGTCAGAGGCAGGCGGGGGGCAGGGGCAGGCAGGGGCCAGAGGCAGGCGGGGGCCAGAGGCAGGCGGGGGTCAGAGGCAGGCGGGGGCCAGAGGCAGGCGGGGGCCAGAGGCAGGCGGGGGTCAGAGGCAGGCGGGGGTCAGAGGAAGGCGGGGGCCAGAGGCAGGCGGGGGCCAGAGGCAGGCGGGGGCCAGAGGCAGGCGGGGGCCAGAGGAAGGCGGGGGCCAGAGGAAGGCGGGGGCCAGAGGCAGGCGGGGGCCAGAGGCAGGCGGGGGCCAGAGGCAGGCGGGGGGGCAGAGGCAGGCGGGGGTCAGAGGCAGGCGGGGGGCAGAGGCAGGCGGGGGTCAGAGGAAGGCGGGGGGCAGAGGCAGGCGGGGGGCAGAGGCAGGCGGGGGGCAGAGGCAGGCGGGGGGCAGAGGCAGGCGGGGGGCAGAGGCAGGCGGGGGGCAGAGGAAGGCGGGGGGCAGAGGAAGGCGGGGGGCAGAGGCAGGCGGGGGCCAGAGGCAGGCGGGGGCCAGAGGCAGGCGGGGTCGTGCTCACCGGCTCCTCCCTCCCCAGCAAAACCCAGCAGTACGACTGCAAGTGGTACATCCCGCTCACGGACCTCAGCTTCCAGACAGTGGACGAGTCCGAGGCGGCGCCCACCATCCCCCTGGTGGTGGACGAGGAGCTGGACGCCATGAAGATCAAGATCTCGCAGATCAAGAGTGACATCCAGAGGGAGAAGGTGGGCACGGAGGGGGCGGGGTTCTGCCGCTCCAGCGGGTGACCCCGCCTCCGGTTTCTGGGACCTGCTGGGCATGAGCGGAGCCTTCCAGAACGTGGCGTGGGCGAGGGACCCGGCTGCCGTGATGGGGAGAGAGTCCCAGGTGCCACCCTGGGCCGCCCCGGGCAGACCCCCGGTTGTTGCTGGAGCGGCGTGGGTTTTAGGGCCAGTGAGGAGTGGCCCAGGCCACAGCAGGTCGCCTGCAGTGGCCGCAGAGGAGGCGGGTCCCTAGGAGGTTGGCCGTGGTCCGGGGGACCCTGACGGAGGTGGGCACAGCAGGACAGACGTCCTCCTCGCTCCTCGCCCACCTGCCAGCCTGCTGTGTGGGGAGGCCAGTAGGGGGTGTGCGCGAGGTGGTTTATCCCCACGGAGGGGCCTGCCACCTCCCTGCAGAGCGGAAGCCAGGCCGTGTCCTTCGGGCCGTGGAGCCGTATGTGCCGCCACGGGGATGCTCGTCTCCATGGTGACCATAGTGTCAGGTCTGCCCGGGATGGGGGTGGGGGCTCCAAAGGGAGGCGCATGGCCCCCGGCAGGCAGGGTTTCCCCGACCAGGTCCTGGGGGTACACCCGGCCCTCCGTGCGAACCCTCCCACACGCTCCCGGGGGGCCTGATGCTGAAATGTGTGTGGTCCCAGGAGTGGGGAGGGGCCCTCGGCGTCACAGCGGCCCCCTGCACAGTGTCCAGGTTTGAAGAAATTGAAAGAAAGGAGGTTTGTAAAGGTCACTCCTCTGCCCTTGTGATGCTCAGTGGTTAGAGCATCAGTCCGGGCCCGAAGGGTCTCGGGTTCGATTCCCGGTCCAGGGCGCATACCTGGGTTGCAGGTTCATTCCCCGGCCCTGGTCAGGGCGCATATGGGAGGCAGCCAATCGATGTGTCTCTCTCACATGGATGTTTCTCTCTCTCCCCCCTCCCTTCCACTCTCTAAAAGCAGCGGGAAAATACCCTCCTGTGAGGATTAACAAAAAAAAAAGGGAGGTTGGCTGAGCATGTCCAGCAGCCTGTGCCTGACCCTGACCCTTGACCCTGGAGCCGGCAGCAGCTGACCAAGGCGCTATGCTGGGCTGAGCTGCCAGTGGCATTCCTGGCGTCTGAGGGCTGAGCATCGGGGGAGCGGGGACCGGCCGAGCGGGACCAGGTGGCCCTGGCCCCCGGGCCGGGGATGTGACCGCGACCTCTCCCCGCAGAGAGCCAACAAGGGCAGCAAGGCCATCGAGAGGCTGAAGAAGAAGCTGTCGGAGCAGGAATCCATGCTCCTGCTCATGTCCCCGAGCATGGCCTTCCGGGTGCACAGCCGCAACGGCAAGGTCAGTGCCCAGCGCGGGCTCGCTCTGCCGCCCAGGCCCCGCCCCCACCCCCGTTCCCCCTGCTCCCCTCCCGCTCCCCCAGGCCGGCCCTCCTGGTCCCTGGTTCCCACCCGTTAGTACTATCCCCTGTGCGGTGGCCGGCCAGCCAGGGCACGGAGGTCCGTGTGCCTCGGAGGGTGGTGTCCCACGTGGACAGTGACAGGGAGCAGCTGAGCGGGGGCAGAGGTAACGGGCGCGTTCTCCTCGCCCCCAGAGCTACACATTCCTGATTTCCTCCGACTATGAGCGCGCCGAGTGGCGAGAGAACATCCGGGAGCAGCAGAAGAAGTGTGAGTGGCCTCCGCGCGGAGGGAGCCCGTGTCCGGGGGGTCGGGGCGGAACGGTTCTCACCTGTGGTTTCAGACCTTCTAGTTCCCCTGAGTAGTGGGACTCCCAGTAAGATGTTCAGTGGCCCGGACGGTGTGGCTCCGTGGATAGAGCATCGGCCTGTAGACAGAAGCAAGGGTCCCGGGTTCGGTTCCCGGTCAGGGCACATCGGGTTGCGGGCTCCATCCCCAGTGTGGGGCGTGCAGGAGGCAGCCGATCCATGACTCTCTCATCGTTGATGCTTATCTCTCTCTCCCTCTCCCTTCCTCTCTGAAATCAATAAAAGTATATTTTTTAAAAGAGAGAGAGAGAAGGAAGAACTCCTGTGGCCGTGCCGAGGAGTGGGCTGACCCCCGTCTGTAAGGGTTACGCTGAGGTTTCTCCTGCTCTGCGCCCTCCAGGGCCGTGGCTCGCTCCGTCACGCACCAGTTCCTTCGCTGGGAGCAGGGTGTGCCGAGGGTGCAGTGGGGGCGGCATCAGAACGCGTCCCCGGGTGTCCGGAAAGGTCCGAGCGCCTGTGCCGACACCCCGCCCCCCGCCCCCAGGTTTCAAAAGCTTCTCCCTGACGTCCGTGGAGCTGCAGATGCTGACCAACTCGTGCGTCAAACTCCAGACAGTCCACTGCATCCCCCTGACCATCAACAAAGAAGGTGGGCCACCCCCCTCCACCGTGCATCCCTTTCTGCTGTCCGTCTGTCCTGGGGACCGTGGCCTTCCATCCCCACCGGCCTCTCCCAGGAGTGGGCGGGGCAGGGCAGGAGCTGTCTGGCCCCACGGCTGGTGATTGAGGAGACCCATCGCCCGCCCCCATCCTGAGACACTCCTCAGACTCCTCCTGCACCAGGGCTGGCCCCCCTCCCCTGCCCCCCAAGCCCTCCCCAGCCAGCACCTTTGGTTCACTGTTGCACACACTGGTGTACACTCAGTCGCACACACAGGTATGTGCTGTGCACATGTGCACACATGCCCCCCCCCCCATGTCACACGCTCCCGTGACCCCTCTCCTGTTCTCGGTCGCTGGTCTCCCTGTGTTGTGAAAACAGCCCGATCCTGCCTCCCTGGTGATGCTCGGGGGTTAAGCCATCGATCCAGGAACCAGGAGGTCACGGTTCAATTCCGTCCTGGTCAGCGCGCATGCCCAGCTTGTGGGCTTGATCCCCAGTAGGGGGCGTGCGGGTGGGGGGCAGCCAATCAGTGATTCTCTCTCATCATCGATATTTCGATCTCTCCCTCTCCCTTCCTCTCTGAAATCAGTCCTATATAATAAAAGGCTAATATGCAAATTGTCCCCTTGACTGGGAGTTAGACCAGGAGTTCTACCATGGGGCAGGCCCAGCCGGCCAACTGCCCACAGCCCCTCCCCCTGGCTGGCCCCGCCCCCAGTTGGCCCCTCCACCCCGATCAGAGGCAGGGCCGGCCCACCAACTGCCCGCATCCCCTACCCCCAGCTGGCCTGGCCCAATTGGCCCTGATCCAGCTGGCTGGCCAGACCCCACTAGTGCATGAATTTGTGCACTGGGCCTCTAGTAAATATATGTTAAAAAAAAACAACACTGGATCCTAAGGTCCCCAAGACAGACCACATGGATGTTTCCGGTCTATGGCGTTGCCTTGCCCCCTGCTGGGCACATGGCGACCACAGGGTGCCGCCCAGGTTGATGGGGGAGCCGAGCCTGTCCCCTGCCGCCCTCTCCCAGGACGGACAGACGCTCACCCCTCTGTCTCTTGCACAGATGATGAGTCTCCCGGCCTCTACGGCTTCCTGAATGTCATCGTCCACTCGGCCGCCGGCTTTAAGCAGAGCTCAAGTAAGTGGCCGGTCTGGGAAGGAAGGCGGCCGGGCGGGCGCGGAGCCAGCGGGTGTGGGGCCAGGGAAATGACTCCAGTGACCATCAGGCCACCAGGCGGCTCTGAGCACTGAGCCCTGAGCCCTGGAGGTGCGGTGGGGGGGTGGGGGGGGTGGAGCTGTTGTCCTGGGGTGGACCTTGCCCTTGCCCATGCCTGTCTCCCGTCCTGCGAGCTGGTGCGCTGACCCCTGCTGGTGGGACTTGTCACTGCAGGGGCTGGAGTTGGCTACAGACAGACAGACCAGTGAGCGAGGCTCCAGGCTGGGAGGGCGGCGGTCAGGGGCACGTGGTCCTGAGGGGCAGAGTCGCTTTGGCTGCTCTGAGGAGTCCCTCTCGGGGGGGCCTCTCCCAGCTACTGGAGCGGGTAGAGCAGTGAGGGCCGGTCACGTGTCCCCCCCGGTGCGCACACACCCGCCTGCGGTGGGCACACGTGTTTAAATTTACTGAAGACCCTCAGGCCGTACCCTCGCGATGGACGGATGTACAGTGTGTAGGTGACACCCCTGCAGCGCTGCAGCACGCACAGCTGTTCCGGGTGCCTCTCGGGCTGTCCCCCACCTAAACGCTGGTGTGTCCAGGGGGCACCCGTCCTGCCTCCCTCAGTGCACAGACTCCCTTCTTCCTAGTCCCAGGGGCCCTTCCATCCACAACGCAGTGGAGCCCTAGCTGGTGTGGCTCAGTGGATAGAGCGTCGGCCCGCGGAGGGAAGGGTCCCGGGTTTGATTCTAGTCGAGGGCACGTACCTTGGTTGCAGGTTCCCCGGCCCTCATTGGGGTGCGTGCAGGAGGCAACCGATCCATGTGTCTCTCTCACATCGATGTTTCTCTCTATCTCTCAGTCTCCCTTCCACTCTCTCTAAAAATCAATGGAAAACATATCTTCGGGTGAGGATTGATTGACCAAAAAAAAAAAAAAGAAGAAGAAAGAAAATCAAGACTATTTTTTCTGATTTCAAAAATAACGCCCGCTCTTTTGAATGTGGGTTGCCCGGCCAATGTAGCTCAATGGTTGAGCATCGACCTAGGAACCAGGAGGTCACAATTCAATTCCCCGCTCAGGGCACAGGCCCAGGCTGTGGGCTCGATCCCCAGTAGGGGGCGTGCAGGAGGCAGCCCATCAGTGATTCTCTCTCATCATTGATTGATGTTTCTATCTCTCTCTCCCTTCCCCTTCCTCTCTGAAATCAATTAAAAAATACATTTTTTTGAAGTGTGGGCCGCGTGGTCACCCTCTGTGTCGCCCCCGCAGATCTGTACTGCACCCTGGAGGTGGACTCCTTTGGGTATTTTGTGAACAAAGCCAAGACCCGCGTCTACAGGGACACGGCCGAGCCCAACTGGAACGAGGTGAGGCGCCCCTTCCCACGTTCTTGGCTGCTGCCCTTGTCCGTGGGGGAGTCCGAACCCCCAGAGGCTCCCCAAGGCTTCCCCCGAAGGCCGCGCATTCCACATTCCGGGAATCTCCTGGGGGAGGGGTGGCTTGCCGGAGAGATGTTATCTGCATCTTCCCGAGAAGTTGGCCCGCCCTCCCCCATGACAAAGAAATGACCGATTTTGCTGGAGGAGTGTTTGGAAAAAGAACTTGAAAGGGCCTTTTGTGCAGCCTTTGTTATTGCTGAGTGTTTACTTGGTCAGTTTCCATGGCATTTTTCCCGCGAAGTTGGAACGAGCCTTCTGTGACCCACTTGGTTTCCGGAAGGTGGGGGCTCTGCCAGGAGGGGGGGTGAGGGGGGTGGGGGAGGGCCTGGGCTTGGAGACCTGGGCGCTGGAAGCGTCCTCTCTGCTTGTCCCAGGCACCGGGTATGTGGGTGGCTCTGTTCCTCCGCCTCGGAGAGCGGTTAGGTGATCCACCTGCCCAGCCGGCCTGCCTGGAGCCGTTGATGGCAGCGTGGCCAGTCTTGATGAAGCCCCCAGATCTTTGAGAGGCGCCATCTCCAGGCCCCTGGAGCAGCCGCTGGCCCTCGGGCCTCGTGCTTGAGGGTGGGCGGAGGCCGCCAGGCTGCCCAGAGCTGCCACCACCACGCCCACCGCCCCCCTGTCCCCCCCCCCTTCCCTGCAGAGGGGAAAACTAAGACCCATCAGGCTGCCTGGTCCCCCATGGGCCCTGGGACTGGTGGGGTGGTGGGGCCAGAACCCAGGTCTCGGTTCTCAGCATCCACTGCTCAGGTCATTAGACTTGCTGCCTCCTTGGGGCTGGGGCCCGAGAAGCTGAGGGCATTGCCTGGTCGCGGGAGCCCCGGGCGTCCCTGCAGAAAGGACTGCGGTTTCTCATTATACCCTCTGCCCCGACACACATGCACGCGCACATGCACAGGCACATACACGCCCACACGCACGCACGCACATGCACACGCACATACACACGCGCACATGCACACGTGCACAGCCCCTGGATGGGACATGTGTTAGAGTCAGTGAACCTATGCGGATACATCATCGTCTCCCAAAGGCCATCCACACGATGCTGCCTCTGTAGCCCCTCCCCTGAGCCGGTGCAGGCCTTGTGGGGACCCGCCGCCCTGTGAGATGCTGGCTTCGGGGGCTGGGATTAGGTGTGAGAGTCATTCGGGCGTTTGCTGCTTGGGTCAGTGGTTGCTGGCTCCTCCCCGGCCCGGGCCCTGGTCGGGGCTCCTGCGTCTACAGGGACACGGCCGAGCCCAACTGGAACGAGGTGAGGCGCCTTGTGGGGACCCGCCGCCCTGTGAGATGCTGGCTTCGGGGGCTGGGATTAGGTGTGAGAGTCATTCCCAGCCCGGGCCGGGGAGGAGCCAGCAACCACTGACCCAAGGAGGCAACCCGTCGATATGTTTCTCTCACATCGGTGTTTCTCTCTGTCTCTCCCTCTCTCTTCCACTCTCCCTAAAAACCAATGGGAAAATACCCTCAGGTGAGGATTAACAACAACAACATGAGTCATTCGGAGCTTCCAGAAGCATCCAGCCAGGGTCTCGGTGTGATGCTCGCGGGGCCGTAGCGTCTGGGGTCTGCACCCCTGGGCTAAAGTGGGGGCGGCCTCCAGGCCCGGTCCTCCGGGGGGCAGCGAAGAAGTGGTTGGTGAGACGCCGCCCCGCGGAGGGCCCCTGCGGCCGGCGGCAGGGACCGCCCCCCTCGGACCCGGGTGTTGACGTAGGGCTGTCCTTTCTCGGGGCTGCAGGAGTTTGAGATCGAGCTGGAAGGCTCCCAGACCTTGAGGATCCTGTGCTACGAGAAGTGTTACAACAAAACGAAGATCGCGAAGGAGGATGGCGAGAGCACCGACAGGATCATGGGGAAGGGCCAGGTCCAGGTGAGGCCGCACCGCCTCCGCCCCGTCTGTCCGTCTGTCTGTCCGTCTGTCCGTGTGAGTGTCCGTTAGGCCCCAGTGTGTCCCCAAAGGAAGTCCAGTTCCACTTGTTTATCCAGCTGGGCTTTGGTTCCTCAAGGCAAACGGTTATGAGGCCGGTGCTTCTGGGAGGAGCGTAAGGATCTTGCCCTGGCTGGTATGGCCCGGTGGTTAGAGCGTCAGCCTGGGCACCGAAGGATTTCAGGTTCAATTCCTGGTCAAGTCACGCACCTGGGTTTCAGGTTCGATCCGATCCCTGGCCCTGGTCGGGACGCAGGCAGGAGGCAACCAATCAGTGTGTCTCTCCCACACTGGTGTGCCTCTCTCTCTATCCTCTCCCTCCCTTTCACTCTGTAAAAATCAATGGAAAAATATGCTTGGGAGAGGACTTAAAAATAATAATAATAAAAATAGACTTTATTTATCGCCAGTAGTCCAGTTGTAGAACATTTCCATCACCCCAACGCCATATCCTCGGACATGTTCCCACGGACAGTCACTTCCTGTCCCCCAGACCCAGGGGCTCCCGAGAGGAGTGTAGGGAGCCCTGTCCTGGGGCTTGGCCACAGGGGAGGGGGGTGCGGCTCAGCTCTGACCCCGACAAGGAACAGTGGGGATTTCTAGCCCAGGAGTAGGGTGAGGGGGTGTCAGTGGACGGAAGTCAGAGAAAACACCAGGGTGGGAGGGTTCTGGCTGAACGGACTTAATGGGGTTCCTGTCAGAGGCAGGCCAGGGCGGGGTCAGGGGTCAGACATCACCCAGGGGCCAGGGGAGAATAAGAAATTGGGTCAGTTGTTTAAGGGCCATCAGATATCAGGGATGGCCTCTGGCTGAACTGACGTAGCAGGATTCTTCTGTCTTATCACCGGGCTCATGAGGATGTGCCCAGGAGGAGGCCTCGCTAGAAAACAGCCTGGAGCAGCCTGGCTAGAGTTTGCTCAAGGAGAGACTGTCTGTCAGCTCCCTGGCCACACCTCCCGTGGCCGTGCTGGAGTCATCTCACCGTGTGTGTGTGTGTGTGTGTGTGTGTCCACACCTGTACCTTGGGGTGGGCCCTTCAGTGTCCACAGCTGCTGTCATTCTGATCTGTGGTCATTGGTCGTGGAGGAGGCGGCAGGGCCCCACCCCTGGCCTCTCCTCGGAGGGAGGGCTGATGGGAAGTCTGGCCTGTGAGCATCGGCAGCCAGGAAGGAATCCCGCCCGGCGCGCGGGAGAGGATGTTTGTGACTCAGGCCAGAGTGGGCTGGCTGGGCTCCCGGCGGCTTGTTAATGCACCGGGATCCCCAGGAGGAAGAAGGAAGGAGGAGGAGGGGGAGAGGTGATGAGGCCCCGCACCCCAGCAAGGCCTCCTGCTCCCTGACCCTGTGGGTGCTGTTGTGTGGGGCGCCTGGGGGAGCACGTCCATGCCGGGACCCAGCCCCCCTGAGACCGGGCTTTTCCCAGTCACTCCCGGCGCCTCCCTAGTGCCGCGTGGGCGGGCCGTCCTGCTGCTCGTGGTGTGGGGGGTGGAGAGCTGGGGGGTGGGGAGTGCATGGCCTGTCCCCCCAACAGGTGCTTCCTGCCCCCCATACGCACTTTGACTCATAAGCTGAGTGAGGGCACTTCTTGGGAAGAGGGGAAGGCCAGCACCCATGGGTGTCTGACGGGTGCAAGAATAGGTCCAGACGCCCAGCCGGCGGGGCTCAGTGGCTGAGCATCGACTGTGAACCAGGAGGTCATGGTTCATTCAGTTCCTGGTCAGGGCACCTGCCCGGGTTGTGGGCTCGATCCCCACTGTGGGGCATGCAGGAGGCAGCCGATCCATGATTCTCTCTTGTCATTGATGTTTCTGTCTCTCCCTCTCCCTTTCCTTTCCTCTCGGAAATAAATTTTAAAATATATGTTTGATTTAAAGAAAGAAAACCGCCCCAGGGAGTGGGTGATGTGCAAACATTTGGGGCTCAGTCAGGAGCCGGGGAAGCCCTTGGTCCATTCTGGGCGGTGACGGCACAGAGGAGACCGCTGTCTCCAAGGAGGCGGGTGAGGAGGGAATGGCATTTCCTCCCGAGCACAGCTCCGTGCTGCCCCCGCCCCCCAGCAGAGGGCGGGGGAGTGGGTACCCCGTGCCAGTCCACGGGTGCCCCAGCTGGCCTTGCCAACCACCAAGCAAGCAAGGCAGCTCTGGTCCTCGGCCAGGCCGCTCTGGGCGGCATCAGTGCCTGCTCTGCCTGGACGGGCCCTTCTGCCCCCCGCCTCCTGGAATGGGGGCAAAGGGTAGTTTTTTGTTTTGTTTTTTTGTTAATATATGTTTATTGATTTCAGAGAGGAAGGGAGAGGGAGAAAGAGAGAAACATCAATGATGAGAGAGAATCATGGATCAGCTGCCTCCTGCACGCCCCCCACTGGGGATCGAGCCCACAACCCGGGCGTGTGCCCTGACCAGGAATTGAACCGTGATCTCCAGGTTCATAGGTCGAAGCTCAACCACGGAGCCCCAAAGGGTAGTTTCCTAGGCAGACTTCAGGGCAGCCGGCCACCAGGCCCACAGCCCTGGGGAGACGAGCAGGATCCAGACCATTCTCCTGAGAACACCGGGTGTGAGCAGACATCACCCGCCGCCCAGGCCCCATCCCCCGAGTGGCACTGCGGCCGGAGACCCCCAGGTGACGTCAGGAGCACCCTCACATTTTCCCCGAGACGTCCCCTTCCTGGTGCTGGCTGCTGGTCGTCTGTTTTCCCAAACCCCCCACTTGTTTACTTCGCTGGCGCTTTCACAGTCACCGACAGAACTTGCCGGCCTTGACGGCTGTTTGGGGCCGCAGGGCGACGCTCGGCCTCCTCGTCGCCGTGTTATTCTTCTGGCTGCTTCCGCTCTGCTTAGCACGCTCTGTGCTTTGGAACCGAGCCAGCCCGGGGGCGGCCTCTCCCACCAGAGCCGCCGTCCAGGGCCACTGCAAGGGCCGGGCCCAGGGCGGAGCCCCCTGCGACCTGTGGCCCGGGGCTCACCTGCAGGCCAGCTCCTGCCGCGGCCTCTGGGCCGGAGGGGCGGGGGGTCTGGACCTCGGTGCTGGGTTGGACGATGGCACCGAATCCCCTCGTCACCGGGCCAGCTATCCAGGGGGGACAGGCGTGGGGTGTCCTCGGCTCTGTCCATCCGAGGCAGTGCGTGCCATTATTGGGGTAACTGGCTGGCGTGGTGCAGGCCCTGGGGGTGTCCCCGGAGCGCCTCCTGCCATGCGATGCACGGGCCAGGCAGCTGCACGGGCCAGGCAGCCATGTTACTCAGCGTTTCCAGCGCCCACAGGAAACGGCCCCTGGAGAAGGAAATTGGGCTTTTCTGGGCTTTAGAGAAAACAGTGATGCGACACAGTTCCCGTAACCAATCGGCTGCTGGCGGGGCTGTTTTTTCCAAACAGACCCAAAAAAGTTAAACTCAAGGGTCATAGGAAGCTTTGACCTTGGCGAGCCAGGCTGCAGGGGCGGGGCTTCCTGCAAACCCCAGTCAAAAGGCTGCGGAGGCCGGGGCTGCCCGTCCAGCCTCCCGCCCAGCCCTGCTCGCCCTCTGACCAGCCACCAGCGGGACAAGGATGCGAAAGGCGCCGGCCGCTCCCGCCGCCATGCGGGGCCTCCTGCGCTGCTTCCACCGGAGCCCCGGGGTCTGTGCGGACAAGCACCTCTGTGCTCCGGGCACCACCCTGTGGACCCACCTTCGAAACCTCCTGTGCAAGGGCAAGGTGGGCCGGCGGGCCGTGGGGTCTCCCCGGGGTGGGCTGTGTCCGGCAGGGGCCTCCGTCCCCTCCTTTCCCTGTCCCTTTGCTGGTCGGCTGCGTTGGCCAAGTCTCAGTTCTTTGATTTTTTTTTTTTTTAGATACAGTTTTATTGATTTTTAGAGAGAGGAAGAGAGAGGGACAGAGAGAGAGATCGGCTGCCTCCTGCAGGCCCCACACTGGGGATGGAGCCCGCAACCTGGGCATGTGTCCCGGCCGGAATCGAACCTGACCTCCCGGTTCCTAGGTCGACGCTCAGCCGCTAGCCGGCCGGGCTGGGGACTCCTTAGGTGACTTTAAACAGCCGAGTCCTGCAGGCCAGCGCCCCGAGTCCCTAGCGTCGTGATTCGGAGCTGGGCGCTGGCTCCTTCCGGGCCAGACTCTAAGCCACAAGCCTGGCCCAGCGGGAGGCCTCTCCTGGGCACCAGGCCCCACGGCCAGACCGGCCAGACCGCAGCGCACGCTGTGGGAGGAGCCGCCGCAGCCCGAACTTCTGATGGCATTGCCTCCAGGCAGTTCTGCGTGAAATGGGGCTTCCAGAATTGTCACTTAGAGCCGATTGCAACTCGGCGTGGAGGAGCAGCAGGCGTGGGCTGCGGCCTGGCGGGGCCTCGGCACGGGTCCCAGGGCCTCTGGTAATCGCGACCCCTTGCTTTCAGCTGGACCCCCAGGCCCTGCAGGACAGAGACTGGCAGCGGACGGTCATCGCCATGAACGGGGTATGTACCCGCGGGGTTCTGGGGGCCCCCCGCTCACCCCAGCAGGTCAGCATGGCCCCGTCTCGTGTCGGAGGGAGGGGGGCTGGAGGAGGGGCAGGCCCGAAGAGCAGAGTCTCTGCACCGGGAGGGAGGGACCCCCGTGGGGCGTGGAGCGCAGGCAGCGGCCGGGCACCGAGCATCCCTCCCGAGCACGAGGCCAGTGGCACCGCCAGGACAGGCAGGTGCCCTGACGAGTCCTCAGGGCCCTTCGTTTCTCTCTCCCTCTCCCTTCCACTCTCTAAAAATCAATGGAAAAATACCCCCGGGTGGGGGTTAAAAAATAAAAAAGTGAATTGGCAAATTTAAGACATTTTAGAGAGAGAGAGAAACAAGCAAAAAGTCAAAAAATTAAAAAGAGAAACAGTGGGGTTGTAGGGGGAGGTTCCCCCAAACTTACACCGCCCGCGCGGTCCTGCTCGCGCTGATTCAGACCCGGGCGTCCCGTCGGCGGCCCCGCCTGGCGCCGGGATCTGGGCCTGCCTGCCCCCGGGGTGGGGAGATGGCCCCGGATCCTGGGCTGTGAGGACCAGCGGGTGACCGGGCCGTGCCGTCTCCTCCCCCAGATCGAGGTGAAGCTCTCGGTGAAGTTCACCAGCAGGGAGTTCAGCCTGAAGAGGATGCCGTCCCGGAAGCAGACAGGGGTCTTCGGGGTCAAGATCGCCGTGGTCACCAAGTGCGTGTCCGGGGGCTCGGGCTGTCGGGTCTCTTGTCCCGTCCCTTCCCCCCCGAGGTGTTTCTAGAGGACAGAGCGCACGTGGGTCTCCCCTCTGTGCACGGCCCGGTGGCTGCCTCCCAGGCCCCGGGGACACGGGGTGCCTAGCTGCCCCCGTGTTTCCTGCACAGCTTACCCTACAGGCTCGGAGTGTCCTTATTCCTTCCCGATGCAGGGGGTTGGCCCACACACGCCCCCCCCGCACCCACCCCGGGACTGCGAGGGCAGGGGTCTCTCCCCCACTTGGAGTCTGTCACGATCTGGGTCCCCGTGGCAGGATGGCGACCCCGCCCCTGGGTCACGGGTCAGCCAGGAGCTCTCACCTGGCGCCTTCGCCGCCCCCGGCTCCAGGCGTCCAGACGGGCAGTGGCTGCGCCTCCCGTGGGGCTGCCGGGCACTCACGTGCGTCCCTTCCCCGCAGGAGGGAGCGGTCCAAGGTGCCCTACATCGTGCGCCAGTGCGTGGAGGAGATCGAGCGCCGGGGCATGGAGGAGGTGGGCATCTACCGCGTGTCCGGCGTGGCCACGGACATCCAGGCGCTGAAGACAGCCTTCGACGTCAGTGAGTGGCGGCCGGGCGCGTGGGGCGGGTGTGGGCGGGGTGTCCGTGCTGTCTCCCGGGCGCCCTCGGGGCCTGTGCTCGTGGCATCACGCTCTGCGCTTTCTCGTTCTTAAAAGTGAGGAGAAAACCGTTGTGGGAGGCGGTTCTGCCGACACCGGTTCTCAGTCCCTGGGACCAGGCCTGGCTCTTGTTGAGCTGGACCAGGGTTTCCCCAGGGGGCCTTTTTGCGGGGGCTCAGGCTGCTCTTTGGGGGGGCAGCACGGGGCGCAGAGGTGCCGACCGAAGTCCAGGGCCAGCGTGGCTGCCCGGCGATAAGGCCGTGCGAGGGCCCAGCTGCCTGCGGGTCTCTGTCTCCGTCCCCTCCGCACCCCAGGAAGCTGCCAAAGACACCGAGATCCCAGGGGGCCCTCAGTGGCCACCGCAGCCCACAGGGAAGGCGCTGGCTTAACCCCTGAAACGGAACAAATAACCGTGTCTTCCTGTTGTCAGAAGACACCACACCCAGCCGGCTGGTGTGGTTCAGTGAATAGAGCATGGCCTGTGGACTGGAGGGTCCCGGGTTCGATTCCAGTCAAGGGTATAGGCCTGGGTTGCCAGCTTGATCCTTGGCCCTGGTCGGGGCATATGCAGGGAGGCAGCCCATCGGTGTGTCTCTCTCACATCCATGTTTCTGTCTCTCCCCCTCCCTTCCACTCTCTCTAAAAGTCAGTGGAAAATGAGGCTTAACAACAAATAAAAACACCGCAGCTGGGCGGTTGGTTCAGGGTCAAGCCCTCGATTCCTTCCTCCTTCCCCATCTGCCCCTCGCCCAGCGGGCCTTGTGGGGAGGAGGCTGGGAAGGAGTGGGGTGAGCGGCTAGGGGGAGAGGCGCCCCGCAGGCTGGCAGCCGGGCCCGGGGAGCAGACCCGCTGCAGGACGTGGGGTAGCACCTCCTCCTCTGTGCTCTGTCCAGACAACAAGGACGTGTCCGTGATGATGAGCGAGATGGACGTCAACGCCATCGCGGGCACGCTGAAGCTCTACTTCCGCGAGCTGCCCGAGCCGCTCTTCACCGACGAGTTCTACCCCAACTTCGCCGAGGGCATCGGTGAGCGAGCATGGGAGCACCTCCCGCTCCCCCCTGGTCTGCCGGGCCCCCTTGCCTCGGTCCTGGGTTCAGCCCAGACTCTGCGCATGCCAGGGGCACCCAGACCCAAGCCGGTGCTCGAAGGCCTCCCTCTGTCCTGCGTGCACCTGCTGTCCCCGCCCCTCTGAGGAGCTGGTACATGCCCCCGGGGGTGGGGATGGGGTCGCGATGGCTCCTCATCCTCCTCCCTAGAACCCCTGTCCTGCTCCCCTAACGCCAGGTCCTGATACATCAGCGCGCCCGCCTTCAAAGCCGGGCTGACGCCAGGTCAAGGGGAGGGGTAGTGTCCAGGGGCGGGGGGCAGGGGGGCGGGCACTGGTGTAGGGGCAGCTGCAGCCTCTGCACCCTGCCTCCGGGGCTGTTCGGTCGGGAACCTCGTCCCCCGATCGTGAACAGGGTGATAGGGGGTCCCCGGGGCCTCGCAGCCTCCTGCCCCTCGGGCTGCCTGTCTCATTCCATGCTTGGCTCTCCATGCGTGGCTCCCCGTGCCTCAGTTCTGAGCAGGAGGCAGGAATGGCCGAGTGGGTGTTCCCCTGGTGCCTGTGACCCCCTTTCAGACAGAGAGAAGGGGTTCCAAGGGGCTTGGCCCCACACAGGCTCCTGTCACAGGCTCCCGACCGTGTGAGTCCAAGGATGACCACCCTGGCTGTCCTATGCCCAGTGACCCCAAGAAGTGACAGGCCTCTCCCTCCCCCACAGCTCTGTCAGACCCTGTGGCGAAGGAGAGCTGCATGCTGAACCTGCTGCTGTCACTCCCCGAAGCCAACCTGCTGACCTTCCTCTTCCTCCTGGACCACCTAAAAAGGTACCCCCGGCTCTGCCTCGGGGGAGAGCTTTCTGCGCCCCGCGGGCTCCCCTCAGACTCCTTGGCACTTGGGGTCACTCACCCGCTCTGGGCACTAGCGCCACAGCCACCTTCTTCCCTCTCACCACCGCCCCTCTGTAGCCGGCCTTAAAGTGAGGCGCTTTGCCTGGCCAGCGTGGCTCAGTGGATAGAGCATCGACCTATGAACCAGGAGGTCACGGTTCGATTCCCCGTCAGGGCACAGGCCTGGGCCCCGGGCTCCGTCCCCAGTGGGGGGCGTGCAGGAGGCAGCTGATCGATGATTTTCTCTCATCATGGATGTTTCTCTCCCTCTCCCTTCCTCTCTGACATCAATAAAGTATATTTGGGGGGGAAAAAAAGTGAAATGCTTGGACCCCCACCCACCCCATCCCGGCCAAGGTCATGGCCCAGGGTTGGCCCCGCCACCTGTTGGCCTCAGGTCCTCTCCCTCTGGGCCCCTAAGAGCCGGGAGCACGAGGGTGGGTCTGCCTCCAGCACAGCCAGGGGCGGGTCAGCTGTGCTATGGAGCCGGCCTAAGGCAGAGGGCGTGGCGCCCATCACCACGCTCCCCGAGACTCTGGGGTGGCTCGGCCCCTGGGTCTCCCCTCTGTCCTGAAGGCGGCGTCCTAACAGCACCCTGTGCTTCGGCCGTCCGCAGGGTGGCCGAGAAGGAGACGGTGAACAAGATGTCCCTCCACAACCTCGCCACGGTCTTCGGCCCCACGCTGCTGCGGCCCTCGGAGAAGGAGAGCAAGCTCCCCGCCACCCCCGGCCAGCCCATCTCCATGACTGACAGCTGGTCCCTGGAGGTCATGTCCCAGGTACGAGCGGACGGGCTCCAGCCCATGGCACCCAGCCTCACCCAGGTGTGGCCTCTGCCTGCTCCCCCCGGAGTCCTGCAAGGGCACATGTCCGGGTTTCGGGCTCGATCCCCAATAGGGGGCGTGCAGGAGGCAGCCGATCAATGATTCTCTCTCATTCATTTTTTTCTCTCTCTCCCTTTCCTTTCCTCTCTGAAATCAATACAAATATATATATATTTTTTAAAAAATTGTACAGAGGAGGTGGCCAGAGAGGGTCCTGCCTAGGGAGGCCTCTTCCCTTTGCACCTTACTGGGCTTCTCGGGATGGTCCTTCAGGGGCACCCCGGGGTCTTGCTGTGAGGGGCTCACAGCCCCGTAGGAGCCCTCCACGCCCCGAGCCGGCCTCAGGGCCTCAGTGACGCCGCCCCGGGCTTTGGTCGGGAGGACCTCCCGCCTGCGCTGTGAGCGCCCCTCTGAGCTGCCTCCGTCCCCCCGCTGTGCCGGCAGGTCCAGGTGCTGCTGTACTTCCTGCAGCTGGAGGCCATCCCTGCTCCCGACAGCAAGCGACAGAGCATCCTGTTCTCCACGGAAGTCTAACGGCCCGACTCCGTCTCCGAGAAGCCGGCAGGACGGCCTGGGACGCGCCTGGCGAGACAGGCCGCCACGGAGCAGGAACCGCATCTTCTTGAGGCGCCCTCGGGCCGCCCCCCGAGAGCCGGGCCCTCTGCCAAGAGACAGCTCACTGCCCAAGGCAGGAGGCCAAGGGGCCTGGGCAGTGCCGGGACCCCGAGCTCCCCGCTGGCCTCCGACTCTGGTTTCCCGCCACCAGAGGGCGCCCCAAAGCCAGCACGCACGGCTCAGAGTGCAGGCCTGGCCCGAGACCAGGCGAAAGGAGTGGGGTTGTTGTTGTTTTTTTTATGAACTTTTCAGAGTTTCAAAGATTTCTACTGGACCCCTTGTCAAGATGCACCCTCTCCGGGGAGAGGGGGACACGAGCAGCTTCCCTCACGGTCGTGTCTTGAAGAAACACTGCTGCTGCTTCGCACCGTGGGGGCCCCAGCCCGTCCCCGTGTGGGTGGGGGCGCTTGGGTTTTCCTGACTTAAAACATTCGACTCCTGTGTGTAGCAGGGCGTGCAAAGCTAGGTCAACACTGTGTAGCATCGGACCCCTTCCGCCTCCTTCCTCGCTCCTCTCGCTTTCTAGAAGGATCTCTGTGCAGAAAGGGGTCCTTTTTCCTGTCCTGTCCTGTGGCATTGTGTTTGCAGATCATGTGCCCCTTGGAAGGCAGACGCCCGTGTAACACCCAGGACCGGCCACCAGGGGGCGGGAGGCCCGGGCCGCGCACTTTATGGCTCCTTCTGCAGGGAGAGTGACCCCTGCCCGCCAGCCCAGCCCAGCCCAGCCCAGCCTCCCCGCCGGGCACACGCTGTCCTCTGCAGCTTACAGAGGCCTGGATCTCTAGCTTCTTCCCCCGCACCCCCCCCCCCCCCCCAACCCCCGGCTTCAGGTCCTCGCTCTGCTGAACAGACTCAGTACATTTTTGTAACAGTTTCCGCTTGCGGCATCGGCATCGGCTTGTTTTAAACTTTGATCCGAATAGCCTTTTGATACTTGAATATTTTTAAGTTTTATACATAGTTTCTAATTTTTTCCCAGACAGATTCAGATACCTAATGAGATAGGAGAGCAGCAATTTGTCTTCCTCCGAGCGCCAGCTCTGTCTTCATCGGGAGCCGCATCCCAGAGCAGGCGGGAGGACAGGCGTGCCCCCACCCAACCCCCACCCCGCTCTGCACGCCCCTGGCATTCCTGCTAACCCTCCTGACCCTCTGGCTGAGAGGAAAGAGAATGGGAAGCCACTAAGTATTTTGAAGAAACAGGTCTATGAACATTGTATCCGTCTTTTTTTAAAAAGAGGGGTTGGGCCCTGGCCGGTTTGCTCAGTGGATAGCGTGTCGGCCTGCAGACTGAAAGGTCCCGGGTTCGATTCCGGTCAAGGGCACGTCCCTCGGGTGCAGGCTCCCTCCCCAGCCAGGCTCTGGTCGGGGTGCATGCAAGAGGCACCTAATCGATGTGCCACTCTCACATCAGTATTTCTCGCTGTCTTTCCCTCTCTGTCCTACTCTTTCTAGAAATATCCTCGGGTGAGGATTGAAAAATAAATAGAGGGGTTGGGCGAGGAGAAAAGAAGGGGCAAGGTGTCCACGCCGGTTTTGCAGGAAGAGAGGATGTGATGCATCGGAGGAGGGAAGCCATGGTGTGACTCAGGAAAAGGTGTTTCATTGTCACGTGATTGCGCCAGTAACCGGTGGCGCTGCCCCACGCCCCTGCCCACGTCCCTGGGGAGGGTGCAGGAAACAAGGTCACTGTATTTATTTAGTTGGACTTTTTTCTCCCGAGGAGCGCGGACCCACCGCGTTAACGCAGCCCCGCTCTCCGGGGATGAGGGCAGGGCGCGGGGTTCTCTGGCCTCTGCGTTTCTGGGGGCCCCCCCATGGGTTCCCGGGGTCCCTCGGCCTGGCTTCCCGCCCCGACCACCTCAGCAAACCTCCCGCCCTGCCGGGAACACACTGCTTAGGAGAGCTCACCCGCCCTATGGGTCCCCTTCCCCGTTCCCCTGATTTGCATCTGTCGCATTGAAACTGGAAAGCAATACATCAGCGTCTGTGCCAACGCCCCTCCCCCCTCCCGCCTCCTCCCCGTTTTATTTATATGGAATGTGCGCCGCTTCACGATGGAATGACCGCTCCTCTGTCGCTGTAAAGCACCCCTTCGCTGGGCCGCCGTGGCGGGCTCACACGGGATCCCCTGTGGCCCCGGTGGCCCCTCTGACATGCAGGCCCCCGGGTGGGCCGAGCCAGCAGCCCGCAGAGGAAGGCCCGGAGCCCAGATGCAACCCTCGCTGCTGCTCGGCGGCCAGGCCCAGGCGCTGCCACAAGAAATGAAGCCTCCCGGCCCTGGCCCCGGGTCTGGAGCCCTGAGCTTTATTCCCTCCTGCCGGGGCCGCCCGCCTCCCACTGGGAAGGGGCCGGGGCTGGTCTCAGCAGCTCCACCATCTGTGTACCGCGTGGGGGAAGGGACCACTGACACTTTCATTAAAGTTGCCTGAGACGACCTGGCCTGCGTGGTGGTGATTGCTGCACGAAGAAGGGAAACCGCTCGGCGCCTCTGGGGTGGGCTTTGGGCGGGCAGTGGGGCAGGTGGCGTGAAGGGCCGGGTGCCCCGTGGGCCTCGGGGAGGGAGGTGTGCCCACCGTTGTGGAGGGGCCGCTGGACGGTGTTTGGGACACGGAGCAGCATCAGTCACTCCGAGGAGCGAGAGCTTCGGGCCATCTGGTTTGAGAGAGGACAGAGGGAGCACCGGCTGTGCCAAGCCCAGGGGGAGGGGGGCTCCAGCCACGCCTGGCCCGGCCCTGCAGAGCCCTCAGCCTCCTGGTTCCCGCTGGGACCCAGGCTCGGTGGTCTGACCTCTGTGGCCTGCAGGCCCTGGCCGCTCTTAGCCACCGCGGCCTCGCACGGAGTGTGCCGCCCCTAAAAGGCTATAGTGTCTCTACCCCGACCTTCCCAGTCCTGTTTGGAGACCTTTATTATTTTTTTAAGTGTATTTTTATTGACTTTAGGGAGAGGGAGCGAGAGAGAGAAACATCAATGAGAGAGAATCATGGATCGGCTGCCTCCTGCACGCCCCCCACTGGGGACCGAGCCTGAAACCCGGCCGGAACTCTGACCTCCTGGTTCATAGGTCGATGCTCAACCCCTGAGCCACGCCGACCGCCGGGCATGAAGACCTTTAAAAGAAGTCCTGTTGCATCTCTGACTCGGGGTTGACTTTTCAGGCCAGAGCTGACCGGTCCCCGTGTCCCTGAGAGCAGGGACTCTGTCCGGCCGAGCCCAGGCCACTGTCGTCGCCCAAGAAGTGGGACCACTCGCTGCTGCCCAGCATCTGAGATCCTGACACTTCAAAGAGCCACTACAGGCCTCTCAGTCCAACGCCTTTACTTGATAGATGGGTAAACTGAGGCACACAAAGGGCCCCCCCCCCCTGCCACACACACACACACATACACACACACACACACACACACACTCAGCATCCCAGAGCAGGTTCATGAGTGGAAGCTGGGATTTCAGGGTCTTGAAGACCCCCCCCAAACTCACTCCCTTCCTGCTGGACTAGACTTAGCCAGACCACAGCACGGGTCTGGACACACGAGCACACGGGCTGAGGCCTCCTGGCATGGGGCACACACCCTGGGTGCATAAAAGGAGGGCAGGGTTTTGTATAAAAATACCAGAAGATGCCTTGGCCCGTCTTACTTAGTGGTTAGCGCATCAGCCCGAGGACTGAAGGGTCACGGGTTCGGTTCTGGTCTGGAGCATGGACCTCAGTGGCAGGCTCGATCCCCAGCCCCAGCTGGGGTGCGTGCGGGAGGCAACCAGTGGATGTGGCCTCTCACATCAATGCTGCTTCTCCCGGTCTCTCCCCCTCCCACTCTCTCTAAAAAGAAAGGTCAGAGGAGCCCTGGCCGGTGTGGCCCGTTGGTTGGTGCCCGGTCCTGCACGCTGCAAGGTCTGGAGTTCAGTTCCCAGTCAGGACACACACCCAGGTCCCAGGTTCGACCCCTAGTCCAGGTGCAGACATGAGGCCACCATCCAAGGTTTCTCTCTCTCATGGATGTTTCTCTCCTCCCATCCTCTCTAAAAAAATAAAAGTAAAATATTTAAATCTCAACCTTTATACCCTCCCCCGCCTCCCCCCCCCCAAAAGAATGCTCCAATTTCCTTAAAAGGAAGTGTTTCCACTGACTAATGATGGGCTGTTAAAAAAAAATAGCTCTGGAAAGAGAAACAGAAAAAGTGAGGGGGTGACAGACACACCCAACTCTTGACGAAGCCAGAAGGCCTCCCGGAGCCGAGCCGGTGCCGCTGCCAGGGGTCAGGGGGCAGGATTGGGGCTGAGGTCACCCCTGGGTGAGGGGGGAGCTGTCAGACCTGGGGCTCGCGGGGATGGGGGGAGAGCTCTGTCAGTGTGACGGGAGTGGGAGAGCGATGGGCCAGGCAGAGCCTGCGTCACCCGAGTTCCCCCAGCGCCGAAAGGCCAGCCGGGCCATGGTGACGAACGGGCACCCGCGTAAATGTTCTGGGGGACAGGGCCCTGTTGCGTCTCCCAGACGTGTCCAGATTGGAAAGGAAACCAGGGGCGGCCTGGCCGGTGTGGCTCAATGGATAGAGCCTCGGCCTGCGCACTGAAGGGTCCCAGGTTCCATTCCGGTCAGGGCACGTGCCCGGGTTGCCGGCTCGGTCCCCAGTGTGGGGCGTGCAGGAGACAGCCGATCCATGATTCTCTCTCAGCACTGATGTTTCTCTCTCTCCCTCTCCCTTCCTCTCTGAAATCCATAAAAGCATATTTAAAAGAAAAGAAAGGGAACCGGGGCCCTGACCGGTTTGGTTTGGCTTAGTGGATAGAGCGTTGGCCTGCAGACTCAACGGTCCCAGGTTCGATTCCAGTCAAGGGCATGTACCTTGGTTGCGGGCAAGTCCCCAGTGGGGAGTGTGCAGGAGGCAGCTGATCGATGTTTCTAACTCTCTATCCCTCTCCCTTCCTCTCTGTAAAAAATCAATAAAATATATTTTAAAAAAACGAAAAGAAAAGAAAGGGAACCAGGGGCTTTGGGGGACCAAGGCTGCCTGGAGAGATGAGCCGAGTGTCCTGAGCCAGGCCCTCGGGGCTCCTAGGACAGCGAGGGCTCAGTCCGCACACCGAGTACTTTTCCGTCCCCTCTTGGGGGTGGACCCGGGCAGGCCTGACCACAAACTCCCCTTCGGTTCTCAGTCACTTTATGGAAACTTGAGCCCCGCGCCCGGGGAGGCGGGGAGGCGTCAGTTCAGATGGGATTCCGGCCAGAGAGGAGGCCTGAGGCTCGGGCCTCACCGGGCTCAGGGCCTGAGGAGCCAGAAGAACAGGCACCTGAATGGTGGCCACCCCAGGCCCGGGGCCTCCCCGGGGGCTCGAGAGCTTGAGTGACCATAGACGGACAGACGTGTGGAACCTATGGCATGGCTTCATGGGGAATCCAGACCCACCCAGAGAGCAGCAGCTGCTCGTTGAAATTCAGCTACAATTTATTTTTTTAATCTATTTTTATGGATTTCAGAGAGGAAGGGAGAGGGAGAGAGAGATAGAAACATCCATGATGGGAGAGAATCGTGGATGGGCTGCCTCCTGCACGCCCCACACTGGGGATCGAGCCCACAACCCGGGCAGGTGCCTGGGAATTGAACCCTGACCTCCTGGTTCCTAGGTCGATGCTCAACCACGGAGCCACGCCGGCTGGGCTACCGGTTTTGTTGAAGAGGCTCTCCAGGCCATGTCACTTTGGGGGCCCAAAGCCCCCGAGCAGCCTCTCCTCACCCCCTGGGCTCCTCAGTCGCGAGGCTCCCTCGCCCCAGAGTTCTGAGCTCCCTGCTGGCGGTTTCTGCCTGCGCTTCCTGGGCTGAGAGGGTGAGGAGCAGCGGGTGCCTGAGAGATTGGGCAACACTGATCCCCAAACGAGGTGGGGCGGCGAGGCCGCAGGGCCCTGAGGATTTCTCAACCCACCATGGAGCAATTCTAACTGGGACAGGCAGTCGGCTGCCAGGAGGGTTGGCGTGCCTTGCCGGGAGGCACATGCTGTGGGTGGCCTTTGGCCCTGGTGCTGCATGGCCACTGCTCTCAAGATGTTCAGAACTGGCCCAGCCAGCGTGGCTCAGAGATTGAGCATCGACCTATGAACCAGGAGGTCACAGTTCCATTCCCGGTCAGGGCACAGGCCTGGGTTGTGGGCTCGATCCCCAGTAGGGGGCATGCAGGAGGCAGTCAGTCAATGATTCTCATCATTGATGTTTCCATCTGTCTCTCCCTCTCCCTTCCTCTCTGAAATCAATAAAATATATAATTTTAAAAAAAGACATAATTGTAAAAAAGAAGGAGGAGGCGGAGGAGGCGGAGGAGGAGGAGGAGGAGGAGGAGGAGGAGGAGGAGGAAGAAGAAGAAGGAGAAGGAGAAGGAGAAGAGAAGGAGAAGAAGGAGAAGGAGAAGGAGGAGAAGGAGGAAGAGGAAGAGGAAGAGGAAGAGGAAGAAGAAGAAGAAGAAGAAGAAGAAGAAGAAGAAGAAGAAGAAGAAGAACTGGAGGCACAGAGAGGTTGAGCAAATATACTCCAGGTCACACAGCAGGTGGCTGTCTGGGCCAGGGTTTGAGTTCACAGCTGGGGACCCACAAAGCTGGCACAGGGGAAGCATTGGCTCACCACTCTCTTCTCATGAGCCTCAGTTTCCCTAGATCTGACATAAGAGGGTCTGATGGTGTCTGATCTCTGTAGGCCTGAGGAAGGGGGGACAACTTGTCCGGAGTCATCCCCTTCCGGTACCTCTTCGGGGCCGCCTGCAGGCCCGCTGGGCATCCAGAGGACCTGCCGGGCTTCCGCCGAGGTCGCCAGGCCCCCGGGTCCCTCCTGACCTGCTCACTGTGGTTGTGGAAGGCAAGCAGCTCATCTCTGCCTGCAGACACTTCATCCATTGTCTGACGGTCGCCCATTTCCTGGGGCCCAGTGCTCCCCGGCTCCGAGGAAGGCATGTCAAGAATCCCAGCTCCATGTCCTGGCACTCGGAGCCGATGGCCTGATAACCCCTGGGAACAGTTTTCCGGTGAAAACTTGGCGCGCAGCCCCCGCCTGCTGGGCTCCTCCAGCTGTGGTTCGACCCGAGCAGCTGGGCCCAGGTGGGGGCGGCAGGGACTGGATGGGGCTGAGCGGATCAGCGGGAAACCAGAGTCGCTGAGCTCCCCGGGGTTCAGGGCGGTGGAGCTAGGCCCATCTCCATGGTGATGAGACCCCAGCATGGCAGGGCCAGCAGGGATGGAGGTCATGGAGGTGGAGGCTGGGCCTCGAGATAGATTGCCTCCAGGCCAGTAGTTGCTCCAATTGCCTGCCTTTTTTTAAATCCTCACCTGGGGATATTTTTTCCCATTGATTTTTTAGGGAAAGTGGAAGAGAGAGGGAAAGACACAGAGAAATATCAATGTGAGAGAGACACATCGATCGGGTGCCTCTCAGCTGACTGGGGCCAGGGATCCAACCTGCAACCCAGGTACGTGCCCTGACTGGGAACCAAATATGTGACCCTTGGGCCGACACTCTAACCACTGAGCACACTGGCCAGGTTTTTTTTGTGTGTGTGTGTGTGTTTTTAAATATATTTTATTTATTTTTTACAGAGAGGAAGAGAGAGAGATAGAGAGTTAGAAACATCGATCAGCTGCCTCCTGCACACTCCCCACTGGGGATGTGCCGCAACCCAGGTACATGCCCTTGACCGGAATCGAACCTGGGACCTTTCAGTCCGCAGGCCGATGCTCTATCCCCTGAGCCAAACAGGTTTCGGCTGTGTGTGTTTTTTTTAAGATTTTTAAAAATTGATTTGGAGTGCGGGAAAGGAGTTAAGTCGGCTCGCGTGAATTGCGCGTACTCCGCGGGAGCCGTCTTTAACTCGGTTCATATAGATTTGCGGTGGAGTGCGGGAAACGTGTAAACTCGGGCCGATTGTAACTGCGTATTACCAAATATTTGTTTGTAATCCACCCTTTTGGTGGATGGAACAAAACCAAAAGACAGAGCCATCTTATATTTTGGCGGGAAATTCACCCGCACTCCAAGTGTTAGAGTGAGGGAGAGGGAGAGAGAGAAAGACATCAATGTGGCATCGGTGGCTGCCTCCTGCACGGCCCCTACTGGGGATCCAGTCCACAGCCCAGTCATGTGCCTGACCAGTAATTGAACCGGTACTCTGTTGATAAATGGATGACGCTCGAACCAGCTGAGCCACCCAGCCAGGGCAGTACATGTTTATTTGAGACAAGTACAAAGTTCACTTAACTCCTTAATTAATGAGGGAACCAGTCAGATGTTATCAGTTCAAAGGAGAATGCCAAAGTCAGATACATTTAAAGACCAAAAAAATCTGAAATAAACTTGCAAATGGCGGCAAAACTGGCTTTCCCACTGTTGGGAGGGCTGTCTTGAGATAAGAATTATTTGCATCCCTAGACAAGAACAATTAACATTGACATCAGTTTTCTACAATTGGCCGAGCTGTAAAAGAGCTCAAAGACAAGGAAAGGCCCGAGGCCCCAGTGCATCAGAATCAGATAACAGCAGGGCGTTTCCCAAGGAGGCAGGGCTTCCCATTGGAGACACCAGGAGTCTTTTCTGCTTAATCCCATTTTCCTTCCGCTAATAGCTTACAACTGCAGACAACCCAAATACCCATCAGTAAACCGTGAGGTGGTAAATTCATGCCGTGGAATACTACACAGCAACCAAAATTGTGTTCATTTTGCATGCCAGAGATAACACAATCTCGATTATGGACAAATATGCAAAAGTGCTAATTGTTGCTAATATTCTAATAAATGGTCTAGCAATGAAAAATATATCGAGACCAAGCAAGTTGTCTTTTTCCTAGGAAACCGAGATGATGTAATAAAAATCTAATGTCTTTAGAACTATCAAAGGAAAAAAAACCTGTATGATAATTGCGACCTAACAGAACATTTTTAACTTGATAAAGGATATTTAGCTTCGCCTGTTTTTTTTGTGTGTGTGTGGCTCACTTTTTAAAAATGGTTTTTAAAAAAATATATATATTTTTATTGATTTCAGAGAGGAAGGGAAAGGGAATGAGAGATAGAAACATCAATGATGAGAATCATGGATCGTCTGCCTCCTGCATGCCCTACACTGGGGATGGAGCCTGCATCCTGGTCATGTGCCCTGACCGGGAATCGAACCGTGATCTCCTGATTCATAAGTCGATGCACAACAACTGTGTGGCTCACTTTTTTTTTTTTTTTAAATATATTTTATTGATTTTTTACAGAGAGGAAGGGAGAGGGATAGAGAGTTGGAAACATCGATGAGAGAGAAACATCGATCAGCTGCCTCCTGCACGCTCCCCACCGGGGATGTGCCCACAACCAAGGTACATGCCCTTGACCGGAATCGAACCTGGGACCCTTCAGTCCGCAGGCCGACGCTCTATCCACTGAGCCAAACCAGTTAGGGCTGTGGCTCACTTTTAATTGTCTGTGTTCCCTGCTGCATGGGGAGCGCCAGGAAGGCGGGGCTTGTGTGTTTATTTCACTCCTTTATAGCTCATGCCTAGCACAGTCCTTGGCACACTGTAAGTAAGCGATGGTGGACCTCTGAGCTGAGTTAAGCCTCTGGGACAAGGGAGCGCTACACCTATCACCTGTCCGCGCCCAGCGAAGCCTCCAACACCAGCCTCGACCCGGAGTGCCAAGGGGCCCAATGCGCGCGCACCCGCTGCCCCAGCCCTTTATGTGGCCGGCCGGGTGCTAGCGCGCCTGCGCGACCCAGAACCTGGAGAAACGTGTGAGAGTGGGCGGGGCTTCGGGCGACGGCGCGGCGGCGGCATGTGGGCGGGGCCTGTCGAGCGTCTGCACATTCGGCGCCAGTCGCGCAGGGCGGGCCGGGGGCGGGGCGAGGGCGGGGCCCGCGAGGGAGGCAGGGCGGGCCGGGCCCACGGCGCCGCGGGGTTGGCTGCTACCCTGAGGCCGGACTCAACGGGATCCGGCCGCGCCACCGGGCGACCTCGCCCCCGGCCCAAGTCCGGAGCCAGCAAGCGAGCGAGCGAGGCGGCGCCGCGCGGTAAGAGCCGGGGCCCGGTCCCCTCCGAGGGCGCCCGCGGGCCAGTCCACCTCCTCAGCGCCGCCCGCGCGGCCAGGCCCAGGCGGCCCCGCGGACCCCGTCGGGCCTGCGCCTGCGCCGTCCCCCTGCCGGGCCCCCAGCTCGGCCCCCAGCCCGGCCCGCGCCTGCGCCTGCGCCGTCCCCTCGGGCTCCCGGGCCGCCCCGCAGCCTGCGCCGCGGGCCGGGGGTCAGCGGGCCGCCCCGGGCTGGTGTCCGGACCCGGTGCTGGTCACCCGGCCGCCGGAACCCTCCGCGCCGAGGCGCCGGGCGCGGCGCTCGCAGTTTGCTTCCTCCGGGCCGCAGCAGAGGCCGGGCCGCCGCCTCAGCGCCCGGGTCCCGCGGTCCCCATGCCCCCGGCGGGGCCGCGCTGCGCGGGGGCTCCGAGGACGCGGCGTGGGGAGCTGGGCCGCGGGCGGCGGACCCGGGGCCTCCTGCGGGCCGGGCTTCCTCCGGGGCCCGCGCCCCCACCCTGGTCCCGCTGGGCTGGGAGGTCAGCCCGGAGCTGGCGGAATGTCCTTGTTTCTCGAGACCCGGTTCTGGCATCCGGTTCGATGTGCGTAACCCGGGGTTTGGCGGAGGAAACCTTTGCCTCTCCCGCAAAATGGTAATCATTGCACCGGCTTGAGACACGATCGCGCCTTCTTGGGGGGCTCAAGACCAGGTCAGGGAGAGACCCTCGGGTGCTGAGCCCCGGAAGAATGCCCGCCCGTCGCTGCCCTGCTGTGGCCGCGGGGCGAAGGGTGTTGTCAAAGCTTTACCTCCTACCACCCACCCTGTGTCCTGAGTTTTCCGCCGATTCAGAAACGCCAGGAAACGTTGCAGAGCCCACCCGCCCGGTTTTCCGCGGCCCCGGGAGGATGCTCTTGAGATGAAATCAGGGCTGAGCTCGGAGACATCTGCAGGAGACATAGACATGATCAGGCAGCCGCCGCAACGCAGAGGGCGCGAGGTGCCGGGGCAAGTGGGGTGCGGGTCGCGATGAAGTTGATTCTGTAGAGAATTGGCCGACCCGAGAATTTTTCTTTTTTTCTTTTCTCTCTCTAAAATAGCGTCTCTTCTCCTCTGGGTGCCTCTGCACCAGGTCAGCCTTTAAGACTCAGCAACTTTGGTAGCTGGAGCGTGTTGCTCAGTTGCCCCTGGGGTGGTCCAGGCAGGAGGGGATTTTGACAATTTCAGGGAGAAAGTGAACGCTGTGCCCCAGAAGAGCTCTCTCTCTGCGCCTTGGTGATGGTCTAGAGACCAGCGGTTCTCAACCTGTGGGTCGTAACCCCTTTGGGGGGTCGAACGACCCTTTCACAGGGGTCGCCTAAGACCATCCTGCGTATCAGATGTTTACATGACGATTCATAACAGTAGCAACATTACAGTTATGAAGTAGCAATGAAAATAATTTTATGGTTGGGTCACAACATGAGGAACTGTATTTAAAGAGCCAGAAGGTTGAGAACCACTGGCTAGAGATCTGAGAGCCCATCAAGTCCAGTGCCGCTCGGTGAGCGGAGGGTAATGGCAGCCGTTGCGGTGGAGGTGAAGTTTGTAGGGACGGTTCCGTTTCGATCTTGAACTTGCAGGATGCGTGTCTGCAGCGCAGTCTGTCATCCCGAGATGGGGTTTCTTTTCTGAAGCAGAGGTTCTCCTTGTAACTGACGCGGCGACACAGCCCATTTTATATCGCAGGCGACTCAGGCGATGGTATGGCCCCGGTTCAGAATGAATGACCATGTAAGGGCTGGCGTGGAGCCACGTGCATATATGTAGATCGAGGGGCTCACGTGTACCCGGTGTCCTCACACTGTCCAGCGCAGTGGAGGAAGGGCGGCGGGGCGGCCGCAGGCTTAGAGGAATTCTCTGGGCTCCACGGCTCTGGGCAAGTCTGCCTTCCTCTCTGCACCTTCACCTCCCCATCTGTCGAGGGAGGAGATGGAAAGGAGCTTGAGTTGCTAATATTTTTAAAAAATATCTTTATTGGTTTCAGAGAGGAAGGGAAAGGGAGAGAAAGGTAGAAACATCAGTGATGAGAGGGAATCATGGATCAGCTGCCTCCTGCACGCCCCACACTGGGGATGGAGTGCGCAACCCGGGCCTGTGCCCTGACCGGAATGGAACTCTGACCTCCTGGTTCACAGGTCGAAGCTCAACCACGGAGCCACGCCGGCTGGGCGGCACCGGTGTTTTTTTCCTGCTCCTTCTAGCCCGTGGCACCGCAGTGCATAGCAGAGAGTCTGGCCCGAGGTGAAGTGGTTGCACGTGCTGGGCGCGGTTAGCGCTGGCATATCAGTGCTGCAGCGAAAGTGGAACCAGGTCCCTGCCCTTGAGCTTTCACTCCAGGTGCACTGACTTCACCAGCCTCGAGACCCCTCCCAGCCACGCATACCAGCTTGCAAAGTCCGTTTCATTGTGCCTTAGCGTCTGATTAGAATCTTATTTCCCGAAGACGGTCTCTGTGTCTGCTGTGTCACCCAGAAACCGGTGGGCATCGCCTTTGTTCCCAGCTTCCCTTTCCACCTTGTATACCTTCCACCTTAAGTTTGCTTTTTTGTTGTTGTGTTTTGTTTTGTTTTTCATTTACGTGTTTGAGTAAATCTTTGAGATTAAGATACTAGATTTCGAGTTTGTCTATTGTGCATATAGCCTAGGGAAAACAGTAGTTAAAGGGGAAAATATTTTTTTAATCCTCACCCAAGGTTATTTTTCTTTATTGATTTTAGAGAGAGGGAGAGAGAAGCATCAATCTGTTGCTTCCCATACCTTCCCCAGCCAGGGATGAAACCCATAGCTGGGTATGTGCCCTGACCAGAAATTGAATTCAAGACCTTTCTGTGCATAGGTGGACACTCCAACCAACTGAGCCACTGGCCAGGGCTGGTTTTTTAAAAAAAATTGGAAATGAAGTTAGAAATGCACACTTGTCAATGACTTGCTTAGTCAGACCCTCCAGTCTGGGACAGAGCTGGATCATGATGGAATGCAAATCATTTATTAATCAGAATTTCACTATAAGGAGTAAAATGTTATTTTGCAAAATATTTTTTTGGCATTTTAGTTCCTAATGTTCCTTGTTTCTAGATGGAAAAAAAATGCAACCTTCAAGTTTATGTTAAACTAGTATTTCTGAAGGTCTAGTGGAGAATATGTGTCAACATAAACATTCAAACATTCAAATTTTTATGAGTTTATTTGAGTCAAACTGATGACAGTTGTCAGGAGGCAAAATCTCAACTGATTGAGAAAGTTCGCCTGAAAATGGCAGTTTTACCACATATTTTGCACATCAGAATCAAAGGGGGAGAGGAAGGGGGTTACATGAAATCGTTGGTGATCTATTCCAGAGGCGGGAGGGGGAAGTGAAGCCGGGAAATCTCTGGGAGACGCGCACATCCTTCTTTCACAGGTGAGTCTGGAGTAGTTAACAGCATGATAATAGCTGTGAGGGGTGTGCGGCCTCTGCTCTGAGGTTGTGCTTTGAGGGGTGGGGACAGGGCGAGAGTACTTTGCTATTTCAAAGGTATGTCATCAGGGGTGTTATCTTACATGGAAAAGTTGAAGATTAAGCTTTGTTAGAGAAGAATACCGCCCTAGGACATGACTACCGCCTTGAGCTGCTGTTAGAAAGTTTTAATTTCAGACCATCCTAGTGGTTACTTCAGGTCTGGGCGTTTGTAAGGCTGTGTGCAGGCCTCGGGTGAGCTTGTCAGGTTTCGGATGCGGCCCCTGTTTCGTCCAGGCTGCCACCCAGCTGCTCTGCATTCTGTGTCACCTCTGCCTGCCTTGGCTTCTGATTCTCCTCCCACCACATGTGCTTAGGGTGGGTTGGGTTCCAAACTTTATTTATAAAACTAATTTAATTCCCAAGGTTTATGAAGTTTATGTTAATAGAACTGTAGAAGCTAATGAGCACCTATAGCAGCGGAGTTGAAAAGGCCTACATTTCATGTGTCCCTTCCACTAAATGTGGTCCCCTCGACACATCTTGAGGTAGTTAGAACAACTATTATTTTCCTTAATTTTGTAAATGAAACAAGGTTAAGAATACAGAGCTAACCCACGGCAAGCTTGGGTCAGAGCCCAGGTTTCTGACTAAAAGTCCTGTGTTCTTTTCACTGCCGTAGGCTGCTGCTCAGCTAGAATGCGTTTGTCATATTGTTATTGGGGACGGTATCCTCTTCCCCACTGGGTCCAGGGTGGGGGGGTCCTTATGATACCTCGAGAGGAAGAATTGTCTCAGACTCACGTGGATGAGGAGTGATTTTTCTTTGCATGGGATTACCTCCGTGTTTCTAAAGTCCCAGTCCAGCCATAGAGGTGGAGCTGGGGTTTTAGGAAAGCTAAAGTCAGAGCCAGCGTGCAGAGCGTCTGTTCCATGTTGCAGCTGGGTGCAGTTCCTATCAGGCTACTTATGGTCCATTAGTCCGTTGCACGTGTGAGTTCACATGGCTTTGGCCAGGCTGGTGGCAGGGGAGAAAGAGCCCCTCAAACCAGGAGTCAAGTGCAACACACCAAGAGCCATCAAGAGAACAAACTCCTGCCGAAACCGGTTTGGCTCAGTGGATAGAGCGTCGGCCTGCGGACTGAAGGGTCCCAGGTTCAATTCCGGTCAAGGGCATGTACCTACCTGGGTTGTGGGCACATCCCCAGTAGGAGATGTGCAGGAGGCAGCTGATCGATGTTTTTCTCTCATCGATGTTTCTAACTCTCTATCTCTCTCCCTTCCTCTCTGTAAAAAATCAATAAAATATATTTTAAAAAAAAAGAGAGAGAACAAACTCCTTTGTTTAGGGAATGAAATATCCCAAATTTTGTACCCTTGCAGTGGCCATGCCCATTCTGGCCAATGACCTGTTCTCAGGTGTGACTGACAGGGCAAGTACCTTTCTGATGTCACCCCAACTTCACTGGGCATGCGTCTCCCCCTCTCCAGCCCCCTCCCCCAGGATTGGCGGGGAATAGGCTGGTGGCTCGCTGGGGAGTGTGAAGCTTTAGCTTCCTGGGGCAGCTGCCCAGTGACATGCCAATATTCGGCCTTCCCTTTGCTCCCTTCCTGTTACTAATAACGAGGTTCATCGAAATAGGATCCTTATGGCTGAAGGAACAACAGTGCCTGGAACATAGAAACCTAGGTAGGCATTGTTTCTTTTGTCATTGAAATGTTTGAAGAGCTTTTACATGGAAGAGGCATAAATCTGTTTTGTGTTGCTTTGGCTGGTAAATGGTAGTTACAGTGGCACTGACATGGGTCAAGGGAGTAATTTTGAATTTCAAGTCATTATTTAAGAAATACATTTCCTGCCCTGACCGGTTTGGCTCAGTGGATAGAGAGTCGGCCTGTGGACTCAGGGGTCCCGGGTTCGATTTCCGCCAAGGGCGTGTACCTTGGTTGCGCGCACATACCCAGTGGGGAGTATGCAGGAGGCAGCTGATCGATGTTTCTCTCTCATTGATGTTTCTAACTCTCTATCCTACTCCCTTCCTCTCTGTAAAAAATCAATAAAATATATTTTTAAAAAAAGAAAATGAAATACATTTCCTAAGATTATAGCTGCAATAGATAGTGACTCCTCTGATGGATCTGGGTGAAGTAAATTGAAAACCTGGGAAGAATTGGCTCCTCTAGACGCCATTAAAGACATTCACAATCGTGGGAAGAGCCAACAGCAGAACCAGTAACTGAGGGACATGTGCGTCTCAGCGTTTTAACAAGGAAGTGTGGCCCGTGACATTTGAACTCCGAAGGAAGTGCTCTCCGTGTTTCCCCTGTTCTCCTCTGACATCCTCATCGCACCCGGAATGCGGGAGCGGGCGATCTCACTCCATCAGGGGGTGTCCTTCACAGCCTGTGAACTGCTCAGTGATGAACTCACAGGTCCAAGAAGCGTTTGCTAGGATTTCCTTCTGGGACCTGGGCTATTCTCATGATTTTGTCTGTTTTTCTAGTTGTGGTTCCGCTCTCTGTATAGTTACTGAACGATACACTTACGGCACTGGCCCTGCCTGGCCTCAGACACAGCACCCGCGTGCGGGGGCCTGGGGAGAAGTCTGTACCCTGCCCCTGCGGGGTGCTGAGTGCTGGAGGAGTCCCGGCTGAGGGGGAGACCAGCTGTGATATGGTCCTTTGTGGGGGGGGGGGGGGGGTCGGTGTTCCAATGAACGGGCATTGGAGTTGGGGGAATAATGTGCCCGCTGGAGTGAGCTGCCTGAACCAGGGAGAGTGACTGGCACAGGGCGGCTGGTTTCATGAAGGTGAAACAGACCTGCCGCTCTAAGCAAGGCTGTGTGTGGGGAGGGGTCAGGCTGTATGGAGGGGAGGGGTCCCAGAGGGGGGGTGGGGTAGGGGATCAGGCTGGTTTGTGCAGGGCCGGCTGTCAAGCAAAGGGGTTCCGGCTTAATATTCTTGCTGGTTGTGGACAAGACTTCCTCCACATTTTGGTCGTGGCTCCGGAGCTCTGCGTGTTGTTCCTTGTGTCTGTCACTCCCTTCTCTGCCGCTGTCCTTCCCTTTCTCCTGTGTGAGGAGTGTACCAGGGCTGGAATTGTCAGAAAGGACAGGACGCCAGTACCTTTGGATTTCACACAGAGTGAAGGCCCGTTCAGTCCACAGCGGCCCGGGTTCAGCTGCGGGAGCTGAGCTCGGGCCCACGTGCCAGGGCCGAGGGCCGAGGGCCAGCGCCGGGACCTGCTGTCTGCCAAGAAGGTGGTCATGGGCTTCCAGGGAGAGGGACCGATTGGAGCAGCAGTGGGACACGGACGTTAGGTGGGGAGGATGGGTGGGAGCGGGTGTGGATGGCAGCCCGCTGGTCACAGAGGCATTTGGCCTGAAGTAGGCACCGAGGCGTCCCGGACGGGCTGGCAGGGGGGCTTGTGCTTCTGGTGTGGAGAAGGCCTGTGGGGCCGGAGGAGGAAGCAGAGAGCACATCTGGAGGCCCTGGTACGTATCCAGCTGTGCGCTTCCTGCGGCCCGGGCGGTGGGGACCGAGAGGAGGGACTGCTGTCAGCCAAGAGACCTCCATCCTTTCTAAATGTCTGAAGACAGAGCACCCCCTGAGCCCTGGGCAGTCTCACTGTTCGGGCCACCCCTTGAGAGAAAGCTCCCCCGGGAGTGAGCGAGCTGGCGGGAGGGTGTGGGGTCGGGAGTTCCCTTTTCAGAGCCCTGCTCTGTCCTCGCCCTTTTCACGTGGCCCCGATGTGCGATGTGCGTACCTGCCGCAGATAAGCAAGGCCTGACTGTGGGTTAGCAAGACTTTGTCATTGCCAACAAAAATTCCCCTAAAATTTTAAGCTTATTTTAAGGGATTTTTAGTGATACGCTTCACTGACTAGCGGAATACAGAAGAAAATGTTTCATTTTGTATTTCAGATCAGTTTGTTATAAATACACAAACATATCAAATTGATGTTTTAAATTAAAGATAATGGTCGACGGTTAATTTTATGAATACAGGACTGTGCGAGTTTATAACCGCCTGCCAAAAACCTGAGCATAAAGCCACCGTTTGCAAGAATCCTGAATAAATGTTTTCTTTTTATAAATATTCAGAAACCTTGGCTGAGAAGGGAGTGGCAGAGGAGACTCAACATTTCTTGCATTCTGGGATTTTGAACTTTGGGAGCCAATTTGTTTTGGTCTAAATCTGGAATAATCATTTGTGTACCGCAGCCAGAAATTCTTGTCGGCCGTCCCTTTCCAGCCCTGTCACTTGTCTGGAATGTGAAGTATTGTTAGTAGTTTAACGGCTTCTCAGCAGTTGTATTACCGAGAGAGAAGGAGAGAGAGAGAGAGAGATCTCCTGAAATGGTCTGGAGAGATCTCGGTATGACATTAGGTTTTTTGTTTGATTCTTTGGAACGCACTAAAAAGGGGAATACAAATGGTTTTAAGTTTGAAAAATCCAGGGAGCTTCTAGTTTTGTTTAAATATTTCCTTGTGCTAAATCTTGTCGACTAATAGAGAAAAATCATAACTTAGTATGGGTGGGCTTTCTGTGGCCAGAACCAGAGGAAATGGAGTTGGGCTTTTGAATTTTTGTTGCTTGATAATTAGCTCCTTTTTTCTAGCATCCTGTTAGCAGCTGTAGTTTAGAAGAAAGAGCTCAGACTTTGGGCAAACTGCTAACCGTGGTGTCTTCCTCCTTCCCAGCCACGGAGGGCGGACATGAGAGTCCAGTGTGCTGGTGGGTGCAGCGGCCTCCCCCCGGCCAGCTGGCCGCCTCGTTACTCTCTGGCTCTCTCTCTCACAAAGGCAAAAAACTTCTTAAAATCCTCACCTGAGTGCCAGCACCGGTTTGGCTCAGTGGATAGAGCGTCAGCCTGCGGACTGAAGGGTCCCGGGTTCGATTCCGGTCAAGGGCATGTACCTTGGTTGCTGGCACATCCCCCGTGGGACATGTGCAGGAGGCAGCTGATCAATGTTTCTCTCTCATCGATGTTTCTAACTCTCTATCCCTCTCCCTTCCTCTCTGTAAAAAATCAATAAAATATATTTTTAGAAAATCTTCACCTGAGGATATGTTTTTTATTGATTTGAGAGAGAGAGAGGAACGGAGAGAGAGAGAGAGAGAGAGACAATGATTGGGTTCCTTCCTTACATGCCCTGACGGGGAATCAAACCCGCAACCTTTTGGTGCCCAGGATGACGCTCCAACCAACAGAGCCATGTCGGCCAGGGTTCACAAAGCCCCATTTTGGAAAAGTTTTTTGTCTTTCACCTTCTACTCAAGTTTTCTTCCCCTTCCAGTGCAGCCTGGTTTTGCTTCCGTGCTCCTCCGTGGAGCTGTGTTGACCTGGCTCACCATCACCTCCTTCTCCCTGATTAGTGTCCACGTGGGCATGTGGCACCGCACGGCCTCCCTCCGTTTTGGTCACCTCCGGCCCCGGGTACAGTGTGGCAGCCACTCACTCGGGAGGGAGCTGTGAGGGGAGGAGGGTGGACAGCATGGAGGAGCTTTTCCCTCCTCCTGGGACCGTGCGGTGGGTAGGGCGTGCACCCTAGAATAAGGAGAGGACGGGCGAAGTTGCTTCCTTCCCAGAGCTGGAGGTTGGGGTGGAGGAGAGGTAGATGGAAATGCCGTCTTCCCTCCGTAGTCATTTGCATGATTGATCTCAGGAAACAGGTAAAACTGCCGTATTAAATGTGCATATTAGTTGATAACCACAATTTAATTTTAGGCATGAGATAAATTCTGTCTTAGAAATATCATGCTAGAATAGAAATAAGCATGTACAATTGTCAGTAAGAATGGGAGTGTTTTGAGCAGTAATGGACTTTGTGGATTCGTTCTCAGCGGAGAATCACATTCCTGGAGGATCTCCCCCTCACTCGCCTTCCCGCCTCTGTTTTGTGCGCCTTGAACACACCCCCTCGCACACGTGCAGGGCTTTTGTTTTGTTCTGTTTTCTTGGGCTTTTTGACATGACAAGGCTCAGGCTTTTCCTCTGAGTGAGCCTGGACTTTTTCAATAAATCCCACTCCTCGTCTATTAAATATATACATTTAAATGCATTTTTTTCCTGATTGTGTGTTATAATTCACAATAAGTAAGGCTAAAAACGTGTATGTTGAGGAATTCAGTATAGGACCAGCCTAGTGCATTATGATTTATTTAATGAAAGCATTTTTTATTGAATCTTTTCAACTTTTTAAAAACATGTTTTTGTTGATTTCAGAGAGAGGGAGAGGGGACCGAGCCTGAAGCCCAGCCCTGACTGGGAATCGAACTGTGACCTCCTGGTTCATGGGTCGACGCTCAACCATTGAGCCACACTGGCCGGGCTGTTTGGTTTTTGTAGAACATGTGCTTTTATCAGATTGGGTATTGGTGTTGATTCATTTAGCAGCATTTATTTACTGACTCTAATGTAGCTAATTTGCTAAATGTTGGTTTTCCCTTGACTATGTGATTCCTTCTCAGTGTTTTAAGTCTGCTCTTAGTTTACAATTTTAACATGATCCCTACATCTTAAATATGAAGTTTGTGAAATTATAGAGATAAATGTATTTAGATTGTTTGGGTCAAAACCCTTTTTGAATTTTTAATGAGATATTAATAGGCATAAACAATCGTAACTAATAAGCAATTTCTTTTTTTAAAAATGGTTTGACTTCTGGTTCTGAAGCACAGATTGTAAAATGGCCTTTTTGACTTTCTGAAAGAAAGATCCTAACAGCTCCTGCTCGCCTTACAACCGAGGCTCAGAGTTAGCATGACTCGCCCACAGCCAGGCGTCAGGCCTGACCACAGCCCAGGTCTCCTGATTATTGTCCTAGTGAATTCCCTACCATGTATTTTCAGTATTTCCTGCTGTGTAATTTTCAGTGGGAAAGAACCAGAAGCTAGTGCTGCTTGTTGACATCTGCGCACCGCAGTATGTAATTTAATGTAAGTAGTAAGTAAAAACAATCTCCAGTCACTTCTTATTATAAAGAGTCCCTCTCACAAAGTGTCTTTTGAGTTGCTGTTTTATTTTAATGGGCGTTAGTCATACTCGGGGCATGTGGTGTGTGCTCTAGAAATGATGATCGCTTCCATCGACTCCGTCTTTACTGTGGGCTGCCATACTGCTAAGCGTTCGCGGTTTATTATTTTAGTTCATCCTCGCAACATTCTTTTAAGGTGGGTGGTCTGATTACCAACCCGTTTTACTTATGAGAAAGCTGAGATTTCAGAAAGGTTCCCGATTTGATCAGACATACAGTGGCAGCGAAGAGGAATTCTGCAGGCCCTTTTGGCATTATTTCTGAAGCTCGATTGGTATGTTTTCCTGGGTGGATGGTTTGGGAGGGTGGAGTCTGCATCACTGAAATAAATTGTCGCCCCTCATCTTAGCTTCTGGCACTTGAGCCTGGTGAAGTAGCTTCTGGAGTGAGTGTGTCAGGAGTCCTGTTCTTTTCCGCGCTGTGCACGCTCTTTTGTGGGAGGGCTCTATGGGTTAGGCTCACCAGCTCCTCCTGAGAGGAGAGGAAGCAGAGGTGCAAAGACAGGAAGCGATGAAGTGATTTGAGTGACTTGCCCACGGCCACACAGGCCGCACGGCTCGTGTGTCAAAGCCCAAGCCTGTCAAAGCCACGTGCAGCTGTGCTGGGACCGGGGACAGCACGGAGCCTGTCCTGTACTGACATCACCAGAAGTCACAGGAAGTACATTAAATTAGAATCGTTCCAAATTCATCATGTTCAAGAAGGGAGCCTTGCAAATAAGGGGGCATTAATAAGTAAGAATGTTTCACTTTTATTTTCTGTAGCTGCATCTAGCTTTCGATCATTTTTATTTATCACATAGTAAAATTCTTCAAAAGTAAATTTCTCAGGGGCCTTCTTCCAGTTTTGTTCTCAGTATGCCATTTCTTTCCACAGATTCGCTTGTAAATGTATCACGAAGAGGCAGCCCAGAATGAAGAAAGCAAGCAGGAGTGTCGGCTCAGTGCCTAAGGTGTCTGGGATAAGCAAAACGCAAACAGTAGAAAAAACTAAACCTGAAAACAGTTCCTCAGCATCTGCAGGCGGCAAACTCGTAAAACCTGGACCAGCAGCAGCATTGTCAAAGGTATTCTGTGCGATGTTTGAGCACGTGATTTCAGGAGGCGCGGCTCTTAATAGGATGTTTGATTTATTCGAGAAGCATTACTTAGGGTTCGCCCTCTACTGGTGCTGGGAACACATAGCCTTTGAAGAGAGTTCACAGTCCGGTGGACTCCATCGGTGTGGATGGTCTGTCTCTATGAATGAAACCAAATAGTAGGCTTATTCATGAAACAAATCATTGAGCCGGGCACCAACCTCTTTTCCCTTAGGTGGTCAAATAAAAAAATCATTGAGCTCTCTGCCGGTGTGAGCTGGAGGAGTTTGTGTAATGGATGGAGGTGAGTCACCTACAGAATCACCAACATACACACGGAAAGATCAGACGCCCTGGGAAAGCAGGGAAACGGTCAGCAGTTTCAAGGAGGAAAGTATGGTTTCTAGCCCGGAGGTTTATGCCTCGTCTTACAGGATGACCCACAGCAACATTCCTGGGACCCGGGGCAGGGCTTTCATTCCCACCCCACCCCCACACACCACAACTGTCACTCTTTCCGACAACTGACCCAGCATTAGTTCTAGTTAGAATTGGGTGACAGTAATTTTCTTTACACTCCTGTATAAGCTGGCTTGGTTCCTGTTATCATTTAGGACAGTGATTCATTAGATCAGCGATCCTCAACAGCGTGCCACAAGGACTTTTAAAACATGAATACCAGACTGTTCAGCCAGGTACCGACCTCTTTTCCCTTAGGTGGTCAAATAAAAGAATGAAAACGACAACAGCCAACACAGCAATAGCCAACTAATTTTAATTAATACCTATTTTCTTGTTAGACCAAAAAATATGTGATTTGATGTGCCGCAGGATTTTAGTAACTAGTTTCTGTGTGTGCCGTGAGGTGGAAGAGGTTGAAAAGCGCTGCCTTCGATCATGGGTTTCAGGAGCAGACAGGTGGTTCAGAGCCGTGGTCGGGGCTTAGTGGCGGCGGCAGTGAGCGGTTTGCTCTAGACACTCTGCTCAGTGTCTGTTGGTTTGACGGTCCCAGGGACAGGGTGGCTCCAGGCACATCTGTGCCATCGCAGAGCCCACGTCGTCTTCAGCCTCTCCCTGCCCGGAGGTCACTTTCCGTTCTTTGCCTGTTTGTTGGAGGGATGTGGTGTCTGGGCTTTGACTCAGTGGAGGAAACCTGGAGAGTCTCCCCAGCCTGACGGGAGGAGCCCCGCTCGCCTGGAACACGGTCCTGGAAGCCTGTAGTCCGAGCCGGGCTCTGGATATTATTAGAAGCACCTCCAGGAACAGCTGGCGAGGGGCTTCCTTGCGGTGGAAAGAGCAGCAGGAAATGCTGGTCGTCGCCACCAGGCTGGACACCAAGCCCAGCCTTACTCCCGGGGCTAGGCCATGCCCCAGACCCTCTCCTTGCTGCCGCCCGGGTGAGCTGCCGTGGCCTCTCCTCTGCCCTGCGTCCGTTAGTCTGAACCAGCACCAGGAATGAATGCTTTCCTTCGTGGGAGATCGCTGGCGTTTCCTGGCCTAACTGGTTACTCGGTTTGTGGGGCTGCCTTCGGCGTGGAGCGCCCGTGTGACCTGGGACTTACGTGACTGGAAGAACAGGTTGAAACCCCGGCTTTGGGTTTGCCCGCTGCCTCCGCTGCCCCGTATCAGTGGCAGCGTCTCTGAGGTTCGCAGTGCAGTGTGCGCGGGGCAGGCGGGTCAGGTCTGAGGCTGGGATGCAAGTTGCAAGTAGCTCGGTCTTGAACAGTGAGTACTTTTCATTGTAAAGCAGAACCGTGTGCCTGCTGTGTGCCAGCACCTGCCAGCTGTCCCGAGCTGGGGCCCTGCTGTGGGGGCTGGTTTGTGAGTGAGTTCTGTGTGTGAGCAGTGGGGAGGGTCAGAGAGGAGAGGAAGCTATTTGGGGCGCCTCACCTAGACTGGAGCAATTGCTTTTACTTCGGAGAAGAGGAAAAAGTCTTGAGTAGAGATTGAAGTAAAGAAGAAAACTGACAATGAACAGAAAAGTTAAAAAAAAAAAAACTAAAAAGACTTGGAGACCCACAAACTTCAGTGTTATTTTATGTTTCTAAGTTTTCAGATTTCACGTGGTTCTCTAGCATATAGCTACCGCCCCACATCTTGAACTCCTGTAACTGATGGAGCATTGGTGACGAACCAAATGAATGAAGCATTTGGCTTGTAAGTGTTTAAACACGCACACCTACTCATTCTCTCATGTGGACACCCGCATTATTGTGTCTGTCCGGTGTGAGTGAGTCAGAATTAACACCTATTTTTCGAATATCGTTTGGGCTAGACCTACCTGAGTGGTGCAGGAAAGGACTCTTTAATCCAGAGCGTCTCACTGCTGATTGCAGCTTTTGCAAATAATAAAATGAAGCACTACTGCTATTTGCAGTGAGTTTTGGGGAATTTGTCCAGCAGCTGTGGCATCTGTCCTGGGGTGTGGGATCCCTCATTCCTTGTCACAGCCAGTAGAAAAGCTGGTTTTCCATGTAGAGATGGTGTCCTACATGCCTACACTTCTCAGGTTTCACACAGTGCTCGGTGCGCATGTTCATCCTGGGAGAAGTAAGATACTCACTCACTGTACTGATGGGAATACTTGTTTCTAAAAGTTGATATTTGGGAATTAATAAGCTGCAGTTACTTCCGTTAGAATCTATCTAAATAACTGATGACTCTTGATGATTATTTGTGATCACATCTTTTTAGTGTAAGATGAGTTAACAGTGTGATTTGGGTGACACAGATTAACAAAGTTATACAGGTTTCACGGTGCACAATTCTGTAACCTGTCATCTGTACACTGTATTGTATGTCCACCCTCCAATCAGTGACCAGTTTTATTAACAGAACTAGTCTTTTTTTTAATACATTTTTATTGATTTCAGAGAGGAGGGGAGAGGGAGATAGAGAAACATCGATGATGAGAGAGAATCATGGATCGGCTGCCTCCTGCATGCCCCACACTGGGGATCGAGCCCGCAACCCAAGCATGTGCCCTTGACTGGAATCGAACCTGGGACCCTTCAGTCCGAAGGCCGACACTCTATCCACTGAGCCAAACCAGCCAGGGCAACAGAACTAATCTTAAAGAATATGAACAATCCTTAATGATTCATGCACCCCCCTCCCTTATTATATAGCCTAGATTTTTCATAATATGACAACCCTAAATACCAAATCTAATTTCTGATTAATGCATTTAAAACATTAATCCTTTTTCTGCCTCTTTAGTAAGACAGATTGACCTACCGAATGGCACTACTATGAATAGTTTTCATAATTGAATGATGAGAACAGAATCTATTCCATCTGGAGTCACTGACATGTAGAATTGGAGGAGACGTTAGAAATTGTTTGACTGATGAACCATTTTAATTTGTAGAAATGAATGAATTATGATGATCTAAGGGGAAGCATGGTTCCAGATAGAAAACCACATCCATCAGTTGACTGACTTGTGCCTTCACCTTAGTTGCCCCGAACTTTTTGTTTTCTTTATTGAGGAAACAAGAACAATGCTGTGTTCTCTCTCGTTTCCGGGAGAAGGAAAAACAGATTTCAGAGTGCTCGTGGGGTTTTTTTCTGAAAAGCTCATACTTTTTCATTCATCTTTATAAAATATAAATGAATGTTACAAATGGTCTTTCTCAAGTAGTATGATCATTTAGACTGACTAACCCTCACTCTAACCATAAAGTATCTAGTTTTTATTTATATATTATCCAGGCCTCTAAAAAAAATCTTTCAGTGTTGGCTTAAATTAGACTACTAAAAATTTGATAAGGTAAGAAAACATTTCAGAATACTTTTTTTAGGTATTGAATTCATGGTTGAATCATTTTAGAGCATGCAGATTATTTCTGATTCTCATTGATATTTCTCTCTAGAAATTGCAGGATGGTACTTCCTGTGGCATTATAGAACTTTCCTGAGATGCCCATGTGGTATCACTCAGTGATCTTTGTTCATAAGTCATGTCCTAGATGAAAGGGGAACAGGAGGATGTCTTCACTTTGCCTCATCCCTCATGAAGCGGGCACCTGTGGGCACACAGTGGGCTTTCATACATACACGATTTTACATACGCGATTACATATACGATGTCTTTATTTTAGAGAGAAGTGTGATTGTTTAGAAACCAGTTGAGAAATTCTGTGTTGCACAGTATGATAAACCGCTTGCTAACTGTTAGAAAGCCTTTATAGAGCTCTTGAACGCATTGTAAAGCAAGAACTTTATTTAGTCTGAAAATATTATTTAATCTTGCTTCATCTTGTCAACTTACTGTGATTTTATGTTGCTTGCAGACCAAGAGCAGTGATGACCTTTTAGCTGGAATGGCTGGAGGGGTGACCGTGACTAATGGTGTCAAAGGGAAGAAAAGCACCTGCCCTTCCACCGCGTCTTCAGCCTCGGCCCCCGCCATGACCACCGTGGAGAACAAATCCAAGATGAGCACAGGTAGGCGCGGCGCTCGGCTCAGAGCTCAGTCGCCTTGTGTGACGAGGCGGGGTAGGCATTCGGGGTTCCGGCTAATGGAGAATTTCAGGCATGTGCACAGGTGGACTGATGGGCCTTGCAGTGCCTGTGTCCGTCCACTCAGATTCCTCTCCTGCTCCCTGGTCAGCAGCCCCAGGGGGAAGCTTCTCTTCCCCTGTCTGTCCCTGTCCTCTTGCTTCTTTCCGCCGTGCCTTTGGGACATGCTCAGTGCTGGCTCCTCCTCTCTGGCTCTCCTCGTGCGCAGACCTTTTCTCTCTCAGCCTGCTCTCTGGTTTAGTGAAGAAGGGGATGGTCTGACTTACAGAAGTGGGGCAGGGAATTAGTATTTGGGGACAGTGTTACATCAGTCCTTTTCCTCTTCAGCCTCCCTTTGCGGTGGTTCCTCCGAATTCTGTTACTTGTGCCTTTGAATCTGTTGCTGATTTATGATCCCGTCTGTGTTTTTGCAGCGATCCCGACCTTACTCCCTGAGTGTAGGGCTTCCTTCATCTCCCTGCTCTGCCTCTCATGTTCCCCCTTCCCCACTCTTCCTTCCTTCTCACATGCTCCACTCGGCATCGTCTAGGTTAGTTTCCCTAGCAGGGCTCTCTCCTGTGTCTCTTCCCTGCTCACGAGCATTGGTTGACCTCTGCGACTCACTGAACTCTCCTGGACAGTCAGGTCTCTGTAGAAACCTCCCCTGCTGCTCTTGTCACCTGTGTGGCCTCATCTACCTTTTTATGGGCCGTGCTCGCTGCTGCCTGCCCTGAGGCTGCCAGTTCCCTTCCCTCCATGCTCCTGAGACCTGGCAAAGGTACTGACCATCTTCCTGCAGCACGTCACTCTTTTGTTCCTTATACCACTGTGGCCTGGTGCCTGCCACATAGAGAACTAGTGGGTGCTTTAAAAATACTCATTGATTAGGTCTAGACCAGCCATGGGCAAACTACGGCCCGCGGGCCGGATCTGCCCGTTTGAAATGAATAAAACTAAAAAAAAAAAAAGACCGTACCCTTTTATGTAATGATGTTTACTTTGAATTTATATTAGTTCACACAAACACTCCATCCATGCTTTTGTTCCGGCCCTCCGGTCCAGTTTAAGAACCCATTGTGGCCCTCGAGTCAAAAAGTTTGCCCACCCCTGGTCTAGAGAGTATTTTTCACAGTAAAAAAAAAAAAAGCTAATTTATTTCTTAAGTGTTTGTGGGAGGAGGCAGCTGATCGATTATTCTCTCTCATCGTTGGTGTTTCTGTCTCTCCTTCCCTCTCCCTTCCTCTCTCTGAAATCAACGTGTAGATGCCTAGATTTCATCTCATTAGACCCGGGCATAAGTAAACTGTGTGCCTTTTTATCACTAATATTTTTGCCTTAAATTCTTTGTTTTAAACATGCAGGCACAACTTCTTCAACCAAGCGTAGCACATCCACAGGTAGTAAAGAATCCGGCTCCACCAGAGAGAGGTTGCGTGAGCGTCCCCGGGTCAACCCGAGCAAAAAGCTGCCTTCCGCAGGCCAGGGAGCCGGCGACGCGGCCCTGCCCAAGCGCTCCCGCAGTCGCACGGCTGCGGAATGTGACGTCCGCATGAGCAAGTCGAAGTCGGACAATCAGATCAGTGACAAAGCTGCCCTGGAGGCCAAAGTGAAAGACCTCCTCTCGCTGGCGACCACCAAAGACGCGGAGATCTTCCATTTGAGGAGTGAGCTCCGCGACATGCGCGCTCAGCTGGGCATGAACGAGGACCCGGCCGAGGGGGAGGAGAAATCCGAGGAGAAGGAGGCCATGATGGCTCACCAGCCCACCGACGTGGAGTCCACGTTGCTGCAGCTGCAGGAGCAGAACACTGCCATCCGCGAGGAGCTCAACCAGCTGAAGAACGAGAACAGGATGCTGAAGGACAGGCTGAACGCCCTGGGCTTCTCCCTCGAGCAGAGGCTGGACAACTCGGAAAAGCTGTTCGGCTATCAGTCCCTGAGCCCAGAAATCACCCCCGGGAACCAGAGCGACGGGGGAGGGACGCTGACCTCCTCGGTGGAAGGCTCTGCCCCGGGCTCAGTGGAGGACCTTCTGAGTCAGGACGAAAACACCCTCATGGACCATCAGCACAGCAACTCCATGGACAACCTGGACAGCGAGTCCAGCGAGGTGTACCAGCCCCTCACCTCGAGCGACGACGCCCTGGACGCGCCCTCGTCCTCGGAGTCGGAGGGCGTGCCGAGCACCGAGCGCTCCCGGAAGGGGAGCAGCGGCAATGCCAGCGAGGTGTCCGTCGCCTGCCTGACCGAGCGGATCCACCAGATGGAGGAGAACCAGCACAGCACGAGCGAGGAGCTGCAGGCCACGCTGCAGGAGCTGGCGGACCTGCAGCAGATCACCCAGGAGCTCAACAGCGAGAACGAGAGGCTGGGCGAGGAGAAGGTCATTCTGATGGAGTCTCTCTGCCAGCAGAGTGACAAGCTGGAGCACTTCAGCCGGCAGATCGAGTACTTCCGCTCCCTCCTCGACGAGCACCACATCTCCTACGTCATCGATGAAGACGTCAAGAGCGGCCGCTACATGGAGTTGGAGCAGCGGTACATGGATCTGGCGGAGAACGCCCGTTTTGAGCGGGAGCAGCTCCTGGGGGTCCAGCAGCACTTAAGTAATACTTTGAAGATGGCGGAACAAGACAACAAGGAGGCTCAGGAAATGATAGGGGCGCTCAAGGAGCGCAACCACCACATGGAGCGGATCGTGGAGTCTGAGCAGAAGGGGAAGGCGGCCTTGGCAGCCACGCTGGAGGAGTACAAGGCCACCGTGGCCAGTGACCAGATCGAGATGAACCGCCTGAAGGCCCAGCTGGAGAACGAGAAGCAGAAAGTGGCGGAGCTGTACTCCATCCACAACTCGGGGGACAAGTCTGACATCCAGGACCTCCTAGAGAGCGTCCGGCTGGACAAGGAGAAAGCAGAGGCTTTGGCGAGCAGCCTGCAGGAGGACCTGGCTCACACCCGGAACGATGCCAACCGGTTGCAGGATGCCATTGCCAAGGTACTGCCTCAGTAGCTCAGTGTTCCAGAGCAGCCTCCTGCAGCTGCGCATGCCCGTGCCCATGCCCACTGAGAGCCAGCATCGCCTGCATGGGGGCATTAGCTGCTTTTGTCTGTTCCTCCTCACCCGAGGATACTTTTTTCCCATAGAGAGTGTAGAAGGGAGGGAGGGAGGTGGTGGGGCAAGAGGGGGTAAAGAACATCAATGTGAGAGAGATACATCGAGTGGTTGCCTCCTGCACCTGCCCCAAATGGGGCCGGGATTGAACCTGCAACCCAGGTACATGCCCTTGACCGGCACTCGAACCCGTGACCCTTTGGTGCATGGGTCGACGCGCTAACCACCGAGCCGCTAGCCAGGGCTCATCAGCTTTATTTTCAGCTGCTCTGCTTAAAGTTTGAGGATGGTTTTCTTTTATTGGGGTAGAATGAAAAGTATTTTTTAAAAAATATATATATTTTTATTGATTTCAGAGAGGAAGGGAGAGTGAGAGAGAGAAACATTCACGGTGAGAGAATCATGGATTGGCTGCCTCCTCCAAGTCCCCGACTGGGGATCGAGTCCACACCCCAGGCATCTGCCCTTGACTGGAATTGAACCTGGGACCTTTCAGTTCGCAGGTCGACTCTCTATCCACTGAGCCAAACCGGCCAGGCGAAGAGTATTCTTATAATAACGTCACTTTCACTCACTTGCATTTCGTTACCGTTTTCCTGCCGGGGCTGGAGTTCAGCTGACACCAGAATTTGTCCGTGGTTCTGGTACACCCAGGGCAGCATGCCAGGCAATTTCCCATCGTCATCTGTGACATATTCTGGCGTAAGAAAGATGGAGAGCCGGGATTCCAGGTGGTGTCTGCCACTGCTCATCCTGTTGTGGTTTTAGGTTTTCAAGTAGAGTCTGTTGTGAGTTAAACAGTGTCCTGGAGCGTGGAGGCTCCTTTCCCAGAGGCCTGAGGTTTGTTGCGGGGGCACCTTTGAGGTCATTAGTGCAGGTCCCTTGTTTTACATGCGGCTCAGGTATGAGGACTCAGAGCTCTCTGCCCGCCTGATGGCTGGTCTACAGTCTGTCTGAATGAGTTTATCTAATTTACCTCACTCTCTGTTTCCTATTTTAGTGCAATGATTTTTAAATAAGAAACATTAGTATGTCTTTGGCCAAAATTTGCATAATTTAGACCCTAATTTTTTTTAGTGATACAATTTAGGTGTGACAGTATTTGGGGATTTTTTCTGTTTCTCATTATTAATTTGACACTGAAACTACCACAAATGGGACAGTTTCTGTGGGAGAACATGTTAACCATTAATCAAATGCATGCCTTCAGCCCAAACTTGGGAGGAGGGAAAATTTCCAGAATTTCCTCCTACATAAATGAGTTAAATTCAGTGATTTGCCAACATACTTTCAGTCAGTGATGTAGTGACAATATTCTAAGTGTATTACATGAAGTTCTGTTGACGAAGGCTTCTTCATACTTTTAACCAGTTATTTATTATGCAGATCATTTTAGTTCACGCAGAGCAACTCGCACTTAGCTTCCCTTTGAGATTGTGTATACCTCCGTTCCAGAATGTATCGTAAAACAACTCTTCACTTTTCTCATCTGCACCATCAATTTCGTACAGGTAGAAGATGAATACAGAGCCTTCCAAGAAGAAGCTAAAAAGCAAATAGAAGATTTGAACATGACATTGGAAAAATTAAGATCAGAGCTAGAAGAAAAAGAGACAGAAAGGAGCGACATGAAAGAAACCATTTTTGAACTTGAAGACGAAGTCGAGCAGCATCGAGCCGTGAAACTTCATGACAACCTCATTATTTCTGATTTAGAGAGTAAGTGATGGGACATCGCGTTCCTTTTCGTCCTGCCCACTTTAACACGTGGGAGTAGTTTATAGTCAGTAACAAAATAGCAAGCAGTCCTTCTGACAGCAGTACTGCGAAGGCAGGGGCAGTGGCACAGTGGCGAGCAGCAAGACGCACGTGGTAAAGTCTGGCCCACACATTAGCTGGTAGTTTGCAGGCTGCCGTGTTTTGTCCTGAAGAACTGTTAAGTGGAAGCATTACATTAAAACTGCGCTTAATTATGGAAAAATTATTTAAGCAACAAGCTAATGGGGTTATTATTTTCTAGATCTTAGGAAAAGCCATTTAGTATCTATTTCTAGTGATCGCAAGTATACCGTGACGATAAAGTATCGATCCTTCATAATCTTGTGCCTAAATCGCAGGTTTATTTGTCTGATGTTCCTCCCTACCATGGAGATTTTATATTCTGGTGGAATTGAGACTCAGATTTTAAGTTGCTTTTTAAAAATAAAACTTTTTTAAGAACTATTTTGCAGTTATGTCAGATTTATAAAAAAGTTGCAAAAATAGTACAAAGATTTCTGTGAGAAAGTTTGATGAAACAGAATTTTCATGATCTTAAAATCTTCCCACAGACTGTTGATTACGTTGCAAGTGAGGAAAAAGAAGCAACAGGAATGAGGCTGTGGGAAAATTGGGTTACGTTTTAACAGGGTGGTCATGTCAGTGACCGGAGCACATAGAGATCGGACACATCAGCTAAGCTGTATTCTGGCTGAGGCATAACTTCAGTTAATCATAGAGAAACATTAGACAAAAAAGTAAGGCGTGTGTTACTAAGAACAGGAGTGGGTGGTGCTGAATTCCTAAATACGCCAGTGTCATAGAAGACAGAGCGATGGAAAAGTTCTAGAGTGAAGGAGGCTAAGGAGACTGTGCCTAGACTGGGTCCGGTGCTGTAGGGGGAAATGATATAATGGATATTATGACAAAATTGGAATGTGGATGGTAGATTAGATACACATATCAGTAGACATTTATGAACTTGATTATTGTGTCTTGTAAACGAATGTACCTATTCTTGGGAACCACACACTAAATATTTAGGATTAAGGGACCACGATGTGTATCCTTAAAGGATTTGGGGAAAAATTAGGGTTAGAGCCCTGGCTGGTGTGGTTCAGTGGTTGGGCATCATCACGTGCACCAAAAGGTTGCTAGGTTTGATTCCTGGGTTTCCCATGTAAGACTTTTGATTTGAATGTGGAAAGAGTGACACCTTGTGGTAATCACTGGAAAAGGTTAAATGATAGGGATTCCTGTGCCGAAACTTTATAAATCATTGCCAAAATAAAATTACATTAACATTATATGGATTTTAATTTAAGAAAATTCTGAATAAATTATTTAGCTATATAGTTTCTCTTCCCATTTTTTTGAAATGAAAAGTTCAAATATGCAGAAATATTGCAAGAATGGTATAGTTAGCACCAACTATTGAGATTTGACAATTTAATTTTAATTTAATACTTTGCAATATTTTGTGTGTATGTGCGTTTAACTGAACCAGTTGACAGTAAGTTGTAGACCTTATGACATTTAACATGCAACTGCTATTAAACAGTCTCAAATGGTCCTTCATCACTTCTCCACTTCTAGAAATGTACCTTCAGGTAAACAGTTGTGTGAAGGCACTCATGGTGTGTATAGCAAAACTTAGAACCATTCTAACTTCGTTCATAGGAAGTTGCTAAAATGAATCATGACATATCCAGTCCATGGAATACTAGCACAGCCATCAAAATGGTGCTACAGATCTGTATGTATTGATAAAGGTGTCCCTAGCCTGCTAAGTAGAAAGGCTTTTAAAGCAGTATAATGGTATAATCCCATTTTTTTAAAAAAAGTATAAACTCATAGGAAGTCTGAAAGGATATATACCAAATCTAATTATGGGTAATCTATTTTTGTTACCCTTTTCTGCTTTTAAGATTTTATTGTGAGCACGTATTACTTTTAGAATCAAGGGGGGAAAAGTTATATCAACTTTTTTTCTAGAAAAATATAAATGAGTAAAATAAATATTGAAAAATAAAAGTAGTCAATAGTTCATTTGAAGCTCATCTGTGTCCTCTGTGCACATGAGGAATTCTGGATTTGGGGATAAAGCTGTGACCTACTGGCTAGATGCGCTGCCTGCCTCTCTCCTCTGCCCCCGAGGCGCAGTATTTTAACCGGTCACTCGTGTTCTTTCCCTTCTAAAATCGCACCTGCTATCCATTGGCGCAACTTGCCCAGAAAGGAGAGTGACTGAGCGCTGGGTGTTAGTACCCTGAGGTTTCTTGGATTTGGGGGGCGGAAGTTTGCTTGTGAACTTTCATCATTTTACACCTCTGGGTCCGTGGTTAATCCTGAGCCAATGGTCGCTGTCTAGTAGCACCTGCAGGAATGACAGGCATGTCACTGGCGCCAGCGTGGAGGCCTGGTTATGGTTCTTGGTTTGTCTTGGTGATGAAAGGATGATGAGCCCCACTATTAAGTGGGCAGGACAGTGCCCACAATTGTTCAGAGCAAAATTGGTCTAATAACAATGAGAATAGCAATTTACCTGATTTCTAAAAAGAAATAGGATTGTAAAATTGAGTTATAGGTCATTTAAAAATGAGATCATAGTAGCACTTCTGTTCTTTGGTAATAGAGTTTAATGTTGCTTTTGAGGTGAAGCCAGTAGATGGCAGTGTCCCTCTCACTAGGAAAACAGCGAAGGAAACTGCATTTAGAACAGCGGTTCTCAACCTTCCTAACGCCGCGACCCTTTTATACAGTTCTTCATGTTGTGGTGACCCCCAACCATAAAATTATTTTCGTTGCTACTTCATAACTGTAATTTTGCTACTGTTTTGAATCGTGATGTAAATATCTGATATGCAGGTTGTATTTTCGAACGACCCCTGTGAAAGGGTCTTTAGACCCCCAAAGGGGCTGCGACCCACAGGTTGAGAACCGCTGATTTAGAGGCTCCAGTATTGAAGACATATGCTGTCCTTTCAAGTGATCATGAATGGGGCTCAACTAGTTTTCAAGACAAAAAATTAGGCACAGACTCCTTTGATTCTAAGGAGGAAAAGCCTGTTGTCACTTTTGTTGTTGGTAATATGTTCTCATTGATTTTTTAGAGGGAGGAAAGGAGAGGGAGAGAGAGAGAAACATTTATGAGAGAAACATCTATCGGCTGCTTCCTTCCTGCCCCCGTGACCTCTTGGTACATGCGATGATGCTCAATCCATTGAGCCACACTGGTCGGGCCTGTTGTCATTTTTAATTCTTTGTTGCAAAGTGAAAATACAGTTATGATCTGTAACTTTAACTCAAATTCCCTAGAGACACTTAGTGTGCTTTATTCTTCCTAAACGTGTCCACTGGCTGCCAGCTTCGCTTCTATTTAAAAGGAATCAGACAATGCAATGATAGGCATGTAGAGTGGGTGTAGAAGGATAATCTTTTTAGACGCGATTATGTGCATTTTGTGGCCATTAATGTGGAGAAAGAATAAGGACAAAGAGAAAAGGATAAGGACAAAAGAAATGAGTGGAACTGATTAAGCAGCGGTCACCAGCAGGGCACCCTCCTCAGGCCTTTCCCCTTCCGCATGGCTTTTGGAGCAGAACTCTCAATAGAATGTGACTCCCCAGACATTTCTGGTTCTGGAGGATTCTGGCCTTGGCTGCGCCTTCATCTCACATCCCACTCTGTCTAGTATGGCCCTTGCCTATTAGTGCTCATTACATGTTTACAGTGAGTGAAATTGTTTGAGGAAAATTCATATTATGCAAGAAGTAAGTATTCATTTACTTTATAAATATATTTTTCATTTTGTAAAAAGACTCCTAGAATTAATGGTAGCAGCTCCCCATGGCATTATATAATTAAGTTTGTAAAAATTGTATTAATTCACCACTTTCCTGCCATTTATTCCAGTGTATGAAGTAAGTTATGCTTGCACAAATACTTTACATTAATAACCCTTGTGATTAAAAGTTCACATTGTCATAGCAGTCAGTGTTGTTTTGATTGTTTGTGAGCCAATAATATGCATGTTTCTAACAATTGATTTTACTAAACTTATTGTTTCAGAATTAAGGCATTGAGGAAGGAAGTACTCCAGAAATTGTGATTTAAACTTGACATTTTCTTTAGAAAGTAATGCTGGTTCATCCTTGGAGTGAACATTTCTTTTTTCTTTCAAGCTGTGTATTAAAATAAAAGGGCTGTGGGCAGCAGGACTGTTTCTGAATGCCATATTTAATGACCTCCTCCCTTTCTATTATTCCTTTTGAATCCAACTCGAAGAATAAATATTTAAACTTTTGTGATCATTTCAGATACGGTTAAAAAACTCCAGGACCAAAAACACGACATGGAAAGAGAAATCAAGACACTGCACAGGAGGCTTCGGGTAGGAAAAGTCCTCATGGATTATCTTATTAGGAAACAGAGTCTTCTGAACGTTAAGCCTGGGGTAGTTATTGACCATGTTACCGTTCACGATAAACTTCAAATACAGTTATAATGTTGACCCCACTAGGCTTGGAGCAGAAAGCAAATGCCATTATTTAAAATTGAGACTGGTACTAGATTCTGGGGAGAAGAATGTACTAGTAACTCATTAGTGGTGATTTTAGAAAGATGGGTTTAAGCCCGGCTGGCGTGGCTCAGTGGTGGAGCGTCCACCTATGAACCAGGAGGTCACGGTTCGATTCCCGGTCAGGGCACAGGCCCGGTTTGGGGGCTCCATTCCCAGTGTGGGTTGTGCAGGAGGCAGCCGATTCATGATTCTGTCATCATCATTGATGTTTCTATCTCTCTCCCTCTCCCTTCCTCTCTCAGTCAATAAAAATATTTCTATAAAAAGATGGGTTTAAGAAGCAAGTGTTATCTTTTGGAAAGAAAGGTGATTAGCTGTTGATTGGAAAGTACCCTACACCAAGCTGATCCAGTCTGCCGTGGGTCTGGTCAGCTTGCCAGCGGCAGTGCCCTCTGCTGCCGAGGGCGGAGGAGCTGACGTCATAGTCTGGCTGCTGCCGCAGTTGCTGCGCCCCCTTCCCGGGGCAGGACATTGCTGTGGGGTGGCAGGCGCTGGGCTGGGGTGTGGGCAGCTGAAGCTGTGGTGGAGGCGACGCCCCGGGGAGGCTCCCCCAGCCACACCCGCATCCTCCGTGGCTGTGGGAAGCGGTGGACTGTACAGTTCCTTAGCTCCTCTCTTTGTCTCTAAGGCTGTGTCTGCGTAGATTAGGTTCAGTGTTTTTCTTCTGGCTTCCTCTTCCTTTTCCTTTACTTTTGATTTTTTTTCCCTGTTAGTGTTTGATGTCAGGGTATTTATAGTGTCTCACTGTATGACTTTTCAGCATGGTTCACACACCATTTATCTACCTTCTTGAGCTGTTCAGAGGTAAAGCGCTACACATTTTGGATGATATGTTTATTTTCATAAGACTTGCTTTGAAACTTGAATGAGTAAGGAAGGCTTGACTTTACCATCATGAATATTTATTGAGCACCTTTTGAATGTTTGATGCCTCAGTGGACAGATAGCTAGAAAATGTTTTCCTCGTTAAGAAGTTCAGTCATAATAATCGCATTACCTGCTCGCTATAGGTAATAGCAATTCTCTGGGATTTAAAAGAAGTTTATCATCGTTTAGGACAGTGCATTACACCAGCCTAATCATAAACACATTTTATTGTTTTGAATAAGTTTTTGTTGCTCTCTTTTGGAAATAAAAATTCAGTTTTTTAATATAGGAAGAATCTGCGGAGTGGCGGCAGTTCCAGGCCGATCTCCAGACGGCGGTGGTCATTGCCAACGACATTAAGTCTGAAGCCCAAGAGGAGATTGGTGACCTGAAGCGCCGGTTACATGAGGCTCAGGAAAAAAACGAGAAGCTCACAAAAGAACTGGAAGAAATCAAGTCCCGCAAGTATGTTTTGAGAATCCCACTGTGTCCATATGTTTCAGCACATCCCAGCTCTGTCGTGTGGCGTTGTGGAGAGAACTTGGGGTTTGACACCGGGATGACTGAGCGTGGAGCTAGGAGAAGTTGCTCAGCTTTCCCGGCCTCATTTTAGGACACCTGTGGCCTAGTGCAGTCTACAGGGATCTTTCAGAATTGCCGGTGTCCATAGTCACATCTCTGGAGGAGGTCAGAGGGTTTTGTTTTGTGTTTTTTTTAAATTATATTTTATTGATTTCAGAGAGGAAAGGAGAGGGAGAAAGAGATGGAAAATCAGTGATGAGAGAGAATCATGGATCAGCTGCCTCCTGCACATCCCACACTGGGGATCAAGCCCGCAAACTGGGCATGTGCCCTGAGGGGGAATCGAACCAGTGACCTATTGGTTCATGGGTTGACGCTCAACCACTGAGCCACGCTAGCAGACAGCAACTAACTTTTAAGTAATTACCACTTGTTGCATTTTGGTGTACCATCAAGGAAGAATAGCCACAGCTATCTGAAAAAAACACTGATTTTAATAGCATTAAAATTTCCTTTCCTTTTCCAATTACATGTCTGTGCAAAGCTTCCTTATTTTTCACATCGCAATAGAGTGAACGTATAAGAAATGAGAACCTAGTAGTATTTTATTGAGCCAGACCTTAAAGAGATATGCAAAAATATTAAAACACTGTTCTTATTGATATGTTTTTAGTTTTTGAAAATATAGTCAAAAGAAGAGCCAAATGAGAAATTTGCCTAAGGGCTGGCTTAATTTTTGCTCCCCTAGAAACTTGCTTGCTAGTTAGTTACGTGACATGTACAAACTCTGCAACTGAAATTTCATCCCCGGTGAAAACTTCTGTGTTAGCTCAGAGATGAGAGCCGGCCAGAAGCGAAGTGCAATTGATTTTTAGATGACTCACGGCCGTCCCCGAGCATCCAGGGGACTCAGGTTACTAATATGGCCTCAGTCTCCCCCCTCCCCCCCCCCCCCCCCCCCCTTTGTAGAAATTCTGTTTGGAGACTGCAGCAGTTCTTAAATTTTTATTTTAAAAGTGTGTGCTTTGATCTCATTTCTTTGTATTTCCGTGTCTACGCATAGCGTGTTGGGCAGAGCCAGTCTAGGTGACCTGTACGTGCTGGGAGTTCCCCGCAGCCCAGAACCGTGAGGCCCCAGCTCTGAGTCAGAGTTTCGGCCCGTCCGCCTCCCGTTTTATTGCTAATTGATTACTAATGTCCTCACCTTACACTCACTCAGAGGAAAATGGAAGCTGATGGTTACTTAACGTACTTAGGATAACCTGATATAAAGACTTTCATATCATTTCCTGGAACTTACCAAGCAAATGAGAATATTAAACCACGTAATTTACTCTGCCCAACTGATAGTATTTTTTTTTATTTTAAACTGATACTTTTTAATGCTCTTCAGTTGGGGGGGGAGGGGAGTTTGTATTACCTAGTATATATGTAAAAAAAAAAAATGCCCTGATTTCAATATTGTTTTCAGGCAAGAGGAGGAGCGAGGCCGGGTGTATAACTACATGAATGCTGTGGAGAGAGACTTGGCGGCCTTGAGGCAAGGGATGGGGCTGAGTAGAAGATCCTCGACTTCCTCCGAGCCGACCCCCACGGTGAAAACCCTCATCAAGTCCTTCGACAGCGCGTCTCAAGGTAAGTTCTCCCCGTTGTGCCGGGCAGGCAGGCATGCCGCTAGCACGTGCTCTCCGGGCTAGTCGGTGTTCTTTATTGCCGTACGCTCCGAGTCTCGGCAGATTTCATAGAAAATCACTGAGTCTCACTAAAGGGTGTTTTTTAACAGGAGGTTTGGGGAAGCTTCAGCTTCAGACATCTTGGTCTGAGACTCGTGCCTGGCCCCCTGCAGAGCTGTGTCTTCACACAGGCCTGCGGCTGAGCGCCTTCTCTGTGCCTCAGAGCTGCCTCAGGACTTCAGCCCTTGCCCTTCCTCTTCGCTGTTTCAGACCCGTGTCCTCACACGCCGACTGGGCACTGGCATGGAGGTGGTTCCTAGACTTCTCACGTCCAACACCAAATCTTGGCCCTCAGCTTCTGTGTGCAGCGGAGGTGGCATCAGCCTGGACAGCCTCCCGGGGAGTGGAGAGCAGGCGTTCACTTAGTGAACCCGTCAGGGGAGACCAGTCACAAAAGCTTCCCCTTACCGTGAGGCATTTCTCATGCACTTGTTTCTTTGTTTGTTTGTTTTTCTAGTACCAAACCCTAACGCAGCCGCAATTCCTCGAACCCCTCTGAGCCCAAGTCCTATGAAAACACCACCTGCGGCCGCTGTCTCCCCCATGCAGGTCAGTGCCTGTGCTCAGAGGCCCGGGTCTCAGCACCTCACAGCTAGTCCTTCCTCTTCAGAATCATTCGCACTCATGTCAAGAGCGGGGAGGGGAGCAGCTGACTACTGCGTGCAGGGTGTAGTGGGATTTCCCCCCAAAAGGCTGGTGAATAGATGTAATTGAAATAAATTATGGAAATGTCAGTTGGATGAATCTGAAAATCTCTGATAGTGATAGGGACAAACATTGGACACTTACTGTATGTGCAGCACTGTTCCTCATTTAATCCTCACAGCAACTCTGTGGGGTATGAGGGACTGTTCTTACCCCTGGTTTTCACCTGTGGAAACAGGCCCAGAAGGCAACTTGCTGAGGGTCAGTCGATGAAGAAGTGGCAGCGCTGGGATTTGACCTGGGCAGTGTGGCTTCAGCGACCCTGCTGTAACGCTCTACTGAGTTACTTCTCTAGGCTGAGCATGGAGCTGGCATCCTCAGCCTCTACTGCACAGCAGATCATTTCAGAACTTGGTGCTTAAAGCAGCAGCCTGGCTGTGTTCACATTTCTCTGGGTGGCCACGCCGTTCTTTGCTTGCTTTGCCTGGGCTCACGCCAGCAGCTGCACCAGCTAGAGGGTGGGCGGGGCCGGCTCAGCAGGGATGGCTCCTCTCTCCATTGGTCTCTGCTCTGTCTCTTTCTCTCTCTCTGGCATATAATGTGACCAACAACCACTTTAAAACAGAAGGATCCCAATGCCCAGTTTTCCTCAAAGATACCGTCTTGTAAATCTATCATATGATGCCACAACCAAGACACTGACGTTGGTATATGTAGACGTAATGTTTCCATCACACAGGGACCCCTCCTACGACCCTTCACAGTTACACCTTCCCTCCCCTCCCTGACCCCACATCACTGACCCCCGGAGCCACTGGTATTCTGTGTGTAATCTCACTAAGAGAGTTAGTTTCAGCCTTATATAGTTTGGAAGGGATTATGCAAATTCATCACTATTTACTCTCTGCAGTTTTCTGTGTGAGTCCCAGCTCTAGACTCAACCTAACGTTAACCATGTTTATCTTATGATTTCAGAGACATTCCATAAGTGGACCAATTTCTACATCCAAACCCCTGACAGCCCTGTCAGATAAGAGACCAAACTATGGGGAAATCCCCGTTCAAGGTACATCTCACATGTTGCAGTATTTCACTTTTGTTGTTATCTTTGTAATTCTGACCCTTTTTGGCTAACTAAAGTGTTGTTTTCTTTGTTCTTGACATGACTGAAGCCAGTCTGGTATGCATCTTTATCAGAAGTTTACTGATAATATGTCTTAATTACAAATGGGGAGATTAGTTATTAACAAGGGCATCTTGGAAGACAGCTCTGTCATAGCGTCATGAGAAGTGACAGAGAGTTGCTGTTGCTGGGCACTATGATTTCATAGTTTTTCGTGATTGGATTGTTATCCCATTTTACAGATACTAAAAATGAGGCTTCACAAAGCGTCTTCATGCAGGTTAGCGTAGTTACTGAGCAGTACGTCTTCATGCAGGTTAGCGTAGTTACTGAGCAGTAGACCCGGGCAGTCTACTCCACTGTGCTCGCTGCTGCTTGTAAGAAGGGAGACTGACGATGAGGTCCAGCTGCTCTTCTCTGCGCTGTGAAGGGCGTGCCGTGTTCACACAGCTCCTCACGCAGAGCCAGCCAGGACCAGGTCTCCTCCCTCTTGAGGTCAGGGCTCCTCCTCTTACCCATACTGCATTTTAAAAATATATTTTTATGGATTTCAGAGAGGGAGAGAGAGAGAGAGAGAGAGAGAAACATCAATGATGAGAGAGTCAATGATTGGCTGCCTCCTGCACACCCCGCACTGGGGATCGAGCCCGCAACCCGGGCATGTGCCTTTGACCAGAATTGAACCTGGGACCCTTTAGTCTGCAGGCCAGGCTCTACCCACTGAGCAAAATTGGCCAGGGCACTTGTAATGATTTTTTAAATGTCCAGCTTCTGCTCTAAGCTCCAAGTTCCATGAGAGCAAGTTTTCTGCCTCCTGTTTTCTGTCTCTGACCGTTGTGCCAACCCCAGTGCCTGCCAAGTAGTGGACACCCAAGTGATTTCTGTTTAATGATGGACTGAATAGCTCCATGTGGCAGCAGGCTCTTACTGTAAAGTATAATCGCTCCTGCCTGCCACACGCACCTGTAATACACGAATCTGACTCCCTGAGGAGGGATAAACCGACAGTTGACATGAGATGGAGCCGGCCCGCCTTCTGCAGTAGAGGGACATGGTTCTGACTGTAGCAAGTGCCTCTGAGCACTCACACGCTTCTCCGCGAAAACGCTCCCGGGCGTGGCAGCAGACTGCTGTGCCCGTGGGAGGTCACCGCCCGTGACTGTGAAAGGAAGGACCCGTTGAGGCTCCAGGGCCAGGAAACGAGTCCTGTGTAGCGCATTTCCAGAAGTGTCTGTCGAGTTGAGGCAGACGTGGGTCCTTAGACATGCAGTGAGAAGAGACAGCCAGGCATTGGGAAATGGATCGGCCGCACGCTCCGTGAGCTTCGTTTCCGGGTGTGCCTGCAGTGTGCGTGGAAGGAGGAAGACACACAGCACCTTGGGAACACTGTCCCTGTGGGCACGGCAAGGACCTCGCTCAGCTGACACACTAGCTTTGCTTCGTGGTCTCTAGCCTTTGTTTTCGCTTTCTTCATTTGCTGAGCTTGGGGAGATTACGATTTTAGGGAAAGCAGTTTTGTAACTGTGACATGGAAAATTTCATTAAAGAAAAAAAGATTGCTTTGTGTTTCCCACTGCTTCCGTGTGCTGCTGACCCCGTCTTGTCGGTCAGACTTGGTGCATAACAGCGCTCTTCCTGTGAGGAGGATGCCAGCTGCCCTCAGGGCTCAGACTCCCAGGGTGCTGCCTGTAGGCCTTTTGCACAGGCGATGTGTGTCCATGATAAGGAAGGTGTGACTACTCGAGGCCGTGTAAGTCCTGTCTTCACTAAGAAAGTCAGTTCCCCGGCGGCGTGGCTCAGTGGGTGAGCATCAACCTAGGAACCAGGAGGTCACAGCTCTATTCCTGGTCAGGGCACATGCCTGGGTTGTGGGCTCCATCCCCGGTGTGGGGTGTGCAGGAAGCAGCCGATCCATGATACTCTCACCAGTGGTGTTTCTCTCTCTCCCTCTCCCTTCCTCTCTGAAATCAATAAAAATACATATTTTTAAAAACGAAGTTCATCCTTTCCCTCCAGGTAGTTTGTAATTTCAGCCAGATGTGCCTCCTGCTTAGAAAATAAATATTAAGAGAAAAGATGTGCTGGCCTTGAAAGATAACGTCATATGCATTACTTTTGACATCATGATATTAGGAGAGGGAGTGTTAATGTTAAGTTGTCAATTCTTACAAAGAGGTTTTGAGTGACCTTTTCTTGTGGTAAAATTACCGTTTCCCTTTTTAAAGGAATGTTTGCTGTAGGGCTTTGCTGGTCACTGAGACTATAGTCTTCATGAAGGTGGTGTTTTCCCTCTTCCTCGTCACACGTCCTAACCCACCCCGACCAGGCGGAACACATCTCGTCCGCCCTTGTGCTTGTGGGCCTGGCCTGGCCATAGCCTGGTGGGGCGTGTAGCCCTCGGTGGTGGGGGGCGGGGGGGTGCTAGTCTGTTTGGGGGCTCCTACTACCGGGGCAAGTCCTGAGAAGCCCTGCAGGACAAAGGCAGCCATGCTCAGGAGGGGTGGGGAGCCCTGCAGGAGACGTGGGAACAGCTCGTGACGGGTTCCAGGGGCTCCAGAAACTCCCTGCACAGCTTGTGTCCAGCGAGCAGGGGAGGAGCAGAGCAAGGCAAGGCCGCAAGCCAGCTCGTCTGCGGCATCTGATCGTGGCCTTCCCGGGTGTTCAGAAGTGCCCTCTGCTTCCTGTTGCCCTCAGACTGAAGTCCACATGCCAGGCCCTGGAGGCTCCCCCCGCCTCATCCTCCCTTCACGCCCATTCTAGCGTCTGACCGTTCCCTCCTGACTTGTCTGCTCATGGATGAATGGCTTTCTCACCAACTGCTGGTGGGCACAAGGCCAGGCTGTGGTGCAGTTTGTGCTGTTTTAGTCCTGGAGGCCATAGGGGATCTTTGAATGTTGAATTGCATCAGAGAGGGAAGTGGCAGTTGGTGATTTAGAAGCATTTTCATCTGTCCGATGTGTCATCCCTAGAAATAAAGCACTGAATGAAATGCTTTCCCACGTCCCCTGTCTGTGGAAGTGGCTTTGTGGGGGCATCGTGGCCCTGGGCTGGGAGAGAAGGGTGAGAGGCGTAACTCACCATCCCGCCACCTTGGTTACTTGGGCGTCCGGTGACAGTGTCTTTATTGTGACCTCCCGCTTTGTGCAGAGCACCTGCTAAGGACGTCTTCCACCAGCCGGCCCGCCTCCCTGCCCAGAGTGCCTGCCATGGACAGTGCCAAGACCATCTCGGGTAAGGACTTCTGTTTGAAACGTCCTGTAGAGAGACTCTTCCAGAAGTTTTAGTGATGGTGCTGAGTGCTTTCTCCTTAGACTTAGTTAACTTTCCTCGCCTTTTTAGCTCTTGGGTTGATTATTTTTCACTCTGAATCTCCTCTGTTGTAGCTCTCAGATTCTATAGAAATCATGTGCCCCTGATTAAAACACACACACACACACACACACACACACACACACACACACCACAACTAAACTAAATAGTTCTGTTCATTTTAAAAGTATTTATTAGCCCTGGCCCATTTGCTCAGTGGTTAGAGCGCTGGCCCCCTCACTGAGGGTTATGGGTTTGATCTGACATTGAAAGAAAAGACAACAATAATTATAAAATCGTGTCAGAATATGTAAGTGCGGTATTACTCTAATAGATCCTGTAATAGGAGAAAGCATCCGGCATTGCTTTTCTAAGGCAGCCAGTGTGTTCTATCTGCTTGTGGTCATCCTGAAATTGTCGAGAACATTTTAACCAGGAAGAGGAAAGCGGTTTCCCTGACCCCGGGGGGGCACTGTTGCTGTATAGCATTGCTGCAGCCAGCCCTGGGGATGCAGTGGATGGGCCCCTCATCTCCAGCGTCTTCTGAGGTCAGAGAATTCGTCTGCGTTGTGAGCACCTGCTTGTACTCAGCGCATTCTCGCTAAAAAGCCACTTTAATGTGGCTCTGCTATCAGCGGCTGAAGTGGTACTTCCAACAGTTCCCAGAACTTTCTATCATTCTAACGAGATTCCCTGTCTTACTCTGCCCAACTTTCAAAGTAGGACTTTTCTGATTACTTTTATTTTTCAGTCGCTGACTTGATACCTTTTGATTTTCTGTCCCGTTGATTTATGGTTTTTAAAACATGGTCTGACCCAGAATGAAGTGTTTCTCTTTTCTGTCCCTTTCACAGTGTTTTTGGGTAATTTCAGGAGGATCATGTTGATTTTCTCGGGGAATAAGTAGTTGTCAAGTACTGCATTTATTAGCCTTTGGTTTTTAGTGGCGTCTGTGATTACACGACGTTCCCAGAGTACTTACTGTGTCCCGGGTGAGAACTGAGGGTCACAGGGCGGGTAAGACACACTGCGTACCCCCAGGGCATAGGAGGGTTAATGCATATCTCAACTACTGTACATTTTTTATAGCTTTTTAAATGAAAAGGGAAATTCTTTCAGCTTATCAGTAAGATAAGGAGAATTGTACTTCTTCTGCCTGTACAGTAATTTCTGCTCTCGGAACCTGTTGGAGAAAATGTCTCAAGAACTCCATTCAGGATGTTTTTGCTCTAAAATGCTTAATGTCTATTTTCAGTGTCTCGACGAAGTAGTGAAGAGATGAAGCGAGACATCTCCGCACCCGAGGGAGCGTCGCCAGCCTCTCTCATGGCCATGGGCACCACATCCCCACAGCTCTCCCTCTCCTCGTCCCCCACGGCATCCGTGACCCCCACCACCCGCAGCCGGATCAGGTAGAGAGCAGCTCAGCTGATGCGTTTCATCCCTCTCCTGGCCCCTTGAGAGGAAATGATCAAGTTATAAAGTAATGCACTCAGGCACAGATTTTTTTCTCTGAGTGTTAGGAAGTATTTTCTGGTCTCCTCTTCTGTGCTCAGAATTGGGTAAAATGGTCTAGAAGTAAAAAGCAAAACATGCCCTAGCTGGTTTAGCTCAGTGGATAGAGCATCGGCCTGGGAACTGAAGCGTCCCAGGTTCGATTCCAGTGAAGGACACATCCCAGGTTGTGGGCTCGATCCCCAGTAGGGGGCGTGCAGGAGGCAGCCGATCAATGATTCTCATCATTGATGTTACTATCTCTGTCTCCCTCTGCCTTCCTCTATGAAATTAATAAAAATATATTTTAAAAAAAAAGTAAAAGTTTCTTTCCCAAGCAGCTGGTTTTTCTGTTTTGGAGTTTGTAATTAGAGAATGGTTGAACACAAGTTAGTATTGTGAAATTCAAATACTAGGTTGCGGGTGGAGGTTAGGGAGACTAGAAAAGTGGAATTTGAGTGGTGGGGGGGGAGGGTAGGCTTTATTGTCAAAGCCAGCGCCTCGAGTGAATGGACACAAAGATGAAGAAGGGCGGTGGTGTGGCACACGGAGGGGATGGGCACAGAGAAGCAGAGAGCAGACCAGGGTGGGCTGTGGGCCCCTGTGAGCACCGACAGGTAAAATGAAATGAATGAAAACATGTGTCTTGCCTTTGGGCGCCTTAGCGTGTGGATTTACCCTGTTCAAGAGCCAGACCAACACTGGTCTCTCCTGCTCGTTGGGTTTCTGCTTTATGATGATGCTCAACTGTGGGTTTCTCATTTTCACGTCTCAGGGAAGAAAGGAAGGACCCGCTCTCAGCACTGGCGAGAGAGTACGGAGGCTCGAAGAGGAACGCCTTGCTGAAGTGGTGTCAGAAGAAGACCGAGGGCTACCAGGTAACCGCGGGCTTTCTGTCCCCCGTGAGCAGGTCCCGGAGCAAGTGCTGGGGTGTCGCAGCTTGGGGCGCGTCTCCCATGAGACATGACGAGTCCTGTCCTGAATTCAGGGGGGTCCTTACGTAAGGTCCTTCCTTCCAGCGCAGCCAGGCCTTGCAGCGCTCCATCAGCTGTGACAGGGCTGCTCAGTCCTGGTGAGTGCTGTGGTTGAGTTCTCATCTGGACTGAGTAAAAACTAATTCAATTAATGTTTAATGGTGATGTTTGAAGTCTTCTTCTGGCTAAGTTGCTTTTCATAGAATTTTCCCTTCCTGCTTGGTTGTCTTTGTGCCCGAATCACTTCGCATCCGGATTATCTTCGTAGCCTGCCCTCTCCTCCCCGTTGGTGTCTGTCTGTCTCTCCATCCCCCTTCCCGATATTTTAAGTGATGTTAGAGATGGTGTTTGGAGAGGAAATCCTCGTACACACAATGGAAACCTCTCAACTGTACCCACTAGGCTGCCGAGAAGTGTAGTGTAGACGCCAGTGCCCGCACACATGCTTCCAGTTACAGAGCCTCTTCCTCGCCTGCAGCCAGAGCTCCCAATTGCTGTTTCGTATTTGGGTGCAACCACAGAGAAATACAACATGAGAAGGGCTCTCAGCTCTGTGCAGTCCTGGTCCCATCACATCAGCCCTCATCTCACCCAGATGACCTGAGAGAACGAGCGATAGCATTTTCTGACAGTGTTTGTGCAGAAGAGGGAATGGGGTGATGGAGGAGCAGACGACTTGCCAGAGTAAGTCCCTTTGGACACTTGTAATGGCTTCAGGCCGGGTCTTCGGTCCAGTGAGGATTGAAGAGCCACGGGAATTGCAGTGGACTTTGAACGCACAGGAAGTCAGAGTCAGTGAGGACTTGCCACGGTCTCAGTGTCTCTGCGTCCATTCGCTGGAAAAGAGACGAGTGGTGCTGCAAGGCTGTGGGGCCGTCGGAGCCCTGGGCACGGCCGTGGCCGCAGAGCACAGTGTGGCAGGCGCTGAAAAGCAGACACGGAATTGCCGTGTGCCCAGCAGCTCCGCCCTGCTGCGTGTCTACCTGCCCAGCCATCACGGGGATTCGATCATTAAGTCACAAGTTGATTAAGATACTCAAGCATTAAGTCAATGATTGAACTAATCTTGGTTCCTTCCTACTTGAATTCTCGGAGTCTGTGATTTTAAGGTAAATGCTCTTAGGTTTAAAAAATACACATAAGTCATTTACTTAAAAACGTCAATAAATAATATTTTTTTCCTTTACTGGGTACACACTTTGCAGGAGGAAACACAATGTGAAGCAGAGTAGTTAACATATATAAAGGAGGACATTTTCGTACACTAGACAGTCTTATGCTACAAACCCAGCCCCCTCCCCTTCATTGCGTCCTATGATCACTTCTGTAATGACATAGGGATGGTTTTTTTGTTGTCTGGCTTTTGTTTCCTGTGAGACAGATATGTGTTCTTGCTGTTTAAACGTAGACAGGAGCTGGTTCTTTCATTTAAAGGGCTCTGAGTTAAAATGGGGTGTTCTAAACACATGACCTTTTTGAATGAAGGGTCTATCTGATCTGACTTGGTCGAGCGATGTAGGAGAAGTGCCAGAGCCATGTCCTCATCGAGCGGTGAGTGTGGGCCCGAGTGCCCACCCCCTGGAGCGAGCAGCTTGGAGCCAGCCCTGTGGGCTCTGCCTGCCCGGCCTCCGGGAAGGGGCCGGCTGTGACACGGCTGCTCGCTAGGCAGGGGCTGCTACGTGACGATTAGCACGGACTGTTCTCTCAGGCCCACATGCATCATCAGTGTCGGGCCACGCATGCTTTCTGTCTCGGAGCTGTCTAATCGACGGAGATAGATTCCCTAATACCCGATCGTCTCCTTTAGCTCTCCTCAGAGTCATCCTGAAATAATTGCACTAATCACTGTAATTTCATTAACCGTCCATTACAAAACAAGCCCTGCGAGTTGGCCTTTTATCTAACAAATACATTTTTCTCTTAAATTGTGCCCTGCCACTTACGGCTCACTGCTGCTTCAGACACGAAGACGCTCCTGTCCAGGCCCCGCGTCCTGGCTCACTGTCAGGTTCACAGATGTGGGCGACCCCCACCAGGATCAGTGACTCCCTCAAGGCTTTCTCACAAGTGCACGCATCGCATAACAGCCTGCAGTCTGTCGCTTTAAGGGTTCGGTCTTCCCTTTATTTTAAAATCAGTGCCTCAGTTTACACGCAATTCTGTTTTAAAATTGAACTTCAGTTTAAATATGCAGTTAACCCTAATGATTGCACTCTGAGAGGAAAGTGGCAGCCCACTCCCCTGCTCCTTCGCCTTTGTACGTTCTGCTGCCACAGGCAGCTACTTGCGGTTCTTTTGGCCGCTGCTTCAGGGATTGAATACGAGATCGTTCATGCGAGAGTAACTAGGTAACAGAAGAAAACAGTGTATACTTTCAGTAAACTTTTTTTGTTCTAAATTTCATATTTAACAACTTACCTTATAGCCTTTAAACGTTAATTTAGGAGAGCTTTACTTTTAGAGGAAAAGTATCATTGTTTTCCGATAAAATGCCAGACCTAGAAATGGATTAGTTAATACAAAGGACAATAAAAGCACTTAATCTAGTACAAAATAGTTTTAATAAATGAACAGAAGTTTTTAGTACCGTCTGAGGTAATTTAATCTCAAATAGGCATTAAGAATATACAGTTTTATTGAGAGATTTACTCATCAGTGCTTGGGCTGAGAAAAGAAAAGATTTAGTATTTCTTTTCTTTTCTTTTTTTTTTTTGTGTTAATCCTCACCCGAGGATATTTTTCTGTTGATTTTTTTAGAGAGAGTTGAAGGGAGGTGGGGAGACAGAGAGAGAGAAACATCAATGTGAGATCGATTGGTTGCCTCCCGCATGCACCCCAACAGAGGCCAGGGATTGAGCCTGCAACTGAGGTACGTGCCCTTGACCAGAATTGAACCCCTGGCCTTTGGGCTGACGTTCTACCCACTGAGCCGAACTGGCCATTGCAAGATTGTGTATTTCTTAGTGGAGACGAGTGGGATCAGAATCACAGTTTACTTAAGGTTTCTCTGACTTACTTTGGTAAAGTAGAGCGAATGTGCTCTAATGTAGGTTCATTTCCTTCCTCTTTTGTGCGATTATTGTTACCTATATTAGGTTTGTTTGTGTGATAAGCCCCATAGTCCTGTGTTATAGTTATGGCTTCAGACAATGTTGTTTTTAATGAAAAGAAGAAAGGCGAAGAGCGCAGCCTCAGGAATGGCCGCCGACGCCCACTGACCCTACAGGAATCGGCATCGCAGTTCATTTGCCTCTCGGTGGTTTCCAGAGCCCTGACTTGGTTTTGGGGGGACAGTTTTGTCCAGTTACGTATTTGGTTTTTAGGGAGCAGATCTGTTGACCTGTGCTCAGCACAGGGCTCTATTTTTGCATTTTCTGACCCTCTTTCTCTAAGCGACAACAAAGGAGCACTGATCCTTCCGTCTCCCAGAGTTGTGTGTCCCTGTGGACTGAGGAGAGTCAGGAGAGTGAGAACCAATGGGCAGATAAAAATAGCTCGGTCCTTCCTTCCCAGCGTCCTTTGGAACATCCGAGTGTCTGTGAGCAAACAGGAGGGAAGGGAGGTCTCTGGGTGAGTTGTGTGGACTGTGCATGTGTACTTGCCGGTGTCTGCCGGGTAGCCAGGCTCGTGCTGCACCCACTCTCCCTCGGCTGCGCGCTCATCTCAGCGCTTCTGGGCTGAGTGAACTCTGTATCGGGGAGCTGTCCTCACAGGAGGAGATGGGCCCCCCGAAGCTCGGGTTTCTGTGACTCCTCTTGGCCACTCTATGCTGGGGGACAGGGACCGGAGAAGCATCCTCGGCATACATGGCCCCTCCCCCCTGGTCTGTCCGACATGGGACTGTTCCCGTTTTCCAGGGATTGGGATTCCTTCTGTTGCTCCCTCTCCTCCCCCTCGGGAAAGCATGAGAGCGCCCCTTCCCCCAGGCCTTCTCTTTCCCCCCTGCCCTCGCTTCCTCTTTGTGGTCCCAGTTAGAGTGGGGAGTGGGAAGGGTGGAACGGAAAGGCGAGGAACAGTGGGAGTTCTGCCAGCAGACAGCGCGCAACGAACAGAAAGCGTCCGGACTCCTGATGGTCACTGCAAGGCTCGGGGGTTAGCGCCCTCCTACAGCTGGACTCTTAGGTCACAGGAACGGCCTCCCAGCGCTAACAAAATCTCTTAAAGCTGCACGCAGCAGATAAGGGTTTTGATCTGAATCAAGTCTAGGCTGAACGTCTAATTTTTTAAAATCTTACATTGTCACTTTGCATGGAAAGTCCGTTCCATACAGAAAGACCTTATTGTTTGTAAATACCACTGGGTCCCAGGACTTAAAAATACTCGGACAAAGGGAGCGAGCGTGGCCAGACAGAGGCCCACCCGTTCCTGACGTGGCCTCGGATGCTCACACGCTGTCTTCCATGAGGCCATGACACTGCTGCGGTCTGTCCGTCTCCGTCCTGGCGACAAGACGTCTTCATCCAGAAGCCTGCCGCGCGGGGCAGGAAGGTCACAGGCCACCGGCCCCGGGGAGCAGAGAGCCCGCCTCGGCTCTCCGCGGCCGAGTCCCCTGGTGTGTACAGTGGAGGTTAGACGACCGCCTCCCGGTCACCGTGGGGGAAAGAGCTGCTTCCTGTTCCAGGGGGTTCCTTTCGATGCCAGGCGGAGCAGCTGGGAAGCAAAGGTTTCCCAGTTCACAGTGTACGTCTATGTTCTGCTTAAGCAGGATTTGACAGCGACTGCTGGCCTCTATTTCCAGAACGTCAGGGCTGCCGTTCTTAAATGCCAGTTGGCCTTAATGCAGGTTCTGGGCTGTGTGTGTCCACTTACACGTGGGTTGTTTTCATTGGCACACGCAGCTCAAACCTGCGTTGTTCGAGGGTCGCCTGGCAGCTGGGAATCCGAGTGTGCGGAGGAGCAACTTAGTTATACGTGGATTTCGACTGTGCAGCGGTCAAGGCCATCTTGCGTTGTTCACGGGTCAGCTGTGGTTGCTTAGTCCATTACCATGAATTAATTTGTTCAGTGTCTTAGTGTGTGGTCGGAGTCCCCACTCAATCAAATCCACCCCCCCCCCCCCCCCCCCCCCGCGACACCAATCAGATTTTCCTATAACAGGTGAAAGAGTGGAGGAATTACATATAACACCAGTTCTTTTTTTGTTTTTGTTTTTTAATGTTTTTATTAATTTCAGAGAGGAAGGGAAAGGGGGAGAGATAGAGACAGAAATGCCAATGAGAGATTCATGGATCGGCTGCCTCCTGCACGCCCCTTACTGGGGATGGAGCCCGAAACCCGGACATGTGTCCTGACCAGGAATTGAACCGTGACCTCCTGGTCCCTGGGTCCACACTCCGCCACTGAGCCACACCAGCCGGGCTAGCAGCAGTTCTCATATGCTGGTTTTCACTTTCTCATGGTGACCATCTTTCAGAGCTACGTCCGGGCCCCAGCGTTAGGAAAGATACTCAGAAATGGGGCCCTTCTGGCCGCCTGCAGAGGCGTGGACTAGACACAGCCATGCAGTCTCCGTCAAGAGGCGATGTATCTGGATTGTAGCCATAATTTCACGGGTAGACACATTTTTCCGAATGCATTGAGTTGTACACTTTACACAGAATTCGTTTTGTACATAAATTATATCTCAGTAAAATGTTATTTTTTCTAAAGTGGCTGCTTGCCTGAGGTCATACAAGTGGGTCTCAGGGCCTGGCTCTGGGCTCCCCTAAGCCACCCCGTCTCCCCAGTGTCGCAGACTCGGAAGGGAGTTTCAGTTTTTATTGTGAATAATGCCGAGGAAGAGAGACATCAGATAAGTGACATTTTTAAGTTCTTAATTTTTTTGCTAAAAGCAGAACCTTAGGTGATCTTTGTCACATCGTCTTTAATGTGTATCATCCCAAGTAGCGTGAGAAATCCTACTGCTTCCTGTGCTTCTTCCACTTGGACGGGATGCCGACAGAATGTGAGTCTGCAGAGGAGGCGGAACCTGCCAGGCTAATTTCATTGCGTGCGTGAGGCTCTGGCTTCCATAAATGAGTTTAGCCTGAGGTCAGTCAGGAAATTTAGGGTGACCTCTCTGCAGGTTATTTGTAAAGATGCTGTATTGCTGTCTCGATATATAATTACGGGAAGGGTGATTAACCACCAGATAATGGAGGGAGGAGGGACTCTACAGTTAACCCTTGAACAACACAGATGTGAACTGTGGGGTCCATTCATACGCGGGTTTGTTTCAGTGTATGCAGTGGGCTGCCTGCGCGCTGATATAGGCCGTTTTGTCCAGGGGACTTCAACAGCTGTGGGTCTGGTGTCCTCGGGGACCCTGGAGCCAATCCCCCAGTGAGTCTGTTCAAGACGCACCTGTAGTTCCTTTTACAAATGGGCTCTCAGGTTCGGGAGGGAGAAGGCGGACTGGCTACCAGCTGCTGTATAGCAAGCACCGCCTCCAGCGTGGATGCCGTTCAATGATGGCACTTACGTAACTCATCAACCTGTGATTGAGGGGCTCGTGGGGACAGCTCAGCGCTCCTCCACTCAGGTCATGTGAGGCCCTGGAGGTGAGACCCATCTTGGACACCCGCCCTCACGTGTCTGGTGGCAGATGTGGCTGTTGGTGAGACTTTCTCTGGCCGTGACCGGAAACCCACATGCGGCCTCTCCGTATGGCCTGGACTTCCTCCCGGGTGTCCCGAGAGAGCTGGCCCAGCGCCTCCTGCCTTTTATGACCAGCCTGGGAGTCACACGTGCTGGTTGTCAAGGCAGCCACAGGCCTTCTCAGTTCCCAGGCAGGGAGAGGCGCATCTCTGGGTGGGCACAGCAAGCTTCCCTGGTTATGGCCATTTTTTAAAATCTCCATCTGCCACGGAGACTCTGTCCCTTCTTTAAGTGCGTAGAGAAGCTAATTATGTGACACCAACTTGGCAGAACCTTAGAATGATTTTTTAAAAACATGGCCTCCCAGACGAGAAGGAACCGGGTGCTCGGTGGCCTCTGGTAAAGGCTCTCCCTGTGCCCGCGGGACGGGTCTGCCTCTGCGGCCTCTGCTGCCCTGCACCCAGGGCCTCAGCCTCCGCCTTTCAGAGCCACCAGGGTGTCCTCCAGCAGCGGGACTTCCCATCAGCCCCTGGGCCTACCTGGCCTGCACTGGCTCTACCGTGGCTTCACTCTAGTACATTCGGCTGCAAACTCTGAAACACGCGTAAGTACAAAGTTAAAAGCTGAGGGAGCCTGTATGCACCTAGTGTGGCTGTGGCCCTGGGCTCTTACGGATGTATCTTCATAATGACACTCTCCCCTTCAGGCATCGAAACTGGTGACATTTTTAATTTCAGTTTTTTTTCTTGCTCTAAATCAATCATGAGCTCTAACACTTAGCTGTGCACAGGGAGGCCATGAACTACACGGAGGGACATAATTGCAGTCTAGAGCATGACCCTTGCCCTCAAGGGACTTCAGAATTATTTTTGAAACAATATTTCTAGGCCTTTTAAAGTTATACCTTGTTCTGGGCATGATTTAACTGTCTTCACGTCTCATATTCACGTCTCATATTCCTTACTGTGCTCTGTGGAACCCAGTTTTGAGGGGCCTTTCTGTTTCTCTCAGCTGCCGCCGTATCCCTCCTACTGGCCCAGAATCCCCTCTCTAGCTGCATTCTAATGTGTTTTATACCAAGAGGCCAACAGGAAGGCTTGTAGCAACGAGAATATAAAATAAAGCCAGAGAAAGGAAGTCTGGGTCAGGAGAACGTGCCACACACGGCCCCGTGGGCAGTGCCTCGGGTCCTCCCACGGCGGCCAGGCTGTCCTTGGTGCGAAGAAGGGGGTGAGCCTTCCCCCCGTTGGCTGCGCTGCAGGAAACACGAGCTGAGCCTGGAGTTGGGGCTCTGGGGAGAAGCACAGGAGAGTGGGTGGTTGCAGGTGCGTTCCCTCTTTTAGGTGTTTTGCCGTTTTTCCTCTGCCAAGATGTCCCTTGTCGGTGTGGAAACCAATCCACCGGCCTGTTTAAGAGACACTCGGGTTCCTGCTGGAGCAGTCAGACCCGTCCGTCCCACGTTGAGCGCCGTGTCGAGCACCCTCCCTGCGGTCACTTCCTCCCCGACGCGCCGCCTCCGTGCAGGCTGCCTGTGCCGCACCCTCCTTTCCGCACAGTGAGATCTACCCAGTGCCTGGTTCTCTCCCGGGTTTGGCCGCGCTCGGGATCACGAGCGACCCCCAGGCTGGGCCGGTGCCGTCCAGCCCCCTGTAGTCCTTCGCTCGGGGTCCTGCCTCGGCTGCAGCTCAGGCCGTCGGGGCCTAAAGAAAAGGATGCCTGTCGGTTGGGGCAGCTCCCCAGAGTAGAGCCAAGCACGTGTCACCTGGAAAAGGTTTGTGGGGGGTTCTGATGCTCAGTGAGGATGGAGGGTCCTCACTGGAACCGCCCCTCTCCCCCCTCATAATGGTCCCCATGGCACCTCCGCGCCCCAGGGACACAAGACGCGGGACTCTGTCTTTGGGCTGCTGGTCACCCTGGGCTGGCGCCCTGGCTTCCTCCCTCCCTCCCTCTTTAACACTCGGACCTCCTGATGGGGGCCCCGGACACATGCCACCTCCCCTTCCCTGACCTGGAGCAGCGCTTGGCTCAACGTCAAAAGGAGAAGTCCCCAGGAGACACCCTCAGACCTGCAGCCAGAGTGGGTCTGCCATTGACAGCACGCGGCCTGGCACTGCACAGCGTCTGCCACTACCCCAGGGCCTCCTGGGCCGTCTGCGTTAGCATCACTCCTGGGGATGGGACCCCGTCTCCAGATGAGCTTTCCCTCTTAGACACTGTGTCACCCACCCAGCAGAGCACCCCTACCTGCCTCACCCACTCACACACCTCCACATCCTGCCCCGTCGGCTGAGCAGCTGAGGCCTGTGGGCCATGGGTTGTAACTGCTGCCCCCTGCAGGGATCTGTGACCCCCAGTGCGTGTCATCCCAGGGACCAGTCATGGGAAGGCCCCGCTCTGCCCGTGCTGGGCTGTGGGCAGGCACAGGGAAATTGGTGCTGCGCGTGCTAACAGAGATGAGTCATGGCTTCTGGCTGCTCGCCCGATGCCCATGAAAGTGGCGTTTCCTTAAATAGGGCAGGACTTCAGTAACTATTTAAAGAACATGTGGTATTTGGGGATTTTATGGCCCTTAACTAAACTTGAGACAAATTAAGACATTTTAAGAAGTTTTATGACAGGTGCGTGTGTAGATCTGTGTAATTTCTCGGCTCTCGCTCCCCGCGCCTCCACCCACAGTGCATGTACAGGCACCTGAGGGGCCACCTGAAGGCCACAGGGACGGCGGCAGATCTGAAGGGACAGGAGCGGGCGGGTCTGTCCCAGCCTGAGAAGCAGCGAGTAGGAAACGCCCAGCCAGGTCGCTCTGCAGAGGGCATGCGGTGCCCGAGGCTTTACCAGCCTCCGCTGTGATGCGCGTGGAAAGGACAGCAGATGTCCCTGTGACCCCGGCCACGGCCGCCTGCCTGTCAGGTCACTCGGTGACACTTCGGGAGGAAAGACGTGTGCTTCGGGGGAAGTGGGGCGGAGTGCCCGCTCCTCTGTGCTGAAAGTTTTCTGAACTTTTGTTCTGGCGCCTGTCATACCCCTTTGTTGTGTCCCCGCATCAGGCATAGACTTACCGTGCGCAGCAGAAAGCCCTGCGGTGACCGCAAACCAAGGCAAGCCCTGCATTCCCTAACGAGGAGCTTTCGTTGGACGGCTGTGTCTCTAGCTCTAGTTTAACAAGCAAATTGTTTCCCCCGAGAGCTGGGCACCATTGCCTGTGAAGGGTGAGCGGTAGCGGCCTTCCCTGTGGGCACGGTCCCCTCACACGGCCAGCTTTTGGCTTTAAGAATCGTTGACTTAAAGGGGCCGCTGGCTGCCCAGAGCTGTGGGTTCGGGAGCGAGAGCATGTTGGGGGGAGGCGGTCCCGTGGCCCGCCCCTCGCTGACCTGCAGAGCACCAGCCGCCCTCTGCCTGGGGAGAGGCAGTGCTTTTGAGGATAGAAATCCGTCCAACCTGTAAATACACACAGCGGGAATGGCCCTGGGACAGCCACAGCCAGGACAGGCCATGTGACCTCATGATGCGGTGGCTTTGACAAAGCGGTGAGTGCTCTTCCGTCCTGATTTGCCGTCGCTCACCGTGATGAATGGCGACCGAATGCTAACTGCATTGAGGGCACTTTGCAAGTCTTGTCCTCTCGCAGCACGAATGCTGCCGACCACGTGAACTCTCCACCTTCGGCTCCTGGCTCCCTGCCTGCCCGGCCGCCCCGCATACCCGGGAAGCTTGCTGTCCTCTGCAGCCTTTACCTGTGCGACACCGAGGGGCTGGGCCTAGGCTCCTTCCTGCTCACGCCGCTGTCCCTGGGTGACCTCACCTGGACACTGCTTCAGTCCCCGCATTTGTACCCCACCACCCCTCCGAGTTCTGGCCCCCCAGGGGGTGTCTTAGAGGCACCCGATGGATCGTGTTGCATCATACGTGCACTCCCCCCCCCCCCCCCCGAGTTTTGCGCCGTCCCCATTCCCACGCACTCCTTCCTGCCAGCAGAAGCCACGTCGTCCTTGGCGCCACGCGCGCTCTCCCTCCTGGTGTCCAGCCTGTCCCCAGGTCCCTCTGCTTCAGCTCTGAGACCTCCCTGCCCGCCTCACCGGGCCTCTGCGGCTGCCACCCAGCCCTCCTGGCATTCTTGCCCTCAGCTCAGCCACACGCCCCCTGGAAGCCTCCTGAGGCCGGGTCCACGCCAGGCCCACCTGTCGGGCTCTGTCCTACCAGACGGCCCCTCTCGGGTAGCGAGGCCTGAGCGGAGCCGGGGCCAGGGGAGGGCTCACCGAGTGGGTGCACGCCCTCCCATGACCATCCATCCCCGGGCCCTGCCCACAGGCCCTGTTCCTCCTCTCCTCCCGCCAGGGGAAGGCCTGTCGCTGCTTTCTCTGTGGGCCACGCGGGAGGCCCTGCCGCTGCTGCCGTTTGAGCCACTTTGCAGCAGGTGGTTGGTGACAGAGCAGGTTTCCTGCCCGTGCGTTTTGAGTGAACACCAGCAGCTGGAAGGACTTTCTTCTCCTCAGCAAGCAAACACCATACCCCCCCGCCCCCAGGTGTGGACGGCCTGTGGTTCCCTAGTGTTAACGGCTCGGCCTCTCCGTGGGCGGGTCTGTACGCCACTTCCAGGCCGAAGCTGCTCCCGGCGGCACCGGCACCTGGGCCGGGGCAGGCGGCGCAGCCACCAGGCACAGGGACAAGGAAGCCCCTGCTGGTGCCACCTATACAGAGAGCAGCGAGGGAAGTGCCGCCCTGCCGTGGGGTCCAGGCTGCAGCGGAGGGGAGGGGCGATGGCGAGGCGAGTGCAGGCCCCTCTGGCTCCATCATCGAGGAAACCAGTTAGGGCCCGGGGACCCCTGCTCTGCGCTGGGCTGGGGCTCCCCGTGGGCACGGCCATCCCGGGGGCCACGGCGCAGGCAGGGGCCTCGCTGGGCACTGGCACCGCTTTGGGGTGAGTGGTCAGCGAGCGGGCTCCTGTGGGACAGCGTGTCTGGCTCCTTAATGCAGGGCTGGGCCTCCCGTGCACACACTTGTTCCTGTGAGCCCTGCCGTGTGTCGGGGGGTGTGGTGGCTATGAAAGGAGGGCCCCAGAGGAAACCAGGGCACGTTTAGCCGGGGACCGGCTTGTTGTGTGCACACCTCTGTCTGTCGCATGGTGGTAGGAGTCCCATCTCAGCCGGAAGCAGTGAGGGAGGCTTTCCCCACGTCCTCGGCGGCACCTCAGCTCCCAGGGCTGGGTCACTCCCCGGGGCCTCTCAGGACCAGGGAAGGGAGGGTCGAGGAGGGGCGCTCAGGTCTCACTCGGGCCTGGTGCTTGTGGGCCTGGTGTCTGCTGGGTGGGAGGTGGGTCTGGCCCCCCTGCAGCCTCCGGAGGGCCGGGGTCCCCGGGCAGCCCGCCTGGGTGTGGGCTGAGCTGCTTGGATCTGGAGCCTGGTTGTCAGGTTAAAGTTAGCCCCCTGCCCGGGAAGTCCGGGAGCCATGGTTTCCTCTTTCTCAAGTCGCTCCTCATGCTTTGCAAGTGGCAGCGCTGCTCCGCCTGAGGGCTCCAGGCCGGGCGCGTCTGTCTGGAGGAAGCTGGGCCAGGCTGGGGTTTCCACAGCTGGGAGCTGGGCGCAGCGGTTTCCTCTCGTGCAGGAGCCGGGCCGGGAGGCACGGTGAGGCCAGGCACGTAGGCGGCTCTGCCAGAGACGCCTGCCCTTCAGGAGCTGGAGCAGGGCCCCGCGGCAGGAAGCGGGGATTTGTTTTCCTCCAGCAGCGAACGTGACCTCGGGGGCGAGGCTGGGAACTCAGCGTGTGCTGCCTGCCTGGCAGCGCGGGGCGCACCACCGAGAGCCCCTTGCCCCCGTGGCCCTCACCGCTGCCCGCTGCCCTGGCTCTCGTGAGGGGCCAGACGGGATGAGGAAAGCGGTTGGCTGGGGACTTAGGCCGAGTTTCAGTCATCACCGGATCCGCTGTGCCACCCGGGCCTCTCCCCCAGCCTCCCAACCGCCCCTGGGTGTGTGTGAGAATCACATGGCGCACCCTGTAGGGTGCTCGGGACACGGTTCCCATCCCTGTCCCCGCTGCTGCAGCCCAGCACCTTGGACAGGTCACTTCCCTGGACAGGCTCCCCCCTGCTGGCTGCTTCCTGGGACTGAGATGGGGTGGAAGTGCAGGCTGGCTCGGACCCTCTCCTCCCAGTGCCCGCGAGGCTGCAGGGCTGTGAGACGTGCACCCGTTTCCTCCCCGGTGGGGAGGGCGGCTCCAATGTTTGCACCGATGGCAGCGACCTGCGGGTGGGGGTGGGGGGCGTGGAGGAAAGGGCCAGTCCCGGACACAGCCAGGCCTTGGGTGCGGCCCAGCCCGTGCTTGCTCCAGAGGCCGTGTGGCGTCCCCCACTCCTCCACCTTCTCAGCGTTCTCCCGAGAAGACCAGCGTGTTGCTATGTGTTTCCCTTCTTCTCCTGCAGAATATCGACATCACAAACTTCAGCAGCAGCTGGAACGACGGGCTGGCCTTCTGTGCCCTCCTGCACACGTACCTCCCAGCCCACATTCCATACCAGGAGCTCAACAGCCAAGACAAGGTGAGGCCGGCTGCGGATTGGCAGCCCCGGCGTCCTCATCACCCAGGGAGCCGGGGGGAGGCGGGGGGCAGCCTCCCATCGATGGGCCACGCGGGGGCCCCCACACCACAGCGTGGCCCTGGTGGCCGGCCCTGCTCTCATTCTGGCCCTGGAGCATCAGTGCTGAGCCAGCCGCATCCTCCTCGGGCGGGCGTTTGCGGGGTGATGACTTTCCCGGCGGAGCCGCCCGCCCTTCCCGGGGCGACATGTAAGATCAAGGGCTTCAGGAGAACTGGCGGAGGGAGGTGCCCAAGGTGTGAGCAGCACCCACGTCCCAGCCCGTCTCCGCCCCTCCAGGCCCAGGACGGCTGAAGCCCAACCACGCGGACCAGGCAGGCAGCTGCTTGGGGACAGGGTCAGGGGACAGCTCTCCTCCGGCCCCTGCGCTCCCCACCTTCAGCCCCTCATGCCCTTCAGACAGCCTTGAAGTTCCCACAGGGAGGAAACTCTCAATAGGGGCTTATTTCTGTTCAGTGTTTGGGGCTCCGGTGGCCGAGGGCTGGTGGCTGGAGTGACCTTTTCTGTAGTGAAGAAGGTACACGTGTCTGGCCGGGCCTGTGGGGGGCCCGGCGTCCAGCGGGGTCCTGAGGACTCGCCTGTATGTGCTTTGGTGGCACGTGGAGGCCCGGCTGCCCCAGCACGCGTGGTGCAGACCCTCACACAGTCTCTTTTGCAGCGAAGGAACTTCACCCTGGCCTTCCAGGCGGCGGAGAGTGTCGGCATCAAGTCCACCCTGGTGAGCCCCCCCCCCCCCCCCGCCCCCAGTCCTGCCGGGGCTCCTTTCTGTGAGGAAGCGCTCGCTCCTCGTGAAGGGAGATGCCTGTGGGCGCCGCGTCCCGGGCCCTTGGTAGAAATGGAGCAGGCGTCCAGCCTCAGGGGTGATGGGCTTAGACCAGAGGCCTCCGAGGCCCTGCCCAGCCCGAGAGCCTTGAGGCTGTGACGGGCCGGGAGGTGCCAGGGAGCTCTAACCAGGCCTTCCCTTCTCTGCCAGGACATTAATGAGATGGTGCGAACCGAGCGGCCCGATTGGCAGAACGTGATGCTGTACGTGACGGCGATCTACAAGTACTTCGAGACCTGAGCACACCCGCCGGCCCCCGGCCACAGGCGCCACCAGCACCATTAGCTACGCCCCATGAAGCTTTCAGCAACTCCAGGCGGCCCCAGCGTGCGAGCCTGCAGCCCAGGCCTCCAGGCGGGAGAACTCGGGCCTGGGTGGCCGGACTCCAAGCAGGCTCCTCCCCTTGACCCGTCCCGTCAGCGGTCAGTGTGGGCTCACACCACGCATGCCAGTCGGCTGCTGAGCTTCCTCGGAAGAGAACGCTGAGCTGTGAGGCTGGGCGTGTAAACCAAGGCGCGTGCACAGCTGCACAGGGAGGGCAGCTCCGGGGTAGGGAAAGCTTCCGCCAGCTCTGCCCCCAGGGCAGCTTCCTGCTCCGGCACCGAGTGGGCCCCCGCTTGACGTGGGTGTCGCCCAGCAGCAGGGCGCAGGGCTGTCCCACCAGCGCCATGTAGTTCTCAGATGGAGCCGGCGGTGATGAAGCCGGGCTCCCCCGCCCTCTGCTGCCGCCGGGCCTCCAACGCGGGACACAACCGCTCCTGAGGCCTTGAAGGGGCGTGGAAACTCAGCTGTGACTTAAAAGACCTGATCGTAAGGAATTCTCTAGTTAAAAATGTGGTTTTTTTCTCATGAGCAATATCGAGGGAAAGTAGCTCCTGTTGTATTAGCACCAAAGTTAACTGGTCTCCTGAGCCTGCAGATGAAGCACAAACTGGACGTTGGCGTGGCGACAGCGGACGAAGGTGGAAGCGGCAGGAGAAAACACGGAGTGGCTCGCAGGGGCCCAGGCGGCTGGAGGCGGTCACTCGGCGCTGCCTGCGTGCAGCCTCCTGGGCGGGAACGGGAGGAAGTGCCTTAGCTCCTGCGAGGGGAGCTGCCGCCCGGAGGCCCGGGCCCTGGCCACAGGCGGCCTTGCAACCGCCCTTCTGCAGTTTGAACCAAAGCCTTGCTCCCCCGGGCGTTCTGTCTTGTTGGTGCGACTCTGGGGGGACTTGGTCCTTCTTGGGACGGGGAGCCCAGGTCTCACGTGCGCGGGCGCAGGAGCTGGAGTCGGATGCACCTGTTAGCACCTGGGAAGTCGCAGGGGAAGCAGGCTCGCTGCCCCAGCCACGCTGCCAGGAGGGGCCCGTGGAAGGCCACCCGCCGGCCAGAGGGGGCTGGGTCTGCATTTGAGCCCGCTCTCGACCAGGACCTGGGTGTGTCTGTAGCCAAGAAGAGAGAGATGGTGACGGAGCAGCTGGGTGTGTGCGGCTCGCTGGCCGGGTCACGTTGGCTGTGAGTCTGCCCTGGCTGCTTGGCTGCTGCCTGGGGGGCTTTCTATAAGACGCCTCCGTTGGGCTAAGAAAAGAAGCCGGGGCGCAGAGCCCAGCCCCGCGGACACGCAGCCCTGAGTGGGCGCCTCCTGCCCGTCCTCCCGCCGGTGCTGCTCCTGGTGGCTCTGTGGACAGGCGCTGCCGAAGGGTCTTCACCGCCCACCTGGGTCCTCCCCTTCCCTCACGGGCCTGTGGGCACCCGTGTCTGACTGCAGCCTGCGAGATGTTATTCGTGACGTTGGGGGAGCCTCTGGTCCAGTGAAAAGAGGAGACTTTCTTGGTCTGCAGTTCACACCTGCGCCTTCCCAGCTGGGTGAGCCGGCCCTGGCAGCTCGGGCAGCCGGGGTCTGCATGTCTTTGGGGGACGGCACATGGCCGGCCTCGTCCAGGTCATGCCCTGGGGCCAGTGGCAGGGCAGAGGGTGGCCAAGAGGAAGGTTGGCCCCAGGCCCGCCAGTCTGGGGGTCCACCATCTCCCTGACAACAGGCCATGCAGGGGCACCTGGCCGGGCTGCCCACACCTGCATGTGGGTCTGCAGAAGATTCCAGAAGCATGACTTCGTGCTTTTTTCCAATAGGATCCTATCACAGACTGGTTCTGGGTGGTCACACGCCTAAGCGTGACCCTCAGGTGCCGTAGCCCAGCGGCAAGTCACAAGAAGCTTCCAGAAAGTCGTTTGCCTCGGTTCCTTCCGAGCATAAGCATCCCTGCGAAAGGGCCAGGGCTTCCGCTGGCGATGCTTTTACTTTGTTGTATTAAATGCTCTTAAATGTATTAAAGTTGTTGAAACACGTCAGGCTGGGCTTTCCTAGTTCACAACCTCCTGCTGCCCTCTGACCTCGCGTGGGAGGGACCCCGGCCGCCTCCTGGGACTGGCTGAGGGGGGACCTGGGAGAAGCTGGGCTGCGCTGCACAGCCACGGCCTTGGCCGATGCCCAGGCCCAAGGTGGGGTCTGGCCCAGGTGAGTTGGGTCCTGAGACCCCAGGAGCACCAAGCTGTCCTGTAAGATGGGGGCCCCGGCCTCAGAGAGAAACCTAGAGATCGACGATTATACCCCCAGAGGCACCCCACCAGTCAGGCCTTTTTCTCCTGCATCGTGCGTGGAATGATTACGGATCCGGGAGTACAGCCGGGAACGGCACTGCATCTCGTCATGTTGCACATGTCACATGTCACACGCATGTGTGAGCCGCCTCCTGCACTGCAGGATGACCCGGGGCGCCCTTCCTGGGCCTGCACCCCCTCCCCAGAGTCGGGGGTCCATCCGGAGGCCCAAACCCCACCACCTGAGTTAGGGGGTGACAGTGCTGTTGAGCCGCAAGGTGGCCTGACTCCAGAACACAGCGCCCCCATCCTTGGGTTGGGGGCTGGGAGTGGGGGCACCGAGCCAGGACCGCGGGGGCTCTGGCTCCTCGCCACCCCCGGGCCAGGCTGTGGCTGCGACCAGAAGCTCGTGTGCCCTTGGTGTGCGGCCATCCTGCTGGCCCTGCACGGAGTGGACCTGGTGGCAGCAGCAGAGGGGGACCTCGCCTGCACCCGGGCAGTGGGGGCAGCACTGGCTGGCGTAGCTGATGCCGCTCGGGTGGGGGTGCCCCCCCAAACACCTTTCCTGCTGTCCAGCCGCTGCCTCAGGAGCAGACTGAGGGGTCCTGTCGGGTGACTTCCTGGCCTCAGAGGCGGTGGTGCCCTCGGGCGACAGGTCACCTGGCTCCACTTCCTTCAACTTGACACTCTGCCCGCCCCAGGGCAGCACTTGTGGGAAGGGAATCCTTTTAACCTTGACTTAGGGAAGGTTCTAGAACCTTTTGGGGCCATGGCTTTGGTGTGTAAAAGCAGGAAGGCATTCCTCAGGGTGGAGAGAGGTCCAGAAAGGACCCCACACCCTGTCCATCGCCTCGGACTGGGCACGCGCTGTGTCCTGTTGGCACACAGCCAGCTCTGACCCCGGCCTCACCCGCCAGCCACACAGGTCTGCCACCAACACCGGTGACAGGTCAGGGCTGTTCCCACCTCTGCAATAGGGGAACCCCGAGAAGGGGGTCCTCTGCTGGACTCTGCTCCCAGCACCCTGCTCTCTGAAGTGGATGGGGTGGGGCCTGGGGGTGGCGGCTGCTGCCAGTGGTGTTGGGGCTCCTGCTCAGGGCCACCCTTCGGGTGTTGAGTACAGGCCCTAGCACGCACAAGGCTGCCCCTGCCCCCCACACAGCCCAGGCTAGGCCACGCCCCTGGCCTCAGTCTCCCATCTCCGCGGATGGATGCGCCTGATTGGCCCTGGGGCTCGGGGTTCCTAGTGGGGCTGCTGTTTGAGCCCTGAAGCCAGGATGGGCTGGAGCATCTTCCCTGGGCGGGGCTGGGGGTGGCCTTGCTCCTGAGGCTGGGGCGCTGGGGAGCATCTCAGGGGTGAGTTGCCTTCTCAGGGCTGCCTTAGTCTGGACAGCCCCCCCTGCGAGCCCCCCACTTCCTCAATCCCGGAGCCCCAGGAAGTGCCCGGGGCCCCTCCCCTTTGGAGAAGTTGGTCAGCACCCACTCGCGCTTGGTCCTGGGTCTGGCATTTCTTTCTCCCTGAGGCGGCCCAGCTGGCCCTGCAGCAAACAATCCGGGGCCAGAGGCCACCCAGGTGCATCCTGGCCAGGAACAAAGGCCCCGGTGGGGAGCGGGGGGAGCCCAGCTGGCCCCGCCTGGCCCCAGGAGCCTGGCCTGGGCGGAAGGGCGGGTGCCCACAGCCTTCAGAGCCTGGGCTGGGGCCGGGCAGGGGCATCCCGTGCCCACTGAGGGGCAGGGGCAGCAGGCCTGTGTCCCCACCATCGGGGCTCCCTCGCGCCTGGAAGGCTGGCCCAGGCGAAGACCCCTGCACAGGGGACTCCGTCCGCCTCTCGGGACGGGGCACAGGGCTGGCGAGAGCGCAGCAAGACCAAGGTCGAGGAAGTGACCTCAGGCTCCGTGCCAGGGTGCGGCCTCTCAGGCTCTGGGGGGCACAGCAGCAGGGGGTCCCCCAGGAGAGCCCGGAGCAGGTGTGGGTCGACCGTGCACACGTCCACATGTGTCTGCTTCCTGGCACCGCTGAGCCGGAGGGTCCCTGGGCAATGGCTACACCGGAGGCCTGGACCAGGCGTGTGACGGACAACACAGGGCCATGGGGGCAGCCCCTTCCCTGACCGGCCCTGCTGTTGGGAGAGGCCTGGCTCTCCCTCCCGGGGACACGGGTTCTGGGGCCACTCTGGCGTGAGGACACAGCTACCCCAGGCCTGGGGACCCCACACCGATGTGGGGGGCTGTCCGTGGGCCCGAGGGGGGAACGCTGAGGGCTTTGGCACTCTGGCCCTGAGGGTAGGGAATGGCCACTGCGGGGCAGGTGTGGCCTGGCCACACGCGAGGTGGTCTGGGTGGGAAGGGCACTGGGCCCCAGAATGAAAATGGCAGGGAGAGCATCATTGGGCCCATGTGGGTGGGGGCGGGGTGAGGGACAAGAGTGACCGTGAAGTTGGCTGGGTCTCTGCCCCATGAGCCCCCAAAGCCCCTTCCAGGCCCAGGTGACGCGACACCCTGCGCCTCACCTGCTTGTTGAGTTAGGACTTGAATGACTATGGGCCCAATCGGGGGGCAGGGGGGCTGTCCCCCGGTCGGCGTTTACCCTGCTCGGAGTCCCAGCCGGTACCTCCCGGTCTGATGCTGGCTCAGGAGGTGCAGGGCAGAAGCAAGACAGCCCACGTTACAGGGGAGGCGAGGCGGGGGGAGCCCACACAGGCAGCCCAGCCAACGCAAGACAGTGTCCCCACCCGGGGCGGGGTGCTCCCTCATGGGGTGAGCAAGAGCCTAGGGAGATAGGGGTGGCTCCTGCGGTCCCCCATCCCCCTCAATGGAGGGTGTGGGGGGTGTTGGGACAGGGCCAGGCTGGAGGTCACAGGGCGGTCCCCATGAGAACAGTCGGCACCTCGCCCCACCAGGTGTGTTGGGGCCCTGGCTTCTCCCCGTTTGCCCTCCTCACCCCTCTCCTGCCTCGGAGGGAGGGCCCCAGGACATTCATGGAGGGTGACCTGGCCCCATGGGCACAGGCGCCAGGCACAGCCTGGAGCTGCCAGGGGACCAAGGCTGCCAGGAGTCAGGGCAAGTGGTGGGCACAGTCCAGGCTCCGGCTCCAGATGTGCGGCCAAGCGCCTGCACCCCACTTCCCACCTGCTGGCTCCTCCCAGCCGCTGTGCAGGGACACCCCCTGGCCTCAGCCCTGGGGTCCAGCGGCCCTGGGCAGGCCCCTCCACCCTGGCCTCTCCCTGGGACCCTGTCGCCCAGGACAGTCAGTGCAGCGTCCTGCAGCCCTGGGCCACCAGCGCGCAGCTGTCGGTGCCTCGGCCACTCCAGTCTCCAGAGGCAAGGGTCAAAGGTCGTCCCTTGCTCGCTGGGCTGGGGCCGGATGTGAGGTTGTTGCGATTTGCAGTCTCCAGGACATGGGCCTGGGGCTTGCGGGGTGGGGGGGTGGGGGGGTGGGGAGGGGGGCACCTCTCCTGGCCCCAGGGTCGCGATCCCGGCCCATCTGCTCCAGGACCTGGGCGCGGAGGGGCCCTTGGAAATGGGGGCCAGAGGCATCCTCTGAGCCGAGGGGCCAGCCCCCCTACACCCGCACCCCAGCCCAAACGAGATTCGGGGAGCGAGGGCCAGGCTGGGGGGCAGGCGGGGCGCGTCCCGAGGCCCCGAGCTGGGCGGGGAGGCGGGCGGCCTCCAGGCCACGGAAGGGTGTCGGAGGAGCGGGCACTGGGGAGGGGATGGCACAGGGCACCCCGCCAGCAGGACTGCGGGGCCTCCAGGGGGGCGAGTGCGGGCCTCCGGGCGGGGCGGGGCGTCTGGGGCCCAGACACGTCGCAGGGGCGCGCGTGTGGCGCTGGCGGAGCCGACGGCGCCCCGGGGAGCAGGCCGGGCTCCCCTGCGGCATCGCCGGGCTCTCGGGCGGCGGCACCGCCCCCCATTGCCCCCCGTGATTGGGGCCTCGGTTTCCCCGCGCGGCGGGCGGGGCGGGGACAGCGCAGCCTCGGAGACGCCTGCAGGGGGCGCCCGTGAGCGGCGCGGCCGGAGCCGGAGCCGGAGCCGAGCGGCAGCGGAGACAGCGGAGCGGCGCGCAGCGGCAGGTCAGCCGGGTCCGGGTCCGGGTCCGGGGTCGGGGGTCCTGGTCCGGGTCCGGGGTCCTGGCCCGGGGTCCGAGGGTCGCGGGCGGCGGGGCCCGGGGCTGTCGGGGCTGCCGGGCGGGGGTAGGGCCGGCGGCTCCAGTCCCTCCCACTTGGGTGCCCGCCGCTCCGACCTCCCCACCCGCCGCCGGGAGGGAGCCCGCGGGCGGGGGTCCGAGCCTGCCCGGCGGCGGCTGCGGGTCGCACACCCTGAGCCGGGGGGACGCGCGCCCGCCCTCGGGCCGCCCCGACTGTCGGGAAGGTGCGCGGCGGAGGCGGGCGGACGGGCGCGGGGCCGGGGCGGCGAGGCACCGGGTCGGCGTCCGGACCCGCCGGTGACGGGGAGCCGCCCGCGGTCCGTCCGGGCGCCCGGCCGGGGCTGGGGGCGCAGAGCGCGGCTCGGGGCGGCGGGCGGGACGCGGGACCAGGGGCCTCGGGAGGCGGCGCTGTCGGAGGGGGCGCCGTGGGCACCCGCCGGGCACCCCGCACGCCCGGGGCGGCGAGAAAGCGGAGCGCGGGCCCGTCCCGTGAACGGGGTGGCGGGGACCGGACTTCGGGGTCCAGGAGGCGCCGGGGGCGGGCGGGTGGGGGCGCGGGGCAGAGCCCGCTGAGTCCCGGCGCGGCCCGGCTTCCCTTCCACTCCCCCGACTGCGATGGGGGTCGGGGGCTCCCACATCGGGGCCGGGGCCGGGGGAGAAGCCAGAATCGGGGAGAGGGTCCCCCCTCCCCAGGCCTGGAGTCCGGCTGGGCCCCGTCACAGGCAGCGCCCAGGCCGCGTCCACCCGGGAGTCCTGAGCTCCCCTGGCCCCTGCTGTGCAGCCCACGCTGCACCCCAGTCTGTCACCTCTGCGCCCCCAGACTGTCACCTCTGACCTCAGACTGTCACTTCTGCGCCCCCAGACTGTCACCTCTGACCCCAGACTGTCACCTCCGCGCCCCCAGAGCTGTCCCGTGGGCTCCAGGGCGGACAGGAGCTCCGGGCACAGGGGCCGGGAGGGTGCGGGGTCAGGGTGCCGGCCTGGTGACCCCTGGGCACTGGTGTGCGACCTCCCTGGTGCTGGCCCCTGAAGGGCAGGTCCCCACCCTGGTCCCGCAGCCCAGGAGCCCCTCAAGGACAATGGCTGCTCCAAGGACAACCAGTGGACCCGGAGGGAGAGCCGGGCATGGCCGCGGGGGCAGGGGCGGCGGGCAGACCAGGGGCAGGGGCTGTGCTTGCGCTGGGCCCGTGGAGGGGCTGTGAGCCTCGTGGGGTCAGGGGACGCCACAAGGGTCGCTGCCAGAGGGAACTGTGGCTTCAGGGCCTGGCACCCCGCAAAGTTCAGGGTCCCTGGTGGCCCGGACAGTGCCCGCTGTGTAGACCAGCGATGGCGAACCTATGACACGTGTGTCAGAGGTGACATGCGAACTCATTTTTTTGGTTGATTTTTCTTTGTTAAATGGCGTTTAAATATATAAAATAAATATCAAAAATATAAGTCTTTGTTTTACTATGGTTGCAAATATCAAAAAATTTCTATATGTGACATGGCACCAGAGTTAAGTTAGGGTTTTTCAAAATGCTGGCACGCCGAGCCCAGAAGGTTCGCCATCACTGGTCTAGACCGTGGTCTGCGGGTCTGCAGGGACCTAACCCCGCAGCCGCTCTGACCGCGGCCCCTCGCCCAGAGGAGCTGGAAACGCCGTCCCGCCGACCTAGGCGCCTGGCTTGTCAGCATCAGTTCAGACGGCCCTGGAAGGTGTGCGCTGGAGGGGGGGGCGGGGATGGCCAGACCGACGGCGGGCGTGGAGGACGGTGGGGAGGGGTTTGGGGGGTGTCAGGGGGTGCTGAGGTGACCGCAGGGTCAGGTGCCCAGTTACAAAAAGGGATACGTCCTCACCCCCGGGAAGGGGTCTGGGCCAGGGAAGCGCTGGTGGCCACTGGAGTGAGGGCTGCTGGGCAGTGGGTGGCAGGGGCGGTGGGTGCCCGGCCCCAGGGCAGGTTGGCGATGGCGGGGAAGGAGATGAGCAGGAGCTGGGGCTGGGGTGGGAGCGGAGCCCTCTGGGGCCCTGCGTGGGGAAGGGGCGGTGAGAGTGGTGGGAGGTCCCCAGCCCACAGTCCTGGGAGGGCCCGGGGCTTGGCAGCCATGGAGCCTGCCGGGGACAGGGGGTCTGGGCGGAGGGAAGAGCAGCCTCCCTCTCCACAGGGAAGACGCCCAGCTTTCCAGGCCCCCAGGCCTTCCCTGCCACACGGGCCGCCCTCTCTGCCTGGACGCCACTACCCCCACCCCCACCCCCACCCCCGCCGTTCCCTGTCCTCCCAGGCCAGCGACGCCCCTGCTCTGAGAAGCCGGCCAGGCCCCTTTGGGCCCACACCCCTGCGGACCAGCCTGGGCAGGATGGCCGGGCAGGGACTGGGCTCCCACCTCCTGTCGGCAGCCCAGCGGTCACCGTGCCGGGGGCAGCATCATGTGGTGAGAGCCTCGGGGTCTGGGCTGGGGTCTCCGCCCGCGGCCCTCGGGGCTGCTGTCTTTCTGCCCACCTGCCACCAGCAGTCGCCTCTGGCCCCCAAGTGGCCTCTGCAGACTGAGTGGGGTTCGAGGGTTCGCGGAGTAGGCCAGGCGGCACCTGATACTGCCCCTTCCGCAGGCCAACCTCTGCCAGACGCCCCCCTTCCCCCCCGCCCCGGCCCCTCTGCAGGCACCACAGTGCCCATCACCCTGCCCTTAGGTTCCTTCTAGGGAGGCCTAGGTGTGTGTGCCCCCCCCCTCACCCAGCCGCACAGAGGGGGAGGGTCTCAGGGGTGGACCATGGGGGGGCCCCGTCTGGGCTCCTCCCGCCACAGGGGGGCACCCAGCACCTTGTGCTGAAGAGTGGCCCCTCGGAGGGGTTGTCAGGTGAGGCAGCCGGGAGGGGGTGAGTGGCCACCTCAGGCTGGGACGAGGGGGCCTGCAGCCTCTCTGGCATCTGGCCTGGACATGGGGGGTTGGGGGGACTCGGGGTGCCCAGTGGGGAGAAGGGAGCTGGGGAGGCCCGGCCGCCCTGAGGGCTGGCGGTGGGGCGTCTCCTCGGGGCCAGGCTCCGTGCAGGGGCTGAATCCCCGCCCTGTTCCTGCCCACATCCTGCCCCCAGGGGCTGAGAACAGCCACCACACACCCAAGGGGCAGTGGGGGAGGGGGCGCCCCTGGGTGCCGGCCCGGGGACCAGGCCCTGCCTGCACCGAGTTCCTGAAGTTGGAGCCACCAGCAGCCTTGCAGGGAGTGAGAGAGGAAAGAGGCGACCGTACTTGGTGGCTGCTCACCCCTGCCAAGACCAGGGGGGCTAGGGGTCAGGGGGCCCCCAGGCCCTAGGGTTCTGCGAGTCAGGGCAGGGCGGGCAGGTGGCTGTGGTTGGGAGCAGGAGCCGAACTGCCTGTTGCCCTCTGCACCCTCCCACGGAGCCCCCTGACCCTGTCGCTGCTCCTCTGCCCCCCTGCCCCCCGATTGGGCCTGCTCCCCTGCCTTCCCTGTCCCGCGACTCTCCCCGGGGACTCTGTCGCCTGGTGAAGTTCTGTGAGTTTCCCAGGGTGGCCGTTAAGAGCGCGTGCTCTCTGCCTCCGTCCCTCCAGCTTTCGCTTCTGAGATGAATGTCCGCTGTGAGACGATGACGTGGTGCTGTTTCGTGGTCCCGTTTCGTGGTCCCGTTTCGTGGTCACATATACCTGTTTCGTTTCTGCCCGCCGATCCGTACGTCCTCGGGCTCGGTCATGAACGCTGTTCCTTTCTTTATCTCTTTGACGATCCTCAGTGTCTGGGGCAATCGCCAGGGTGGCCGCTGGCCCTCAGGACACTCTCTTGGGGCAAATCCTTCGTCAAGGCCCCCCTGCTGTCGGCTCAGGGCCCCGCCGGCACCAGGCTCAGCAGCAGGTGGCACAGGGCTCCCGGGTGCCAGCGGCTGCCTGGCGCTGAGTAGGTACTTGGGAAACATCTGGGAGGAGAAGGTGGCACCGTAGTCCACGGCCGGGACGCGGGAGCCCAGGAGTGGGCCCAGTGTGGCTGCGCCAGGTCTCCGTCGCCCGCGGGGCTCAGGCTGCCCTTAGCCGCCCCCAGGAGCAGAGGTGTGGGGCCAGCAGGCTCGGGGGCACGGCCACCATCTGGCTTGTGGACAGAAAGCCTCGCTAGCCCGACACACAAAGAGCCAGAATGGGGCCGGGAAAGATGTGGGTTTTGATTAAGTGGAGTTTTAATTAAAGCCGCCAGGCCAGCGAGGGCGAGGAGGAAGGCGGGACGCCGCGGCGGCCTCCCACGGGCGGGCGGTCCTTCCAGGCTCCTGCACGTGCGCCGCCATGTGCCTCCATCCAGCGTGCGTGGGACAGCGCCTGGCCCCCCTCCGGCCCCAGCGAGGGGCCATCGCGGGGAAATGATACGTGATTAATATTTAATTTCCCCTCCCGGCTAGAGCAGAGGCTGGAGGATTACTTGGACAGAGCACAGCGCGGCCCACCCAGCCCCTCCCCACGCCCCGACCCCCCTGCGGCCGGGGAGGCCTGGGAAGGGAGGGGAGCGAGCGGGCCTGGGGGCCCCAGGAACTCCCCGCTGCTGTTTCCCGGCCCAGTTCCTCCCGGTTACGCTCTCGGTGAGGCTGGGCGAGGTCGTGAGCCTCTCTGGGCTCAGCTCCTCATGTGTAAGATGGGGTTCGCGGGACAGTGAACACACAGGACCCCGCCGCCGCCAGGCTGCACGGAGGGCTGCGAGGGGCTGGGGTACAGCCCTTTGTCCAGGCAGGCGGCCCCTGCGACAGCTCAGGGTGCGGGGCCTGTGGGGCTGGAGACGGTCTCAGACGGACTGGCCGTGTGCAGTGACTGCTGGTTCCTGCCGGTGACGTAGGAGTCACCATAACTGGCCTTAATCGGAGCCTTTACACCACAAAGGTCTAGTAAAGGTCACAGTCATGGCACCTCCTCCCCCAGGCCTTCCCTCAGGGCCCTAGTGGTCCCTGCCCGCCTCCACCTCCCCCACTGCCCCCCCCCCCCGCACCCCCTCCCCGAGCCTCCGGCTCTGTGCTGTGCTCACGCTGGGAGAGCCTGGTCCAGCGATGCCCAGGTTGCCCGTGGGCCAGGCCAGCCTCGCCTGGCCCACTGTGGGAAGGATGCGGGGGGCGGGGGGCGGGGGGACCAGCCGTGCAAAGAGGCGGCCTTTTAGGGCCCAGCTAGAGGGGCGTGTGGTGTGTTTTTAGCTCCTGGCAGGGCTGGCCTGGGCCGGAGGATCTGTGGCCTCCAGGGAGACTTGGGGTGGGGGCCCCGGGCCTGTGGACAGCAGGAAGGGTGTTGGTACCAGTGCTGCTCAACACGGGAGCCAGACACAGAGGCGGGGGCGGGGCGAGACCCTGAGGACTGGGGGCGGGGGTATGCAGGGTGGCATGGGGCCGCTGGGCAGAGGGCTGGGAGTCAGCCTGGCATCCAGGGCAGGGGCCGAGGGTGGGGCTGGGCAGCAGGCCTCAGCGCCTAAGAAATGTGGGGCGTGCTTTGGCCGGTGGGTGGCCGGTGGGTGGCCAGGTGGGTCGGTGATGGTTCGTCACCTGGATCCCTCGGTTCCTGGAGGAGAGGGAGCCCATTGGCCCGTATGCAGGTGGCTACAGGCTTCCAGCCTCCTGTCCGGGCCGGCGGCAGGCGCTGCCCGTGCACACCTGGGCCCAGGGGCGCCGGGACTGGAGGGGGGGTGGTTGGCATAGAGGGGACCCCACGAGCCTACATAGGTGTGACCGGTTGAGACAGAGGCGGTGGGAAGAGGCCCCTGGGACTGGCTCAGGGGGTCCCCTGGGCGTTGGGTTGGGGATACCGAGCCCCCTGCCTCTGCTTCGGGGGTCAGTGACCCTCACATGGCCATGGCCTTCGGACGCCGGGAAGCCCTTTCAGACTGTATTTCCTCCTCCTAGAATCAGGGGCGAGCGCTGACATGGCCCCGAGGCTCTGCGGGGTCCACCCTCCTCACGTTTCTTGTCCACAGTCTCCCGGCACGTCCTGGCTGGGCCCCCACCCGGCACCGCCAGGCAGCTGAGCAGGTTGGGGAGCGGGCGTGGGAGGAGGGAGGTGAGCTGCTGCCCCGCCCCACGTGCAGGCAGCGGGCGGGGGCTGCAGGGGCGGCTCCCAGGGGCCTGCCCCACCCCCTGGGGCGGCAGGAGGGCTCAGCTGCCACAGGGGGTACAGGACCAGACAGCCCCGCTCCTTCCAGGGAGCACAGGCCTCCAGCTGCTCCGACCTGGGCCGGGCGGGGAGGGAGTGCCAGGCCGGCTGAAAGGGAAGGTGGGGGCCTGGGAGAGCCGGGGGTGGGGGGGTGGGGGGGGCCTCTCCGGGAGGTTGTAGGGGGGCAGCGAGCTCAGGGACCAGGGACTCACAGGCTGCCATGGGTTTGAGAAGCTGAGCGTGAGGGATGATCGCGAGTGACTTCACTTTGAAAGGTTCTGCTCCCTGGGCTGAGGCCTCTGGGGGGAATCAGCTCCACCACGATGCCCAGCCCCTCACGCGATCTCTCCCCTGCAGGTGCTGGGGGAACCCTGACACCGAGCTGAGCGAGATGCCGCCGGAACCCTCGGGGGCGGCCTGGTTCCTGGAGACACCCCCGAGTCAGCTGTGCAGAAGCCCTTAGGGAGCCCCCCCAGGTGCGCCCCGGGCTCCGGCGGGGGGGGGGGCGCGGGGCCTGGGCGCCGGCTGCGCTGCAGCGATGGACCGTGAGCTGGCCCGGCCCGCGTGCTCGCCGCCCCCGCGCGCCCGCAGCCATGTCCGGCATGGACTCCTCGGTGTACATCGTGGTGGAGCTGGCCATCGCCGTGCTGGCCGTGCTGGGCAACGTGCTGGTGTGCTGGGCCGTGTGGCTCAACAGCAACCTGCAGAACGTCACCAACTTCTTCGTGGTGTCGCTGGCGGCGGCCGACATCGCCGTGGGGGTCCTGGCCATCCCCTTCGCCATCACCATCAGCACCGGGTTCTGCGCCGCCTGCCACAGCTGCCTCTTCCTCGCCTGCTTCGTGCTGGTGCTCACGCAGAGCTCCATCTTCAGCCTCCTGGCCATCGCCATTGACCGCTACATCGCCATCCGCATCCCCCTCCGGTGAGCGCCCGGCGCAGCGGCGGCCCGGGCCCGGGTCTGGCCGGTGCCCGTGGTCGGGGTGAACCCACGGTCGGGGTTTTGTCTGTGGTGTCGGTGTGTTGAGATGACAGGGCCCCGGAGCTCCACCTGGGGCTGCCCGGGGCTTGGCACGTCGCCAGCAGGCGTACCGATCTAGCTGGTCCCTGTGGGCACCGGGCACCCTGGCCCTTCCCAGACTCCCCCGGGGGAGGAGGCTGCCGTGCTTCGGCTGGTGGCAGAGGAGTGTGGCCCAGGCCTGGGCAGGGTGCTCACACAGTGGGGGGGTGGGGGCACCCCGGGGAAACCACAGGATCTGAGCTAGAAGCCTGCCCCCCTCCGCCAGCTCCTCCGCCAGCTGCTGGGGGGCAGGTCTGAAGTCTGCACGGACCCCGGGAGGGGAAGTAACTGGCCGGAGGCTGCAGGAGTCATTTGCATATGAACCTCTATGCAAATTCTGTGCTCCTGGAGCCACCAGTGTGTGTGTGTGGTGGGGGGGAGCTGGCAGAGGGGTTTTTACGGTGAATCTTTTGTGAAGGGACTCCAGTCACGGGTGCAAGGGAAGACTCTCCCTGAGGCTGCGTTAACGGGTGGCCTCCACCTCCCCAGCCAGGGATGCGGCTGGAAGTGTCCTCCCGCCTGGGGCCTCCTCCCACCTCCCTGCCCCTGGCTCCCGGGTAGGTCTCGGAGGATGGGGGCACCCCAGCCCCTAGCAGGTGGGGCGTCGGCGGGAGGAGGAGCGGCTGGATGAGCAAATGGAAAGTTATTGTCGAGCCCAAGGGGGCCCTTAGTGGTCATTTCCTCTTCTTTTCTGGACGGAAAAAGGAGGCCCAGGGAAGAGGCCAGCTCGGGGCCACACAGCGTGCGGGCAGCACAGCTGGTCCGGGGCCTGGGAACCAGCAGGCCTGCCACCCACTGTGACTCCGTCCTTGGGGAGCTGGGGGCCCGGTCCCCCAGAGCCCGCTCCAGCTCAGCGTCCCTGTCCCCCAGCTCAGAGGAGAGCGGGCAGCCTCGTCACGGCTCAGATAAGGAGAGGACTGGCCGTGTGGCCCAACAGGAGGCTGCGCCAGGAGAGCCCAGGACCCTTGTCCGGCTAGAGGGCCGGCCTCAGGGCAGCATGCAGCGTCCAGGACGCGAGGGTGGCTCCAAACCAGGGCAGGTCTGTGGGCTCCCAGGTGGACCGAGAGCGGAGTGTTGGCTCCCACTGCAGGTCAGGCTGCGTGTGGGCCTGGCCTCACTTTCACTTTCTTCCCCCCCCCCCCCCGCCCTCCCCCTCCACTTAAAGGGCAGCAGCAGGCGAGAGAGAGAGAGAGAGAGAGAGAGAGAGAGAGAGAGAGAGAGGCAGGCTGTGGTCACCACGGAAGGGCCGTGGCTGCCTTTTCCTGCTCCTGGTTTCTGGGGTAGGAGGACGGGACGTGCTGTGACCTTGGAAAGTCCGCTGTCCCCCTCTGGGCCAGGTCCTCGTCTGTAACAGGGACAGGCCTCTCTGAGCTCACAGAGGGGGTGAGGGTCCAGGGAGCGGCTGAGTGGTGAGCCCTGGTGGGGGGGGATTTGGCTGTTTCTTGAGCTGCGGGAGGTTCTGAAGGGGCCCTGGATGGAGCATGAACCTGCCACCACGCCCTCCGACTCCCACCACCTTCGAACAGGACCTAGCTCCGCCCACACCTTGGCCTTTGCGCTCCGCCCACTCTGCCTGGTAAAGCTGTGGAAGGCCCAGGTGGGGCTCCTGGACCTTGGCGCCCACAGAGGTGTGGAGGGGATGCTCAGCCTTCCCCTGGGGCAGAGAGAGCATGGCTGCCTTTGACCCCTGTGGACACTGTGGCCGCTGGGCTGGGGTGACCCTCCTGGGCAGAGCCGGGGGAATGAGCCTGTGGGCTCGGCCAAGCAGAGGTGGCGGAGCAGGCGGAGCAGGCAGGCAGGGGTGTGCGGGGCCAGCCCAGGGCTCACAGTGTCGGGCAGATGCACATGGAGCCCCTGGAACTCTGGGGTTACTCTTGGATCACGGGGTGAGCCCTCCCTGTGGGTCACGAAGCCCCAGGAAGGGGCAGCTGTGAGCTGGGAGACCCTGGAGGCAGCAGGTCCTCTGAGTGTGGGCAGTGGCTCTGGCCCCGCTTCCTGACCCCTCTGGGCTCCCTCCCCTGGCTGGTCCCATCACTCCTCCCCCAGGCGGTCCCGGTTCCGTGGGCCCAGGAGGCCACCATGTGAAGCTCTAAGTCCAGGGGCTGTGGCAGGTGGGGCTGCGGTTCCGTGGGCCCAGGAGGCCACCATGTGAAGCTCTAAGTCCAGGGGCTGTGGCAGGTGGGGCTGCGGTTCAGCCATTGTCCCCTTTGGGCCAAATTCTGTTCCGTTGTCCCGTTTGGGCCCAGTGCTGTTCTGTTCTCCCGTCTGGGCCCAGTGCTGTTCCGTTGTCTCCTTTGGGCCCAGTGCTGTTCCGTTGTCCCCTTTGGGCCCAGTGCTGTTCTGTTCTCCCGTCTGGTCCCAGTGCTGTTCTGTTGTCCCTTTTGGGCCCAGTGCTGTTCTGTTGTCCCTTTTGGGCCCAGTGCTGTTCTGTTGTCTCATTTGGGCCCAGTGCTGTTCTGTTGTCCCCTTTGGGCCCAGTGCTGTGCTGTTGTCCTGTCTGGGCCCAGTGCTGTTCCGTTGTCCCCTTTGGGCCCAGTGCTGTTCTGTTGTCTCATTTGGGCCCAGTGCTGTTCTGTTGATCCCTTTGGGCCCAGTGCTGTTCTGTTCTCCCGTCTCGGCCCAGTGCTGTTCCGTTGTCCCCTTTGGGCCCAGTGCTGTTCTGTTGTCTCATTTGGGCCCAGTGCTGTTCTGTTGATCCCTTTGGGCCCAGTGCTGTTCAGCTCCTGGGGACCTGGTCCAGGACCTCAAGCCGAGGGCTTTCTTTGGAACAAAAGGAACCTGGTGCTTTTACACATGAATAAGCCTGCGAGCACTAACAGCCTGAAGAACAAAAGGGTGGGACTGCCCCTGCCCCTAGCCTCCTGGCCCTTCCTGAAAGCAGGTTGGGAGCCCTTCCCGGGACCTGCTCCACACACGGGCAAGTGCCGCTCGTGGGTTTGTCCCTGTCCCCACGAGGGGCTTCCTTTGAGGTCACAGTGGACAGACCAGAGCTGTCCAGCCCATGTCCCGGAGCCTCAGGCCAGGCCCGCATCCCAGGCTCACTCCTGCCTGCTGTCTCCCTTCCCAGCAGCTCCCCTTCTGTCATTGCCCCTGCAGGCGGGCAGGCAGGTCTGCTGCTGGAGAACCATGAGCAAATCCCCCAAGCAGGTGGCCTCCAGAGCCCTCCACACCATCCCCATCACGACTCATTTCTGCTTGATTGCCTCCCATGACCCAAAGCTCACTACCGCCTGGGGCGGCCCATTTCTCCCGTGAGCAGCTCAGCCAGAAGCTCTTGCCTGGAGCCTCGCTGTCATCAGCCTCCCTGGGGTTTCCACCCACTGATCCTACATCCTGCCGGGTGGGCCAGTGCTTCAGGCCTCGGCCTCTTAGTCCCATTTCACAGATGAGGAAACTGAGGCTAGAGAGGCAGAATGATGGGCGCGCACTGGCGCCAGCGCCCAGGGAGGGACACACTTTCCTCGGGAAAATGTTAGCATGAAAACAGCCCGCACGCAACATGGTTATGTGGGACAGTATTCGTGGCGGACAGAAACAGCCTGGCACAGAGCCAGGGCGGTGGAAGTCTCAGCTGCCGAAAGACAGGAACAGCCGGCGATCGGATGTGCGGCTCCAGAGCACGAGAGCAGGGCAGGCTGGGTTCTCGGTAGACACGGCGTGCCCCCCGCTGAGGGGCCGGGAGCCCCTGGGAGCGCCCTGCGGTGACTGTGTGCAGTCAGAACCGGTGTTGTTTCCGAACCCACCGACCTGCCCTGGCCTGAGTGGCCCCTGGGTTCTGGAACATTGCCCTCCCTGGGCCCCAGTGTCCCCACCTGTGAAACGAGGGCCAGATCAGAGGTCTGAGGCCACCAGGTACTTGTTGTTTTCTTCATGTGAATCAGCGGACAAAACTGACGCCATGGGAGCCTGCCCGGCGTGGCTCAGTGGTTGAGCGTCGACCTGTGAACCAGGAGGTCCTGGTTCCATTCCCGGTCAGGGCACAGGCCCAGGTTGCAGGCTCGATCCCCAGTGTGGGGTATGCTGGAGGCAGCCGATCCATGATTCTCTCTCATCACTGGTGTTTCTATATCTCTCCTTCTACCTTCTTCTCTGAAATAAAAAAAAAACATATTTTTAAAAAACACACAGAAGCCATGGGAGATTTTACCCCCAAAATCCACTGTCCAGCCCCTCCTGGGACCCGGCCGCGCTGGGCACCCGTGTTGCATGGCAGGGAGGGGCCGAGCGGCACTGGCTGCCTCCTGGACACCCTGCCCCCGAGTCCTCACTTATTCATTTCCTCAGACCAAACCGACGCAGTCCCAGGACTACTTGTCATGCTGCCGATCATCACCTGGATGTCTGTGCAGTGGTTGCCTTTCAGGGGCTGGGGGGGGGGGGGGGGGCTATTCTCCCGTGGCCTCCAGAGGGGACCTGAGGCAGGAGGCGGGAAGTTGCACGCGGGTCCCTGAGGCTGGTCTCTCCGCAGGTACAACGGCTTGGTGACGGGCGCCAGGGCCAAGGGCATCATCGCCATCTGCTGGGTGCTGTCCTTCGTCATCGGCCTGACGCCCATGCTGGGCTGGAACAGCTGCAGCTGGCCCAGGCCCAAGGAGGACCAGAACCGCTCGCAGGACTGCGGGGAGGGCCTGGTGACCTGTTTCTTCGAGGATGTGGTGCCCATGAACTACATGGTCTACTACAACTTCTTCGCCTGCGTCCTGGTGCCCCTGCTGCTCATGCTGGGCATCTACCTGCGCATCTTCCTGGCGGCGCGGCGGCAGCTGAAGCAGATGGAGAGCCAGCCGCTGCCGGGCGAGCGCACGCGGTCCACGCTGCAGAAGGAGGTGCACGCCGCCAAGTCGCTGGCCATCATCGTGGGGCTCTTCGCCCTGTGCTGGCTGCCCCTGCACATCGTCAACTGCTTCACCTTCTTCTGCTCTGGGTGCCAGCACGCCCCGCCCTGGCTCATGTACCTGGCCATCATCCTCTCCCACTCCAACTCCGTGGTGAACCCCTTCATCTACGCCTACCGCATCCGCGAGTTCCGCCAGACCTTCCGCAAGATCATCCGCAGCCACATCCTGCGGCGGCGGGAGCCCTTCAAGGCGGGCGGCCCCAGCGCCCGGGCCGGGGCGGCTCAGGGCAGTGACGGGGAGCAGATCAGCCTGCGCCTCAACGGCCACCCCCCTGGGGTGCTGGCCAACGGGAGCGCCCCCCACCCGGAGCGGCGGCCCAACAGCTTCGCTCTGGGGCTGGTGAGTGGACGGGGAGCCTGCGGGTTCCCTGGGGACACGGGCCTCCCCGACGTGGAGCTCCTCCGCCACGAGCTCGGGGGGCCGTGCCCGGACTCCCCTGGCCTCGAGGGCCCCCTGGCCCGGGACGGAGCAGGCGTGTCCTGAGGAGCCACTGCGCTTGCCCCTTCCCCGGGAAGGGGCTGTTGCTCTTCCCGGTGGGGGAGTGTGACTGCGCCCAGACCTTCCCTCCCCGGGCTGGTTCCCGCGTGGCCCGGAGGGAGCCCGGCTGGCGCAGCCTGCGGCCCGGCAGGCGGGTTTGGAGTCCGAGAGCGGGCGTGTCATGTGGGGAGACCCTGTGCCTGCCAGGAGCGCAGCACTGGAGCTTCTTGGGTCCGGTCCCCACTCCGGAAGCATCTAGAAGGGCCACCTCGTCTCTGCAGAGCAGGCCGCTGGCCCGGAGGCTGGGGCGTGGCTCCGAGGGGCCCTGCCGGCTCCCCACCCTCCCCGGACTCTCCGAGGGTTTGGGAGCTGCTGTGCCTGGAAGTGGTGTTTGACTCTGTTTTCCAGGAGGAAATTTTAAGCGTGAAGATACCCCGTTTATTTTATTATTGTCCCTCCCTGTCGTCAGTCCTGCTGCTCACCTGGCACCAGGAGTCGGCCTGGGGAGCCCCGGGCGGCCCTCTCCCCCCCCCCCCGATGGCCCAGAGCCATCTCCTGGGGTGACGAAGCTGGGCCGAGGACGAGGACGGGGCGTCTCGATGGAGCCGGCAGGGGCTGGGGGAGGTCCGGGCTGGCCTGCGTGGGGGAGCCCGGGAGGCTCCGCCGGCCCAGTGGAGGCCCGCACTGCCTTTCCCTCCGATGGGAATGTCTTTTTCTGAGATAAAATAAACGTTGAGCCAGTTGTGTTTTAAGCCTGTCCGACCAGAATGGCGCCTGAGTTCCTCTCCCGTCCCACGGTGGCCTGGCGCACACGTACAGGCGTGTGCCGTGTGTGCGTGAGACTGTGTGCATGTGTGTAGACAGACAGACAGACTGCCTGCCTGCCCGGGGGGGCCTCCCCAGGCTCTCAGCCTGAGGGACAGATGGCCTGGTTGCACCAGAGTTCAGATGCCCACGCGCAACCCTGAGACCGGGGTCCCTGTGGGGGGGGCGGTCCCTGTGGGGGGGGCTTTACCCCAGCTGCTCCCCCTCCACACACAGCTGACCCCTCCCTCTGCGTGGGGACCAGGCTCCTCCCTCCCTTGTCACCTTCCTAAAGTCCTTCAAAGAAGATCTCTTTGTTTTTTAAATGTGTTTTTATTGATTTCAGAGAGGAAGGGAGAGGGAGAGGGAGAGAGAAACATCCATGATGAGAGAGAATCCTGGACCGGCTGCCTCCCACACTCCCCACTGGGGATGGAGCCCACAACCCAGGCATGTGCCCTTGACCGGAATCGTTCCCGGGACCCTTCAGTCCGCAGGACGACGCTCTATCCACTGAGCCACACCAGCCAGGGCCAACGAAGCTCTTTGTGTTACTTCTCAGAGCTATGCCCACCCTCCCACTGCCCCCTCCGCCCCTCAGCTGAGAGGCAGCGAGAGAGATCGGGGAAGAGATGGGCCGGGCTACACCACCTTCCCGGGGTCACCCCTCCCCCTACTCCCAGCAGGAAACCCGTAGGAGCAGGTGTTTCCTGTGCTCGCTCCGCTCCGCCTGCCCGCCCCGGGCTCCTGGCCTAAGGAGGGAGGCCGTCCTTCAGTGAGGGCGAGGGTCGAGGCCCAGGGGACACGAGCAACCTGCTCCCCCTGCGGGCGGGGCCCACGGAGGCAGGGAGGGCCAGGGCGGGAGTGTCGGGGGGTCCCAGGCACCTCTCGCAGCGCCCTTTACGGATGGCTGATCAGGGAGCTACGCTGCCCCTCGGAACAGAGGTTCAGCCCCTGCCCAGGTCTGGTAAGGGGCAGGAGGGAACTTAAACCAGCGGTTCTCAACCTGTGGGTCACGACCCTTTCACAGGGGTCGCCTAAGACCGTCAGAAAACACATGTATAATTACATATTGTTTTTGTGATTAATCACTATGCTTTCATTATGTTCAATTTGTAACAATGAAAATACATCCTGCATGTCAGATATTTACATGACGATTCATAACAGTAGCAACATGACAGTTATGGAATAGCAACGAAAATAATTTTAGGGTTGGGGGTCACCACCACATGAGGAACTGTATTAAAGGGTTGCGGCATTAGGAAGGTTGAGAACCACTGACTTAAACCCTGGCCGTCGCTCAGTGGTTAGCGCGTCCGCCTGTGGACCAGGGGGTCTCAGGTTTGATTCCCGGTCAAAGGCATGTACCTGGGTTGCAGGTTCCCCAGTCCCTGTAGGGGCGCTTTCGGGAGGCAGCCAATCGGTGTATTTCTCTTTCATCGACGTTTCTCTCTCCCCCTCCTCCCTCCCTTCCACTCTTTCTGGAAATCAATGGACAATACCCCGTCCGGCGTGGCTCCGTGGTTGAGCGTCGACCAATGAACCAGGAGGTCACGGTCAAGGCACAGGCCCGGGTTGTGGGCTCGATCCCCAGTGTGAGGCGTGCAGGAGGCAGCCGATCCATGATTCTCTCTCATCACTGATGTTTCTCTCTCTCTCCCACTCTCCCTCTCTGAAATCAATAAAAACATATTTTTAAAAATCAATGGAAAATGAAAAAATCAATAAACACCAAGGTCTATCTGACTGCAAAAGTCATGCTCCCCTCACTAACTGCTTTCAGCCAGGTTATCAAGTATAAAATAGCAGCATGTCCCCCCCCCCCCCGCGCCAACACCCCCCCCCCGCATACAGACGGGACGTGTAGCTGCAGTGGGAGCTCCTGGCCCCGCCCTGGACCGCGGCCTGGCGCCAGCACCTGGCCACCCGCGCACCTGGGTTTCCTTTCGTTCAGTGATGGTGAACCTATGACACGCGTGTCCGAGGTGACACGCGAACTCATTTTTTTGGTTGATTTTTCTTTGTTAAATGGCATTTAACTATATAAAATAAATATCAAAAATATGTCTTTGTTTTACTATGGTTGCAAAGATCAAAACATTTCTCTATGTGACACGGCACCAGAGTTAAGTTAGGGTTTTTCAAAATGCTGACACGCGGAGCCCAGAAGGTTCGCCATCACTGCTTTTGTGCATCGCCCGGCCTGGCGCTGTGACTCCCGGTGCGCACACAGGTGGCCCAGCCGGCGTGGTGGTTTCGGCTCTAATTTCCTGCTGCACCGCAAGAGGCCCCCGGGCGGCTGCACGGACACAGCGCCTGCAGCACCAGGCCCGCGCCTTCCCGAGATCCCGGGGGGCCCAGCAGCGACCCCCCATCTCCCCGGAGCCTCGTGCACAGCCTGACCGCGAACCCCAGGTCTGCACCAGCCGCCCTCCCGGCCAGGCCGGCTTCCTCCTCCGCCCCACACCCGGCGGGCGGTGCTGGCTGTGGGCTGAGGCGGCCGTGGCCTGGGTTGACCCCGAGGAGGCCGAGAGCCCGGATGCTGCGGGCCCTCAGGAGCAGCTGGTGGAGAGGCCGGAGGAGCCGCAAAGGTAGGGAGGAAGCACGTCTCTGCAGCCTTTTCTGGGGCTTCCTGGGAGCCGAGCTTGGGGTGAGCCTTTGGGGTTTGGGGAAGGACCGGGCCAGGGGCTCAGGAACGGCTTCCAGGCACGTCTGAGCCCACGTCCCGCAGGCTCCCACGGCGAGCCGGTCTCGGGTGCAGGTGCACGCCGCTCCCTGGCCGTCAGAGGACACAGGTGTGTGCGCTCAGTGTCTGAGGGCAGCTACCCCGACTGGCCTGCCCGCAGCAGCAAGGGGAACGGAGGCGGCGGCCGGGGGCGGGGTGGTGCAGGCACCTGGCTGCTCCCAGGGCTGTCCTCTCCCTGCCTTTCCCAGGCTTCATGCAGGCGGGTCCTCAGCACAGGTCCCACCGCAGGCCTGTCCTGGGGGTGGCAGCAGCCCCTCTCCATGGCAGCGCGGTCAGAGGCCCCCCTCCTGCCCCCCGGGCGCCTGGGGGTGGAGGCCTGGCTCAGGCTGGGTCCTGGCTCAGCATTGGCTCTCCGGAGGGACAGGCCCGTGGAAGGCTCCCCTCCCTTCCTCTCTCCCCTCCATCTTGAATCCCTGCCTCTGCGGCTCCGACTCGCCCCATGGGGTTTCCATCTTCTCCTCTGGGAGGCCTCCCAGAAAGTGCTCGAGGCTCCTGGGCGCCGAGGGGCAGCGCCTGGGCCCAGCCGGGTGCGGGCGGCCTGAGTCAGGGGGAATGGATGCTGGTGCCCCGGACCCACGCTGGGAGCTGGCCCTGCCGCCTGCTCCCTGGTGCGTGCAGCCAGAAGCGCAGGCTCCCAGGTCGGCTGCGGAAGGCCTGCCCGGCTGGCATCTGTGCCTAGAACCCGTGCCCGCCGGCATGCCGCACCATCCCCTGGCACGGCAGCTCCCGGGTCTCACTGCAGTGGGCACTCCCTCCCTGAGCCCCGGGCTGGGCCAGTGCTGCCTGAGTGGGCTGGGGGTGGGGGGTGGGGGGTGGGGAGGAAGATGCTGTGGGGCCCTCATCTACCCCCCAAAGTGGACCGTGTCAGGTTACCCCTCTCCCTCCGCCCCACAGCTGCCCCCTGTCCTGAGGCACCCCTCACGGCACCTGTCACTCATCGTTAGCAGCCCCCTATTGGCTGCCCGCTGGGCAGGGGCGGGAGGGCATCAGAGTCACAGCCCCAAGAAGAGGGAGGAGCACAGGACACGGCCTGGGGCGCAGGCACCTCCCGCTCTGCCTGGCCCTTCCCTTCACTGGAGGAGAGGCAGCTGGGGAGGCTGAGCAGGGGCCAGGCCAGGCTGAGGCCAGGCGAGGCTGAGGCTGAGGCTGAGGCCAGAGCTGGGATGGGGGGCACCCACCCCATGGGCTTTCGGGAAAGTGCAGTGGGAAAGGCTTTGCGTGGAACCATCCTCACTTCTTGCCCTTGCCCGGGGGAGAGAGAGAGAGAGAAAGAGAGAGAGAGAATAGAGGTCACGGCCTCCTGGGGAAGGGGTCAGGCTGCTCAGGTCCCTGGCGGGGGGACTCCGAGGAGCTGGCAGACTCAGCCATCTGGACCTGCACCTAAAGACCAGGACGCTGTCAGGGCGGCCTCCTTAGGACACAACAGGTTAGACCAGCCGTGGGCAAACTACGGCCCGCGGGCTGGATCCGGCCCGTTTGAAATGAATAAAACTAAAAAAAAAAAAAAAAAGACCGTACCCTTCTATGTAATGATGTTTACTTTGAATTTATATTAGTTCACACAGACACTCCATCCATGCTTTGGTTCCGGCCTCCGGTCCAGTTTAAGAACCACTGTGGCCCTCGAGTCAGAAAGTTTGCCCACCCCTGGGCTAGACCTTGAGCCCCATCTGCTGACTCTGTCCCTCGCTCAACGGCTTCATCAGCACCTGCTTTTGAATACTGAGCGAGGGGAGCGGGGAGCCAGCCACCAACCCAGGGGAGTAAGCCAGAGGCGCCCGCCCTGGCCCAGGCTTGGGGGAGGGGGTGGGGGCGGGGGACCAGGTCGCACCCAGCGGGGGCATCAGGCAGGTGAAGTCAGTGAGCTCCGACTCGGAGTTTGCGGGGAGCCTAGCTGGCATCTGCCTACACGGAATTATGCCCCCGTTTACAGCAATTTTCAAGTTAAAGTGTTGTCAGAGGCTGTCAGGGTTTGATCCGTCTTTTCTGTTCATCCGCCCACATTTTCTCGTTGGGTTGGGAGGGGGAGGGAGGGGGAGAGAGCCTGGGCTGGATTCAGAGCTTTGGGGAGCGGTTCCCGTTATAGGGGAATGTGAAGGCGATCCAGTCTTCTGTTGGGAAAATTCAGGCCCCGCGCCCAGTGTCAGCGCTGCTGTGAGCTCAGAACACTCCGAGGCCGGGCCGGGCCGGGCCGGGCGTCCTGCCGCCACCCGACTCTCCAGGGAGGTCAGCTTGACTCTCCCTGTGCCCGGCGTGCACAGCGCCCCTCCACTCGCTCCTTCTGCCCCCCCCCACTCCCCCCCCTCCCCCCGGCTCCCCTGACTCCTGGCCGCCACCCACTTCTCCGACTGCGGGCAAGTCACCCTTCCACCTGCTTTTAGATTGAAACGGGATGAATGTGGACGCGTTGGGGAGGTTGTGTTCCTAGGTGCCCAGGATGGTGATCAGCAGGATGGCGTCCATTCTCGAGGCAGAAAGCACAAGGGGTGCGCAGTCAGGGCGCGGCGCCCTCGCTCTCAGAGACGGCAGGCGCTGGGGGAAGGGGGTGGACGGGGCAGGAGGGCCCCGCAAGGTGCAGGGAGAAAACATGTCGTGCGTGCGGTTCCCAACAGCACAGACATTTCCGGGGCTGAGTTCAGCGTCGGTCATAGGCGCCCAGGCTGCGGAGCCCACGGAGCCCCTGCTCAAGCCGGATCCCCGCATGGACGTGCCTGCCCCCGACGGGGGTCTCGGTCACACCTGGAGCGTGAACACGTGGCTGGAGGGAAGCCTCAGGGCTGGGAGGGTCGCCCGGCCGGCGGGTCTCAGTGGTTGAGCGTCGACCTATGAACCAGGAGGTCAGGGTTCAGTTCCCCATCAGGGCACAGGCCCGGGTGGTGGGCTCCATCCCCAGTGGGGGGCGTGCAGGAGGCAGCCGATCCCTGATTCTCTCTCATCATTGAAGTTCGTATCTCCCTTCCTCCCTCTCCCTTCCTCTCTGAAATCAATAAAAATATATTTTAAAAAAGAAAAGAAAGTATACAAAAATGAAGTCATCCCCTGAATCAAGTTCGCTGCTGGGCGGGAGGTAATGGCCTGGGGAGGCGGGGTGGACAGATAGGAAAGTGCCGGGGCCTGTGTCCGTGTCACACGCCCGGCGCGGCCCGCGGACAGGAGCGCCGCCCTGGACCTGCTGCTGTGCGGGGCAGGAGCGGGTGCAGCAGTGACCTATCTGAGGGGCATCTGGTGGAGGAGCCCGAGGGGCTGGGATGGAGGGTAGAGAATGTTCCATGTGGCACACGAAGCAAACGTTACCTTTACAAAGTGCTCTGCCCGATGCGATGCGGGGGGAGGAGAAGAGGCCCTCGCCCCCCTCCCGCTCCCACCAAGCTTCCCTCGGCCACGCCTAACGCCCTCCTCCGGGTAGTGGGCGCCGTTCCTTAGCTTCTGGGGTTCAGTCCACCGTATCCCGCTCAGTCTTCTTTTCAAACATCTGAGTCTGATCCATCCTCCCCCACTCCCCCCGCCCAAAGCCATGGTATTAGCTGAGGCCTCGTCACCTCGCAGCCGCCTGGAGAAGCTCCAAGCGGACCTCACTGCCTTCCCCGCCCTGGTCTCCCTCCTGTTTATTTTTTAAATATGTTTTTATTGATGTTAGGGGGAGAGGAAAGGAGAGAGAAAAATGATCGATGGGAGAGAGAAACATCGATCAATTGCCTCCATAGGTACCCCAGCCGGGGACTGAACCCCCAACCTGGGCATGTGCCCTGACGGAGAATCGACCCAGCGGCCCGTCGGTGCACGGGAATACGCCCAACCCGCCGAGCCACGCCGGCCGGGGGTGCACTGGCCTCTTTTTACCGCAATCCATCCATCCCGATTTCTCCCCACAGAGCACGCCTCCAATCTGTCCCTCCCTGCTCCCGAGCAATCAGTGGGCCCTGATTTCTTGTTGATGATTAATTGTTAATAATCATTATTACTCACTGAGCCCCACTCATTGGTGTGGCATTCAGGGCCACAGCTTGGCTCTCCAGCCCTGTCTCCGCCCACCGCGTCCCTCCTGGGTCACCTGACCGAGCCACACTGAAGACTGCCCTCCTCTCATCCCGGCCTACCCCTCCAGGGAGGCCTCCGCCTGGACGCTGCTCCTCTGAGCCTCCACGACTCCAAAGGCTTCCCATTCCTCAGTGACCCCTGGAGAGCCCCCTCCTCCAGGAGGCCCTCCTGGACCTCCCGCTGAAGCCTCCGCTCCCTCTTGCCAGTTCCCTGAGCACTCGGTGCCGGCACAGGTGGTGGTCACCCACTTCCGGTAGCAGCTCTTCCTCTGTGGAGGTCCGACTTCCCTCCTGGGCCAGTGCCGGTGTTCACGGGGTGTGCGCCAGCTCCCCACCTAAACCACCACTTCCCACCTCCCCCTCCAGGTCCCGAGTGCGAGGGGGACTAGCACCTCCTTCATGGCGGGCTGAGCGGTGAACCGAGTGCGGCTGGAGAGATCGGGCATGGGGCCCCGAGACCTGGGTTTGCGTTCCTGGCTGGGGTGAAGGGGTCGCGTGACTTGGGGCCGGTGGTGGGCTTCCCCTCCTAGAAAGTGACGAGGCAGGTGGGCGAGGCCCGCGCCCTGACAGCTCTGGTGCCCTCTGAGGCCTGTGCCCGGCCTGACCCAGCCCTGAGCCAGCTGGGCAGGAGCAGGGCCGCGCTGGAGGGAGAGAGGAGGAGGGCCCGGGCGCTAATGGCCTGGAGGAAGGAAGGACGTGCTGGGCTAATGGGATAATCGGATAACCTCCGAGCGACGGGGCTGCCAGGCCGGGCCAGCTGCTGGGCGCGGACACAAATAGCAGGAGAAGACGGGCGCTGGTGCAGGAAGCTGCTTGCTCGCTGAGAGATGTGGGGGAGGGCGGTGGGCAGAGGGTGGGGGGGGGGATGGAAGGGAAACGGGGCCCCCTCCCCCATTCCACAGGGGATGTTCAAGGCAGCCCCTTGGGGACCTTGTAGCGAAGATTCCACTGCAGGGCCCTGGGCCCATGGCCTCCTCAGGGGAGGTTCTTAGAAAGCCTGGCCTTGGGGTGCCCTCCACTCAGACCACCTCAGGGACCATGAAGCCCTGTCCCTGTCCCTTGAGGGTGATCCGCAGAGGGGCCACCTGAGACGAGCCTGTGCGAACGTTGCTGGGGGATTTGTAAAGTGACGGTTCTGGATGCAGGTCTCAGGCTAATGAATGGGTCTGTCCGTGGGGCTGGGGGAGGGGGCGCTGGCCCAGGAGTCGGGGCCTGGCTGCTCGTCCCGCCCTGTCCTGCCGAGTCGCACAGTGATGAAGTTCTCGGTCTGGCCCTCAGGTGCCCGTCCGTGTGAGGGGTGGTGAGCGGCACCCTCCGGTCGGGCTGCTGTAGAGATAACGTGAGGCCATGAGCGGGAAAGTGGGCGAGAGTTATCCGTGCTCTGCAAAGTGCTGTAGTCCCAGCTCTGTTTCCAACTCCCGGTGATTTTAAAAAGGGTCTTGACTTTTTTCCTGGATTCCAGTTTTCTCCGCCACCAGGTGATGAGGCCAAACTGGATGCTCTTCGTTTCCCCTCCTCATTTTAATGATTCTCATTCGCATAAAATCTGCATATTTACATCTGTGTGCCCGCTAAGGAAAGTCTGAGAGAGGAAAATGTGAGGTTCATATTTTTCACGAGGAGAAATATAAAACACTCAATAGTAGCAAACCGTAGCCAGCAGTGCATAAAAATAACATAAATCATGACCCATTAGGATTTATCCCAGGAATGCAAGGATGGCTTAATAGTAGATAATCAATCAGTGTTATTCATATGCATCAATTAGAGACTATTATAGGAAAGCTTCATAGTAGAAACTATAGGGGAGGGTGGTGGTGGCCAGAGGGTGGGGGAGGGGGATGGGAGTTTCTCAAACAATTAAACGTGGACCTGCCGTCCAGTCCAGCACTGCCGCTCCTGGGTGTGAGCCCAGAGGAAGAGAAAGCAGGGTTTCAGCAGGACACGCGAGCGCCCTTGTTTATTGCGGTATTAGTCACAATAGCCGCATTTCCCATTTCCCTGCTTCACGCGCTGTGAGAATTAAATGCGAATTAATTAGGGGAGAATTAAAGGGTAAATGTGAAAATGAGTCATGGAGACGCGAGACGGGCGAGGCGTCTCCGGAACCGGCTGGCCGGTGTGCCAGGCTCCCCTGCCCGTGACCCTCGGGCCACTGCCGGCCTGGACTGGGGTCTGGCTGCCTGGGGCCGCCTCCGACGGCCCTCTTCTTGCCTGGAACGGGGACACAAGGGCTCGAGAGGGAAGCCCTGCGCTCCTGAGTGACCTTTTATCTACACGGGATTGTTTCTCTGCCAAATAGACCAAAAGGAAGGAAAGCCGGCAAGAGATTAGTTCTTTTCTTAGCTCCCAGATGGCTGACGTTTCAGGAAACCCAGCTTCTGAATGGGACCAAAGGGGACTTCGATCCATCCGGCCTGTCTGCAGCGAGCTCAGGCCGCCGCGAGGACTGGTACGGGCGTGCGCTTCTCGAGGTTCGGGGGAGCCCGGCTCCAACAGCCTCTTCCGCATGTGTTTGCTCATCCCGGACGGACCCCGAGGGCTTTGTGATGCCCGGGCACACGCCGTGTGGGTGCTTGTTTCTGCTCGTAGTACCAAGTGGGGCCAGAAGGGAGGGGAGGAAGGAGGGAGAGGGATACAGAAGGCTTCCCACCAACACAGGCAGGCATGGGCTGCAAAGGACCCGCTGAAACTATACGTAAAAGAAAGCCGGCCCCTGGAAAGATCCCATCCTGTGTGTGTGATCCATGTCTGTCTAGCAGATGCAAATTAACCTCTAGTGACAGAAAGCAGCTCCGAGGTTGCCTGGGCAGGGTTGGGGGGCGGGGGCAGGAGAGAGGAATGGCAAAGGCCCTTGGGGTTACCTGGGGGGGGGATAAATATCTCAATCGTGACGATAGTTTCAGGAGTGTATGTATGAGTCAAAATATCCCAAATCGGACATTTCACATAGGTGCTGTTTATTTATGGTGTGTCGGTCACACCTCAAATACGCTTTTTGGAGAAGAGTTAAAATAGAAGAAAGGCTGTGTGAGCACAGGGTGCCTGCCAGCGACCCATCCCACACGCCTCTGGGAAGTTCTGGCGGGAACGAGGGGCTTCCGACGGGAACTCCCTCTGAGGTCAGGGCCTCTCTGCGAAGGTGATAGAGGTGACCCAGCTGGGCCTAACGTTCTACCCGGAGGTCAGTCTGCTGGCGAGGGGCAGGCGTGCGGACTGACAGGGAACCCTTGTGCGCGCTGGAAGGGGCTGGTCCACTGCGGAGGAGGAATTGTTCCGTCACCAATGTACACAGAGCTACTGGGTAAAAGCGTGGACTGAACGCAGGCATCGGGTGTCACTGCCACTGAAACTCCACCAGGAGGTCCTGCGGCCTTTTCCAGGGTGAAGTCTCCAGTGGGAGCTCTTGGAAAGAAACACTCTGACGTCAGAAATAAAGACACTGCCGGGAGGGTGGGAGGACAGGCGGAGGAAAGCGCGCAGAAAGCAGAGCGAAGAGAGGCAGAAACGAGGAGGGAACAGATGAGAAAGTCGTCCCGGTGGCTGAGTGACAGGCATGTTAGAAACACAGCAAAGGGTATCAAAACAATCCCAGAGAACATTCCAGAATCCAAGGACGAAGCTCCAGATGGAGAAGACCCCCGAGTGGCCAGCACGATACCTATGTCATCGTAAAACTTCCTGAGGACGGGGACAAAGAAAGCCCACAAGGTCACATGCAAAGGAGGCTGTGGCCTCAACAGCAGCGCTGGGAGCTAGAGAACAATCAAGTCACGCTATCAAAGCTCGGAGGCCAAGTGGCTCCTTATCAGGAATTCCACACACTCACGCAGGGGCTGGCCATTGTCAGACAGGCAAGGTCTCAAGGTCTCCCTCCCTCGCGCACGCTCAGAAGTCCTCAAAAACATATGTCCTCAAAAAGAAGGGAGAAATCAAGGAACGGGAAGACATCGGATCCACAAACAGGCGATCCAGCCCAGGAAGGAGGCAGAGGAACTCGCTGGAAGACGGGAAGAGGGGGTTCCAGGAGGCAGCCGTGCAGCGTACCCCCAGAGCAGGAGAGAAGGCTCCAAGAAACGTTCCCACGAACACGCCGGGAGGGGGTCGGGGGAGCTGGCAGCGTTCAGGGTTAACTGGTGATAAGATCTCAGAGACCTAAGTGTATGGAAAAACAAGATCATCAAAACAAAGATGCTGGAACGGAAGCAGCCATCGTCGCGGACTATATGGCTTCGTTGTCAGCGGCATTTACGTTGTCATAAGAACAAGTGTACTAAGGATCCATCTGCCAGAAATGACACGCTAACGGCTTTGGGAAGAGGGGGCCTGGGAGGCGGGGGTGCGTATAGAGGGGGTGGGGGAGGAAAGGGCGAGGGTGCGAGTCCTCATCTCCCACGGTGGGAAGTCAGCAGATAGTGCAGGAAGTAGCAACACAAACACATTATTTATAGATAGGTAAAAGAATTCGTGAAACAAGTTGAAAATGGTCCCTTCAGGGCAGGGGGACTGGGGCTGGGGTGGGGTGGGAGGGCATGGAGGGAGGCTGAGGACCACACTTTGTCTTAATAAACCTAGTAGAGCTGTAAAAGTTGACTTTTAAAATTATGTGCCTCTAGAACTTTGACACCCTTTAAAATAAGAATTTAAAACATGAGTATGGGCCTGGACGGTGTGGCTCAGTTGGTTGGTGGCAGGTTTGACTCCCCGTCAGGGCACATACACAGGTTTCAGGTTCAATCCCCAGTCCAGTTGGGGTGCATACGGGAGGCAACCGATCGATGTTTCTCTCTCTCTCTCTCTCTCTCTCTCTCTCTCTCTCAAATGAATAAAAACATATCCTCGGGTGAGGATTAACAAAATCAATCAATCAACCAATCAACCAATCAATAAAACTCTTTAGCCTGGCGTTTGCGAACCCAGGTCAATTTGGGTCAGTCAACCTCTCCAGTCATCTTCTATGCTCCTCCTCCAACGCCTTGTTCCAACCAAATCCCCGGTCAGACCCTGCTAAGGCCTGTGCTTTCGCACGAACAATTTGCTCTCTGGAATGTCTCCAGGCCTCCGTAAACCCTGCCCCCCGGCCGGGTGTGGGGGGAGCCTCTCCGATGGCCCCCACCGGCTCGGCCTCTCGGTGCTCACGCCCGGGTGTGTGGGTGGAACCGAGTGCCTTGCTTCTAACGAGGAGAATCAGCACCGGTGATGCGCTGTCACTTGGGAGATTAGGTGACAGAAGGCCTGCGACTTCCCCCGTGGCTGCTCTTGCTCTCCTAACCCTCTCCCCCGTGGCCACAGCTCCAAGGCCTGCAGCAGCTCTGTGGACGGGCCTGGGCCACGCTGGACCAAGGCCCGCCAGCGACCACTTCAGAGGAGCCTGAACTCGGACTCCCCTGTGATCCCCATTGAGCCTCAGGGCTGGGAGCTCGGCTGCAACCTCATGGGGGACCTTGAGCCCGAAGTGCGCAGGTAGCTGCACCCGGATTCTTAACGCACAGAACGGTGGGTAATCAGTGGTGATTGTCTTAAACCCCTGAGTTTCGAGGTCACTTGTGACACAGCAACAGACAGCTCACGCCCAGAGCGGGGGGTCTGTCAGAGCCGCAGATGAGTCACACACAGGCCGGCTTCAGATTGCTCCCGGGATTTCCTTTGGCGTGGCCTGGCCCCGAGCAGCTTCTGTCTCCTTTGAACTTGACGTAGACCTGCTCCTCTCACTGGTCATTTTTCAACATTAATTCCCGAAGTAGAGAAAGGTATTAGGAAAGTAGAAGTCGGGGTCACTCGGCTGTCGGTCGTGTTTGGTGGCTGATGGGCGTGTGAGTTGGAGCAGGGACCAGAGCTCGGGAAGAGCGCGTTTTTGGTCTTTACCAAAGCGAGGCCGAGGCGGCCGGCACCAGCGCCAGTCCTCCCCGTGGGTGCCTCCTGGCCGTTTCCTTCTTGTGAGGAGCTCCGCCTGCTGCTGGAGCCGCGAGAGGCCGCGGAGCAGGGCGGCTGGGGCACCGGGTCACCTGGGAGGAGGGAAGCCGATTGTTTTCTCAGGGCCCCTCTCCCGTGTTTGTTCTTTCCGGGGCCTCCAGCAGGACCGCGCCGAAGCCCATTTCCTACACGTAGCACATTTATTGAAAACACACACCAGTTACACAAAAAACCAAATGCAAAGGAAAGAGGGGGAGAAGGGCTGCTGAAGACCAGAGTCACTAAAAGTTCAGGCTAAGAATAGACAAGGAACTCTGAGAGCCGCCCGGCTATGTGACCTCCTGCGGGGGCCTGGCGAGAAGCCCAACCAGCTTTGTGTTTTTCTATGTCTTTACCAAGAAGAGCGCTCACTCAGGAACCAGGAGATCTGGGTTCTAGGCCGGGCTCTGCCAGGGCCTTCTTGTGGGACCTCGGGGAGTCCTTCTCTTCTCGAGGCCTCTGTTTCCCATTTGTGAAACGAAAGGATTGGACTAGACTCCAAGATGTTCCATCTCCAATACTGACCATCACCACCATCACCAAAACCAACACCATCATCACCACCATCACTATCACCACCACCACCACCACCACCATCACCATCATCACCACCATCACCAAAACCAACACTATCATCACCATCATCACCATCACCATCACCACCACCACCACCATCACCACCATTATCACCATCACCATCATCAACACCATCACCACCATCACCACCATCACCATCATCACCACCATCACCACCATCATCACCATCACCATCATCAACACCATCACCACCATCACCATCATTACCACCACCATCACCATCACCATCACCATCACCATCACCATCACCATCATTACCACCATCATTACCATCATTACCATCACCACCATCACCACCACCACCACCATCACCACCATCACCATCATCACCGCTACGAAGACAGACAGGTAGAATGCTGGCTAGCCTGGGAGCCAGGAGAGGCTGAACGGTGCGCTTTCAATGAGAAGATGTTACGTCCTATGGAGCGTATCTCAATAAGATTGCTGGGGAGGGCTGAGTACACTGCCAGAGCATAGTCTCTGCCCCAACCCCGAACCCCTGTCCCTCTTCCCGGAGGCAACCCTTTGTTCCTTGTCTCTCCTCCTAGGAACAGCCAGGCCTAAACGAGCACATCTTTAAATCTATTATACATTTTTCTCTGACTGCAAACGGAGGAAGAAATATTCTGTTTGGGATGGTTTCTTTTCACTTACCAACATACCCCGGGCCGTTGCACATCAGCACGTGCGGACCCACTTCCTGGTTTTCTGCCGTGAAGCGTTCCACCGCGGGGGCCTACGGCAATGCATTGGAGGAGCCCCCACGGACGGACATGTCGCTTGTTTGCAGTCTGAACAGCAAACAGCGTTGCAGTAAACACCCTTGCAGTTAGGCTTCAGGCATATGCACAAATATAGGATAAACTCCTAGTTCTGGGATTGCAGGACCAAAAGGTTAATGCATATCAAATATTCATATTGCTAAACTGACTTCCCTAGAATTTACGCCAATTGTTACTCCTGCCAAGAATTCATTCATTCATTTTTAAAAATACATTTTATTGATTTCAGAGAGGAAGGGAGAGGTAGAGAGAGATAGAAACATCAGTGATAAGAGAGAATAATCAATCGGCTGCCTCCTGCACACCCCCCACTGGGGATCGAGCCCACAACCTTGGCACGTGCCCTTGTCTAGAATAGACTCCGAGACCCTTCAGTCCACGGGCCGACGCTCTATCCACTGAGCCAAACTGGCTAGGGCCATTCATTTTTTTAAAAATATGTTTTTATTGATTTGAGAGAGAGAGAAAGGGAGAGATAGAGAAACGTTGATTGGTTGCCTCCTCCTACTGGGGATCAAACCCACAAACCTGGGTATGTGCTCTGACCTGGAACCAAAGCAGTGCCCTTTCGGTGCACGGCCAGCTGAGCCACCCAGACCAGGGCCATTCATTCATTTTTTTTTCAACTCAACCACTATTTGCGTGCCTACCATGTGCCAGGCTCGACTCAAGGCCCCGAGAACTCAGCAAATGAACAACAACCAATAACAAGAAAAGGACAAAACCCATTCCCTGGCGGAGCTTGCAGGGCAAACAAAAAAAGTAAACTGTAATATTTCCTTAGGCGTGGCCAAGAGAAAGCAGAGAAGGGGTGCTGGTCAGGGTTGGGGTTGGGGGTTTCAGCAGGGCGGTTAGGGTATGAGAATTCTAGGCTTCGGTTTCCTTATCTATGAAATAGGATCACAGCTCCCATCCCAGAGGACTACTGGGAGGATTCAATGAAATCACGGCTGGTCCGTAACAGTGAACACTTCCTTGATGACAGCTGTTGTTACTCTAAACAGCCTTACAGCTGAGAAAACCGGAGCCTAGGGGAGGGACCAGTTGCCGAAGGTCCCCGGGAAAGTGAGCGTTTGGGTAGGAACCATAGCCCGGGCCTCCGGGCCCTCCACGCAGAGTTCTCCCGAACACACGCCAAGAAGCCACCCTCCCGGGCTGTTCACGGGCAGCGGGTTTAGGTTGAAGAGCCCCCTGAGAAGGTGATTTTCAGGACCAGCGGGCGGAAGGGCAGATGAGGGGGCCCATGGGGTTCCTCGGGGAGAAGCGAGCCAGCCTCAGGCAGCCCCGGGGCTGGGCCTGCTGGGGCGCACTCACAAGACGGCCGGGCCCGGGACGCTGCTCTCCGCCAAAGGCAACAAGCTTGCTGGCGGCTGCGGGCCCATCTGCTCCGATGAGACTCTCCCAGGGCCCGGTCTCCCATTGGTTTCGTTCCAAGGAATCTCCTGGAGGAAAGATAAGCAGCGGTTCAGCCGCAGCTGTGGAAATAATCAGTTCTGGGCGCTCGGATCGGTGTGGCCGGGGGAGATGGTCAGATAAGCCAAGCTTGTGGTGTGCTCTCTCTCAGCCCCTCCTTGCCTTTTCCGCACCCTGTGGCGCCTTCTCTCTCTGCCCACAACCAGGTCCCCGCCGTTCCCTGCATCTTCTGCCTCCCAGAGGGAGCCCTCTCCCTGCCTGGGTTTCAGCCTTCCTTCAGCCCTTTCCTGTCTTCATCGACGGTCTCAGCCCCTCCATTCATCCTAACCTTTCCTTTATTATAATCATAATAATTATTATTTTTAATCCTCACCCAAAGATATGTTTTCATTGATCTTTTAAAGAGAGGAAGGGAGAGAGGGAGAGAGAGAGGAAAAAAAATCCATATGAGAGAAACAGCAATCGGTTGCCTCCTGTTTGCAACTCTGACCCGAGCAGGAGTCAAACCCGCAACCTCGGTAAGTGCCCTGACCTGGAATCAAACCTGCAACCTTGTGGTGGACAGGATGATGCTCCCACCAACTGAGCCCTCCGGCCGGTGCTTTCCTTTATTAGTTTTGGGGAGAGAGAGAGAGAGAGAGAGAGAGAGAGAGAGAGATTCTTGTTCTACTTATTTATGCGTCATTGGTTGCTTCTTGTAAGTGCCCTGACTGGGGATGGAACCCACGACCTTGGCGTATTGGGACGATGCTCTAACCAACTGAGCCACCCGGCCAGGGCCCTAACCTTCCCTTTAGAAGAAGATGCTACTAGGTCAGGGGTGGGCAAACTTTTTGACTCGAGGGCCACAATGGGTTCTTAAACTGGACCGGAGGGCCGGAACAAAAGCATGGATGGAGTGTTTGTGTGAACTAATATAAATTCAAAGTAAACATCATTACATAAAAGGGTACGGTCTTTTTTTTTTTTTTTTTTTAGTTTTATTCATTTCAAACGGGCCGGATCCGGCCCGCGGGCCGTAGTTTGCCCACGGCTGTACTAGGTTAAGAGAGAGAGTATGGAGCCCGATTCAGAGGAGCCAGCGTTCTGGGTCTGACCTCTGCTCGCGAGTGCTTATATGAACTTGGGCGAATCAGTTACCTTTCCTGGAACTCAGTCTCTTTAGCTACAAGAATGTGGGATATCATCTCGCATTACGAGCATCATGGAGTAGATGCTGCTGCAAAGGGCAGGGACCCCATTGATCTGCCTAAAGGCAGAGAAGTACACGGAGGAGGCGTGAGGCCAAGGGCAGAAACTGTCAGGGTGCGGGTGCCAGAACCACCGAGCTGCTGGTAGGACGCGTGCTGTCTGAGGAGTGGCGCCCGGCGTCCAGTTCTGGGTCAGCGAGGAGGGAGTCTGCCCCTGGACGAGAGGCCTAGATTTTGAAGTCTATTCTCGTCTGAGGCTCTCTCTGCATTAAAGACTCAACGCAGGGGAGCATCCAGACCAGCTCTGGGCCACACCATGTCCGCTCTTGAAAGGAAACAGATCAAAAAGAGCTGTGGCCCCGATAGCCAACCGCGAGCTGAGCATCCGGCGAGGCTGAGAAGAGGGAAGGGGACCCAGGAAAGGGATCGTGCACTCAGACTTGGGAAAGTGACATGAAGATTTCAAAACATGTTAACGACAAGCGCCTGTGTGGGTGTTCCCACTCTGGCTGCAGCTGTGGCCAGTTACGTTCCCAGATGAGGCTTCCGCTGGGGTCATCTGAGAAAACGTAACCTTAGTGACCGTCACGGACGCGTGCTATCAGGGTGGCGTGTGTAATCTTTTTAAAAAAATATATGCTTTTTTGTTGATTTCTGAGAGGAAGGGAGAGGCCTGCACGCCCCCCTCCTTCACCCACAACCCAGGCATGTGTCCTTGACCTGAATCGAAACCTGGACCCTTCAGTCCACAGGCCGATGTCCTATCCACTGAGCCACACCAGCTAGGGCGGTGTCCGTAATCTTAACTTTCCCCACAGAGAAAGGCAGGGAGGAGGCAGGTTGACAACAGACTCTCGCAGGCGTGAGTCCTGCGGCCCCGGCGCGGTCGGTGCAGCGGGAGCACTCTTGGGCCCTGAGCGCCTGGGCTGGCACATCTGCCAGGCCTGCTCAGATCCGCTCCCGCCGGCCAGCTCTCTAAGCCAGCGGTGCGTCCTCACAGGGAAACGCCCGCCGAGGGCGGGGAGGGGGGGGGGCACTGTTTGTGCGGAGTCTTCAGTGACTTTCCACTGGGCTGTGGGAAAATTTGACAGTCGACTGCGGCTGAATCATAACCCAGAGGTCCTGACCACTCAGATCTTTGAAAATTCCTTTCATTCCTTTCCCAAAAGGGGAACCTGGCAAACACTAATTGGTCAATTCCATTTACCTCTGTGCGCTGAGATCGCACGTAGGTGCAGAGCTGGTGCTCTCAGCAGGGGCAAAGGGCATCGGAGTAACAGCATCTACAGTCGCTAATGACAACAGCTTCCGTTTATCTAGTACTTACTGCTGTCAGCACTTTCAATGAGAAGGTGGTTGTGTGTGTGTTTTTTCATTGAATCTTCATAACCACCCAGGGGAGTATTTACGACTAGTATCCCCAGTTTACAGACGAGGAAACTGAGGCCCGGAGAGGCTAACCACCTGCCCACAGGTCACACAGCGTGGACAGGAGGGGTGAGGTTGAACGCAAGCGTGCTGACTGCCGGGTCCGTGTCCCTGACTGGGGTGTTCCATGGGACCCAAACGCCAGGCCGGCGCAGGCGCTCTGAGCTCAAAGGCACTTCAGCTACTGCAGATCAGCCCCCAGACTTCGCAGCTGAGAAAACAGACCCAGGAGCTGATGGGAACGGCCTAGTGACGGAGCCAGAACCGGAGGCGCTCTCCTCACGGAGGGCCCAGGCTCTCTCCGATGCATTCTCTTAAGAAGCTGCAGTTCTTCGATTCTTCATCCTTTATTCTTTAGGAAACGGAACTTAAATGGATAGAAACATAAAGATATGTTCATATAGTTCTACAATATGCTGATTCTCCCATTCCTCTCTTCCCTTTTTAAGGGCTTTTAAAAAAAAAACAAAAAAAAAAAACTTGGCTCTTTTAGGATCTTTATCGTTGAAAGTATTATGTATATCCCCCTTTTTTCCCATTGACCCCTTCTAGCCTGTACCCAGCCCCCCACGCCCCCAGCACTTTTTTTTTAAAGCCCAAGAAAGTGAAAGCTGAAAAAGATATTGGAAAATCTTTTAACCATTTTTCCTGTCTTTTACCAAACACTGCTATTCAGCGGTGATTTCTCACTGTCAGTCATCCAGTGAGTGTTTTTAATCTCACACTACCCTCCTTGGCCTCTCCCTCTTAGGATACGACCGACCGAGGCTCAGTGTGTCCCTCAGCTCCCGTGTATCCATCGTCCGGCCTCACTCTGCACAGGCCGGTCCTCACCTCCTGCCTTCTGTCCTGGGGGGAGCGGGCGTCCGTATTTCTCCCCAAGTAGTGTCTGTCAGTGACCTTGGCCCCATTCCTTCGCACCCTCCTCTATATCTAAACCGACAGACAGAATGTGATCTTTGTAGTGAAACAAATCTTCACCCCTCTGGGCAAGTTAGTTAACCAGGTGAGTCAGGGGACAGCGTACCTCCCTTCAAGGTGATGATGAGGATGGAATGAAAGACTGTGTGAAGCGTTAGTGCAGTGGTTCCCAAACTTATTTGGCCTACCGCCCCCTTTCCAGAAAAAATATTACTCAGCGCCCCCTGGAAATTAATTTTTTAAAAATTTTAATAGCATTTAAACAGAAAGATATATGTATTAATGTTTCTACCTTTTTCGTAAAATATAGTAAAGAAAGGTGTAAATTAGAAATATTGAAGTTTGAAATTATGAAACTATTTATTGAACTCAGAACAGAAAGGTAATACAAAAAAAGTTAAAACAAATGCTCCTGTGGCCATCACCGCCCCCCCCTGGATCGCTACAGCGCCCACCAGGGGGCGGTAGCGCCCACTTTGGGAATCACTGCGTTAGTGGATCACCTGGCACATATAAACACTGCCTGCTCTCTCCTGGCTCCTTCCCCTTCTCACACAAATGTTCGAAGGAGCTTCATTTTTTTTTTTGGTTTTAAGCCCTATCTTACCCCCTGGCCGGGGTGGCTCAGTTGCTTGGGCGTTGTCCCAGGCACCAAGAGGTTGCCAGTTCGATTCGATGATTCTCTCTCCCCCTACCCTTACTCTCTCTCTCTACAAGTCAATAAAAAGAAAATATCTTTTACCAAGCCCTATCTTACCCCCAAACAATGGACTATTCTTGCTCCTTCCTGTCATTCCAAGCTGATTCAAGCTCCCCTCTCTGCTGGCCCTTCCTTCTCCCGATTCAATGAACTCTGGACTCTATATGCTGGTTCCCACGAGGGGCCAGCTTAGCTCACTTCCGTCCTCTCCTGAGCTCTGAATGCAAGACCCACTGTACGCTGACCCCGACGCAGCATTGCCTCCGGCCCGGCTCTGCCCCGCGGCCCGCTCATCTCTGCGTCTCCTCGACTTCTCTGGGCGTTTCTTTCTTCCCCTCGTCCTTCTGCGTCCTGCCTCTGGGTGAGGTTCCCCCAGGGACTCAGCCCCCACTGTTTGCTAAGATTTCAGACTCTTGCTATCTCTGGTCTGGGCCAGTCTTTAGGCCCCAGACCCGCGTTTCCATGTGTTCACGGGGATCTCTGGGGCTCCCCGGGCATCTCAGTCTCCACACCTGCTGTGTTCTCCCCTCACGGCTCCGACCTCCTAACTGGCTTCAACATTAAACCGATGCTCCAGCCGGAGGCCTACATCGTCTTGAATGCCCCACCTGCTATCCTCCGTAGTCTGCAACCGAGTGCTCTCAAATCCCTTGGATTTCTGTGTCCACGTGGCAGCTGAGGGCGCCCTCTCTGTCCCCAGGGCCTCGCTGCAGGCCTTTGTCATGTCTCAGCTGCTGCCACAGACCGGAAGCTCTTGCTTCCAGTCACTCGCCTGCCCGCCCTCGGGTCAGAGCCACGATTTACCTAATGAACAGCCCTGGGCGTATTCACCATCCACTCTGGAATCTTAAGTAGCGGCGACCATATGCAATCCCAATACTTACACCTCTGGCTCCCCACTGGAACGGAGGCGCCTCTTACTCATTGTATGGCTTTGCCCAGGCTAGTGCGTGGCCCACGCGTGGAGAAAGCTGATTAGATGAATGCGTATTGGCATCCCTCAGAGATACTGTGCGTTCGCTTCCAGACACCGCGGGAAAGCAAGTGTCACAGGAAAGCGCGGTGTAACCTTTTGGCCGATGGAGGGTCTTGCTTTCAATCTGTAACAAACGCAACACCCGTGAGGCATCACGGAGGGAGGCACCATGAACGGGGTGTGTCTGCACAAGCCGGGGAGCGGGGGTGAGAGCAGGACAGGCTCTTTGTCTCCTAGGAGCTCATGTTCCCTTTGGGGAGACAAAGTAAACACAAGAAACGATTAAGAACCCAAACCGGGACACAAGCTCTAAATGCCAGAGATGCTCAGGAAGGAGAGGGGTGAGGGCGAGTGGAGGCTGGTGGAGACCTCACAGAGGAGGGGCTTCCTAGGGGCCTTAGAGGAGGGTGGGTGGGAGGCGCGGGATGCTCCAGGGTGGAACGCACAGTGAAAAGGAGAGTATTTGCTGGACAAAAAGGGGCCTGGCCTTCGATGTTGGGGCACACGAGACTCACCTAGAGGCGAGCGGGCCAGAAAACACAGGCCCTCCCTCGAAAGCCAGGAAAAAAGGCGTTTGCTGAGAATAACAAAGCGCTGTGCTAATAATACAAAAGCTATAATAATACAAACACTCCTTTTTAACATATCCACGTGCACACTCTGTTAATGCCATGCTCCTGTGAGATAGATGTCCTCATCCCCATTTTACAGATGAGGAAACTGAGGCCCGGGGCCCTTAAAGAACTGTGGCTCAGGGCCACGCGGCGGTGAGCACGGCCCTGTACTAAGCACTACGAGTACAGATAAGCACAGGAGTTCCCGCTGTCGAAGATCTCAAAAAGACACGTGTACAACTATCCCCTCACAAACCATTACCTGCAATCCACGTGTTAAGTATTGTAACAAAAACACACACGAGATGGAAGGGTCACTGTAGGAACATTCGTCTACAAGTATTCATCTAAAAAGGCTCTGTTGGGGGACAACAGCGCTGCCATCAGAGGTAGTAGCTTCCTGGCTACTACAGCGGCCCAAGCGCGGGCCAGCGAGGGAGGGGATGCTGGTGGAGGCAGTACGAGCAGGAAAAGGGGCAGAAAATGCAAGACGAAAAGCAGGCATGACAGCAACAGGGTTAATGTCAGGATGATGAAGCAGACAAGCTCCTAAGTCTGGGAAACGGAATGAAGGATGTTATCAGAGGAAGATCCATTCATTTGGAGAGAGACTGAGGTGGGGACAGAGTAGGCCTGCTCCGTTCCGGGAGAATGTAATAAGCCCAACAGAGTGAGCTTTCAAAGTGAGGCTCTTCCAATTGTCCGTGCCCAGGCCTGAGTTGCATATGAAGAAAGGATGTTTAAATATTTAAATGAACTGCCGAAACCGGTTTGGCTCAGTGGATAGAGCGTCGGCCTGCGGACTGAAGGGTCCCGGGTTCGATTCCGGTCAAGGGCATGTACCTGGGTTGTGGGCACATCCCCGGTGGGAGATGTGCAGGAGGCAGCTGATCGATGTTTCTCTCTCATCGATGTTTGTAACTCTCTATCTCTCTCCCTTCCTCTCTGTGAAAAATCAATAAAATATATTTTTTAAAAAATATTTAAATGAACTCGGCGACAGCAGCATGGCCTCTACAGGGTCTCGGTGGTTTTCTTTGCGCCTGGTGCTCTGCTAGTTGCTACTAACAGTTCCGCCTGTGGCCACCCTTTCCACAGAAATGGGGCGCGCGTGCGACGCCGGAGCCCAAGTTTAAACACACAAGAACGTATCCCACCGGCACTGATTCCCAAAGGGCTGCTCTGCTCAGCACGTCTCTGGGACTTTTCTATTGGAGCTGCTTTCAGGGTGGATCTAGAATCCAAACTTGATCGTCACACTTTGTTTAGCATCTCTAACCTGACCACCCATAAACTTAGTTCTCAGTTAACTTCTCTCTCTCTCTCTTTTTTTTCCTCAAAAATAAAATCTACCTTAAAAATAAACAACCCAGGACATGGGTGTGCGGCCCAGCACTAAGGCGGTTGTGGAGGCTGTGCCACAGACTCTGAGCAGCTCCGAGAGAGGCTTTCCCAACACTCCGAGTGGCCACATCACTGTGGGGAAGGGGCGCCCCTGCCCGGAGTGGGGCGCTACGCTGCTAATTATTTCACAGGCCTGCTTTTCTTTTTAAAATATTTTTATTGATTTTCGAGAGGGAGAGAGAGATAGAAACATCCATGATGAGAGAGAATCATGGATTGGCTGCCTCCTGCACGCCCCCTCCTGGGGAAGGAGCCTGCGACCCGGGCCTGTGCCCTTGACCAGAATTGAGCCCTAGACCCTTCAGTCCTCAGGCCGATGCTCTATCCAGTGAACCAAACCCAAACCAGTGAGGGCTCACAGACCTGCTTTTCATTTCATCCCTGAAGCAGCCACACCAGCAAGTACTGTACCATCATCTTATGCAAAAGGAGGTCCAGAAAAGCTAAGTTGCTTGATCAGGGTCATAACACTGATACGCAGCCAGTGGAGACTAGACACCTCTGACTTTACTCTGTGCCGTGCCGCTTCTGATGACATAAGCACACCGCTTCCCCACGATTCAACGTTATCCGATGGCACAGTTAGGGTAGGATCTCATCAACATGGCCATAACCGTAATGCCCTTTTAATTTCGGGGTCTCCCCCACCGCGCCCTGTATTGACTCGTTCAGGGAAACACTGAGGGGAAAAATGAACAACCAGCCATGGAAACATGTCACAGGTTTTGACAAGTATCGAACGTTCGAAGTAGAAATGTCTTTAAATCACCAGGCCTGACTCCCTCGGTGATAATATCATTATGTGGTTTAAGTCTGCTCTCCTCCGGGTCAGCAGGCAGATGGCATTTCCTTCTCCTTCTGCCAGGGGTTCAGCTGAAGGCTACTGTGTATTTAGCAGCTGGGCCTTCATTCATTGCTCTCAGCTGCAGACAGGGAGTGAGTTCTACTTATTCCTCCTTTAAATGCTCCTCCGTCACCGCTGGGGCACCACACGTTTTTATAGAGAGCGGACCTTTATACTACCTTCAGCCGGGTTGGAAGCCTGCAGGTTTGAATTATTTAAGGAAAAAACATTTCCACTTGTCCTGCCAAACACGTTGATCAATGCCCACTTAAGCGATGTGATCATCTCTCTCCCTTCAGGTGACTAAGCGAGTCTGCAATCTTCCGTCCTTCAATTGGATCATTTCCAGGCTCGTCCCATCCTTCCCGTTTTTACAACTTCACACAATCATTTTTCTGCCGTGCACAGGGCAACGGGTTTCAGGGCTGGAGTCATTTCGCGGCGCGAGTGTCTCCAGAACCTTCCGCATAGCTGCACACGCAGGCGCGGGGCAGCCCTTTCTGGACGCGGGTGTTCCAGACAGACTGGCACCTTTTCCTGCTGGCAGTCTTGCTTTCCCTTCTTCCTGGGTTGACCTGCCTGTGTCCTTCACACATCATTTTAGTCAGAGGTTTTGTTCTGTCGCCTCGGGACCCGGGTGGCACTTCTGGTGACGGGATCACCTAATATTGTAAACACAGCCACTGTTTATCAAGCACTGAGCAAGCGCCCTGTCTGCAGCCTTAGGTATGAAATACAAACCACACCCAGCCTTCCCCCCTGCCCCTTGACAACACCTCGCTGTCCCCTACCGATCTGTCACTTCCAGGCCTAGCACAGTGCCTGGCCCGTAGCAGGTGTTCAAGAACGAGGAGCCGTTATGGTTATGAAAACAAGCACAGGACTTATTCCCGCTTGACCCCTGGCGCCTGGCACAGGCTCTGGCACATCAGTGGCTGAGCGTCGACCTGTGAACCAGTTCGGTTTCCAGTCAGGGCACAGGCCCTGGTTGCAGGTTCGATCCCCGGTTGGGGTGTGTGTGGTGTTTCTCTCTCCTCTCCTCTCTCTCTGAAAATCAATTTTTAAAACTAAAAAAAAAAATTTTTTAAACCAACCACATGCACTACTAATATAATATTAACAATAATGAAACCCTCCTATCCCCTGGTTTTTCAGTAAGATCCCATTTCTTGACTTTCACTTATTTATATACCAAAGTGTCTTGGATTGCCCTGTGGTCCGCTTACGGTTCTTTGGACATAACATCCCTGTTTTGGGGGGTTCGTAGTAAAGGGATATCCTGGCTCAGCTCCCCGCCTGAGGACTTTCTTCTACAACACTCCCACCAAGTGGCCACTCGGACGGCACTCGGACGCCCAGATTGAGAGCTCACCGCCTGCAGAGGCAGCGCGATTCCATCTTTCGATGGCTTGTTGGAAACCACTGCGTTGGGCTGAAATATGCCTGACTCTGTCCACTGACTCCAGCTCCCCTCCTCAGGGCCCCGTGGGACACACGCAAACCCCTGATGCACGACCCCTTCCCATATCCGATTGCACAGGGACCGCCTCCGTCCTAGTGGCTGGAATACGGCTCTCGGAGACCTTTAAAGGGCTGACTGCGTGCAGGGAGCAGGTGGTGTATCGGCCGGCAGGCCGCCCGGCACAGAGGAGCCGCTCCGAGGAGTGCCATCTGCTGAGAGGCCCCTGTGCAGAAATGGCTGCTGGGCTCTAGATTTTTAAAAATCTTCTTAGAGTTTGTTTTTAAATAAGAGAACATTTATCTGGTAAACCGAGGAAACAAGTTATAGACAGCTCTCTTAGGGCTTGGGAAGGAGGAAGGTGATGGCACTGTGCTTGCGGAGCAGGCGAGGGGCCAGGGAAAGGGAAAGGCTTGGGCAGCTCCAGGGAGGACAGGCTCCCGGGAGGGCGGACAAACTTGGCCCTCGGTCCTACGGGCTTTAAGGTGGGGATTTTAGGGAAGGTCCCAGGGGAAGATCTCAACGGAAGGTCCAGCAGTTTTCCAGGTGTGTCCTTTCAGGGTTGTGGTCTCCACGGATTGATGGGCCGGCACCAGGCCGGGGTCATCATTCCCTGCAGCTGGTCCTGGCCCCGGCTGTGCCTGGTTTTGTTGCTTTTTCTGGGCCTGGAGCTGAAAGACAACTGAGGCCTCGATGTTATCTCTCGGGAGGAAAGGCCAGGGGGTCCAAACCCCACGACCAGCCATGTTCTAGGGGAGGAGGGTCACCCTGGGGCTTTCCACCGTGGTGACCTTCTGCAGCTGGCCCATCGTCCTCGCTCTGTTCATGTCTGTCTAACTGCCCACCACGTCCCCCCTCAAGGATCTTGGCTCTGAAATCTGTCGGAGAAAAGGGGCCTCAGGGGCTCCCTGTAGCTGCTTTCCTTCAGAGCCAAGAGATCCTCGCTCTCTGTCAGAGGGACGATGAGGCCTGGGCACAGGAGGTGGCCGTGGTGCCTCGAGGTGGGATTCTCTGAGTGCCAGTAGAGCTTGTAACCTGGTGGAGACAAACTGTTATACATGTTCGTATTATCGGGGCAAAAGCTAGAACAGCAAGATTTATGACAAATGGTCTGGTGGAAGGAAAAAGATTTTTTTAGTTCTAACTCCAAATCTAAGGATGGGAGAAGAATGAAAACATGCGTTTGGAGGGTTGAAGTGAAACATTTAAGGAAAATTAGGAAAATTCGGGATTTAGTTCAATTCATAGGTGAAAAATAAAACTTCGAAGACAATTAATTAACGTCTTATATTCACAACCGTATTACAGTCTGCTAGAGGCCCGGCGCATGGATTCGTGCACGTTAAAAGGAAATTAACCAGAAGGTGGCCGAAGGGGTGGAAGGGCGCCTTCCGAGCTAAGGAACAGCCGGCAGAGAAACAAGTTAACCCAGAAGTTGGGCCTTTAGACAGTTGACTTGGAAACTGGGTCACCTCAGATCTTTGCTCCCCAGACCACACTGGCTCCTGCATTCTCATTTCCAGCAAGTGTCCTGTTTAGTTTGGAAATGCAACAGATTCTGAGAGCCTTTCCCCCAAGTTCACAGGGTTCCTGGGAGGATTAAACGGGACAAGGAAGAGGCAAAAGCCTTGGTGTCCTGTGCAGTGCCACCGAGGGCATCAGCAGCCCCTCGGGCTCAGGAGAGAAGCGAGGACAGGGGACCCCCAGGATGCGGCCCCGACGAGCACGGCTCACCCGACGATGAGCAGACATCTCACACCTTCACGTGCTGATGGGCAGAGCCCACCGCACCTTCTGCACCGCACACCCATCCCCGGAGGATGAAAATGGACACGCTGACAAACGACGCAGGAACAGACACGGATGCTTGTCTAACAAGTGAGCTCTTTCCGTGAAACCAGCTCCCATCATGAAACTCTTTTGTTTCGGATGAGCGTAGAGGAATTTTTATGTGACTAGAATTCAGTGGTTCTCAGCCTTCTGGCCCTTTCAATACCGTGCCTCATGTTGTGGTGACCCCCAACCATAACATTATTTTCGCTGCTACGTCAGAACTGTCATGTTGCTACTGTGATGAATCGTCATGTAAATATCTGATCTGCAGGATGGTCTTAGGCGACCCCTGTGAAAGGGTCGTTCGACCGCCAAAGGGGTCGCGACCCACAGGTTGAGAACCCCTGGACTAGATGATCAGAACCTGTTATAGCTAAATCGCCCCCGAGCACTGACCATCTTCCCAGCTCCCTCCCCTTCCCTCCTTTCTTACGACAGGACAACAAGGTCCTGGTAGAACCCAGACGACACTGCAGATTTCCTGACTCCGGGTTTCTAAGGCTCTTTCTTTAAAAAAAAAAAAATATATATATATATATATATATATATGGTTGATTTTTTACAGAGAGGAAGGGAGAGGGATAGAGAGTTAGAAACATCGATGAGAGAGAAACATCGATCCGCTGCCTCCTGCACACCCCCTACTGGGGATGTGCCTGTAACCAAGGCACATGCCCTTGACCGGAATCGAACCCAGGACCCTTCAGTCCACAGGCCGACGCTCTATCCACTGAGCCACACCGGACAGGGCTAAGGCTCTCTCTTTTTTTTTTTAATAAAATAATTTCTAATAAGCTATTACAAACATAAAGGAAAGCCGAAGAACAGACACCCAGATGTTTAAAGGTTCGTATCCTCTGCTTAGAGTCTCTTTAAAAACATGATGTGTCAGCACAGGATGCTCATTCCTGAAATCAATCAAAACGTATTTTAAGAAATAAACTAAAACGGCCGTGACCGGTGTGGCTCAGTGGATAGAGCGGAAGGCCCCGCCACCGGACAGCCCCGCCACGGGACGGCAGGGCGAGGTGAGGGAGCCATTGATCTAGTGATGAGGTTCCACCTCCGGTCAAGTTCAGCTCCAAGGTCGCCACCTAATGACTCTGCCCTGATCCCGGCAGAGCCAGTTCCTCCGACAACCTCGCTCTGAGGGCCACGGCCCCGCGGACACCGGCGGATCCGACCGGGTCCCGCCCGGAGCTCAGGAGCAGGTGCACAATAGGGGCTGGTAGTGCTCGAATGGAGGCGTTCACAAAGGGCTCGCGGAGCCAACTTTCCCCGTCGCGGTGGGGAGCGGCCCTTCCGCCCTTCACATCAGACCCGCGCGCAGCCCGCCTCACCTCCTCTCCAGGTGGCCGGTCCCGCCCCGGCCCCGCCCCGGTCCCGCCCCGACACCTCGGGGCAGGTGAGAGGCGGAACCGGAAGGCGAGCGAGAGCCCGGAGGGCTAGAGGACCGGACCGCCGCTACTGAGGCGTCAGGGCGCGAGCCTCCCACGGCTGAGGGGGCGTGGCCTGGCGCGTGTCTGAGGAGGCGCGAGGGGCAGGGGGCGTGTCCCGCGGTGGGGAGGGCGTGTCCGGCGCGTGCGGCAGGAAGGGTGGGGGCGGGGCCACCCGCGAAGCTCTGGAGCGCTGATTGGCTGCGCGCTGCGAAGGCGTGAGAAGGGGCGTGTCCGGCGCGTGCCGAGGGAGGTGCGAAGGGCAGGGGGCGGGGCCCCAGGGAAGCTCTGGAAGCGTTGATTGGCTGCGCGCTGCGAAGGCATGAGGAGGGGCGTGTCTTCAGGGAGCTCTCTCGGGGCAGAAGGGTGAAGCGTGGAGGGGAGGGCACGTCTGTGGACTTGGTCATCTCCTCCTCCTTCTGCTCCCCGCCGGGGGTAAAGGGCAGGCAGTTTGGGCCTGGACATCTCCAGCCATGGCGGAGCCTGAGTGGGAGTCGCTGGAGCAGTGCTTGGAGAAGCACCTGCCGCCCGCAGACTTGAGGGAGGTGAAACGCCTTCTCTATGGCAAGGAGACCAGGTCTGGAGCCCAGAGGCTGGCGGCGGGGGTGGACCTTGGGGCCGGCGAGTGTGGGGAATGTGGGCCCGGGGACCAGGCAGAGCGCTTCGGGGCCAGCGGAGACCATAAGAAGTTCAGATGTGCAGGTTCTGGGCCGCTCAGGGCCCAGACAAGGCTGGCGTGACCTTTCCAAGCCACTGTTGCCCGGAACCGGAAGGGAAAGGACGGGTATTTTGCTCCCTGAGGCTTTCTCTGTGGCCACCTAACTCTCCGTCCTCGCTTCCGGGGATCAGGACTCTCCCCAGACCCTGGACTCTGGTGTCTGTGCTGGTCAGAGCCTCCAGCCAGAGCCCCAGCAGGTCACCTGGTTGCCCAGCCTCAGCCCCTCCGTAGGGGAGGCCTCCAGCGAGGTCCCCTGGAGGTAGAGGCCTGCTGAACCTTGTGGGTCAGGGAACCCTCCCCACTTGGCAAGCCGTGGGGGTCAGTGACTGCTCAGTGCAAATGTTCTCCCACTCGCAGCCAGTCCTGGGCTTTCTGAGGGCATTGCCCTGCTGGACACCGGGTCTACAAAGCCGGAAGACACTGCCCCTTCCCCTCCGGGTTCTCTCCAGTCCACTTTTCTCAAAGCAACCAGAAAATGGAAATCCTAGCCTATTGCTCCTTCGCTTAAAGCAGTGGTTCTCAACCTTGGCTGCACATTAGAATCACCTGGGAATCTTTTTAAAAATCCTGATTCCTGGGCCTCATCCTCCGGAAATTCTGTTTCTTTGTTACTAATGTTGTGGCCTCACCCCATAACAAAAAAAACCCCAGAATTTCCGGAGGATGAGGCCCAGAAATCAGGATTTTTAAAAAGATTCCCAGGTGATTCTAATGTGCAGCGAAGGTGGAGACCCACTGGCTTAAAGGTCTATGGGGGATTTCCACGACTCTTGCAATGAAATCCAAACTCTGACCCCATGCAGCTTCTGACCACCTGTCCTTCCACTTCCCTGCCAGTTGGCGGGCTCCCTGACCGTGGCAGTGACACGAAGGCGGGAACCTGATCGGCTCACCAGAAACGTGAGGGTGTGGATTGCGTCGGTGGGTCCCAGCTGCCATGCTGTGGCGTTGCTGCAGGGAGGTCAGGCCTCGAGTGCAAAGGTGTTTTCATTGCTAGTGGGTGACAAAGCTGGAACAGCTGCCTTTGGGGGTGGAAGTGGTACAGAACTTAGCCAAAAAAGGCCGCCGCTTCATACCCAAAGAGGATGCCAGGACCGGATGGCCTGCAAGGGCCCCCCCAGTGTGCTTTTCACCGCACCCGTTAGGGCTCGCCACCGGGGAGGCTCCCACAGGCGTCTGGGTGTCTTAAAGCAAGGGGCACCTCAGCCTCCTGTGCGAGGGATGAAAATAGGTTTGTGGGGGGGGGTTTGTTTTGTTTTTTGGGGGGGGGTTCAGCCTTGTTGAAACAAGGCCACTAAAAATTTTGGTTTTGGTCCCCCCCCCAAAAAAAATTGGGTGGGTTATCTCTGGAGTTCAGGACGGAAGCTGAGGGGTAGGATGGAGCAGGGCTCATTTTTCATTTGATGTCGTTTTTCACTGTTTGATTTCCCCCCATGAGCATGTGTTTCTTTTGTAACAAAGCTCTCATCTAATTCTTTCCAACGAGGGGAAAGGTGACGTTCTAGAAGCGAGAGGTTGCTGTGGAGGCGGGAGCTGGGCTCCGTCCTGCGAGACGTGCCTGGACCCTGGGTGGAGCGGTAGGGGCCCAGGCGAAGGGCCTGGAAGGTGTTTGGGCCAGGACAGGAAGTGGTGGGCTTTCCTCCTTGAGGTTAGAGGCGAGCCCATGAGGGGTGGGGACCTCAGTAGCAGGATGTGGGGTGGCGGGGCAGACCCCCCCCAATTATAGAGACCAAGGGAAGGTGTGGGCAATACAGATCCCCCCCGCCTTCCCTCCCCTTGTGTGAGGTTGGGCTCATTTCCTGGTCTCTGCCCTTCCTCGGTGGTGGCTGGCCTGTGCCCCACCACATCGCCAGGCCACACCTTCTGTGGGCACAGCCCATGTTTTGAAGGAATGAGCCTCCAAGGCTTGGCAATGAACCCCCTGGATAACACCAGGGCGGGGACATCTTGCTGAAGGGGAACGTTGAGGACAGGTAGAACCCTAAGAAAGTGGAGGGGCCTGGCCCGCGTCGCCTCAGGCCTCGGAGAGAGAGTGTCTGCAGGGACTGAGAGGTGGTGGTGGGAAGACGCGGAGAGCAGACAGCTGTGGGCAGTGGGTCGGGAAAGATGGCTGGAGGCGGAGGACGTCATCCAGGTGATGGTTATCTCAGGGCTGGCACACCTGAGAGAGACCTCCTCCACCTGCTCTCTTCCAGGCGTGAGCCCGCAGGCTGAGGACGGGGCGCCAGGGCCTCCCCACAGGGTGGTGCGGCTCCCTGGCCGTGGGCCTGAGGGACGCAGAACTCCCTCATCCGTCTCCTTCTCCATCCACCACGGGGCCTGGGCCTGGGGCTGAGCCTGCGGGATGGAGGGGCCCCTGCCGGAGGGAAGGGCCGTCTCTGAGGCAGTCACAGGGAAGGGGGCGAGGTGTGGGCACCGCTGTTATTTCTAACCTGCGAAGCGAAAGGAACTGATTGTCAGGGGCGGAGCCCATCTCGGCAGCTGTCAGGGCTGTCATGTGGGAACTGCCTGGCAGGGGGCGGCGGCAGGGGCCTGGGCTGACAGGCCTGTGATTTTGAAAGAAACATCTTGAAGAAAGTGACTTCAGGTGGGAGGGAAATATTATTATTAGATAATGGCTGTCAGGTTGTTTTTTGATGTGTTCCCTGGGTATTTCATAACCATCGCGTCCCCAGATGGCAAGGCCTGCCCGGCCGGGGCCACACCTCGTGCCCCTGTGGGTTTCACCCCAGCACCGAGCGCGCCGCAGGCCGAGGAGGTGTTTGCCACGGGGCCAACGGTCGCTCCGGTGGGAGGCTCCGTAAATCATCCACTGGCCTTGGTTAATAAGCCACAAACCAGGGGCGCTCGGGCCTTCAGCCTGGACATGTGGGCCCTTGCCAGGCCCACCCAGCACTGAGCAAGGGATCGTCTCCGCCCCCCATCCCTCGCGCCCACCGACCCGTCCCCCCAACCCCCCCCGTGGGAGCAGCAGCAGACTGTCGGTGGGGGTCTCGGGAGACACGTAGTCCTCGGTGGTGAAGGGCCGCAGGGCCCTCTGTCCCACTCTAAGTCCCGGCCTCTCCACCTAGCTATTTCCTGAGCCCGGTTCTCAACAGCCCCCTCTCATCACAGCGCACCCTCCCCAGGCTCAGCAGAGCCTGAGTATAGTCCACAGGCATTTGGGGGGATCCATTCCCTCGCTCCTGTGCTGGTTGCTGAGACTCATCTGCACCCTGATTTCAGCGACTCCAAAACACCAGCTTCTGACCAGTCTCCCTGCCCCCCCCCCCCCCCCCGCCTCCCTTGGCCAGGTCTGACCTCTGCCACCTGCTGGAATGTCCCCAGTGACCATCCGCCTGAGTCCACACTCAGTGCCGTGTCCGTGTGTCCGTTCTCAGCCATCCAGGCCCTCCCCCTCCTCCAGGCCCCACTCCAGCTCCCCACACGTGCGCCCCGCCATTGGACTGCTCTGTGTGCCTTCTTTTTTCTTTAAATATATATGTTTAATGATTTCCGAGAGGAAGGGAGAGGGAGAGAGAGAAACATCCATGATGAGAGAGAATCGTGGATCGGCTGCCTCCTGCATGCCCCACCCTGGAGATCAGGCCCGAAACCCGGGCATGTGCCCTGATGGGGAATCGAACCCTGACCTCCTGGTTCCTAGGTCGATGCTCAACCCCTGAGGCACGCCGGCCGGGCTCCGTGTGCCTGCCTGCCAGGGCACGCCACCTCTTCCCTGCCTGGTGAATGCCTCTGGGCCGGGGAATTGTAATTCAGCGCACATGCCGATCGTCTGCCCTCTTCTTTCTGCCCATTCAGGAAGCTCGACCTGCCCAGCCAGGCTTTGGAATCGGCCGCTGAAGGGGACTTTGAGCTGCAGGGATACGCCTTCGAGGCGGCCGAGGAGCAGCTGCGAGGCCCGCGGACCGTGCGCGTGGGGCTTGTGCAGAACAGGATCCCGCTGCCCGCGGATGCCCCTGTGGCCAAGCAGGTGCGGCTGCTTTTGCCCCTAAATAGACACACGGGCCGGACCCGCTCGGCGTTTTGGACACGTCCACAGCCCCTGCCGGCCACTTGGTCTCGGCCAGCAGGTCCGAGTGCCCTGGCCACCTGCTTCTCTCCTGCCTGTCTCTCTCTCTCTGTCTCTCTCTCTCTTCTTTTTCTTCTGCATCCTCCCCTTTCTCTGTCTTCCTCTCGCTTCTCATGGTTCTTTCCACCTCCACCTCTGCTTCCTCTTCTGCGTTGATCTATGGCTCCATTTTCCCCTGGGGATGGTGCCCTCGTGGCTGGTTCCAACTCTCCACGGAATCCGCCTCTCAGCCTCCCGCCAGCCCGCACCAGTCAGGACCCGCCCGTCTGTCCCATGTTCCTCCGCCTGGTCCCTCGGGCTGGGACTCACTGTACCCAGGTGTCTGTCAGCTGATGGTGCCGCAGGGTTGCGGGAATGTGATAGGCGTTTGCTTACGAGCTTACAAGGACTCTCCACGGGACAGCTAGTTCTGTAGGTTTCTTCCCTAAAGAAACCTGTTGTCGCAGGCGCGGGCGGGGTGTTGTGTACACGTCCTCACAGCTTTCCTCCAGCTGCTCCAACCTCCCAGCTCGCTCGGCAGAGGCGCCTCCGGCTGCCACGCGCTCGGGTTTCTTAGGGTTTCTCGAGACCCCGGGGATCAACTGGCATCAGGGCGGGTTTCTGCATTGTCCTCACATCGGTTCTTCTTCTGCTTTTTATTATTATTATTAATATATTTTTATTGGTTTCAGAGAGGGAGAGAGAGAGAGAAACACCAATGAGGAGAGAGAATCATGGACCGGCTGCCTCCTGCACGCCCCCCACTGGGGATCGAGCCCACAACCCGGGCCTGTGCCCTGACCCAGAATAGAACCATGATCTGGTTCATAGGTCGGCGCTTAACTGCTGAGCCACGCCGGCCAGGCCTTCCTCCGCTTTGGTTGGATTAAAAGGGTTCTGATTTTCAGATGAGTTGATTGTCAGCATGTCTCCTTGACGGTCCCAGGTTGTCAGGTTGTCAGGGGCCGGGGTGCTGCACACTCAGCCCCGGCAAACATCCGTGGGGCCGGGGTGCGAGGCTTGCAGGGAGAGAGCGCCGTGACGAGTTTGTGCTCTCTGGTGTTCAGCTGCTTCCGGGTCTTTCTCCGAGCAAACGCTGCTGAGGGTCTCCCGGGAGCCAGCCATGGTGCTGAGGACGCAGGGAAGGTGGGGACACACACTCTCCTCCTGGGGTCATGGGAGCGACAGGCGGTGGAGGGCTGTGACGGCGCAATGGGAACCGCTCCGCCGCAGGGGCACACGTGGGCCGGGGAACGCAGGGGCACCTCGATACTCCCGGGAGACGCTCCCCTCGGCCGGTGACACGGAGAGCTCGTCCAGGGAGGGTGGCGGAGGGGAGGGGAAAGCACATTCCTGGCCCCAGGCACGGCCGAGAAAGCGAGTCATTCAATGATGAGCTACACACAGGAGAATAGAAGTGGCAGGCCCTGGCCAGTGTGCTCAGTGGGTAGAGCTTCACCCTGTGGACCCCGAAAGGTCCTGGGTTCGATTCCGGTCAAGGGCACCTCCCCGGCCCAGGCAACCAGTCAATGTGCTTCCCTCACATCGATGTTCCTCTCTGTGTTCCCCTCTCTCTTCCACTCTCCCTAAAAATCAATGGGAAAATATCCTCGGGTGAGGATAACAAATAAAGTTTAGAAGTGGCAGGATGAGGCTTTCCTGAAGCCTGGAATGCAGGACCCGGGAGGGGTGGGGGAGTGGGGGTGGGGGAGTGGACTGTGTCCTGGGGCGAGGGAACAGTTAAGCCAGGGGATGTCCTGTGTGTGGTAGGCCCACTGGGTGTACCCCCCCCATCTTGCAGTAACCACCATCCTCATAGCAAGGCAACCCCAGGAGGCAGGCAGCGTTCTCCCCATTCTCCAGTCAAGTAAACCGAGGCTGAAGAAGGCCGTAGCGAAGGTGGGAGAGACCCCAGAGCCTCTGCAGCTCCCCCTTTCCGTGTAGATTTTGGGCCTGATGACAGAATGTGCTGTCAGAGCCCCCCCACCCTGCTCGCCCTCCAGCAGCTGAGCCGGTGGGGGTTGTGGCTTCCTGTGGGCTGGGAGGAGTTCTAAATGGGTCGCCACCAGTGGAACTCCTGTGCTCTCATCCCGGGTTTTATTTATTTGTAGGGAATTTCTATAAATTGACTTGAGCCCAAACTGACAACATTGCCAGGAAGCAAAATCGCAAACCTTGCCCCCGAGAAGAGCCGTCTGCAGTGTTTTCTGTGTGCTGGAAACTAAGGGGGCAATGCAAGGAGGGTCACATGAGAGGGGGCGGGGGGCAAGGCAGGAGCTGGACGGTGGGTCGTTCCCAAGTTTCCACGCTCTACGCCCTACGGAGGGCTGTTCCGCTTCTGAGCGGGCGGAGAGGGTCCTTTCAACGACGGGCTCACCTAGACGCCCGGGGACCAGGGCAGGGTGCAGGGCTTGCTCACGACAAAGACAACCTTCCGAGGAAGGAGCAGGCCTGAGGAGTGACTGCCCACAGGACCTGCCCAGTGAGGGTTTGTGATCAGACCGCCCTGTGAAGTCCGCCCCTTTTGTCCTCAGTTCCCCCTCGCGGTCGGAAGTTGGTCGGAAGAAGGCGCTGATGACCCAGCTCCGGCTTGGATAGTGCGGTCTCAGCTCTAGGAAGTCTCATTCCTAGGAAGTCTCAGTGTCAACATCCTCTTGCTGACCTTTGGGGACGGGGCGGTCCGGTCACCATGGAATGTGAGTTGAGGCCGAGTTTTCCCCAAAAGGACAAGGGCAGGTACATGGAAGACAGTCAGCACTCGGGGTCGTTTCCCTCCCGGGAACCATCGTGATCCGAGTCTTGCTGTCTGTCTCACTTTTCTGTATTTTGCATCTAGTATAACATTTCCATAAGCCATAGCAAGAGCATTAGCAGTTATCTGATACACACGTGTTCAGTAATCCTAAACAGTTGGATTATATAGAAAAACCCAACGAACAGATGTAAGGATTATGGCTAATATCGTGAGCAGGCAGAGAAAGACAAACAAAATAGTTTCTGAGTTCAACATCAATCCGTGGGTGTGTGCACAGGCCTGTCAGTGCCTTGGGGTAGCTGTCTACCTCTGACGCCCACAGCTTCTCATCCGAGAGGAGCCTTTGATGCCCCTGTGGGCAGAGGCAAGGTTAGGGGTCTGTTCAGGTCGGGTGCCTGATATAGGCCCTTCCAACCCGGTTGGAGAGTGCCTTTATTTGATGTCCTTTCCAAGTTCACCCAGTGTGACGCCGGGTGGGGCGCAAGGGGCCCGTGCTGGTACCCAGCTCCGGGTCTGGGCCTGCGGGGTGGTCCTCGGCGGGCTTCTTTAAAATCCTGCCAGCAGCCCGAGCCGGTGTGGCTCAGTGGATAGAGCGTCGGCCTGCAGACCGAAGGGTCCCAGGTTCGATTCCCGTCAAGGGCACGTGCCCGGGTTGCAGGCTGGATCCCCAGGAGGGAGTGTGTTAGGAGGCAGCCAATCAATGATTCTCATCATTGAGGTTTCTATCTCTCCCTCTCCTTTCCTCTCTGAAATACATATACATAAATCCTGCCAGCATATGTCGATGTAAGAAACGTCCACATTTGTAGAGAACTTTTGTGAGTTTATTTGAGCCAAACTGATGATACTATACTGCTGGCAAACGAGGTCTCACATGCTCCCCTAATCCTTGATTTTTAAATTGCCAGGTCTCCGCCCTTCACAGACGCATAGAGGCCATCGTGGAGGTGGCTGCGATGTGTGGAGTCAACATCATCTGTTTCCAGGAGGCCTGGAGTAAGTCTTGGGGGAGGGGGGGGCTTTCTCAGTCGCCCTCGGGCAATACTGAGTTATCTCCGTGTTGATAAGGGTCTTCTTTCTTTTCTCATCCATAGAATGTTTCTTTGTCAACAAAACCAGGAACCCAGGAAGCCCAGCCTCCCTCCCTCCCTCTCACACGCCCCAGTCTGTGTCACCTGGTCCTATCAGTTCTGCCTCCCAAATCCTTCTGAATCTGTTTTCACTTCCTCCTCTTGTTAATCCTCCCCCGAGGATATTTTTCCACCGATTTTTAGAGAGAGTGAGAGAGGGCTGGGGAGGAGCCTGCAACTGAGGTACGTGCCCCCGACCAGAATGGAACCTGGAACCCTTCGGTCTGCAGGTCGACGCTCTGTCCACTGAGCCGCACTGGCCAGGGCCCCTCCGCCTCAGCACTGCCCAGGCCCCAGGCCCCAGCAGCCGTCACAGGGGCGTCTGTAATCGCCTTCAGCTGGGCTCCTTGTGCCCTGGGCTTCTTTCCCTGAACAGCTTTCTGTTTGCCCTGGAACTGGCTTTGTGTTCTGCGTCCTTGCCGCAAATTCTACCCCAGCTCTCTGCCCGTTTCCTAAAGCTGTCTGTTGGTTTCATCTCCTGGAAGGCACGTGGCCCGTGGCCTTCTGACTCTCTCGGGTCTGAGCTGGGTGTCCCCTCTGCTGGCCAGGGTCGTCCTGGGATTCCCCGTCACCATCATCCTGGGGAATCCCTTTGCCGCGCTCTTGTATTCTCCCATCCCACGCCTTCCTCTTTCTTGGTTTGCTCCTTCATTTAGGTGGAGTACAGTTGATCCTTGAATAACGTAGATTTGACCTGTGAGGGTTCACTTATACATGATTTTTTTTTCATCTAAACAGACAACCTAAACTTACAGTATCAATAAATACAGCACAGTACCGTCCTATAAATATATGTTTTTTCTTTTCTTAATAACATTTTCTTTCTCTCTAGCTTATGTTATTGTGAAAATACAGTATATAATATATATCGCACACAAAATATGTGTGAATCGGCTGTTTACGTTATCGGTAAGGCTTCCGATCAGCAATAGACTATCAGTCGTTAAGTTTTGGGGGAATCAAAAGTTATACGAATATTTTCAACTGCTGGAGGGACTGTTGCCTGTGTTTTCAGGGTCAACTACAGTTCCCTGAGAAAGAACACACAGGAGGTAACCTTTTGGGGACCTTGCACATCTGAAAATATGTTTCTCCTACGACTTGGTTGATAGTTTGGTTGGGTATAGAATTCTAGGTCAGCAATCTTTTTCCTTCAGAAGTTTAAACACCTTGCTCCATGGTCTTCCAGCTTTAGGTAGTTTTCTACAGAAGGTTGTAGGAGCTTCTCTTTCTCTCTAATACTTTGAAATTGCATAATGACATGCTGTTGTATCTATTTTAGTCCACTATTCTAAGCACTCCATGCGTTATTTCAGTCTAGAAATTAGGGTCCTTCAAATCTAGGAAATTTTCTTATATTGTTTCATTAGTGATTTTCTCCCCTCCTTTTTTTCTCTGCTTTCTTCCTGATCTCTTGCTATTAGGATATTGGAACTCTGAGCCCAATCCCTATTTTTTTAATGTTTCATTTTGAGTTTTTTTTTTTCCTCTCTGTCTTTCCCCCCCCCCCCCCCCCCCCTCAATTCTCTGGTAGATTTTATCTAATTTGGCATTCAGCCTGCTATTTAGTCTTTGGTTTCTGCTCTCATATTTTGACTTTATCAGAGTTCTTTTGGTCTGAAAGTTCCTTTTTTATCACATCCTGTTTTTATTTTATAATTGCACTATCTTCTCTTATCTCTGAAGATATTAAGTAGTATTTTTTTTCTTCCTACATAGTCCTTTCTTACTCCTTTTGGTCTTTTCGCCCCTGATGGGTTCTATTTTCAGACTTGGGGGTGAACAAGCTGATTGCCATCTCTGAGTTTGTAGGACGGGTTTCTTCACCGAGCTTCATGGTAGGATGACCCAGTTTCGCTCCTGGTTATGCAATCCCCCACGGTATTGTCTCCAGGTCATTCTCTGCAGACTGGTCAGATGCTCGAGAGGATCCCTCTAATCTCCTGCCAAGAAGGGAAGGAGAACAGGGGTCCAGAACGCTGATGTTTACTTACCCCCTCTGCTTTGGACACTGTGCTGTTCTCTGTCCTGGTCTCCCCAGGGCCTGAGACCCTCTGCCTGTCTCTCTCTGGAGAATGAGCCCGTGGCCTTGTGCAGGGGCGGGCGGGGCGCATCCCAGCCTCTGCTAGTAGAGGACGGATCTGGGCCTCCCACTGCTTCTTAAACAGACTTTCCACCGATCCTTCCTGTTTGTCACCCCTTCCTGCGTCCCGACCTTCAGAGCTACGCGGCGTCTCTGGCTCCTGAGCTTTTGGGGGCCTGTGGTGAAGGGTAGGGTGCCTCCTGGGCTCCTCCACGGCCGGAGGGACTCCGTTTTCTCAGTCCCCTAAGATGTCCTCTCCAGCTTCCTGTGTTGTGGCTGTTGTCCCTCTCCCAGGGCCCATCCCTGGTGGTTTCTACCTTCACATAAAAATCCTGCCAAAACCGGTTTGGCTCAGTGGATAGAGCGTCGGCCTGTGGACTGAAGGGTCCCAGCTTCGATTCCGGTCAAGGGCATGTACCTGGGTTGCGGGCACATCCCCGGTGGGGGATGTGCAGGAGGCAGCTGATTGATGTTTCTCTCTCATCGATGTTTCTAACTCTCTATCCCTCTCCCTTCCTCTCTGTAAAAAATCAATAAAATATATTTTAAACAAAATAATCCCTGTACCGACATGCAGGTGGGGTGTCAGGAAAGAATCACGGTGTGAGTCCAGTCTGCCATCTGTACCCAGGCGTTTCTCTCATGTTTTTCACATTTCTGGTTGCATGTCACTTCCGATTTTCCTGGCTCTTCCCTCAGACTCCAAGCCCCGCGAGGCCAGTCTGGGTGTCACTCGTTTGTTTCATTGTGCGATAGGCCTCGTTTTGTTTATTCATCCCCCCACCCCGTGTTTTTCTTCAGCGGCTTAAACAATCCCCGGTACATAACAGACACTGAAACATAGTTATGGGTGGTTTAACCAACTCTCTCCCCTCTGCTGGATCTGGAAAACTCCCCTTCATCCCTCATGGCCTGGCACAGGCACCTCCTCCTCGAGGGGCCCTGGGGACACCCCGACACAGAACGGGACATTCAGTGGCGTCATGGCAGCCGCACGGGGTCACCCTTCAGCTGCTCTGTCTCGGCGGCAGCTTCTGCCAGCAGGGCCAGCTCTAGGCTCACAGCCTGACTCGGGGAGTGTTGGTTCAATGAGTGGGACACCCCCTTCCCCTCCAGCCAGCCTCCCCCTCCTCTGGCCCACATCCTTCTTTGGAAAGTTTGTTTACATGGCGGTGGTTGTGTAAACAGGAAACGAAGCCATTAACATGGGGAGAGTGGAGACGGAGAGATTGGGAGCGCGCCTCCCTCTGAAATGACATCGGGAAGGGAGGTGTTATTCTCTGGGGGCGCCCAGTCGCCCCTAATGCTCTGAAAGCCGAAAAGGAACGCTCATTAAGGACGGGGCTTGCTGTCAACAGCTCCTCTGTTGGCTTCCTCCAGACAGTTCATCTCTCTTCGCTGAAGAGGAGCCTGGGGAGTCTTGAGCCTGCTGCCAAGGCCCCCACCGGGCTGCTGCTGGCAGAGCCTGGCGCCCACTTAGGCACCTCCCTGGCCACCACCCCTGGCTGCTGAGAGGGTGGTGGTGCTGCTGGTAACCTCTTTGCCCTTGACACCATCTTCGTCCCAGGCTTCCTGGGCCTGGAAGGAATGGGGATGCTAACGATTCTTTTCCTTCTCCGTGGGGTGAGGAGGGTCAGGTCTGCTTCGCAGGGGTGTCTGGGAGCAGGCTGCCTATGACTGGGTGTGGCACTGTGCTGGGCACGTGGCCTGTGTTCGGGGGAGGTTGACGTCGATGATCACCCCCAACAGGTTGCAACCGGTTAAAGTGCTGGCCAGTCACATCACACAGCTACCCATACCCCTCCCCACAGGGCGCCAGACAGCAGGCGTCAGGAAGGCCTGCTGGGCTCATCTCCCTGAAAGACATGAACTCGGTTATCAGATCGACAGGGTGGATGGAGTTGGTCCAAATAAAGAATTTAATATATATATATTTTTGTATTGATTTTTTACAGAGAGGAAGGGAGAGAGAAAGTTAGAAACATCGATGAGAGAGAAACATCGATCAGCTGCCTCCTGCACACCCCCTACTGGGGATGTGCCTGCAACCAAGGTACATGCCCTTGACCGGAATCGAACCTGGGACCCTTCAGTCCACAGGCCGACGCTTTATCCACTGAGCCAAATTGGTTAGGGCCAAACAAAGAATTTAACTGTCCAAGAAGAGAAAGACAGACAGACAGACGACTCAGTGGGCAAAAGGTACGAACAAGAAGGCCTAGAGGACACATGCAGAAGGCCAGGGACCACTGGCAGGCTCACGCCATTAGACGGGAGGGTCCTGAAAAGTGTGGCTCGGGCCGCAAGGGATGGAACACCCTCAGCCAGAGGCCCCCGGGGTCCAGCCCCATCGCGGTGCCCCTCCTCCCCTGCAGTTTTGTATTTATTTTAAAAATGGATTTCAGAGAGGAAGGCAGAGGGAGAGAGAGATGGAAACATCAGTGATGAGAGAGAACCATGGATCGGCAGCCTCCTGCACGCCCCCCACTGGGAATGGAGCCCACAACCCGGGCCTGTGCCCTGACCGGGAATCGAACTGTGGCCTCCTGGTTCATAGGTTGATGCTCGGCCACTGAGCCACGCCGGCCGGGCGGAAACCGCCATCTTGAACCTGGTATGCAGTGTTCTTTGAACTGTCGCTGCATACCTATGCACCCACTGTCCGAAAAGAGAGCGAACAAAAGTCAGTGCGTTTAATGAAATTCCCTATTGAATTAGCCCCCGGGTGGCATCTCGCCAGAGAGCATAGGAGCGCCGTCGTGTGCCATATCCTGGCATTTCCATCAGCGGCAGACCGCGTGCAGACGGCGGTCCCATAAGATGAGCGCGGAGCTGAGAAAGTCCTATTGGCATGAAATGAGACATTTTTAAGCGTAAAAATATCTATGATGTTATCACCTTCAGAAAACGTGACATAGGAAGTTTTGAAGCTTGTTGTCCATACAACATAATAGCAACACATATCACATGGCATGTATATCAGCATACGTGTCACTCCATCTATTGGAAGAAATCCGCATCATTAACCGGTGCAGCTAGTATTCCTCCATCTGTGGGCCTTCGAGCGGCTCCCCTCTCTCCGCTCCTGTGACTAATGCTGCTGGGACACGGGAGGGTAGATGTCTGTTCAAGTCTGTGCTGCGATTGTTGGTGAGGCATCTGCCTCGCCTCGTTTTGCTATGAAGCCCGAAAGCTTAGGGTCTGTCCTTTGTCCATGGGGGGGTGGTGGGCGCGCGTGGGGAGACTTGGAAGCCAGCCTGAGGCACTCAGGGCCGCGTGCTCTTGTGGGGAGCCCCTGCTGCCAGGCCACAGAGCCCCCGCAGAGGCCCTGAGCGCGGGGTGTGACGCCAACCTTTCCTCTCGCAGCCATGCCCTTCGCATTCTGCACGAGAGAGAAGCTCCCGTGGACGGAGTTTGCCGAGTCAGCCGAGGACGGGCCCACCACCAGATTCTGCCAGAAGGTAGGACATCACCTGCTGCCCTGGCATCAGCTGCCAGACACGTGTGGGGCGCCGAGCGAGGCCACAGCCGCTGGGCGTGGCCCTCGCCAGGGGAAGGCACCTGCCTGCTGCTTGTCTTGCCAGCTCAGATTAGATAAAGCTACTTACTGTCCTTTGATAAAAGTGGTACTTTCCCTTAAAATCATGGTGTTTCGGAGCCAGAAGAGCCCCTAATGGCTTTTTCAGGTAAGGGAGCTTCAGCCGGGGGGGTGGGGGGTGGCCTGGGCGACCCCGTGGCAGGCTCTGTAGCGGCACGTGGGGGCCAGGGACAAAGTGGACCCTTGTCCAGCACTCCGCTCGTCCGCCTGCTGTCCGCCCGGGTTATGTAAGCCTCTCCGCATGCCCCGTCTTCCTCCGTTAGAAACTGGCCTTCATTTTTCTTGATTAAAACCTCATAAGACGTGTTGTAGGGTCTCATTTATATGAAATGTCCAGAATAAGCAAATCACAGAGGCAGAAAGCAGATTAGTGGTTGCCCGGGGCTGGGCAGCGAGAGGGTGAGAGCGACTGCTCCTGGGTCTGGGGTTCCCACTTGAGGTCGTGAGAATGCGGTGGCGGCCGCACAGCTCTGAGCGTGCACCGAAGACCACCGAGGGGCACGCTGAGCAAGAACGGATTTTATGCTCCGGGAATGGGGTCTTCGTGAAACTGCCGCCCCAGGCGCCCTTACGGTGCAGAGGTTACAGGTAGGAGCTCATCCCCCGAGGAGAGGCCAAATGCCTCTCATTCTCAACGGAAAAGAACTCCTCTCCTTCCTCCACATCCCGTTCCGGAGTGTCTACGCATCTTGGGGGGTTTTCCAAGCAGAACTGAAATCATGGTGAATCTGTCAGTACCTTGTTGTGATTCCAAACACCAGTGTTCTGAGGCTATTGGGGCGGGGGGCGGGGGCCATCTCTCAGTCACCAGGAGGTTGATTCTATGCTGTGGGAGGAAAGCGTACGGGCTGGTTAGGAGGCGACTGCAGCTGGCATGCCTGCACCAGGCCTGGAGGAAGAGGAAAGGAAGAGTGGGAATGAGAAATGGCACCAGGGGACACCTGTCTGCGTGGAGAGGGGCCTGGGGACGCACGGCCACCGCTATATGCTCATAGCTTCGCCTTCCACCCGTGCCTTCCCTCCCTCCTGCCTTTAAGGCCAGAGGTAACGGCAGGCTAGTTAGAGTCGAAGACAAATGATTGGCTAGTTAGAGTCGAAGACAAATGATTGGCTAGTTAGAGTCAAAGACAAATGATTGGCTAGTTAGAGTTGAAGATAAATGATTGGCTAAAGTTGAAGACAAATAATTGGCTAGTTAGGGTTGAAGAGAAATGATTGGCTAGTTAAGAGTTGAAGATAAATGATTGGTTAGAGTTGAAGACAAATGATTGCCTGGGGCTGTTCATCCCACCGGTTATCAGGTCCTGATGATGTTCTTATTTGAGACAAAGGAATCCAGTATCAGAGAGCCTTTCTATGAATATCTATGCAAAGTAAGATGATTATTCCTTTATTTTTTATTGTATTAAAAACACATAACATGGAATTTACCATCTTAATTCTATTTAAGTGTCCAACTCAACATATACACTCTTCGTGCTGTGAATAAATCTCCAGAACTTTCCCATCTCGTCAATCTGAAACTCGGTTCCCATTAAACACCTCCCCTCCGCCCGCAGCCACTGGTAGCTGCGGTTTCACTTTCTGCTTCCGAGTCTGACTAGTGTAGATACTGCACAGACGTGGACTCACACGGTGCATGTTTGTCCTCTTGCAACTGGCTTATTTCACTTGGTGTGATGTCCTCGGGGTTCACCCATGTTGTAGCATCTGTCAGAATCCCCTTCCTTCTTAAGACGGACTAGTACTCCATGGTGTGGCCATACCCTTCACCCATGGGCGGGCACTGGGGCTGCCTCCACCCTCTGGCTGTGGTGAATAGTGTTGCTGTGAACCGTGGGGTGCGAATAGCTTTTCGAGACTCTACTTTCCATGTTCTGGGTCTCCACCCAGCAGTGGAATTGCTGGATCCTGTGGTAATCCCATGTTTTTAATGTTTGAGGGACCGCCATGCAGTTTGCACAAGGGCACACCATTTCACATTCCCCCCAGCAGTGCACAAGGACAGCAATCGCACCCGTGTCCCTGAGCTCGGGCCTCGGGGCCGCACGGGCATTCCGTCCTCCCAACGCCAAGTGCTGGCTCTGAACCGAGGCCCGTTATCTGGAAGAAGCGCTGAATTACTCAGTAGGAACCCACGGCCGTTGATTGGAAAGTCTCTCCTTTTCCCAGCTGGCGAAGAAGCACAACATGGTAGTGGTCTCGCCCATCCTGGAGCGGGATGGAGAGCACGGGGACGTGCTGTGGAACACGGCCGTCGTCATCTCCAACTCCGGCGCCGTCCTGGGCAAGACCAGGAAGAACCACATCCCCAGAGTGGGCGACTTCAACGAGGTGAGCCGCCCTCCCACGGCCAGCCCAGTCTCCTCGCTCACCCTCGTTCAGCTCAGGGGCTCTTTCTGTCCGGAAGTTCTGTGCCAGGTGGTGTCACATCATGTGACGCTAGCGCACAGTGGGGCTGCAGGGCTCGGGGGCCTCCCCATATAGCCCTGCATCGCATGAGTGCCTAGGATTCAGGGGTTAGGGGACTCCTGGGAGAGTCCAAAACACCTTTAGCACGGAGGCTTTTTATTTATTTTTTAATATCACCTGATCTGGTTCCTGAAATTCCCCTTTGAAGTAAGTAGTAGGTAAATTAAACCAAAACCAATCATGCGCAAATGGGAACCAATCCCGGCGGCCGCTTGCAGGCTGTGAGCTCCTCGCCTTTCACGCTCTGTCCTTGTGTGGAGGGCGGGGTTCTTGTCTCTGCTCCTGTGGGAACGGAGTGAGCCACTGCCACACGCTGGTGACACTGGGCGGATGTGTGCGTCTCTGCACACGTGTCAGACGGGGCCTCGTGCCTGCGATCAGGGGCTCAGTCACGGGAGCTGTTCTGATTGGTTAATGCTAATCTGTGGGTTGGTAGGATGGAGAGGGTGGGCCTACGAAGGAGGGACATGAACTCCAACTAGAACCCAAGATCTGAAGTCTGAGCAGCTGTTCCAGCTGCGGCGGCCCCAGTCCACCGGGACCCTCCCTGTCTGTGGGGGCCCCGCCGCCTCGGCTGGTCACACAGGAGGAAGGATCCGCAGGGCCAGCGAGGCCCCCGGGGGGGCGGGGGGGGGGGAGGAGGCACAGCGTTGCTCAGTGACAGCTGGACGGGGCAGGACGATGTGCCCTCGCCTGTTTACCCTGGATTAATCGTTAGCTCTGGAGATAGAAGGGCTTGTCTCCACGCCCCAGGATCTGCGTTGGCGTCCACCCGCGGGCACACCCCGGTCGCTGCCCCTGCTTCTTGTCGAAACGGATGGGAGGGAGCGAATGCTCCGGGAGAGGTCGGCTTAGGACCCCGGCCCACCCTCTGCGCCCCACAGCGCCGTCCATGACAGCGTCCCAGGGCCAGCTCCCGCGGGGCAGGGGCGGGGGGTGGGGGAAAGAGGGACAGCAGGATAGCCTCCCGCCTGCCTGCCTGTAGGGACCCCTCAGCCTGCGCAGGGAGCCCACGGACGTGGCCGGAACGAGCACACTCAGGGCAGGAGTTCCAGGCTCAGGCTGGCCTTCGTGAGCGGGCAGGTCACGTGCCCACTGAGGCTCCCACCTTCCCCCCCCCCAGTGGGCGGGGGTTGCTCTTGATGAGCTCTGGTCCCTTCAGCTCTAACCTTCTGTATTTTGTAAATATATTTTTATTGATTTCAGAAATGAAGGGAGAGGGAGAGAGAGAGAACATCAATGATGAGAGAGAATCTTCGATTGGCAGCCTCCTGCACGCCCCACACTGGGGGTCGAGCCCGCAACCCGGGCCTGTGCCCTTGACCGGGATCGAACCATAACCACTGAGCCACACCGGCCGGGCTCTAACCTTCTTTATAGGAACATGTGACTGGTAAGGACATTGACCAGCTCACGTTAACACTGACCAGACCTCAACCTCTTGTTGCACCGAGACCGAGACCTAACCAACGCTGGGCCTTGAGATACTGAGAGAAGTTGCTTGGGGTGTTTTTCTGACGTCGCAAAAGAAACTGCGGGTGAATGCGGGAGCCCCGGGGATTTCCCCTGGGCTGGCTCCTGCTATTATGTCGGGTTCTCTGTGCTTTGTTTGTTTTGGAGACACTGGAGTTTCAAACTTAAAGGCGAGCCACACGCCGAGGGGCACTTCTGGAGAACTGGCGATATTTGTTTTTTTTCTGCGGAGTCTAAGCACAGGGAACTCTCGCAGCTCAGAGGCTTCAGCACATGGCCCCGGCTGGTGGGGCTCGGTTGGTTGGAGCACCGTCCCATGGACCAGTCAGGGCACAGGCGCAGGCTGTGGGCTCGATCCCTGGCCAGGGTGCGTGCAGGAGGCAGCCGGGGGGTGTCTCTCTCTCTCCCCCTCTAAAAGGGAAACAGATCAAGCCCCGGCCTTTGTCTTCCAGTCCACTTACTACATGGAGGGGAACCTGGGCCACCCCGTGTTCCAGACCCAGTTCGGGAGGATCGCGGTGAACATCTGCTACGGGCGGCACCACCCCCTCAACTGGTTCATGTACAGCGTCAACGGGGCCGACATCATCTTCAACCCCTCGGCCACCATCGGGGCGCTCAGGTTCCCGGGCAGCGGGCATCTGGAGGGTCTGGGGCGCTCAGGTTCCCGGGCAGCGGGCATCTGGAGGGTCTGGGGCGCTCAGGTTCCCGGGCAGCGGGCATCTGGAGGGTCTGGGGCGCTCAGGTTCCCGGGCAGCGGGCATCTGGAGGGTCTGGGGCGCTCAGGTTCCCGGGAAGCGGGCATCTGGAGGGTCTGGGGCGCTCAGGTTCCCGGGCAGCGGGCATCGGGAGGATTGGGGCGCTCAGGTTCCCGGGCAGCGGGCATTTGGAGGGTCTGGGGCGCTCAGGTTCCCGGGCAGCGGGCATCCGGGAGGATTGGGGCGCTCAGGTTCCCGGGCAGCGGGCATCTGGAGGGTCTGGGGCGCTCAGGTTCCCGGGCAGCGGGCATCTGGAGGGTCTGGGGCGCTCAGGTTCCCGGGCAGCGGGCATCTGGAGGGTCTGGGGCGCTCAGGTTCCCGGGCAGCGGGCATCCGGGAGGATTGGGGCGCTCAGGTTCCCGGGCAGCGGGCATCTGGAGGGTCTGGGGCGCTCAGGTTCCCGGGCAGCGGGCATCTGGAGGGTCTGGGGCGCTCAGGTTCCCGGGCAGCGGGCATCTGGAGGGTCTGGGGCGCTCAGGTTCCCGGGCAGCGGGCATCCGGGAGGGTCTGGGGCGCTCAGGTTCCCGGGCAGCGGGCATCCGGGAGGGTCTGGGGCGCTCAGGTTCCCGGGCAGCGGGCATCTGGAGGGTCTGGGGCGCTCAGGTTCCCGGGCAGCGGGCATCCGGGAGGGTCTGGGGCGCTCAGGTTCCCGGGCAGCGGGCATCTGGGAGGATTGGGGCGCTCAGGTTCCCGGGCAGCGGGCATCTGGAGGGTCTGGGGCGCTCAGGTTCCCGGGCAGCGGGCATCTGGGAGGATTGGGGCGCTCAGGTTCCCGGGCAGCGGGCATCCGGAGGGTCTGGGGCGCTCAGGTTCCCGGGCAGCGGGCATCTGGGAGGGTCTGGGGTGCTCAGGTTCCCGGGCAGCGGGCATCCGGGAGGGTCCTCGGAGGTGGTTTGGGGAACAGGCAGGTGCCACCACCAGGGCGTCTAACAAATCTGAGCCCGGGGCCTGTGTGTTGTGTGTTCAGCCAGCTTTTCTGTGACACAGAGAACACACACAACGCCACGTGCCCATTGCAGCCCCCTCAGGGCTGCCCTCTGTGCGGTGCTGCTACACTTGGCTATGACCCTGAACCTCGAGATGATAAGAACCCCCCACTCACCCCCTTCGTCGTCAGGATTGAAAAACCCTTCTCCAGGGCCAGGGCAGGGGGTGTCTGGCCAGCGTCAGCTCCTCCCACCACAGCCCCAGTCTCTTTTCTGCAGCACCCAGTGCACGGAGGGCAGGCACCTGGGCAAAAAGCAAGTGAGGGAGTCGGAGCGGAGGGTCCTTAACGCCAGCCCGTGGCTCTGAACCTTGTTTTTAACAGCAAAGCGTTTTCTTCTTGTTGTTCATCCTCACCTGAGGGAATTTTCCCATTGATTGTAGAGAGTGGAAGGGAGAGGGAGAGTCAGAGAGAAACATCGATGTGAGAGACACACATCGATGGGTTGTCTCCTGCACACGCCCCACCAGGGCCCAGGCCAGAGAGAAGCCTGCAACCGAGGATACGTGCCCTTGACCGGAATCACACCCAGGACCCTTCGGTCCACAGGCTGATGCCCTATCCACTGAGCCACACCGGCCAGGGCTTGCCCAGCTTTTCCGATGAACTGGGTCACCCTGACGGTCACACGCAGCCCGTGTGGTGGAAGCTCTGCCACGGACGTGCGCTCATCAGAAAGCCGCCGCCCCAGCCACCCCCCCTCTCCCCTGGACTGCGGTTCGCCTCCCCCTCTGAGTATTTTTAGGGGCTCGCGGAGCCACGCTGGGAACGCGGCCGATGTCCCCACGGCCTCGCTGGGCTCCGTGTGACTCCCGCACGTGCTGGGCTCTCACGAACCCCCAGCTTCCTTTCCCTCGCTCGTTGCGAGAGCCCGAGTGTGCCGCCAGCTGTGGGCTTGAGTCCTACGCGGCACATCCTCCCCGGAGAATTGCAAGGGAGACGCTGTATGCCGCTCGCCCTGCGACTGTCTGTGTCATCCCTGCAAATGTCACTTACGGGCGTGTTTCTGTAAAGATCCTTTCTTCAAAGTTCTGTCAGCTCCGCTTAGCAGCTGGGGAGAAGCAGCAAATGAGCCCCTCAATCAAGCCGGCGATTGTTGTCTGCCAGCCGCGTGAGTCCTGAGCACGAGGCTGTGGCAGCGCCGCCCCCTCCGCCTCCTCCCGGTTTAAACCAGGTGCTGCTGACGGGAGAGAAGGTTCCGGGCGCTCAGCTCCAGTCGCTCAGTCTTTCCGAGCGGGCATCACGCCCGTCAATCCTGAACCTCCGTGATGCTCCTCAGACAGGAGATAATTAGCGGCCGCGTGGCTCAGGGGTTGAGCATTAACCCAGGAACGAGGAGGTCACGCCTCGATTCCTGTCAAGGGCACAGGCCCGGGTTGTGGGCTCGATCCCCAGTGTGGGGCGTGCAGAAGGCAGCTGGTCAATGATTCCCTCTCATCATTGATGCTTCTATCTCTTTCTCTCCCTTTCCCTTCCTCTCTGAAATCAATAAAAATATATTTTAAAAAGAGAGAGAGAGAGAATCAGCGACCAGCAGGCCCACCGAGCTCCGTGGCACACTGTGGTTGGTGGCCGGAGGAGGACGGGGTCCCTGGTTGGGGCCACATCCCCTCCCCGTGCAGGTGCTGGGCTGAGGGCAGCCACAGCTCAGCTGCTCTGGTGGCTGCCTCCTTCCTGGGCCACTAGGAGAACAGGGAACCTCTGCTTAGACGCTCGGGGTTCGGAAGAGGAACCGGAAAGGCCCTGGGAAGGGGACCCGCTCCGGGGAGGTGACGCCTGCTGCAGGACCTACCCTTCCCCGGCCCTCGCTCCCTCGGGGTCCCTCCTGCCTGGCCGGACCCTCTCCATGCGCCGCTGCTTCCCCAGGCGACACAGGGGGCGGGCGGGGCAGAGCCTTCGCAGGGGCCGTTTCGGGTGAGGCTCTGCCCAGCCCGGGGGGCGGGCTCCTGACCGCCCGGAGGAGGGGAGGGAGGAGAAGTAGCAGGTATGGAGCCTCGCAGCCCCCTCTGGAAGCCTCGTCTGCAGGGCCATTTGGTCTCTACTATCTATCTCCCTTCGAGGGGTTTTCAGAAAAGGAAACTGAGGCTCCTGCCTGCAGCTGGCCTCCCTAAGGGCTGCCCGGGCCTGAGCACGGGGTCACCCACAGGCACAGCGAGTCTCCCTGGCTGTCCCCACCCCCCCTTTCACCCCCAAAGGCCGGGAAGGCTGGCAGCGGCCGCAGCTCAGGGCCGAGCATCCGTCTGGCTGGGAAGCGGCAACCTGTTCCTCTCGTTCTTCTCTCACAGCGAGTCCATGTGGCCGATCGAGGCCCGGAACGCGGCCATCGCCAACCACTGCTTCACCTGCGCCATCAACCGCGTGGGCAAGGTAAGGCCCCGGGGCTGCTCCTGGGCCCGCGGGGGGGGGGGGGGGGCGGGAACAGAGCCACACGCTGCGGGCACCTGCGGCCGGGCGGGGCAGCCTCTGCAGACGCGCTGGCCATCGGGAAGGCCGCTATCTGCCGCCCGGGACCTGGCGCACCTCTCCTCCTGCCCCCGCTCCGTGCGCCACGGGTCCCAGGGCCGGGAGGAGCTGTCTTGCTCTGTTACCTGTGGAGACGGCAGCACGTCTCCTCTGGGTCTGCCTGGTCTGGGTTTAGCGGAGACCGTTCGAAAGGCTCTCGCCCACGTGCACTGAGGACCTGGTGGTTGGTTCCCCGCGGGCCCCACGCACCTGCACGGTGCCCCCGTCACACAGTAACACCCCTCCTGCTTGCCCAGAACACGGGTCAGTCTGAGAGGACCCCGGTGTCCACACGAAAGGGGTCTCACCTCTGACAACAGAGAGGAACTTGGTGTTTCTTTAACCTGCCGTGCAGTGGCCCTTAGACTTTGGCGAAGGGACAAACGCCCCTTCTCAGCCCCTCACGCCCGGGGCCTCCGCGGGGTCTCCCTGCAGAGTGGCACCTCCCCGGAGGCACAAGCCGGGGCTGGGCCTGGCTGCCGGGTTCCCCGCTGGCTGGTGGCCTGGCCTGCATCCCGCCCAGGGCTGGGCCTGGGTGGGGACGTGTGATAAGCCCGTTGATGGCCCCTCGGCACCGGCCAGTCCTCCCACTGCAGCGTTTCCGACTCCGCCCAGCCCGCCGGGTGATGAACAGGGCGGTGGTGCCACCTACAGGCCCGGCTCACCGTGGTTTTGTCCCGCAGGAGTATTTCCCCCACGAGTTTACCTCTGGAGACGGGAAGAAAGGTACGCTGTGTCCCTGAGCCTCCAGGGGGGCTGCCGGAGGGCGGGGGCCTCGCTTCTCCCTCTCGGCCCCCTCGGCTCCCTCGCCCACAGCGGGGGCCTGTGTATGAGGGGATGGGCAGGCAGTCCTGGGCTTGTGACCACCTCCCTCCCCGGGTGGGGACCAGAGGGGTTGGATTGGACACCCTCCTCCCCTCCTTCGGGACTGGGGTGCCAGACCCCACTTCCTCTCCTCTGTCCCCGTCCGCCCACCCACCCCCTGAGCCGTACAGGCGCCCAGTCACTGGCAGCGATGGCCTTGGGGTCCTGGAAGCCACACCGCATCTCTGCCAGGAACCCCTCCTCCCGGTCCATCTGCCTGGCCAGGACTGTGGGGGAGAGGCCCCCTCGCTGAGGAGGGTCCCCTGGGAGGCTCGGGTGGTGCCCTGGGAGCCCGAGGTGGCGAGTGGGTTAGTTCCCAGGAAAGCCCCCCTGAAGGGCCCGGAGCATCCCCTCGAGGCCCGACTTCAGGCTCCAAGCCCCGCTGCCTCCCTGCAGCCGGGGGAGTGGGAGAGGCCGGGGATGAGGGCCCTGGGCACCTGCTCTGCCCTGGTCCCTGCGGGGCCCTGCCCTCCCCACCTGCTGCTGGCAGGCCTGTGGGGCGGCTGTCAGCCCACTTTCCTGGGGGCCAGGGCGGGGAGCGAGGGCACCGGTGACGGCTGGTGGGGCCACCACAGGAAGCGGCCACACAGGAAGCCCTGCAGAGCCCTCCACTCCGTGGGCTGTGGGCCGCTGAGGGTGGGAGCAAAGGGCCGACACTCTGAAGGGGACGCGGAGGGGACATGGTCCCGGTCCCAGAGGCAGAGGGGAGGGCTGGGAGGGTGGTTTTGCAGCCCTCAGGGCCGAGGGGGGAGCAGGTCCTGGGGCCTCCGCGTTTGGCAGAGCCGGGGAGGGGCGTGCGGTCCCGGCCCGGGTGTCCCTCCACGTGCCTGCCCGCTGTCTGCCCGCGGAGCTCACGGCGCTCTCCTTGCTCCTTCCCAGCTCACAAGGACTTCGGCTACTTCTACGGCTCCAGCTACGTGGCCGCCCCGGACAGCAGCCGCACGCCCGGGCTCTCCCGCACCCGGGACGGGCTGCTGGTGGCCGAGCTCAACCTCAACCTGTGCCGGCAGGTGAATGACGTCTGGAACTTCAAGGTGGGTCCCCGAGTCCCCGGCTTGAGCCCCCATCCTGCTCTCGGGTCTGAGCACCGCAGCTGCGGGGTGGCCTGGGGGGCAGCCCGCGGGAAGCCCTGCGTGGAGCCCAGGGCTGGTCCCCGCCTCCTGCAGGCCCTGGCCTGCCCAGCCGGGGCTGTTCGCATGGAGCAACCCTGGGGTGAAATGGTGCCCAGGCAGCAGACCTCAGCAAACCCTCCTCTCATCTGATTTAGATTCTGGGCGCCTTCGAACAAATTAATCTCAATTTAATTTGTTCAAGGAATTGAATGGATTAGCTCCTCTGCTCCCTTCCCCTTCCCAGGCATTTGCACTTTATCACAAGATAAATGCGTGCGTCTGGCTCTGCCCGTGGCCAGGCCCCACGGTCCAGGCCTGGACAGGGAGGGAAGCGGGTCACGGGGAGAAAGCAGTCCAGGCCTGGCTTGGCCACGTCCTCGCTCTGTTCCCGGGCCTCAGTGCTTTCAGGCGTAAAAAGGGGCTTAGCGTGCATGCCCTGAGCAGCTCTGGACGCCTAGTACCTGTGACCCCAGGGGTCAGGAGAGGCGCGTAGGTGCCCCCCCTCCTGGCAGGGGGCAGTGGCAGCCATGGGCTGGGCCCCCGCGGAGGGTGGCATGTCACCATGGGTGCACGCGGAGATCGCTGAGTCAGCGCCGGGCAGTGTTTTCACCGACTCAGCACCACTTGTAGGCAAATCATACGAGCAAGTGAATGCCATTGTCATGCCTGAACGACTGCCCAGCCTGTCCAGGAGGAGCCAGGGCTCTGGGTCCACCAGACGAGGGCTCCCGTTGGCCTGCGCCTGGGTTCCCGGCATTTCCCCCTAGTCTCTGCAGACAGACAAGGCACTGCCCACAGCCCGCCTCCCAGCCCGCCTGTCCGTGTCCTGGGAAGTTCAGGTGAATGGAGGCAGCTGCCGATTAGAAGCTGGGACCAATAGTCAGAGAATGTGTGCTCACTAGTTACTCTTTGAAAGCAGGTTTCCCAGGCTGTGCTGATGGGCACGGGCTCCTTCCGGTCCAGGCTTTGGGGGGCGGGAGGGAGGGAAGGGAGGGGATGGAATGCTGGGGTGTGAGCGCTCTCCCAGCCTCCATCTGCGTCCACGATGAGGTGCCGTGTGGAGGGACGGACCCCCAGACCCAGAGCCGGGAGACCATGGCACACGTCCCGGACGCCTCCACTCCTGGCTGGTGCCCCGGGCTGTGGCTGCTCCTCTGGGGTCTGCAGGGCCACAGGCCGTCCCCCTTCCGGCCTCAGCGCAGGTCACAGCTTCTGGATGAACAGGAAGGAGGGGCCGGGGTGTGTGAGCCACGTTGTCATCGGTGATCGGTGATCGTCACCGCAGCCCCCGAGTCAGTGCCGGGAGGTCAGGCGGGGGTGTCTGTCTTACAATCTGAAAGGGATTGTCCCGCAGACCAGCCTTCTGTCCTGTTCCTGTCCCCTGCCTGCCCTCTAGTGGCGGGAGGCGGCGGCGCGTGCGAGGGCCTTTATAAACGGGCACCGCTGAGGCACCTGCTTTGCTTTCAGATGACGGGCAGATACGACATGTACGCGCGGGAGCTGGCGGAAGCCGTCCAACCCGACTACCGCCCCCACATCGTGCGGGAGTAGCCGGCCCCCAGCCCTGCCCGCCCGGAGGGCGCCCCTGCCCGCGGCGGATCGGCAGGTGTGACCGTTCTTCTTGATGATGCCCTGATCACACTGCTGTCCACATCGATTCTTAGACGTCCCGGTGGTGAGGGTAGAATGAGGGGTGACTGCTTACTGGGTACAGGCTTTCCTTCTGGGGCTGGATAGAGGTGATGGCACTACATGCCGTGGAACTGTGTGCTTTAATCTGGTTAGTTCTCTGTTATGTGGCTTTTACCTCCGTATAAACATATCCCAGGCCCTGGTTGTGCGGGTTGATTTGAAGTCAGACAGGTGGGCTGCCCCCATCCCGAGGTTCCCCACCTCTCCGTTTAGACTCAGCCACTCCAGGGTCAGCGAGGGAGTGTGTGTACCAGCGGGAGAGGGCGAGGCCGACCTGGAGTCCCTGGATGGCCCTGGGCGGGCGGGAGGAAGGCCATTGTATGTGTCAAGTTGGTTAGGCTGCAGGCTCTAGTTCAGCGGTTCTCAACCTGGGGGTCGCGACCCCTTTGGGGGTCGAACGACCCTTTCACAGGGGTCGCCTAAATACATCCTGCATATCAGATATTTACATTACAATTCATAACAGTAGCAAAATTACAGTTATGAAGTAACAACAAAAATAATTTTATGGGTGGGGGTCACCACAACATGAGGAACTGTATTAAAGGGTCGCGGCGTTAGGAAGGTTGAGAACCACTGCTCTAGTTATTTCATCAGACACCACCTGGGTGTTGCTGGGAAGGTGTTTTGTAGGTGTGATTAACGTCCATAACCAGTTAACTGAGCGAGTGGGATTACCCTAGATAACCCTGGCGGCCCGATGCAGTCAGCAAAGGGCCTGCGAGCAGAGGTTCTGCCTGAGGCAGCAGCTTCCCGGGCCTGACAGTCCAGCTTTGCCCTGCCTGGCGGCGGGCTCTACAGATGTCAGACTTCTCTGTCCAGCCCCATAACCATCTAAATCAATTCCTTGCAATAAATCTCTCAATATACATAGTCTACTGTTTCTGCTTCTCTGGTTGGACCCCGACTGATCCAGACCCCAGTGTCGGAAGTGGCACCAGAACTAATAGATGAATTAACTCTACAAGACAGCAGGATGCAACGTCAACACACAAAAGTCAGTTGCCTTTCTGTACACTAACAGGAAACAATCTGAAAAGGAGATTAAGAAAACAGTTTCACTTACAATAGCACCAAAAGGAATACAATACTTGGGAATTACCCAAGGGAGTAAAAGACGTGGACAATGAAAACTACAGAATATTCTGGAAAGAAATTAAAGGAAGGACTGGGGAGAGTCCGAGAGGCTCTCCGGTTTGCAAGCTGGCACGGACGCTGACGGAAGACAGGACAGCCCTGGGTGGGGGCGAGGATAGCCCATCACAGCAACAGCAGTAGCCAGGGTGCCGGCATTTTCCTGCCGCGATTCCCAGCCGCAGTTCCCACAGGACAGAGCTCAGGAGGCCGCGTGGCTCCCTCGCGCAGTGGGGCGCGTTTCGAGGGAGAGACCGAGGGTAAAGCGCTTTGAGGACGTGAGCGCTGTACCCTGGGCAGGTAGTACGCCCGCCCTCCCCTGAAGGCGGACCTCGACTCTGACCCCCGAGGCTGCAGGAACACCCGGCCTGCCCCAGGGGGCGCCCTAGCGCTGTCTTCCCAGTCGGCTCCACAAACACCTTGGAAAGAGTCCAGATCAAAGACATGTATAGTCTGAGCCCACAGGTCACCAGACATCTGACAAAGGTGAGAGACCCACAGCAGTAACTCCCAGCACCCCCCGCCCCTCGTTTCTACAGCGCCTGGGCTTCCGGCAACTTCCCCAGGAGTGCACCTCTCCACTGACCAGCCGGGCCTGGGCCAAGTCAGTCCAGTTAGCCTCACGGCATGTGATGAGTGTCACCCACAGCAGTTCCCTGAGCGCAGCGAGCCCAGCCTGCAGTATTAACCTCCACCCTGCCCCTCGGGGCCTTCGGCCAGACGGGCTGCACAAATCCCGTAAGCCAGCGTGAGTGATGCGTGCCCCTCCCTCCCTACTCCTGGGATCAGAGCGGTTGCCTACGAAGGTGCCAACGTCGCTTCTCCCGCTCCAGAATCAGGGCAGCTAAGACATCCCCTTTCAATTTTCCCAGGTTCCCCTTTCTCAAACCCAAACCTCTTGTTTGGAAGGGTCATTTGCAAGGGGAACACGGGCATGTTTTGTTTAAACATTTTTATTGATTTCAAAGAAGAAGGGAGAGGGAAAGAGAAACATCAGGGATGAGAGAGAATTGTCGGCTGCATCCTGCATGCCCCACACTGGGGATTGAGTCCGCAACCCGGGCATGTGCCCTTGGCCAGAATTGAGCCCGGGACCCTTCAGTCCGCAGGCTGATGCTCTATCCACTGAGCCACACCGCCCAGGGCCCCACTTTGTCCCACCTGAGCTGCCACGGGGTCTCAGCGAGCCATGGACTCACTCAAGTGGTCATTGTCTTTATCATCTAAGACCCTGTCAGTCCAACAAGAGAATGCAAGTGGCTGGACCGGAGTCAAGTTTGAATTTCCAGGTCCTGTTTCTGCTGGGCTGTGGTCACTCGAACGCTATGCTGGCCAGGCGGGCCTGGAGTGGCTCTGAGGGAAGAGAAAGGAGCAACATGCAGGAACAGCCACGTGTGAGTCCCCAGATGTCAGAATCGGTCCTCGTGGCCTCACCACTTCCCAGCAGACGGACGCAGGCAGTGGCCTTTCTAGAGTCAGCGCCGCAGTGACACCCTCTTCACCAAGGTGTGTGGACAGGATGGGCCGCGAGTCGGCTGACTGGACCAGAACAGCAACCACGTGACCTGGGAAAGTGTCCGCAGCGGTGGGCGCCGCCAGTACCCCACGTGGTGTCGGAGGTGCGATGGCATTAACCTGCCCTGAGCAGGCGGGCGTGCCCTGCGCGAGGTGGCTCCTCTGCGAGAGGCCAGCCCTGGCAGGCATCCGGGCCTGGCATGCGGTGCTGCCGTCTGCCTTGAGAACAGTGATTTCCTTTGCGCTCGGTCCACAGCGGGGGCGTGCCCAGGCCCAGCACAAGGACCCAGGTGGCAATCCGGGGCAGGCGGGAGGGAGGGAGTGCAGTCAGCAGCCTTGTTCCACTTGGTCTCCGCAGAAAACAGCTCTTTGGGCATCTAACGCGAGCCAGCCAGCCAGGTCATCGCAGCCACAGTTTACTCCCACCGCCCGCGGACCCAGAGGGTGTCTTTCATCGGCTGGCTCGAGGTTTTCTAAGTGTCAACTCGAAAAACGAGGCCATTGGCCACAGCCCAAGCGTCGTGAAAACATGCCCGGCTTTCCCCTGGAGCACTGGCCGGGCCTGTGAGCCTGCCCTGGAGCGCCACCTCCTGCGGGAGGGACTCACCGGTTTCAGTTCTGGGCGAACAGCACCCCAGCCCAGGGACCCACAGCTTCCCATGTAGTTGGCCCATCGGTGAACCAGGCCCCGGTGTTCTGGGGGGAAAGCTGGGCTGTTGCCTGAGCCCAGCCCACTGTCATCTAATGAACCATTGTCTTTTTAAAAAAATATATATTTTTATTGACTTCAGAGTGGAAGGGAGAGGGAGAAAGAGAGAAACATCAATGACGAGAGAGAATCATGGATTGGCTGCCTCCTGCACGCTCCACACTGGGGATCGGGCCTGTGCCCTGACCGGGAATCGAAAAGTGCGCTCCTGGTTCATAGGTTGGCACTCACCACTGAGCCACGCTGGCCGGGCCCCAATGTACTGTTTTCACTGCACAAGCCAGGCTTTCCCGGGTTAGGTGTTCAGTTTCAACAAGAGCCCAGCAGTAAGCCTCTCCCAAGGGCACACCTGGTGACTGTCAGGGAACAGGACGTCCAGACTCCAAGGCCAGCGGCCCCAGTAGCACAGGCACCAGCCCCGGAGACGCACAGGGCTTAACGGGGCCATGGATCGTGGGGCCCCAAAGGGAGCGAGTGGCCCACAGCTCGCTGGGCAGCCCGCAGAGCAGTCCGTGGTTTGGGTGCTGCTCAGAGGGTGCCGGCCTGCGGGTGAGCCGACCTAAAAGGACCAAGCAGGGTGCCCAGTGAGGCCATGCTGCCTCCGCTCCCCGAGTTCCAAGCGGGTGCCAGCTTCCAGGGGAGCGGTGGCGGGAGGAGGGAGGAGCGGGTCCCATGGCTGTCGGGGAGGCTGCACACGGTGGGTCTGGCCAGGCCCGAGTCCCTGAGTGTCTCGGTCTGTCAGTCCCGCTGCTGCGGGAGGGGTGCACTCCCTGCTGTCAGCATCGCAGGGCTGAGACTTCTGACGGCCACACTAGCCGCACCCCAGTGCCAGCTGGGGACTTCGCAGGGCGAAAGGACACAGGCTAAACCCTAACCTCCCCACAGGGAGCACATGCGGCGACACCCACGAGCACTGGGAACGTGTGCGGGCCTTCCTGACGGGGCGCAGCCCCTCTGGCACCTGAGCTGGGGGGACAGCACCCATGTCTAGGGCACGCTCAGATGCAGGCACAATACCTGGACCGAAGGACCGGCCCCAGCTTGTACTCCCGTGAAATGCCATCACCCCGCCCCCGCCGATGGATCGGATGGTGACTTGGGAACTCGTCCAGCAGAGCCATGACAGTCTGAGTCCCTCCCATCCCTAATGTCCCCCTGAACACTCAGGTGCATGTGGCATTGGTCCCCCCTTGATCCCTGACCTTTTCCTAAAGCAGCTGAGGCGGGGGTAGAGCGCGGGGGTCAGGGACCGTGGAAGGAGAAAGGGCTCTGAGCGTGCACGCGGTCACTCGCCTCCAGGGATGTGGCAGCACGTCCTGTCCCAGCCCAGCCCCAGCCGGGCAGCCTGAAGGTGCAGTTAACGCAGGGCCCAGCCACGCCTTGTCAGAACTCTTACCGAATGGAAGACTGGCAGGTAAGGGAGCTGCCGGTCAGTTGGGGTGGAGGGTCCAAGGGCTGAGTCCCCTCCTGTGCCCCCCCCCCCCCCCACCCAGCTCCCTCTCCAAGGCTTCCAGTCCTGCAGTCCTCAGGCCCCAGGCCAGCTGAGACCCTGGGCCCTTCCGCCCCGCACAGCCTGCCCGGGGCTGGCAGAGCATCAGGAGGGATGCAGGCCCAGCCACACTCGGGACAGAGACAGAATTCACGGAGGCGGGCCAGGGGCAGTCACGTTGCAGTGAGAAACATTTATTGAGAATGGCTCATTACAGACAAAATAGATTTATGTATAAAATCTCCGCAATGCAAAAGATCCCTTTTGTCCCCACGTGGCTGGAGTGGACAGAGCCACCTGTCCACGTGGCTCAGGGACTGTGCCGGGACCCAGCTGTGGACAGGGGGTCGGTCTGTAGGCAGACAGGGCTCTTCCTGGCCCATCTCCATCTCCATGATTTCTCATTGCACAATGGCGCGTGGTTCACCGCCCCCCCCCCCCGCCTCCCCCTCCCCCCGAGACCCTCCCCGGGCAGATGGCTGCTCAGGGACAGGCAGCTCTCCTGTCAACCTCCCAGACAGGTGACCCTGCCTTGTCCCCTGAGAAGCCACCCTCCACGCCCAGGGACGGAGCGCTTTTAAGTGTCACACGATGGACGGAGGCGCTGCCCACCCTCACGGAGGCTGCTCTCCCACCAGCTGCGTCGGCCTCCCTCCCTCAGCCTCCCTGACAGCCGCCCTGCCCGTTCCCCACGATGCATCTGTCCTCGCCAGTCTCCCCAGACCCTCCTGAGGACGCCCACCCCACGCTGCCACACGTGGGCTCCTGGGCATGGAGCCAGGCTCCCCGGGATCCCGGGCCACGCAGCGTTAAGGCAACAGAGGAGGCCAGTCTGAAGACCACACTAGCTGCACCCCAGGGTGGCACCTCCCTCTCGGCCAAGGCCACGGCTGGTGTGAGACGCTGGTGAGCCTGCCAGCCCTTCTAGCAGGGCCCACCAGCCCCGCCAGCCGCCAGTGGGGAGGGACAGCTGGCGGGTGGGGCAGATGCTGAGCGTGGTTTGCCTTGGGGGGGAGCAGCCTTGGGCACAAAGACGCAGGGGTGCGGAGCTGGGCTGTAGGCACCCCTACCCCTCGCCAGAGGCAGCCCCTGGGGGTGGGGGTGGTCCCGCCCGAGGGCAGGATCCACTTCCCTTATTTCTTAGGTGCAGACCCAGCTCACCTGTCAGTGTCCCGGGCAAACGCCCCGACCCAGGGGGTTCTGCCTGCAGGGGAGGGCCTGGCATGGGCCCCGCGGGGCCTCCTTTCTGAGGAGGGACCTGAACTGGCGTCTGCCTGTGAAGAGGTGTCCGTGTTCCAAGTACCTGCAGTCTCACTATTAGCGTCTTGGGGGTGAGTCTCACCCCTTAGTGAAAACTTAAATCTCAAATAACCCGCCTCCCTCCCCCCAAAAAGAAGAAAAGAAAAGAAAGCCACAGTCTCGCCCGTGCCCACGCCGCGCTGTGACCTGGGCGGGCACCGCTTCTCACCCAGGCAGGAGACCCAATGTTCTGAGCCAAAGGTCGTGGCGTGAACACCAAGGTGGGGGGAGGCCGCAGCCTGTCCTGGCGCCCAGCACCCAGCCCTGCGAGACTTGAGGCTCCCCGTTCTCAGAGGACAGCCCGCTGCTGGGACGCAGGCCAGTGGCAGAAGCCTGCCCACACCCCTAGAGCTTGGGCACCTGGAGGGCTGTGGGGGCACAGAGTCTGTTCTGCCCAAGGCCCAGCCCTCCCAGGGGCCACCAGCCATGGGGACTGGGGCTCCACAGCACCCCCAGGGGGGAGGGGGGACAGCTCCCAGCGAGGCCGGGTCAGCCAGTCTCCACACACACATGCTGTCCTGACAAGCAACCTCTCTCCCGGGGCTGGGTCCCCAGGTCTGAGCGGGGACGGGCCAGGCCGCTCCCCGAGCCGGGGTTGGCTTGAGGCAGTACGGGCGCCCCCGGAGCTGGGTGCCCCTGAGCAGTCGGAGTCAGGCTGGGGTCCTGGGGGGCTCTGCTCAGCTCTGGGGGTGTCTCCAGCACCCAGCGGGTGTGCGGGCTGAGTGGCATGATGGCACTCACCACTGGTGGGTGATGAGTCAGGTGCTGCGACCTCCCAGAATTCCCTGGGGCTTTGTCCCACGGGCTGAGGCCCTCGCTCTGTCTCCAAGCCCCAGCAGCCGGGGCTGGGCCGGGCCTCCTGGGTGGGCCCGGCTCCGCTGTCAGCTGTCCAAGTAGACAAAGAGGATGTCCTCGTCCGTGCCGTAGCTGGTCCTGGCCTCCTCGAAGTTACTGACACTGGTGCTGCACATTCCTGCGGGAGGCGGGCAGGGCGGTCAGCAGCGGGGCAGCACCTGCTTCTGGCACCCGGGGACCAGGGTGGGCGGCCGTGACCCCCGCCCCCCGCCACTCCTGGCACAGTCTCCCACCCGGAGCCCTCCTTGCTGCTGTGGCCTCGGGAGCTGCCCCTGACCCCTCCCCAGGTCAGCGATGAAGTGCGGCCCCGAGAGGAAAGCAGCGGGTAAGTCTGAGCCAGGGCGGTCCTTCCTGCCCCGGGCAGTGGGGAGCCCGGACGGGTCCTCAGACTCTCTGACGAGTGTGCTGACCTCCAGTCGGGGCTGGGGGGGCAGGGGTGGGGGGAGGAGCCTGCAGTCTGTACAGCAGATGTGCCCTGGGGCCCTGGGCAGTGGGGGAGGCCGGTGGCGTGGGAGGGAGAGACGGCCAGGCCTGGCGATGAGCAGGGGGTGGAGGGGCCCGCACGGCCCCAGGCTTGTGGCTGGTGTGCGGCCTGGCCTGAGGGATGGCCCAGAGGACAGGCCCAGGAGGAGCCGGGGTGGGGAGAAGGCGGGGGGAGGCCTTGGCCCCCCAGGTTGAACGGGAGGAGGTTGGAGGTGCAGGCGTCTGGGCCCCTCCCCCACACTCACGGTCGGCGAAGGCCGGGTTGTTGTAGAAGATGGAGCCCGTGGCCCGGCTGTAGCCGCGCAGCACGATGAAGTGGCCCTGGTAGTCGGGGGTGCGGCAGAAGCAGCGGTGGCCGCGGGGGGCGAAGCAGCAGTACTTGGCGGGGCTGGAGCAGAGCTCGCAGTGCAGCACCCCCGAGTTCACCAGCACGATGGCCACGTGGCCCTGCGCCAGGTGCGCCTGGATGTCCTGGACGCTCACCGAGCTGCGGGGGAGGCGGCGGTCACACCCCATCTCTCCAGTGACCCTGCTTGGACCCGTCACACGGCCTGGGGACAGGGCTCCTCCCTCCCCCCGAGCTCCCTGCTCAGTCCAAGGCCAAGGGCAGGACCAGTGGAAGGGGCTCCGCGTGTGCCCAAGAACAGGCCGGCCCCATCGGGCCCTCACAGGGTGGGGTCAGGCCCAGACAACCCCCCCCCTCCCCCCCCCCCCCCCCCCGCCGAGGGCTAGTGGAGCAGCACCCGGGACCCCTCCTGGGCGGAGTGAATCATGTGAGCCCAGCGCCTCCATTGGTCCTTCACCCTAACTCGTGTGGCTCCCGTGGGGACCATCAGCCTAACGTACGCCCCCACTCCGAGCCACGCAAGGCGCTGCCAGGTCAAACCCCCACACTTCTCTGAGGGGCTGTTTTCCTTGCCCCCAAGGCTCCTGGCGGCAGAGTGCTGTCCAGGAAGGGCCGGTCCGCAGCTCTCCCAGGGCCCAGGGCCAGCAGAGCCAGCGCCCCATGCGGTGCCCAGACCAGGAGGGAAGGGGCTGGACGTGGGTCCCCTCGGCCGGGCCAGCCCAGTCCAGCCCACGTCATGTGGCAGCTGGATCTGCTGCCTCCGCCCTGGGAAGCACCTCATTTTCCCATCTGGTCTTTGAAACAAACACCTGCTGAGCCCCGAGGGTCTGTACGGGAGTGGGTTCCTGCCTCGGGAAAGGCGGGGCGGCGTGGAAAGGCTGCCTGTGGAAGCGTCAGGTCCCGTCACAGCCCGGCCAGGGCCACGTTGCCCGGGGGACTGGGCGGCTCTCACCGGTTTTCCCTTCCTGCTTCCTCACCCGAGGGGCGGACAGCACGCCTCCCCACGCAGGACGGCACCTGCCAGGTGCCACCCGGGAAGCACGTGCTGCCTTTCCCTGCAATTTGTGCTCCCGTGGCCTAAGGCGCGTGGAGACCGCCCCCGCTCTCCAAATCGCCCAGAGTGTGGCCACACGTGGCTCATAATGGACACGGAAGTCTGGAGAGAACGGGGAGACTGGGAAGAGCGGTGTGGGCTGGAAGAGGCCGGCTGGGACCTGAGCCACAGGCCCGAGCGCTGAGCCCGCAGCGAGCCGGGAAGACGGCGCTCACGTCTGGGCAAGTTCCTCCCAGGGTCTGCCTAGCCCCCGCCCCCGTGTAGATGAGAAGGGAGACCCGGGTAAGGTCAGAGATGTGGGGAGAGCAGGGAGCCAGGCCTCCCTCCTCACTGGGCTGTCCCCCCGGCAGCCTCCAGGCTCCTCGCTGGCGTCTGTCTTGCTCACCTGCACCGCCAGCCCCCGCTCAGCGTCGCCCAGGCAGAGGTTTGTGCACAGCAGTAGCCCCCCCGGGTCCCCTTCTGATGAATGAAAACACCAAGGCTCGGGGGTAAGTCAGTGCCCACAGCCACGCGGGCAGGACACCCCAGGCTGCCCGACTCCCCGGCCTTAGCCTTTCTCACCCCATCCTGAGGCCTCGACCAGGCAAGTCTACGGGTGCCGGGTGCACAAGGAGGACGGGGAGGCTCACCATTTCTCCACCAGCACCTTGCAGGCCTGGGCCTGTGCGAACAGCTCGTTAACGCGGGTCTCCTCGGCGTCAAAGTGCTTCCTGTAGAAGGACTGCAGAGAGAAGGACAGGCTGAGGCCCCCCACCCCCACCCCCGCCGGCTCCTCAGCCCCTTTGGACAAAGAGCACGTTCTGAGTCAGAGACGGCACAGGCGATGCGGGCAGGGAGCTGTCTGCCCCAGCGGACAGGAGTGCGGAGGACCACACGGAGGCGTGGCGACGATGCTCAGGAGGCAGGTGGGCAGCGGCTGAGCGGCTCCCTGGGGGAGGTCAGCCAGCCCTGGTGTGCATGGGCAGGAGTCTGAGCAAATGAGCAGGAGTGACCGCCCAGCCCGCCAGGGGAGGCCCATGGGACGCACTTGGCTCTATGGGGATTTTAAGGGGCCGGAGCCCCTGTGGAGGCGGCAAGTGACCCTGTTCTTGGGCCCCGGGCTCTGCCTTGCAGCCGTGGTGACCACACCAGATGCAAGAGCCCCCTCTGCCTGGCCTGGGGGTTCAGGGGAGAATGAGGTTGCCTGGCCCTGGCCACCGGCAGCAACTCTCTTGCCAAAGAGGCCAGCAGCGGCTCTGCCCGCCAAGTTTCAGAGCCGGGCTGACCCGCCTGGAGGCAGGCCACCCTGGCTCTGCTGTGCAGGGAGGGGGAATACCAGTGTACTGGCCGGCCTAGGTCGGCATTCTTTTTCAAAAAAAAAAATTAAAAAATGATATTTTGGTTTTTTCCCCAGAATACCCACTACCCAGCTTGGAGCCGCTGCTCCCGTGAGAAGGAAGAACATGGGCAGATGGTGGCCGGACGAGGTGAGAGTGTGCGCTGAGGGCAGCGGGGGAGGAGGCGGAAGGCGGCCCGAGACACTCACGCTGTCCAGGGCGAGTGGCAGGGCCCTCTGGGGCGGGGTGCTGGGAGGAACCAGCTTGCTGCTCAGATCCTTTGCGTAGGAGGCGCCTCAAGGTCACCTGCACTGACTGGTTCCAAGTCCTGCCCAGAGCACATCTGCTCCCCGGTCTCCGCCCACCTGTGCGCCCACTCACGTGCCAGGCCTGACTGCACACTCTCCCAACTACCGAACCTGCTGGAGGGCTGGCGGCCAGCCACTCACCTGGTTCTTTTTTATTTAAAAAAAAAATTTTTTTATTGATGTCAGAGAGAAAGGGGGAGGGAGGGAGGGAGGAACGTCGGTGGTGAGAGAGTCATGGGGGGCTCACCTGGTTTTTGTAGCCCTTGTCCACCCCCAGGGTCTGGGTGCAGAAGCGGTGCCGCACTCCGAAGTGGCGCATCAGGTAGGCCAGGTCAATGGTCCAGATGCTGCGGGTCAGCCGCAGCTCCTGCAGGGCCCCCTCGAACTCGCCGTCGTCCACGTGGCCCAGGTACCTGTGGGCAGACGCCGCTGAGGTCGCTCGTCCTCACGCTCCCCTGCGGCCCATCGGCCTGGCAGAGCGCCCGCTCCCAGAAGGCTCCGTCCTCTGCCACGAGGCCTCAAGTCCTGCCCACACACGGCCTGGGTGCCACCGGAAGCTGCCTGGGCGCCATGCTGTCCCTGGAGCCTAGAGCCTGCTTCTCACATCGCTTGTGGGCTGCGTGACTCTGGGCAAGTGACCACCCCCTCTGGCCTCACGAGCTCATCTCTCCGATGAGGGGTTGGGACCACGTCAGTGGCTTTCTGAGTTTGGGTCAGAGAATTCTTTTGTTGAACCCTATCGGGCCTGGAATTCCCGGACGGGAAACGGGTGGAGGGGAAGCAGCGCCTGAAACTCCTGCTCCAAGGTGACGGCTGGGGTCCCCCGGGCTCCGACGGTCAAAGTCCTGGTGACAGCTAGGGTCCCCCAGGAGCCTGGGGCTGGGAGGGGGAAGGCCCTATGTCCCAGTCATGGGGTCACTCTGTGGGCCGGGCCTGGGCACCGAGGACTTCCCTCGCCACCCGAGCCCCAGGCATCCCCGAGAGGACCCCAGGAAGGCCGGGTCCACCCTCGTTTGCTTTTGCAGATGGCACGGAGCCTCCACAGGCCCCGACCACGGACGGCCACGTGGACGCCGCATCCCACCCAGGCCGCCCCCGTGTGGTGTGGACGGTGGGCCTCGGCCCGCCACTCACCGCAGCACCATCCTGGAGCAGGCCAGGCCGCAGTCCCAGTGGTAGAGCTGCTGGATGATGGGCACGGGCAGCTGCACAAAGTCCCCTGCGTGGAAACACAGGCGGTCACGGGTCCGGAACGGCGGCCGCTGCCACCGGGGAACCACGGCCATCGGCTCCTGCCCAGGCCCCGCGGGAGCGACTCGGGGGCCCGTCCGCAGCCTTTCGGCCTCCGACCCACTCTCCTTACAACAGCAGCGGTCGCCCCGAAACAAAACCAGTCACAGCAGGTGAGCCCTACTCGACATCCCCCGGCAGGTTGGGTCCCACGGCTCTTAGGACAGTGCCTCCGCGGCTGCTGCCCCGCAGCCTCTCCTCCGCACCCGCATGTGTGTCCTCACAGGCCTCCCAGAGGCAGAGCCTTCCCCGGCCACGCGGCTCCGCGTGCCCGGCCTGTGCACACCTCCCTCCGCCTGCACCTGAGGGCTCTCCTGGCCTCCAGTGACTGAGCCATCTCCTGCCTTGGCTTTTTTTCTTTAATCCTCACCCGAGGTTACGTGTTTTTCATTTGAGAAAAAAAAGAAACATTGACCGGGTGCCTCCTGTACGTGGGACCGAAGCTACGGCCTAGGGATGTGCCCTGACCGGGAATCGAACCCGCAACCTTTTGGTGTATGGGACGAAGCTCCAAGTGAGCCACCGGCCAGGGCTGTGTCACGTCTTCATGACATTACCTGTCTGCCTGCCCCCCACTACGCGCACTCACAGCCCCACAGGCCTCTCTCTGAGCCCTCTTTTTGGGGGCAGCTCATGAAAGTCGCTTAGCGATATTCATGTCCGAATTCACGAGGCCCCTGGAGGTTTGTCTGACTTCCAAGCCCCCGGGGCCACCCCGGTGTGAAGCCCAGGTTGAGAGAAGGGGGCTGTGACGTAGAGTCTGTGCAGGGGGCATGCGAAGCTGGGCGGCCTCTCTCTCAGGAGGCCCTGGCCGGGCAGTGAGGCGGGGCCGGGGAAGGGAGGGTGTACGAGCCCCGTGGCCACCGGCTGGCTGTGGGCTGAGCGACTGACTTCCTCTGGCTGGACCGAGTCTGGCCATCTCCAAAGTGGGGGACTTTGGTCTGATTCAGTCATTCAATCGACAAGCATTTCCCAAGGCCTAGCGCAAGCATGTCAAACTCGCGGCCCGCGGGCTGCGTGGCTCATTTATTTGGTCCGTGTCAGCCTTTGAGTTTGACATGCTTGGCCTGGAGATATAGCAGTGGCAGGTCCCTGTCCCGGCAGGCGGCAACACCAAGCAAGCCCCAGAGAACAGGGAGGCCGGAGAACATGGTAGGGTGCGCCCTGGGGACCGAGAGTCAAGAAGCACAAGGGAGTCCTGGCCGGTGGCTCCGTGGTTAGAGCGTCGGCTTGCAGGTCGAAGGGTCCAGGGTTCGATTCGAGGTCAAGGGCACTTTACCTCAGCCCCAGTAGGGGTGCGTGCGGGAGGCAACCAAATCGATGTTTCTCCTCCCCCCCCCCCCCCCTTCTCTCTTCCATTCTGTCTAGAAAGCAATGGAAAACATACCCTTGGGTGAAGATTAAAAAAAAAAAAGTACAAGCCAGAGAGGGAACAGCACGTGCTGAGGCCCTGAGGGGGGGCGAGCTGGCGCCAGCCTCCAGGGCCCTCCCCGTCTGGGACTCCAGGAATCTGGACAAAGTCCACAGTCTAAAGAACGGAGGTCCCTCCCTTCAGCCGTCCGGGCCACTCGTGCTGATTCACGGCACCTGCTCAGCACCGGAAACCCAGCCTGCGCCCTTTCATCTCAGGCGCCCCTGGGTCTCTCTTGAACTCAAGACCAGCGGGTGCAGCGCCCGGAGCCTGGCTTCCAGGCGTGCACCAACCAGAAGGGCCACCCCTGGCGTCCATCCGGCCCTTCTGACCTGCGGGCCGCCTGCCTGGAGGGGTCACAGGTGCCTGCTCTCTGTCTGATCCTCCCCAGCACAGATACCATCACTCCTGGGGCCTCCCCTGAGCCCCGGCTGGCCACGCCCTCTCCTTTATCTGCGCACTCACCAGGCCCAGTGCACACTGTGCCTCGGAGGGGCCCTTGCTGTTGTGCATTCCCAGGAGGCAGGGACCCGTGACTGCTCCTTTGCTGCATTGTGCTGGTCTCTCTGCCTCACGCCTCCCTCCCCAAGGGTGCGGGGCAGCTGCTGGCTGAGGCACCTGACCTCTCCGGGCCTGCTCCCTCCTCGGTGGCACAGGCCGTCACAGGCGCTCCAGCATGCAAAGTGCGGCGCGCTCAGGGCAAGAATGTGTGTGAGGCCCATCAGGTGCTGACGTGAACCCTGCCCTCCATGCAGCGGGACAGGCCCTGACGCACCAGCCCAGGCTGGCTGAGCCTTCGTGCCCCCCTTCCCCGGACCCAGCACCTCTGGCCCCGCGTTCACGGCCTTCGCACATTTGCCTCCTGCAGCTGCCCCGGCTTCAGTCTGAGGGCTTAGTCCTGCCTGTCCTCTGCCCTAAATTCCAGCCCCAGCCCCTCTCCCATCTCTGTGCACAGAAGCCAGAGGGGGCCCACCCATAGCTCCCCATTGCTCTTAAAATCCAGTTCTCACCCCTTACCACAGCCTGCAGGGCCCGGCCCAACCCGAGCCCCACCTGCCTCGCCTTGGCCCTTTCCCTCACTCATCCCGTTCCTGTTACCCTGGAAACCCATCAGCTTCATTCCACCCCAGGGCCTTTGCACATGTCGCTCTCTGTCTTGAACTCTTTCCCTTGCTGTTCTCAAGGCTGGCCCTTACTGTCATTCAGGTCAAAGTCTCCTCCTCTGAGAGGCTTTTTCCGGACTATGCTCTTGGGGGAAGGGAGCCCTCCTTCACAGCACTTAGCAAAACATAACGACAGCAACAATAATAAAGTCAATCTGTCTCCACCAGACAGACTATAAGCTCCCCGAGGGCAGAGAATTTGCTAATCTCCTTCACTGTTATTCCCAGTGACTGGTGTCTGATGCTTAGTAGTGACTCAATAAACATTTGTGGGAAGAAGTGAACTTATTAAACAGCCACTGTGTGCTAGGCTCTAGGGCAGTGGTTCTCAACCTTCCTAACGCTGCGACCCTTTCATAGTTCCTCATGCTGTGGTGACCCCCAACCATAAAATTATTTTAGTTGCTACTTCATAACTGTAATGTTGCTACCATTATGAATCGTCATGTAAATATCTGATATGCAGGATGTATTTTCATTGTTACAAATTGAACATAATGAAAGCACAGTGATTAATCACAAAAACAATATGTAATTATAGATGTGTTTTCCGATGGTCTTAGGCGACCCCTGTGAAAGGGTCGTTCAAACCCCAAAGGGGTCGCGACCCACAGGTTGAGAACCGCTGCTCTAGGGACACTATAGTGACTAAGACCCGAGTCCCCGGCATCCGAGGATTCATGTTCTAAAATCATTCCCTGCCCGGGGCTGAGTGGAGGGAGTTCTATACAGGGTGCTGTCCCCTCAGGGTGGCGGGCCTCCCTAGTCAAGAGCCCCTCCCTGTGACCACAAACTGCCTTTCTGTTTGTCCTTACACAGGCTGTTTACTTCCCCAACTTTGCTCTTGTATATACTGTACATCCCTTGGTCGGGAATGCTGTCTCCCATCTCTACATGTCCAAGTGCTCCGGTCCCTTTTCCTCTCTGAGCCCCTCCACATGGAGTATCTGAGATGGCGTCCCCACTGGACAGATGGACGCTATCTCACTGGCAGGTGGGGACAAGGTGGCATTTACCCCCTCCTCGCCCTCGCCCCGAGCAGGCACTCAGACAGGCTTGGTGAATGAAAGGTGTTTCTCCCCAAAGGCCTTCTCCCTTGAGATGGCCCGAGCCCACCTGCCACTGCAATGCCCGCCCCCCGCCACCCCCCCCCCCCCAGGCTTCAGGACAGCAGCCCTGTGCATGGCCCCCTCCTCACTCTGTGGGCTGGGCTCCGGCACCCACTCGCTGGGCCATCTTTGCTTGGGCTTGGCGTCTGTCCGCACTCATCAGAACAGCTGCTCTGAGCTCTGCTGTCCCTTCTCTTCTTGCCCTGGTCCTTGGAGGCCCTGATCCCAAGGCCCCGGAGACCTACACGTCCCCACATGGCGGATCCCCGTCTTGGCACCAGCAGGTCCGCCCACAGGGACCCAGAGAGACTCCTGTGGGGGGTGATAAGGGCGGGCGAGCCCTTCCAAGCCCAAGCCGCCGCTAGCTGTGGGCGCTGGGGCAGAGGGACTGCCCACCTGAGGGCCAGGTCTGCCCTGACGGCCCTGCTGGCTTCGGTTGGCAGCGTCACCAAGGGCGGAAAGCGGGACACTGGCCCTGAACACTGAGCGCCTCAGTCAGCTCGTCTGTGAAAGCGAAAATAGCTATGGTAACCCGCGTCCTGGGGTGGCTGCAGGATTAGCCAGGCGCTGAACGTAAACAATTCCCACAGCGCCTGCTCGGGGCGCTCCCCCAGAGGGTGAGCCATTCCTCCCCCGACGCTCAGGGAAGGCCGGGGCCTGGTCCCAGAGCACAGAGTGGGACACCAAGGCCCCGCGGGCACCTCACTTGAGTTTTCTGCACTAGCACTGGGCACAGTCGCTGCCTCGCCCCTCCCTCCTGGAGCAGCACCCCGAGCATCAGGGCGCGGAGGGTGCGCTTGGTGTCTGCCCCAAAGGCACTGAGGCCACCCTGGGGCAGAAGGAAGCAGAGGGCGAAGAGCTGCAGGGAGGCCCGGGGGAGGGCCCTGCACGGCTCTGCGCTCTCAGCAGTTCCTGGTGCTTCTAGGCCCCGGGTCCCCCCGGGTCAGGATCTCCCAAGGCGGCTCCCGCAGGACTTTGCGCTTTGGGGGAAGGGGGCGCCCCTGCCTCACAGCCCGGGGGGACCCTCCCACCAGGATCGCCATCAGAGCTGCGGCGGCCCCGGCCCTGGGAGGACCAGGAATGGCCCAGTGACCGCGGCTCGGAGGTGGGGGCCGAGGCGGCCGTGCACACCTGGCCGGGCTCGGCTCGAGGCTCTATCGCTCCTCGGCAGGCGGCGGTCGGCCCAAGGTCGCGCGGCCGGACCCTGCCCCGCGCTAGGACGGGGCTCCCCACGTTCCGCGACGCGAGGGCCGGGCCCTCAGAGAGGCACTAACCGGGCTCCAGCGACGGCCCCGCTGCCTCCGCCTCCGTTCTCATGACCCGGGCGGCGCGGGGCGCCCATGGCCCCGGCCTGGCGCCGGCTGCAGCTTCGGCTTTGGCTGGGGCGGGAGCGGGGCCGGTGTGTGTCGGATTCCTCCTCCTCCTCCTCCTCCTCCTCCGCCGCCGCCGCCACCGCCGCAGCCGCCAACGCCGAGGGGGGAGGGGGAGGTGGCGGCTGCACCGCCCCCGGCCCCGCCCCGGCCCCGGCCCCTTCCAGGCCTCGGACCCAGGGACTCCGCCCCCTCCCTACGCCCCGCCCCTTCCCTGGGCCTCCCGTTCCCTCCTCCGGACTCCCATTGCTAGGGGCCCCGCCTCCAGCGCTAAGCCCGCCCCGACCATTCGCAGCCTCGGCTTCTGGTGACCCCACCCCTTCCCCGATCCTCCCGCAGACACGCGGGCCCTTCTCCATCCTGTTCCCCTGAGCCCCGCCCCCTATCTGAGCCACTCCCCCTATCTGAGCCCCGCCCCTGTTCTGAGCCCCGCCCCGGAAGCCCTGCCCCTCTCATGAGTCCCGCCCCGGAGCCCTGGCGCTCAGCGCGCATTGGCTCCCCAAAGGCGCTCAGCTTCAGGTCCAAGCTTGGTCCTACCCCAGACAGCGCCGGGTTCCAGAAAACCGAACCCTATTTCGAATCCCTTCAGGGACGACCCTCCTCCCCTCTTACTCTACTCCTGTCTCCCTGTCCGTACGGCGAAATACCTGCCTCGCTCAGGGCGCCCCAAAGGTTGACTTGTGAGGGGGATCCTAGCCTTCAGCCTCACCCCGCGCCGCCCCGATCCGCGGGCCCAAGCCCCAGATCCCTGCCTCCCGGCCCAGTCCGTCCCCTAGTGCGGGATGCTTGGGAACGCGACCCCTGTCCCCTTGCCGGCCTGAGGGTCGATATTTCCGGCGGCACCTGGACCTTCCCTCCTCCCTTTTCCCCCCTACCCCCTCCACCCCCCGTCATCAGCCCTCTCTTCCGGGACCGGAACGATCGTGCCAGAGCCCAGGTTTCCCAGCCGGCGGGGTGAGGAGAACGCTCGCCACTAGGAAACGGAAGGGGACAGGCTCCGAGCGCGGCGTTTTGGGAGCGCGAGGTATTCTGGGAGCGCGGGACCGCCATTCGCTCGCCTCACGCTCTCGCAGTCGCCTGAGTCGCCGCCGCCGCTGCACCGGGAGAGAAGAGGAGGCCGGAGCCGGTGAGGAGAGGCCAGGGGCCGGCGGGGCTAGGCCGAGGCCCCCGTGAGCGTCCGGGGACGGAGAAGGACGCACCGCCGTGGGGCTCTTCGGGGCTCGGGGAGGGGGAGAGCGGGAAGTCGGGCCACCGAGCATCAGCGTGGCCTCCGCGGCGCCCGCAGGGAGCCCATTTTGCACCCGCCCTTGGCTTTCCGTACGTCCCCGGGCCGGTGGGTTCCAAGCGTGCAGGCCGAGGCCGGGAAGCCATTTCCGGCCGATTGCCTCGCCCCCCTGCATCCTTTTACGACGTCCTCGCATCGTGGCCTCCATCTCCCTCCAGGCGCCTGTTACCTGCGTTTTACCACGTTTCCCTGCTGCTAAGCCGTGTCCGTTTCGCAGGGGCCGTTGCCTTCCTATTGGCGCCTTCCTTCCTTATTGTCCGTCTTGCAGCGGCTCCCGCTTCCACTTAAAATTGCTAAGGGAGCCTGTCTCCCAGCCGCACGCGCCCACGATGAGTCTCCACCCTCCGCCGCCACTCGTTTCGGGGATAAAACATCCACGGCTTGTCCCTTGTTCATTAGCCGCCAGGCGCATGCCCCGTGCTGATGTCTTTCCTCCGAGATGAGCGTCTCCTGCTTAGGGCACACGGTTAACGGTGCGCGCGCTGATGTTTGCATTTTAGCCTGGATGGTGACGTGGGGGTCAGAGGGCATCGGAGGGCTTGCACTCAGTGCACAGCCTCTTCTGGATGTGCCCGCATCCTCGGTTTATATCTGCGGTGGTCAGCACTGCACACACGTGTGTGTCCCATGTAGCCACCTGTGGCTGTTGAGCCCCTGAGATGTGCCTCGTGTGACTGAGGGACTGAGTTTTAAATTTCCTTCCATTTTCATGAAGTTTCATTTAAATAGCTCCAGGTAGACAGCGGCTGCCGCGTTGGGCAGCTCGGGTCGATATCGTGGGTCCCCGAAAGGGTGTTGGTTACCCACCACTGTGGGTGGGCAGCCCATTGTAAGGTCCGTGCATTACAGCCCCCTCGTGCCCGACTGCACAGAACTGGTTATTTGATGGGGGTAAAGGGCAGCAGGGAGGGAGGCATGGGCTGTGCCTGCTCGGGCTCCGGACGCTGAGCCAACTGGCCTCTCTCGCTGTAGAGCTCGCTTCCTGCCAAGATGTCTATCGGCGTGCCCATCAAAGTCCTGCACGAAGCCGAGGGCCACATCGTCACGTGCGAGACCAACACCGGCGAGGTGTACCGCGGGAAGCTCATCGAGGCGGAGGACAACATGAACTGCCAGGTAGCCGTGGGCTTCCCGCTGTCGGGGCATCGGTGCCCCTGGCCCAGAGAGCGGACGGGTGGTGGCGGGAGGTCTCCTGGACGCTGTTCCCATGAGCAGGGATTTGTCGAGCGCCTCCTGTCTGCTAGGGGCGGTGTTGCAGGTCCACGGGGTGGGCAGGGATCAGAGCCCCGTGGGGTTCTGGAAGAGTCAGCTTTGTCCTTCGTTTTCTCCCCTGGTCTGGGGACCTGCCTCAGAGAAGGCCCTCCTCCCTTTCGTTGGAGTCCTCCCGGGTTGGGCCATTATCCGTTTGCCTCCACAGGTTTGCATAGCGCTTTGCAGGTAACAGAATCTTCTATTCATATACTGTGTTTATTTGCCGTTTTTCTTGGGGACATGAGTCTCAATTGATTACCTTTCGAGGTAAGTGGGTTTGGGGAGAGTGTTGTCCTCCCTTAGGAGGGAGAATACGATTAAAGGGCTCATCTGTGAATGTCACCCTGCCGTACTGATGGAGCAGCTTCCTGATAGGGTGCCCTTCCCTTGGCACTATTTTGCCTTTTGCTAAAATCATGTGGATTTGTGTAACATTGCAAAGTGTATCAGCACTCTCTCCTTTGTTTAAACCATCGGTTAAGATCTTGGACTTTGTAAACAGATGTTGGCTTGAATCTTATATGACCTTTGGCATGTTAATCACCTCAGTTTCCCCATCTGTAAAATGGGATGGTGTTACTTTTGGTCCTCTGTGATACAGATGCCAAGATTGAAGAGTCTGGCTGGCTGGCCGGCATGGCTCAGTGGTCAAGTGTCGACCTATGACCCAGGAGGTCATGGTTCCATTCCCGGTCAGGGCACATGCCTGGGTTTCGGGCTTGATCCCCAGTAGGGGGCATGCAGGAGGCAGCCGATCCATGATTCTCTCATCATTGATGTTTTTATCACTCACTCTCCCTTCCTCTCTGTAATCAAAGAAACATACTCAAAAAGCCGGGCGGGCGGGGGGGGGGGGGGCGCTGAAGAGTCTAGCGTGGGCAGAAATGGCCTGATGGCTGGCCCTGGTCCCCTTGCAGGGGTCAGTCATGGCTGGCAGCCTGGGGAGAGTGGCCTCTCTGGATCCACAGGTGCAGCTGGAGGTTGTCGGCTCCCTGTGTTCCTTACAAACTGTGGTTCCTTTGAAGGGAGATCTCAGCAGAGCACTCAGGGGTGCCACCCACACCCCAGGGCTGTCCTGCAGACCAGGCGAGTTATGTGTGTGCAGCGGTGTGCTCAGCCCCTTGCACGTAATTCAGCACATGGTGACTGAACGCTTCCGGGTGAGAAAACTGGAGGTCAGCGGGATGCAGTGACTTGCCCACGGTCACACTGGATCGGGTGTCTTATTAAATATATTTTTGTTGATTTCAGAGAGGGAGAGAGAGATAGAAACATCAGTGATGAGAGAGAATCACGGTCCGGCTGCCTCCTGCATGCCCCCTACTGGGCATGTGCCCTGTCCGGGAATCAAATCATGACCTCCTGGGTCATAGGTCAACGCTCGACCACTGAGCCACGGCAGCTGGTCAGATCAGGTGTCTTAACTGTTGGTTACTTCCCAGGGTTATTCATTCATTTGTGATTTCTTGTAGCGTTGAGCATCATCTTCCTGCCAGGTTGACCCGCTGGGGCAGGGAGGTAGGCATCGGTGACGGCAGGTTTCTCTCCTCTGTCGATGCCATGGAGATGGGGCGGTGGGCTCTCTGTAGGTCCTGTGGGGCTTGCCTCCTCTGCCTTGGTGAGTCACCACTGTCATAGATCCATTCCGCTGGCTAAGGCATCCTCCTTCATTGTAAGGTTCTTTAGTTTGGTGAGTAGAATGCACAAGGAGGGTAGGGGAGCCTGATGTGTTCACTCAGCTATTTATTTGGACCTCAGGCTGCCCCTTTGTGCTGTGGGGGTGCCGGGCCATGTGACCTTGCTGGTCTCAGATACAGCCAGTGTGAGGTGAAGCACGCAGACCCTGGGGGTGGCCGTCTCTGGAGTCAGGGTGCGGCCTGCCACCCAGTGTGACTCGGAGTGGGTGTGGGCCTCTCACCCTCTGTCCCCTCCTTTCTAAGCAGGGATGGAAGTAGCGCCTCAGCCTGAGGACTGTGGTTGCAGAATAAATAAGGTGCTTGTCAAGCAGCAGGGGCCAGCTACGCGCCTCCCCCCGGGGTTGATCTGCGAGGGCTGCCGTACAGTTTGCACTGTATAGTAGCCCCTCTTAGCCAAGGGGGGTACGTTCCAAGGCCCCTTCAACCCCCCCAGGAAATGCTTGAAACCGGTAGTGTCCTACACACTCATACCTATGATAAAGTTTAATTTGTAAATTATGCTAATTAGACCAGATGTCCTTCCAGACAACCTTCTGGACGAAGCCAGGGCTGTGATGGAAGCTGGTGCCGGTAGCCAGGGGAAGGAAGGCCTACTCTTGCATGAATTTTGTGCATTGGCCCTCCAGTAACTAATAACAAACTAGAACAGTTATAACAGTATACTGTAACAAACGTATGAATGGCTTTGAGACCATGATTAAGTAGAATACGGGTACTTGAACACCATGACAGTTGATCTGATAAGCAGATGGCTACTAAGTGACTGACAGCTGAGCAGTGTGTATTTGTGAATTGGATGGACACAGGGACGATACATGTCCCGGGTGGGACAGGGCAGAGGGCATGAGATTTCATTATGTTACTCAGAATGGCGCCCAGTTGAAAGCTTATGAGTCGCTTATTTCTGAAGTTTTCCATTTTTTTCGGACCATGGAGAGCCGTGGGGACTGCTGTGCTGAGATCTTCTCCGGGCTGGCTGTGCCATCTGTGTTTCATTGTGGTTATTTGGGAGGTTGAGTAAGCTGGGTGTTCTGCCCGGCTTATATTAAAACCTAGTTCACTCGAGTTCCTGGCTTTGTCTTACGTGGGAATGTAGCTCAGGCTCATTAACGAGCCGTGTGGTGGGTGGGCAGCGGACTGCGGGCTCGGTACACGGCGCCCCCGGGAGTGTGAGAGTAGCAGCGGCCGTTCTCGGGTTCTAATAGGAGTCAGATGGTGCTGGGCTCTTTCCCGCTCCGGCCAGAACACACACTGTTTGTGAAACACGTAGTTTACGTCTGTTTGATCTCACCCAGCAGCCTCTGTCAGGGATTCGCAAGGTGGGCTGGCAGATTGTAACCAGGAGTGAGATGGGCAGTTTATGCTGAAGGAGAAGTGATTGGCAGCCCAGCCCCCAAAGGAGACTTTTGTCCTTTAATTTCATCTGCTTCCCCCAAAATAGACATTTTAGCCGTCATTGTTTGGATTCTCCGTTTACTGAGGTCCTGTCGTGTGCTGGGCAGTAGGAACAACATACTCGTCTCGTTTCATTTGCTCCTCGGTGGTCCTAGGAAGTGTGTGGTGGCCTGTGAGTAAGAGCGGGCTGTCGGGGGCTGGGCTCACACCCCAGCAGGCCACACGGGGGCAGTGTGGCCTCAGGCAGGGAACGGGGAGACAGCTCTGCCTCTGGTGGCTGTGCCGCTCCCTCTCTGGTGGGGATGGTGGCAGGGTATATCTCCGAGGGTGTGTGACATAAAGTGAGTTGCTGTGTGCCATCTCCTGGGACATTGGCAAGTGTTCAGTGGACGTTGGCTTTGTTATGGGGTCTTTTTCCTCACTTTGTAGGTGAGTGAACTGAGGCTCCGGGGAGCCAGGAGACTTAGCAGGTTACATCCCTGACAAATGGTGGGGCTGGGCCTCTGCCTTCTGTGGGGTCACAGGTGGGGCTGGTATTGTGAACCTTGGTCCGGTCCACGTTTCTCAGGTAGTCTAACCCGCCACCCCTGCTGTTCGTTTGTGGCACCAGAGGTGAGGATGTTCTTTGAGGCAAGAACAGGTGGCAAGGAGTAGACACTGGACATTTGCTAAGAAACTGGGGGTGTTGGGCCTGGAGCCGAAGATGATGGGAAACTTGAGCCCTGAGGGTATAACAGGGTCAGTGGTTGCAACTCTAGAAACTGTTCAGCTCACAGAGACAGGGCGGGCGGCCCTGGAGAGCTCGTCTCTGTGCGCTGGGTGTCAGGCACAGGCTGGTGGTCAGCTGGCACTTGAAGAAGAGAACGAGTGAGTCCCATCTGTCAGGGATCCGGGAGACAGCACCCCTCTCTGCAGTGGGCGTGGCCCATTCTGAATAAATTGTAACCCTCTTTCCTCCAAAAGACTCATAAAATCAGCTCCTTTTCCTGGTAAATGTGGTGCCCGTTGAGATTGGCGCTAGTAGGCTTATGTCCCCTTCCCCTGCCACGCCAGTCTCCTGGCCGACCTCACCTCTCGGCTCCCCGCCTCCGTCCCACAGTTATCCATGTAGCATGTTCATCTTCCCAAAGTGCTGCCCTGACCCTACCCCCCCTTCCTCTGTCCACGAGCTTAAGTGACCCATAGTGTCTGGGGGAAGACCCTGTCCTTCGTCCCAAGTCCACTGCTCCAGTCCTTGCATCTGTCGGTTCCTGCCTGAGTGCCCTGTCTCTCTGGGGGCCAGCCCTTCCTTAACCCTCTTGGCATTCCAGGCCCTTCATGCTTCTCAGTCCCTAGTCACCCAAGCCAGGGGAGTGGTCCAGAGTGAACTCTGGGAGGACAGAACACATCTGGCGCCTGCCTGTGACCTCCATGGCATTGCGGTCTGTGCGGGCAGGTGCAGGAGAGGGCAGAGTTGGGACAGGAGGTCAAAGCTGTTCCAGGTATCACCACTGAGAGCGCCTCACACGCTGATGGGGCAGAAGAGCAGAGCTAGTGCCCTGGAGCCCGGCCACTGGGTGCGAGGCGACTCCCTGCATTCTGGCTGTTGGACTTTGGACAAGAGCTTCGTTTTTTAGCTGTAAAAGTGGTAACGCTCATACCCACGAGGTGCTGTGAGGACCATGTATGTAAGGGCCTAGCACAGGCCCTGGCTTTGCCTGTTCCTTTATTTCATGATGGTAGTTTGTGCGTTTCTGGACCACCCCCCCACCCCCCACCAGCCAGGGCTCCTCCCCCTCTGTGTGCCCCTGTTCTCCCCTGGCCTGTTGGCCCTTGCTGATGAGCTGGTGATTTTCTTCCAGATGTCCAACATCACAGTCACATACAGAGATGGCCGGGTGGCCCAGCTGGAGCAGGTGTACATCCGTGGGAGCAAGATCCGCTTTCTGATTTTGCCTGACATGCTGAAAAACGCGCCCATGTTAAAGAGCATGAAAAATAAAAACCAAGGCTCGGGGGCTGGCCGGGGAAAAGCTGCGATTCTGAAGGCCCAAGGTAGGTGTTCCTGATGCACTGGCTTTAACATACAGGTTTAACAGTGCAGGGAAGTCACTGGTTCTCTACCAGCGTCTTTAGCTGCTGTGTGTATCTCGTGAGGTAGCTTGGGGTTTAAAGATACGATAAAAGAATCCTTTAAAATGCCTTCCCAAACGCTGACCCGTTCATCTCGCCCTTCCTAGACAAGAGGCGGTGATGGGGAGATAGAAGCTCTGGACCTTTTGTCCTGGACAAGGAATGATGGCAGAAATGCCAGCTTCCCTGGTAGGACTGCTGCTCCCCCTGCTCTCCCGGGAGCGCATGCTCATTGTCACTGTGACTGCACCATCGCCAGCAAAAGGCGAAGCCAGTGGCTCTGCACCAGGAGGCACTTGGCAGTGAGCCGCCCGGGTCCGCTGGCTTCTGCCGGAGCCACCTGTGCCTTTCCGAGCCCCTGCTCTGGTGCTGTCAGCATGTGGCTGGTTCTCAGGTGGCTTCCCTCCCCCGTCAGGGCAGCTCCAGGCTCTAAGCCAGTGGTTCTCAACTTTGGCTGCACATTAGAATCAACTGGGAACCTTTTTAAAATCCTGATTTCTGGGCCTCATCCTCCGGAAATTCTGTTTCTTTGTTATGGGGTAGGGCCACAACATTAGTAACAAAGAAATATAATTTCTGGACGATGAGGCCCAGAAATCAGGGTTTTAAAAAGATTCCCAGGTGATTCTAATGGCAGCCAAGGTTGAGAACCATTGCTCTAGGCGGAGAGAGTGCGGCTCCAGTTCGTAGCCTTGAGAATATTTTCCCCGTCCCTTGGAGCCCCTGGCTCCCCGAGACCCGTAGTCACAGAGCAGCAGGCTCCTGTACCCCTTGTATGGTTGTGTTTTCTGTGAGTTTGTTTTATTTTTGTGTCGTTATTGTAAGACGTTTCATACAAGCAGAATTGCTCAAAGGACAATGAAACCCCTCGCTCAGATTTAACAGTTAACATTTAACTGTTTGTGTTCCCACATTTTAAGTGTGAACTAAATGCATCTGCCCTGTTTCATGAGCTCGCGCTAGGCCAGCTTGGAATTCGTCTTTCCGTGGTTCTCAGACTTGCTCCCCACACGACCTTTGCTCTCGGTGCTCTGCCCGTCAGCCTCTTGCGGAGAGCGGCGCCGGCCGGAAGGCCGGGGTCTGGTGTCGCTGCAGCTCGGGTGCTCCGTGTCAGTGCTTGTCCCTCTGGTTCCCATTTTCCTTCGTGAAAGGCGATGGGGGCGGGTGGTGTGGGGCCAGGTGGCCTTTCAAGCCCTCCCTGTGCCCGTGTCCCGGAGCTCCAGGCCCTGGGGCGCGAGCGCTCGCTGCCATGCTGACTGGACTGGTCCTCTCTCCCCCCTTCTAGTGGCCGCGAGAGGACGAGGACGCGGAATGGGACGCGGGAACATCTTCCAGAAGCGAAGATAAGTGTCTGCTGCTCAGAACTGTGCCCTTGTCTTGCAGATCCTTTAGTTTCGGTGGAGTGGGTGCTATGTGTATGGTCCTAGCTGTTCTTTTGACATCTTTCTTTTTAGATCAGGAGAAATATTCAACTAAATAAAGATGGTGGCTGTTTTTTCTTTTTGTGAAAATGCGGATTATGTGTTCATTTTGGAGTTTGGCGTTCTGTTTGCTTTGGCAGCAGGTTAAACTCTGACACCCTGGAAGATCTCCTGGGACCGGGCCAGGACTTTGAAGCGGCTCAGTTCTTGATAAAAGTTGAAAGTGCTGTTCCAGGCCAGCTGGCGGGCTAAGCCCTTAGTGAGCGCACAGGCTCTCATTGTATCTGCAGACATGGGCGTTGTGTGGTGCTGTGTTCAGGTCACCTTTATGGAAACGTCATCAATTCAGCTTGAAAAACACCATCTGGGTGGTCCTGGCCCTTGATACAGTCCAGTCCTCTGACCGCTGAGCCTGGAAACCCTGGTGGCTTGGCGTTTGGCAGGAGTAGTCTAATATTAAAAGGTAATTCAGAGAACCGTAGTGACCGTCTATGGCTCCCCTTCGGCTTTGTAAGCAGGTTTGTGGGGACGGATTCTCGGGCGTTCATCAGCATCTCCCCATTGATTGGCACAACCACAGCTTTCGGTGTCGCAAAGGTAGAGGGTAGGGCAGGCAAAGCAAAAAACTGACAGACACGGAAATTGGGAAAGCATCGGCAGAAGTCGGGGGCTCAGTAAAGGGTGAGCGACAGCAGAGCCCCTGCGGACGGTCTGTGATTGGCCCGTGGCACACCGCCCGCTGCACTCTGTTCAGGTGATGGGAGAAGAGGGAGACGGTCCAGCGCATCTGTTCAGCTGGCATCAGACGGGTTTTCTCAAGCCTCGCTTCATCCTCAGGACACTGCCAACAGGTGACAGCCTCTTTATTGTTCCTGTAATACAACGCCCGAAGGGGCAGCCCTGGCCGGTCGCTCAGGTGGTTAGAGCAGCGGCGCCAACCGGTGCTCCGTGAGGTCTGAAAGCCTGGCGACCTCGGGGTTAGCGTGTTGTCTTGATACATCCAGGTGGCGGTTCGACCCTGGTCGGGGCACATGCAAGAATCAGCCAGTAGCCCTGGCCGGTGTAGCTCGTTTGGTGGAGCATCCTGTACACCAAAAGGTGCCAGTTCCATTCCCGGTCTGCACATGCCCAGGTCGCAGGCCTCATTGCGTGGGGGGCCGTGCAGGAGGCGGCTGACCAATGTTACACTCACGTCAGTGTTTCTCTCTCAAAATAATTGGGAAGAAAGCACAAAGAACCAGTGGATGCATAAATGTGTGAACCGACAAATCGTGTTTTCTCTCTCCTCTCTTAAATTAAAAAACAACCACCAACCTCTTAAGGAGCGAGCCTTGGTGAGGTCGGGCAGGTACCACAGGCACGTCAAGTAAGGCTTCAAAGACTCCCCCAGAGCAGCCGCTACGTCTTGCTCCAGCTCCCCAGCTCCTCCCACTCGTGACGACCTGCCTGGTGGCTCCGTGAAACGGCACCGCTCCAGGGGAGGGGTTCCTGGGTGGGGCATCTCAGGTGAACTTACTCCCCACATGGAGTTTGTTTTAGATTTGACCAAGAATGAATGTATTGTTCCTGGTCAGAAAAACTTGTTCCTTGAGTTTCTCCTTAGAGTCTTTCTCCATGAGTTCTCTCAGGTAGAAGTGACGCCCCCAGCCCCGCGTCGGCTGCGTGGCTTCTGTGCTGGTCGCCTTGTACAGACGTGGGTTATTTGGCCGCAAAGCCTGGATGTGACTATGGCGAGTGGGAGCGGTGGTTTCCAACATCAGCTGGGCGTCCTGTTAGAAATGAAGATTTCCCCAGAGACAGTACAAGCAGACCGGAACCTCAGGGAAGGCGGGGGAGGGGGCGGGAGGAGATCACCCAGTGAACTTGTCTGCACCTAGGCATCGCCCGCGGACACAGGCAACGGGTGGTGAGGGCCTGGAGGGTGGGACGGGAGCCGGCTAGAAGTGGTTTCGGCGGGTGGGGGAGAGGATCTATGTAATACTTTCAACAAAGATTTTAAAAATAGTGGATTCAAAAAAAAATTCCAAGGCCCCACCCTAGGAATGGTGGTTAGTTGGACTAGAAGGGGCTCAGGAATCTGCATTCTAAGCACTAACCCTGCTACCAGCTGGGTGATCCTGATTCCGTGTATGGGGCCCTGGGCTCGAGTGTGTGTGTGTGAGAGAGAGAGAGAGAGAGAGAGAGAGACCACTGCATAAGTTATAAGTTATACTTGACTGTAAAACAGAACCCGTTATACTTAGCAGTGGGTTGCACCAAGAATCTGAAAAGCGGACTTTGGACACGGTTCACCCTGGAAGGTGTGCAGCGTGCGGGAATGCCGGCCGTGCACGGTTCTACACGGCGAACCTTAGTCGTCTCCCTACCGACGTCCTGAAAGTGAAGGGGGTTCTCGAGTTTTGTTTCTAATTAAATGTTCCCAGTAAAAAATGTGAAATTTTTTAGCCCGGCTGGCGTGGCTCTGGTTGAGTGTTGACCTATGAACCAGGAGGTCCCGGTTCGATTCCTATCAAGGGTACATGCCTGGGTTGCGGGCTCGGTCCCCAGTAGGGGGCGTGCAGGAGGCAGCCGACCCAGAATTCTCTCTCATCATTGATGTTTCTCCCTCTCCCTTCCTCTCTGGAATCGATAAAAATATTTTTTTAAAAATCGTTTGAAGAAATCATAGCCCTGGAGTGTGGCTACACAGCGTGACCTGCCCGGTTCAGAGCTTACGGTCAGGTCACCTTGTTAGATGATTTTCCCTGGGACCCCATTCTTCCTCCACGGACACTAACACTAACCGAGGCTTGGGAGCGAGCCGTGGAAAGGGTTAGGACGGTGCCTGGCAGCAAGCGAGCTGGAATGGTCCCTCTTCCCAGCCAGACCGGAGGTTGGGTAGAGGTAGACTGCTCTTCTAATCCGTACCAAGGACTTCGTGTTAATCAGCTGTGGGGAGGCGACAGACGGAGACAACTGCCGGAGCAGTTCATACTTGTCGTTCCCAAGAGGAGGGAGCAGACCATTCCACTCGGGCCTCCTGGGATACACGGGTGTGGCAGGAGGCGGGGGTGAGGGTGAGTTAGTGCTGTGGTTTCGCAGGGAAGGAAGGGTGAGGCGGGGTGGCAGTGCTGACAAGTATAGAATTGGGTATGTTGAGTGCATGCAGAGGGCTCTGGCGCTTGGGGTGGTCCCCTACTCGCGGGCACGTGGTTTACTATCTTTCAGGAATTAACCACCTCTGGGAGAGGCCGTCTCTCCAGGTTCAGCTAGGCCCCAAGATGTCAAAACTTCATACAAATAAACATTAAATGGATGCCCTAGCTGGTCCGGCTCAGTGGGTAGAACGCCGGCCTGCAGACCGAAGGATCCTGGGTTCGATTCTGGGTTGCAGACTCCTCCCCGGCCCAGGCCCTGGTCGGGGGCTCATGCAGGAGCCAACCAATCGATGTTTCTCTCACATCAATCTTTCCCTCTCTCTTCCACGCTCTAAAAATCAATAGAAAAATACCCTCGGGTGAGGATTAAAAAAATAATTAAATGTAAAAAAATGTTAATATAGGGTGTCCCAAAAATGTATTCACACATGTTGAGTAATTATAAAGGCAGTATTTGCGTGGGACGCCCTGTACAAGTTCTCAGGAAAGTCTTGCCTCATCAATGAGGCATAATTAGCCCTCGACTGAGCACTGCTCTGGACGTGCCTAACAATTCATGAAAATAAGAGTTGAAAGAGTCAAAGTATTTCCAGGCCAATAGGCCGTATCCTGGAGCAACACTCAAAAAGATTTGTGAGGATATAAAAGGAGCTGGCGCCCTCAAGGTAAAATCCACAATGCCTGGCATCCAGTCAGAGATGACCAAGCAGGCAAGGAGCACAGCCCAGGATGAGAGTAATGAAAACAGATTTAAAACTGGCGCAGATATCAGAATTAGCAGAAAAGGACATCAAAACATTGTAACTGTTTATAAATTCAAAAAGTTAGTTAGTGAGATGGAAGATTTAAAGAGAAAGGAGGTGGAGGAGGAAGAAGAGAGAAGAAAAACCTTTCCATGAACTTCTATAGCTGGGTTCACAGCAGAGTAGATATCGCAGAAGAAGAGGCGAGTGAACTTGAAGGCTTGGCTATAGAAACTAAAAGGAAACAAGAAAGAAGAATCCGGAAAGGAAAGGCTATGGGGCAAGTTCAAGGGCCTCGTGTATGGGCAGCTGGAGTCCCCGCAAGAGAGGCAATGAGGGGGGCAGAAAAGTTATTTGAAGAAATAGGGGCCCAAAACTTCCCAAATTTGATGAAAAGTATAAACCCACAGATCCAAGAAGCTAAACGAACTCCAAGTAGAGAAAGCATGAAGAAAACGATACTGAGGCGTCGCTCAAAACTAGCGGTGAAGAGAAAAAAAGAAAGGTTATCATCAAAGAAGCTAAGATAAGGATGGCATGTCTCACTGAGAATAATGCAAGCGCGAAGGAAGTGAAGCAACATCTTTAAATTACTGATTAATAAATAACTATCCAGCCCTGGCCAGTGTGGCTCAGTGGATACAGTGTCAGCTTGTGGACCGAAGGGTCCCAGGTTCGATTCCAGTCAAGGACACGTACCTCGGTTGCAGGATCCTCCCTGGCCCGGGCCCTGAGTGCAGGAGGCAATCAATCAATGTGTTTCTCTCACATCGATGTTTCTGTCTTTCCCTCAGTGATGATTAAAAATATATATATATCTAGAATTCAATACCTGGAAAAAACATCTTTTAAATATTTTTTAATTGATTTTATTTTTTAAATATATTTTTATTGATTTCAGAGAGAAAGAGAGAGAGATAGAAACATCAATGATGAGAGAGAATCATGGATCGGCTGCCTCCTGCACGCCCCCCACTGGGGATCGAGCTTGAAACCTGGGCCTGTGCCCTGACCGGGAATCGAACTGTGACCTTCTGGTTCCTGGGTTGACGCTCAACCACTGAGGGATGTGCTCCCAAGCCCATTCCTCGTCAGTCCCTCTCGATCCTGGGAGAGGGCAGAGCCCGCGCCCTCGCCGTCCTCCTCCCACCCATTCTGCATACAAGGAAACTGAGGCCCGGGGAGGGCCTGACTGGTCTCTCTCCAGGGGCCGCACCCGGGGGTCTGCTCCCGGCCACAGGAGGCCCTCGAGGTGGCCTCCTGCGTCCACGGGAAGCGGCCTCCAGGGAAGCGGCCTGCTCAGGAGTCCGGTGACTCCTGGGCCAGGTCGGCTGGGAGAGAGGCGATCACACCGGGTTAGGCATGGCAGGCTGACGCCAGGCAGCCTGGCTCACATCCCAGCCCCTCCGGTTCTAGACTCTGACCTTGGACACATGGCCTCACCTCTCCCCATCTCGGTTCACCTGCCCACAGAATGGGGGTGATAGTAGGCTCACACCTCCTTCCAGCCCCAAGAGAACTGAAGGCGCCTGAGGCCATCGGACAGCGCCTGGCCCCGAGAAAGGCTTCAGAGGTGCTCGTTACAGAAACGGCTTCAGCCCTGCCTCTGCCTCCTCCCGAAGGTCTGGGCTCCTGCCATCCTCACCCGGGATCCCTGGGCGGAGGTCCTCCTGACCCTGCCGAGCCCTGTGCCCCCCAGGCGGCAGGCGCTTTCCAAACCTGATGTCATCCTCGCTCCACCCAGCGGGACGAGGGGGGGCTTGGTGTACCCGGTTCCCAAGATGAGGGACTGGCCTGGAGAGGACCACACCGCCGGTGGGTGGTGGGTGGCGGGTGGCGGGTGGCGGGTGGCGTGGCCCGGCTGCCTCCACACCGGGCCGGGCAGGACTGGCCTGAGGGAGGCCCACCTGCCGCCTCCCCCGCCTGGAACGCGGGCTGAGCCGTCCGCCCGGCCTGTCACTCTCTGCCCACCCTCAGCCCCATGCCCCGGGGTGCAGACACAGTGAGATGCTTCTGTGGCCCTGAGTCACAGCCCCCTCCCCCAGTGTCCCTGCCTGTGGGGGAGCCTGGGGGAGGGGGCGAGGCCCGGAAGGGCTGGGATACCTGCACGGCAGCAAGGCCAGCCCTCTTCTGGGGCCGCTTCACTTCGTGCTCCAGCTCGGCTGTTCCATCGAGTGTCTCCGTCCAAGAGGCGGGGAGATTGAGACCAGCTGCCGCCGCCTGGATTCTCCCAGAGCCGCCCGCCCGCCCGCGACACCAGCCAGGTCCTCGCACCGTCCCGGGGGAATCTCACCGAGGGGACACTCAGGTTCGTGGGCTGAATCCGGGCCAGCGGTGGGCAGAGATTGAGGGGGGCCCTGGGAGGGCAGCAGGGAGCTGGCATCGCTCCAGCAGGAGGCACCGGAGCCGGGCTGCCTGGGTGGCAGCGGGCTTATCAGCCTGCCGGGCCCAAGGCCGGCTCCCCATTCCCGGCCTGGCCACCGGCCCTTCCTCCTCCCACTTTGCTTTCCCACCCTCAGCCCCATGCCCCGGGGTGCGGACACAGTGAGATGCTTCTGTGGTCCCCGAGCCACTGGGCAAGGTGGCCTGGGCGGGGCCAGACCCCCCGGGGGGAAAGGACAGACCAGGCATGGAGGGGGCAGCTGGCAGGGCTCACAGCCAGTCAGGAGCAGAGCTGGGCTGACAGGAGCTTCACACCCCTTCACCCCCTCCGTCGGGGCTCCTGGGAGAGTGAGGGACCAGGGACCTAACTTGGGGCCGGGTGGCAGCACAGACCTGGGAGCGCCTTCTCCCTGCCCCCCTCCTGGTCCCAGGACCAGCACCTCCTGAGCTCAGCCTCCCTGGGCATCTCCCCCAGCCCCGAGGCTGCCGTCCAGCACCCGGCCCGAGGATGCTGTGGAGTCCATGCGGCGCGCAGCCCCCTGGTCAGAGCTGGGGGCCAGGCACACGGACCCAGGACCCCCGCCTTCTCCCTGGCCCATGGGGCTTCCCTCCGCTGCGGCGTCTCCTCATCCAGCAGGGTCCCTCTGCCCCCGCCCTGCTGTCCAGGCCTCGGCCACGGGCATCACTCGCCCGGGTCATCCTGCACATCCCTACCTTCCTCTTTTGTCTCTGCCCTGCCCGCCCTCCTGGGCCGAGCTCCAGCCCTCCACACGCCCGCCCGAGGGTTCCGCTGGCTTTCGGCTTCCCGCCGGAGCCTGCCCGCTGGTGTCTGTGGGAAGGGAGCCCTCTGCTGGGGGCAGGCGCCTCCTGGGCAGCCGAGGACTCCTGGCCCCAGAGTCCCCGCTGCTGCCGGTGCTCACCTCTGCCCCACGCATGCTCCTGGGTCCCCACAGGGGAGGGCTGTGTCCATGGGCCCCAGCGCCTGGAGGGAACACCTCTGTCTCACTCTGATGTGTTTCCTAACCCCCTGGAGTTGCCCACTCACCACGTACAGGAGGCCTGGGGGACGGCAGCCGGGAGGGAGGGTAACCGCGGGGGGGAGGACGGCAGCTGGGGGTGGAGGGCAGTGCTGGTCCCAGTGGGAGACGAGCCTGGCCTCCTGGCAGCAGCCGGGCTGAGGCATGCGCTTGCTGTGGGCCCCGCTCTGAGCCCTGCCCGGATGTGAGGCCTCTAACTCCCCAGCCCACAGATGGCCTGACCCCTACACCTGGGTGTCCGTGTGGGCTTGGTCGCTCCCTTTTTTTATTTTTTTTATTTTTATTTTTTAAATATATTTTATTGATTTTTGACAGAGAGGAAGGGAGATGGATAGAGAGTTAGAAACATCGATGAGAGAGAAACATCGATCAGCTGCCTCCTGCGCACCACCTACTGGGGATGTGCCCGCAACCAAGGTACATGCCCTTGACTAGAATCGAACCTGGGACCCTTCAGTCCGCAAGCCGACGCTCTATCCACTGAGCCACACCGGTTTTGGCTGCTCCCTTTTTTTTAAAAAAAATTTTCTTATTGATCTCAGAGAGGAAGGGAGAGGAAGAGGGAGATAGAAACATCCATGATGAGAGGGAATTATGGATCAGCTGCCTCCTGCACGCCCTCGACTGGGGATCGAGCCTGCAACCCGGGCCTGTGCCCTGACCGGGAATCCAACCGTGACCTCCTAGTTCATAGGTGGACGCTCAACCACTGAGCCACGCGGGTCGGGCTGGTCCCTCCCTTTTGGACGGGCAGGGTCCCTGAGTGCTTGGCTCCCCCTCTCCCCACCCCGCAGCAGGGTGTCCACGATGCGGAAAGGCTGAGGCAGGGGGGAGCACCCCCTTTATTAGGGGGTCTGCACAGCGTGCTGGGCCGACCAGCCTCTGCTGAGCCCCTCCTCCTTCCATCCCCTCGACCCCAGGCTGAGTACCGGACGCCTAGGGGCCTGGGGGACCTCCGGGGCCTCCATCACCCCATCCCATGTGCTGGGAGCACCGCCAGGCGGGTAGCAGGAGCCGGGCTGGGGCAAGCCACCTGGTGCAGCAGCCGCACAGCCCGGGCTGTGTTCTGGGCCCTGGGTCCAGGCGCCTGCTCCTGGGCTGAGATGCAGTGCCAGGAGGAGGCACGCAGAGTGAGTCCCAGGCCAGCTGTAAAGGCCTGGCACCGCATTCCCAGGGGATGCCGGAAAATCCGGGGGCGGGGTCAGGGGCAGGCCTTGGGCAAGCCACTTTGCCTCAGTTTCCTTCTCAGTAAAATGGGAATCGCACCCAGAACTGTCTCCCTCACAGCCTGTCCACTGCGATTCAGCTGACACCTGCTACGGTCAGCTTGGTCAGGGGCCAGGCCAGAGATGGAGGCCTCGGGGAGTGAATAGCGGGTCATACGGAGCGTGCAGCTTGGCGTGGGGAGTGTCTGCTGCCCTCGGCCGGACTGGCCTCCAGGGTTGAGACCACGATGGAGATGAGGGGGTGGGCCCACAGGACGGGGTGTCAGGCTTCCGTCTCTGAGAGATGAGAGGCCTGGTGCTCCCCCAGGGCTGGCCCCGCCTCTCCACATCAGCCCTAGGAGGGGCCCTGCGGGGCGGGAGGGAGGCAGGCTGGCCTCCCCTTACCAGCTCGGGGTCTTCTTGGGGGGCAGGCTGGCCCCTCGCTGCCGCCTGGAGTGAGGGGTGAGGTGGTAGATGAGTCCTGAGGGGGGACAGCGCTGTGAGGGTGAGGCCACATCCTCTCACCCCCTCGGGGCCCTGGGGATCCAAGTGTGTTGGGGAGCACAGCCATTCGTCATGGACCCCTGAGCTGCCCACCGGTCTCCCCTGTCCACCCCGACCTGGCCATGGCCTGGCACCGAGCCCGGGAGGCTGCCCGCGGGAGCTGAGCCGGCTGGTCTGAGGCCCGCAGTGCCCGGCGGGAGGAAGCCTGGACAATGGGCCCTTGTTCCCTGTCCTCAGGCCCCAGGCCAGCATCTCAGGCTATCAGCCGGCTAGCTGCCCACCCTCCGCGCTCCCCAGAGACTTTCCCAGGGGAGGCAGGACCAGCCCCTCCAGGGAGCCCCGCTCCCCTGACGCCACCCCCAGAGGCTAGGAACGAGCCAGGTCAGCACGCTCTGCTCCCCCCACTCTCCCTCGAGCCACGCCTGCGGGCCGGGCCGGGGTCTGGGCTGCCGGCGCTGGGAGGGTAACATGGTGCAGGACCGCCCCCCCCCCCAAGAGGCCCAGCCTGGGCAGAAACGGTGCCCTGCTTCCCGAGGCTGGCACCGGGCACGCTCCCACCCACGAGTTCTCTGCCAGGTCTGTCCCAGCGTGCGCACACGGCGCTGCCAGCCCCAGGGGTCACTGCGAAAGCTCAAGGCCGCCTCCGCCTCCTTGGCGATGGCTGGTAGAGACGTGGGAGTTCTGGAGCTTGCAGGGCGCAGGACGGGTGCCCGGTTTCACGCGGGACTCACTGGGACTAAGGGGTGGGGGTGGGGCCGGCCATAGGCTGTGTCAGGAGCCTGGCACCTCCTATGCTCATGGCGGGATGTCTGCAGGTGCCCTCAGAGCCGGGTTCTGGGAAGACGGGGTGCATGCGGGGGGCCGGGGGGGAAGGCTGCTGGTAGCAGGTGCCACTCACCAGGAGGAGGGACTGCCTGTGGCTCTCGGTGCTGCGGGAAGCAGTGAGCCATTGACCTGAGGATGGGGAGGGCGGCTCTTCCGGTCCAGGAGCGGAGGCTGGGAGTGGGGTCAGGACCTTCTGTATCCCGCCCGCAGCGTCCCATACAACTGCCTGCCGGGCCTCAGGGCCTGGGGCACGGTGCTTGCCTCAGGCCGACCCAGCACATGCCTTTTCAGGGCTGAAAAACACAGCCTAACGCCCTGAAACTGGCACCGGGTCCAGAGAGGGGCAATGACCTGCCCAAGGCCCTGCAGCAAGCCCATGAGGCCCGGGCTCCTAGCCCCCGGCCCCGGCCTCCCCTGCCCCCTGCCAATCAAACCACCTCGCCCGAGGGCCTTGCCCACCGGCCTCACCCTCTTGGGGCACTGCAGGTCGTGGGAGATGGGGTCCACTAGATCGAGGATGCCACGTTCCAGTAGAGGGTGGCGGTGAGGAGGGTCCCCTCGAGGCCCAGGTCCTGTGGGTGGTGAACAGTTGAGTGAACCAGGAGTCGGGCCACCCTTGTCCGGGCCCCTCCCGGCCAGCCAGAGCCCCTCCCATCCACCGCCCCCTCCATCTCTCTCCCTAAGCCTTGCTGTCCAGGGCCAGGTGGGCCTTTTAAAAATATACTTTTATTGATTTTAGAGAGCAAGAGAGAGGGAGAGAGAGAGAGAAACATCAATGATGAGAGAGAATCATTGATTGATCGGCTGCCTCCTGCATGCCCCACACTGGGGATCGAGCCCGCAACCCAGGCATGTGCCCCTGACCGGCACTGAACCCAGGACCCTTCAGTCCGCAGGCGGACGCTCTATCCATTGAGCCAAACCGGCTAAGGCCCAGGGGACCTTTCAGATGAGAGGGGCGGTGCAGCAGGGACCTCAGAGAGGTGATAAGCAGGTCCCAGGGCCCTTAGTCGGTTCCCTGGAGGTGAAACGCCACGCTGGGGTTGGGCTTGTCTGGGAGATCCTTTGGGGGCTCCTCGGATGACAGGACCTCCAGTTCTCTCGGGGCCCTTTGCCTCTTCCTCCTCTTCAGCTCAGACTGGGTGTGTTCATCTGTCCTGAAGCTGCCCCCACCCCCCAGCCCTGCCCCCACTCAGTAAGGGATGTCACCATCCCCACCTCCCAGGGGCCTGGCATCTCCCTCGCGGGCCCACCAGCTTCCTTGTTTCGTCTCCAAGTCTCTCCTCCCTGCACAGACCTGCCGTCGAGGCCCCTGGCCTCCGGTTACTCACCCAGGGCTGGTTGGCGCTAAGCCTTTCATTAGAGGGTCCGGTGAGAGGAGAGGCGGGCAAGCTGGTGGGGCAGGCACAGGGGCGAGGGGCCCCAGAACCCACGTGGGCCCCCCCAGCCGAGGGTGCCCTGTTTGATGCATAAGCCCCGGGGCACAGAGGAAGAGGGCCAGGAGGGAACTGCCGAGTCCCTGTGGGTTATGGGGCAGGACAGGCCTCTCACTGCACCTCAAATCCCAGCCTCTTGGACACGAGGGGGCAACCTAGCTGTTTCCCAGAATGCCCCGCTGTGCCTGGGCTCCAGGTGCCGTCCCAGGTGGAAATCTGTGCCTCTGGAGAATTTGGCTGATTCACCGCGCGGCTCTGCCGTTTGCATTTTAAACACCGTTGATGCTCGAGTCCCAGATGCCAGCTGGGTATGTGTGTGTGTTGGGGGGGGGGGGGGACCCAGGAGGGAGGGGTGGCCCATGAGCCTGGACTGACCCAGACAGGGCCCCAGACCGCAGCCTGCTTTCTGCTGGTCTGGACAGCTCCTCTTAAAGGGCCAGGTGCTCCTTTGCAGCCTGCTGGCTGTCGGGACAGGAGTGCAGCAGGAAAGGCGGGGCTGGGAGGCTGGAGGCAGGGCTGGGCCTTGGCTGGTGCCCAGGCTGCCCTGGCTCACCACTGCCCTCCACGCCCACCCGGCTGCCACCTCCATCACCCACGTGCAGGCCAAAGACACGCGGGGCTGATTTCGGCTCACGGCAGGGGCAGGGGTAGGGATGTGGGCAGAGAGGCAGGGCGATGCCTAGTGGTGATGCTGGGACCGGAACCAGGACTAGGGCAACCCCGGGCTTGGGTCTGGGACTCAGGTTCCCGATGTGTGTGTGTGGGGGGGGGGGGGGGAGCCAGAGCCCTGGCCTGTCCAGATGTGGTGTGAGGTGCAGGTGCCAGGGGGGTGTACGCAGTGGGCGGGAGCTGCCCTTTGGAGGATGGGTGCTGCCTGGGCTGCCAGGGTGACATGGCGAGGAGGCATCGCTGACCGGCCGGGCTATAGCTTCCCAGAGCCCAGTCCCCCCTCGCCCTGGAGGAGGGGGCGCTGAGGGCTTCCATTGCCTTCAATACAAGACACCCACGGGTGCCACTCCTCCAGCACCCCCCCTTCCCGGCCAAGGCCTGGATCTGGGCTCTTAGCTCCTGGCCTGGAGCACCCTCAACACACAACTGACCTTTAACCTCAGAGGCATGGGCACCCCTGCCCTCTCCTCCACCCTCAGTTCTCCTGGCCTGGGTGACCCTCACCCTAGCCTGCTGCCCGCCTCCCGCCTTCCCTGTCGCCCAGACTAGGCTCCCACCCCTGCAGCCAGCGGTACCCTCCCCTCGGAACCCGCTGGGCCTGCCTCGGGGCCCCTCCCAGGCCCGCTGCCCGCTGCCCCGGCCCCTCCCTGGCCTCCAGCTCGGGCGGGCCCGCTCCCTGTCTCGCCTGGCGCAGGAGGCGCAGCAGCTGCCGGGCGCGCTCGGGCCGCCGCTCGTGGAGCGTGGACGGGATCTCGGGAGCCAGCGCACCAGGCGCTGCGCTCAGAGGGCCCGGGCCCGCACCCCGCCGCCCTGGCCTCCGTGCCCGCCTCCGGTCCGCACCGCCGGCCCTGCCGCGCCCCCACCGCTGCAGAGTGGCGGGCGTGCGACAGGCTGGAGGCCGGACCGTCGGAGCCCAGGCCCGGCCGCTCGGGCCCCGCCCCTATCCCCAGGCCCCGCCCCCGGCCGCTCAGGCCCCGCCCCCAGCCCGAGACGCGCCTGGTGGGGAGCGCGTGGCCGAGGTTGCGCATCGCTGCGGGGCCAGAGCCGGGGCGCGGGCGGGGGCGGGGGGCGGTCCTGCGGGCGGGTCTCGCTGGGGGAGAGCCCCCCGCCCGCGCCAGGCCCGCTCTGGATCTCTGTTCTCGCCGCCCGGGGGCGGGGGGGGGCGGGGGGGGGTCCCCGAGCCCGGCCAGGACGCGGTGGCGCTTGGCGCCTCTGAGCCCTGCTGGCCACGGGCTGCCCGCGAGCGTCGCTTTGCGGTGCAAAGAGCACCGGACTGGGAGTCGGGCGGGGTGGATGGGCTCCGCGGAGCTGTCTGCCAGCCTCGGGCGGTGCCAGTCCTGCTTCCAGGAGTCAGCCCGGCCCCGAGCAATTGTAGTATCTGCCCCGAACGCCCTGCGTGGACACTCCTGCAGGACAAATATTTACCTCCCTCCCTGCTTGGCTGCGCACAGGCCTGGTCCCTGATCTCCAGCTGGGAGAGACGCGGGGCGAGGCGTGCTGGTTAACGGTTAAGCCAGGCTCGGGGCAGGCTGGCACGGGCTCTGGGCACCTGCCCCTGCCCCTGGCTTTGCGTTTCCTCCCTCAAGCAGGGAAGTGTGAGGAGAGGGAGCCTTGGTTCCTCCGGGCACCAGGTTTGAGCGAGGGTCCTGCCCAGATCCTGGTGTGTCCCCGTCCTGGAGGGCTCCCTCAGCAGGAGTCTGGCCTCATCACATGCTTGGGTAGCAAGCAGGGCCTGTCCCACCTGCAAGGCCGGTGTGCCTGGGCATAGGTGCTGGCAGGCTCGGGGGAGGTGGGGGGACCCCAAGGGCACCTGGCGAGATGCGGGCAGAGCGAGGCTCCTTCCCCGGGGTTAAGGCACCAGCTGCCCAGGGTGTGTCTGGGCACAGGGCGGTGGGCTCTGTGCTCGCTGCCCGCAAGGGCACCCCCGCTGGACCTGTTCCCGGGCCTTCCTATCCTTGGCTCTCCTCTCTCCAGGCAGCGGCCGGTTGGACCCGGAGGCCTCCCCTCCCACTACTCGCGCCAGCATTTCCCTGGGGCCACCTTGGCACCACAGGTTTCCTCTCTGGCAAACCTGCCCGGCCTGCCTTCCCTCTGGGCCGCGCTGCCTCTGCACTGACGTGGTGGTGACAGGGGACAGAGCTCCAGGGACCTGTCAGACCCCGTCCAGAGCTGACAGCCTGGTAAGATGCCGCTCCCTCCCCCACCCGCTCGAGGCTAGAGCCAGAGCCGGGATGACTCCCAGCTCCTGACCGTATCCTTCCAGAGGCTGAGCCAGGCCTGGACATGGTCACCTCGAAAATGAGAAGACCGCGGTGGGGAGGGGGGAAGGGGGGAGGGGGGCGTCTGGACGCAGATCCTAGCTGGGTTTCCCTCAGCCTCCCGTGGGGCTGGCTCTGGGGCACTCTTTCTGGCCCAACCTGATGTGGCAGGAGCCTCCAGGGCCAGAGCGGCACCTGGGGAGGGGGCCCGTTCCCCCTCCCTGGTCCGTGTGTGTGTGTGAGTGACCGAAGGGCTGCCGCCCCATTTCCCGAAAGGGGACCTGGCCCTGTGCCCATCAGCCCCGGCGACCGGCGTGTGGGGTTCCTGACTCCGTGTGGGGAAGATTTCACAACGCGGGCCCAGGGGCTTTAGAGAGGACGGTGAGTGAGCCGGCACCGCAGAACAGGAAGGCCAAGGACAGAGGAGCAAAGGGAGCCGAGGTGGGGCTGCCTGGCTCACTGGGGAGTCAGAGAAAAGGGGGCCTGGGAGACAGCGTCGGGGGGAGGTGGGGGGTGAACCTGGGAAGAGCCCCACTGCCCAGGGCCCCCCTGGGACCCTTGGACTTTAGGAGCCGCTCACCTGTCGGGGGAGGAGAGGGGGACGGGCAACGCAGGGACGTGCTTCTGGGAGGGGGAGCAGGTGCACTGGGACCTTGGGTTTGGGTTTTTTTTTTGTTTGCTGTTTTTTAAAACATATTTTTATTGATTTCAGAGAGGGAGGGAGAGGGAGAGAAACATCAATGATGAGAGAGAATCATGGATCGGCTGCCTCCTGCACGCCCCCTACTGGGGATCGAGCCCGCAAGCCGGGCACGTGCCCTTGACCCGAATCGAACCCGAGACCCTTCAGTCCGCAGGCCGACGCTCTATCCACTGAGCCACACCGGCCAGGGCAGGTTTGAGGGGTTTCAGAGGCTGTCGCGTGGGAGAGGTCTTAGGGGAGGGTCTCCGTAGCACAGCCCTCGGTTTCATGCTGATGTGTGGAGATAAGATTTATTCCCGTAACTGCCTGCGTCCTGGGGTGTGGGTTTCTGCTATCTCGAGTCGAGTCGAGGATTTACAGCTATTGATCCTGTGCCGGGAGGAGCAGGGCAGCGCGGACTCCCGTGGCCTTGGCGAGGGAAGGCAGGGCTTACTAGGGGCTGTAAACCCTGGGCTGTTTCCCGTCTGCCTGTTTCCTTCTTCCGCTCCTCCTGGCGGACGAGCCTGGGTTTTCCCAGGTAGCAGAGCGGTGTTTGTGGAGACCCCATGGGGTGGGGGCTGTGAATGCGCCCTCAGCCCCCAGGGCCGATGTGGAGGTTCGGGGGCTTGTAACAGGTCTCTCTCGGGGCAGCCCCACGCATTGGACAACCGGCGAGGCAGAGGTTGGGGAGCCGGAGAGTCAGAGGGAGAAGGGGAGACAGCCGGACCCCGGGCCCCTCTGGAGGCAGCCAGGAGTGAAGGAGCAGCAACAGCCACGCCTCTGGCTTCCCAAGCCCCTGGCCACCCAGGTGGTGGCCCAGCTGGAGTGACAGGGAACCAAGGTCCAGGTGTCTCAGCAGGTGGGGGGCAGGGCTGTGGCTGGAACGAGTAAGACCTGTCCTCCCTTTGGGCTTCTTCTCTGCCCACTGGGGGGTGGCCCCGGCCCAGGGCTGATACTTCAGCCAGAAGCCGGAGGACCCAGAGTCTCCTGGCAGCCACTGCGAGAAGCAGGCCTCAGCGCCCTGTCTGGTCTGGCTCAGTGGCTAGAGCGTCGGCCTGCAGACTGAAGGGTCCCGGGTTCGATTCCCAGTCAGGGCACAGGCCCGGGGTGCGGGCTCGATCCCCAGTGAGGGGCGTGCAGGAGGCAGCCGATCCATGATTCTCTTTCACCATTGCTGTTTCTCTCTCTTTCCTTCTCCCTTCCTCTCTCAAATTTTTTTTAAAAAAGAAAAGAAAAACGAATAGACATGTTTCTCTTTTAAAAAATGTTTATGGGTTTTTGAGAGAGAGGATGGAAGGGAGAGAGAACAAAGCCACCGATTTGTTCCGCTTGTTCGTGATTCATCGGTTGGTTCTGTGTGTGCCCACCGGGATCGCGCCACAACCCGGCCATGTCACTGCGATGCTCTAACCAGCCAAGCACGCCGCCCAGGGGGACACACATTCCTTTCACTCGGTGGGTCTAGGAAGGTCAACAGTGAGCAGTGAACCAGATAACAAGAACAATGAGGGGCTCTGTGGTCTCCTGAGCAGGGGTGAGGTCTGGGGCGGGGACGAGACCCAGCCTTCCGCCCCAGCCCCCAGCTCCCACCCGTGGCAGATAATTACATGGTAATTACATGGTGAGGCGGTAACTGCTACCTGTGCCGGTGCCGCGGGCAGGGAGGACCAGGCTGCACCGATGCCTTCCAGGCTCCGAGCTGCTCACCGGGAAGGGACAGAGGTAGCTGCAGGCCTGGCTGTCGGAGCCATAAGGTAGCGGGACCCACTGGGCAGGTGTGAGCCCGACGTTGATTCAGCAACCTCGGGGCTGGAGTTCTGGCTCAGGAAGGATTCAGCCCGGCCCGCGGGGCTCAGTGCTGAGCGTGGGCCCATGACCAAGAGGTCCCGGGTTCGATTCCTGGTCAGGGTACATGCTCGAGTTGCAGGCTCGATCCCCAGTGCGGGCCGTGCAGGAGGCAGCCGATCGATGTCTCTCTCTCATCGAAGTTTCTATCTCTCTGTCTCTCTCTCTCTAAAAAATCAATAAAAACATTTTTTTAAAAAAGAAAAAGAATTCAGAGACAAGATTCAAACTGTAAGGTGACGTTTAGCCCTGGCCGGTGTGGCTCAGTGGATAGAGCGTCCTCCTGCGGACTGAAGGGTCCCAGGTTCGATTCTGGTCAAGGGCACGTCCCTGGGTTGCAGGCCTCCCAGCCCTGGTCGGGCGCAGGCAGGAGGCAACCAATCGATGTCTCTCTCTCACATCGGTGTTTCTCTCTGTCTCTCCCTCTCCCTTCCCCTCTCTCTAAAAAATCAATGGAAAAATATCCTCGGGTGAGGATTTTTAAAAAACGATAAAGTTTGTTTGGAGAGTCACAGAGGTAGAAGCGAGTCGCAGAAGAAATGGGCTCAGGACACATTACAGGGATGAAGGAAGGGCCCTTGGAGCTCAGGAGAGAGAGGCAAGGAAAACAGGCCCAGGGGAGGGGGAGGCTTGGGGAGGGGGAGGGGGAGGGGGAGGGCAGAGGGGAAGGGGGATCATTAGTCAATGCAGGTGGCCGGGGTGTCCCCGGTGGCATCGCCCGTCTGGTCTTGCTGCTCTTCTGGGCCCGGAGCTGAGACATAGCTGCGGCCTAGACGTCATCGCCAGGGTTAATGCTTAAGGGAGCAGTCGTGCAAGGACCCGCATGGGGGTCACAGGCGGCCCCTCTTCGGCCCCTGGTTCCTCCTCCAAGGGGGTCCGGTGCCCAGGGAGGAAAGGTCAGGGGGTCTGAGCCGCATGACCCGCCAGGTGCTGGGGGAGGAGAGGCGACCCTGGGGGCAAGGTTCTCGCTTTCCCAATGCTGCCTGTTGCTAGGCACCTGGGCTTTCCACACTGACCTTCTGTACCTGACTCAGTGTCCGTGTTCTGCTCTTGTCCGTCTGACTGGCTACCACAGATCCACCCCACACCTGTGGTCATGAGCCCGGCTCTTCAGATTGAACACTGAGGCAGGCCCTGGCTGGTGTGGCTCAGTGGATAGATCGCCGCTTGTGGACTGATGAGTCCCAGGTTTGATTCTGGTCAAGAGCGCATGCCCGGGTTGCGGGCTCAATCTCCAGTGCGGGGGGCAGTTTGAGGGGGGCATGCAGGAGGCAGCTGATCCATGATTCTCTCTCATCATCAATGTCTCTCTCTCCCTCTCTTTTCCTCTCTGAAATCAATCAAAATATACATATTTTTTAAAAAGGCAAAGAAAACTGAGGCAGGAAGAGGAGACCAGGCCGTCAGTGGCTGGGGTCCAATCTGGGCCTCCGTCCCTTAGAAGCCATGCCCGGCCCTCGGTCCCGCTGCCATCCGCCTCTGAGCTTGGGAGGTGGACTCGGTCTGTTGGGTGCCAGACGGGCCCTGCGGCTGGACGTTCCCAGGTGTTAGCAGGCTGACATCTCGGAGGCCCACGCACTTGGCCGCGCTCCAGCCTCCAGCCGCACATCAAAGGCGGTGCTGAAAGGATGAAGCCCGGAGTGGCGCCAGGGGTGTTGGCCAGGCGCTGGGGGCACGGGGACCTGCCCGTGCCTGCTGTTGGCCAGAGCTTGTCTCCCCGCCCCCCAAGCCGTGTCTCCTTCCCATCCTTTCCGTGTGGTCTGCGTGGCTCTGTTCTGTGGCCTCGGACAGTGGCGGGTGGGCGGGCCCACCTGGAGCAGGCGGACTCACAGTCGCTGGAGAGAGCATTCTAAGAAGGCAAACTGAGGCATGACCCGGGAAGATCTTTTTTTTCTTTTTAATATGTTTTTATTGATTTCAGAGAGGAAGGGAGAGGAAGAGGGAGAGAGAAACATCAATGATGAGAGAATCATGGACCGGCTGCCTCCTGCACGCCCCCTGCTGGGGATTGAGCTGCAACCTGGGCATGTGCCCTAACCGGGAATTGAACCGTGACCTCCTGGTTGATAGGTCAACGCTCAGCCACTGAGCCACCAGCCAACCAGCCAGTCTCGTTGTCTTTAGAGACACTGAGTCCCCCACTGGGCAGCTGTGGGAGGTGGGGGACTGGAGATGGGAGGTCAGAGACGAATCGTGGGAGATTCTGGGATCCGAGGGTTGAGGTGCCGTGATGTTGGGATTTATGGTCACTTGTTCCGTCCGCCAATCACTCTGATCGACAGCCAGAGACTAAGTTCGAGTCGGGCCATCTGGTCGACCCTGGCTCTCCGTGGATGGCGGGGGGCAGATACCAGGAGACACAGAGCGTCCTGGACGAGGCCCGGGTTCCCGGCCGGCAGGTTCTGGAGCTGGAGCAGGCACTCTGCATCTTGACCAGACCTGCCGGCCTGGCTCACTCCCCGGGAGGCTGTTGGCTGCACCTGGAGATGTCGTGGCTCGACCAGCTGGGGTCCACCTGGGGCACGAGGCTCACCTGGCACGTCCTGGAGCTCGGCCACGCCGCTCCTGGGATCTGGTAGCGGGGCGGGCGGGTCAGGCTGCAAGGAGAGGTCACGTGGAGGGAGCGGGTCTCAGGGCCCTGCTCCGGTCACGGGCCACTGCCCTGCTGATAGCTTGGGGCAAATCCCTTGCCCTCACGGGGTGCTGCCTCCCTGTGCGGGGAGCACCTGGGCAGAGAGGTGAGGCAGGTCCCAGCCTGTCAGGACAGGACGGGCCTTGGAGGCCACGGGGGGCCCACTTCTCGGAGGGAGACGGGCGGTGCCCGGCCAGCCTTGCCCACTGGAGCAGAGCCGGAGCCGCCTCCCTGGCCACGGCCCCGGAGGCTCTCTGAGTCGCTGGTGCCAGGACAGGAGGGCGATTAGGAGATTAAAGGGCCCGGCCGGCCAGTGGGGCTCAGGGGCTGAGTATCAGCCTGTCAACCAGGAGGTCACCGTATGATTCCCGGTCAGGGCACAGGCCCGGGTTGTGGGGTCGACCCCCAATGAGGAGCGTGCAGGAGGCAGCTGATCCATGATTCTCTCTCATCATTGATGTTTCTCTCTCTCTCCCTTCCTCTCTGAAATCAATAAAAGTATATATATATTTTAAAAATATGAAAGGCACCAGGATGGTGGGGTACCTACCCTGTACTGAGCCGGCACAGCCATGGGTGAACCTGAGGCGGGGTGGGCAGTGAAGGATGGAGAAAAGACAGACAAGAGAATAAAGCTGGGGCCGGGTAGGACGCTGCTCTCGGATAGAGAGATTGCGCCACAGCCTGCAAACCAAGTCTTTATTTTATAGCCGGATCCCACGAGGCAAAGGAAGGGCAGGTCAAGATGTTTACAACGTTCTGGGGGTTTCGAATCTACTCAATCACATGCACCTGATCAAGCTTTGTTTCCTTGCTGCGCCTCCCGCAGCTCACATCACTCAGCCTCCTGGGAGCCGCTCTCCACAGTACCCCCCCTCCCCCCCCCCCCCCGCCCCTTTCCGCTGCCCTGACAGCTGCCCCCCCACCCCCCCAGCTTCCCGCTGCCCTGACAGCTGCCCCCCCCACCCTGCCCCTTCCTGCTGCCCTGACAGCTGCCCCTGGCTGGAGGCAGCTTGGCCCAGGAAAGCTCTTCCAGGAACAAGTATGCGAAGAGCCCAGCTCGGCCAGCCGCCAGCCAGCACCCCTGTCCCATGGCCCTGCCCCCTGCACGGCTGGCTGAGGAGCTAATGGGCACGCACCGGGGTCGTAAGGCTGCCCGGGGTTAATGGGTTACCCGGCCCCATGACACCTCCACCGCCTCCCGGGCTCTCGAAGTCCAGCGCCTGTCCTTCAAGGCCTGGGCTCGGCCTGTCCCTGCCAGCCTTGACGCCTGGGGAGGGCGTGGAGGGCGCGGCTCCCTTCACCTTCCTTGCTCCCGGAGATGCCTCCAGTGCCAGGCCCCCAGGCCTGGCCTCCCCAGTGCCATCCCAGCTCTGCCTGGATGCCCCCCTGACCCCCAGGATGTCTGCCCCTCCCTCGGGGCCCTGGGGTCTTCCTCCTTCGTGGCTAACCGTACTATTCCACCCACAGTCTGACTGGGGGCTCCTTGAGAGAGGAATCTAGATGGGCCAGGATCCGATGGGCGAATGAATGAATGAATGAAGAATGAATGAATTTAAGCCAGGGCTGTGCTCATGGGGGCAGTTCTGGCAGACAGCGGGCCAGGTGTGGACCTCAGAGGCACAGGAAGGCTTGGGCCGGCCAGCCCTGGGGGGCACCACCCCATGCCATGGATGGGCAGGAGCAGGGGCAGGGGTGGGTGATGGCCCATCTCTCACCCTCACTGCCTTGTGTCCTCCATTGGTCTGTCTGCTCACGACTCCAGAAAGTTGGGGGATGAGGAAAGGGTCCCCTGGGTCATGTGACTCCCTTCAGGTCAAGTGACCTGGGTCCTTGGAGGGACCGCCTCCAGGGTCAGGGGGGTCAGGGAGAGGGCCTGCGTGGAGGTGCAGTCCGACCCCAACCCCGGGGTTGTAGAGAGAACCTTAGGCCCCTCGGACCTGGTGGGGTCGAAGCTGCTTATACCCACCCCCCCCCCAACCCCGTGCAGGCGTCTGGCTCCACCCCCTGCTGTGTGACCCCCTCTCTGGATACCGTAAGTTGGGGGGAAGCTCACCTCCTTTCAGGGGACCCTGGGTCTGATCTGCCTCCGCTGGAAACGCAAGCCCAGGCAGCCCTCCTGAGGCCCAGGAGCCTCGGGGCTCGGTCAGGGTGTGGAACCCCACTGAGCCCGCGAGGCCAGCAGCCCTCCTCCCACCTGGGGCGGTTCCTGTGCCTTTAAAGCCTTCCCCCACCGGCCAGCACGGAGGGAGGGTGGAGCTGCCCCAGCTGGGCTCCGGGACTCAGTCCTGTGCTGGGCAGCAGGAGGCCCTGCCCTGGCGCCAGGTGAGCTGGGATGGAGGGGGCTCCTGCATCCCGACCCCGGGGCTGTCACCCCAAAGCACATCTCCCCCCGGGGAGCTGGGGGCCCGGGGTCCAGCCCCAGCTCTGCCCGACGTCTTGGTCCGGGCTGAAGGGAGTGAGCTGCCCTTCGGGGTGACAGGGCAGGGCTCCTGCGGACGGGCCAGCAGGGGGGTCCCGCAGGTGGCAGAACCCTGGGCTCCCCCAGGGTTGGCTGCGCTCCCCCTGCCACAGGTGTGGGCGGAGGAGGGCGGGTGCGGCCGCCCAACTTCTCCGAAAAGGCTTTGGAGGAAGCAGGCTTCTGGGAATTGACAGGGAGGGTGCCCCGTGGAGAAGCTGAGCCTGGGAGGGTCTGGCGGGCAGAGGGGAATGGGGTCACAGCGGGGGGCGGGGGGGGCGGGGAGCGGTCAGGTCTGGAGCGAGCTGGGGCCGTGCTCTCGGGGCGCGCTCACCCCGCTGCGGCTCTGGCTGGGCTGTGGGGGGCGTGGGGCAGGGTCGGTTGTGCAAGGGTCATTGCACAACTCTAGGGGTGCCCCTCGCTTTTGGGGTGTCTCCGGCAGATTTCAACTGGTTTCCGGCAGATAGTGGTCAGAGGACGGGTCTGATTCTCAGCCTTAGGCTGCCAGGGTGGGCATCGGGGAAGTCAGCTTCCCAGGCGGCCGTGTGGCCAGGGCGGAGGAGGCTGCGAGGTGGGTGACTCCTCTCGGTGGGCACAGTGGTTTCGGGGGGCCGCCTGATTGCCAAGCTGCTTCTCCCTAAGCCTGGGTTTCCTGCCCGAGAATGGGTTTGGGGCTGGGCCCTGTTTTCAACCTGTGGCTCTGGGGTTGCGATGACACAGCCCTGGGCTGAGTTGGAGGATTAACAGAAGAACTCCGAGCTGGCTGCTCTGCCCTCTTCCTTACCCTCCTCTCTGCCGCGCCCGCGAACTCGCTTGGCTCAGCCTCAGTTCCGCTCGCTCGGGGGTGAGTAGAGGTGTTGGGAGGGGGTGGCGCTAATGGCAGGGTCAAAATCCTTGGGTGGCCCGGCGGACGTGGCTCAGTGGTTGAGCATCGACCCATGAACCAGGAGGTCACGGTTCCATTCCTGGTCAGGGCACAGGCCCAGGTTGCAGGGTCCATCCCCACCCAGCAGGGGGCGTGCAGGAGGCAGCTGATGGATGATGCTTTCTCATCATTGATGCTTCTACCCCTCCCTCCCTCCCTCCCTCTTCCTTCCTCTCTCTGAAATCAATTTAAAAAAACAACAACAACACCCACCTTAGCCAGTTTGGCTCAATGGATAGAGCGTCAGCCTGTGAATCGAAGGGTCCTGGGTTTGATTCCCAGTCAAGGGCACAGGCCCGGGTTGCAGGCTCCATCCCCAGTGGGGGGCGTGCAGGAGGCAGGCGGTCAATGATTCTTTCTCATCATGGATGTTTCTCTCTCTCTCTCTCTCTCTCTCTCCCTTCCTCTCTGAAATCAATAAAAAATTATATAAAAAACAAAACAAAAAACACCCCACCACCTAAGAAAAAGAGCATTTGTGTGGGTGAGGCTTGTACGTCTTTGGAGATGGGGAGCTCCCCCCTTTCTGTGCCTAGGCCGGGGGGCGTGGGGTCTGGAGGAGACCCCCAGCTCAGCCCCTGCAGCCTTGCCTGGGAGGCCAGGGTCCCCCAGGCCCCCAGCCGGTGTGCAGGGGGAGGGAGGCCGAGCAGGACAGAACGTGACGGGCTCATCCCGCGGGTCACGCCTCTGTTAACACGGCCTTTGCTGAGCCACCTGCCCTCCTGTCCTGCTCCCGGGACCGGCCACGGCTGCCGGGCGGGCACAGGTGACGGCGCTCATCGCCACTGGCTTGCTGTGCCCGCCTCCCGCTGCTGATGGGGGCGGCCATGTCTCCTGCCTGCCCCCCCACCCCCCACAGGGGGAGAACTGCTGGGCAGGCTCAGGTAGGGCGGAGCCCTGTGCCTCTCCCCTGCCGACCCCTCTCCTCCGGCCCACAGCCCTGCAAGGCAGCCCCTCAGGCAGGGCCGGTCCCCGATGTTCCTGGCTGGTGGTGCCCAGCCCTCGGGCACAGGCCCTGGGCCTTGGGCCTCGGCTCCTTCCCTATTGGTCTTCCCAGTCACTCTGGTCCGCAGTTGGGGTGATGCCCAGGCCGATTGGCAGTTGTAGCATCTCTGGGCCACTCGAGGGCAGCGGGTGCCAGGACAAGGATCGCTTTGGCTGCCTGACCTGGGGCGGGTGGCCCCATCTTCTCAGCCTTGGTGTCTCCTGTCTGTCGGGTGGCACAGCCCTGCAGGGCGGTTGTGGATTCGCTTTAGAGACAGGGAAGGCGGAGGGGGGCGGCTGGCGGCTCTCAGGCCGTCTAGACACCTGGCCAGGGAGCAGGTGGGAGCCACGACCTAGGAAGTGGCTGATCCTTATCCTCGTCCTTATCAGATAAGGGCCTGGGGGGAGGGAGAGTCGTGTCCAAGGTCCCCAGGGCCCGGCCGGACCGGCTCCTGAATCAGGACCTCCTGGGTCGGCTGGGCCGGGCCACTCGGCAGCTTGGGGCCTGCACTGCTGGCCTCTGTGACCATGGACCAGCTCGGGCCTCTGTGGGCCCTGCCTTTCCAGGCTGCGCAGGTGGTTCCTGGGGCCTGAGGCGATCATACTCCTACTGGGGTGGGGGCGGGGGGCGGGGGGTCCTGGGCCTGAACCGAGAGAATCAGTGATGCTGCCTCCTGCACGCCCCACACTGGGGATCGAGCCTGCAACCCGGGCCTGTGCCCTGATCGGGAATTGAATCCTGACCTCCTGGTTCATAGGTTGATGCTCAACCGCTGAGCCCACCGGCCGGACCCAGGCCGTGTTTTCGAGGCTCCCTTGGCATCTGGCTGAGGACTGTGGGTGGTGGAGAGGCCTCCCAGGTCTGAGTTCTGGTCTGAGCACCGCCCCAGGGGCCAGTGTGACCCTGGAGGTCAGGAGCTCTGCACGGGGCCAGGGAGCCAGGGCTGGCCAGTGGGGGACCCCGCCTGGGGCTCCCTCGAGGGGCTCTGGTAGACTCTGCCCTTCGGAAGGATCTGAGTCCCAGAGAGGGGGATCCCCTGCCTCTGTCCCCACCCCTGTCCTTCCCCCGGGGGTCCAAGAGTCACTGCTGTCACCGCACCTTCCGGGCCTCCTGAACTTTAGTCCCCCGGGGACGGGCCGAGTCACCACGTCCCCTCCTGCCCGTGCGCCAGCCTCCGCCCGTCCTCCCTTCCAGCCCAGACCTTTAAAGGACCCCCTGCTCTCCACCTGCCCCGCACCGGCAGCCGCCCCGCGGGGACACGGCACCTGGCTGGCCTCCTGCCGCCTCTGGGACTCGGTGAGCGGGTCAGTCCCTCCGGTGCCTCCTGCCTCAGCTCCCCCTGGGAGGTGCCTCCCGGATCTCAGGCCCAGTTCCAAGGCCCCCTGAGCAGCGCTGCAGGGGGGGCAGGCGTGGCCGTGGCCGTGGCCCCTCAGGCCCCTCAGACCTCCCCGCACAGCTGCCTCCCCGAGAGCCGGAAGGCGGCTCCGCCACAGCCTAGACTTTCCCAGGCAGACCGCCCGCCTCCTCCCGCCGGCCGCCCCAGCCCAGGGCTGTCCCCGGAGGAACCGGGCTTTTCTGGTCCCCGGTGCCCCCGGGCCTCAGGTAAGCCTCCAGGGTCCTTAGGAGCTGGACTGGGTTATTTTATCTTATTCTTAAAACTTTATTGATGTCAGAGAGGAAGGGAGAGGGACCGAGAGGTAGAAACATCCATGATGAGAGAGAGTCATGGACCGGCTGCCTCCCGCGCGCCCTGCACTGGGGAGGGAGCCCACAGCCCGGGCCTGTTCCCTGACCGGGAACCGAACCCGGACCTCCTGGTTCACAGGTCGACGCTCAGCCACTGAGCCACGCCGGCCGGGCAGGGCGGGGGTTTGAGGCCAGGCACTGGGCCCCATCCGCTCTCCAGCCTTGGTTTCCCCTCCGGATGCCGGTTTGAGTGGGAGCCTGGCCTCTGGGCTTGGACGGTGTTTAGTGAATCTTTGAGAAAAAACGTGGGAAGCGGAAGCCAGGCCCCCAGCAGGGTGCCCTTGGGAAGCTGGATGTGTCCGCCTGCCTGCGGGGGGGTGGGGGGGGCCCGAGCCAGACCTCCCGCTGCCCTGGGGTGGGGGGGGGGGGAACGGGAGGGATGTGTCCGAGCTGCCCACCCTCTCCGCACTCCCTGCAGTCTGAGCCTCCCTGTGTGCCCCTGCCCCTCAGGGAGCCCACCTGGGCCCTGGGATGGTGGGTGAACAGGGGGGGCTGGCCTGCGGGCCTCAGGAACTCATGGCGCGCTCTCCCCGGGGAGAGAGGAGGCCCCTGAGGGGAGTCTGAGCTGAGAGTCCCAAGCCCAGGAGACAGGAGGCCATGCCCCCAAGGTGCCCAGCACGGCCCACCCCAGTGGATGGGCCCCGCCCTGCCCAGGCCTGCCCAACCCTGCCCATCCCTGCCACAAGGGATGCGAAAGCTCTGTGTCCTGAGCCAGCGCTAGTGCTGCCAGCCCAGCCCCTGAGGTCGGCAGACCTCCCGGCACAGCCCCTCCCCTGCCGTCAGGAGCCCTAACCGGCCCAGCCTCCCTGCCAGGACACAGGGCGTGCCCGGAGGCTGTCAGGCCTGGTGGAGGAGAGGGCAGAAGGCAGGCTGTCCCTGAGGGCATTGGCAGGGGCAGGGCTGGCTGGCACGTGGGGGTGAGCCCGCTGACAGCTTCTGGAGGACGGGACAGGAGGTGCTGGTGGGAGGGGCTGCGTTGAATTCAGCCTGAAGCCCTGGTGCCTGATTCTTTTTATTTTCTTTTTATTTTTATTGATTTCAGAGAGGAAGGGAGAGGGAGAGGGAGAGGGAGAGGGAGAGACAGAAACGTAATGATGAGAGAGAGTCATGGATGGGCTGCCTCCTGCACACCCCCCACCAGGGAACGAGCCCGCAACCCGGGCAGGTGCCCTTGCCAGGAATGGAACCCGGGACTCTTCGGGCTGCAGGCCGACGCTCTATCCACTGAACCACACCAGCAAGGGCTGGGTCAGGTCATTCTTTCTGCCAGAAGTTCCTCCCATCTCTGACCCCCCAAATCCTCCCTGCTGAGCCACAGGGCCCCATCCCAGTAAGAACCCCATCTCTATCAAGCAGGGACCCCTCCGGGGAGCCCCCAGACTCCCCATGCTGGGTTCAGTGGTAAGCATGTCATGTGACCAGCTGCTGAAGCCAAGCTGAGGGGGAGGGGTGGGCCCTGGAGCTGCCTGCTCCACGGGAGCCTGGACATGCCCCGCCCGCTCTGGGCCTTGGGCAGGTCACTGCCAATCAGCCCCGTGGGGCGGACAGGGACCCCGCTTGGGGTGTGGTGGAGATTAAGTGGGTTCACCCGGCCGGCGGGGCTCAGGGGTTGAGCGTCGACCTATGAACCGTGAGGTCACGGGTCGATTCTCGGTCAGGGCACATGGTTGCAGGAACATGTTCTGGGCGGCAGGCAGGCGGGACACGCAGGGATAGGTCTCAGGCTTCACACTGGGCTGTGCCGCGAGGGGAGGAGAGGAGCAGGCGGCCCAGAGCCGGCTGGCGCGGCCCCCGGCCCTGCCCCCCGTCCCCTGACCCCTCCACGTGCCCACAGGTCCATGAAGAAGCGCTATGTGGTGCTGGCCCTGGTGGCCATCGCGCTGATGCTGGTCATCATTAGCCTCAGCCTCTGGCTGCCCTCCGCCCCCAAGCCGCCCAGCCACGTGTACCCCAGGGCCGCCGTGGCCGCGGACGCCAAGCAGTGCTCGGAGATCGGGAGGTGAGTGGGCAGGCGTGGGGCCGCCGGAAGTGGACCTGGCAAGGGGCGCCCTTCCTCGGACCTGCTCCGCGGCCGCTGGGCGGGGACGGAGGGCCGCGGAGCCCAGGGGCGGGACACGGGTCCTCTCCGTGCTCAGGGCGTCTGTCTCTTTGGATAAACTGCTGTTTGATACTATTTTCTACTCCAATCGCACGTATTATCCAAAGGTCAGTTCCCACTTAAAGACGTAAACAGAAAAAGCTATTGCTAATGAAAAGGAACAATTTTTTTTTTTAATTATAAAAGTTACGTGGCCCGGCCCGTGTGGCTCAGTGAGTTGAACTTCATCCCATGCACCAGGCGGTGGCTGATTTGATGCCCGGACGGGGCACATGCTGGGGCTGCAGGCTCGGTCCCCAGCAGGGGGCGTGCAGGAGGCAGCCGGTCCATGTTTCTCTCTCCTACATGCTTCTCTCTCTCTTCCTCTCTCTGAAATCAATAAAAACATACTTTTTAAAAAAGTTATGTACATTGCCAGGCCGGCGGGGCTCAGGGGCTGAGCATCGATCTATGAACCAGGAGGTCAGGGTTGGATTCCCGGTCAGGGCACAGGCCCGGGTTGGGGCTCGATCCCCAGTGGGGGGCATGCAGGAGGCAGCCGGTCCCGGATTCTCTCTCCTCGTTGATGTTTTTCTCTCTCTCTCTCTCTATCTATCTATATCTCCCTTCCTCTCTGAAATCAATAAAAATATATTTTTTAAAAAGTTATGTACATTTGTTTGAAAAAGAGGAAGTATAAACCCATTGGTTGTAGAGTTACATTTAAAAAGAACCAAAAAACTCCTGTGGACTGACTCCTCGGGGAGGAGGGGCGGCGAGTGCGTGGGGTCGGGGCCCGCCGTTCTCACGCCTCCCCGCGCCCGGGCAGGGACGTGCTGCAGGACGGCGGCTCCGCGGTGGACGCCGCCATCGCGGCCCTGCTGTGCGTGGGGCTCATGAACGCCCACAGCATGGGCATCGGCGGCGGCCTGTTCCTCACCATCTACAACGGCACCACCCGTGAGTGCCCGCGGCGGGCGGGGGGCGGGCGGCACGGCCTGGGGGGCTCCGGGCTCCCGCGGGGGGAGGGCGGGCTGGCGTCCCGTCCCGTCCCGTCTGCCCACTGACGTCTCCTTGCAGGGAAGGCCGAGGTCATCAACGCCCGGGAGGTGGCCCCCGCGCTGGCCTCGGCCGGCATGTTCAACAGCTCGGAGCAGGCGCAGGAAGGTGAGGGCGGGCGCAGGCGTGCCATCCCCCGGGGCAGCTGTGATGCCGCTCACGCCCGCCCCTCCCGCCCCTTCCCAGCCCCCCTCCCCCTCCGTAAGGGATGTGCGAGACCCTCAGCACGGAGGCCTGGCCGGGGCGCCCGGCGGGTTGGAGCGCCGTCCCCGTACGCAGAGGTTGTGCGTGTGATGCCCGGTCGGGGCACATACAAGATGAACCGATGAGCCACAAACGTCTCTCTCCCCTTCCTCTCCCACCCGTCCTCTCGCTCTAAAATCAGTTTAAAAACCGTCATCACCGAGAGGCCCGGGCCAGAGTCGCCGTGATTTCTGCTCAGGCCTCGCGGCCGCCTGTATAGCACACAGAGTGACTGTCGCCACAGCTCGCCACACGGTCCTGCTGGGCTCTGCGCAGCCTTCTCCCCGCTGGGGCCCTGGACCCCGCCCCGCGCACTGGCTCAGGGGCGAGCTGAGTCTGTTCCCATTTTATTGGGGGGGCGCTGAGTCCCAGAGAGGCCACGAACCGGCCGAGGTCACACAGTTCCATGGCGACGAAGCAGGCTGCCTAAACCCTCTATTCTCTTTTTTTATTAAAAAAATATTTTTATTGATTTCCGAAAGGAAGGGAGAGGGAGAGAGCAACAGAAACATCAATGATGAGAGAGAATCATGGCTCTGCTGCCTCCTGCACACCCCCTACTGGGGATGGAGCCCACAACCCGGGCACGTGCTCTGACTGGGAATTGAACCGTGACCTCCTGCTTCATAGGTCGAGGCTCAACCACTGAGCCACACCAGCCGGGCTTGAGATGCCTTTTTCTAGTGGGCGGGTCCATCCTCAGATCGGGCCCTCGGGGAGCTGGCTGGGCCAGAGAATGGACTTGGGAGTTGTCAGCATGAAAATGGACCGGAGCCCTGACCTGGGGGAGGTCAGCGAACTCAGGCAGAGGAGAGGGCGGTGGGGGGGGGGGGGGGGGATGTGAGCGAGCCAGGCGGGGGTGAGGCGGGTGAGGCGGGAGGAGAGAGTGATGGGCCAGGTGAGGCGAGGCTGGGCGGGGCCCTGGCTGGCAGTGTGGGGCTGCGGGTGACCCTGCTGAGCGGGGTCGTATGTGACTGTGGCAGCGTTTCTTCAGGCGGGAGGGGTCATGTGCTGGTATCAGACCTGGGACATGCCCAGCCCCGGGAGCCAGCCTGGGAGTAGCTGAGGTGACCCTGGTCCCCGAGGGCGGAGTGCGGGAGCCTGCCTGTGCCCGTGTCCTGCGGAGGGGAGGGCGTGGTGGGTGGCGGGCCTGGGGGACTCAGGGCCCAGGGGTCGGCTTCCAGTGGAATCATGGGCTCCTCTAAGGTCAGAGCTGGGAGACGGAGCTCTTCAGGGTCAGATGGAGAGGGACCGGGGCAGGGGTTTGGGCTCAGGTCCCGTGGGGACCAGAGGAGAGAGGCCCCAGCTTTGGGAGGGCCCAGGTGTGAGGGTGGCCTGGGTCGGCACTGGGCAGCTTGGCAGGTGCTGGTGGCAGCTTGAGTCTCCTGGGACGAGAGGCGTGTGTCCTTGGAGGTGCAGACGGAGAGACGGCGTGTGTCCGGTTCCCCACGGTCTCACGGCGCCTCCGTGGGCCTGGCAGGCGTGGTGGCACCCGAGGGAGAGGCCTCCAGGCCTGGGAGAGCCCGGCCCTGCACGCACGCTCCCCCTCGCCCCCCTGTGCCCCGTGGGACGTCCCGAGGGACCTGCACGCTTGCCTGCCGCCCGCTCTGACCCCACACGCCCAGCTCTGACCCCACGCGCCCAGCTCTGACCCCACACCCCATTCCCTTCCAAGCCTCACGGTCCCACCTGGGCCTGTGCCCGGCCGAGGCCCCCACGTCCTCCCTCTCGCCCCGCAGGGGGGCTGTCGGTGGCCGTTCCGGGCGAGATCCGCGGCTACGAGCTGGCGCACCAGCGGCACGGGCGGCTGCCCTGGGCCCGCCTCTTCGAGCCCAGCATCCGGCTGGCGCGGCAGGGCTTCCCCGTGGGGAAGGGCTTGGCACACGCCCTGAATAGGAGCCGGGCTGCCATTGAGCGGCAGCCGGCCCTGTGGTACGTCTGCGGGCGCCGCTGGCCCTGGGCGCGGGTGGGGCCGCCGATCCGCTGGGTGAGCAGCGGCTGAGGGAGCAGTTCCGGAGCCGGTGCTAACAGGGGGGCGGGCCCGGGAGATGCCCCCCAGCCCGTCACGCGTGGGGACTCACTCTGAGCCGGGCGCCCGGGGCTCTGGCCTGTGTGCCCTGAGCAGCGGGGGACGCGAGGAGGCCTGGGCTGGCCACGGGCGGAAGAGCCTGGGCGTGGACCGGAGCCCGCCGTCCTGGGCTCTCGTCCCCGTGCTGGGTCCGGCCCCCACCCCCCACCCCCCTGCCTCACGGAGCCCGCTCTGCCCCAGCGAGGTGTTCTGCCGGGACGGCAAGGTGCTGCGGGAGGGGGACAGGGTGACCATGCCGCGGCTGGCCGACACCTACGAGACGCTGGCCTCCGAGGGCGCCCGGGCTTTCTACAACGGGAGCCTCACGGCCCAGATCGTCCGCGACATCCAGGCGGCTGGTGAGTGCGAGGGACTTGGCGGAGGGAGCCCTGAGCTGGGGCCCAGGGGTCTGGGGTCCTCGGGGCCGGCCTGGGCTGGGCACTGGGCTCTCAGGGACCATCTGGCCCGGGAGGGTGACAGGCCATGGAGCCACAGCTCCCGGTGAGGTCAGAGCTGAGAGAGATGGTACAGTTCAGGAGAGAAAGCTCCCCCACCCATGGCTCCCTGAGTGTGGGGGTGGGAAGCAGGTGTAGGCGTGAGTCAGGGCCCAGGAGGCACTGAAGTGCCGAACCCGGAGGCCTTCCTGGAGGAGGTGGTGTCTGAGCTCCAGGTGAGATTGCACATTATAGGCAGAGAGAAGAAGGGTATTCCTGGCGGAGGGAACCGGCTAAGGCCTAGAGAGGCGATTTTACTTCTCCAAGAGGGCCAGAGGGACATGGGGGTCAGGGGGGCTGCGTGCAGGGCCCTGGGGTTGGGACCTTGTGGGGCAAGTTCTGCTGGAGCCCAAGTGACCTCTCCCACCCTGAGCTGTGGCCTTCTCCCTATGTGAGTTTTTAAAAATATATTTTTATTGATTTCAGAGAGAAAGGGAGAGGGAGAGGGAGAGAGAGATGGAAACATCCGTGATGAGAGAGAATCACCGATTGGCTGCCTCCTGCACGCCCCCTACTGTGGATTGAGCCCACAACCCAGGCATGTGTCCTTGACCGGACTCGAACTTGGGACCCTTCAGTCCGCAGGCCGACGCTGTATCCACTGAGCCCGCCTGGCCGGGGCCCCATGTGAATTCTGTCTGTGTCAGGAGGAGGGTGACTGGCATTTTGACCTTTCCCACTGACGCTGAAATTCGCTGTAAATGCCGAGCTTCCCCTGGAGAATGAAGCGCCTTCCTCCACCCCCACCCTCCCCATTAGTCATGGGAAGAGGGGGCTGAGCAAGGGGGAGACCGACAGACAGGCTGCCCAGAGGACAGACAGCCAACCTGGAGGCCAGGGCGAGGAGAGGACGGCTGGCCTGGGCCTGGCCGTGGGGAGACGGCACCATAGGGCAGAAGGGGCTATGGGGGGGGCGGGCAGTGTGGAGGTGGGGGCGGGGGGAACGGCAGCCCTGCCCCGAGAGCACAGCCCGCTCCGTTCCCTCCCCGCCTGGAGCTGCCCTCTCGCCGCAGGGGGCATCGTCACCGCCAAGGACCTGAACGATTACCGCGCAGAGCTGATCGAGCACCCGCTGAGCATCAGCCTCGGGGACGCCCAGCTCTACGTGCCCAGCGCCCCCCTCAGCGGGCCCGTGCTGGCCCTCATCCTCAACATCCTCAAGGGTGAGCCCGACAGGCCCGGGCCGGGAGGAGCCTGCCACCACGGCAGGTGCCCTAGACCAGAATCGAACCCGGGACCCTTCAGTCTACAGGCCAACGCTCTATCCATTGAACCAAACCGGCCAGGGCCTGGTCATTTATTTATTTATTTTTTTAAATATATTTTATTGATTTTTTACAGAGAGGAAGGGAGAGAGATAGAGAGTTAGAAACATCGATGGGAGAGAAACATCGATCAGCTGCCTCCTGCACATCTCCCGCTGGGGATGTGCCCGCAACCCAGGTACATGCCCTTGACCGGAATCGAACCTGGGACCCTTCAGTCCGCAGGCTGATGCTCTATCCACTGAGCCAAACCAGTTTCGGCTAGGGCCTGGTAATTTAAAAAATATATATATATATTTATTGATTTCAGAGAGGGAAAGAGAGAGAGAAAAACATCAATGATGAGAATCATTAATTGGCTGCCTCCTGCACGCCCCACATTGGGGATGGTGCCCGCAACCCGGGCATGAGCACTTGACCGGGAATCGAACCGTGACCTCCTGGTTCATAGGTCGACGCTCAACCACTGAGCCACACTGGCCGGGCTGCTGCTGGTCACTCAGTGGCCCCTTCGTAAGGTGGGCCAGGTGGTTTGGGGGTGCGAGAGCACCCCAGGCACCCAGCCGTCTCGGCTGAGCGGGGATGTCCTGAGGGCCCCTGAGGCCGCCAACGCTGCCCTGCTCTGCCCTCCAGGGTACAACTTCTCGCCGGCGAGCGTGGAGACCCCCGAGCAGAAGGGCCTGACCTACCACCGCATCGTGGAGGCCTTCCGCTTTGCTTACGCCAAGAGGACCCTGCTCGGGGACCCCAAGTTTGTCAGCGTGTCTGAGGTGAGGGCAGGGGCTGGCCCTCGATGACGGGCGGGGTCTGCCTGGAGGCGGCAGGGGGGCCCCCCCCCCGCAGCAACCTGTACGGACTCGTCAGGCCTCCCGCCTGCTGTGCGAATCCACTCTCACCAACTTGGGGGGGAGGGCAGGCCTGTCGCCTGGCGGGATGGACTAGAGCAGTGATGGCGAACCTATGACACGCGTGTCAGAGGTGACACGCAAACTCATTTTTTTGGTCGATTTTTCTTTGTTAAATGGCATTTAAATATATAAAATAAATATCAAAAATATAAGTCTTTGTTTTACTATGGTTGCAAAGATCAAAACATTTCTATGTGTGACACGGCACCAGAGTTAAGTTAGGGTTTTTCAAAATGCTGACACGCCGAGCTCAAAAGGTTCGCCGTCACTGGACTAGAGACTCGCGTCTGGGCCTGGGCCTGGGCCTGGGCCCCGGGAGCTCAGAGTGTAACAGACAGGAGGAATGAGTGCCCCCCGGGCCCCCACCCTCCCCGCTCCAGGCTTTGCACGTGCTGTGCCCCCGGCTGGGAGGGTGAGGGGTGCAGGGGCGTCGCAGCCCTCGGGGGATGGGGAGGATGGGGTGGAGCCCGCGACCCGGGCACGTGCCCTGACCGGATGGAACCGTGACCTCCCGGTTGCCAGGTGGACGCTCGGGCCCTGAGCCCTGAGGCTGGGCATCGCTGATTTCGAAAGCCCAGGGCAGCCTCTGGCGGAAGGTCCCCCACCCGGGATGGGACTGTCTCCCTGGGAGGAGGTTCAGGCCGTAGGTTCTCCCTTCGTTACCCTGCGGGGTGTGGTTGGAACCTTCTGGAGACGTGTTTTCTGCGAGGCCTCCTCCCCTCTCTCCGTGTCTGTCCTTCCTCTCTGTCTGCCCGTCCAGCCTCGAGCCTGCAGCAGCTGTCTCCACTGTACCCTTTAGCCCGATCTTGCCCGTGAACTTGACGTGTAGGCTCACCGCTGCTCGGTGTCGAGCGGGCACCTTTCCAAAATCAAGCTCCCTGCGGCCCCAGCCTGCCCCTTCCGCAGCGGCCACTCCCCCGGGTAAGGGTCACTCTGGGATGAAGACTTGAGGGCCGTTTCCAATTCCTCCTCCTCCTCCTCCTCGGCCACCTGGGTGAGCCAGCCACCTCCTCCCTCCCGGCTGATGTCCCCGCCTCCGGCCTCCGGGAGAGACCCTGGGGAAACAGCCAGGGCTCACTGCTTTGTCCCAGTCCCGGGTGGCTGAGCCTTAACGCCAAAGTCTTTCTGAGGCCTATGAGGACCCCCGGGACTGGAGCTCGCCGGCCTCTCCCACCTCCTGTCTTCCCAACACAACTCACCGTCTGCCCGTCACTCACAGGCCTGCCCGGGGGCCTTTGCATTGGCTATCCAGGCCTCATTCGGGGTTCTTTTCAGATGTCACCTCCTCTGAGAAGCCCTCCCTGACCACTCCACCCCCCTCCCCATCGTTCTCCACCACCTCTACCCGGCTCGTTCTTCCCAGCACTGCCTTCGTCTTCCCTGCCATGCGGGTGGGGAGCCTCTTGGCTGTTCCCTGCTGACCCCCCAGTGCCAGGCTTGCAGTACAAGCTCCATGAATGAATGAATATGGCTCGAGTGGGGGCTTGGGGAACAGACAGACAGACATTCAGGGTTGCCGGCCTGCAACAGAGACAAAGGCTGGAGAGAGGGGTCGGCCGGGCCGTGTGAGTTTTGGGGTGCCGGAGGCTTGTGGTCAGAGCCTCGGCCGGGGGCTCCCCGAGAGCTGCCTGCACCAGCCTGTGCCCGCGCCCACCCCCCGGTTCCTCAGGCCGGCTCTGGGGTCTCGGCAGGTGGTCCGGAACATGAGCTCCGAGTTCTTTGCCGCCCAACTGCGCAGCCGCATCTCCGACAACACCACGCACCCCGCCTCGTACTACGAGCCCGAGTTCTACACCCCAGACGACGGGGGCACCGCCCACCTGTCCGTGGTCGCGGAGGATGGCAGCGCCGTGTCGGCCACCAGCACCATCAACCTCTAGTAGGGGCTGCCGGGCGGCCTGGGACGCGGGGGGGGGGCAGGGGCTGCCCTCGCGTCCCGGGAGCGGGGCTCCATGAACCCCTTTTGTGCTGGGAAACTGAGGCCCCACCTTGGTAGAGCACTCGCCCCAGACCTCACGGGGTACATGGGGTACACGTCGGAGCTTTGGGGGTGGGAGGGCTAGGGGGGCGGTGCCCAGCTGTCTGACGCGGCCCGTCTGCAGCTTCGGGTCCAAGGTGCTGTCCCCGTACACTGGGATCCTGTACAATGATGAGATGGACGACTTCAGTTCCCCCAACATCACCAACCAGTTTGGGGTGCCCCCCTCACCGGCCAACTTCATCAAGCCAGGTGCGCGGTGCGGGGCTCGGGCGGGCTGGGGCCTGGCGTCCCGCCGGGCGGGCAGCTGACCTGCATCTCTGTCTCCCCCCCAACCTCCCCCTCCCCCCACCGCCTCAGGGAAGCAGCCGCTCTCCTCCATGTGCCCAACGATCATCGTGGACCGGGACGGCCGGGTCAGCCTGGTGGTGGGTGCCGCTGGGGGCACCCAGATCACCACAGCCACCGCGTTGGTATGTGCCTGCCACCTGCCACCTGCCCCCTCGGCCCCCGCCCCCGGGGCCGTGCTGACCCCTGTGCCCCCCTCCCCCCAGGCCATTATGAACAACCTGTGGTTCGGCTACGACGTGAAGAAGGCGGTGGAGGAGCCCCGGCTGCACAACCAGCTCCTGCCCAACACCACCTCCCTGGAGCCGGGCATGGACCAGGTGGGCGGGCACAGCCGGGCCGGGGGCGGGGCATGGACCAGGTGGGCGGGCACAGCCGGGCCGGGGGCGGGGCATGGACCAGGTGGGCGGGCACAGCCGGGCCGGGGGCGGGGCATGGACCAGGTGGGCGGGCACAGCCGGGCCGGGGGCGGGGCATGGACCAGGTGGGCGGGCACAGCCGGGGGCCGGGGGCGGGGCATGGACCAGGTGGGCGGGCACAGCCGGGCCGGGGGCGGGGCATGGACCAGGTGGGCGGGCACAGCCGGGGGCCGGGGGCGGGGCATGGACCAGGTGGGCGGGCACAGCCGGGGGGGGGGGGGGGGGGGCGGAGGCGGCGCATGGGGACCCCGGAGGAGGTCTGGGTCCCCTGGGTCACCGTGGAGGGATGCTGGCTGGTGTCCTCTGCTGGGGGCAGGGGCCTTCACACCCACCACCTGGGCCATCTTTTCTTTTTAAAATAAGTTTTATATTTTACACTGCTTTTTTCTTTTATGGATTTCAGAGAGGAAGGGAGAGGGAGAGAGAGAAACATCAGTGATGAGAGAATCATGGATCGGCTGCCTCGTGCGTGCCCCCCACTGGGGATCGAGCCAGCAACCCGGGCCTGTGTCCTTGACCGGAATCAAACCCAGGACCCTTCCGTCCGCAGGCCGACGCTCTATCCACTGAGCAAAAGCAGCTAGGGCCACCTTTTATTTTTAAAAAAAGATGCTTTCATTTTATTTTTATTATTTTTTAAAATCTTCACCAGAGGATATTTTTCCATAGATTTTTAGAGAGAGTGGAAGAGAGAGGGAAAGACGGAGAGAAACACATCGATTGGTTGCCTCCCACACGCGTGCCAACGAGGGCCCGGGCTGGGGAGGAGCCTGCAACCGAGGTACGTGCCCTTGACTAGAATCGAACCCGGGACCCTTGGGTCCACAGACCGATGCTCTAGCCACTGAGCCAGTCTGCCCAGGGCTGCCTGGGCCACGGTGAGCCCCGGTGCAATGAGGGCCAGGCCACGTGCTCCAAGGTGACCCAGGAGGCCCCGCGGCCCCCAGCTTGCTCCTCCTGGACACGTGGCCAGAAACGCCAGCACCCGGGTCTGTGAGGCCCGTGACCCCACAGGGGTGGCCCGGACGGCGTCCTGGGCCCCGCTGAGGCCTCCCTCTCTCCTCCCGTCCCAGGCGGTGACCACAGGCCTGAAGAGCCGGCACCACCACACCAAGGAGGTGTCCACCTACATCGCTGTGGTGCAGGCCATCGCCCGCACGGACGGCGGCTGGGCGGCCGCCTCGGACTCCAGGAAAGGCGGGGAGCCGGCTGGCTACTGAGGGGGCGGGGCGGGCCAGGCTGGGACTTGGGGGACGGGCTTCTCCCGCGAGGGGCAAAGCAGTGCAATAAACGGGGCCTCGGCGCCAGGTGCTGTTGGGCTCCCGATTCCCTGGGCCGCCGCATCCTGTGTGACACGGGGCATCTGGCGGGGGAGGGTGGAGAGGGGGTGCAGGACAGGCCCCTGCCCAGCACCCTGAGCCCCAGCACCAGGGGCCAGACCCTCCCTTCACTGGATTGGGCAGCGGCACTTCCACGGTCGGCCACCAGGGGGAGCCATAGCCTCGGCTTTCACTGGGGCAGGAGCAACCCAGGGATGCTGGCCACCTGGGTACCCCCTGGCCTGGGGGGGTCGGACCCGCCCAGCTGACCTCACCCAGAGGAGAAGCTGAGGCCCGAGGAGCGGGATTGAGCAAGAGGCTGAGCAAAACATGCTGTTCCGAGCGGGCCCAGGGGAGAGCTTCCCAAGCACAAACCCAGATGAAGCCCAAGCCGTGCTCGGCGCCAGGGAGCCAGTTCCCAGGGAACCGACTGGGAGAGGCCCCAGGTCCCCGAGGTCAGGGCTGGAGGCTGGGTGGCTGGGGACGCAGCCGGGGGAGGGGGGGCGGGTCTTCGGGGGACACACCCTCTCTCCCCATCATTTGGGGTCTGCTAACTAGGCCTTTTTAAATTTTTTTTTGTTGATTTCAGAGAGGAAGGGAGAGGGAGAGAGAGAGAAACATCCATGATTAGAGAGAATCATGGACCGGCTGCCTCCTGCACGCCCCCACTGGGGACTGAGCCTACAACCCGGGCCTGTGCCCTGACCAGGAATCGAACTGTGACCTCCTGGTTCCTAGGTCGATGCTCCACCACTGAGCCTCGCAGGCTGGACTGCCAGCTCACCCTTTACACACAGTTGCAGTAACCGACGTCAGGGGCTAGGAAAGGCTGCTGGAGGCGGAGCGGACAGAGGGGTCGCGGCCCAACAGGTAACGCCGGGCCAGTGAGCACAGGCGGGGCCTCCGAGGGCAGGGCACAGGGGCCAACGGAGGCCGAGCTGCCGCTCCTTCCTGAAGCAGTGTCTCCAAAGTGGCCACAGGGCCCGGCCGGTGTGGCTCAGTGGTTGAGCATCGACCTATGAACCAGGAGGTCACGGTACGATTCCCGGTCAGGGCACAGGCCCGGTGGAGGGCTCGATCCCCAGTGTGGGGTGTGCAGGAGGCAGCCGGTCCATGATTCTCTCCCATCGTTGATGTTCGCGTTTCTCTCTCCCTCCCGCTTCCTCTCCGAAATCAATAAAAACATATTAAGAAAAAGACACACAAAAAACAAAGTGTCCACAGGGACCCCGTGTTGTGCCTGCAGAGGCTGAGCCCTGCCCGGAGGCCGGGGGGGGGGGGGGGGGGGGGGGAGTTGGGGGTGGGAGGGAGTTGGGGGTGGGGGGGAGTTGGGGGTGGGGGGGAGTTGGGGGTGGGGGGGAGTTGGGGGGGGAGTTGGGGGGGAGTTGGGGGGGGGACTTGGGGGTGGGGGGGAGTTGGGGGTGGGAGGGAGTTGGGGGGGGAGGGAGTTGGGGCTGGTAGAATGTGCAAGTCACTCCTCAGCCCTCACTTAATCTCGGAGGAAAGGCTGTGACCACATTCTCAGGGGAGGGGACAGGCCTGAGGCCCGGGCTGTGGTCCCAGTGGGAGTGGGGGGCAGGCCTGGGCCCCGACATGAGGACAGGGTGTGCCCAGGCCCCCGGGGCTCGGCAGGGCGCTCCTTTGGCGGCTGGGGGCTTAGCTTCCCTCTCTTTCCTTCCCATCCTCTCCCGGCCCTCACCGTCAGGCAGACACTCAGGGCCCCTCCTGGCCGGGCCGGCCTGACAGCCGTTCCTGTCCTGGGCGCTGGCTCCGTGGTCCCTGCCCCCGGCCTTGGTCTGACCAGGACGCTGGGGAGAGGAAGGGAATGTCCCACCCCTGACCCTGCCGACTCCCCCCAGCCATCCCCGGCCTCCGGGTGGGCTGGCCCTGGCCCAGGAGTGAACTTTGGTTCCCGGTTGAGCAATGTCGCTGTAGTGAGGGGTGGGGGGGCGGGGAGGGGGGGAGGCGCCCGCAGCCCTCCCCACCCTGTGAGCCACGTGGGAACCGGCCTGCGGGAACAGGGCCAGGAGCCTCCTGCGTGCAGGCTGGCCGGGGCTCTGGGCCGGGGGCCTGGCGGGCCATGCGGCTTGTCCAGCCCCTCTCTGCGCCTCAGTTTCTCTGCTGGCCTCGAGGTGTAAGGAGACCCGGGAAGGGGGATGGGGAGAACCGCAGGGACTGTGGGGACTGAGTAGATGGGCGTCCAGCCCGCAGTCCGGTCCAGGGGGCACCTCCGGGGGTGCCTCCTCCTCCAGCCACCTCCCCGGCGGGTGCCCTGAAGGCCCAGCAGAGGAGGCGCTGCTGGCACAGGAGTGACCCGGAGCATCGAGGGACAGGGACGCAGAGAGACAGAGGCCTGGAGGCCACAGAGGCAGCTCCTGGGCAGCGGCCCCTGGGTGGGCGGTCTGGTGGGCACTGGTGCCAAGGCCTGGCACATGCCCATCTGCACTCACCGCACGCCTTGTACCACCTGGGTACCACTCCCCACCCCTCTCTGTCCGCACCCCGTCTTCCAGCCAAGCTGTGGCTGAGCGAGACTTGAACCCGGGTCCTGAGTATGATGGCCTTGGGTTCCCCCTCTGTCTGTCTCTGGCTCCCTTCAGCCTCGCCTCTGTGCCCCGGACACCCCAGTGTCCTCTGTCTCTGGGGTGCCGAGGGGGCTGTGGCTGGGCAGGGCCAACACCAGAAGGCTGGGGACCAGGGCTCCCCACTGTCCCCTTCCTCTCTGAGCCCTGCTGTCGGGCTTTGCTGGGACCAGAGGCGGCCGTGGGCAGCCCAGCAGGCACCACGTCCTCGGGCACAGGGGATGGGCACCGCGGGCAGACCGAGGGGCGGCGTACCTCCAGGGCTGCCAGGGCGGGCGGGCCGTGGGAATGGCAGCGAGGGAGTTAACCGCAGCTTCCTCTTTGAGAAAGTAAAACTCCATGAACACCCTGCCCCCTGGCCTCGGGCCAGGGCCACGCTCAGGCTCGAGCAGCCCTCCCGCCGAGCAGCCCTTGTGGAAGGCAGGGGCCCGGCTGCCACGCGCCGTCTGTCCGCACACCCACCTGCCCGCTTAACTGCCCGCCGTTCGCCTGCCAACCTGTCTGCCCAGCTGTAACCTGCCTCTGTCCGGTGGTCTGTCTGACCAGCCTTCTCTTGTCGGCCTCTCTCCAGCTGTCTGGCCTCCTGTCCGTCCGTGTGTCTGTCTCTGGCTGCATCTCTTTATCCAGTCAATCATCTGGGAGTCCATCTGGGCGTTGTCTGGTCCATCCAACCACACAGCTGTCTGTGCATCTGTCTGTCCGCTGGCCTGTCTGCCCACCTGCCTCCCTCCCCCACCCCCGGGGCTGCAGAGCCATGGCCCCGGGCCGGGGGGCCGCCTTGGGCCTGGTGCTGCTGGGCCTGGGGCTGGCCCTGGCCATCATCGTGCCTGCCGTCGTGGTCCTCTCCCGCCACCACGCCCCCTGCGGCCCCCAGGCCTTTGCCCACGCTGCGGTCGCCGCCGACTCCAAGGTCTGCTCGGACATTGGACGGTGAGTCTGGGGGGGCGGTGGGGGGCCCCTCCCAGAGGGCCTGTGACTGTGGCAAGAGTGTGGAGCAGGTGCCTCTGTTGCATCTGACGTGTGGGGGCCACGTGGGTGTGGGCTCCGGCGAGGGAGCGGCCTCAGGGCCTTTGCACGGAGCGGGCAGCAGGCAGGTACACGGACGATGGGGGACAGTGGGGACAAGGACACTGGGCAGAGAAGAGATGGCCTGTGAGTCGATTCCTAGTCCCAGGGCTCAGGGGCCCCGAGGAGGCAGTGCCCGTGTCACCGGTCTGGCCCAGGGTGACCCCGATGACCAGTGCTGGCCCCTCCCGTGGGCCTGCCAGTCCTCCCGGGGCCATGGCGAGGGAGTGTGGGGGCCCCATCCATGCGTTCGCCCTGCCGGGGTCAGGGCCTGGAACCAGGCCAGTCATGGGAGGGGTGATTTTTTTAGGGGGGCAGTGGGGAGGGACCCCAGATGGTGTTTGTGACGCTCTTCCAGGAAGTCCCACCCAGAAGAGGCTTCGGTTGCCCCCCCACCCCCCGCAACCCCCGCGTCCTGGGGCGGGACATGGCAAGACGCCCTCCTGCCCCCCCCCCCCCCGTCCCCTCCCCCGCCCCTTCCCTGCTGTTGGGTCTGCTTCCCGGAACATCTGCCTCTGGGGCGCTTGTCAGAGAGGCTGTTTGTGCTCCCGGAGGGACTGTCCCGGGCAGGGGGAGCAGCCGCGTCCCAGCCCCAGGCCCCCCCAGGCAGCAGTGGGCCCAGCATCACCCCTTTGGCTCCATTCATTCACCTTTTCTTTCCCTCCTTCCTCCCTGTCTGTCCGTCTGTCCCTGTCCCACCCACCCCTGGTCCAGTCCTCCCCCAGGGCCCCTTCTGGGATGACAGGGCTGAGTGACAGCTCAGGGGCAAGAGGGGCGCAGGCTGCTCGGTCTGCTCAGGGGCTCCCGGACCCAGGCTCCTGTCCTCCCCGCACCAGGCTTCCTCCTGCGGGGCTGGGGGAGGGGCAGGGCCTCCTGGGGCAGCCAGGGCCCCGGGAGGGCCAGCCCGGGCCGGCGGTCACACCATAGATACCCCGTGACCACGAGGCCTCTTCTCCGACGGTCATCTTGTTTTTTGTGTGCCCGCCCGTGAGAGCCGGGGCCGGTCTCTGACCCAGGAGGCCGCGTCCTTAGAGAGTCACGGATGTGGTTCCTCCCACGGTGTGTGCTGGACCGATAGCACTTTCCACTTCCTGTCCCAGCAGCGGAGCGGGCGGCGGGAGCTGCCCAGCGGCTGTGGAACCGGGTCCCCTGGGGGAGGGGGCTGGGAGCTGTGGCTGTGCTGCTGCGGGGCTGAGAGGGGCCACCCGCAGCCCACTCCCCTCCTCCCTCACCGGCTTCCCCGCGCCTCCTCCTCCCCTTTTCTTTCCTTCCTTCCTCCCTGTCTGTCCGTCTGTCCCTGTCCCACCCGCCCCTGGTCTGATCCTCCCCCAGGGCCCCTTCTAGGGTGACAGGGCTGAGTGACAGCTCAGGGGCAAGAGGGGCGCAGGCTGCTGTCCTCCCCGAAACAGGCTTCCTCCTGCGGGGGCGGGGGAGGGGGGGACCAGGACCCCGGGAGGGCCAGCCCAGGCCTGCGGTCACACCATAGATACCCCGTGACCACGAGGCCTCTTCTCTGCCTGTCGTCTTGTTCTTTTTTGTGTGTGTTTTTTAATATATTTTTATTGATTTCAGAGAGGAAAGGAGAGGGAGAGAGAGCAAATGAGAGAGAATCATGGACCGGCTGCCTCCTGCACCCCCAACACTGGGGATGGAGCCCGCTACCCGGGCCTGTGCCCTGACGGGGAATCAAACTGTGACCTCCTGGTTCAACCACTGAGCCACGCCGGCCGTGCTTTGCTTTTCTTCAATTAGCAATATTCGCGCCTCGGATCTGCCTCTTTGGCTCTGATCCTCTGATCCCACTGCTGCAAGCAGGGAGCAGGCCTGCATCTCCCGGCCTCAGGGCTCAGTGGGTTGGGCTGTGGGCAGGTGGGTGCCCTGAGGGCTGGTGGGGGCTCAGCGCTGTGATGTCTGTCTGCTACGGCCACTCCGAAAGGCCTGCCTCAGCCAGATCCTGGAGAGCGGGGGAGGGGGGTCCCCGCTCCTCCCAAAATCCAGGGCGATCCTCCCGGAATCCAGGGCGATGCGTGGCTGCGCTTCACTTAGGAGGAGGCTAGGCCTGCACGGAGGGACCTGCCTGCTGTCACGGAGGAAGAGACGCCAGGGCTGCTGGCGGGGTGGGCCTTCCTGGCGCCCCCCCCCCGCCACCTGGAGCCCCAGTGTCTGCCCAGCCTCCAGGCTTGGCCCGTAAAGGCCAGAGCTCTACTGGTCAAGTGCGTGGTTGCAGAGGAGGCTGGTGGGGATCCAGAGGGCTCACCTCGCGGGCACTGGGGTCCGGGCTGGCCCTGGGGAGTGGGGATTGGACGGCCCTGAGCCTTGTCTGCTGCTCCAGACCCACCAGGGCCTGTGCGTGCCGTTCGCAGTGCAGAGGAGAGCTGGGGCTCTGGACACGATGCTGCAACCCCTGGGTCTCAGTTTTCCCATCTGCGAAATGGGTCGGTGCCAGCACTTCCCTCAGGGGGAACGGGATCTCGCCCGGCCCGTAGGCGGTGCTGCCTGCTGGTGGCTTGATGTCCTGACCACTGGCTGTTGCAGTGGCTGGGACTGGACCTGGGTCAGCTCTCAGGACCCAGAGTCAGGGCCCAGGGTTCGCGCGGGGGACCCTCCTGAGGGGAAGGCTCCTAGGGAGTTGGGGGTGGCCTCGCCCCTTCCTCCTCTCTCCGAGGCCCCGGGACCATGATGGCTCTCTGTACTACCGGCCAAGTTTCCAGGAAATTATTGCATTTCCTCCCGCTGGGGCTCAGGAAGCTATGGCCTGGGCACGGCGCGCCGCATGTGTGAGCACACGTGTGTGTGAGTGTGTGTGTGTGGGATGGAGTGGATACGTGATGGAGGCTCCCGGCGCCGTGGGGACCGGCACGTTCCTCCGGTTCTCCCCCCACAGGCGTGTGTGCGGCTCCTAAACTCTAAGGGTCCCAGAGACTCGCCACCAGGGGAACCGTGGGCAGCAGCAGCTCGCCCCGGGCTCACCCCGCCCCTGCCTCCCAGGCCCCCTCTCCTCTGTGAGCCGGGGCTGCCCCGCGTCGGCTCTCCTTGCTTCTTCTCTCCTGGGCCCTTCCTCGTTTCACGGTCCCGGCTGCAGTCAGCGCCCTCTTCAAATAGAAAGAAAGAAAAGAAGGTGTGATTGCCTTCCGGTCAGGATGGGGTGCACAGGTGCTCGCCTCCGCCCACAACCACATCAGCATCGCGACGACGCTACGGGGCAGCCGTCTCTCAGAACCGCCTGCAGTCTAGCTGAACGGACGCCCTCGACTAGGGATTTAAGGCGGGAACCACGCTGGGCCTGGTGGGAGGGGTGGAGGAGAGGAACTGGCCGGTGCACACCCACAGGTAGCGGATAAAATCAGGTCTCAGCTGCGGAGGTTTCTCCCCCCAGCGAGGGGTCCCAGCCTCACACCAGGCCCCCGAGTCCGGGGCTCCAGTGCCAGGAAGAGAAGACCAGCAGGGATGGTGGCTGAGTGAGACAGAGGGTCCGGGAGTCCCAGGTGTTCCTCTTAAAGGGCCAGTGCGTGGACTTGCTCAGACACACTGGCTCTGAGCTCCAGCGCTGGCCTAGCAACCCGGAGCATATGGGGATGGTCTGACTGCGGAGCTTCAGGCCGAGGGCGGGAGGGACTGTGCTCTCCCTGGCAGGAGCCATTGATCCTTGTCTGAGCCATCCCCCCCCCCCCCCCCCAACCGGCCGCAGGCAGGCACCGTATCTGCCAGTCCATCAACCTGGCTCACACCGTTTGGTCAGCCCTGGCGGTTTCCTGACATCTCGCCCCACCCAGCGTTTGGGCCCCTTCCAGTGGCTTTTCCTTACAAACAGCCTGTCTTGCTGATGCTGCGAATGGTCCTTAAATCCCTCAAACAAGCAGCATCTGACCTCAGGGTGCCCGTGACTCTCACCACAGGGCCCAGGCTGGCGCTCGTGCGGCCGTCTGCAGATCACGCCGTAGCTCACGCCAGGTGGCCCCAGGCAGGGCACAGACAGTGACCAACCTCAGGCTGCCTGTCCTGGGAGGCCCGGAGTCAGCGCACAGTTCGGTTCCCTGTCGGGGCACGTGCCCGGGTTGCAGGCTCGACCCCCAGTAGAGGGGGTAGGCGGGAGGCAGCCGATCCATGATTCTCTCTCCTCATTGATGTTTCTGTCACTCTCTCCCTTTCCCTTCCTCTCTGACATCAATAAAAACTTATTTAAAAAATAACCCCTTTACGGGGATGGAGCCCACAACCCGGGCGTGTGCCTTGACCAGGAATCAAACCGTGACCTCCTGGTTCCTGGGTCGATCGATGCTCAACCACTGAGCCACACCAGCCAGGTCATCACTGGGGTTTAAATCCTGGCTTCCCAGGGGTCCCGGGGAGGACTCCTGGGTGTAAGTGAAGAGCAGCCCCTGGTCAGCTGTGCAAGGCTGTGCCCCAGGGACAGGGTCACTCCTTCAGCACAGGCCTGTCCGACCGCACCTCACAGCTGGAGGGCCCACCTCTTACTGCTCACGGACAGATGGACAGACGGGAGACAGGCCCGAGAGCATTCCCATAGACACTGGGAAGAGGCTGTGGACCCACCAGCCCGAGCCCCGAGCCCTGATGGCAGAGAAGGGTCCTGGGGTCACTTGAAACAGTCCAGCCTTACAGGGGTTGGAGCTCATGTGTCCCCCGTGACATGGGAGTGGTGGTTGCCCAGCCTGGGCCCTGGGACTGCTGGGAGGGGCTGGAGGGCTGGCCCAGGCCTGGCTCCACCAGGGACAGAAGAGCCAGTGCTGCTGGGAGGGCCGGGGAACAGCGGCCACAGGAGAACTCTGCCAACGGAGAAGCACCTTGTCCGTGGCAAGGGGCCGTGCCCACAGCATCGCAGTCCGCCACCTGCAGAGTCCTGTGCGCCTGTGGGAGGGGCTGGCCTGACGGGGCCGCCCGGTCTGGTCTCTGAAGGTTTGGTGGCGACGGATGGGCCACCTGCCTTCCTCCCCCGGGGATGGCCAGCTGGGCGAGCCCAGGGGGAGGTCGGGGCCTGGGAGCCAGCCCTCTCCCGGCGCCGTGTCTTGCAGAGCCATCCTGCAGCAGGAGGGCTCGCCCGTGGACGCCGCCATCGCCGCTCTGGTCTGCACCGGCGTCGTCAACCCCCAGAGCATGGGCCTGGGCGGAGGCGTCATCTTCACCGTCTACAACGCGAGCACAGGTGCGTCCGCGGGGCGTCCGGAGGCGGGGGCCGGGGCGGGGCTGTGGGACCCACCGGCCGAGCCCCAGGCCCTGAGGGCAGGGACGGATCCTGGGGTCACTGGTGCATCTGTGCAGCCCCCCGGGGGGGGTCCCCAAACCCTGACATCGAGGTGTCCCGTCTGCCCCGGCCCCTGCCTGGTGCCCCCTGTACCCCTCCCCCCCCGCCTCTCCCTTCCTGGCAGACCCTACGGAGTGGAGCAGGGCGGGGAGGCCAGGGTGGGGCCGAGGCAGCCGCAGGGGGCCTGACCCCTCGCACGCCGGGCCCTGCCTCCAGGGCAGGCGGAGGTCATCAACGCCAGGGAGACGGTGCCCGCCCGCCATGACCCGGGGCTGCTGGACCAGTGTGAGCAGGCGCTACCTCTGGGCACAGGTGAGGCTCGGGAGGGGCGCTGGGCTGACACCCTCACGGACAGGCTGAACCCCCCATGGAGGCCCCGTCCTGCTGGGGTTGGGGGAGTGCGGGGGGGGGGGGGGCCGGGGGAGAGCTCTCTAAGGGGGAGGGGCGACCCAAACAGGGCACCCAGCCTGGCAAAGGCAGGAGGGCTCCATGGAGATGGGTTATGGGGACGGGGGCTGGGTGGGTCGCCGCTGGGAGTGTGAGTGCAGAGGGACAGGTCAGGTGTGGGCTCAGGAGGGTCCCCTGGTGCCAGGGCCGGGAGCAAGGCCGATGGGGTGACAGTGCGGGTGATGGAGAACCCTGGAAGTCGGGGGGCTGTGGGCCAAGGGGGGCAGCGTGGGGGCAGCCTGACACCGCCACGCCCTGCAGGCGCCCAGTGGGTCGGGGTGCCCGGGGAGCTGCGGGGCTACGCCGAGGCCCACCGCCGCCACGGCCGCCTGCCCTGGGCGCAGCTGTTCGAGCCCACCATCGCGCTGCTCCGCGGGGACCACCGCGTACCCCTCGTCCTCAGCCAGTTCCTCAGCCACAGCTTCCTGCGCCCCTTCCTGGCTGCCTCCTCCCTGAAGTGAGCTGCTGGGGAAACAGGGGGGGAAGGGGGAGGGGGGAGATGGGGGCGTGCAGGGACCCCTTCTCAGCTCCTGGGCTCAGGCCCCGGCCTCTGGCACACGGACCTGTGGGTGCCGGGACCCCGCCTGGCCAGCCCTGCGATGCCCAGTTCACACGCGGGGCTCCGTGGGGCAGAACCCAACGGGAGGGGCTCAGGCCAGAGGGTTTGTGCCGAAGAGATGGGGCCCTGCGGGCACGGCTCCGGCCTCTGCCACTGCCCTCTGGTCGCCCCCCTGCCCGCCTGCCCCCCACTGAGCAGGTCCTCCCAGGAGCAGCGAGGACAGGCCCCGGTGGACACAGGCCTGACAGGGTGATGAGGGAGGGGAGAGGGGCAGCACCCCCCAACCCTAGGGGGTCTGTCCCCTCGGTGGCCACCCAGCCCCTGGGGACCCCGGACCAGGACCGCTTCCCTGTGGGGTCCCCAGGACCCCGAGCAGGCCCCTGCAGGGGGTGTGGCTGCGGCCGGGACCTGAGCCACCTGAGGCAGCCCCCCTCCCCCCAGGCAGCTCTTCTTCAACGGGACAGAGCCCCTGGGGCCCGAGGACCCGTTCCCCTGGCCCGCGCTGGCGGCCACGCTGGAGACGGTGGCCAGGGGAGGGCGCCGAGGCCTTCTACTCGGGGCAGCTGGGCCGGACGCTGCTGGAGGACATCGCCGGGGAAGGTGAGCCCCGCCGAGCCCGGCCGAGGGGGCCCCCCAGGAAGAGCCAGGCTCTCCACACAGGGTCCTTGCTGCACGTCTTTCTTTCTTTTTTAAAATATATTTTTATTGATTTCAGAGAGGAAGGGAGAGGGAGAGAGAGATCCCCACTGGGGATCAAGCCCGCAACCCAAAATGTGCCCTTGACCAGAATCGAACCCAGGACCCTTTCGTCCACAGGCCGGTGCTCTATCCATTGGGCCACACTGGCCAGGACTAGCACGCGGTCTTGCGGGCAGGCTCTGTCCAGGGCCTGAGGAAGAGCCAGCTGTTCCCGGGGCTGGGAGAGGCTGTGGGCCCCGTCCCGCTCACTGCCCTCCGCCGTGGCCCTGCCGCCACGCCCTCAAGGAGCAGGGCCCGGGGGGTTAGGGCCAACAGAGGGGAGTCCCTGGGAGCCATGGTGGGCTCTGGGCCTGGGGCTGGCCACCCTCACAGTGTCCCTGAGGCCAGCTCTCCTCTCCTACCTTCCCTCCTTCCCTCACCCTCCCCCAACTTGCCTGCCTCCAGCCCCGTCCTGCCCTCCCCGCCCAGGGCTCTGGGGCCCAGCCCTGAGGCCACTGCCCACACACCCACCCTCCCTCATCTGGGTCTGGCAGGCTGGGTGGCCGGGGGCCAGGGGCGGTCACTCTGGCCTCCTCCCCGACCTGCGCTGGCGCTTCTCTGTCCCCTCAGGCAGCCAGCTGACCATGCAGGACCTGGCCTCCTTCCAGCCTGAGGTGGTGGCCGCCCTGGCCATGCCCCTGGGGGACTACATCCTGTACTCCCCCCCGCCGCCTGCAGGGGGCGCAATTCTCAGCCTCATCCTCAACGTGCTCAAAGGTGAGAGCCCCAGCCTCCCGCTCAGGGTCCTGTCCTGCTGGAACCAGAACCCCACGCCCAGCCGTGGCCTGGGGCAGCCGTGGCCTGGGGCAGCCGTGGTCAGGGGCAGCCGTGGTCTGGGACAGCCGTGGCCTGGGACAGTCATGTCTGGGGCAGCCGTGGCCTGGGACAAGCTGTGGCCTGGCGCAGCCGTGGCCTGGGACAGCTGTGTCTGGGGCAGCCGTGTCTGGGACAGCCGTAGCCTGGGACAGCCGTGTCTGGCACATCCGTGGCCTGGGGCAGCCGTGGCCTGGGGCAGCCGTGGCCTGGGACAGCCATGTCTGGGGCAGCCGTGGCCTGGGACAGCTGTGGCCTGGCGCAGCCGTGGCCTGGGACAGCCATGTCTGGGGCAGCCGTGGCCTGGGACAGCTTGTGGCCTGGCGCAGGCCGTGGCCTGGGACAGCTGTGTCTGGGGCAGCCGTGGTCAGGGGCAGCCGTGGCCTGGGGCAGCCGTGGGCCGTTCCCGGCCCAGCCCCCTCGTCAGACGCCAGGGCTGTGGAAAATGGGTCAAGACGGTGCGTTCTTCCCCCGCTGGTGTGGCTCAGTGCCCGTGCCCCCTCCCCACCCCCCGCAGGGTTCAACTTCTCTGCGGAGGTCGGTGGCCGGGCCTGAGGGAACGTGACCTTGTACCATCACCTTGTGGAAACGTTCAAGTTTGCCGGGGGGCTGCGGTGGCGGCTGTGGGACCCGCGGAGCCACCCGGAGGTCCAGGTGAGGTGGCTGCGGCCCGGGCGCAGTGGGACCTGAGAGCCTGGCCGGGGGTTGGCGGGATGGTTGGTCCTGGGACAGGTGTGGGCGTTGCAGGAGGCCCTGGCGTGGCAGGTACGGAGGGCAGCGGTAGCACCACGTCCCAGAGGAGCTGCAGGGCCGGCGGGGTGCAGCCTGGGCTCCGGGAGGACAGACGGGAGGAGAGGGCCTGCGCTGACCCTGACCACCCACTGTCCCCCCAGAACGCCTCCCAGGACCTGCTGGGAGAGGCGCTGGCCCAGCACATCCGCCAGCAGATCGACGCCCGGGGTGACCACCCGCTCAGCCACTACAGCCTGGCTGGGGCCTGGGGCCACGGGACGGGCACGGCCCACGTGTCTGTGCTGGGGGCCGACGGCAGTGCCGTGGCTGCCACCAGCACCATCAACACACCGTGCGTGTCCCCGGAGGCAGGCCCACTCCTTTCCCCCGAGACCTGAGTCACCCCCCCACCCCACCCTCCGCCTGTCTCCCCAGCCCCAGCCTCTCCTCACCTTGCTTTTCCCATTTCTTCTTCTTCTCTGTCAAAAGGAGTCCCACACCCTGATACCTCTGCTGACGGGGGGCCTGAGCCAGGAGCACTCAGGGATGGGCCTTACAGAAGGACACCCTGACGGGGCACACGGGGGGGATCTTGGGGGCAGTGCCGGGGAGAGGGCAGCGGCGGCACGCGGGAGGGCAGCCACCAAAGTGAGTGGCTCCGGGCCCGGCCGGCGGGGCTGAGGGGTTGAGCGTCAACCTATGAACCAGGAGGTCAGGGTTCGATTCCCGGTCAGGGCACAGGCCCGGGTTGCAGGCTCGATCCCCAGTGTGGGGCGTGCAGGGGGCAGCCGGTCCATGGTTCTCTCTCATCATGGATGATTCTATTCTCTCTCTCCCCTTCCTCTCTGAAATCAATAAAAATATATTTAAAAATAAAAGTAAAATGAGGGCGCCCCCCCCCAGGCTGTCCCTGAGCCCGGCCCCCCCTCCCCTCCGCAGCTTCGGGGCGATGGTGTACTCGCCTCGCACGGGCATCCTCCTCAACAACGAGCTCCTGGACCTGTGCTGGCGGCGCCGGCCCGGCGCGCAGGGAACCCCCCCGCCTGGTGAGTGCGGGGGCCCCCTGGAGAGAGGGGGCGCTGCCTGGGGGACCCCACCTCTCCCAGCCATGGTGTGAGGTAGTGAGAGGGCACAGGCAGAGGGGCGGTGTGCAGGGCGCTGGCTCAGAAGCCAGGCTGCCGGTGACACCCATGGGGCCTCCAGTTCCAGGGGAACGCCCCCCCTCGTCCATGGTCCCCTCCATCTTGGTCAACACGGCCCAGGGGTCAAAGCTGGTGATCGGCGGGGCCGGCGGGGAGCTCATCATCTCCGCTGTGGTCCAGGTGAGTCCGGGGCTCCCCGCTGGGACGGCCCCTCTCTGGGCGACACAGTGGTCCTGCTCCCCTGGGAGCGGGGAGGGGGTGGGGGGGGCTGGTGCCCCCTCCCCCCCGTGATCTCCTTCCCTCCCCAGGTCATCGTGAACACAAAACTGTGGCTGGGCTTGGACCTGGGTGCAGCCGTGGCTGCCCGCATCCTGCACGTGAACGACAAGGGTCAGGTGGAGTTCGAGCCCCACTTCCCCGAGGTGAGGCCGTGGTCGGGTCGGAGCCACCCCTGCAGGCGGGAGGCCTCGGTGGCGTGGCCCAAGCCCCTGAGGGCCCTAAGCCGGGCACCCTGCAGCGCTGGGCGCGGGTGAGACGGGGCGGCTCCAGGCCAGTCCCCCGGGTCTCCAAGCCAAGGAGAGGGTGTGGCCCCTGCCTCCCTGGCCGAGCCCCCAGGCACCTCAGCACCGCCCCCCCCTCTGCCCCCCATTTCTCTCCGCGGCTTCTTTTCCGGCTCTGGCCTCTCAGACTCTCGCTCACGAGGGTCCTGTTTCCTTGTGGGATCAGCAGCTTTAAGCGCAGATCTGTTTGTCGGAGTTTATTCTTCCCTCGAGAGTCTGCGGAGGAGGGATGGAGGCACGGGGGCTGCGCTGCTGCTGTTCTTAGGAACATTCCTCGATCCCCGACCAGAGCAGGTCCGGAGCTGAATTCCACCGCCACACACACCCGCCCTGCCCCCTCCACCCGCCAACGGTTGGCTTTCTGGAAGCTTCTCTGAGCTGGCAACCGCCCTTTGCCAGGACCTAATTCAAAACACCGGCAGCTCTCAGGCTGCAAGCTCCAGGCCCAGGGGCAGGTCAACCAGCAGGGGTTCGAGATCCTCAGAGCGGTCTTTCTCGTGAGGAACCGCTCATGACGGGGGCGTCTCTAGCGACCAGAGTGAGGGGCCCTGAGCCCACGGGGTGTCGTCCCCGGGAGCTTCCGTCTGTGGGCCCAGACCCTCGGCTCCCCCACCACCCTCAGCTCCCCCAGACCCTGACCTCCCCCAGACCCTCGGCTCCCCCAGACCCTCGGCTCCCCAGACCCTCGGCTCCCCCAGACCCTCGGCTCCCCCAGATCCTGGGCCCTGTTGCCATGGAGACAGGTCTGAGGCGTCCTCACCTGGGCCCCCCTCTCTCCCCCAGGAAGTGAAGCGGGGGCTGGAGCGCCGGGGCCAGAAGCAGGCGGGGCGGCCGTTCTTCCTGAACGTGGTGCAGGCCGTGTTCCAGGACGGGGCCTGCGTGCAGGCCGCCTCGGACCCCAGGAAGCAGGGAGAGGCCGCCGGCTACTGAGGAGGCTGCTCCCCAGAGCCGGGATCTGCCCGACCTCGGCGTGTGGCGGGTCAGGGCGTGACTGACCCCTGGCCGGGGAGCCAGTGGGGGTGGCAGAGGGGCCTGCGCCGCCCCCTGGGCCGCCGGTGGCCCTGCATGTCCCTCCAGCTTCTCCAGCCTCTCCCCCAGGACTGTGGACCCCTCCCCTCCCCCAAACCCCCTCGCCATCAGTACATCCTCCAGTTCAAGGTGAAAGAGGAGCCGCCCCGCCGCATTCGGGGAGGGAGGGGACCCTCGGGAAGCAGACACACGGGTTCCCACCGTCCTTTGCACCAGCATAGACGTGGGGAAACTGAGGCCTGAGGCCCAGAGGCAGTTGGGCCCATCCAGGCCTCCCCTGGGCAGCAGTGCCCCTGCCCCCCGCCCCCACTTGCTGGAGCTCTGACGTGGGGCCACCTGGGCCCCCTGTTGTGGGAAAGGAAGGCGGGGGTGCGGCCTGCCTGGGCCCTGGCCAGGGCCTGTCTCTGCCTCTTGTCTTCGGGGCCAGGAAAGTGTCGGCCGCAGTGAGGCCTGAGACCCCGGCCCGGCCCCAGCAGCCCATGCTCGCACCCCTGGCACCGCTGGCACTTGGGGTGACGCACTCTTTGTGGGGGGGGCTGTCCCCGCAGCACCCCTGGCCTCCCCCACTAGATGCAGCAGCACCCCCTCCCCCAACAACCAGCCCCCAATCGCCCCCAGTTGAGAACCGCTCATCTGGACCCAGGAGCCCCAACCACCGTGAATGGCTTTGCCAGCTGCTGGCAGGGCCGCCCTGGCCTGGGGGTCCTGCCCGCCCTGGTTCCTGAGAGCATCGGGGTCCCCCTCCCCCTGGCAGGGCCCCCCCGAGTCCCGCCTCCCACTCCGCCTGGCGTTGGGCCAAGCGGGATGCACGCCCTGTGCCCGGAGACAAAACACCACACACAGGCCTCCCAACGCGGAAACCGAGGGGGGGGGTTAATGTCACTGGGCAGAGAGCAGGATGCGGGCAGGGCCGCGTTCCCCCAGGACCAGGACGGGGCGTATTTGTGGACTGTTCTCTGTTTTTTACTTTTTTATTTTTTATCGATTTCAGAGAGAGAGAGAGAGAGAGAGAGGGAGAGAGAGAGAGAAACACGGATGGATTGCCTCACATCAGGAATGGAACCTGAAACCTAGGTATGAGGCCTGACTGGGAATCGAACCCACCACCTCTGTGTACCGGACAACACTCCAAACCACTGTGCCACACCGGCCAGGCCAAGGCCCCTCTCCTCCGGCTCCCAGAGCGAGGCAGCCCACCTGGGCGCTCCCGTGGCTTCTCCTGTGCTCAGCCCTCCCTGTGTCACTGGTCCCAGCGGTAATAAACGGTCCCTCGGTCACCTGGACTCGCGTGTGACATCTTTCCTGCGTGGAGTCAGGAACCCACGCGCCACGGGCCGGGTCCCCTTTCTGGTACCACAACCCTCACGCGTGGCCTTGGTACCCGTGACGCTGGCAGCGAAATGGCTCCAGCTGTGACCGGCCACGTCGGACCCAGTTCTGGAGTCCGGCAAAGAAAGAATTCAGAGCCAAGAGCTCCACTGAGAAGTGAACGTTTATTTTAAAAGTCACAGAGGGAGAAAGCAGCAGCCAGCTGGGCTTCGTGGACTCGGGAAACACGTCACAGAAGCAAAAGAAGGGGCCTCGAAGCTTAGCAGAAAGAGCACATGGAAAGAATATTCCAGCCTGGCCGGCGGGGCTCAGTGGTTGAGCGTCGACCTATGAACTGAAAGGTCAGGGGTTCGATTCCCGGGCTGTGGGCTCGGTCCCCAGTGTGGGGCGTGCAGGAGGCAGCCGATCTCATCATTGATGTTTCTCTCTCTCCTTCCTCTCTGAAATAATAATAATAAAAGAATATTCCATCGGGTGTGCTCTTGGGGCAGCGGGGGGGGGGGGGGGGGGGAAGATCCTTGAATCTTTTAAAATACTGAAATATTTAATATCAGAGACCAAGAATGCATTGGGAAGATGCACAGGGCTATGACTCCTTAGGCCACAGAAAGCTGCAAATGGCTGTTTCCACTTAGAAGCAAGTTGCTCAACCGCATTCACACATCAGCCTTTTCCAGTGAAAACAGCAGCGAGATCCCAGAGGCAGAGGAAATAGCTCCCGGCCCGGAGGCGCGCCCGCCGCCCCCCCCCGCCCCCCCCCCCCCCCCCCCCCCCCCCGCGCCCTCCAAGCGCTGTTGCTGTGTTGCTGTCGGGAGAAAAACAGCCTCGCAGACAGACTCCCCCACGGAGCCGAGGGACCTCGGCCCAGCTCTCCCAATGAGACCAGCAGAATCTCGGGAAGAAACCAAAGGAATTTTAAAAAAAGATATGTTTTCATTGATTTCGGAGAGGAAGGGAGAGACACATCGAGGAGAGAGAATCATGGACCGGCTGCCGCCTGCACGCCCCCCCACTGGGGATCGAGCCCACAACCCGGGCCGGTGCCCTGACCAGAGACTGAACCGTGACCTCCTGGTTCCTAGCTCGACGCTCAGCCACGGAGCCGCCAGGGCCGGGCCCAACAAAGACAGTTCATGTCGGAACACGAGAGGTTGACTTCGTTCCCACACAGGGGTGTGAAACTCAACAAAACATAAGCACGCTAAACGCAATAAGAAAGAACTTATCTCACACCCATGTGGGTGTGCTCTCTGAATGCAAGATGGGCTGAAACTTGGGAAATCAAGCAACGAAATTCACCACGTTTTCACGCCAACAGGAAGAAAAAATGACCGGCCATCTCAGTCAGTGCAGAAAAGCATTTATAAAATCCCCGACTTTCACTCAAAATACACCCTCAGGGGAAGGCGACTTGACCAGGGGCGGTAACACCACCCGATCCGCAGACGAGGGACCAGAGGACCGTACCCCTGCCGCCTGTCATTCTATTAACCGGTGTTGTTAGCAGCGATGCCGGCGCTCAGTTCTCGGGTTCGGCAAATCAGGGATTCAGAGCCAAGGAGCCAGAGTCTGGCTTTGGGATCCCACATATCAGTGAGATCGCTCAGTGTTTGTTTTCCTCTGTGACTGATCTTAGCATAATGCCCTCCAGCCCGACTCATGTTTTTACAGGTGGCGCGATTTCCTCTTTTCCCACAGATGAGGGAATAATATTTTATTGTATACATAAGCCAAATCTTCTCTATCTACTCGTCTATTTTAAAAATAATATTGTTATTATTTTAAATGTTTTTATTGGTTTCAGAGAGGAAGGGAGAGGGAAAGGGAGAAACATCAGTGATGAGAACCACTGATCGGCTGCCTCCTGCGTGCCCCACACTGGGGATCAGGCCCACAAGCCGGGCCTGTGCCCTGACCGGGAATCGAAAACCCTGACCTCCTGGCTCAGTCATTGAGCCACGCCAGCCAGGCAGTTGTTCCACTTATTGATGCATTCATTCATTGATTGGTTCTTATATGCGACGTGACCATTGGGCTTAGATGTCTTGATTCCCAGGGGTTCCATTTCCCTGAAATGGGGGTCGTCCCTGCCTTTGATGTCGCTGGGGAGTCCATGCCGGGCTCCGGGAACTTCCGCCCTCACACAGACCCAGACAGAGCCCCTGCCCCCCGGGGCCCCCGGGAAAACCCTGTCAGGTGTTGGGGCTTCCCAGCCTGGCCTGCCCCTGGCACAGAGGACGCCTGATGCCGGGGCCCAGACAGCGCACCCCTCCTCCTGCCGGGGGGGGTGGGGGTGGAGGGGGAACAGGGCAGCTCTAGGCCTGTCTGAGGGATGGGCAGGGGGGACGCTCAGGGAAGCCGTGCTTCACTCTGGGATGCAGCCTAAATGCTGTGGCCTGATGGGGAGGAGCCTGGGCTGCCAGGCCCTTCCTCTCCCTCCGCCCCAACCTTCCTGCTCCTCCACCTGGGAGGCCCCTCACGTGGCGGATGAGAACCCCACGGGGCCTCTGGGGCTTGTTGTGGAAGCTGTGAACCCCCAAGCCCCCAGGCGGTGTCTGCTCCCACGTGTCCCGACTGCCTGGACCACGAAACTGCCCTCTCACCCACTGACAAGTGCCAGCTGGGCTGCTCGGCCCGGAGACAGGTGGGTGGGAGGCCGGCCCCGCCCCCCTCATCTGCAGAGGGAAGTACCCGCCCAGCAGCTATGGGGCCGCTCAGCCCCACTGTCCTGAGCTGGAAGCAGAGGTGGAGAAGCGAGGGTCTGGGGTCTGGAAGGGCAGGAGGCACCAACCTTCTTCCCCTCCTTCCCTCTTCTGGGCCCCGTCCCTGGGAGCCTCCCAAGTCCCCCGCATTGTGTATTCTTGCCCACTTCCAGAAACCCCGCGGACAAGACCTGCCCCTGCCACCCAGCCCCTACCTCTGCCCGGGCCCCTCACCAAAGGGGGTGCTCTGGGGGTGGGGAGGTCTGGGCTGCAACCTGGAGGTCAGGGCCAGCTGGATGACCTGGGGTGACCGGTGCAGCCTCGAGTTCCTGATACATGGGGACGGCTCCCAGCCCCCGCAGCTGAGAGGCACAGGGCGAGGCTGTGAGCACAGCTGGTGGCCCAGCTGCAGGCTGGGGCCCGCCTCCCTCCTCCCGGTGGCCTGGGTCCTGGTGCAGCCTCCACCTTGGCGGCCGCTCTTACCCTCTGCTTCCCCCATGTGGCCGCTCTTGGTGCTGCAGCCACAGTGAGGAGGGCTTCACGCAACACTCCCCTCCAGGGTGCTCCCACCCGCCCCCGCCCCATTGGTTTTTAGAGCGAGTGGGAGAGGGAGAGACAGAAGGAAACATCCATGTGAGAGAAACACATCGACGGGTCGCCTCCTGCACGCCCTTGACCAGGCCCTGGCTGGGGACGAGCCTCCAACAGAGGTACGTGCCCTTGATTGGAATCGAACCCAGGACCCTTCAGTCCTCAGGCCGGTGCTCTATCCATTGAGCTACACCGGCCAGGGCTCTCCCAAGGCTCTTCATCCTGTAGGCACACTATCCCTTTGGCCCCCGCCCCTCAGACGGAGATGCCCGCCTGGCACACGCAGGGGGCACCAGCCTCCAAGCCCAGCCTCCTCGGTGCTTTCTGATGCGCACAGTGCATAGCCTACCCTGTCAGGACCTCCATGACCCGCATTGCCAAAGGGAACTTGGGGCTCCTGGCCTGTGTTCCCATGCCAGCTGCCTGGCCCTGGAGGAGGGGCCGGGGCTCTGGTGGGCAGCAGTGGCACGAGGCCTATGCTCCATGCTCAGCATCTGGACTCTCCTGGGTGGAGTGCCCGGGGACCCAGAACGTGGACCCGGGTCAGAGGACGTGGGGCGTGCCACCAGCTTCGGGGAACTGCCGGGGCAGGGTGGGGGGCCCGGGGCCAGCTCTCTGCAGGTGAAGGGGCCGGTGGTGGCACCGGGGAGGGCAGGCTGGCTCCGTCTCATCTCCTGGCCACCCAGGGTGGCACCCCAGACACCATGGCCTTCTTCCCCACCCCACCCGGGGTCCCTGTCTCAACCCACTTCTCAAATGGAGAGACAGAGGCCAAGAAGGGACCTGACCCAGGTCACCTGGCAATGGGTGGAGAGCCCAGGCCAGGTCGCTCTGGACCCTGAAAGGCATGTGGAACTCTCTGGAACCAAAGCACGAACGAGGGACACCAGGGAGGGCACCACGGCTTGTTTTCTCCTGGACAGGCGGGCGGGCTGTTTCCGTGACATTCCAGGGAGTCGGTGATGAGCCTGGTGCTGCGACCCCTCCATGCCCTGGCCTGGGCCCACCTGCCGTCGTGGCTGGGCCCAGGGTCTGGGGATCAAGGCAGCTGAGTGTTGGGGCACCAGGTGTCCGTATATCAGGCATCGGGGCGTGGGCAGCGGACGCCGGGAATGAGGTATTGACAGTTGAGTACCAGACGCTGGAGGGCTAGGCGGGGAGGCAGCTGTTAGAGCTCAGGGGCATGGAGTCTGGAGTCTGGGGAACCCGAGATGCAAGGACTGTGGGAGCAGGGCCTCGGGGGTGCACAGTCAGAGGTCGGTCTGGTCCGAGGTGGCAGAGCAGGGCACCGGCCTGGGGTCCACAGTGTCAGGCATCTGGGTCCAGGGGCCAGGCTTTGGCGCGCTCGGGGGTTCGGGCCTTTCTCCCGGGAGGCTGGTCTTCGGCCCCAGGTGGCCCGGCCGGGTGCAGAGTGCCCCTCTCAGGGCCTCGAAGTCCAGGCGGCCCTGCAACAGAGAACAGGGCTAGAGCGGGCACCGCCATCCCACCAGCGCCCCGGGGCCCAGGGTCCGGGGAGCCGAGGAGGGGCAGGACCGTGGGGGTGGGGTCTCACGTGTGGCTTTTCCTGCGTCGCAGCAGCACGTAGATCAGCGTGACCACAGCCACGGCGGCCAGGCCTCCGAAGATGATGCTCAGCAGCACCGCGTGGCTCCGGCCTGGGGAGGTGGGGTGTCATGGGCGCCGGGGCAAAGCACGTGGGCGAGGCCAGCATGTGGGCAGGGCGGGGCTAAGTGGGGTGGGGCAGGGGCACGTGGCGGGCGGGGGCCGAACAAGTGTGTGGGCGGGGCCAGGTAGACAGGGCGGGGCCGGGCACGTGTGTGGGTGGGGCCTGGCAAATGTATGGGTGGGCCTGGACACATATGTGGGCGGGGCCTGGCTAGGAAGGGTGGGAGCATGTGGTGGGCGGGGCCCGACACTTGTGTGGGCGGGGCTGGGTTAGGCGGGGCGGGACACGTATGTGGGCGGGGCGGGGCTAGGAGAGGCAGGAGCATGTGGTAGGCGGGGCCCGACACTTGTGTGGGCGGGGTCTGACAAGTGTGTGGGCGGGGCTGGGTTAGGCGGGGCAGGACACGTATGTGGGCGGGGCGAGGCGGGGCTGGGCAGCAGCGGCCTGGGACCAGGGGGCCGGCCTCCTCACCTGGCTGGCAGGTCGGGGCGGGCCTAGACCAGGTGCCGTCGGCCTGGCATTGGCTGACCTCTGCCCCGACCAGGCTGTAGCCGTTGTTGCAGTGGAAGGAGACAGTGGAGCCCATCAGGTAGTTGGTGCCATCCTTTCGCCCATTGGGGGGCGGGGCCAGCCGGCCGCAGGACACCACTGCGGGGAGACGGTGCAGATGACAACCGTGAGCCCCTGGGAGGCCTGTCCCCGTGCCAGGCGCCTGCCCCCCCCCCCCCCCCCCCCGGCGGCCTGCCCCCCTCACCGGGCTTCAGGCTCTGCACGTGCCGTTGGTGCAGCTGGTGGGCCGCCCGGGTGGCATTGCCCACGCTCAGGCTCCCGGTGGCAGCCACGTCGAAGCTGCAGAAGTGGTCGCCTCCGCACAGCTCGGCTGCCGCGGCGGCCTGGCTGGGGCTGAGGGACACCTCCTCGGGGAAGAGGGGCTGGAAGGTGGGGTCGTGCTTGGGCCCGTACAGGAAGTTGTTGACCAGGAGCCGAGAGTCATAGGTGAGCAGGGAGGAGGCGTTCCTCACGGCCCCTGGGGAGACACAGGCAGGCCTGGGGTCCCCTCCCTGCACCGCCCCCGCCCTGCCACACCTCTCCCCCCAGCGTGGGCCCGGTCACTCACAGTCGGCCCCAAACCGGTGCAGCTCCCGGGAGCTGGAGGTGGGGGGCAGGACCTGGCCGCTGCGCAGCGTGAAGTCGTCCGCGGGGTTGTCATTGAGGGTCCCCAGGAGGCCGCGCGTGTGGGTGAGGAACGTCTCCGGCAGCAGGACGGCCACACTCAGGAAGGGGCCCTGGACGCTGACCTCCAAGCCGGCCCCCGACGAGAGCATGATGGACACCCTGTCCCCGGTGGCCACCGACAGGAACATGCCTGGCACGGGTGGCGTGGTGTCAGGGCTGCCTTCGGGGGGGCCCTGTGACCTCACAGCCCCAGGATGGGTGGGCCTGCGCCCTTGGGCTTCGGGGGAAGGACAGGGCGCCCCGGGACCTGCCCTGCTACTGGGACTCCACCACTCCAGGCCCACACCTGTGCCGGGGCCCCCCAGCCCCTGCTGATCGGAGGTGCCCAGGCCCTGCAGAGGCACCCCCCGTGCTGAGGCCATGCGTGGGGTTGCCTGTCGGCCCTCCATCCCTGCCTGGGAGGCAGCAGCCTCTGCCCTTGCCAGGGTCCCTGCGTTCTCAGTGCGCACAGCCCGTCCACGTGCCCACGCCCCCCAGCTGGGAGTCATTTCACTCATTTATTCCCTGAGGACACAGCACCGGGAGGGCAGGGGGTGGACAGGGAGCGGCTGCTCCCTCGCCCCCAGCCAGCTTCCCGGGAGCATTGCAGCTCCCGGCACCGCCATCCTGGCATCTCCGGGCTCCGACCAGGGAGGGGGTGGGTCTCTGGCTCCCTGGGCATGGAGGCTCAAGGCCGGGCTTCGCTCTAGGGTCCCAGAGCCATGCCTGCCCACAGCCGCCATGGCAGGGCCCCTGCGCGGGCGCTTCTGAGGGGGTGCAGCGGAGGGGGGCTGCCTGAGGCTCCATCTCCACATCTGGGCCCTGGACAGCAGCCCTGCCCCAGCCGCCCCGGGAGAGGCGGGAGGCCCGGGTGGAAGAGCCCGGTGGAGGCGCGGGCGACCAGCCGGGCCGCCCACTCACCCTTCAGGTCCATCCAGTTCTGCTCGGCGAAGCTGAGCACCTCCTGGTTCAGCAGCACCTGCAGCGGCCCCGCCCCGCCCGCCAGCCGCACCTCCACCACGTCCGAGTCGCCCTCTCGGACGGCCACGGCGGTCAGCCCGGTGCCTCGCTGCGGCACGCCTGGAGGGGGGGGGATGCAGAACGAGGCCGCTCAGCTGCAGCTTCCCAGCCGGGTGACCCCGAGCCACCCAAGCCCCCGGGCCCGGCCTCACCCTCCGGCGTCGTCCGGGGCTCGGCGCGCGCCTGCACATTCAGGTCGGTCGACGCCGCCTCCAGCAGCACGTACTCGCCACGCCCGTTGAAGGTGAAATTGGCGCCATCGAAGGTGACAAAGTGCGGGTCCCCGAAAGCAGAGGCTGCGGAGAGTGGAGGGTCAGCGGGCCGCCCCTCCCCCCGCCCCGGACCCCAGGGCCTGCGCCGCCGGCACCCACCGAGGCGAGGGGGCCTGTAGCTGCTGCAGTCGCTGGAGCGCCGCCGGTCCATGTAGCGGGGGCAGTCGGGCGCCCAGAGGCAGCAGTGGTAGAAGCTGATGACGTCGTAGAGCCAGTGGGAGAGGCCGGGCACGCGGGGCGGGGCGCGGAAGGGGGGCGAGCCCCAGTCGTGGCCGCGATCCGGGGTGCTGCCGCTGGTGCTGTCGGCCGTCAGGATCTGTGTGCCTTCCTTGGTGTAGCAGCACTGCTGGCCGGCGGCGAACTGGGGGCTGGGGGGCCGGGCAGGTCAGGCCGGCAGGGGGGACCCCGCCCTCGGGCCCCGCCCCGTCCCACACCCCGGCCTCACCTGGCCTGCACGGAGCGCACGCAGTGCACGGCCCCGGGGTGGTAGGTGCACACGCTGCCCCGCTCCATGTCGCAGCCGTAATCCGTCTGCAGCGGGGCGGGCGGCTGTCAGGCTCCGCCAGCCCCATGGCGTCCCCGAAAGGACCCTCGGACCCCGGCCCCCCCCCTCCAGGGGCCTCCGTCTGCCCACCCCGTGCGGTCCTGGCCCCACGTGCACCCTCGTTGGTTCCTGGGCCCCGGCCCCGGCCCCGGGGGCGGGGCGGGGGACTCACGTGGAAGCGGCCGGAGTCGGCCCGGGCCTGGGCCAGGGTGCAGGGGCAGTCGGGCAGCTCCTCCAGGAAGTTGGGCAGTTGGTCCTCCAGCTCCTCCCAGGCCTGGCACTGCTTGCGGGCCCAGGCCACGGGGTCCGCCTGGAAGTCCTCGCCCAGGTGCCAGGCCAGGGCGTGCTCGTTGCTCCAGAGCGCCTGCACGTCCCTGGGAGACAAACAGTCAGCGTGCAGCCCCCGCCCTGCCCGGCCGCGGGGAGCGGCCCTCCCATCCCTGCGTCCTTACTTGGCGCCCCCGTGGTGCTTGCTGCTGACGATCCTCAGCGCCCCCACCTCCCACTTCTGGTAGTTCTGGGGCGCGGGCTTGGGCGTGAAGGTGAAGGAGCCGGAGTTGGGGATGTTGGTGGCCAGAGAGTACAGGTAGGACCACTTGGCCATCCACTCCTCTGAGTATGGTCTCCCTGAGGGAGGAGGCCCCGTCAGCCCTGCCCTGGTCCGCGAGGACCCCCGGGGCGGAGGCGGCGTGGGCGTGGGCGTGGGCGGCCGCTGCTCCCACAGGGACCCTGGCTCGAGCCACCCCCTCCCGCCCCTGCACTCAGGGTCACTGTCCCCGCTCCAGGCCAGACCTGGGGCTCAGAGAGGAGGGGGCAGCAGCCCACCCCTCCCTGCACTGTTCCCTCCGCTCTCCTGCCCTGGCCCCAGCCCATTCCCCTTCCGCGGGTCTACCGTCCTCACTGCAGTCCGGGCTGGGGCTTCCCCCTCCCGGGGACTCCCCGCCGATTCCCTTTCCCTCCTGCGAGCAGCCGGCAGGGGGCTCACCTGTCTCCTCGTAGCCCCACAGCTCAATGCTGACGGCGCTGCTGGGCAGGGCGGAGGCGCTCCAGGTGAGCGAGAGGTTGCCCCCGGAGCCCGGGGTGCCGTAGTATTGCCAGAGGGTCTCGTTCACCAGCTGGCTCTTCTCCGAATCCGACACTTTGCTGGGGTGCACTGGATGGAGGGAGGGAAGGTGAGGGGGGGCCTGAGGCCCGGGGGCCTCCCAGGAACAAAGTATGTCAGTCTCCTTAGGGCCACGGGGACCCCCGCCCCTCACGGTGGTAGGAAAGAATAGAGGCTGGGAGAGCGAGGCCCTCCCCTGGCCCGGCCCTCGGGGCGCCCCAGCCGCCACCCTGCCCTCGGTGCGGAGACACCTGTCTGGATGCCATGGGGCGGGAGAGGAGCTCTGGGAACCGGGCGGGCAGGCGGGCCCTCAAGGGACCGGCTGGGCCTGAGCGGCAGGGCCGGGTGTGCATAGATTAGCACCGGGACAGGGACAGTCCCCGGGGGCGCCGGCCTGGACCAGCACAGGGTGCTCACTAGCCAGCCAGGTGCCCGATCGCGGGAAGGAGCGGCCGTTGTCCATGGAGATGGTGAAGGGGATGCGGCCCGTCTCGTAGAGCAGCGGTGACACGCAGTGGACACGGCCCATGGAGTCCACGTGGCCGAGGGTCTGCACGCTCTCCTTAAACCTGTGGAGGGCAGGGGTGGCAGGAGAGGCCGGGCCGGGGCGGGCTGTGGGCCCCTGAGCTCCCTGGGGGACCCATTCCGCCAGCCGTCCCCGTCCTGGGTCCTCGGGGCTCCCCCCGGCACGTGTGTGTATTGGGGGGGGCAGGGGGCAGCAGGCGCGGCCCCTCACGCTCCCACCTGCAGATCACAGCGTCGGTGGGGCCGGTCCACTTGAGGTGCTGCACCAGGAAGTCCTTGCCGCCCATCATGGAGCCGGAGTGGGGCTGGATCTCCAGGCAGAAGTCCCGCAGGTCGGAGCAGCAGGTGCCCAGGCCGACGCAGGTCGGGTGGCAGGAGCACAGGCTGCCCCGGTCCCCACAGCGGTTGGAGCAGGTCCCCTGGGCCCCTGGAGAAGAGGGCCCTGAGCAGCTGTCCCCCGCGGAGGGTCCCCCTCTCTCCCCCCCCACCCCCCCGCTCCCTGTAGGGCTGTGTCTGCTTCCGGGAGCCCGTTAGAGAGGAGCGTGCCCGGCAGAAGGCGGCCGGGGTTGTACGTGGACAGTGGACACCACAGGGCCTGTGGCCGGGTGATTCTCACACGGGTCACCCAGCAGTTCACCCGAGAGACTGGCTAGATACCGTCATGGCGAACCTATGACACGCCTGTCGGAGGTGACACGCGAACTCATTTTTTGGGTTGATTTTTCTTTGTTAAAATGGCATTTAAATGTCAAAAATATGTCTTTGTTTTGCTATGGTTGCAAAGATAAAAAAATGTCTATATGTGACACGGCACCAGAGTTAGGTTAGGGTTTTTCAAAATGCTGACACGCCGAGCTCAAAGGTTCGCCGTCACTGGTAGAACGAGGGGAGGAAGGGCTACAGCTCTGTAGCATTGGAGGAGCCCCGGCCCTAGCAGGTTTGGCATCTGCTCTGGGACTGTCTGCCACAGACAGACGGACAAACAGGGGGACAGAAGGATGGGGGGGGGGGATAGAGCATTGGCCTGCGGGTTTGATCCCGGGCAGGGCACGTGCCCGGGTTGCAGGCTCAATCCCCAGCAGGGGGCGTGCAGGAGGCAGCCTCAGCCACCAAGTCCGGAGCTGATGCATCTCAGTGCCCCCCCCCCCCCCCCCCCGGTGAGGGGCACAGGGGCCTGTCTGCACGACCTAGTGGGGGGGGGGTGCTGGGCTGGGGCCACCGCCGAAAGGGGACAGTTAAAGGCCAGGCCTGGGCAGAGCCTCCCCGGTGGCCCCTCCCCCAGCGCGGGGTCGGGCACATCAGAGGCCAATAAATATTTATTGACTGAGGATGAGCTGATGGTTCCGGGTGGGGCTGAGAGATGCCAGGGAGGCAGGTGACAGGAGGGTGGTGGCTCTTCTCTGCTGGGGAGACAGGGACGGAGCCCCGTGACCTCCAGCCTTGCCCAGAGGGCAGGGGCAGGCGGGGGGAGGGGGGGCGGGGGCAGGGTCCTGGCTCTGAAGTGTGGTTTTTCGCTCTTTTTCTGGGGCCCACATCCTGCCTCAGGAGGTGCCTGGAGCTGAAATACCCGCGGAGGCCTTGATGTTATCTGTGGCCAGGAGCGTGGGCGGGTGGGGTGGGGGTGGGGGACTAAAGGGGGCCCCTCCATGGTCAAGCACACCCTCCATCAGGGCTGGGGTTCAGGCCAAGGGCTCTTCTGAGCTGCCACCTGCCCAGCCACTCCCCTCCCGGGCAGCAATGCCTCCCGGCTCCCAGGAGGTTTAGGGGGGGCACCATCCCTGCTGGGTGGCCCCTTGACCCTAGAACCCCCAGTTTCTTCCCAGGTCCCCAGGACAGCCCACAGCTAGCCTGGCAGATGGTCAGAGGCTGAGCGAGAGGGGCATCTGCTCTGGTCCTGTCTGCCACAGACGGACGGACAGACAGGGGGTCAGGAAGACAGGGTGGGACGTACCTGCCGCGGGCCAGGGGCCGGGGCCGGGGGCCGTGGCGAGCAGCAGCAGGGCCCAGGGCAGCAGGAGCGGCTTCATGGTGCAGCCTGTCCGCAGCGCAGCGGGCGGTGCAGCAGTGCGGGAGGCTGGGAGGCTGCCGGCCGGCTAAGTTCCAGAGCCCGCCCCGCCCCGCCCGCCCTGCCCCGACGCCCCGCCCTGCCCGCCCCGCCCCGCCCTGCCCGCCCGACCCTCACTGGGTTCCCTCTCAAAGTCCACAGGTGCCTGTGCGCGCCAGCAGGGCCCCACCTGCGCCCTTAGCACTTTCCTGGCCGGCCTGGGGCTCGAGGTGGGGGTGGGTGGGGGGCCAGCCCCAGCGGCCCGACCTCTGGTGCTAGAGGAGCCGGATGTCCCGAGGCTGGGGCTCTGACCGCTGGATCCCAACCCTGGCGCCTGCTGAGTGGCCGGGGAGGCTCCCGGAAGGGCCTGAGCTTTGGGGGCGGGGAAGGGGAGGGGGTCAGGCGGGATTGCACTTGGGATCTCAGGATTCCACTCCGTGGAGGTCGGAGGTCCGTCTCCAGGCCTCGGTTTTCCTGTAGGGAGGTGCCTGGGCCCTGAAGGAGGCCCCGGCTGTGGGGTGGGGTGGGGGTAGGTGGGCAGGAGTTGACAGGTTTCGCTGGGATCTCGAGGGAGGTGGAGATTGGGGAGGGAGGGGCCCAAGTGGGGAACTAGGACCAGAGCCCGGATTCTGGAGAGAAGCCGCCCAGACCCACCTCCCGGTGCTGTCCCTCCCGGTGTTTGCATAATCTCTGTGTTCCCCTCCCTCCTGGTGGTGCAGGTGAGGAAACTGAGGCCCAAACGAGAAGGTGGGCCCTGGGAGGGGCAGCACTAGGAAGCCCAGGCAGCCCCGAGGCCCGGGCGGGCGGGGAGGGTCCCGGCCTGGAATCCACTCCGGCCCTGTCCCCGGGGCTGGGTGTGCAGACAGGCAGATAGGCTCTCCCAGACCCTCTTCTCAAGGTCTCCGACCTCGGGGAGCTGAGGCCCTGGGCTGCGACCTGCTCCGCCTCCGGGTCCGCCAGCCTGTTCCCCGGGCACCGCCCCTCTCGAGTGGCAGGCGAGCCGGAGTTGCGCCAGAGAGGTGGCACCTGCAGGCACCAGGGAAACCAGTCTTGCGGGGTTGGGAACACACGTCCCAGCTGGGCTGCTGGGGGCTTGGGCACCTCCCGTGGGCATGAGGCAGGTTCGGGAGAAGCTGGGAAAATTCCGTGGCAAGTGGGATGGGGGAACGGAGGCAGAGAGACCCCCTGACCTTTCACAGCGCGGCTCATGGGTGTAGACGGCCATGACCTTTCCTCCCCACAGATAACATCGAGGCCTCCGTGGGTATTTCAGCTCCAGGCCCAGAAAAGCAGCAAAACCAGGACCCGTCGCAATGACTGATGACCCCCTGCCCGGTGCCGACCGATCGGCAGAGACCAGGACCCTGAAGGGCACAGCTAGAGCCGAGGCAGCTTCTATTCATCAGCCCCTCCACTCCCAGCCTTTGACAAACTCTCAGAACAGCGCTGGCCGGTGGTTCAGTGGTTAGAGCGCCGGCCTGCTCACCGATCCTGGCCCCGGTCAGGCCTCGTCGGGGAGGCAGCCTACGATGTGTCTCTCTCACATCGATGTTCCTCGTCCTCTCTCTCTCCCTCCCTCCCACTCTCTCTGAAAGTCACTGGATAAAATACCCTTAGGTGAGGATGAACATTAAAAAAAAAAGCCAAAAGACTCCGAGAGCGCAGTGTGGTGCTCCTGGGAGCACGCCCACGCCTTGCCCTTCCTCCTCTTCACCCCACAGGCACGAACCCCCTAAACGCTAGGGGTCCCTAGAGACTTGCAACCAGCAGAGCAATAGGCGGCAGCAGCTCCTCCCAGGCTCACCCCTACCCTGTCTCCCCAGCCCCCTTCCCTCCCGGAGCTCCCGGTTTCGCTGGCCCCAGCTGTAATAAGCTGTAATAAGCATCTGCCCTGCATGGTGCCCTCAAAACCACGGACTCGCCTTGTGAAATCTTTCCTGTCGGGCAGTGGTTCTCAACCTGGGCTGCACATTAGAATCACCTGGGAATCTTTTTAAAATCCTGATTTCTGGGCCTCATCCTCCGGAAATTCTGTTTCTTTGTCATAACATAATTTAAAAAAGATTCCCAGGTGATTCTAATGTGCAGCCCAGGTTGAGAACCGCTGCTGTAGGGAATCGGGAACAGGCACGCCAGCCGAGGCAGACCCGCTGGAGGCCTGGGGGCTGGCGCCGGGACTCAGCCCAGGCCCAGGGCCCAGGTGTTCCCGGGGCCGGGTTAGGGAAGGACGGTGGTGGGAATGCCGGCGGGCACTCGAGCTGCATTAATTTATTTATTATTGATTGCAGAGAGGAAGGGAGAGGGAGAGAGAAACATCAGTGAGAAGAGAGAGTCATAGATTGGCTGCCTCCTGCACGCCCCCTCCTGGGAATCAAGCCCGCAACCCGGGCAAGTGCCCTGACTGGAAATCAAACCCGGGACTCTTCAGTCTGCAGGCGGACACTCTATCCACTGAGCCACACCAGCCAGGCCTAAGGAGTCTTAGAGGAAGGGAGAGGCCTCGGTTGGTTGGCTCCCGTACACAGGAGGCACGTGTCCTGACGGGAATGCCGCCTTTTGGTGCGAGAACGCCCAACCACCCTTGTATCCTGCACGGAGCCCCACTCGTGTGGCTGGTCCTACAAGAGGGCCTGTGGGGGGCCCTTCCTGATGCAGACTCTGCCCCTCAGGACCCCCTAGGGCCCCACCACATTGGGGTGCAAGGCAGCTCCTCAGCACAGCCTGGGCCCTAGCCTCCGCCATCCCCACACCAGAGGGACCAGCCGTCACCCGTGTCCTCGAGGGGACCTCCTCACCCCCTTCCAGGAAGGATCTGCCCTGCATGGCTCCGGCCTGGGGACCTGGGGGCTGCAGCCGGCCTGCGGGAGGAGGAGCCAGGGACTCTGGACAGTGATTGGCTGAGGGAGGCCCGTGAACAAAGAGTCAAAAAGAACGGTTGCATCTTTATTAGAAAAGAAACCAAAAAAAGGGAGTGGGGGACCTGACACGGGCAGGGCCTGCTTGTCGGCTCGCCTGGCCGCGGCCCTGGCTGGGCACCGTGAGAGCCAGCATTTCATAGAAAAGGCGGCCGCGGTGCCAACTCCCACCCATCGCTGTCCTTCTCACGCGGCTGAGTTGGGCCTCCCCTGGGCCCCACTTGGTGGGGCCAGCCCCCAACCCAGGCAGGCAGGGAGGAGGCCACGTGGGAGGGAGGCCTGGCAGCTGGGGGTGCACTGGGCCCTGGGGCGTGGGTGGCCCAGCAGCTGGGGGTGCACTGGGCCCTGGGGCGTGGTGGCCCGGCAGCTGGGGGTGCGCTGGGCCCTGGGGCGTGGTGGCCCGGCAGCTGGGAGTGCGCTGGGCCCTGGGGCGTGGGTGGCCCCGGCAGCTGGGGGTGCGCTGGGCCCTGGGGCGTGGGTGGCCCCGGCAGCTGGGGGTGCGCTGGGCCCTGGGGCGTGGGTGGCCCCGGCAGCTGGGGGTGCGCTGGGCCCTGGGGCGTGGGTGGCCCCGGCGCACCTGGGGGTGCACTGGGCCCTGGGGCGTGGGTGGCCCCGGCAGCTGGGGGTGCGCTGGGCCCTGGGGCGTGGTGGCCCCGGCAGCTGGGGGTGCACTGGGCCCTGGGGCGTGGTGGCCCGGCAGCTGGGGGTGCGCTGGGCCCTGGGGCGTGGTGGCCCGGCAGCTGGGGGTGCGCTGGGCCCTGGGGCGTGGGTGGCCCAGCAGCTGGGGGTGCGCTGGGCCCTGGGGCGTGGCGGCCCGGCAGTGGGGGTGCGCAGGGCCCCAGGCGTGGCGTCCGGCCCTCAGATGTCCATGTAGTCGTCCTCGTCCGTGTCGCTCTCCAGTGAGGACTCCTGGCTGGACGTTTCCAGGACCTCCAGGGCCGGCTGGCACAGGCTCTCCTTCCGCACGGTGGCAGCCGACTGGGCAGACAGGATGGCTGACTGCAGACCGGGCAGGGCACTGGTCAAGCAGCCGGCCCGGCCCCAGGCCCCCGCCGCCCGAGCCCCCGCCAGCCCCCGCCCAGCCCCGTCACCTTCAGCTTCTGCTTGGTCTCCTCCGAGATGCTGCCCTTGGGCGAGAGCAGGGTCGGGGTGGGCGGCGTGACGGTGATCTCGGGGGGGAACTTGGTGGCGGCCGAGGGGATGACCAGCTTCGGCATGTTGGGCAGGGGGCGAGCTTTGGCCCGGCTGGGCTCCGCCTGGCCCAGGTGGCCCTCGGGGGGCTGGGCGCTCCCACTGCTGGGCACCCTGGAGCTGGCAGCTGGGGGTGGGCCACGGGCTGAGCCTGGCTCAGTCTCCTGGGCCTACCTGCCCCTCCCCAATTCGGACCCGGAGCCCAGGGTGCCCACCGTCCCCTCTCGCTCGGGCGGCACGGGCTCCGTGTGCCGGAGCCGGAGGCAGCAGCTGCACTGCCAGCCCCAGGGGAGCTGTGGGAGCCTGGCTGGCCTCCACGTTCCTGCGAGCGCTGCCTTTATAAGGAGCCCGTCCTCAGCGCAGGCGGCGCCAGCCCTGCCTCCGAGGGGGCCTGAGAGGCTGGGCCCGAGGAGGCCGGGGTCGGGCCGGGTGGGGCGGCGGACGGCAATGGGCTCTGACCGGCGCCACTGGCCAGCCTCCCCGCCTGCCTGCTCCGCCCTGTGCCTGCCTCCCGGTCCCATTGGGCACCCCTCCGCCCCGTAAGTAGCTGGGCCTGGGCTCCGCCTGCCCTCGCTTCCCCCTATGGAGCTGAGGGTGGGAAGGACTCTTGGGGCTCCTGTCCTACCCCTCCCTCCTCCCCATCCCCGGGGCCTCCCCTGCCTGTACCCCCATCCTTCCAAGGAAGGGAGGCGCCGCTGCTGGGAAGCCTTACCCTGGCCGCCGGTGGGCTCAGCGCCTGGAAGGGGGGCGGCCGCAGCAGGCCAGCCCTGTGGCTCTGCTGGGGGGCCCTGGGGGGCCGTCTTCACCTGCTCAGTGCACTGTGGCTCCTGGGGCGGGAAGCCGGCACCCTCTGCCCCTCCTGCCAGCTCCTCTCCCTCTGTGGGCACACAGGGGGCCATGGTTACATCCTCACCTGGCCTGAGGGACAGGGACCCCCCCCATGCCCTGGGACAAGGCCTAGTGAGGCCAGGCTGGTGCTGGCAGGAAACCGCCATCGCCCCTCCCTGCACCTGGACCGTGTGCGCCTGACACAGGGGTGGCCACACTGAGGCACGAGCCCCCACCGCCCAGCTCACAGGAAGGGCGATCAGAAAGAGTCAGTCAGAACTGCTACGACCAGAGTGGACGGAGCGGTATGTTGGCACTGTGCCCTCCCACCAGGCCACACCTTCCCTGGCACGGGGCAGGGCCAGGAACTGGCCTTGGTTGAGCCAAGGACTGGATGGGCCCGAGGGACGGAGATGGCACCATGGCCAGCAGCCAGGCCATTAGCCAGCCACCCGCTTGCTCCCAGGCCCTGGCCCCGCCTCCCCTCCGCTCCACTCCCAGCTGCATCCAGGCCTCTCCAGAGTCCGGGTCCTGATCCTGCCCCTCCTCCTCCTCACCGGGGCCCAGAATCCCCTGCCACACTGGCCAGCGCTCCTCCCCTCCCCTCCTACTCTGCCCATGGAGTGCCCTCTGCCAGGAGCACCCGCCTCCTCCTGCAGGTGAGGGGCCGCGCCCACCCGGCAGGAATGACAGCTCCTGGTGCCCGACACAGGCAGGCGTGACCAGCCCCAGCCCCTGCCTGCCCTGCTGCCGGGCCTGAGCCACTGCCTGCCCCACCAGCGCCTGGCAATCTGGGAACAGACTGTCCGCACACAGCGTGGGCAGGAGGGGGCTCCTGGGCTCCTGTGCGCCCTCCTGGGCCCAGGGGCAGGGAGAGCAGGCCTCCTGCCCCGCGCAGATGGCGCCCTGAAGGAGGCAGGCCCTCTTCCTCCATGAGCCCATCAGCCTGCCCCTGCCCCCCAGTCACAGGCCTGTGAGGTCACGCATGGCACAGGGCCGCACCCACCCCACGTCTCCTCCTGAGGACTTCATCCCTTTATCTGCTGATCCCAAGATAAAGAGATAAAGCCTCAGCCTCAGCCTTCCTGGGAGGAGGTCCCGCCCTCCTCACCGCACTCTACAGACGGGGAGACTGAGGCACTGGAGGGTAAGGTTCAGAGAGGAGGTGCAGGTTGTGCCCCGGGGTGAGCGGCCAGCGAGTAGCAGGGGGCCCTGGCGCACCCCCATTCCCAGCTCAGGGATCACCAGGCTGCAGGGGGCCCCGCCCCATCCCCTCCCACTCCTCAGGCAGGAGCCGACCTGCTGTGGCTGATGGGAGGGGCCTCACCCCACCGATGGACAGGACTGGACTCACCTGGGCCGGGGGAGGCCCTGCTGGGGGTGGCCTCGGGCCTGTGTGGCTGGGGGGGCCCGGGGTCCTTGGACGGGTCTGGGGTGGAAGCTGACATGGAGGGAGGGCAGGAGGTGGCGGTGGAGGCGGCAGGCAGCGCAGGCCGGGGCTTGGGGTGGGCGTCACTGGGCCGTGGGAGAGGGTCTGCTGGCACAGGGTCGGGGGCTGCGGGGGCCACAGCCGCAGGGAAGAAGTTCTCTCGACTGTCCTTGGGGTGTTTTGGGGTGGTGGGCGTGTCCCCCGAGGCCTGTGAGGGCGGAAGGGAGGTGAGGCAGGCAGGCTGGGCAGCCCGAGCCTGCACTGTCCCGCACTCAGCCTCGCTCTGGCCCCGCTGCCGGCCCCCGAGGACCCTGTGGGACCCAGAGTCCCTCTCGGGGAGGACGCCCAGGCCGTGGCGGGGACTCAGAGGCGGCTCCTGGGCACGGGCTGGAGTGTCCGATGTGGGGGCTGCAGTGACGGGGCCAGTCCTTGGGGCGACGTCCCAGAGGCCCCTGTCGGAAGCTGAGGGACCTGGAGGGACACTCCCGCGCTCCAGGCTGCAGCCCCCAAGCTGCGCATCCAGCCTGTCCCCGCCTGGCCAGCAGGGACTGCCCGCAGCCCGGCTACAGGCCTGCAGTTCTCTACCCGCTGGGGGGGACGGGGACGGGGACGGCACAGCTCCTCAGGAGGGGACAGCCACAAGGGGGCCTGGTGCCGAGCCTCTCAGAGCAGAAGCGAGGACCCACCGCACTGAGTGGTGGGACCCCCGCTGAGGCTGTCAGCTCAGGTGAGCCTCCTGTCTGCAGGGGGCACCTTGTCAGGCCGGTGCCCCGAGGACCTGCCTCTCCTGACACTGCTTCTGCGTGAGATGCGGTGGGGTCGCCCCAAGACTGGGGCCTGGGCCGGCGTGGGGTGGGCAGCGTGGGTCCCGGTCCTCATTACAGAGAAGGGAGCTGAGCTGCAACTGAGCTCACACAGAGGTGGGGCTGGGCTGTACGATGGTCCCCCCACAGGCCAGTGGTCAGGGGCTCCCCATGGGCCTGAGGCTCAGCTCCCTCCTGCCCACCTCCCCTCGGCCCCACTGACCACAGGCGCGGCTGGTACTCGGTTCTCGGCTGCAGCCCAGGGCCCTGGGGTGGGAGGCCCTGCCCCGGCCGCAGGGGGGGGCTTACCTGTCTCTGGGCGGCCCCCAGGTGCACCTGACAGAACTTCACGGCCTGCTCCAGCGCAGCCTCCTCGTCCACCTGAGCAGGGGACACCCCGAGTCAGAGGCCCGGCCCCGGTTCCTGAGAAGAGCCTCCCACCGCTGAGCCCGGCCCAACCCACCTGGGAAACCTGGGCAGGTGCCCCTCCGTCCCCTCGGTCTGCCCCCAGGACCAGAGCTCTGGCCCATCCGGCCATGCCCAGTTCATGCCCGTGACCATATTCTTTTTTTAAAAATCGATTTCAGAGGAGGAGGGAGAGAAACATCAACGAGGAGACTCATGGATCGCTGCCTCCTGCAAGCCCCCCACTGGGGATTGAGCCCGCAACCCTGGCACGTGCATAGGTCAACTGACTGAGCCACGCTGTCCAGGCCAAAGGTTGCTTCTTGTGTGCGTCCTGACCGGGACTGAACCTGAAACCTGGTATCAGGAGGACTCTCTGACCAGCTACCTATCCAACCAGGCGGAAATCACCGTCAGTGGAGGAGGAGCTACGTGAAAAAGGAAGGTACGGTCGGAAGGACGACGGCTCCTCGCGTGCCCCGGAAGGTCTCTGAGGAAGGGCCCCGGGCCCGTCCCACGGTGGCCTCGGGGTCTCCCTGCCCTGGATTTGATAGGTTTCTGTAAGTGGCTCGTTTCCTTTGTTAAAGCGGGGCATGTTTTTTGTGGGTTTACCCAGTCTTGTTGGTGTAGTGACAAGGGCAGTTGCACCGTGTGTAAAGCACACAGCTCGGTGCCTTGACACGCTCACTGTTTCTGAGCAGGGACCCCAGGGCAGTGGACAGAGGGGTGGTGGGAACCACACCTGATACACCCCCCAAGCCAGGCCCTCGAACACCGGGAGACAGACGGCTCCGCGGGCAGGACCCGCCACCCGCACCCACCTGCTTGATGAGCATGTAGGTCTCGGCCATGATCCGCTCGATGCGGCCCAGGTCATAGGCCACGCCCTTCTGGCCCTGCTGCCACACGCGGTAGGCGTCCAGCAGCAGCGTCTTGCCCGACTCCGTGTCCTCCAGGAGCTTCCTCTTGCGGCTGGGCCGTGGCGGCGGCTCCTCGGGGTGGCCACCTGCCCTCGGGGCGGAGGCGGCCATGGTGGAGGCGGCCGTGGCAGGGGCCGGCTGGGCGGGGGTGAGCGGGCTGGGCTGCTGCCTGGCGCTGATGCTCAGTTCCTCCAGGGACAGCTCGGCGGGCCGGCTCTCCGGGGCCCGATCCCGGGGGGAGCGGCCTGGCGGCAGGGGCAGTGCCCGCTCGGAGTCCAGGCGGCGAGAGGCGGCCTCACCGGTGTCCATGGGCTCCGTGGGGCCCGCCCGGGGGCTCTCCTTGTCCTTCCGCTCCCCGCCCTGGTCTGCACTGTCTCCTGCGTCCATGGCCACGGGCCGGTGGTTGAGGGAACACGCTTTGCCCCCTGGCTCGGCCCCGGGCCCTGAGCCATCAGCCAGGGGGGGCTTCTTGGCGTGGGGGAGGCCCTCCTGGCCATCCTCGGGGCTGGCCTTGTGGGAGACATCGGTGGTCATCCTGGCTCCGGGGAGGCCGCAGGCCTTGGGCCCTGGGTGTTCTGATCCCTAGAGGAGCCGAAGGGAGAGACGCAGCCTCAGTGTCTCCACCGAAAAGCACCCGGGCACCAGGCTTGCCCAGCCAAGGCCACTCTGGCCCTGCCCACCCGCCTGCGGGCCAGGGGACTTGCCCGAGGAAGGCCCTCCCTTCCAGACCCTCGGCCTGGAGAGGGCAGTGGGGCTGGAGGGGTCCGGCTGCAGACAGGCCTGGGCCAGGCCAGCTTCCCTCAGCATGAGCCTCGGGGCAGCCCTGAGCGCCGGGTGGGGGGTGGCCGGCCAGGCCTGCTGCAGGGCCAGTCCTGTCCTAGGTTCTCACGTGGCCCCAGTGCAGAGGCCGGGGGGAGGGGTTAGGAGGCTGCCCTGGGCCCTGCACCCCAGCCCAGCCAGCCCCACTGGGCAGGGGTCTGCAGGGGACTGTTCTCACCCAGGTCCCATCTGCTAAGCCAGTGGCCCACCCACTGGGCCTCCGGGGCTCAGCTGTAGAACAGGCGAGGACTGCGCAGGCAGGGACCGTGGGCCGGACACTCAGAGCCCTGCTCAGCCAGTGGAGCTGGCGGGCGAGGGGACGGCCGGCTTTGCCATCTGTTTTGTCGTTACAGATGCTGTTAGCAGGGCTCAGGGCTGGGACAGGGAGCCGTGGGCGCAGCAGCCTGGGGAATGTCACTATCACCCCCGCTGACCACAAGCCCATGTCTGCCTCATGTGCTGGCACCTGGCTACGTGCCTGCGCACGGCTGTGTTCAACTCCCCTCCGGGGTGGCAGGAGGTACCATTCACAGGCGGAGACACGAGGGCACTAGGAGTGAACGCGGGACCGGGACCCCAGGAGGGGAAGGAGGGTGCGGCGGTACCTCCGCGAGCTCGCTCAGCGAGTCCTCCAGCACCTTCACAGTGAGGATGAAGGCCCGCTGCGCCAGGACCTGGCGGTCGGCATCTCGCAGATACTTCCTGCAGGCACACGGGGGGCAGAGAGGGTGGCAGAGTGTCACACAGCACTGCTGGGCGGGGGCCAAGCCCCTCCTGCCCCGGAAAACCTGCCCGACCCTCAGGTGCCCATCTGCCCGGGTCTGTTCTCCAGGAGCTGCCCTGGGCTCGCAGTGGGCGGGGCCAGCTCAGTGGGCGCTGGGGCTCTGGCTTCTCCCCCACAAACCTGTGCGCCCCAGATCCCGCTGAGGCCCCTGCCCAGAGCCTGGCACAGGGCAGCTGAACGAGACGGCGAGGAGGGGAGGCGGCACAGGCATGGGGACAGCTGCTGGCAGCGCGGGGACCCACAGCCGGGCCAGACCTTGTAACTGCGTCTCTTCTGGGTCCCCCACCCGCCCTGCACGTGGCAGCTGTGGCGGATGTCTCTGGTCTTGCGTGCCCCCCTCTTTCCGGCAGAGGGATCCCCGGTTGCCTCTGAGGCCCTGGCCCTCCTGGTGCCTGGCCTGCTGTTACTGGCGCTCACCTGGGACACCAAGCTCTGACCTGGCCTGTTTTCCCACGACCTGGAGCATCCCTGGTGCCCACGGTGGGGGCAGCAGGAGGAGAGGGAAGACCGGACCGTCAGAGTCCCAGGGGGGAAACCAAGCCCCGCAGGAGCCTGTGCTCCCCAGCGTTGGGCGCCGGGCGGTGCGCGTGGATGCCAGGCTCTGGCAGAGATGCCGAGTGGAGGGCCGCGCGCTGCACTCACTTGCCCTGGTCCGGGGTGCGCTGCAGCATGGAGGACACCCTCAGCAGGGTGCCGTGGTCCCGCAGCTGGGCCAGCACCTTGAGCAGCAGCACGATGGAGCGGTTCATGTGCCAGGCGAAGCTGCCCGGCCGGTCGATCTCGTCCACGGGGATCCGCCAGATGCCCTGCAGGGTGATGGGGGGGGAGGGTGAGAAGGGCTGCACCCGGCGCTGCCACGGTGCCAGGGGACTCTGCCCAAGGGGGCGGAAGTATGGCCACCCCACCTTGCCCCCCCCCAATGGCATGAAACGGTCCCCATGCTGCTGTGCTCCCCCCTTTTGAATGCGTCCACGGCACTTGATCTGTGTGTCTCCTACGGGAAGCACGCGGGTCGCAACTGGTCAACGACAACCACTGGTCAAATAGGAAGCTGTGCCTCCCCGCCTGCACAGGCATATTCGCAGGGAGCCCAACACCTGGAGCTAAACTGAGGGTCAAAGGTCGCCGCCGTGAGCGTGAGCGTCTGGCAGGGGTCGCCAGCCAGGTGCAGGCGCGGGACCCCGCTCCCACGCGCACTCCCTCCAGCAGCATCGGGAAGCCAGGTTTGAGCAGGAAATGACCTGCAGCTCCTAGGATGCTCGGTCCCACTAACGCGCCTTTGTCCGAGGTTTGTTCTGGCCAAGACCCCTCGGCCACTCCTCGCCCATCCTGCCCGCTGTCTGAAGGCTGGGCCGGGGCAGGGCTGGCTCTGGGGAGCACCCCTCGCCTCCCTCCGCCAAGCCTGCGACCCCCTGAGGGCCAGGGAGTGGCTGACAGCGAGCAGAGCGCACACCTGCGCGGGCCTCAGGCCTGGGGCCAGGACAGGAGGACGCACGTCTCCGCAGCAGGACTGTGGGGCCTGGAAAGGGCTGGCAGCCCCCGGACAGGCCCGTGGAGAGCACCCTCGAGAAATCCCGGCTCGGAACGGACCAGGGCTGTGAGCGACGCTGCCTCCTCCGCACGGGCCCACGGGGAGGGGTCCAGGCGGTGACCCCCCAGGCCTGGTCCCTGGACGCTGATGACTCCGTGGCACCCACCCACCAGGCCAGGGAGGGGAGCCGGGCACCTCCCGCCCGGAGCCATTCGAGCAAGAGGACCTGAAACCCTCAGCTCCGCAGACTCCACACTGGACGGGAGGATAGGAGGGCGGGGGGCAGGGGGGGGGTAGACCCAGGCAGGCTGGGGCGGTGGAGCTGGCAGCCACCCTCATGCCTGGCAGTGCCAGAGGAGGCACCAGCGGACCCCAAACCCAGGGGCTGCGGCCCCCCTGGCCCAGGGCATGAACACCAGCGCTGCATTCTCCCCTGGCACCTGGCAGGCGTGGCTCTCGCCACAGCTCAGGGGAAGGTGCTGCTGGAGATGGGACGGCCGCGTGGCTGCCCCCAGGTGGCCCTGGCAGCCCACCCAGTTATGACACAGCGGCCGCCCAGGAAGGTGCTGCTTCTGTCACCTGCCAGGCCCCGGGGATCTGGTCCCAGGAGGCCCTACAGACATCAGCGTGGTCCTCACCACAGCTTCGCGCTCAGAGAAAGCCCTCGGGTCACGCAGCCGGCTCCCCCACCCCTGAGGATCAGAGGAAGCTCGGCCGTGGCCCCTGGGTAACAGGAAGGGGAGGAACGTGGGCAGCACTGCCCAGCCTCCTGCCGCCACCACAGGCGCGTGCCGGCGGCCGGGCCACAGGCGGCTGGGACCTGGGTGTGACCGGCTGCTGGGTCTCACTCAACCACAGAGCCACACCCCACGGAACCTCCTCGGGAGCCACCAGGAAGGACGAGAAAAGGGTCCCATTTACTCCCAGATCGTGTCTGGGGTGGGTGTGAGGAGAGGGGCACCGACTTCTCTGGGCCCCTCCTACACTACCCCTGCCATCCACACCCGTGCAGCCAGGGCACAGGCGAGGGGGCGGGGGCGGGAGGGGGGCTGGAGACGGCCCCCAGGGACTCGGGGTCAACCTGGCAGAGAGGTGGGCAGAGGCAGGGGTCGTGGGGGCCTCAGATATGGTGCCAGTGCCGTGAGGCTCCAGGAACTTGGGGTATCTGGGCCTCAATGTCTGTCCTCCATGCCTGCAAGGGGGTGCCCACCTCGGTCCGCACATCTGGGGAGCTCACCGCCTCTGGGGGGACCCGTTCCACCTCCAGCGAATTACTAGAAAAGGCCCCTTCTCACACTGCGCTGGAACCCAAGCCTGCCCCGTGTACCCCGAAACCCCTGCTCCAGCTCAGGAATCATCCAGCCTCTTCCTTCTTCTCTTGCCCCCCAAATCCACCCACCCGGCCCGGGCCAGGGCCAGCTCGGGAAGGACAACACTCGCCTCCCTCCCTGCTTACGGCCCCAGAGGGGCTCCTGCCCCCACTCAGCTGCTCTGAGCCGTGCAGCTCTCACCCTCTCTTGCCTCAACTCAGGACAATCACCGCCCATTCGCATGGCCGTGAATCTCACAATTCTTAAGATGGCCTCCTGCCTCCTCTGCCCAGCTGACATCACCTCCTCCCTGAAGCCCTGCTTGCTTGCTTGCTGCCCCCCTAAGACTCTGCCGGGATCACTGGGGGCCAGCCCTCCGATGGGCGGGGAGCGGGGGGTGGTCTGTGGCTGGGGATATGCCCTAGACAGGAGGGGGTCTCGTCTGCTCTGGGCCTGTCCCTGGGGCCCCGACACACACCTGGCTGAGCAAGGCTCGGGGAGGGCTGGCTCCCGCATCCCCGTGGCCCCTCGCCCGGAGACTGCCAAGGTGGCAGGTGCACCCAGCCCTGCACGGGGGACGGGAGCAGGCGGTGACACTTTTCTGCACTGAAAAGGCAACAGCAAGTCCCCACCCCACACTCACTGGGACGGGCAGGGCCCCGGCCACACAGGCGGTGCGGGCCAGCGCTCCTCCCCCGAAAACAGGGCTGCGAAGGCCCTGCCAGGGCAACACTGGCTCTCAGCAGGGCAGGGCGGGCAGTGGGCACAGCGGCCCTCGCAGGTGGTGGGGGGTAGGGTCCCTGTGGAGGGGGATCCCATGCACCTGCTCTGCTCCCAGGTTCTGGAACGGAAGCCAAGAGGCATGTACCCGTTTGATTCTTCCCGGGGGGGTGGGGGGTGAGCCCATCGGCAGCTACGGAAACTCCCTGCCGGCCCCGTGCTCTGCGGGGGCTCACGGGGACTGTGCAGCGCAGCCCCACACGCCAGCCTCGCCAGGGATCGTGGCGCCAGGGCTGCCGTCTGGTCACTGAAGCGAGGCATCCTCATCCAAGACACGTTCTGCAGGCACGCCTCCCGTCCCACGGCGCTGCTCGCCCACTCGCACCCTCTGGGATTCCCCCCCTTCCTCATCCCCTCCCGGATCACAGGATGCTGCCCACGGGAACCTGTGGCATCAGAGTCACACAACGTGCCCATGTGCCAACAAGCTTGGCTGGCGGACCCTGCTCACTGGGGAGGTAGGAAGCCGCGGCCCAGCGAGGCAGCCTGCTCCGCCATACTGGACGGCCGCCGAGCCCAGGCTGCTGTGGGTTCCCTACTCAAGTTCGGGCTGGAGGGCCTGTCTGAGCAGCCCCTCCATGGCCAGGCAAGGGTCCCTGCGCCCTGGAGCCAGACTCCCGAGGGGCTTCCAGCTAATCCCCGCAGAGGGCCAGGGCCAGGACACACCCCGTGCGGTCAGGCCTGGCCGTATCCCTGCATAGGAGAGCTCCCTACCCACCCACATCCCTTCCAGGGAGAGGGCTCCCTACCACCCACATCCCTTCCAGGGAGAGGGCTCCCTACCACCCACATCCCTTCCAGGGAGAGGACCCCTACCACCCATATCCCTTCCAGGGAGAGGGCTCCCTACCACCCACATCCCTTCCAGGGAGAGGCCCCCATCAATCCCTTTTACTCCCAGATGCACACGCGCAAGCATAACACAAAGCCACCTGGCCCGGCTGGCGGCCGAGGCGAGGGGAGAGCAGCCCTTTGGGCTGGGGAAGAGCCTGGCAGCGGCACAGAAAGCCAAGTGCACCCAGGGACCCGGGCCATGCGGATGGTCAGCCACGCCCCCCAATGGGGGCTCTACTCCGGGACAGAGACACATGTGGTCGCCATCCAGGTTGAGCGGACGGAAGAGGCAGTTACCAGGGTGACAGGCCGAGAGCAGGAATTTGGGGAGGGGTCACCAGGGGGAGCCAGAGAGAAGCCGAGGAGGAGCAGGAGCTGAAAGAGGGGGGCCTCTCCCAAGGGGGACAGGGGCAGCCCCTGGGGCCGACTCCGTCGCCTGGGTGTCCTGAGCGGAAGGAGCCAGGGCGTGTGGCGTCTGCCTTAGCTCTGACTCAGCATATACAGCACATGTATTCTCCTGCATCATCAAAAACTCCCCACCATTCACAATGGCCACAGCGCGTCACCCCACGGGATCCCTTCACTAGTCAAGTCCCCACTGGTGGGTGTTGGGGTCTGAGTCTTCAGGGTTATTATCAAGGTGACTGGCTGGCCCGGCCGGCGTGGCTCAGTGGTTGAGCGACCACCTATGAACCAGGACACGATTCAATTCCCAGTCAGCGCATGTGCCTGAGTTGTGGGCTCGATCCCCAGTAGGGGGCGTGCAGGAGGCAGCTGATCAACGATTCTCTCATCATTGATGTTTCTCTCTTCACTCTCTCTCCCTTCCTCTCTGAAGTCGATTAAAAAAAAAAAAGTGAGCCGAACAGCCTTCTCCCCGTGGCTTCTCCTGCTCCTCAGGATGGGGCCGAGGGGCCACTCGGGCGGGCGGGCGGGCGGGCGGGCGGCCGTGCTCTCCGGGGCAGGCTGGGCCTCTGTCTTCCTGGGCCTCCAGCCCCGCCGGGCCCAGGTGCCATGAGACAATGAGCATGACTTCCCGGCCCCTCGGCGTCCACAGCCCTGTCCACAGAGAACACAGGGCTGGAGCACCCCGGGGAGAGCCCCCGGAGAGGGATCCCTCCAGCCCCCCTGGCACGGCCCTCGGTGACTCAGCTTCCAGCAGGCGAGGGCGGGCGCCTGCGGTAGCCCAGTCCCGGGAGCAGCAGGTGCGGGGCTGGCGGAGAGGCTGCGGGGAGGACCAGCTGCTGCGGGGGCAGCTGGCCTGGAGCGCAGGAGGGAGCCCCTCGCACGGATGGTGCTGGGGTAGCCCCGCTTCCCGAGAAGCACCAAGTTGTTTCTAGGGCAGTGATGGCGAACCTTTTGAGCTCGGCGTGTCAGCATTTTGAAAAACCCTAACTTAACTCTGGTGCCGTGTCACATACAGAAATTTTTTGATCTTTGCAACCATAGTAAAACAAAGACTTATATTTTTGATATTTATTTTATATATTTAAATGCCATTTAACATAGAAAAATCAACCAAAAAAATGAGTTCGTGTCACCTCTGACACACATGTCATAGGTTCGCCATCACTGTTCTAGGACAACCACGAGTTGGGGGAAGCTGGGCTGCAGGCTCTGAGGTTAGGAGCGGCCTCAGGGAGAATGCCAACACCCTCCACAGTCTTGGGGAGACACCTGTCACCCACAAACGCACAGGAGCCTCCCAAACAGCAAGTCCACCTGGTGCCTATGAGCTCCGGGCCCACAGCACTCACAGGGCTGCCCAGCTTCTCCAACACGTGCTCGCACTCACCCCTGGCCGCGCCGCCCCAGGCCCACAGCAGCAGGGATGACCACAGCAGAACCCAGCCTCCGGCGCTTCCCGCCCACCCTGCTGCCCCCAGAGAGCAGGCCGGGCAGCCCCACCCGCCGCGGCCCCACGGGGAACTCTGGGCCCGGGGGCCAGGGCGGCTTCCTGCTGTCCCGAGGAGCTAACGGCCCTACCCCTCCCACAGCTCGGAGCCTTCATCTGCTCCAGGCCTGAGGTTGGGTGACCCCGGGGCAGGCGAGGCTGAACACCCCTGGGGGCAGGAAGTCCTAACGTTTCCACTGCAAACCCCTCAGGGCTGGCGTCTCCGGCTGCAGGGTGTACAGAGGCCGCCAGGGGCGCCATTGCCCTCCCCGGCAGGGCGAGGGATTCCCCGCATCCACAGGTAACCCCCCGGCACAGGCCGGGCCGGGGAAGCCTGCCATTGGCCTGCAGTCGCCCAGGGAGACACGCAGGCTGGGCCCGAGCTGCCGCGGCGCCCCCCTCCCCTCCCCTCCCCTCCCCTCCCCTCCCCGGGAGACGCCGAAAGTACTCAGTGCGTCGGCAGCCTGCGGGCAACTCCTCGCGGCCCCACCCCGGGCCCGGGTCCCTCTACCCACTCCTCCCGCTGACGGCCAAGGTCCCGCCCGGCTCAGGGCTCGGAGCGGACTGGGCACCGCCAAGCGCTGGCACCACCTCCCGCCCCCGCGCCGCTATTTGAGCGGGAAGGGCCGCTGCCCCCCGGGGGTCCGCTCACCATCCCTGGGAGCGCCCCGCGCAGCTCCTCGTCGCGCCGCCCGCCGCCAAGTTGCTGGGGCCCGAGGCCCGCGAGCAGCTTTCGCTTTCGCGCGCGGCGCGGCGCACACCCCCGCGCCCGCTCTCCCGCTCGCGGCCCCGGGCTGGATCGGCGGGGCGCGCTGCGCCGCTGCTCCCGGCGACGCGGGCGTGTGCGGCTCCCGGTGCCCGCCGCCCGCCCCCGCACGCCGCCGCCCGGCCCGCCCTTCCGCCCACCTGACGCCGCGCAGGGCCCCGGGCCAGGGGCGCCGGCCCACCACCCGCCGACTTCCTCCGCCGCGGCGCCCGGGAACCCAGGGCCCGCGGGCTTCCTGCTGCGCCAGGCGGGCGGGGGCCGGCGCCCGGGGGGACTCGGGGAGCTCGGAACGGCGAGTGCCGGGGAGGCCGTGGCGGCCCAGGCCCCCGCCCCCGGGCAAGCTCCTACCCGCCAGCTCCGCCGTGGCATCTGTGCCGGAGCTGCTGCCGGCGCCGGGCCATGGCCGCGGAGGCGCTCGCGGCGGGCCGGGCGGGGCGGGGCGGGCAGAGCCGGACGGGGCGCGGGCTCGGCTGGAAGCGGGCCCAGCAGCACAACAGACTTTTGTTGGCCGATCCCCGCGGGGGGCTGCTGACCGGAGTGCGGGGGCCAGGTGGGCAGCGGCCAGCCACGGCTGCCCCGCCCCCGTTAGCTGTGTGGATGGCTCCCCCTGGAGTTGTGCCACGAGGCCGTGGAGGCAGAGCTGTGGGTGTGGAACCCGTCAGTGGGGCAGGACACCCTCAGGGGTAGGGAGAACAGAGGGGCTCACAGCTGGAGGGGCCTCACTGAGGCCCAGCGAGATGCAGGCACTGGGCCCCAGGGTGCGAGGGCGGGGCTGGGCATCCCAATAGGGCAGCCTTCTGTAGTGTGGGGAGGGCTGCTCCTGGGCACGTTTGCCCTGCTGATGCCAGGAAGGGGTCCTGTGCCCATCCCACAGGTGAGGAGTGGGCTCAGCAGGGAAGAGCTTCACCCAGAGCAGATGGCACCCGGCGCTCCTGTGTGGACACAGCACCTTCCGCCCCAGTTCCCCAGGGCGGGCTGCCCAGGGACTGCCCACCCGCTGCTGGTGGCCCCTCCAGCCCAGCTCAGGAAAGGCCAGCAGAGGCGGGAGCAGGGCTGGAGGGAGAGAGGTTGCCCCCAAACCAGTTTCTCTCTCACCTCCCCAGCGCCCCAGGCTCCTCGCTCCCTCCTCCCTCCCACACACCCAGAGGCCTGGCCCCCATCCTGGTGGCCCTTGTCGAGGTGACATCTCCCAAGATGGCTCGTCTCCACCTGTCTTCCACCCGGGCTGGCTCCAGCCCACTGGTGTTCCCAGGTTTGCCACGCACCCTCGCCAAGTGCCCCCGGTTCCTATCAGCCCAGGTCCAACCATCCCTCTAGCCAGGTCCCCATGTGGCTCCTGGGGGCCCAGGACCTCTGCCCGCCCCCCTGGGACCCAGAGGTGGCATCTCGGCACCCCTGGAGGACTGCTACTCTGCCGGGTACTGGGAGGACCAGGCCGGGGCGCCAAGAGGTCAGCCACCTGTAGGCGCCAAGCATGAGGCCCGGCCACCCCAAGGCTGCGAGGAAAGCATGGGCCCCCAGCGAGCGCTCACTGTGGGCTGGGTCTCAGGCAAGGAGTTTAACCCGCACGTCACTCAAGCCACAGCAGCCCCTCCTCACCTACATGTGTGTCATCATGTCACCACATGGGGGATGGGGTTCCGAGTCGGGCACCGGTTCTGTCCCACAGCAGTGAGCCCAGTCTGGCCAGGACTCACCCCGGGCCTGGACAGCACCATAGCTGGCATTCCTCCTGGCTGTCCCCAGGGCAGGAGCAGACATGTGACATTGCGTTGCACAGCTCATGACCTCATTTCATACCTTATCCACTTCCTGGAAGTCAGACCAAAGGAAGCTGAGAACGTGCCCCTCACACCTGGGCCCGGAAGGAGCATCTGTGTTGAGGGTGGTTCTAGAATCAGCCCTGCGTCCAGGCCTCCGGGTCTGATCCCTGGCAGCCCCAGCACACACCCTCCCACCTGGAGCCTGGGTGGCACTCTCGGGAGACGGAGGGAGGGAGCCGCTGGTGACTGTGGGGAGCTCAGGGGCGCTGTGCCAGGCACCTGCTGAGCCGAGCCTCTGGGGGTACCTCGCTGGGAAAAGGTCTGTGCCTGCCAGTCGTCAGCCTCCTCAGACCTGCTCCTGGCACCACAGGATGCCTGTACCCTGAGCCCTGTTTGTGCCAGGAGATGGGCATCTCCGTCTCTAGCTGGCAGGCCCAGGAGAGGGAGGCCACACTCCCTGACCCCCCAGGGTAGCACGCCTGCGCACACGGAGCCCCGGGTGGGGGGGGTCACATGTAGAGCACCTGCAAGGGCAGGCTTGGTGGGCCCGAGCCCCTCCTGGGACTTGTCAGCACCCTGTGCGGGAGCCCCTGGGTCCTAACTGCCTGCAGGGCACCTGGACATGCAGGGGCACCCGGAAGAGACAGATACCTAGGCCACCCGAGGGCCCAAGAGGTAGAGGTCCCTGCCAGCCTGGGGACCCAGGAGGCCAGGCCGCCCTGACCGCGCCCTGGGCCAGCAGGAGCCTGTGAGCAGGGAGGGGCTGGCCGCTCTGGGTCAACCTGGGTTGGGGGGTCCCTGGCGCACTGCTCTTGCCCACTGGCCTGGTCACAGCAAGAGCCCAGGTCGCCCGGGCTCCTTCCTGCCAACGGGTCCTCGGTCCCCACTTGGCCTAACCTGTCTCCCGGGGCTGGGCCTGTGCTGCTGGCAGGTGGCCGGAATGCTTCTGGGAGGGGGTCTGAATTCTCGGCCTTGGCGCTCTGAGATGCCAGCTAATTTGGAACCACAGGCCTTTGCCACTTCTCCCTGCCTCCCTGCTGCGGGGCAGCTTCTCCGCCGAGTGCCCGCTGGAGGCTGCTGGGCCTGAGTGCCACCCCAGCCCGTCCTCTCTTCCTCTGATGCTGGGACAGGGAACACGCCTCTCCTCACAGGCACACGGGCCCCGCTGCACCCACTGCACCCTCAGGCCTGGCCCCCTGGCTCAGAGCTGTTCCGACTGCTCTAAGCTGCGCAGAGTCCAGCCGTTCTTGCCTGTCTGACCCCTGAGTGAGGACACGGGTAGAACAGGGAGAGGACCTGCCCCGGGAAACACAGCCAGGCTCCATGCAAGGGTCCCTGTCCCTCAGGCGACAGTCACACCCAGGCCACGCTCAGCTGCACGGGGACCAGCACGTGAGTCCCTGGGGTGCCTGCGTCCCCACCGGTGCTCGCCGAGAGGGAAGGAATGCCCTGAGAGTCATGCCCGCGGCTCCGTGTCATCATGAGGCAGGTTCATTCGCCACCAGAGGAGCCTGGGCTGGGCCACAGCACGGCCTGAGCCCAGGGCCTGCACCCGCCTGAGTAGGGCCAGGGGGTCCCTCTCTGGGGACAAAGCCCAGCGCCAAGCTGAACAGGGATGGGCGGGCGATGGGGGAAGTGCCACCTGTTCTGCCACACCCTCACTTTAGAATTCTCACATGTGTAGAAACCAGCATTTCAAAATCTGTTTTTAACCAACGAAATCCCTGCACTTCCTTCAAAGGGCCTTCTCAACGGACCTGGGCCCATCTCGCCTCCTCCTCCAATGACCCCTGACAGCCCTGTCACTCGTGCTCTCATCCCCAGGCCCTTCCGTGCAGCCCAGAGCTGGCCGCTCCCCTCCTCCTTCCCTCGGGTCTTCCTACCTGGCCTGGAGGCCACGGCCCAGGGCGCAGGTCTCCTGTGGCCCCCCCTCCCCCTGCAGGAGGCGCCCGGTCAGCCCCGCTGTGCAGATGAAGAAACAGCCTCGGATACTGGCCCACAGGCGGGTGAGGTGAGCATGGGGACAGGACACACCAGCAGAGAAGGCAGAGCGTGGGAGACCCACGTGTGGGAGGGACTCCACACCCATCACCATGGAAACCAGGCAGGAGCTCCTGAGCCCAGAGCTCTGGTTTGGATTTCCAGCCCGATGCTGTTCTTTCAGAAGCCACTTGGTCAAACTTTCCAAATAGGAAAAGTGGAAAAAACGAGGGAGGGGGACAGGTTCCCAGACTGAAGCTACTCCAGAAGGAAGGCCTGGCCACCAAGCTCGGGGCCTTGTGTGTGTGGCGGGGGGGAGAGGCAGAGCAGAGACCCCATGGCCTCTTGGGGTGCACGCCCCTTTCCAGGAGCGTGGGGGGCGGGGTGCAGCCGGAGCAGCTGGGGCCCAGCTCTTCCTGTCCCTGCCGGAGGGGCTGTCCTTCTGTGGTCCGGCGGGCGGGCGGCGGGCGGCGGTGAGAAAGGCCTCTTTTGGAAAAAGGGCTGGAAACGGCAACAACGCCCACTTCCGGCCTCAGGACCGCCCTCCCGGGGCTCTCACCGCCGCTGAGGGAGCCTCAGGGCGGCCAGGGCTGCCTCTCTGGGATCCCCTGAGGCCACCAATGACCTGCCACAAGGGACCCTCAGGAGGCCTTAAGGGAGGAGAGGGGGGGTGTGATGAGGTGACGCAGCACACTGTGCCCTCCCCTGTGCCCCCACCCCTGCCACCTCCCACACCCAGAATCCTCCCGGGGGTGGGGGGGGGTGGGGGGATGCCACAGCTGTTTTATGTCCAGGCAGGGTTTCTGAAGGCACAATGGGAATGTTAAGGGACAGTGCCAGGCAGGGCAGGATGGTCCCTCCGAATGACCCGTGGCCCGTCCGCCTCCCAGGCCAGGGCGGCCCCTCACTTGCCCTGTCCTCCCTGCATGACTGCTCCTGGGGCTCGTGTGGGGCATGGCCACCTCCACACACAGCTGGACCCCAGGGCTCTCGAGTGCCAAGTGCTGGGTGCTCACATCTCCCACCTCCGCGGTGAGACAGGCTGAGTGGTCACCAGGCAGAGGGCAGAGCGCTTCCACCCCTGGCTCAGTGGACCAGACTCACCACCTCCTTTCCTCGCTGCCAACAGGGAAACGTACTGTCCCTCCCCCTGGGGGGCGGGCAGGCCAGGTAAGCAGGACACAGCCGGGGTGGGTGGTGACAGTAGCCGGCAGGCTCCCTTCCCGCTGCCCCAGCACCACGCCATGCAGTGTGGGCTCTGCCTGTGTTGTAACCTCGAACCCTGCAGGCTGGGCGCCGTGGTGCGGGAGCAGCCAGGCTCCGTGGGTTGGGAATCCCGGCTCTGCTCCTCACAGGCTGAGCAACCCTGGGCCTGTGCTGCCATCACTGTCAGCCTCACCCTGCTCATCATGACACTGGGCCGCGGGGAGGAGTAGATGGGAGAGGATCGGGAAGGTGCCTGCCCCCCCGAGACCCTCAGCACCCCACGGAACAGGCCCCGTGGCCTCCCTCCCCTGGCAGAGGCCACTCACTGCCATTCCTTCCCACCCCCCTAGGAGCCAGGCTGCCTGCTGCCTCCCACAGGCTGGGGGTGGGCACAGGGAGGACCTGGATCTGGGGTGAGAGCCACATGGGACCGAGTGAACAGAGCGGAGGCTGGCACTGCCCAGCCTTCTCCTTCCCAAAGGGCACACTTCCCAGTGCTGCCACAGTGAGGGCACCCACGGCCCCTGCCCCCGCCCCGGGTCCTGCCTCAACAGCCACTGCCCTCCCTCAGCCTCTGCCCAGGCTCCTGGCCACCCTCAGGTCCTGGGTCTGAGGGGCTGCTCGCCCTGTTCCCTGGCCAGGCCTCAGAGGCCCCGTGCCTCCCCACCAATCCCCGGAAGTAAGCCTCCCCTGCGCCCTCAGGACCGGGTGCTGCCCACCGGACGGGGCTTGGGGCTGAGAGGGTGGGTGTGGGCCTCAGGAAGGCACAGCAGGGACCCTCCAGGGCAGGGAGCAGCAGTGCCCACTGGGAAAAGCTCCTCTTCAGGAATGTGAAGCAGCCAGCTCCTGCCTGAGCCCCCAGTGTACACAAACACTGCCAGGCCCGGCTGGCCACAAACTCCGGCGTGGAAGCGAGAAGGATTTGGGGCCCCGGCCTGGGCTCCAGGCGGGGCTCTGCCGTGTAGGGGCTGCGTGACCCAGGGTGAGTTGCGGCTGTGCAGGCTGCGGGGTGCCCGCCCCCCAATTGCAGGACTGCCCGGTGCAGCTGTGCCTGCTGAGGGCTAAGCAATCCTTCCCTCTGCCGAGCATCCTCGCGCGGCCACACTGCGAACCCCACCTGGAGACGGACAGGCTCCCACGGCCAGAGGAGGGCGCATGCCCGATGCCCACCTCCAGGCTGCTCACAGTTGTTTCTTTGTTAAATTCTAGCTGTGAACGAGGTGGCTTGGCTTGGGCAGGGTTTCTGGGTGGTGATTCTGCCGGGCAGGGGCCTGGCATCCTGGGGCCCTGTCCTGCCTTATGCTTTCTGCCAGCCCCTGGGGTGAGGGCAGGAGTCAGCCCTGCCCTGCCTGCTGCCTTGGGCTCACGGGCAGGGGGGCAGGGAGGCAGGGGGGCGGGCAGGGCAGGGCAGGGAAGGCTGAACCCAGGCCTGCGCGCTGGGAGCTGGGAAGTCAGGGCGCCTGCAGAGCCCGGATGGGAAAGATGGAAAGCTCGGGGCAAGTCCAGAAGCCACACAGTTTGCCGGCCGTTTTCCGACGCACAGATGGCCCTCCTTCCCTGGAGAACGTGACACGGTTCTCTGTTTACTCTGCTACTGCGACCGGCCCGTAGATCATCTCCACGGGCTAAAAATAGCGCTCGTGCGGCAACTGCCGCTGCGCCACGGAGCTCACAGTTCTTCCCTTTAAACTTTTCCCTCTTTCTGTCCTGGTTCCCACTGTGATGTCATTGGGTTTCCTTGCACCTCCCTGCTGCCGGCTCTGATCCTATGGAGGAGAAAGGGGACCGGGGCCCCTGCCAGTCACTGCCATTAAGGGCGGGTTGCGGCGCAGAGGCCCTCGGTGACCAGGCACCCCGGGCAGAGGAACAGTCACCACAAACCCCGGGCAATGCCTGCCGGAATCGGAAGACGATGCCCAGGAGCGAGGCCACAGCGGGGAAACTGGGTGACGCGGTGGCCCTTCAGGGACCCACAGCGGGCAGACACCTGGGACAGTGGACCTGGTGCCCCAGAGCAGAGCGGAGCACCAGGCCAGGCTCCCTGCCCCCTCCGCTGCCCCCATACGCCCCGTCCTTACAGCCCTGCCCACCACCCCACAGGCCCTGGCCTGTCTCTGGGGCTGTGCCCTGCCCACCATTTCCCTGGCCCCGCGTGGTTCCCGGCGGGTTCCCGCCTGAGCAGCGGACACTGCTGAGTCTAGGCCCCGGCTCCAGAGCTGACGGGTGTGCCCAGCCTCAGTTTCCTCGTCTGTAAGGCCGGGATAACGGCACCACCGACACCCTGAGGGTCAGGAGGATGCAATGAGCTGTGGGTGTAGCGCAGCCCAGGAAGGCCCTCCCCCCGCCGGCCCCCCAGTCCCTCTGTGCCATGGCATGATGGGGCAGGTGTGGGGGTGTCTGCCAGCGGCCCCGCATGCACACAGCACTCAGCCATGCCCCACACTGGCTCACATGCTCCCTTGCTCTGTCATGCAGGTACCTCCCCCAGTGTCACTTCCTCTGCCCTTTTCACACTCCGCTCACCCTCAGGTTATGGGGTCTGAGCGCCAGGAGGTGTTGGGGTTATTCAGGCCTAGAGATCTTAAACAGCTCATGTCAGTCCCACCGGCATGGCTCAGTGGTTGAGTGTCAACCTATGAACCAGGAGGTCAGGGCACATGCCCGGGTTGTGGGCTCCATCCCCAGGGTGGGGCGTGGAGGCAGCTGATCCATGATTCTCTCTCATCATTGATGTTTCTATTTCTCCCCCTCCCTTCCTCTCTGAAATCAATAAAAAAATGTTTTAAAAAAAGATTCACTTAGGAATAGGCAGCCATAGAATGAAGTAATTTAAAAAAATAAAAACAAACAGTGCTGAGTGGAGAGAAGGTGATGTGGGTGGGACCAACCTGAGGAAAGGCGTGGGTTTGCTGCCCACTGGGTACTTCCTACCAGATGTTCCCTGGTCCTGAGAGGGCAGGAGGGTGAGAGGGGTGCTGCCCTGAGCCCTCAGGCCAGGCCAGGGGGAGCACCTCACTGAGGAGCTGCTCTGAGCCCTCAGGCCAGGCCTGGGAGGGGGGGGCACCTCACTGAGGAGCTGTCCTGAGCCCTGTGGCCAGGCCTGGGTGGGGGGGGCACCTCACTGAGGAGCTGCTCTGAGCCCTCAGGCCAGGCCTGGGGGGGGGCACCTCACTGAGGAGCTGCCCTGAGCCCTGTGGCCAGGCCTGGGGGGGGGGGGGGCACCTCACTGAGGAGCTGCCCTGAGCCCTGTGGCCAGGCCTGGGAGGGGGGGGCACCTCACTGAGGAGCTGCTCTGAGCCCTCAGGCCAGGGCTGGGTGGGGGGCACCTTACTGAGGAGCTGCCCTGAGCCCTCAGGCCAGGCCTCGGTGTGGGGGGCACCTCACTGAGGCCGGGGCCTGTGTGCTGCTGGGAGGCAGCACAGATGCTATCTGAGGAGGTGGGGATACCAGCTGGTGGAGACCACACCTCCCCTGGGCATGCCTGGGTCTGCGAAGTCTGCCAGCAAAAGCCCTGAACTTGGGGCAGGCATCCGGGGGCGGGTGTCAGTGACTCAGCTTTGGGGTGGATGTGAGTGAGGCAGAGGCTCCCACAGGCCCCCCAGCGCGGTGCCTTTCGGGGGCTGGAAGGGGTGGGAGGGAAGGGCTCCCTCAGGCACAGACCCAGGCCTGGTGGGCACGCAGCCAGGATGGTGCCTGCTCCCCGTGCTCGGGGGCTGCTGCTTCCTCGAGTTCCTGTCCCGGGAACTCTGTGGGTGACAGGAACTCACGGTCACTAAGCATGGCCTGCGGCTGGCACCGGCCAGAGGAGGCGTCAGGAGGACGATGGCAACGCTGCTCTAGAGGAGGTCCCCGCCCGGGGCCTTCACCTGGACCAGCGGCTCTCTCTGAGACAGAGGGGCTCAGGCTGGGCCATGCCCTAGGTCAGAGGCTGGGGTGCCTCTGCAAAGGCCTCCTCCTTACCACCTGGCATCTGCTCACGGGGCGGGGGGGGCGGGGGGGACAGGACAGCCCGAGGTCACAGCCACTGGCAGTCACGGAGAAGGGTGTGGCTGAGTCTGGCCAAGAAGGATGGTGGCGGGGGGCGTTAGAAACCTGTCCCCCCAGTGAGGGCCCTGCTGTCAGAGGAGCGCCAGGGCGGGGGCAGCGCATGAATGCTGCAGAAAAAGACGGCTGTGGCAACTGTACCTCCTGCCACTGTGGGCGACACAGAATCGAGGCCGAGAGAAGCACCGGGCCTGCGTGGCGGCCGCTAGGTGCGCACTCTCGCCAGAGCCCAGCAGACAGAGGGACTGGCCCCGGGGCGGGAAGGAGCCTCCCTGGTCCCCACAGATGGGCTAGCATGACAGTGGTCTGTGGTCTGAGGGCCAGGAGGGGGCAGAGCAGCGGCTGGGGAGACCTGGGGGGAGGGACCCTGGCTCATCTCTGCAGAACCGCCTGGGGATGTGTGGAGGCGCTGGGGGCAGGGGGCCTGCAGCCCGGCCTCTGTCCAGGTGCTCGCCTGGAGACTGCACGGTGAGGAAGGCGGCCGGGGAAGGCGGCGGTTTGTGCTGCTGAAGAACTGGCAGCCACCTATCTGCTGGGGTGACAGGCAGACAGGGGAGAGCTGCACAGCGGTGACCAAGGACAGCACACACGGGCTGGGAAGGCCCCACTTGAGCCAGGGCAGCCTGGAGCCTCTGGAGGGCCCTGGCCAGGCAAGAGCTGGGGCTCCCATCACTCCCTCCCCAGCCATATCCCTTCCGATACCAGCACTGCCCTCCTGAGGTGCCACTGGGATCCAGAAAGCAGCCCGGGCTCTGTCCTGAGGGGAAGTGCGGGATGCGCCACTAGGTGCTGAGGACGCCTGTCCACTGGGACCACCTGCCCAGGCCAGCCCTGTGCCCTGTGTGGGGCCGAGTAAGAGGTGAAGTGGCCAGGAGCTGAGCCTGCCTGAGCCCAAAACCTGTGCTCTTCTCCGTGACCTCGGGCCCAGCCCCCAGGACATGGACTGCCCCCCGTGCTGCAGGCTGTGGAGGCCCCAAGGCAGGGCGGCTGCACTGCAGCAGGCAGCACCTCCCCCCCCCCGCCACGCAGGCCCCACGCTGCCAGCCGGCACAGCCTCGGAAACAGGAAGCAGTGCTGGCCGGGCCTCGGCCCCTGTGCTGCTTCACGGTGGCTGGGAACTGGGTTGCAACAAGACAAAGCTCCTTGCTAAGCTAAGCAGACACTTTGGGGAAGGAGGAAGCACCCGCTCTAGCTTGGTTGCTATGGGAACGTTTCTGCATCAACTACAAGAGGAAGAGAAGTTCACTGTGGCCAGAGCAGCCCAGCTCACGGCCCTCCTGCCAGAGGTGTGCACACCTGCACGGGAAGCCCTGGGAGCTCTGGGCACTTTCCTGGACTCTCTGCCCAGGGAGAGAGCCCGCAGGGATGGCACTGTCTCAGGAGGCCTCTGGCCCCGGGCCAACCCCAGCCTCCATGTCTCCCCTGTCCCCACCTGCCCACCCCAATGCTGTGACCTGTGCCAGGACAGGCTCCAGGGCTTAGGCCAGGCCTCCCTGGGGCGCGGGGGGGGGGGCACGGGACCTCCACCAACAAGACCCGACAACTCTGGCTCTGTTTTGGCAAAAACCAGACTCTCCTGCCCGGCGGGGGCGGGCTGGAGCAAGGGGCCTTCGGGGAGGCCTTGGCCTGCCTGGGGCAGAGCCCTGCCAGAGCGCCGACCTGCTGGGGACAGCGGAAAGAAGGAGGGCGGGGAGGTTCCCTCTCAGCCAAGCTGGAAACAGTGGGACTGGAAATGCACATGTTCACTCCTTCCTCAAATGCGCATCCACCCTCACTGCTGGGACCTGCTACAGGCCACGTCTCTACTCGGCGCAGTCCAGCACCGCCTCGCACGCCCCTAGGGGCTCGCCAGCACTGCGCAGGCCTGGTCCAGGCCCCCTCCTTGCTGAGAGCACCCACCCTCCAATGGGAGCCCTGCCTCCAGCCCACCAGACTCCTCGAGGCTCCTCCCGTGCTCCCCGTGCCCAGCGCGTCCTGCACGAGGGGCCATGCATGCGGCTCTGCGGCGAGCCTCCCAGCGCCCCGGGCAGGGCCCCCCCGTTGGCCGCGCTGGCTGGGCCAGAGCATGCTTGGGGGCCAGCTGCTAAGGGAGAGGGCGTGGATGAAACCTCCACAGACGCTCATAAGCACCTTCTTTGCGCCAGGCCAGGCCAGCCAGGGACTCTGGGAGGAACGCGCGACACCACAGTGACGCTCGAGGAGGGAGGCCACTGCAGCCTGTGTGTGCACAAGCTAAGTGCTCACCCCACGCACGACGCAATGCAGGGTAGCAACTGCAGAGTGGGCCGGCCTGTACTTCTCACAGGGAAACTCTGAGACTTCGTGTCAGTGAAAAAAGTTGCCTAAAAGCATCCCCCCCACACACACACACCCGCACACGCACATTTTCTAACGCTGCGTGACACACTTGGCTGATTTGTAGACACACCAGAAAACACAGAACAGCCCACCACACACCCGGGTCCCTCTGAGAAGGACACGGCGCCGGGATGAGCAGAGCAGGAGTCTGGGCTCTGCGATGTGGCGGAACTGTGTTCCTGAAGAGCAGGAGGGTCCCTCAGCCTGGCCCAGAGGATGGAGGGGCCCCAGACAGCCTCCTGGGTGAGCAACGCCACGGCTGGGCAGTGCGGGTGGCCCAGGACAGGGCTGCTTAGAGGGGTGGCAGGTCAGGGTCCCCGATGACCCTGCCCTCCCCTGTCCTCCTGCCTCACGAGGGCTGGCCCGCCCGTGCTCTGCCCCGTCCAGGCGGTCACCCAGTGCACATGAGCCGGAGAAGAACCAGCTGCCAATCCTGCCCTGCAGCCCGGCTGTCAGACACGCCCACCACAGCGGGCAGCATGGCTGCCTGGGAGCTGCTCCACGTGGGGGCTAACCGCTTCCCACACCCGGCACAGTCTGCGCACAGCTCATGTGTGAGCGAGTGCAGGTCACACTTTCTGACGTGCTGGGTGCAAGGTCCGGCTAGAGGTGTCCGCCTGGAGGTGCACCTGAGCAGCAGCAAGGGTGGGGGCCCGAAGGCCGTCCCGTCACCAGCCAGCGGGGAGTGCTTGTCCCTCGGGACTTCATCAGGGAAGGTGCGAGTGTCTGTCTGTCTCTGTCCATGAACACAGGAGCCCATCCCCCTCCGAAGAGAAGCGCTAAGGAAGCAGAGTCCAGAACGCCGGCTGGGAGCAGGCCAGGGACAGAGGCTGTGGTGGGGCAGCGGCCGAGGCCTGGCGTGCTGGTGGGAGGAGCTCTCTCACTGCCAATGCCCTGGTCCCACGGAGACGATAGATGCCATCTACCACTTGTCCATAAAGCACCCACACAGAGGGCTGGCAGGCGCGGGGCTCCCAGCTCCAGCGCCCCCACCTGGCCGCAAGAAGCTCACTGCCTGGGAGAGGAAGCCATGCACCCAGACACTCCACCACCGCTCAGGGGACCTCGCCCTGTCCGTATGCTTCCCGAACCAGCCTCCGTCACACCTTCTAGACCTGAGGCCTGCCCTCCTTGGCTCCTGTCCAAGCCAGGCCGTTCTGCACTTCCTCTCACGTAACAAGGGATCCAGGAAGATATAGGGGAAACCAAAGCTCAGCGGCCGGGATTGGCCAGAGTCATCCCAGCGGGAGCTGGCTGTGCTGGGATGGTGGGAGCGGCGGGGACTCGACGCGGAGCAGAGTGAAGGGCCATCTGTCCGCAGGACAGACAGAATGAGGAAGGGAGGCAGGTCCCAGGGGCCTCGGGGATGGGCCGTGTCCTGCCCGGCCATGGGTCTCACTCTGCAGAGGATGTGAGGGCTGGAAGGGCCCTGGAAGCCCAGCCACTCGCCACACTTGTTATTAAGCAGCAGACCAGCTTCAGTCCCTTCCATCAGAGCCCCAGGTGGCCGACGCACAGGGCCCAGGAGCTGCTCAGGAGGCAGCGGGGCCGTGGGCGTGAGCCCTCACCACTGCCCGCATGGGCAGCGACGCCAGGAGTCCCTCAGCAAGCACGGCCCACCTGAGCCTGGCGCACTCGCCTGCACCACCGTGCCTGCCCGAGGATGCCCAGACCCGTGGCCTGGGAGCGCCCCCAGGGTCCGTTCGCACGCGTCTGGTAGAAAGCAGTGGCAGCGAGCAGCCGTGGAAATCAACAAGGCAAAGTACTCACGTTGAAGAAATTGGTCTTGTTCCTCTCGCAGAAGAGCCCCTGTGCCGGCATGTGCTGCAGCTGTTGCCACGGGATACTGCTGCCTAGCAACACGTCGCGGGCCCACTGGAGGTTCTGGGGAAACAAGAAGTAGGTTGGAAGTGAGTGTGTGGGCAGCTCAGGGCACCCACGGGAAGGGAGGCTGCACTGGCACCGCAGCGAGGAGCAGCAGCTCCGCCGACATCGATCCCGCAGCCCCAGGCAGCTCGGGCTGCTGGCTGTGATCACCTGGCTGTGGGCACGTTCCTGGGACTGAGTTCTTGCCCAGCACAGCTGATGAGGAGATTGTGGCCTCAGACTGCCCAAGGAGGGCACAAGTAGGGACCCCTCACCTGACCAACCTTGTAAAGCTGCTGCCAGGGCCCAGCGCCCCACTTTCTGCAGGGAGACCCCCACTAGCCCAAATGGCCAGTCCTGGGGCTCTGCCGGGTGCCAGGGGCCTGCGTGCTTGCGGGGAGGGAGCTCTGTCCAAGTGCTCAGGCCCGTGCTCTCTGGGCGATGGTGCCCCTTGGGGAGCCTGGCAGGCTGAGAACAGAGTTTGCTGGCCTCGGTGGTGCCGGGGGGCAGAGTGCAGCAGGTGTGAATCTGGCGGCCTGGCCTTCTCACCGAACCAGAGAGCAGCCCTTCCCACCAGCCACCAGGCAGCCACCTTCTCTCCACTGGCCGGAGCCAGTGCCCAGCGCCTGCATGTCCATCTCACCCACTCAGGACAGAGCTCGCTGCAGGGAAAGCCTGCGGAGCAGAGGGGGCCTGAGCCCAGGACCTCACAATGCCAGACCCTTGTTTTTCCACAGCCCCCACCCCGGCCCAATCCCCAGCCGACCAGTCCCCCGCCCCTCCATCCCCCGGCAGGTGCCTCGCTTGCCTCTGTACCCGGGGCCAGGCCTCCCTCACCTCGTGTCCCAACTACTGTGACTCCTCTCCCCCCTCAGCCTGCGAGCGGGTCCCACCTGCTCCCACTCTGGCCACTGCTGGCCAGGCGGAACTTAGGAAATAGTTCCTTTAGTCACGACTTCAGACTAAGCGCAAACCCAGCTCCCTGGCTTGCTGCCCTGGAGCCTCTGCTCCCGCAGGTGGGAGCTGCGGTGAGGCTGCGGCGGCTGCACCCGCACAGGAGGCCCAGGGCGCAGGCTGGCGGGCTGCACAGGAGGCCTGAGGGAGTTACCCCGCGCCACGACCCCACACCTCTTCTGGGGCTCCTTGGGGGCTTGTGGGAGGTACCCGGGAACCCCTTGAAATAGCAGCAGATTTGGGGGGTTCGATGAGGGAACAAGGCTTGAAGAAGCACCTCCACAGTGGCCATCATTTTCTTAAGACAAAAAAATAAGATAAAAAATAAGGTCAACAGAGCCTTCCTGCTGGTGGGAAGCGCGAGCACGGTAAGGAGGCCGAGGGAGGTGGCCGGGCGAGGACCTTGTCCAGGCCCAAGGCTGTGGGACAGAAAGGCACGTCCTCTGTCTGCCACCTCGGACCCCAGCGCCAACTGCGCCTGGCCCGACCACCAGGCAGAGCGGGGAGGCCCGGGGCTCTCAGACCTGGAAACCAGGCCCCTGAGGAGAGAGCAAGAAGCACCGGCCTCCAGCCCCAACCAGGATGGGCAATTAGCCTCCTGCAGACGGGCCGGTGCACCCCGCGGAGCTCGCGCGTTCCCAGCGCCTCCAGCTCTGCCGGGGGGGAGAGCCGGTCGATAGCCAAGGCACAGAGTGTCCAGTCAGACCTTCGCGCCTGAGGCCCCAGATGGGAGCTGGGAGGGACAGGCCGGTGGGTGAGGGGCAGGGGCTAACCCGCATGCTGTGCCCAGAGCAGAGCCTGGCGCTGTGGCGAGGCGAGGCTTCGTGCCCCGTGGGCTGAGCCAGAGCCCTAACTCCTCGTCCCATGTAACTGTCCTGGTCGCGATGAGGTTTGGAAACGGAGGCTCAGACAGGCTCAAGAGCGAGCCCAAGGTCCCAGAGCCAGGAAGCGGTGGAGCCAGGCTTGCCTTCTGGTCCAGGCCAGCGGGACTCAGACGTGGGCGCTTCCCCTGCCCCACAGGCGGGCAAATCACTTTACCAATCTGCCTGGTCAGGTGCTGTGTGCCTGGCACAGAGCCTGCCCAGCGCCTCTGGCTCACCCCCACCCCTGGGATGGGAGGAACACGCACGCCAGAGCGCGGCACCGACCTTCCTGGGACACTGAGTCCCCTGAGGCTTGGGCACGAAATGCGCTGAGAAAGGCCGGACGGGGAGGGGTCCTGACCAGAGGCACCCCTCTGCTCGAAGGCCTCGCCAGCTCCACACTGCAGACGACCCCCACACCCCGCCTTTTCCCTCCCATCTCCCCGTCAGGCCCCTAACCACACCTGCACCCCCCCCCCCCCGCCCCGCCCCAGTCTCTGAGTCTCTCACCTGGGCCTGGCACCATCTCACTCCCCCCCTCACCCCCCACCCCCACCCCCACCCCCCGCCATCTTAAACAGCCTCTCCCACTGACTGGCCAACAGCTCTGCCGTCTGCTCCTGCTGGTCTGTCAGCCCCAGGAGGACAGGCCCACGGTCTGACTTCCCTACTGATGGCTCCTCAGGGCCAGACCAGGACGAGGTCCATGGAGAGAGGAGGCAGATGTTCCTTCAGGGAAAGGCCGGAAGGAAGGGAACAGGCTGGAGCTTGCAGAGAATGACGAGCCCACGGGCAGAGAGGACAGTCTGAGGTGGAGGAGGGGGCCCAGGGGGGCCCGGGGTGGGAGCGCTGGGGGCAGAGCTGTAGGAGAGACAGCTGGAGAGCCCTGTGCTGGGGGCGCCTGGAGCATGAGGTCTGCCTTTCACTAGTCAATCAGCCTGGACTCCTCCCCAGCGCAGTCACGCAGAGGCCCTGGCCTGCGCTCAGCTCTCCATGGGCCCCGAACACACACGGCCATCAGGAGGGATTCCCTCGGCATCCCCTGCACCTCCACGGCCTCGCACAACTGCAGCTGCGCAGCCAGCTGTGGAGTGAATGAGTGAGTGACCCAGAGAAACGCACAGGAACCACGCGGGAGGGGACGCAGGAGAACCCCAGCGGTTCTGCCGCGTCGTGGTGGCGGGACAGCGAGGCAGCGGTCGCTTCCCTCTTCTGTCCAAGCCGAAACGCATTTGTAACGGCTGCTGCCGGCAGAGCGCTCTGCCCGGCACTGCTGGGACCACTCTCCCTGCATGCAGGAGGACCAGGCAGGCAGCCACCCTGATGGGCCACCTGGCCCCCCTCTTCTGGCCCCAAAGGCACCACAGAACCTTCAAACCATGTGGCCAACAGCTCTGAAACGCATAGCTGAGATTCCCAAGTTGAGAAAAGTACTGAGTTTTCACTTTGCAAACCACAGAGCTGGCTGGGATCTGCAGCCGCCGCCCAGGCTTCCGCACGGCATCCTTTTGCAGGGGGGCCACCCTGTGTGTACAGAAGGGGGCAGGGCTGAAGGAAGGCGGGGACGCCCTGCTCCGTGGCCGGCACACCACGTAACGCCTGTCCCACGGTCGGGCTGGAGCGTGAAGCTCACTACCTGCCCCGGGGACGCTCACCTGCATGCAGGGGCCGGGCAGGGGCGACTGCAACCCCTTCATACCCACCCAGCCAGAAGGGCCCTACCCAGAGGCTCTCTCGTCTCCCCTGGCTCTGCAGGTTCCACAGGTGAGCTGGTGGCACAGGACGTAGGGAACTGTTCCCACAGCAGACAGGTGAAGGGCAGGGGCTCACACCAGCACACAAGCTGCCTCTGAAGTCGAAGGCCAGCAGCTCGTCTGGAGCTAGCAGGCACTCCAGGCCCACCAGGGAGGAGGCAGCCTCCAGCCAGGTGAGCCCTAAGGAGACATGGGGCCTGGGCTCGTCCACAGAGGAGGGGAGCTGATGGGGCTGGAGCAGCCAGGCCGCTATGCTGCCACACGGACAGGCCCTTGCCCTGTCACAGGAGGGTGTACCACAGGGGGCAGGGTCGGGCGCGGTGCACACTGGGATGGGCACACACTGCTCAGTGAGGGCTTCTGCTCCCATTGGAGTCTCAAGCACGTGGGGCTTGCAAGGCAGGCTGCTCGCTCTGAGGGCACGTGTCCTGCCTGGTGAGGCAGCACTGACTCACGTCAACCTCACGACCAGCCGACAGCAAAAGGCCCTTATCCCCGCTGGCCGGAGAGCTCCGGGCGGAACCTGAGTGCGGGGAGGGAGGCTCAGGTTCCAGCACGAACACTAGCAGGGGAACAAGTGGTGGGGGGATGTACCCTGAACACTGCTGAGGAGGCAGCCAGACAGAGCAGACCACCGCTGCCCCACCTGCTCCTGCCACCCTGGCCCTCGGCCTCGCCCTGGCCGCCCACCCACCCCTGCCAGGTGCCCAGGCTGCTTGCCCTCACCAGCAGCCCACCGCTGCCCTCCACTCTGCCCATGGCCACCCAACAGGGCTCAGCATAACGGGTGCCTTCAAGGAGCACAGCAGCACCCCACCTCTGTGTGCCACCCCATTCTCTTCTCTGTAGTAGTTATTACAATGTTCTTGCTGTATTTGCTCAAGCGAACATTTTTTTTAATCCTCACCTGAGGATATTTTCCCATTGATTTTTAGAGAGCGGAAGGGAGAGGGAGAGACACAGAGAGAGGAACATCGATGTGAGAGAGACACATCAACTGGTTGCCTCCCGTGGGGATCGAGCCTGCAACCAAAGTCCATGCCCTGGACTAGAATTGCACCTGGGCCCCTTCAGTCCACAGGCTGACGCTCTATCCACTGAGCTACACCAGTCAGGGCTCAGGTGCACGGTTTTCATCTGTCTGCCCCTCGAAATGAAGTTCCACAGGGGGCAGACCGCGCCGAGGGCACTGTCTCCACAGGGCCTCCTGGGGAGTGACGAGAGCGTCAAAGAATGCGTAACACACCACAATTCCGCCACAAACACGAAATGCCAGGTTCAAGGCCTGGGGGAGCTCCTGGGAGGCTAAGCCTGGGCCGCTGTTAGGAATTGCTGCCTCATCCGCTTTCCAGAGAGCCAGGCCGCCATCAGCAGCAGAGGCTGCGAAGATCATGGACAGGTGAGCCCCAGGGCCAGCCACGGTGAAGGCCTCTGAGCAGCCAGAGGCCACTGGCCCAGGGCAAGCAAGACCTGGACCGAGGAGGGAGCCCCTCCCTCCGGCATCTGGAAGCTGTGCCGTGGGCCCTGCTCAGGATGATGAGGGAACCTCACAGCGGAGTGCGAGGCACTCCCCAGATCCTCAAGGTCAGATGAGCCTCTCGGCCCTTATCCTTCACCCACAAGCACCCACACCTGTGGCCGCATGGGAGCGGCCTCCACGCCCTCCTGCACCCTCACTGCAGCCTGCGGCCTCACCACTGGCACCTGGAAAGCTGGCCCCGACCCTGCACTTGCTTCTCCCACCCCCCCAGCAAGGCTACGCGCCCTTCAGCAGCTCTGCCTGCCTTCGTCCTGCTCACCCAGCTGCGAGCCTTGGGAAGACCCCCACTCCCCACGCCGCGCCCCCAGGCCCACTCACGCGGTGGGTCTTGCTGTGGGTGTAGAGGAAGGCCAGGCGGTACAGGCTCTTGTAGTGCTGCGGGAAGCGGCTGAGGCACAGGCGGAAGGCGGCGATGCACTGCTCCGTGAGGAACTGGCGCTGCTCCTCGGCCCCAGCCGGCAGCCCCTGCGGGAAGGCTGCTGGCTCCCCGGGGGCGTCCCCTCTCTTCCTGCCGTCCCACAGGGTGGGGGCAGCCGCGGAGGCCTTGACGGAGACACAGGCAGAGGCTGGGGGGTCAGAGGCGGGCTTCTGGCTGCCCTGCTCTGAGGCTCGGAAGCCTTCTGTGCTCTCCAAGGACTCCTCGGGTCTCCCTAGTGCCGAAGGAAAAGACGGTCCCTCAGTGCCAGGCTCTGCCCTGGGTGGCCCAGCCCCAGCGGAGGAGGCCCTCGGGGGTGGCAGCACAGCTCCTCTCCCCCCGTGAGACAGGGCGTCCAGCTGGCACACACAGGGCCCTGAGGCAGGGGCAGGGTTGGGCTCTCTGTGTGGCACAGGGCTGTCCCACCTCCAGGGCCTGTGCAGGTGCGCATGGAAGCAGCCCACAGGGCGGGGGTGGCTGCCACCACAGAACAACAGCCGGGAGAGGCACCCGAAGGGCTGCACCTGCTCCCCACGCAGCGCCTCAGCCCACAGACCCCGGCACCCTCTCCAGGGCGGCAGCTGTGTGAGCCTCGAGCTCAGCCCCTGGGCTCCCAGGCTGCTCCACCGGGGCGGGCAGGCGGCTCAGGGGAGCGTGTGCCGGGCGGCAGGGGCTGCAGAAGAAGGCTATCTGGCCAGCGGGAAGGGATGGAAGGAAGGCGGTGGGAGCAAGTGTCAAGGGAAAGACAGCCCCCAGGCCAGCAGGACTGGCACGGACCGCCTGGAGGAGGCCAGAGGAGCAGGCTGGTACCAACGCTATCTGTCCTGTGCGCTGAGGCCTTCCCAGTGCAAATGGCTCAGGCCCCCTGCTGCACCTACGTGCGAGCTCCTGCAGCTTGATGCTCCCAGCCAGGCCTGTGCGGGGACTGCTCGGGGCCAGGCCCGGACACCGGGGTGCCCAGGTTATCATCAACCACCCCTGCATGCACCCCCCTGGAGAGGCAGCACGGGGTAGGAGTTACAGGTGCAGACCAACCCTGGGCAAATTCCTGCCCACTCTGGGCCCCAGGCTCCTCGCCTGTAACGTGGGAGCCATCAGGGTGAGCTGTCCTGGGTGGTTATGAGGTAAATGGTGCCTGGCCCGGGACCCCCACGCATGGGTCTGGGTGGGGTTGTTCTTGTTTGACAAGCACCTGCCTGGTCCTGGCCAGAGCGGGAAAGCTTTCAAAATCCTCGGCTGGCCGGCCAGTCCCAGCCTCAGGGCAGCACCGGGTGCCTGGCCTGCACTCTCTCTCCCGCAAGCCTGGCGTGCGCCCTGGTCACGAAGTCCACAGAGGGACTGGGGACCCCAAAGAGCTGGGCACACCCCAGGGTACAGTCAGCCCTGCTCCCTGCCAAGTAGAGGGAGATCTCCTTTCCGAAAGGTCTGACATGATTCAGACTAAACACACACACTTGTGACCTTTTCAACCCAAAGGCTTTTGAAGTAGCCATTCATCCAGAAGAAAAACAGGGCACCCATGCCGTGGACAGGGCTTTCCTACCTGGGGCCGGGGTGGGGTCACAACACCAACGACAAGTGTGTCTCAGGGCCATGCGCACCTGCTGAGCTCTCTCATCTGACCCTCACCACCCAGGCGTGGCCATGGCAGCCTGGCATCCACAGGAGGAGCAATGGAGGCCCAGAGGGTGAGTGACTCGCCCACCCAGGCCCCAGGGCAGCAGGTGGAAGCAGGAGGACGGAAGCCAGGCTAGGCCTGGGCCACTCCAGAGCCTGCTTCCTTGGCGCTGCCCAACTGCCAATGGACAGCAAAGCAGCCCTGGCCAGTGTGGCCCAGTGGATAGCGTCGGACTGCAGACTGAAGGGTCCCAGGTGTGATTCCGGTCAAGGGCACCTACCTCGGCGGCAGGTTCCCTGGCCCTGGTCAGGGTGTGTGCAGGAGGCAACCAGTGGATGTCTCTCTCTCACATCGCCGTTTCTCTCTCTCTCCTCCTCCTCCATTCCACTCTCTCTCTGAAAATCAATGGGAAAGTATCCTTGCTGAGGACTAACAACAAAAAGAAAAGGTCACCACAGCAGCTCCAGTCCCCGAGTGAGGTCTCCATACCTCTTTCCTCTGTGGCCCCTGGAAGGTCTTTGCCAGTTGGTCCTGGTTGGGAACTGGGAACAGGCGGCCTCTTTTCAGCACAGGGTTTCCGGGCGCCCTCCAGCGAGCTGGGGGGCTCGTTAAAGAACTCCTGTGTGGAGCTGGAGTCCGAGAGTGCCACGGCCGTGCTGTCCTGGCTGCGCTCTGAGGGGAGAGGGAGGGAGGGAGGGCGGCAGCATGAACCAACCACCGCCCACACGGAGGGGCCTCCCCAGGCGAGCCGCCCTGCCGGAGGCCTGGTGACTGCCCTGCGGACGTGGCCTGAACACAGCCTCTGCCACTGCCCAGCCTGCCCTAGAGCAAAAGGCGCCCCTCTCCATGGTCCCTCCTGGGAGTGCCCCCAGCAATGCGTTCTGGCGAATGTTTAACAACCGGCTAATGGGGGGCTAATGGGGGGCGGAAAAGCCCTCCTTTGTAGCACTTATTGATTCTGTGGTATAAGAATCGGGGCTGATTTCCAGCTTCCAGTGCGATGCTGCTGAGCAAGGGGGGGGGGGGGGGAGGGGGCTGAGATCAGGACACTGTGAGGCAGTGTCACCACATCGATATCATGGGCATAAACCACTGAAGGGGTAAGAACTCGGCAAACACAGTTCACCAGCTGCTCAAGGCCAAGCGTGGTCCAGAGCAAGAGCGCACGCTCCTGGGAGTCGCAGGGACAGGGAGGTTGGCGCCTGCTTGCTGGCTCCTCTCCTCAGCCTGCACAGGTGCTCCTGAGAGACAGCAGGGCCAGGGCTGCGGGGGGGGGGGGGGGGGGGGGGGGGGGGGGCTTGGCGAAAGCTTCCTGGGGTGCAGGCCCGGAGGAGAGGCGTGGCCGCTGCCTAGAGGCATGAGCCCTGGCTGGCCTTTCTCCTTAAGGAACAAGCCGGGAGCCAATAGGGGACCAGGGACCCACTGCAGCTGGAGGAGAGGAAAGGAAACCAGCCCTGAGAGAGGCCCTCCCACCACCGGGGGAGGGGGGGCCGAGTCACCGAGAGACCCCCCCCAGACTCGGGGACACAGCCTGCCTAAGTCTGCGGCTGGACCAGGACAGCGAGCCCACCCTGCCCTCCCCCTGGCTACGAGCACGGATAACAGCAAAAGCACGGACTGCAGAAAGAGGGGCAGGGCCACGGGAGGAGAGGTGGGAGGAGAGGTGGGAACGGAACACTAAGACAGTCCCACAGTCCGGCTCCACGTTAAGCATAAAACCACATCAGAGGAACGGGAAGCTGGGGGCAAAGACCTGCAACAAAATGCAAGGCCGTCTCAACAAGTCACTGCCGGGCCTCGGGGAGAGCCGGCTGCTCTGCTGCTGATGGGGGAGCCCTCCCGCTCAGTCCCTCACGTGTGAGACTGTGACTGTCAGTGCCCCTTCCCAGGGCTGTCTGAGGGTTAAAAGGTTAATCCAGGAAAAGTGCGTAAAACAGGGCCTGATCACAGGAAATGCTCACGAAAGTCCAGCCCAATCACCGCATCACTGCTTCCAAGAACATGAACCTATTTTTTCTCTACGGTCTCTCACTTGACGTCACAGGGCTGCATCCTGAATGGGCAGAGGCTCGCTCCTGCCCCAGGAGACGAGGCTGAGCAGCATGCTGATGGGTGGTGACCGCTCTTCCACGCTGACAGGACAGGACCCCCAAAGCGGGCCTGCGCACAGAGAACACTGAGGAGTAGGCCTGTGAGCCAGCCCACAGCTCTGCCCTCTTCACCCACATCCGTCACCGGCCAGGGTCTGGGGACAGCCACCTCTCAGCCTGTGCCATGGCCACTGCCTAGTGCCTGGGTCATCAGTGGCAGCAGAACTGATGGAGCCTATGAAGCAGGGAGGCCAGGTGTGTGTGAGGCCCGAGTGGCCACGCGGAAGCTGTGTCCCACTCAGGGTCAGGGGTCTGGCTGGGCCCTCTGCCTCGCTCTCAGGAAGACCAGACCCCCAAAGCTCCACAAGCACTGACTGGGGGTTACAGGAAGTCCCACACCAGTCCCCAGTGCAAGGGGTCACTTCTCCCAGAGGGGCAGGTGCCACCCATTCTGCGGGGCAGGGCGGGTCAGAGACCTTGGTTCCAGAGGCCACGCACCGGCCCTGCAGAGCTCGGGACCCAGCAGTTTCAAACCTGCACTCCAAGCCCAGATCTGCCCTCGGGCTGCTCCAGGCTCCACTCGACACTTTTTAACATGTTTGTCTCTGCTCTCCCTGTCGTCCCTGACACACACATGGGATCCCCACAGGCCTGGCCTCGTGCCTGGCACACAGCAGGAGTGACGGCCGAGAAGCGGAAGGAGTCCTCGGGAAGTCGGGCCGGGGCAGGCGTCCGGGGCAGCATCGCACCAGGTGACGGCACTGCACGCCGAGCAGCAGGCCGCGTGGCGAGCATCCAGGCAGCAAGCCTGGCGGGACGGAGCGCGTGAACGTGGCCTGCTGCCAGGCAAGCTCATGCGCGCACAGCTGCTGGGCTTTGGGCCTGAAAGGACTGCTAATTTGGTGGAATCCAGTGCGATCATTACGAAATCCAGGGATTGGCTTAAGCAAACGGATATTTACTCCCAATGTGCTAAGGCCTCTCGCTGCTGCTTGGTGAGTGAACCTCGCAAGCACCGGAGCGTGCGTCAAAGGCAGAGCCCGCCCCGAGGTGTGGGCGAGGAAGGGCGGCCCTGCGCCTCAGGGCCCTGCTCCCCTGGGACAAGTCCACCCACAGCAACAACAGCCACCGCAGAAGAGCAGACCTGAGTAAGCCGGGGCCTGGCAGGGACCGGGGCTAGACTGTGCTTCCCTGGAGCCTCAGACACGGCGAGAGAACCCACACGGCTGACCCTCTGCAAGGGCCGAGCGCAGCGGCCGCGCTGGTCCTGGGAGGCCCTGAGGAGCTTGAGGACAGGCCCTTGTCCTGGGGTGACCAGGGCACCTATGAAGCCCTGAGGAGGTCTGGTGCTCAGAAGGGCAGGGAGAGGGTTGTGCTCCCTGCGGGCTGCTGGGTCAGATCTGGAGGTGGGACTGTGCACTCGAAGCCCCCGGCTGGAGCGGCACCCCCCCCTCCCCAGGCCTGCGAAGCAAGGGGGGCGGGGCCGTGCTTGTCCAGGTGCTGCCGGGGAACGCACACCCAGGAACAGAACAAGTGCATCGCTGCGAACAGCCACCACCAGGCACTCAGGGCCAGGCTTCTCTCTAGCCCTCCTGGGTCTTGTGCGCCTGAAAGGGCTGGCACAGGCTCTTCGCAATGACCCTGGTTGGCCCTGGCCGCATCGCTCAGTGGTTGGCTGGAGTGTGGGCCCACGCACCGAAGGGGCGGACTCAATTCCCAACCTAGAGCGCGGACCTGAGTTGCAGGTTCGATTCCTGCCCCACACGTGGGAAAGGCAACCAATCACTATGTCTCTCTCACATGGATGTTTCTCGCTGTCTCTTCTCCTCTCTCCTTTCCACTTTCTCTAAAAAGAAACAAAACAAGCAATAGGAAAAATCTCCTCAGGTGAGAATTAACAAAAATAAAAGAAATAAAATTTAAAATATTAAATGTTCCTAATTTTAAATACTAAGAAGCAACCCAGGGTTTCACACCAAGAAGCAAGTCAGAGCAAAAGAATACCACATTTCATTTCTTTTACATCAATAGAGTGAAAGAATGAAGAAGCTCTTTTAAAAAGTCATCTACAGACCGGGCACCTCACCTTGCCCTCCTCCCCTGTAAACGGGACCTTCCCTGGCACAGCAAACCCACGGCCTCGGTGAGACCACAGAGGGAGGGCTGAGGGGGGATGGCGGTGAGGGCCACCCTGCCAGCAGCCACGCTGGGCCAGATGCGACGGGGAAGGCTCACAGGGCTGGGAAGCCGGCCTCGGAGACCAGGTCCAGCCACAGAACGCTGGAGCCAGAGGAGCTGGCGGGCAGGTGGCAGCGGGGGAGAGGGGAGCAGAGACCAGAGGGCACTCTGGACGGGGGTTGCTCCTGCCCGAGGCTGCTGCAGGGGCAGGAGATGGGAGGATGCCACTGGTCCCTCCCCGCTCCCCACTCCCACAAGGCCCCTCTGTCTCAGTCAACTCACAGGCCAGGGTACCCAGGGCATGAGCCTGATTAGGCCTGGCCAGCATTGGGGAGGCTCCTCTGGGTGAGGAAGCAAAGAGCCCTAGATACACCCCCCAGCCCAAAGCTCGGTGCCTCTGGGCAAGGACCCCCCTGAGCCACACTCCGCCTGCTCCAGCACCACCTGCACAGCCTCCCGCTCGCACCCTGATGAAGGCGCATGGGGAGCCAGGATGTGTATGGAGGGCGGGCTGTTCTGACCTGGGGACACTCAGCTTCCAGCAACTGGCCAAGCTTCCCAGCCTGGCTCTAGCCCACCTCCTCCACAAGCAGCCCCTGAGTGTCAGTCTCTCATCGGGGACTTGTATGTAGGCCAAGGTTCTGAAGGCGCTGACATATGGCGCTGTGTACCCATGAACTCATGGCCTGGGGTGCTTCCTCCACACCCCAGAGGCCCAGACACAAGCTGGGCACAGCGGGACGCGTCCAGGGCACTGGCCTGTGCTGAGAAGAACCAGGTGGGTCTGCTGATGCTCTGCAGGCAAAGGATGGCAAGCCTGGTGGCAGCACCCTCTACTCTCCTGCCTGCCTGGTGGAGGCGGGCGGGGGTGGGGGTGGGGGGGCAAGGGCCCACAGACACCTGCCGGTTCTGCAGAGGGACCCAGGCCGGGCTTCCCCTGGTCCCTGGGCCTGAGACAGAGCAGGAGGTGGACGGATACTGCTTCTGTGTCGGAGAGCCAAGCGGCTCACAGAGCGGGGAAGCACGCACACTGAAGGAGACCCAGGGACTGCCCGCAGCCCGGCTCCGGTGTCCTGCAGCGCTGCCTGCAGGCCAAGGAGGAAGGAGACTGGCCCCAGTGAGCAGGCGACAGGCTGCCCTGCGCTTCTTCCGAGAGCTCTTTTGAAGCCTGCCCACACAAAGCCTGCTCACACCAATTCAGATTGTACGAGATCATAAATACTTCCTCCCCTCACTGCCAACCACGGGGGCATTTCACTTCCATCTTTGGGCCGGTCCAGCCCCTCTGCTGCGTCATAGAGGGATGCGCATCGCCAACCAGCTGCTGCTGACGCACCTGCTCCTAAGCCCTGGCCCCTTCGCTTCAGAGCACAACCTGCAGGGCCAAGCGCAGAGCAGTGAGAGCTGGCGACGGGGAAGGGATCTGGCGTGGCGACAGGAAGGCTGCCAACCCACTTAACAGAGAGATGCCATGACCACGTCACTCCCTACATCCTACGGGAAAGCAGCCCCGGTGGCCCAGCTGTTTCCCATGCTCTCTCCTCTCCTGCCCACCCTGGTCACCTTGGAATTCAAAGGCCATAGGACTCTCCAACTTCCATGTCTCTGCTCCCACTGTCGTCACCCAAAATGACCCAAAGGCCTCTCTGCAGGCCTGCTCCCGCCAGCAAGTCCTCAAACCCACCAAACCCCAGAGCCAGCTCAGGCACCGACCGCTGCTCCATGGCACCGCCTGTAGACACACAGCGCAACCAGGCAGCAGGGGCCAGAGGGCCCCATCTTGGCTTTCCCTACGGCACCCTCTTCCGTCCTAGCACACAGCAGGCACTCGATCATCTCCATGACCAGCGGTGGCCTCAACAGGCTTTTTATTTTGGCTAATCCTCACCTAAGGATTTATTTATTTTTTAGAGAGAGTGGAAGGGGTAGGGGGGAGACACACACACATCGATTTGAGAGAGACACGTTGATTGGTTGCCTCCCACCTGTGCCCCGACTGGGGCGGGGTTCAAACCTGCAACCTAAATACATTCCCTTGACCAGGAATCGAACCTGCAACCCTTTGGTGCACAGGCGGACACTCTGCCACCGGGGAACAGCGGCCAGGCACCCGAAGCGGTTTTATAAAAGGTGGGCATGAAGGAGAATAAATGAGGTGACTGGCTCCGCCCTCCAACAGCCTCCCTCCCTGCCCCCAAGCCAGTCCCCACTCCGTGGGGGACACGCAAGACGAACTGAGCTGCACTCGGAGTCTCTCCCGCTTTGAGGAGATCTGTCCATGGACACAGCTTCCCCTGGGAAGGGCGGCTGTGAGCAGGGACCAGGCCAGGCCTGCCCTCCAGCACTGCCTGCCATCGGAGCTTCTCCCTGTAGCACCTTGGCTACTGCGCACACTTGTCCTTTTACACCTGTCCTTACAAAGGTGACCTGGGATCTGAGAGTCTGTTGCCCTTGTTGTTTCTTTAAAGCAAGAAAGAGCGAAGCAATGGGAATACAGAACTGAGACACCTGCCGGGCGGCAGGCGGGCAGGCACGGCGGCACTGCCTCCGCCCAGCGCTGGGGAGATGGGACAGGGCAGAAGCCAGGCACATCAAACACACTCTCCAGCTCAGACCAGCAGCTGTGCAGGTGCTCGGGTCACAGGCAGCAGGGAGCCGGACTCGGGCGGAGCATGCGGTCTGCGCTGTCCCCTGAAGCGAGCCGTGACAGTGCAGACAAACGACAAAGCCTGGGGACAGTGTGGCCAGGTGAGGGGCAGCACGGGCAATGCTGGCGGAGGAGGGTGGGCGAGCAGCGGGGGCGAGCACACAGGACACGACACAGACGGTGAAGCATGGCAGGTGAGGATGAATGTCGCGTGGGGGCGGCACAGGCACCTGGACGCTCCTGGGAGGTCCACCCTGCCCGCACATGACCGCCAGAGGACATGCCATATAGTGCAGCTGACTGCATGGGAGCCACACCAGGCAGCCCTATAACTTGGGGTTCAGGGCAGCCTCTGTTCATGCTGTAAATGGGGCCGGATGGGCATCCTGAAACCATGGACAGCAGCCCCTCCCGTCCCCGCTCCTCTGACCCCTGCCTGGTCCCTCCTGCCCACCCTGCGAAGGAAATAGCAGCATACCCGAGATCCTGGCTCAGCTCTGCCTCCTCAGAAAGCCCCCACCCCACCAAGAGGCCAGGCCAGTCTCTGGGAATTTCAGTTGCACCCAACCATGAGCTGTGCAATCACTGGTTCCTCCCGGCCTTCCCTCCTAAGAGCCCGCTGCAGGCTTTCTGGCACACGGGCTGGGCTGAGCAAAGTGGGCCATGGGATCTCAATGGCTCCCTATCCTGACAGGAATCACTGCTTTACAGCCATTGAAAACGCACTTGTGTGGCTCCCTCTGCAAACTTCCACCACAAACACCCCTTAGATTGGCAGCCAGGACGTGTCACAACAGCTCTAGGCCCCAGCATCCTGCTCGCCCACAGCTCTGTGCACGTGTGCGCCAACGTGGGATGGCTGGGTGGCAGTGCCAGGTGGCACCACAGCCCCTGTCTGAGGCAGTCCTGCCTCCTCGCTGCTCCCCGGGGTGCCCACACCAGGGGAGGCACCCCCGCTCTGTGGACGGACAGCCAAGCACAATCCCGCTCCCTGAGCTTCGCTCACGCCCGAGGGCTGAGGAGGCTGCAGCCAGGCCATGGGCCAGGGGAGCAGCAGCTCTCGCTCCGGAAAAGCAGCCAGTGCTGCAGCGCACGGGAGCCCTGATGACACGAAGCCATGAGCAGGCTTGGCTTCCAGCGCCTGCACGGGGTTCTCATGAGGGAGAGCATGGAGGTGACCAGGAGGGAGCAGGCCCTCGCTGTGGGAATGTCTCGATGGCAGCCTGGGGGGCAGGCGGCCGTTATTCCCACCTCTCCTCACCCCTCTGGGCGGTTGGGGCCCAACAGCCAGAGCGACCGGAGGGAGGTGACAGCCACCAGCACACACTGGGAGCCGCAGCCTCTCTCTCCACACACTTGGGCCAACCTGAGCCCAGGAGGGGACCCTGCAGGTCTCCTTGCTCTCAGGTCACATGTCCCCTTGTCCCCCTTCGCCAGCCCTCCTCTACCCCTGCTCTCCACCCACGCACTGCACGGTGCCCGGGGGAAGGCAGAGCGAGGCCCACCCCACAGCCCCCGGGAGATGAGCGGCGCGTGGGAAGCTGGTGTCGTTCAGCAGGCCACCACCTCCTCGAGGCTCTGCATTAAAGGCCCCTACTGCTAAGTCCGCCATTGGCTCATTCCGGCGAACACCCTGTCCCCAGCTCATCACTAGACATGTGAGGGCATGAAGTCGAGCTGCGAGGGCGCATGCGAGCCTCCAAATGTTAGTAAGGAATGTGGTTCAACAGTCGCCACCTGCCCCATCCCACGTGGATGGCCTTGTGCAGTCCCAGCTGACACCCCCCAAGCTGTCTAGATTCCCAGGGTGCCGACGGTCATCGCCTGCCCATGACCGCCAGAAGGGCATGCCATAATAGTGCAGCCGACTGCATGGGAGCCACGCTAGGCCGCCCGCAGACCGACCGCAAGCCCCCCCGTCTCCCAACTGCCCTTCCAGGCCCCCAATTTGCAGGGGGGAGAATGCAGGCTCCGAGAGGCAGGCACGGAGCCTCAGCCCGCCTCACCCACCCCGGCTCCCAGTGGGCGAGCTGGCAGGTGGCGACCCTGAGCACGTCTTGGAAGCACAGAATCACCGTGAGTCCATGAGGTTAATGAACAGCCACAACATTGCCCGTGTCACCCCAGACCCAGCACCCCCCTCACCGAAACAAAGCGACTCATCGCCCAAAGCTCCCGCCCCCGGCTGGCGTGCCGCCCTGGGCTGGCAGTAGGGAGAACAGGGACTGTACCGTCCGGCGTCGCCTGCTGGTGGGGTTTTTTACATTTGATGTAATCGTGGTCAATCGGAGTGGCTGTGTAAGGTGGGGATGTCAGACCTGGGCCAGAGGAGGAGGGAAGGGAGGCTCCGGGGCCCGGCAGTGTCCCAGCTGAAGAGCGGGAGTCCTCGTCCACCAGGCAGGCCTTCTCCCTGTGGGGCAGAGGGGGTGCAGGTCAGCCGCTCACATGGCACCAAAGGACGCGTGCCAGGCTGGACAATGCCCCTCCCAGCTGTCGAGTCCCCAAGCCACCCTTCCCGGGGCCCAGCTCCCAGGCCCTCCCCCGCACCCCTCTGGCTGGTGTCCCAGGCCCCGAAGGAGTGGCCCACAAGGTACCCATCAGGCCCAGCCCCCAATATGGCTGGGCTCTGCAGGCGGCTCAGGTCTCAGGCCTCGGAGACTGGGGGGCCGGAAGAAGCCCGCCTCAGAAATGCCCGCCACACCAAGTCAGGTCCTTCTGTGCGATGCCCGAGGCCGAGAGGCTAACCCCCCACCAGGCACCGAGAACGCCTGCTCTCGTGCCAGGGACATCGCTGCCACCTGCCGAGCAGAGCTAGAAACACCTGGCCTGTCGCCATGGCCACGGAAACAAGGACATCCATGCTGTGGGAAGGACAGAGCCTCCGGCCACTGCAGCCACTAGACCAGTGGTTCTCCACCTTCCTAACGCCGAGACCCTTTAATATAGTTCCTCATGTTGTGATGACCCCCAATTTTATTGTTACAAATTGAACATAATTAAAGAATAGTGATTAATCACAAAAACAATATGTAATTATGTATTTTCCAATGGTCTTAGGCAACCCCTGTGAAAGGGTCGTTCAACCCCCAAAGGGTCGCGACCCACAGGTTGAGAACCGCTGCACTAGAAAAATTTCATGTGATTTCACTAGAAAGAATGAGGAATGCGGGGCACTATCTCTGTGGATGGGTCCCAGGCCCGTTGTCAGGGAAAAAGAAAACTCGAGAAAAACACCTTCAGTCTTCGTTTTCACTAAAGAAACCCTGTCATTGTGTGTGTACATGTAAGTGTGCAAATGCACAGAAAACGACTTGAGAAACTAAACAGTGAACAGCGATGAACTCTGGGGAGGAGAGAGGGTTTGTCTATATGTTTACAAACTGCCAGAATTTTCGGTAACTAGAATATATTCATGTGTCATTTGTATAACTTTTAAATTTTTTGGAAAAGAAGTATGAGACACAAAAGATCACACCACTAGCTGGGAGCCCTTGGTGACTGACAAACACGTCTCTCTAGCTTTGGGGCATCCCGAGCCCCCCGTGTGACCTGCCGTGTGTGCCTTGTGTGCCCGTCAGCCCGTCCTCGAGGCCAGGGCCTGGTGCTGGCCCCTGCGGCACTCAGCGGGGCCCTGCCCAGTGCCCGGCAGGGCAGTCCAGAAGTGGGGCGAGCTGAGCCAAAGCTCCAGCATCTAGACCTCCAGAGACACAACTCCGTCACGGGGAGGCCGGGGGGACTGTGCCAGGCCCCATACGGGGGCTACACCAGGGCCGCAGCACCCTCGAGCCCTCTGACGCCGCAGAGCCCATGCCTCCCGCACCCCTCCCTGCTTCTTGGAACAACGGGTGGGAGAGGCCCCAGGAGCAAGAGGCAGCAGCGTGAGAACTGCTCCCCCAGGGTTCTGCACAGGCGGAACTGCGCCCCGGCGGGAAGGGGGTGGGGGACCAGGCATGGCCACAGGGTGAGGGGACACAGCCCCTTCTTCTCAAGTTCAACAGCAATGCCTCAGCCCGGCCTCAGGAATCTCCAGGTGAGGTCCAGAGGCTCCAAGAACTCTGGTCTCCTCAGCAGCCCTCTTGGCCCCCTGCCATGAACGACCCTCCCGGGACACGGGACAAGCGGCTCGAGTGTGCACTCACTTTTCTGAAGCTTTGGGCGTGTTCTTCTCCTCGCCCCTGGCAAAGGGCCCTCCTGCTGCCTCCTGCATGAAGTTGACCAGGACCTCGGCACCAACCCCAAACTCGGGCTTCCCCAGGAGCTTCAGGATGGAGGCGTGGAGGCGGAAGTACACCTAGGGGACACACTCAGGGGTGAGCACCCCCCAGGGGCTCAGGGTCCTCCCGCAGGCCAGTCAGCCACACGGGAAAGGGGACCCAGCAGCCAGAAGCCACTCAGCATGAAGCATTACAAAACGGCAAATGTTTAAAATGAGACTTTCTGCTTGCTCACAAGATTATCTAATGTTAAAAAGAGGATACCAGCCAAGTTGATGAAAAACATGAAAGTGCATAGATCAGTGCAACCTTTTAGGGCGACGGGACATTGTTGCTCAAATGTTAATGACCCCTGGGGATAAGCTGACCCTGAGCCGTTCCTGCTTTAACTGGGCAGATGCACGTACACTCGGATTTCTGCCAATCGGCCGGCGCAGCTCAGGCCCGTGTTGTTCAGAGGCCAGCCTGTGGCAGGGAATCTGAGTCTGTGGAGGGCCAGCTGCAGGGCGGTGAGATCTCCCACCGCAGAGGCAGCCGGCGCCCCGACCTCCCACTGCTCAAGGGTCAAGTGTGCTCCCTGATGCGTGTCCACAGCTACGCCCTGACCGCACCCTGTCACGGAAGAAGTGGGAGAGAAGGCCAAACCCGTGAAGAAAGGGCCAGGCAAACACATGGATGCCCAGCCGGACTGGAGGGCACAGGACAGGGACGGGAGCCCACAATTCCTTTACTACATCTTGTCCAGTGATAAAGGCAAGTTGCTAAATGATGATGTATCTACGTTAATAAGGAGGAAACCTAGAGAGGTAAGGCATGCCACACTGGACTAGGCATGACGGGTGGGGAACCAGACTCACGGGGGACTTTAACTTTTCGTTTTAAACACTTCTCAATTGTTTGATTCTTCTATATATTCTTTGGACCAAAAATATGTGTTAATTTTAAAATCCTCACCCAAGGGTATGTTTTTCATTGATTTGGGGGGTGGGGCAGAGAAAGAGAACCAAGCAGGATTGAAGCCGAAAACTGGGCATGTGCCCTGACTAGGAATCAAACCCGCAACCTTCTGTGCCCACCAACTGAGCCACACGGCCAGGGCATGGGCTGTCATTTTATAATCAGAAGAGATACGAAAAGGAGTAAGCAAGTGGCTTCTGCCCCAAACTCCCGGAAGCTGGGCACGTGCACGCTGGGGGAGCGGGGGGTGGGGGGAGGGCGGGGGTCGGCACCAGGCTCTGGGCCTTGGAAAGTGGAGGGTCCCGGGTCAGGCCAAGCAATCTGGATCCACACCCGTGTCCTCAGTCTCCTCCCTACAGAAGGCGCTGGTCATAGCCTCCAATCCACCTCACAGGACTGCATGAGCCTCAGTAAGAGCACCATGTGAAATGGTCAGGAAAACACAGCAACGCCAAGCAGCAAACAAGTGCTCTCTGCTCTTGGGGGGCTGTGGGGGACCCCAAACCTGAGGCTAAGAGAACCGGCTGTTCCCCGGCTCAGTCCTGCCGAGGGAGGCTGTCTCCTCTGCACCCGGAGCACAGGCGCCTGCTCCCTGACACCTGCCAGCCGCAGGGGTGGGTGCTGCCTGCGCTAGTGCCATCGGCCAGGTCCTCGGGACCTGCGTGTGCTAATGAGGAAGGACGAGTCTCTTCTAGGAGAACAAATCGCTCACTCTCCCAGCAAGCATGGCGCGCACCCCTTAGAAAGAGAGAGGAAAGGCTGCTTTTGTTTAATTGCATGCAAAGCTGCTAAACACAGAGGTTTCCATCGGGTAGCAGGGAGTCACTGGGACCGCATGCCCCATGGCCAGGGAGAGAGAGACTGGCCCGCCCTGGCCCTGCCTCCCCGCCCAGGGCTGGCAGCGCATCACCTCCAGGGCCTCCATGGCCAGCTCAGGCGGGTTGTGGTAGTGGATCTTCTTGGGGTACCGGGCGGCCTCCTCGTGCAGGTAGTGGGCGGCCTGCCGGTAGTGCAGCAGGTAGACGGTGGGCGGCTGCTGCTGCTTCTCGGCCACCTTGCCCAGCATGTAGTGGATGAGCCACTCCTCCTCGTCCCCGTCCCCCTCGCAGCGCGCCGCCGACAGGAAGCAGTGCCTGGCGGTCTCCAGCATGCTGTCCCGCCGGCCCTCCATCTGCAACGAGACCGCACGACCAGCTCAGGCCTGTCCTGCAGGAGCCCCGCTGCCTCATCAGGCCTGAGACAGACACAGGAGTGCGAGCACCACTTCCCAGCGGGGACACTGCGGAGGCCTGCGACTCCTCAGAACCCCCCTCAGGTCAGGCTACAGCACTGGACGGACACCCAGGCCACCTCATGCCAACGCCATGATCTTCCTTCCGCCTCCCCTGCAGCATCATATCGAACAGTTTGTGCGTTTCTGAAGTCCTATGACACCTTCTAAAGGTCCCAACTACCATCTCTGTGGCTGCAGCGAGGCCGTGCCTGGGAGGGGGCGACAGCAGGGGCTGGGGCTGCGTGGCTGCCGCCATCACTGCAGGAGGCCCGAGGAGGCCAGGACACCTGACCTGATGTTCTGAGAAGAGCCCCACAGCAGGCAGTGAGGCCCTGTTTCCCCCCTCACGAGGGTGGGCCGCAGAGCTGGGGAAGACGCGCACCAGCTCCCAGCTCCACGGCACTGAGAATGTCTAGCCCTGGGGTCCAACAGGGCTGCCCACCCTCGCTCCACCCGCTTCCCGGGACTTGGGGTGCTTCTAAGAAGGCCCCACCCCTGCTCCACTGACGGGGAGCCTGTGCGTCGGAGCAGCGCCTCCGGGCCCCTCCTCACCTGCTGCACGAGCTCCGAGGGCAGGTCGCCCCTCCACTGCTTCAGCTGGCGCGAGGCAAAGGCGTGCAGGGCGTAGGACATCGTGCCGTACTCGATCCACAGGGACAGGTTGGAGCTGTCGATCTCCAGGGCCCGCCGGAAGCAGCTGAGGACAGGCGTGGCGTGCTTCCAGATGGGCCAGTCGCTCTTCAGCTCATTGGAATTCAGCTTGTCCTGAATGCGACTGGCCCGGGCCAGGGCCATGCCTGCCCAGGAGTCAAACCTGTGGTCATGACAAAAGCACCCGTAAACACTCCGTTGTCTTTTGTTGTTGTTTGTTTTTTTAAATATATTTTTATTGATTTCAGAGAAAGGGAGAGGGAAAGAAAGAGAGAAACATCAATGACGAAAGAGAATCATGGATCGGCTGCCTCCTGCACGCCCCACCCTGGGGATGGAGCCCGCAACCCAGGCCTGTGCCCTGACCGGAGATTGAACCATGACCTCCTGGTTCGTAGGTCAATGGTCAATGCTCAACCACTGAGCCACACCGGCCGGGCGAGCCTGGAATGTTCTGAATGCTGCACAGAGAGGCACTAACTTTAAAACTGGCGAACTGGCTTCCTGGACTATCTGACAGCCCAGGATGTGGCGCAGGGCGTTGCTGGCAGTGACGACAGTCATAGTGGTGACTGTAGACGAGCCCACTGTGCGTCCAGGTCGTGCTTCCCTCCCACTGTGCTGGTGGCTTTTTATTAAACTGTAGTGACTGGCCTGCTGGTCCTGAGGTCCCTGCTAAGCTCATGAAGTCTGATTTGCTTGACTGAGCGGGCATATTTTCTCATGGCGGCCAAACCTGGGAGGTAAACCTTGGGTCAAGATCAAAACGAGGCTCCCTCTATAGCTGCCCTGCGTCTGCAGGGTCCAGAGCAGCATGGCCTCCTGGAAGTGACCAGGGCCAGCCCCTGGTGGCCACCCCGAACCGGGTGAGCCTCCTTTTCCCTTGTCAGGATCCACCCGGCCGCGGGGAGAAGGGCTGGGATGTGAGCGCAGAAGCCAGCTTTCCGGCCTGTATCCCTGGGGGAAAGGCTCGGGCCCCCTTTGGCTGAGCCTGTGGTTTCCTCCAGCAGGAGCCGGTGTCGGCGGCCTTGGCTGTCTCCCCCGGTCGCTGAGGCCGGTGTGGTAGAGCAGGCCCACACGCAGGCTGCCTGAGCGCTCACCGTGCGCAACAGCGAGGAGTCGCCTCCTCTGCCTGCCGCCTCCATGACTGAAAAGTGAGGGGTCACACCCGCCTTCCCATGGCGAGGTGAGAGCCTGGTGTGGCCTCGCACGGGACAGTCCCTCAGCAGCATGAAGGTCACGACTGGGCCTCCCTCCAGCCTGTACTCCAGCTGCTCAGAGGGTGTCAGCTCATCAGGCCCAGCCCATCGAGAGCCGCGCCGGAGAAGCGGGGTGTCCTAGGGGGCCCTGCCCAGGCCCAGGAGGGGCGTGGCAGCTCGTCCCTGGGCATCCTTCAGTCCAGTCCTTCCTGGCACCCGCCAGGGAAGACGTGACCATCGCCGCTGCCAACAATGCACTGCGGCAGAGCGAGGAACGAGAGCTCCTGCTTCAGTGTCGCTATTCCTCCCCTCCCCCCTCAATGAGAAAACCCTGCATCACACACTGCAGGGGAAGAAGCAGAGTGCACACCAGCCAGCCTCCCAGGCGGAGCTAGGAAAGCGGCAGCACACAGCACCCAGGCCGGGGCTGGGCTGCACAGCCCTCCCTGCAGGCAGAGCGGGGGGCACCTCGCCTCCTCTGACCCCAGTGCCCACCCCAGCGGGCTTCCCCAGGGTCTTTCTCCCTTGTTTTTCTTTCTGTGGAGAGCCTTTCCCAGTAACTGTGGTCTAAGCCACCTCGTCACTTCTCCCCTGGCCTCCCCGCTGGGCAGGGAGAGCTTGCTGAGCTGCAGGCACCCCGGCCGCCCCACCAGCCTGGCCTCACACCCAGGTCACTGGCCACAGCCGCCAGCCACTCACCTGTCAGGGCAGATGCAGATGTCGTGCATGTAGAATTTGATAGCCTTGGACTGCTCTTTGTTCTTAAAATGGTAGTCAGCCAGCAGGTAGTAGAGCTCATTCACCACCGCAGGGGAGGGGTCAGCCCCTTCTGGGAGGCAAGGGACCTGGCAGGTGAGAGGGCAAGGGTCAGGGAGGCGGAGCCAGGGACTCAACTGTGGCCAGTGATGCTTCAAACCCAGGACCGTTCACGTCAGCGCAGCTGAAGGAGAAGGTGACGGGACATGGCTCCTACCTCGGCCGAGGTCCCCTCAATGTACGCAGAGACTCTGTCCAGGCTCAGGGCCGGCCTCTCTGTGCGGGGCACTATGGTGGCGATTCTCTTCAGGAGGTTAGCCAAGTCAGCAGAAACGGTGCTGGTCTTGTAGCTGTCAAATTCAGGAAGGGTCTTGGGCTTAAAATACTCAAACATAAAGAGGGCATCTTCCCATATGAGGTCCACCTTGAAAGAAGACAGAAGGCCGATCGCAGCGCGGTCAGGGAAAGCACACAGGCAAGTTCTAAATGCCCACTGTCCTTCCCAACCCGTGTCTGACGAGCAGAGCAGTGACCCCCGTAAGCCTGTTCTTCATGAAGAAAATGTTGGAAACTCGGGCTGCCCTTTGTGAGTCCATGTGGCCAAGCCAGAGGGTGGGGACCGTGGGCCCTGACCCTCTGCTCACCTCAGTCGCCCCATCAATCACTTGGTGGACAAATACTGACCAAGTGCTTGCTCTGGGCCAGGGTGGGAGACACACATAAGCTCAGAGAATAACGGGCAGTACCGCTGAGCATGACACTCCCCAAGTGCTCTGAAAACCAAGACACAGAACACGAACCAGATCTCACTCATTCATGGATAATAGAGACCATTATAAACTTTTGAACAATAATAGATACAGAGGCAGAGCTGCCTCACACAGATTGTCAAACTGCAGCGGGAAGGCCGGGGAGGGTTGGGGGGCAGGAGGGAGGGGGTTAAGAGATCAACTGAAGGGCTTGTATGCATGCATATGAGCATAACCAATGGACATAAGACACTGGGGGGTAGGGGAAGGCGGGGTATTGTCAAGGGCGGGGGAAAAAAAAAAGGACACATATGTAATACCCTTTGTAATGCTTTAAGCAATAAAAAAGAAAAAAGAAAAAAAGAAAAAAGAAAAAAAAAATAAAATAAAAAAACCACGAACCACCTCTAAGAAATCATTCACATTATCCAAATTGCTAAAAGAAAATCTCCTGCCGACCAGCGTGGCTCAGAGGCTGAGCGGGGACCTAGGAACCAGGAGGTCCCGGTTCCATTCCCGGACAGGGCACAGGCCCGGGCTGCGGGCTCGACCCCCAGTGTGGGGCGTGCAGGAGGCAGCCCATCCATGGTTCTCTCTCATCACTGATGTTTCTCTCTTTCTCCCTCCTCCTCTCCCTTCCTCTCTGAAATCAATTAAAATACGTTTTTTTAAAAAGGAAGAAAATCTATTAAAATCACCATGTTGCATTCTCGGATGATGAGTCAGCACTATGAAGAGCCCTCCTGCAAGGCCGGAGCCATCGGAGCACCTCATCCTCCTGATGCAACCCAACCTGGGCCTCCGAGGCTGCATGTCGGGGCGCTGAGCCCCTGCTTCCCCGAGTCCCTCTCCCAGGCGTGGGGCAGGGGCCTGCGGTGGCGCCTCACCTGCGGGGCCGAGTGCTCCTCCAGGTACCGGGCCTTGCTCTTCTTGCTGGGGAAGCTGTACAGGCAGTAGAAGCACTGCTCCAAGGCCGTCTCCAGCTCCTCCTTGTAGGGGTGTGTGTCCTCAGAGGTGGATTCAGCAAGTTCCTTCTGGAGAACTCGAACCTACAGTCGGGGGAGGGCGGGGGGGACGCCTGAGGAGGGGCCCACACCTCCGAGCACAGCAGGGCCCCGGTGACACCGCTCTGTCAACTGTTACCCGGAGGAGGAGGCCTGTCTACTCGGGCCCTTTTCTGGAAAGGGCCTGTCACCCTCCCGGGAGCCGCCCTGGGCCCAGCCCTCGCAGCGGCCTTCCTCTCAGCACACCCAGTCAGCTTCTATCAGCTGCTAGAGGAGACATCATACGCCCTCTGAGAAATTCTGATTTATTTGGCCATTCATTTATTCCTCAAATATTTACTGAGCACCTTCCTGTGCTGGGCACAGTGCAACAGAGTCCCTGCTTTTTTTTTTTTTTTTTTTTTTTTTTTTTTTTTTTTTAAATATATTTTATTGATTTTTTACAGAGAGAAAGGGAGAGGGATAGAGAGTTAGAAACATCGATGAGAGAGAAACATCGACCAGCTGCCTCCTGCACACTCCTACTGGGGATGTGCCCGCAACCAACGTACATGCCCTTGACCGGAATCGAACCCGGGACCTTTCAGTCCGCAGGCCGACGCTCTATCCACTGAGCCAAACCGGTTTCGGCCAGAGTCCCTGCTTTTAAGAAGCTCAGATTCTGCCCGACCAGCATGACTCAGTGGGTGAGTGTCGGTTGACCTATGAACCAGGAGGTCACGGTTCGATTCCCAGGACATATGCCCGGTTGTGGGTTTGATCCCCAGGGAGGGGCATGCAGGAGGCAGCCGGTCAATGACTCTCTCTCATCATTGATGTTGTATCTCCCTCTCCCTTCCTCTCTGAAATCAATAAAAATATATTAAAAAGAGAAGCTCAGATTCCAATGGAGGGCAGTTAGTTAAACAAATTAATGGCTATTGTTATGCCCAACTACTAGCAAGCATACATTCTTTTCAAACATCCATGAGATTTTGATCAAAACTAGACAAAAAGCAAATCTCAATAAATACCGCAGACTAGATATGATATAGACAACATCCTCTGAACATAACCAATAAAATTAGAAATCAATTACATAAAGATAGCAAATACCAAATGTCAAAACTATGGTATGCAGCTAAAAATGTACTTGGGAAAAAATTATAACCTTCAATGCAAGTATTACAAGAATGAACACTAAAATAATCACTCAACTCAATAAGTTATAAAAAACTTAGTAAATCCGAAAAAGAGAAAATAAATAAAGAGCAAAAATCAAATAAAATCTTTTTTTTAGATCCTGGCAGCTAAAACTCATGTTCCACCAAAAAAAGACAGACTAAGAAAAACCGGGAGCACCCTCCCCTCATCACCCCTCCTGCCTGCTCCTTCCTCAGCGCCATTCCGCTGGCCTCGTCTGCGAGGGGCTGACTGATCCGGCCTGGCCCCTGCACCAGCATGAGGGGCTGCCGTGGAGGCGCCCGTGGAAGTGTCCGCTCTCTAATGGGAGAGAAGGCAGCAGGAGGGAGGCCCTGACTCCCGGGCAGCATTGGAGACTCAGTCTGGCACCATTTTTCCAAAACCGGAGCTGACCCAGGGTGGGCACCTAGAGGCTCTGGAAGCTCACAGGTGGGGCAGACACTCAGGCCTCGACAGCTGGACCCACCTCAGACGCTACCAGCTCTGGGGTCCTGAGCCAGCCGGACGGGTCTCCTGGCCAAGTCCAGGTCCTCCGACAGGGGCTGTACACATACACGAGCTCTGTGCATATTCTCTGTCTCGTTCACTCATATTTATTGAGCACCTACGGTGCTGTGGGCTGGGTGCTGTGCTAGGTTCTTGGATCCAGGAGTGAACCAAACAGAAACTCCTACCTTCAGGGAAGTTGCATTTGAATGGAGAAGAGACACACAATACACATAACAAGTCACTTCCATGGCTCATTAGAGCCAGAGGAAAGCAAAGGGCATGAAGGAGGGAGCGTCAGGACGGGAGGGAGGCGGCAGCGGGGGAGGGTATGCTCACTGAAGGGTATAAAGCAGAGGATGGCGAACAGGCTTCCCAGACCATGGGGACTCTAGCAGGCTAATCAACCTGCGACTGTATGGCAAAAAACCGCGCTGGTTACTATTAATATGTCAATGTGGGTGTGGCTACGTCCCACTACACCATTTACTAACAGACTACCGCGGGCTGGGCGCCCCTCCTGTGCTCTGTATCTCGTCTAAGTGCTGCTTGGCCTCTGATTCAATAGTAGGATTTGGGGACGGGGACGATGCTGCTTATCCCCAGTAAACCATCAACCACCGCTGGCGAGGGAGAGGACGTCTATTTTCGCTCACAAAATACGCATTTACTGGCTGAATGAATGCAATCGCTACTCATTGAGCAACTACCACCTGGCACGGGAGTGGTGCTTGGCAAACAGGACTCAACAGAAGGCGGTGAATGCAGTATTTGCTTCTAAAATCACTACTAAAGGCCTGGCCCTGTGCCCACCCATAACAGACTCAGTAACAACTAGTGGATCTAAGTCTACCTACAGTTCAAGGCCAGGTCCAGAGCCCCCGAGCCTCAGGTGCACAGGACGTCACGTGCAGACCTTCTGGAAACTTTGAGTAGTCACATCTGTGCCACAAGCCCCAGCAGCACAGCAGGCCCCCGCAGGGGCGGCCACGCAAGCCCCAGCAGCACTTACGTAGAACCGCAGCAGCGCCCCGTCCGAATTGCAGCACCAGGACCTCCTGCCCAAGTACTCGTGGGCGGTGTTGAGCAGCATGAGGGAGGACGGGAGCATGGATGTCTCGGCCATCGCTGGGGAAAGACCAGAGCCACAGGCAGTGAGCACGGGGGCACGGGAGGGAGCTGCAGGCAGTCTCTCCTGGGTGGGCTTTGCTTTCGTTACCAAGGGAGCTACAGTTTCCTTTCTTTCCTTTTTCATCTGTTAAAACAAGTAGTGACTTGACTGGCTTTACTAAGCAATGCAAATCCTGCAGAGGGCACAGGAGAAACGCTTCACCCTCAGAGCAGAGCGTCACCAGGAGCATCTACCTGTGCGCACAGGAAGCCTTTTGAAAGGGAGTAGTAGTTCATAACAGTTACAAATACACCATTTCTGAAATGAAGAATCTGACACTTAGGTCTACCTGATTCTTACAGAAGGAAAAAACCAGCAAGTTCCAGTTCAGTGTCCACCACTGGAGCTACTACTAGCTCCTCCTCAGTATGTTTGAAGCTGTGGCCACGACCCATTAGCGGACTCGTAACTAACATTTTTAAAGAGGATTAGGTTGCCGAAACCGGTTTGGCTCAGTGGATAGAGCGTCGGCCTGCAGACTGAAAGATCCCAGGTTCGATTCCGGTCAAGGGCATGTACCTGGGTTGCGGGCACATCCCCAGTAGATGTGCAGGAGGCGGCTGATCGATGTTTCTCTCTCATCGATGTTTCTAACTCTCTATCTCTCTCCCTTCCTCTCTGTAAAAAATCAATAAAATATATTTAAAAAAAAAAAAAAAAAAGAGGATTAGGTTAGAAGAAACCAGAAATGAGGCTCATTTTTTTTGTCCCATAAAGACTAACTTTTTCAGTTTAGAAATCTAAAAGAATCTTTATTTTTTAAAAAAATATATATATTTTATTGATTTCAGAGAGAAAAGGAGAGGGAGCGAGAGATAGAAATGTCAATGATGAGAATCATTGACTGGATGCCTCCTGCACGCCCCCTATTGGGGATTGAGCCTACAACCCCGGCATGTGCCCTGACCAGGAATCGAACCGTGACCTCCCGGATCATAGGTCAATGTGCAACCACTGAGCCCCGCCGGCCGGGCCGGGCTCTCATTTATGATGACTACTCCAGTCTCGGTGCCTCCATGTGTCTGCACTGAGTTGCCGTGGCAAGTGATGGCTTTTGCTCTCAGAACAGCCCCTGGGACAGGTACCATTGCTCCCCGCAGGGATATAGGGGACAGAGCTGAGGGTTTACACGACGTGCCACCTTTACAGAGAGGAAGGTTACAGTTGGAACCACGCCGCCTCCAGCTGTCCACATGCCCCGGCCTCACTGGCCCACACCCAGGAGTCGTGGTCCAGTGCAAGTGGTTTAAGTGCAAGGGCTGGCACACGGCTGCCCATCTCACAGGGCTCGTGTGGGGATCACAGAGGTTAGCAAGTCTGAGGCCTCAGAGCAGTGACGGCGCCTCCATAAGCACTCGCCCCGCTGTCGGGTCCTCTGCACCGCCCGCCACTGCAGCAGACATGCGGCACTCCACACGCCGCGACCCCTGACCCCTCTGCACCGTGAGCTAGCTCCCGAGGGAGCCTCTGCCTCTGTCCAGGTGCCACAGAAATCCTGTCAACAACGCCCCACGCCACTCACAGCGCCGGGGAGGGCTGCCGGGCCCTGGGCAGAGGCCAGAGGCAGGGCCACATGGCCAAGGCCACCCCCAGACCCACTTCCCCCACCTTCATCCGCTGAGCTCTGGAGCTGCTGCTGCTGGCACAGGGAGCGGAAGGCGTCCTCTTCCTGCCAGATGATGCGATGCAGGATGATCCAGGGCAGCACCGAGGAGACGTGGGGCTCCTTGGGCTCCTCCTGCACAGCCATGCTGCAGTCAATGATCTGGGGGGGGGGGGGGGGGACAGCGATGTCACAGCAGGGCCAGCTCCCCGACCCAGGATGCGTCCTCGGGGCAGAAGGGGCTGTTTGGCTGAGGAAACACTGGCACAGCGGCACCCCATCAGGTCGTCAGGCAGAGGGTCACAGAGCTGGACGGCAGAGCCACGCCCGGCTCCAGAGGAGCCAGCTCTGACCAGCCTCTCGTGCCACGTGCAGCTTCTACTGTGTGCTGGGCCCTGTGCCACACACGAGGGTGACAGAGGTGGGCAGGGCACAGAGGAGCTGACAGCTCAGGGGGAAGAGAGCCAGAGACAAGCCACCGAGAGCCTTGGATCAGCATGGCTGTTGCAATGGAAGCAACTGAGGGCTGTAGTGGTGTCACAGAGAAGGGGTGGGGACAGACAGAGAGCCCTTGACAGAAGGTTTCCAGGTGAGTGGCTGTGGTGTGCCCGATCCCCAGAAAGGGCAGGAGCGGGGGCAGAGGACAGGCAGCAGGCCGAGGGCCCAGAGGTGGCCACGAAAGCCAACGAGAGGGTGGAGAGAGGCTGGTGGGCCAGTGCGCTCTGGGGCAGGCACCCTGGAGGGAGTGTGAAGGGTGAAGTGAGGGAGAAGCACATTCGTATTTCCGTTTCAGAAAGGGGCCTCCTGGCAGGACGGTGGCTGGACTGGCAGGGGACATGGGACAGCCCCCCCTGCTGTGAGGGCAGGACAGGAGGAGCTGGCGTCACCTGGATCAGGTTGTTGGTGAGCCGGGTGAGGCCGGTGGCCGCGGACGCGTCCCTCAGGATGCTGCCGCTGCTGTCCGCCGAGAGCGCCTGCTCGATGCCCAGCAGCAGCTGGGTCACGGTGGCCACCCACTCCTCCTTGGCTGCGGCCTCGCTGGCATTCACCATCTGCTGGACCGCCTCGTGCAGAGCCACGTCGGAGCACTCGAAGCACTGCCGGTGGTCCTTCCGCCGGAGCAGGGAGTCCTGCGCACAGGAAGGGCGCTGGGGGGGCTGGCATGCTCACCCAGCTGGCCTGAGCACGGAGGGCAGGGAGACGGGGACGAAGACGAGGGGCCGTCTAAGGAAAGGGAAGCACTACAGCCGCGGGGCGTCTGCAAGGGCCTGTGGGCTGGGACCTGTGTGCCACCACGGCATGGTAGGCCACCAGCCAGGAAGCTATCAGAAAGGTGCTGAACCTCGCTGCCTCAGTTTCCCATTACAGAGCCAGGGAGCAGCCAAAAGGAGGCTGCCTCCACCACCTCTGCAGCTCTGACTGTGCCCCAGGCGCCCAGGCACGTGCTCATCCAGAGCCAGGCTCTGGAGGGTCTCAGAAGGGGAGGAGCTGCCAGGGAGGGACTGACCGCTCGGGAGGAGGGGCACTGGCCGGGCAGCTCGGAAGCCAGTGCCAGGTGGAGCAGGGCACTGAACCCTTTGAGCCCAGCCACCCCGGCCGCAGAGGTGCCGTGAGCGCTGGTGTGCTGACGTCCGCACGCACTCAGCAGGGTCCCGATGGGCAGCAGCTCTCAGTGTGCACGCTGCACTCTGTTGTTTTAAAACCTCCTCTGTGGGAGCCATTGCTTTTTGCCAAGCCTCCTTTCCTTTTGCTCTAGACCGGCGGTTCTCAACCTGTGGGTCGCAACCCCTTTGGGGGTCGAACGACCCTTTCACAGGGGTCGCCTAAATACATCCTGCATATCAGATATTTACATGACAATTCATAACAGTAGCAACATGACAGTTATGAAGTAGCAACGAAAATAATGTTATGGTTGGGGGTCACCACAACATGAGGAACTGTATGAGAGGGTCGCGGCATTAGGGAGGTTGAGAACCACTGCTCTAGAACAATCCCGTTGACCCTCTCAGTCTCTCATTACTGAGCTGGCTGTGGAGTCCCAGGTCTGGCTGCAGCCTGTCAGCGCCACCGGAAGCACCTGCTGCCTGGCGCCCCATGGGCTCTGACTCGGCACAGCTGAGGCCCAGCAGTGGCTCCTGCCGCCTCCTGCCAGCCTCGGCACGTGCAGCTGCCACACTCTGAGGTGACACGGACAGGTGTGGGGACAGAGACATCCCAAACTGCCTCTGGTATGTGCTGCGACATCTGAGCACAGATCAAAACCACCCCGGATTGAAAAGCCCTAATTGCCAGGGACACATGGCGTGCGCTTCTTTAGAGAAAACGAGCCCTCCAGCAGGCAGCCACTGGGGCGCGAGGGAGCCAGCTGGTGCGAGGGTGCCCAAGCTGACCCTCCTGACCCAATGCCACACATGCCAGGGCAGGGGCTCTCCTCTGGCAGGAGGAAGACCACTGACCCTGTCACTGCGGCCAGAGTTGCCGTGAAAGTCAAGGCCAAGACAAGGACCTGCCAGCAGCACTCCAGTGTGACCTAATCCCCGGTGCTGAGGCCAGGGAGAGCTAAAAGGCAGAAGAATAACTGCCAACAAACGAGGAGGCCAAGTTACCGCTGTCAGAAATAACGGGAATTCAGTCAGTGGCTAGATTCCAAACAAACATGCACAAAGCAGCAGGGTTCCTGTAAGCCAGAAATGTGCTGTTAGAAAACAGAACGACCAACTAAAAGGCCCTGCACAAAGCAGCCACCCAACACATCCAGGACGAAAACTCCGCTCAGCAGTCAGAAAACTACACAAGCATCTTGAAGGCTTGAAAAGGCAGGAGGGGAGGGGAGGGTTCCATGGCAGACGCCCACCCTCTGCGCTAGACGAAGTCACTTAAATGCAAAACATGACCCATCCACACGGCTGGGAGGAACAAAGCCAGCGGGCCTTTCTGCGTGTTGGCTGCGCCCCATCTGCCCCCCTTGGAGAACACCGGTGCCACAGGGGCGGCTCCTCTGCCGTCCAGCCAGGCACACTGTGAACGCGATCCGTGTGGAATGAGTGGGTGAATATGTTTTCACTCTTAGAAAGGCTGTCTAAGCATAATGAACAAAATCACAAGCATCTGACAACATCAAAAGATTTGACAACATAATTCAAAATTTCTGTACGTCAAAAAAACACACAAGCTACAATTAAAAAGCAAACATCAAACTGGGAAAAGTATTTGCAACATTTGATGAGAAAAAGATTAGTGTCTTTAATATGTAAAAAGCATTCTAAATCAATAAGAACGCCCCACCACCACCACCACCAATAGGAAATTGAGCAAAACCCAGGATTCACTTATTTGCAAAGGGCAGGAGCTTCCCTGTACTTAGCCCAGGCCTTCCAGCCCACAGTGCTGCTCAGCGCCTGCCCAACAGCAGTTCCCCACCAACAGGGCATCTGCCACACCAGGAGCCCTAGACCACGGAGCAAGATGGCACCTGAGCCACTGGGGCCTCTTCCCAGAGGCAGAGAGGACTGGCCTCTCCCTTCCTCCCCACCTGGTGGCCCCCAGTACACCCAGCTGTCCCTCCCACACAGCCATGCTGGACTCCTCCCCCACCTGCCACGGCAACCGAGGTCGGACGAATCTCATCCCTCGACCTCCGCTTGGGCCGCCTGACTCCCTCTGCCCAGCTCTCTCCTCCCCACGCTGACCAGGGGAGAGAGGCCGCCCCTCTGCTCCCACAGTTGCACCTTTTAACTATTTCCCAGTTCAAGAAAGTGAGTAACTACAACGTCTCATGTAATCTGAGCAAAAAACCGGAGAGAAGACTGGGCTGTCTTTCCAAACTGGAGGGGAAGGACCCATTAAGAGAGTAACTACCACGTGGTCAGTGTGAGAACCATAAGGAACAGGACACGGGACTGCCCTGTGCCATAAGCACATCGCCTCTATCATCTTCCCCGTCAGCCTCCGCGGCCGGCGCGGTGCTTCCTGAGGATGCTGGCAATGACGACAGCTGGCACCCACATGGCACTTGCTACAAGCCAGGCATGGTGCCCACACATGCGAATTCTTAGAATCCCACAACAGCCGTCTGAGGTAAGGGCACGATCATCCCCAGCCTGGAGCTGGGAGAGGAGCTGAGGCACAGGGCTGGGTAAAGCCCAGCGCCTCCAGACCCTGGCCCCGCGAGCTCTCAGTGGGTTTACTTCCTGAGGAGCAGAGGCGGGAAGGAAGCCCAGAGTGCACATGGGCTCCAACATCACACTGCTGTTCTTTTCCTTCAACAACGTGACCAGATGGCTATCCATTTTCTCTTGATTCTTTACATTATACAGATATTTTACCCACTTTTATATCTACTCACCAATTAACTTTTAAAGCGATTCAAAAGCTAGGCAAAGGAAAAGCAGTTGGGTGGATGGCTAACGTCCTGACTCTGCTTCCTCCTCTGCCGGCAAAGTTCAGAGCCAAGTGCGAGCCCACACCGAGCCACGTACGTGAGCCCCAGGACCGGCGCTCCTACGTTCCCAGGACCGGCACTTCCTCCCATGTCTGCTGACTGGCATCCTCCTGGCTGCCGAGTTCGTGGTTTTTACTCCCATTTTTGTCGGTTCTCAAGGGCCACCTCAAAGCCGCCAGGGAATAAACCCACACCGCGCGCAGAAGGTGCGAGGGGGCGGGGCCGGGCAGCGCGCACCTGCAGCAGCAGCAGCTGCGCCGGCCTCTCGGGGATGGACGTCATGAACTCCAGGTGTTTGGCCCGGTCAAACCCACTGGTGCACAAGGTGGGGCGGAGCAGCTGCACGACGGCCTCGTAGTCGCCAGCCTCGTACAGCCGCTGGATCTCCTCCAGGGACTGGCACCGCTCCAGCGACTTCAGGTTCTTATCGATCTGGAAGGAACCGGAATTCCGAGCGGATGACGAACCCCTCGCCTGCTCCCTGAACCAGCCAGTGTCTGCATTTACCAGACCCAAAACCCGACTCCCTGAACATACCAGCATTTACATTAGGCAAATACTTCACTAAAAGTATCTCTATTAAGCCCTGGCTGGTGTGTGTATCTCAGTGGTTAGAGTGTCGGCCCGCACACCACAGGGTCAAGGGTTCGATTCCCAGTCAAGGGCACAAACCTGGGCTGAGTTCACTCCCTGGCCCTAGTCGGGGCACATGCAGGGGACAACCAATCGATGTGCCTCTCTCGCATCGATGTTTCCCTTTCTCTCTACCCCCACTCCCTCCCTTCCACTCTCTCTCGATGGAAAAAATATCCTCAGGTAAGGCCTAACAAAACAAAACAAAAAATATTTCTATTAAAGTCAAGGTGTTCAATTCTTTAAAAAACAGACATAAGAAAACAACAACAAAAACTCCCCAGAACCAGAGCAGCTCAGAAAAGTGTCTGCCAGAATAGCAGCATCTCGCAGTCAGTTCAGCAAACCAGACTCCAAGACTCATGGAGCCCTGGGCCAAAGGTCACAAGCCCCATTACCCACAGGCCCCAGTACCTCACCGGGAGCCCAGCAGGGGCACTGCACTTGGCCTTGCCCTCACACAGCTCTGCACCGTTAAGAAACACCGTGAAGAAAACGCCACGCACCTCCTCCAGGGAAACGACCGAGTCGTTGTGGAGGTTGGGGAGCCGGATGACGACGTCGCCTTGCTCGGCCCCAGCCTCTGCCTGGAGGGCAGCGGAGCTCTGGAGCATCTCTGTGCAGATGTCATAGTTCTCCAGCGCCTGCTCCATGTCCCCCTGGTCAAGGGAAGAGCCGTCAGGGGACAGAGGATGAAGGAAGAGAACTTGTGCTGCTACGCCAGGGGCCTCACCTCCCTGACCCGCCAGCCTGCAGGCACAGTGAGGGCCGTTTCATCCGATCACTGCCAGACCCTGGGAAGGGACCTGATGCACAGTGGGGCTCAGTGAGTACTTGTGGGATGGATGGATGGATGGATGGATAGATGGATGGATGGATGGACGGACGGATGAACAAATAGACAAATGAATTCACATCACAACTCTAAGGGGAGGTAACATTAACCTCATATTACAGGTAAGGACACTTAAGACACTTGAGGAAGGCTGAGTATCTTGTTCAAAAAGCACAACCATAAATGGCAGGGCCAGGAGTAAAAGCTAGGCCGGCCCTAATGCCAGAACCGACTGTGCACTCTGCTGCTCACGCTACCACAGTGCACCAGGCATCACTATGTGTGAAGGGGCTGGGTAGCAGCCAGCCCACTGGCCCTCCAGACCAGGCTCCACAGCAGCCTTCCGAGAATTCACACGAGCAAGGGATGGGCTCTCTCTAGAAAGCTCTGCAGACGTCAGCAAAGGGTCCAGTCCCCGAGCAATCTCGAGTGAGGGCTGTACCGGGGCACAGGAGGCCCCTTGCCGACCCTGCTGTGCTTTAGGCTGGAGCTACGCTGGGGTTCCCGAGAAGCTGAACATCCCCCGCAGGTCCCACTTCCTCAAGCTGAGCCCGGGCAGGGGTCACACACGTGCACACGCACATCCTCAAGGAGGCACCCAGTCTCTTCCATCCCTCTGGTGCCAGGGCAAGCTCCCCACGCGGCCGATCACAGAACCAACCTGCAGTGCCAGGAACCGAGCCTTCAACCAATACACGCGGACCACAAACTCCAGCCAGCCATCCTCAAACAGGTCCCGCTGAGACGAGGCAAAGGACATTTGCAGGAGGTCGCCCAGGAAGTGGGTTCCCGGGAAATCAGGCCCAAACCTGCCATTCGCCACACCAGCAGCAGGGCAGTGCCGAGGAGACACTGAAAACAGTCAGACAGAACAAGTCAACTTCATGTGCAGGTCCAGGCGCCCCTCTGCTCCCAGAGCTCTCCCTGGACCCTCGATCTGCTGGAGAAATTATTGGGACACATCAATTGTCACGTGATCACTTGGGAACACTAAGCTCTCACTTCCTTCCATCCCAAGGAAGAGAAAAGCAGGTAGGTGGCTCCCTCTGGTGGTCAGCTGCTGCTAACACGTCTCGGCTGAGACCCTGCATCCTTGCAGGCCTGACAAGACAACCCAGGAAATGTGCCCACTGCAGACTGCAACGTGAATTCCATGGCTCGGCTCCCCGCGCCCCTGCCTGCTGACGGCTAAGGGTCCGGCAGGCTCCCCGTGCCCCTGCCTGCTGACAGCTAAGGGTCCGGCAGGCCCCCCCACCCCGCGCCCCTGCCTGCTGACGGCTAAGGGTCCGGCAGGCCCCCCCGCGCCCCTGCCTGCTGACTGCTAAGGGTCCGGCAGGCCCCCCCGCGCCCCTGCCTGCTGACTGCTAAGGGTCCGGCAGGCCCCCCCCCCCGCGCCCCTGCCTGCTGACGGCTAAGGGTCCGGCAGGCCCCCCCACCCCGCGCCCCTGCCTGCTGACGGCTAAGGGTCCGGCAGGCCCCCCCGCGCCCCTGCCTGCTGACTGCTAAGGGTCCGGCAGGCCCCCCCCGCGCCCCTGCCTGCTGACGGCTAAGGGTCCGGCAGGCCCCCCCCACCCCGCGCCCCTGCCTGCTGACGGCTAAGGGTCCGGCAGGCCCCCCCACCCCACGCCCCTGCCTGCTGACGGCTAAGGGTCCGGCAGGCCCCCCCACCCCGCGCCCCTGCCTGCTGACGGCTAAGGGTCCGGCAGGCTCCCCCCCCCACCGCCCCTGCCTGCTGACGGCTAAGGGTCCGGCAGGCCCCCCGCCAAAGGAAACAGCGCTCCTACCCGAGGCGCTCCTGCCCTTGGTCAGCAGCCACTGGTCCAGCTGCAGCTCCATGCAGCAGAGGGACATCAGCATCATGCCCTGCGGGACAGGCACCGCGATGTCAGGGACGAGCACAGAGTCGCCAAAGGGTGGGAATGGAACAAATCAAATGAAAATTTACTTTGACTTAAAAAAGTCACTTTCTACCCACTTCCCATTTAGTACATGATCAACGGCAACCTGCCAGGACACAGAAGGGAGCATGTGGACCCACACGGGGGGCACCGCTTGGGAGGAGCCTGGAAACCGGCTTCAGTCCTGAGGGACTAGCCCATGACAGGCAGCTCTGTCGCCGGCCTAGTGCTGGGCCAGCTGCCGTACCCACAGCGCAGCTCTCAGCCCTTAAAGAGATCCGGGGTCAGCCCTGGTCAGTTTGGATCAGTGGTTAGAGTGCTGGCCCTTGGACTGAAAGGTTGCAGGTTCAATTCCGGTTAAGGGCGCGTACCTCGATTGCAGGCTCGATTCCTGACACCATGCAGGAGGCAACCAATCGATGTGTCTTTCTTACATCGATGTTTCTCTCTCTCTCCCCCTCCCTTCTACTCTCTCTCAAAATCAAGGGGAACATCCTCGGGTGAGGACTAACAAAACAAAGAGTCTGCAGGGTCAGAGCACTGCTCTCAGGCACAGAAGGAAGTGGCCCTCAGGGTGTCCCAGCTGAGGCTGCACCACCTGCAGTGCCCTCGGCCAGAGATACCACCAGCCAGGCAGGCCCTGAAGGCTCCCAGTGCTCCCTCCGCAGCATCCAGCCTTCTCCCCCCACTGGGAAGGGGGCCAACACGCTGGGTCCCCTTGAGGCCTGGGAGGCACCGAGGGGAGGAGCCTGCAGTGTGGAGTGCTGTGGGCAGGAGGACGGCATGGCCTGGCCCTACTACTGAAGACCCCCCCGCTCCCCAAGCAGCCCTGCTTAGCCTCTGCACTTATGTTTTCTCAGTAACAGCCCTTGGAGCCTCAAATCCAGCCAATCTTCCCGTCCCCAGCCTCTCTACACCACCCTGCCACCAGCCAGGCTTCAGCCAGCCCTAGGAGTCCGCCCCGTCTCACCCCTCACCCTCCATTCAGTCCATCCTGTCAGTTCTGCCTCCAGAAGCCCCACCCACTGCGCCACCACAGCTCCCTGAGCAACAGCCTCCTGAGAACCTGCGCCCACTCTCACTCCCATGGTGTCCTCCACTCAGCCACAAACCAGGTTCCATGCTTTCCTGCTTCAAACTCCCAGGGGCCCATGTTCCAGGCCCAGAAGTCAATGCAGCTAAACAGGCGCAAGGCAGCAACAGCCCATCCCCCGAAGGTTCCTGGGCCCACCCCTGGGCCCAGTCTGACACAGGCCCGCCCGCCCACCTTGATGTGCTTGTTGCTGCAGTCCCGCAGCAGCGGGTTGGGCAGGCTGGTGCTGTGCCGCCTCCAGCTGTGGTAGATGCTGAGCACGACCTCCGCCAGCCCCGGGGGCCACCTCAGCAGGAACTTGTGGCCCATGGCCTTCAGGTAGCGCATCATCAGCTCCAAGATGCCCCCGTTGGTCAAGTTCTCCAGCAGGAACGTGTGCACATCCTGCCTCTCTGCAGGGGAGGGAGACACCCTGCATTGAATAAAGGCCTCTGTGCCAGGGTCTCCCGTTTTCTTTGTAAGAGAGATGGGCAGGGGCGGGTGGGAGCAGAAGAGAGCCCGTGTGCTCCACACAGGGGTCCCACTCCTGGCTCCAGCCCTCACCGGCTGAGCAGGCCTCTCTGAACCTCCAGGTGTAGGATGGGCACTAAAGGGTTGGCCTCCCAGCGCTGCCGTGCACACTAGCAAGTCTGCGCGCACACACAGAGCCTGGTGCCTGGCACCGCGGTGCTCTCAGGAGTGGGGTCGGGGAGACTGACCTCAGAGCCCGCCCTGGGTGTGACCTGAAGCCCACGGCTTGCAGGAAGCAGAGTCCAGTGTGAGCATGGACAGACCTCCCAGCTGGCCATGGAGCTCAGGCCCCAGACAAGTCCAGGCAGCCCCCTGACCACACTTTAAAACACACCAGATCCCCTCTCCCAGGAGAAATCTGAACAGGCTCCAGGGTGAAGGAGGAAGAGCCCCACAAGGAGTGACCATGGGGGGGGGGGGACCTCCTACCAGATTCCATGAATGTGGCCGAGTCGAAGGACAGCCTCTGAGGCCCAGTGCTCGGGCAGCTCTCCAGCTTGGCTTCCGACTGGACTTCGTAGCTGTGGAAGGCGTCATCTTCCTCCTCGGGGTCCAGTTTCCTCAGCCTGCAGGACACACCCAAGTCACAGAAGCCACGCCACACATCTGACCCCTGAATTCTTGCTATTCACTCGTTGCCATGGCAGAGTCAGGAAGGCTTCTAGGGGCGCGGGAGAGCGAGCATGCTGACCCTGGAGGGGCGGGCCAAGCAGACACAGCAGCCCCCCACCCCCCCCTCCTGGCCCCCGAAAGCGGGTGTGAGTGCACGGGGACCCGAGTGGGTCACCTCCAGCTCCAGAACCCGCTCATCCCTGAGGGCCCGGAAGTGCCTGTCTTCCAAAAATGCTGCCCTCAGGAAGTCCCAAGGCAGGAGAACAAGAAGCACCCGAGGCCCTGATCCAGGGAGAGCTGTGCACATGTTATGGGAAAACAGGAGGTGCCAGGGGGCGGCAGTGGAGGAGAAACGGGGGGGGGGGGGGGGGGGGGGGAGCAGGCAGGAAGTTGGTGAGTCGGCAAATCAGAGAAGCGTGACTGTACCTGGGCGGCAAGAACTTCAGCAGAAGCTCCTGGAAGTCTACTTTCTCCTCCTTTTTGCACTTGGTGTTCCGGACGCGGGCAGACCGCCGCTTCGCTGTCTCCCCGTTCTCTTCCGGAATTTTCTTCCGCTTCACTCCCTTCTTGGCTTTATCTCCTGCAGACAGGTCGCCTTCACAAAGAGTGCAAATCGCCGTCACACGGGGCAGAGGACTGACTGCACACAGGCGCGGGTCCCTCTCAGCCTCAGCCCGCTTGCTTCCTCTCTATCGTCTTCAACATTCAAGCCATGTCCCATCTCTTCCTGAGCAGCACCCTGAGCAAGGTTACTTTCAATCCCCACACCCTCTCAAATCCGCAGAGCCCACAGCAGGTCTCCAGACTACACTCCGAGGCTACAGAACAGCAGGGTCTCGAGCCAAGCGTCCCCGCCCCCGCCTTCACGCCGGGTGGCTGCAGGGGCCTCTGTGGCCTCGCGGATGAGCCTGGGATGGGGCAGAGCAAGTAGCAGTCACACTGACTCCACCCACTGTCCAGCCTGAGCACCTGATGATGCCATGTGCGTGAATCACGTGAACTATACAGAAAGCAGAGGAGTCATGTGTGATTAAGTCAAAAAGGTAGAAACAACTGCATGTGTGTTCATTCAGAAGCTTTTTTCCGTGACACAGAAAATCAAGAAAAGGCCTGGGAGTTTTTGTCTGAAATGTTTTACGATTCCAACAGCAATAAAAGTTGGTAAGATGTGGCATGGTGTGATATATCTATCATCCATCCGTCCATCCACAACGATTCTAGCACGTGTGGTGGGGACTTTGCCGACCCCTTGTTAAGGCGAAGAACGCGGGCTGTTGGGGCGGCAGTGCTGAGCGCTGTGGAGCCTGGCCGGCAACGGAGCAGAACCAGCAGAGGGACCTGCGGCTCTCAGCCCAGCAGGAAGAGCAGCAGCCTTTCTGCCAGGACTCGGCTGGGGCTGAGGGGCCCGGGAGCTGCATCCTGAGCCCTGGCCGTCCCTGAGGAGGGGGCCCCCGAGAAGCAGCCCCCAGAGCAGGCGGAGAGACTCCCCTGGGGTCCAGCGCCTCTTGCTTAAACCTCAGACCGGGAGGATGAACAGGACCTGTCCCTCTGAGAGACCCAAACAGCCCAAGATCATTCCTGCCCAGCAAACCGGTCCCCCAGAAGCCAGCCCGGGGGGTGCTCACCCAGGGGGACGCCGGTCTCCAGCAGGCCGGGGCTGTGCAGCGGGAAGCTGGCTGTGGCCACGGGGGAGTAGGTGAGCACAGGCTCCGCCACGGTCATGGAGGAGCTGGCACTGACGGGGCTGGGCGGGACCGCGCCGACTGGCGTCACCACCACCGCGGACACCGGAGGCCGGCTGGGGTCCTGGTAGTCAGACAGGTCCACCCTCTTGCCGAGGCTGGGCCGCGGCGGCTCGCAGGTGGTGAGGTGGTTGTACATGGCCAGCAGACTCTCTCCCAGGCACTTCCAGCTGCAGAGAGATGGCAGCGCCGCGGTCACCACCTCCCGAGGGCAGGGAGAGTGGTCATGGTTCTGTGGTTGTCGTTACTGACGAAATCTTGAGTCTAACACAGCTGAGGGGGAGCATCTGGGGCAGGGGCGGGGCCTGGCAACCCCTGCCTCCCCTTCACCCCATCAGAAGCCCTGTAGCATCTCAGCCTCAGGCCCCTTCCGACTCACTGACTCACCTGAAAAGCTCCTTCCCCACAAGTCAGATCTTTAAAACATGGGACAGTTCTCTGCTGCCACCCTCTGGGATTTAGACTGGGCCTCCCCGGAGAGGCCCCACTATTTCTTATGGGTCAGAAAGTGTCTACATGCCTCCAGCCGTCTGTCAATGTGCCCCAGCTCCACCCACGCCACAGCCTGGAGTCAGGCTCTCACCCTTGTGCAGGGCCCACCAGCCGACCCAGCGCCCCCAGAGGCACGGACCACCTACGTGAGGAAGGGGATGGGCTGCACCAGCTTCAGGTCCGGCTCCTTCTCCCGCACCGTCAGCGCCTGCCTCTTCCTCCGCAGCCCCAGGGCCTCATCTATGATGGCCTGCGTCTCAGCCGCGCTCACCGACACATCATGGATCGACATGTCACTAATCGCACAGCATGTAAGACAGGAGAGGTTTCAGAGTTACACACCAGAGCCGAAGCTGACACTGTACAGGCAGGGATGCAGTAAGTGAACAGCCTTTACTCCATATTAATTCTTCCTACAAATAAAATAACCACTGAGTCTGGCCTCCAAAGGCAGTAATTAGCATTCTCAGTGCCCACACACACTAGACGTGACTAATACCCGTTGTTCCTTCTGCAATTTTAAATTGAGCAAAGGGTTTTCATTTATATTAACAGTATCAGAGTGATGTCAGAAAAACCACAGGAAAATCAAATCTTGCCCTTTAATTATTTATGAAAAAATGTTAACGAATTTAACTAGACCATCCTGCCCATCCCAACAAAAAATCATCAGCCAGCCAAGCTCGCCAAAGTCTACGGTGTCTCCAAAGGACGGCAAGAGCGGGGCTCTGGGGCCTCAGGAGCCTTCCACAGGCACACCTCCACCTGCGGTGGCCCAGCAGGACCGGCCCTCCTGCCCAGACTGTCTTGACGCCTCCCAGCAGGGCTCCACCACAGAGCCACCTGGGTAAGGACTGACCTGCTTTCTCTCTCTCCAAAGGTCAGGCCCCTGAGGACAGATGTGAACCAGAGACAGTCTTACAAGGGACAGACTGAGCTCAATAACCTCCACCCCCACCACCAGCTGAGTTCCAGGCCCAGGAAACACCAGAGGGTGGAGAAGCTGGCGCAGCGGGAGGCTGTGGGAGGGAGGCCGTGGGAGAGAAGCCGTGGGAAGGAGGCTGCGGGAGGGAGGCCGTGGGAAGGAGGCTGCGGGAGGGAGGCAGCCAGAGCCTGGAAAGCTGCTGAGAGGTGGCCTGAGAACTGGAACATGAAGGAGGTGCGACCTCACAACACGTGGAGAGGTGGGAAGATGGCGTCCAGGTGAGAGCAAAGTGGGAGCCAGGTGCAGGGACAGGACAGAGCACGAGGGGGCCAGGCCTAGAACCTCCCAGGGACCTGAGACAGGTCTCCTCCTGGGCAATGCTATCGAGCGTGGGTTTTGTCCTGGAGACAAGGCAGGGGTGGTATAGAATCAAAGGTGTGTTTGTGACAATGAACTTGGGCAACACTAGGAGCAAAATCCCAGAAAGAGGAAAAGCAAGTGCCGAGGAAGCCTGGTGGTCATCAGGCTGCTGCAAGCAGTCAGAGAAGAGCTGGCAATGCCAAGAGCTGGCAGGGGAAGAGGGACCAGGGAGGAGGCAGCAGCCAGCCGAGGAGGCGGCGCTGAGCCGGGGCGCACAGCTGAGGAGCACACAGGCAGACCACACCAGTCCCCCAGTGCTGATGAGGGAAAGAAGTGCAGGGCCTGTCCCCCAGGAGGTGCGCACGCCTCCTGATGTTCACCAGCTGCTTGGGAGGGAGAGAGGGGGCGCAGCCGAGGAAGGCACGAGGCAGGACCTACCATTTAAGGAACATTCGGAGGGAGTCTTTCCGGAGACAAGGCTGCTCCTCAAATATCTTCTCCTTGAGGACCAGCCCCTTGCTGTAGCGGCAGTCCTTCTCCAGCGCTTTGCAAATGAAGTACAGACAGGCTGCAGGCACAGAGACAGTTACGACGCTGATGCGCACCCTAAGCGCCGCCTGCCAGTTACTAGCAGGAACATGTTCCTGCTCTGGGATCCAAGAAACGCATAGCAAGCAATCACAGACCCCATTTCAACGGACTCCATCAGGAAATACTTCTGAAAATAATGCTCCCCACAGGAGAGGGGGCCACAAACACAAGGACTGGGTTCTGCTGGGACCGGCCTGCAGCACACTGGTCAGCCCTGCTCAGAGCGCTCCTGGAGAGCCGCCCTCCACTCTAGCCTCGGAGAGCACCCAGGGGAGGCTGGCCCCCTGGGAGGCCCAGAACCCCCACGGCCAGAGCACTCCCAGCGCCGGCCTCAGGGCCCGTCCGTGCCAGGGCAGGTGTTCTCTGCAGAGCAGAGGGCAGGCTGAGACCGGGGAGCTGAAGCAACTGAAGGCAGTCAGGGGCTCTGTCCGCAGAGATCGTCCCAGGAGCCCTGCTGCTCTGCAAAGGCAGTGAGCTCTCCGGCACCAGAAAAGTCAAGCTGCGGCTGCCAGGCCCTCTGCCAGCAAGTCCCAGGAGCAGGCTCTGGCACAGAAGGGCACATGCAGGGATGAAAGGAGACGCAGCGGTAAAACCCTGCAAGAGCATGTTACTCCCTTAATACGCTCGATAAATCTCAACTGAGTGAGAAAGACAAGCAGAATGAAGCAGAGATGCAAACACATCTCCATTCTCCCGACAGTCAGGCAAAAAGACCTGCAGTGTTAACCTGGGCTTCCTCTCACCCAAGCACCCTCCCTCCGCTGCCCCCAAAACACAGCGCCTGGGAGAAAGCGTCACAGCCCGACTCACTCGTATAGTCGCTGAGGGTGTACAGGACAGTGATGAGGTTGTCCAGGCAGGGCCAATGGTCAGGGTTGCACCGCAGCCCCTCTTCAAAAGCATGGCGAGCCAGGGGCACCCGGATGAGCCTCAGGGCCACGTGTCCGATCTTATACCAGAGGTTGACATCCGTGGAGTCCAGCATGACAGCCTGGAGGCGGCACAAGCAGGGGACGCACACACTCATCAGCTCTCTCACCGAGCCGGTGCCTGTGGTGACGGGAGGGGCAAGCGCCGGCCTCGCCACTCAAACTACCCAGGAACATGGCAAATAGAAACGACAGGGACCAATTTACCGAATTCAGAACATGTTCTTTTTTAAAAATATGTTTTTATTGATTTTTAGAGAGAGAGGAAGGGAGAGGGAGAGAGAGATGGAAACATCATCGATCCACCACCTCCTGCACGGCCCCTACTAGGGATCCAGCCCGTAACCTGGGCATGTCCCTGACTAGGAATCAAACTGGTGACTTCTTGGTTCATGGGTTGACACTCAACCACTGGCCAGGCCCAGAACATACTCCTCGTATATTCTGTCACTCTCAACACCTGTATTTCTCACATATTTGACAGAAGTGAAAGTGAAAGAAGTAAAACTAAAAGAAAACATAAGCGCTCTAGCCGGTTTGGCTCAATGGATAGAGCGCTGGCCCGCAGAATGAAGGGTCCCAGGTTCAATCCCAGTCAAGGGCACATACCATGGTTGCAGGCTTCAACCCCAGCCCTGGTCGTGGCACGTGCAGGAGGGAACCAATCGATGTGTCTCTGTCACATTCTCATATTCTCTCTCTCTCTCTCTCTCTCCTTCCCTCCCTCCCTTTAACCTCCCCTCCTTCCCTCTTTTCCATTCTCTCTGAAAATCAATGGACAAATAGCTTCAGGTGAGGATTAACAAATAAACAGACAAATAAATTCTTTTCAGCCAATAAGACCACAACCTCACCCCCTCCACCAAGAACTTTCAAAAACACCCAGGGAGGCGGGCAGGGCCAAAGCCGCACCTCCAAGTAGAACTCCATGGCCGTCTCCAGGTCCTCCCGCTGGGCGGCCAGCTGGGCAAGGTTCTTATACGTGGAATATTTCAGCATCAGCCCCGGGTGCTTCAGCCCTTCTTTCTCATCACCAGAGGAGACTGCCTGGGAACAAAACCAACAGGAACACAGTGACACGAGGCCCTAAAGCCCAGCGGGCAGGCGCAGGACACCTGGCTTCCGGCTGGCCTCTGCCACACCCTGGGCCAGTCCGAGGCCATCCTCCCCTGGAGAGTGAAAGCGCTGCACCGATGTTCTCAGAGGACTCCTCGAGCTGGACACACAGAGAAGAAAGGCCAGACGACCCCGAGGCGGTCTGCGGGCAGCCTGGGCACCAAGAGACACGGGGGACTCTCCCACCGCTGCCGCCAGGCCTGAGGGTTCAAGTCTGGACACATTTCTGGCATCAGTAAGCCAGCCAGTGGGCCCCAGAGCAGGTTTGAAGAGGGGAACTAGAGTGTGAGGGGACCAGCCGGGGACAGCAGGCAGGGCCTCGCGCTTCCCAGGCAGGAGGTGCCAGGCGGCCAGCCACCCGCACAGCCTACAGGCCCCACAGCAGGAAGAGCACGGGGACAGGAGTCGGGAGGCTGAGCTCCAGGCTCTGGGACTTGTCACTGGTCCACGACAAGTTACTCTAACTCTGAAGTCAGTGTCCCGAGAAGCGCTGTAACGTAAGGACAATCATTCCTGCCCGAAATATCAAAAGTGAAATGCGCCCAAAGAGCATCAAGATTGTCCACGTGCTTTACGTGAAAAGTTCTGACAACTCTTAGAGAACATGGCTTCTGAGAAACCAGATTAGAGACCTATCGCTCTAAGCACAGCACCTGAGCACAACATCTCCTAACACAGACACTGGCTGGCATCGAGCAGCTTCCAGGGCGAGCCCAGCCTTGTCTGGGGACAGCCATGTGCTCACATCCTTCTTCAGGTTGAGAACAGGCAAGCCCCCAGGAACCTTCAGGAAAACCCCTTGACTAATCCTACCCTAGAGCTCTTAAGAGTCCCATCAAAAACACTGAAAAGCTCACAATCAAGCCTCACTATTTTCTGCTGTCGTCTGGCTCACAAGCCGCCCCCCACCTCCCTGACAGAGCAGCTGTGAACACTAAGAACAGTGACCGCGGACACTTCAGGGCTCTGAACCTTGCACCAAGCACCATCCACGTGCCTCACTGGACTCACTCAACCCTCCCAGCCACCCAACAGGCACACACGCTACAGGAAAGCTGAGGGGCAGGGAGGGGAAACAATGTGTCCAAGGTCACCCAGCCAAGAGGGGGAGGGCAGAGGGCAGCCAGGGTGCCTGCTCCAGGGCCTGCTCGGGCCGGCTGGCGCCTCACCTCCCGCAGCAGGCGCGCCTCCAGCAGCTCATGGTAGGCCTTGGCGGACTCCTCAAACTGGTCATGTTTTTGCAGATCCAGGGCCTTGTGATACAAGGCAAAAGCCTCTGCTTCCTGCAGACAAAGACAGGAGACGCTTTCACGTAGGACAAAGGTTGTCTTTTTTATGCCAACATGTATGGAACCGGGGCTGCAGGCGAGGCCCTGTTAACTGCCCGCTGTGCCCTCTGTCGTGAAAGCAACCCAAACACGCCCACCCCCCGGGTCTCGGCCCCTCGAGTCCCATGAAGGGCACATCTGAACGGTGTAAAGCGGGGGCCGCCAGGTCCGCCTGCAGGGGAGGGCCGAGCCTTACACACCTGCGCCTCCTTCGTCTGGGTTTTGTGGCTCTTGAAGCTTCCTTCATGGTCATCCTCAACTGTGGAGCTGGCGTTTAAGGCCGCAATGCGAATCTAGAGACGGAGGGTCAAGGAAAGATGAGATGTCACTTGTCTTTTCAACAACTCACAAGGCATACAGCTCTGTTCCATAACCTATTCTGCCTTGACAGCTATGGCTCTCAGGATATGGACAACAAAGAATAAGCCATCATCTGGTTAAAAAAAAAAAAAGTGTTAGATTAGAGGGACATCTGTAATACTTTCAACAACAAACATAAATTTTAAGAAAAGAAGCGTTGGCTAGGACAAGGTGTCAAGGGCTACGCTAGGCCGTTCTTACTAAAGGCTATTCTTACTAAAGGTTAAAATGCAGCGGAGTATTTTGCAGACCAGCTATAAACTGAATAAGTTTGACAGGAACTCAACTCATACATGCAGCCCACGGCAAAGAATGTCATTAATTGAGCAAACAGTGCACAGAGCAGTGGCCCCGCCCCCCTTGGGGAGAGCTCTGGATACGGACCCGTGTCCTGTACCCTGTACTTGCTGCAGCCGTCAGACCACCGCGGGGCAAGGCCGCTCGCTCTGGAACAGAGCACCCCAAGCAGCGAGCCCTTTGAGTTCAGTAACAGAAGGGCCGGACGTGGCTGGGGGTCATACCAGTCCGTCAGGGAGCGTGTCCTGGGTACTGTCCACTGCAAAGGGAACCCAGCAACAACCCAACACAGAGGGAGACCCAGGAACTGGAATAACAGGTCCCAACAAAATGGGTCAACTCGCCCTTTCTAGCAACCATGAGGAGGCCTGCGAGCCAAGCCGCTTCACCAGAAGGGCAAGATTCACACCTCGAATGTACCGCAGCGGGAGGAAGGCTGCAGGGACAGCCTCAGGAAAACACCCCCCTCGGGAAACGCTCCCCTCCAGCAGAACAGCCAGCACCGTCCTCACCATGCTCGGAGCTTCAGCTGCCGCCCGGCACTGCTTCCCATCACCCGCAGAGGCCACACCAGCCACCAGTCTCCTGGACAGAGGACAAAGGACAGAGGGGGCCCATGAAGAGCCTAGAATGTCACAATGCAGGGGCCCCCCGGGAACCAGCCCCCACAGCCACGGGCCTCTGGGCACTCAGGCTGGTGGCCGACCGCCTGGGAACGGCTGTGTGTGCTGCCACACAGGGAGCCCCTCGGCCCCCAGCTTGAGCGTGTGCCCTTGCCAGGCAAGGTGCCAAGTGCCAGAACAAGGAAGTGAGACCAACTCCTGCCCCCAGGCCTCACTGCTCAGCAGAGGCAATGGATCTATCAACAATTTTTTTCCCAAAAGTTGACTGAAGTAAAGAGAAACAGGCAACATCGAGGAGTGGAGAAGAACAATTCATTCACAGGGATCCTGAAAGGTTGAGTGGAGGGAACCTGTGTTAACCTCGAGGGAGGGACACATGCAGGGAGAACAGGGTGGCAGACAATGAGAGCCAGCAAGGGACCTGACCCCGGCCGACATGGCTCAGTGGTTGAGCATCAACCTATGAACCAGAAGGTCATGATTCGATTCCTGGTCAGGGCACAGGCCCAGGTTGCAGGCTCGATCCCCAGTGTGGGGCGTGCAGGAGGCAGCCCACCATGATTCTCTCTCATCCTTGATGTTTCTATCTCCCTCTCCCTCTCCCTTCCTCTCTGAAATCAGCAAAAATATATTTTAAAAAATAAAATAGATATACATACTAGTATAAGTCAAATCACTATGCTGTATACCTTAAACCTACATAGTGCTATATGTCAATTATATCTCAATAAAACTGAAAATTTTTTAATATTTCTAAAAATCAGAAAAAGACAACTGATAAATCGGCAGAATATCTGCAAGATATACCAAGGACGAAGAGCTAATATTCCTAATATATGCAGAGCTCTTAAAAACAGCATTATTCACAATAGCCAAAAGGTTAAAGCAACCCAAGTGTCTACTGACAGATGAATGGATAAATAAAATGTGATATATATGGAATATTATTCAGCCTTAAAAAGGAAACCTATTTCGACACATGCTACAACATGGATGAAACTTACATTGACATAAGCCATTCACAAAAAGACAAAACTATACTAATCCATTTATATGAGGTACTTAGAATAGGCAAATTCATAGCGACAGAAAGTAGAATGGTGGTTGCCAAGGGCTGGGAGAAGGGAAGATGGGGAGTCAGTGTTTAATGGAGACAGAGTTTTGTTTGGGAAAATAAAAAAAGCTCAGGAGATGATGGTGGTGGTGGCGGCACGACAGCGTGGAGGTACTTAATACCATGGAGCGGTGCACTTAAAAATAGTTAAAATGGCACATTTCAAGTAAAGTATACTTTACCGCAATTTTTAAAAATACATTTTATTAATTTCAGAGAGAGGAAGGGAGGAGAGAAACATCCATGATGAGAATCATTGACTGGCTGCCTCCTGCACGCCCCCTACTGGGCACCAAGCTCGAAGCCTGGGCACGTGCCCTGCCCTGACCTGACCAGGAATCCAACCCTGACCTCCTGGGTCAATGAGTTCATGTTCAACCACTGAGCCACATACAAACAATGCACCAAAAAAGACATGCAGCTGGCCTCTCTCAAACATAGGAAGATCTATTCAAACACACTGACTAGAGAAATGAAACTCTGAACAGCACTGGGACCCCACTCATCCATCACCCGGCGGAGGTGAAAGTCGGACAGCAGCGCCCTCTGCTGGGGAGGCTGCGGGCTCCTTCTCACACTGTGGGGGGGGGGGGGAATGCAACGGGGTCCAAGCCCTCTGGAGGGGGCACCGGACCAAATGACAAATGCCGCTGTCTTTCAACCAAATGCCAGCCGTCCCACTCCGAGAGCCCACCCTGCAGATGTACCTCCAACAACGGGAGAATAATATGCACATAGGCACTGCGGCACTGTCATCGCAAGACTCGGAAAACCACCTAGATGGCCACAGCTAGTTGCGTGGGTGAATACACTAGACTACAGCCACACAATGAAGTCACAGATGCTGCTATAAAAATTAATGAGGCCCTAGGTAGGCGGACCCGGGTTCGATTCCCAATCAGGGCACAAGCCCGGGTGGCGAGCTCCATCCCCAGGAGGGGGCGTGCAAGAGGCAGCCGATCCATGATTCCCTCTCATCATTGATGTTTCCCTCTCTCTCCCTCTCTCTCCTTTCCTCCATAAAAATATATTTTAAAAAAGAAAAATAATTAGTAAGGGCATGCGAATAGCAGCTTTATTCGTAATAACAGAAAAGTGGAAACAAACCTAATGCCAACTGATGATCAAGAAAATGTGGTATATCCAACAACGGAGTATTAGTCGGCGATGAAAAGGAAGGAACGGCCCACACCTGGGTGAGCCCTGAAGCCATTAAGCTGGCCAGTCCCGGGCCACGTGGCACATGACCCCACTTATACGAAATGCTCGGAACAGGAAAACCTATTTAGACAGGTAGGATCTTGTTCTATTTGCAACAAAAGTTTGCCACCCTCCAAGGAAACCATGCTGAGGAGGTTTCGGTTCTAGCCGCGGACGCCGGCCGTCCCACGTGATGACCGGTAGTGACCCTGGCCCCGGGGAGCGCCGGGCTCCCACAGCCGTCCGCGCCGACACCTGCGAGCGCCCACGAGGCCGGTCAACCTTCTCCGCCCGCAGTCGGGCTGCCCCGCCCCCGGCCTCAGTTTCCACCCCGGCCCACGGCGGCGCCAGCACTCACCTCGCGGGGCTGCGGCCAAGGTGAGGAGGAAGGACGCCGGTCCGGGGTTGCTGAGCGCCGGGCTTTGCCCCCGGCAGACGCCGAATCAATGGTGGACCCAGTTGTGGTCACTGGGAACCACTCCCGCGGCCGGAGCCCGTCCTAGCCGCCCCCCCCCCCCCCGCCCCGGGGCGGCGGCCAGAGCCGGGAAACGGCCCGCGAGGCGGCCGAGAGCGCCGGCCTCGTCGCTCCCGCTCCCGCTCCGGCCTCCGCTTCCTCCACTGCGGGCGCTGGGGCTGCCAGGAGCCCCTCGCGTCCGCACCGGCCTCGGCCCCGCGCCCGCCGCCCCTCGGGTTCGCGCCCCCGCCCCCGGCTCGGGAGAGCCGCACCCCCACCCCCGAGGCCGCCCCGCAACGCGCCGCCTGGGAATTCACCGGGCGTCTCCACGGCAACAGCCCGTCCGCCCAGACCCCCGCGCCGGCCAGCCGGTCGCGCGCCTGACAACAAGGCGCACGCCCATTGGCTGCGCTGCCGGCTCAGCCAGCCAATCCACGAGGGCGCACGCGCCGCGCGCCTGCCGAGCGGCTGGTTAAAAGCCTGCGGGCGCTCGGTGGTGGCCGGTCCTGAGCCCCGGCCTCGGCTTCGGTTTTCCGGTGTTTGGGGCCTGGAGCGCCAGCCCGCGGCGGGACCTCGGCCCCAGCTGCTACTTGCAAATACCTGCGAGGCGCCGAGCCCCGTGCCTGGCCCCAGCGGCCGCTAAGTGACGGGAGGTGCTATTCTTACAACCTGGGGCAGGAGTTTTGAAGGCAACGGAGCCCGGCCGGTGTGGCTCAGTGGTGGAGCATGGACCTATGAACCAGGAGGTCACGGTTCCATTCCCGGTCCGGGCACAGGCCCGGGTTGCGGGCTCGAACCCGGTAGGGGGGTGTGCAGGAGGCAGTGGATCCGTGATTTTCTTATTGTTGATGTTTCTCTCTCTCCCCCTCTCCCTTCCTCTCGGAAGTAAAAATATATATATATTTTTAAATGAAGGCAACGGAAACGAGGACCACTTAAGAAGGAACCAGGGGAGGAAGAGCATTATTATCTCTTCTGAAAGGGAGTGGAAGCCCCAAAAATAGATACAACCAGCCATTGAAACAGAAGGAAAAAAGAAACCAAGATCCGGTGAACGAACAGCCAGGGAGGGGTCCACAGGATTCCAGAGCCCAAAAGAGGGTCCAGGTGGGAGGGCGTCTGACCAGGTCTCGGGCTGAGAGAGGCTCCTCTCTGGGGGGCTGAGCGTTTGGGGGGAGGGCTTCACACTGGTGAAATGCACAGCTCCTGAGTCCAGCAAGAATTACTCACATAGGAGTGAACGGCAGGCTTTCTCTTTGACACCCAAAGACAGTCAAATCATGAAGAATTCAGTCACTTCGGTACAATAAAGTGTTACTGATATCCAGGATTTACAAAAATAATGAAGTCACCAACCTTTTATAAATTTTCTTTATTGATTTTAGAGAGAAGGCAGAGAGAAACATCCCTTTGTTGTTCCACTTATTTATGCATTCTGTTTTTTAAATTTTTTTATTTTTATTAATTTAAGAGAGGAAGGAAGAGGGAGAGAGAAACAATAAGAGAGAATTCATTGATTGGCTGCCTCCTGCACACCCCCCACTGGGGATGAGCCAGCAACCCAGGCGTCTGCCCTTGACCGGAATCAAACCTGGGACCCTTTAGTCTGCAGGTCAATGCTCTATCCACTGAGCCAAACCCGATAGGGCTAAGCATTCTTGCTGGAGGAGGGGGGAGGAGCCAGTCCCACCCCCCACACCCCCTGCAGAAAACAGGTGACATCACTCTCACCAGAGTGGTGCTAAGAGATTTAAGGTGGAGAGGCCAGATAGGAGGCTGCTGTTACAGCCTTAGGTCCTGACAGGAGTTAGGCCTGAATCCCTCCTTGGGCACTTCACTCATTCATTCACACTCAACCTGTGTTCCCTGAACCCATCTGGGAAGCAAGACACCCGTGTAGGTAGAAGGAATGAGTACAGAAACAGTTGGGCAGGTTGCCAAGGGAAGGAACTCCAAGCTCTAGCATATATATATATATATATATATATATATATATATACACATATATATATACACACACACATATATATATTAGTTGATTTCAGAGAGGAAGGGGGAGGGGAGAGAGAGAAATATCAATGATGAGAATCATTGATCGGCTGCCTCCTGCACGCGCCCTACTGGGAATCGAGCCTGCAACCAGGCATGTGCCCTTGACCGGAATGGACCCTTCAGTCCGCAGGCCAATGCTCTACCCACTGAGCCAAATGGCTAGGGCCCATCTTCCAATATGAGCAGCCCATGAAACAGCAACCCGGAAGGTAGGAGCCACCCCACCTCGTAAGCCAACCCCACTGCCTTGGTCAGGAAAGGAAGCCATGTTTGAAAGACGAAGCTCTCTTCATTTATTTGGCTGAGGATGGGGGAGAAGAGGATTGTGAGGTCACAGGCATATCTGCAGGTGGGGGTGCCCGAAGCCGGTATCCACCAGGCCCTCCCTCTGCCAGGAGACCTCTCCGGAGGAGGCGGCTGCTCACAGATGCCCTGGATGTACTCTGTGCCGATCACAAAAAGGTCATAACCGTCCCTTTCTTGCCAATCTGCCAGGGCTCCAGGGGGAAAAAGCGGATAAGTATCCTTCAGGGGACAGAGGAAAAAAGATGTCATCAGCTCCCTGGCCAAGGCCTCATATTCTAAGAGCCCCCCTCGCCAGGCATACCCACCACGGGGTCCCCGCCAGGCTGCCCTGGCCCACCAGGTAGATGCTGCAAGCTGGCTCGCCCCCTTATGTTCTCCCTCCAACAGGGCGGCGGGCATGTCAGGGGCGGGATGGTGGCTGCACGGCGGCATGGCTCACCCAGAACTACACTCACAGCCAGAACTTCCTTCAGTTCCCCTAACACCCCAAAGGCGGGCCCCCCGGACCCCCAGACGCTACACCTTCCTGGACAAGGTGAGGCATTTGCTTGCCCCCCCCCCCCCCCACTTTAGGAGGGACCCTGACGTGGGTCACAGCCCCCCCCCCGCCCCCCCCCCCCGTGGCGCAGCAGCAGCCCCGGGCGTGTCCGCTCCCTCCCCGACGCACCGGTCCTGGCCCAGCTGCAGCTCCTTAGTGAGGAACTCGAAGAACCGGGCGCTGTGGTCCCGGTTCTGCTCCGCCGTGCCCACCACTCCGATGGAGGAGACCTTCAGCTGCGCGCAGGGATCGGCCAAGCCGCCCACCGCCATGGCCAGGCCGGGCCGCACCGTTACACTCACGCGCTGCGGGGGACACAGGGTTTCTCCTGGAGCCGGCGCGGGCCAGGCTCGCGCAGAGGATCCCGCGGGGTCAGGGCTGGGGTGGGCGGGAGGGGGGCGCGCGCGAGGTCGTGGAGACCGAGAAGTCGGCGCTCGCTGGGGGGCCCTGGGAGGCGGAGTCCCGATGGGGGAGTCGGGGCGTGAACGGAGCGCGCCCCCCGCCCCGGGGAGCTCCCCCGGCCCACGCTCACGTCCTCGGGTTTGCCCAGGATGGCGGCGGTGGCTGCGCAGAGCCGCTTCTCCAGCCCCGCGGGCACGCGGGCAGCGGGCAGGTTGGTGTCCAGCTCCACGAAGGGCATGTCGGCGGGAGGACTGCGCGCGGCGCCGGCGGAGTCGGGCTTAGCAGCCCGCGGGTGTCCCCTAGACCCCGACTAGGAGGCGGGGCGGGGCGCCGGGGAGCGGGCTCCTCATTGGCTCTGCGGGCACGCAGCGCCTCCCGATTGGCTGCTTAGGCTGCACCTCCCGCCTCGGCAGAAAACCTTGGTGGACTCTGACCCAGATTTCCGGAAGTCCTTTTTTTTAATATTTTTAAAAAATATATTTGTCCTCTTGATTTCAGAGAGGAAGGGAGAGAGAGACATCAATGATGAGAGTCGTGGATCAGCTGCCTCCTGCACGCCCCGCACTGGGGATCGAGCCCACAACCCGGGCCTGTGCCCCGACCCGGAGTCCAATCGTGACCTCCGGGTGCCAGGTGGAGGGTCATCCACTGAGCCAAGCAGGCTGGGCTGGGAGGTCCTACTGTCCGGCCCTCCCTCCGGTGTCACCCCACTTTGTCATTGGCAGAACCATGGCCCCGCCCGCCGCCCCAGCCCCGCCCCCGCTCCAGCCACACTGGCCTCCTCTCCGCTTCCGGTGGTTTTCCAGAGCTGCGGTTATGCTCTCTCTCCATTTACTAGTAGATGGTGGGCTGAACACCCCCAACCACCCCCACACACACACCTGTAGGGGCCTTCCCCAGGATCAACCCTGGTAACGTTACTTCCTCATAGAGAATTTGAATTTTTTTTAATGCATTGCCACCGCTTCAAAGTTAGGCAACTTCACGTTCGGTGTGAGAATCTGCGCTGCTCTTGATCAGGAGACCGGGTGACACTCGTGGGTGACACGTGGGGCTGGGCAAGGAGGCTCAGGTTCAGGGAATCCCTGCCGGGCCTGGACATCTGTCAGTGTGTCCAGCAGGGGATGGGAGCCAGGTCCCAGGAGAATTACCAGCAGCGTTTATGGTACCTTATTCTTCTTAATTCTCACCCAACTACATGCTTTTTTAGAGAGAAATATCAGTGTGAGAGGGAAACATTGGTTGCCTCCCGCACGCACCTGACCAGGAATGGGACCCACAATCTGGGCATGTGCCCTGACTGGGAATGGAACCCCGGTCAAAGCTCCAACCAGCTGAGCTACACTGGCCAGGGCTACGACACCTCATGTTTTTATAGGCAAAACAAAAGGTGTTATTTAAAACATGGAAATCTGTCGGTGTGACTGACCATGGTATTGTCATCAGTGTTTTGAAGCTGTTTGAATTGTACATGAAAATATAACTGAGCCCGACTCGTGTGGCTCAGTGGTTGAGCGTCGATTTATGAACCAGGAGGTCATGGTTCAATTGCCAGTCAGGGCACAGGCCCGGGTTGCCGCTCGATCCCCAGTGGGGGGCGTGCAGGAGGCAGCCGATCCATGATTCTCTCTCATCATTGATGTTTCTCTCTCTCCCTCTCCCTTCCTCTCTGCAATCAGTAAAAATATATATTTTTTAAAATAATAAATAAAGCTCATTCCAGAGGTCTCCTGCCAGTTGGAGTGGAAGGGGCAAGAGTGGAGTAAGCAGTCAGACAAGAGGAGGAGCGTGGGCCTGATGCTGGAGGGATCTCGAGAACAGAGACTGTGCGGAGTGTCTTGTTCAAGGCCAAGGAGAGGGGCAGCTCCATCTCTTTATTTTGACAACAGTCTCCATCGTCGCTGCAGGCCCGCCCCTCCTCACTACAACAAAACCTGCACCAAGGGCTTCAGCTTGTCCTTCATGGCAGTGTCCACTGGCGGCAGGTCCTTGGCCTTCATGACCACCTCGTGGGCCTCCTGGAAGAGGTCCTCCCCGACCTCCCCCTCCACACGCTGGCGCCAGGCCGCCAGCTTGGGGCGGGTTTTGAAGACATGGCAGCCGGCGCTGACAGGCTGAGGGGAGAGGGAGCTGTAAGGCGGCTGACCCGGTTTAGGGACCCACCAGGTGGACTTTGCTCCCCTGCCCCCTGTGTGACAGGCTGGGGGTCCCCTCCCAGGAGACACTGAGAAAGGCCTGGATATCCCCGCAGGGCGGGGTTTTAAAGTCCCATTTTACAGATGAGGACACTGAGACGCAGAGGAGGAAGTAACACGCCCTGGGTCCGCAGCCAGGAAGGGCAGCGTGAGCTGGTACACTGGCTCCCTCCCGGGCACCCCACGCCCCATGGGCTACGCCCCCCCAGGCACTCACGTGCATCAGCTCTGTGATGGCCACCAAGTCGGCCACCGAGATGGAGGGCCCTGCGAGGAAGTCATCGTCCTTCAGGAACTTGTCCTCAAGCAGCTGCAGGCACCTGTCCAGCTCGGCCAGAGTAGATGCCAATGTCTCGGGGGGCACCCGCTCGCCAAGGAACACAGGGAGCATCATCTGGTGGGAGGCAGGCAGGAGCGGGCTGAGGTTCCGCCCAAAGCCCAGCCTAGCTTCTCCTTGCTCCCGCCCACCCCTTTCCACCCACAGCCACCACCACCGGCCCAGGCCTCATCTCCCCCTCACGCAGGGCCAGCCTCCACCCTCCCTAGATGCTCACAAGGCCGCTGGGAGAGCCCTCTGCAATCTCAGGCTGCCCGTCCCTTCTCGCTGCAGCAAGCCTTCCGGGCTCCCACTGTCCTCCCACAAAGGCTTCACCACCAGCCCCACTGCTGCAGCCGCCACCCGCTCCCCCACCCTCTACCTCCGAACCCACCCAGACTTCTCACAGGGGCATGCGCCTGGGACTCGCTCTGGAATATGGTTCCAGAGCTCATTCCTGAGTTGTGTGCTTGGGTGGGGCCTGAGACTCGGCATGTCCGTGAGCTCCCAGGTGCCGCTGACGCTCCTGGTCTGCGGACCAGCCTTTTGGGGAGCAAAGGTCTACACTCGCTCTGCTTGACTTCTCTCCCTTCTGCACGGAGAGGCTCCTGCTCCCTCCAGCTTGAGTGGGCTCCTCGCCAGCCCCTAGCAGCTCAAGGAGGACTCTTTTTCTTAACTATATCTTTACTGATTTCAGAGAGGAGGGGAGAGGGAGAAGGATAGAAATATCAATGATGAGAATCATCAGCTGCCTCCTGCACGTCCCACACTGGGGATCGAGCCCAAAACCCAGGCATGTGCCCCGACCGGGAATCAAACCGTGACCTCCTGGTTCCTAGGTCGACATTTAACCACTGAGCCACGCCGGCCGGGCTGAACAGAATGTTTTAAACAGAAGGCGCCATCCCCTGAGGACCCAGGCAGGGTCCCTGCCCCCAGGCTCACCTTCTGCCACATGACCATGGAGCAGCTGCTCCGCAGAGCCGTGTGCTGCCATGCCAAGTACTCGTCCACACGGGCACAGGCTTCCAGGTCCTGGGGGTACCAGTGGTCAGGGGCCTCATACTTCCGGCTAAGATACAGCAGGATGGCCACACTGGGAGGGACAGCAGGGGCGGGGAGAGGTCCCAGTCACTTCTCAGCTACTCTCCAGGGGCCAGGCCCTGGGTGGGATAGGCCTCGGCTCCTGGCATGTGTGTCCCCATGTGGGCGACGCGTTTCACCATCTCCAGGTGCAGAGTAGGAATGTGAGGCTCAGAGAGGTTAGGGGATTTCCCCAAGGTCACACAGCGCTACGCTGAGCTATCCTATCATCTGAACTAAGGGCACAAAGTAAAAAACAAAAACGTTGCCGAAACCGGTTTGGCTCAGTGGATAGAGAGTCGGCCTGGAGACTGAAAGGTCCCAGGTTCGATTCCGGTCAAGGGCATGTACCTTGGTTGCGGGCACATCCCCAGTAGGAGATGTGCAGGAGGCAGCTGATCGATGTTTCTCTTTCATCGATGTTTCTGACTCTCTATCTCTCTCCCTTCCTCTCTGTAAAAAATCAATAAAATATATTAAAAAAAAAAAAATGTTACGGGATTTCAGAAGGGGGGTGTGTGCTCAGAGAAAGCTTCCTCAAAAAGGGGGGCACCCAGATGGGCCCTGAGGGTGAGAGCCACGCACCCAGTACCTAGCACCCAGCACCCAGCACCACTCCCCAGCAGAGTCAAAGCATGGACACAACAGGAGCAATGCCAGGTGCCCCTCCCAGCCCTGGCATCTCCGCCCACTTCAAGCCACTCTCCATCCTGGGGTGGGCACAGCTGCTCACGGAACATAAACCATGTCCCAAGCTATGGGCAGTGGGCACACAGGGGGCCGGCCCCCCAAGGCCAGGCAGCAGTTCAGGGGCCATTACCTCTCAGCCAGGGTGAAGTCCCCATCCTTCAAGGCTGGCACCTTCCTCAGGGGGTTCACCTGGGCAAAGTCATCGCTGTTGTGCTGACCTGCGGGAGAGAGCAGTGAGGCGGAGGGGGGGGAGCCTGAACCCTCCCAGGTCTCTGGCCACGCCCACCCAGCATCCAGAATCTTTCTTTTTTTAAAAAAAATATTTTTTTATTAATTTCAGAGAGGAAGGGAGAGGGAGAGAGAAACATCAATGAGGAGAGAGAATCATCGACCAGCTGCCTCCTGCACACCCCCCACTGGGGATGGAGCCCGCAACCCGGGCATGTGCCTCAACCAGGAATTGAACCGTGACCTCCTGGTTCATAGGTCGATGCTCAACCACTGAGCCACACCGGCCGGACCATCCAGGATCTTTCTGAGGCCCCTTTCCAGGCGGGGCACCAGGGAAGAGGACGCCACCCTACTGTCCCCTGACCCTCCCAGAGGGCCACCACTCCTGTGTCACCTCCTTGCACCTGGGCCAAGCAGCACCGTGGCTCGGCCCCGGAGGAAGATGACGCACATCCCTGTAGCCAGCCGATTCCATCCACGTCAGGCACTGCGGCCTGCCCCCCGCGATCCACCTGCCTACGCAGGCCGCGTGAACTGTGCAGAGCCCCGAGCGGGGCCATACCTGTTTCCAGTCCTCAGCCTGTCCTTGGTCTCACCGGGGCCTCTGACCCCGTCACCCAGCCTCTAGCAGCTCAGCTCTTCTTCCTTTCCTGTGCCAGACGCCCAAGGCTCCCTGGCCAGTGGGGGTTCCCAGGCCTGACTCGATGCTGCACGCCCCGTCCCCCCCACCCCACCCCCATCCCTGCCAGTGCTGAAGCTACAGCGGTGCAGGGGCGTGGAGTCACGGACCCTGTGCCCTTCTCCTGGGTGGACGGAATCACTCCGACCCAGGCTCCCTCCAGAAACCGCCTGTGTGCCCAGCCCGGGGAGGGCTGCAAAGGCAGAGCAGGGTGGCACCAAAGACAGAGGGTGGGCAGGCTCAGCCCAGCAGGGGCCTCCCTCGGGGCCTGCCCAGGGGGCTCTGGATCTGGAGCTTGCCCTACTGTCCCGGTCCAGTCCCGCCCCCTCCGCCAGATTCTGTAAATGTGGAGGGGACCCCGGAAGGGGTGGGGAGGAGCAAAGAAGAGACCAGATCGGGGTAGAACCACCCTCTCCTCCCAGCAGATGCAGAAACTCGGAGGTGGGAGTAAAGGAGGAAGCAGTTGTCTTCTCCACCTCGGGGTGTGGAGGTCCAGGGGCACTCACTCCACTTCCCCACCCCCACCCCAAACCCTATGATGTCTACCTGCCTGGCTCCCTCTTAACCTACATTTTAAAGAATATTTTGTTTTCGCTAGACAAAGGTCAAGGCTCTTTAAAAATACACAACTGATGCTCGGCTGGTGTTGCTCAGTGGTGGAGCATCCGCCTGTGAACCAGGAGGTCAGGGTTCGATTCCCGGTCGGGGCACAGACCCGGGTTGCAGACTCCATCCCCAGTGGGGGGCGTGCAGGAGGCAGCTGGTCCATGATTCTCTCTCATTGATGTTTGTTTCTCTCTCTCTCTCTCTCTCTCTCTCTATCTCTCTCTATCTCTCATCCTCTCTGAAATCAATAAAATATATATTTTTAAAAATACACAACTGATAACCGGTGCGACATTTCTGCGCTGGAGTCTGTCCGCCCGTCTGTCCGCACCCCGCCCGCAGCCTGCGCGCCCCGCCCACCTTTGAGCACCTCCACCTTGCGCAGCTCGAAGGGGACGCCGATCTTCTTGGCGAAGATGTAGACGGCGCGGCAGGGCTGGCACAGCAGGTCCAGGTAGAGCTCCAGGCCCATGAAGAGGGCGGCAGGCCGACCAACGAGAGGGAGGCGGACCCGGGGAACCGGGCCGGGACGCGAACCGCCAGCTGCAACCGCCGGACCCACGGGAGCCCGCGCGCAGCCCCGGGCCCGAGCCCGCCGCGCCCTCCTCGCCTATTGGGTGGCTCGGGTAACTGCGGGCCAATCAGCGGCGCCCGCACCTCCCACCTTCTCCCTCGGGGCCAGCTCACACCCCTTCCCTGGACCTCAGTGTCTTCCTTTGTCCAATGGACAGGTGGGATGATCATGGAAAACAGACGGGAAGGGCGCCCCAGCCCTCACCGGGACCCAGGGAGGAGGCTGAGAGAGGAAGGGCGTCAGAGCCGCTGAGGACACTAGGGAGGAGAGAAAGGGGGTGCGCAGTGCCAGGGGGAGGCTGGGGCGCCTGGACCTGCTCTCTGCAGGGGCCTAACCCGCATTCCGAGAATTAGCCGCGCCTCCCCAGCCCCTAGCGTCACATTCCGCGCACTCCAGTTCATCCCTCCCAGAGAGCAGAAGCCCTGTAGGTTCATGGAAGGCTTGCAGGGCCCTGGACCTTCCCCACTGTGACCCTGCAGCTCCTCGGGCCCGTGGCTGTTATGCCCGCCCGGGTTAAGAAGACCCTGCCCCGCCCGGCTGGCATGGCTCAGTGGTTGAGCCTCAACCTGTGAACCAGGAGGTCACAGTTAGAATCCCCATCAGGGCACAGGCCCAGGTTGCAGGCTCGATCCTCAGTGGAGTGTGCGCAGGGGGCAGCCGATCAATGAGTCTCTCTCATCATTGATGTTTCTATCTCTCCCTCTCCCTTCCTCTCTGAAATCAATAAAAATATACATTTGGGGGGGGGGGGGGTAGGGGAGGGGAGAAGACTGCCCCTGAGTCCAAGAAAGCCACTTGGCAAGAGGATCAGCCACTGGAAATTTTGAGAATAGCTTGGCCTCTCTGGTCCCCCATGCTCCCCAGTTAAGGAAGCCCCCCCTCCCCCCCAGGCTGGAAGGAGCTTGTCCTCCACCCCTATCAGGGGTCTGCCCTCCCCCCACCCCCAATCACCTTTGACTGGGTCGCTGCAATATCCAATCTCCCTGCCTCCTCCCTGGCCACCCTACAGTCCAACCCCCCCAGCTGCCAGAATATTCTTCTGAAATACAACCTGAGCACACCATTCCTGCTCACGGCTCACAGGGCCTCGCTGTGGCAGGGAAGGCTCTAAGTAACTAGGTCCTGACCACGTAACAGAGGGAAATGCTCATTCTCTCGGACTCCATCTTGTTCCAGCCGCCTTGCTCCCACGCCCTGCCGGCTAACACTTTCTGCTCAGTCTTGCATGTAGACACGCTATCCTTAGAGGAATTCTGCCTGAGGTTTGAGTTCTGCAAAGACAGCCCCTCCCATGTCCCCTTTTCTGGACATAAAGGCAGCCTGAACTCTGTGCTTGGGTGAGAGGGACTCCAGGAACCACTCAGTCTCCCGTGTTCTCAGCCGGCGCCTTTCCTGAACTCCAACCTCGAACCCATTTTGAGTTTGGGCCTTTTGAGGCACATGAACTTTGGACCGGTAACAACCAGGCGGGTTGCCATTCAGATTTTCCCCTCCCCTGACCGATTCCTCGGGGCAGATGCAGGGCTCATGACTTACAATATTTGGTACCAAAGGGCAATGTCCTGGGAGGCTGGCCCAGCCAACTGGTCTACCAGCATGCCTACAGCCAACACATGGGGGATGATTGCTGAGCCCTGTGCTTGCTGGTAAATTACTTCCCCTGGGGATTAGAAGGCCAGAGGGCTGTTGTTCATTTCACTCTTGGCAACCAGCAGGGAGAAGCTGACCCACAGGGTCTACAAAGGAGGGTTATCTTTTGGACAGAGGCCAACCAAGACCAGGGCTGAAGAAGGTCAGATAACTCACACAACAGCGTTAGAAGTCGAGGCTCAGGCTAAGCCCAGGTTTATTTACCAAACTGCAAAGGTAATTAGTGATTAAAGGAGACAAGTCTGAGTGGGCTATTCTCTAACGCTTTTCAGGTCAAAATGGAAGAGGGGATGGTGCTAGGGATCTGGCCTGGGGAGCAATGGGCGTCAGGCAAGTCACCCTTGCTCTCTGGGGTCTCATGAAAGTGTTTTGTGATCTGCGGGGGGGGGGGCGGGGGGGGGGGGAGGGTACCGGAGGCTTCCCGGCTCATTGGATCATGGCCAGCACTCTAGGCATCAGCTTCTGCTTTACGGAAGGGTCTGCAGGTGGAAAGTCACTGGCCTTCAGGATGACCTCATGGGCCTCCCGGAAGAGGAGAGACCCCACCGCTGTCTCCACGCGCTGGCTCCATGCAGCCAGCTTGGGTCGGCTTTCAAAGATCTGGCAGCCAGCGCCCACGAGCTGTAGGGGAAGAGGGGACAGGGCAGGGTAAGGGCGGACGGGGCAAGCCAAGCAGCACGTGCCTGGTTTGGGGACCACATAGCTCCAGAAGAGGGGACCACAAATAAGCAATGTCCCAGTCCCAGGGCGGGGCGGCAGGGGGAGGACTCCAGCGAACCACCCAGCCTAGCGGGCCTGCCCTGCCCACAGCACTCACATGCATCAGCTCCGTGATGGCCACCAGGTCGGCCAGGGAAATGTGGGGCCCCGCGAGGAAGGCCTTGTTCTGGAGGAAATTGTCCTCAAATATCTGCAGGGTCGCATCCAACTCTGCCAGGGTGGCTGCCAGGGTCTCGGGAGATACGGGCTCACCCAGGAAAACGGGGAACATTACCTGGTGGGTGGGTGGGGAGAGGGGTGGTGGTTAGGGCCAGCCCAGCCTTGGGGGTAGGAAGGCAAGCACCCCCAACCCCCAGCTTTGGAGCTGCTTCCCTGGTTCCATATCCTGGGAAGGCCTGCAGGGACATTCCCAAAGGACCCCGCTTTCGTGAACTCTTCCCGCTTCCATGAGCTCTGATTGGCTGAGCCTTGGAGGCTTCTCCCAGACTCAAACCCCTTTAAGAATGAATCAAAGGGAACCTGAACTTTGTGGAGGGGAGGAGGCTGGCTTAGGAACTACTTATTTTATAACCTCTTTCCTCCTGACATAAAAGCAATCCCTCTTACAGTAGAAGTAATTAGGAGGATGGGCTTTTTAAAAATATATATTTTTTTATTGATTTCAGAGAGGAAGAAAGAGGGAGAGAGAGATAGAAACATCAACGATGAGAGAGAGTCACTGATCGGCTGCCTCCCACACCCCCCCCACTGGGGATCGAGCCTGCAACCCCGGCCTGTGCCCCTGACTGGAATTGAACCTGGGACCTTTCAGTCCGCAGGCTGACGCTCTATCCACTGAGCCAAACCAGCTAGGGCAGGAGGATGGGCTTTTAAGGTCTCCACTCTGTCACTTACAAACTGCAGAACCTAGAGCAAAACACCCAAACCCTCTGAGCCTCGATTTCCTCAACTATGATATAGGAATAACAGTACAGTACATGACTTGCATTGTATATTAAAAAAGTGACGCCCAGCCCTAGCCAGTTTGGCTCAGTGGGTAGAGTGTTGGCCTGCAGACTAAAGGGTCCCGGGTTTGATTCAGGTCAGGGCACATGCCCAGGTTGCAGGCATGATCCCAGTAAGGAGCATGCAGGAGGCAGCCGATCAATGACTCTCTCTCATCATCGATGTTTCTCTCTCTCTCCCTCTCCCTTCCTCTCTGAAATCAATAAATATATATATATATATATATTAAAAATGTATTCGATGGGCTTAACAGCAACCTGAGCACAACAGAAGGAAGAATGAGTGAAGTCAAAGTGGGGTCAGTAGAAACTACCCAAACGGAAAAGGAGAAGGTGACGGTGCCTGAGCCTCTTGGAGGCGGTGCCCTCACTGCCCCTGTCTGGGCCTCACCTTATACCACAGGGTCCGGAGGCAGTTTTTCCGCAGGGTCGTGTGCTGCCATGCCATGTACTCATCCACGCGGGCACGAGCCTGCAGCTCCTGAGGGTACCAGTGGTCAGGGACCTTGAACTTGCGAGTCAGGTAGAGAAGGATGGCCACACTGCAGGGGAGGGAGGACATGATGGGTATAGAAAGGGCACTGTGGCTCTAGCCGGTTTGGCTCAGTGGATAGAGCATCATCCTGCAGACTGAAGGGCCCTGGGTTCGATTCCCGGTCAGGGCACATGCCCGGGTTGTGGGCTCCATCCCCAGTAGGGGGTGTGCAGGAGGCAGCCGATCCATGAGTCTCTCTCATGGATGTTTCTGTCTCCCTCTCCCTCTCCCTTCCTCTCTGAAATCAATAAAAATATATTTTAAAAAATAAAATAAGATAAAATAGAGGGTTAGGACAAGATGGTCCCAGCGAGGTCTGGGAGCAGCCCCGGGCCCCAGTTACCTCTCTGTCAAGGTGAAGTCGCCATCCTTCAGGGCAGGCACCTTCTTGAGGGGGTTCACCTGGGCAAAGGCATCGCTGAGGTGCTGGCCTGCGGAGAGCGCATCATGGTGGGTGGTCAGAGGAGAATGCGGAGCCCTGTAGGGCCTGTGCCCACTCCCTACAGGATCCTGGCCTCGCTGGAGTTTATCTGAGAGGTTTCTGCTCCTGCAGATGCACCCGGAGAGAAGATTCTGAAGGCACTTAAGTAGCCCGGCCAGTGTGGCTCAGTGGTTGAGCGTCGACCTATGAACTAGGAGGTCACCCTTCGATTCCCGGTCAGAGCACATGCCCAGTTAGAGGGCATGCAGAAGGCAGCCAATCGATGATGTTTCTCTCTCCCTCCCTCTCACTTTCTCTCTGAGGTCAATAAAAACATATATATTTTTTAAAGTTTAACCACTGCTTGCTCAACAGCCTTCAGTGGCTCCCCATTACCCCTGCCTTGGGGAAAGCTTCTCAAAGCCACACACAACCCCTAACCCTCCAGCGGTGACCTCACCCACCACTCACCCTCCCTTCATCCCTCCCTCCCTTCACACTATGCCTGCACCAAGGCACCCTCCCTCCTCTCCTGTGAGAAACTCCTCCCTCGGCACACCCGAGGATGTCTGACATCCTGGCTGGGACACCCCTTAGTCCCCGTGCCCTCTCCTGCCCCACACTCTGCAGAGGGAACCCCGGGCCGGACAGGTGGCAGTCCACAGAGGAGGCTGGGAAGACAGGGTGATTCCGACAGAAAGACAGGCCGGCGCAAGGGCGTGGTGGAGAGGCGCTGGGTGCTGGGTCGAAGGCTCGGCCTAGTCATCCTGCTGTTGTTTGTTGTTAATCCTCACCCCAGCGCATTTCCCCAGTGATTTTTAGGGAGAGTGGAAGGGAGAGGGAGTGACGGAGAAACATCAATGTGAGAGAAACACATCGATTGGATGCCTCCTGCACGCACACACCCCGGCCAGGGCAGGGGAACCAACCCAGGTCCGTGCCCTTGACCTGAGTCAAACCCGGGACCCTTCGGCCAACACTCTGTCCACTGAGCCCAACGGGCCAGGGCCAGCTGCCCTACTTCTCCTCCAGGCGATCCGTGGGTTCTACACCCACGTGCCAGGACTCCGCGTGCCAGCCGTGTCCTTGGGGCCTTGCCAAAGAAACAAATCCTCTTGCTCAGGGTGTAGGGTTCACCAAGCCCCCCAAACCCTCCTCCCTTTCCCAGGGTACACCATGGAGCACCCCCTCCCCATCAGGAACAAGAGAAACAGAGGACAGAGTGAATAAAGGCAAAGTTGGAGGAGGAGGAGGAGGAGGAGGAGGAGGAGGAGGAGGAGGAGGAGGAGAAGGAGGAGGAGGAGGAGGAGGAGGAGGAGGAGGAGGAGGAGGAGGAGGAGGAGGAGGAAGGGATAGAAGGGGCACCAGTGCAGGCTGGGCGGGTGCGAGAGAAGGGCTGGAAGGTGGGGGCAGTGCCAGCTGTTGCAGAACTTCAGAATGGGAGGCTGCCCAGGCGGGCTGGACGCGGTCCCAGCTCCACACCGGGCGGCCTTAACCCCCTCTCCTCCTGCCGCCTCTCTCCTCCCTTTTCTCAAGGCCCCTGTCCCTACGCCCAGGGCACCCCTTTCTTCACCAGGTCTCTCCTATTTATTTATTTGTTTATTTTTATTGATTTCAGAGAGGAAGGGAGGGGGAGAGAGAGAGAGAGATGGAAACATCAAGGAAGAGAGAGACTCATGGATCGGCTGCCTCCTGCACGCCCCCCACTGGGGATCGAGCCTGCACCCCGCACCTGTGCCCGGATCTCCTGGGTCACAGGTCGCTGCTCAGCCACGGAGCCCGGCAGGTTTCTCCTCCTACATCTGGCCTCTGGCCAAGCAGAGTTCCCGGGGTTCCCAGGATCTCGGAGCTTCCAGGAAGGAGGTAGCGCGGGAGGGGGTCCCCCCCTTCCCCCTCCCCCAGCGACGTGTGGCCTCCCCGCTCCTCCCCGACCTCTCGGTTCCCGGAACCCCTCCGGGCCCACCTTTGAGCAGCTCCACGGTGCGCAGCTCGAAGGGGATGCCGTTCTTCTTGGCGAAGATGTAGACGGCGCGGCAGGGCTGGGACAGCAGGTCCAGGTAGAGCTCCAGGCCCATGGCGGGGGCCGGGCGCCGAGCTCGCGACCCTGACCCTGGGACAGTGCGCGCAGCGCGGCGAGACGCGGACCGGTTCGGCTCCGGGGCCACGCCCCCTGCAGGTCATTTCTGGTCCAACCGCTGGTGCCGCCCCCGACGGGCGGGCGTGTCCAAGAGGCTGCAGCCTGGGGCTCAGGGCGCAGCCAGAGGGGGGGGCGACGGGCGGGGCGGGTCCCCGCTCTGAGGGTCAGGCTGCGGGCTCCCAGTCCCAGGGCTTTGTGGCTGGCTGGTTGGATGTAGGATGATAGCTTCCAGTTCCCTCTGTTAGCATCGATGAGAATCTCCTATCAGCCCCATTTTACAGACGAGGAAATGAAGGCCCCGGTGTGAATACAGACGCAGAAAGTTTTCGGGTATACTGTATATGCAGAGGTGGGAGGGCTGGGTCGGTCCGTATCCTGCTAAAGAGGGAGAAACAGAGGCCCAGGGAAGGGGAGAAGCCATCCCAGCGCCGTGAGGCCCTGTGCTCACCCGGGCAGGAGGGCCAAGGTGGTGAGGCTCCCGGGTGTGCAAGTGGAGGGAAGGGAGCCGCCGCACAATGCCCACCCTGGGCCCCAGGGCTCTGACACTTGCTGGAACCAGCCTCCAGCAGCGGTTCTCAACCTGTGGGCCGCGACCCCTGAAAATACATCCTGCATATCAGATATTTACATGACGATTCATAACAGTAGCAACATTGCAGTTATGAAGTGTACTGGGCTGCATATCGGGGCGCGCTGTGCTGTCTGTTCCTGGAACAGACAGATAGGGAGGTACTGACATCAGGTCAGGCCTTGAGATATGGTCTCATGGTCCCTCCTCAATATATACTGTGCTCTCTGTTCCCGGAAAACATAGATAGGAAGGTGATAATGCTATACTGTGTCGGGAACAAATTGCGTAAACAAGGCTTTGTAACTTTGTAGTTTTTGCAAATAAATATGCTGTAACTCTTGCAGTCAGGGCTGCAGGTCAGCCTTTGCTTTGAACTGCAGACAGCTGGCCAGCTTAATAAAGGTTCCTAAATTTAAATTCTGAGTCGGTGGTCTATCTCGCTGAGTCAACCCATAACAGAAGTAGCAACGAAAATAATTTTATGGTTGGGGGTCACCACAACATGAGGAACTGTACGAAAGGGTCGCGGCATTTCTAGGAAGGTTGAGAACCACTGCGAGTGTGGGGCTAAGGGCATGGAGTCCGGAGCCAGATTTCTCTGGTTTATTCCATTGCATTCAGAGACCATGCATTGTTCTGATTTGTATCTGCTTAAACTGGAGATTTTACGGCCTAACATATGGTCTATCATGGAGATATGCCACATGCACTTGAAAAGAATGTTTACTCTGCTGTTCTTTGGTTTTTGTTTTAAATTTATTTAGTTTTTAATCCTCACCCAAGGATATATTTTCCCACTGATTTTTAGAGAGAGGGAAAGACAGAGAGAAACATCGATGTGAGAGAAATACATCAATGGGTTGCCTCCTGCACGAGCCCTGACCAGGGCCCGGCCCCAGGGAGGAGTCTGCAACCAAGGTACGTGCCTTTGACTGGAATCGAACCCGGGACCCTTAGGTCCACAGGGTGAAGTTCTGTCTCCTGATCCAAACTGGCTAGGGCTATTCTGCTGTTATTTACATATAGTATTATGTAATACTATGAGTATTATTTACATATATATACACACACACACACATATACATATATATATGATTAATGGTGTTCAAGTCTCCTACTTCCTTGCATTATTGATAGTGGAGTATTGAAATCATCAACTATTATTATTGGCAGTTTAACCATACTTAACCTTTAATTTTATTTTTTTAGATTTTTTAAAATTAAACCTTTATTGTTGAAAATATTTCAGATGTCCCCCTTTTTTCCCCCATTGATCCCCTCTAGCCCGTCCCCACCCCACACCTTCACCGCCCAATTGTCTGTGTCATGGGAAACGCATAGGTGCATACAAATTCTTTGGATGACCTCTTCCACCCGACCTCCCCCGCACCCCCGCTAACCTTTAATTTTTAAATTCCTTTGGGAGCTGGGAGGACCCACTCCCACCCACTCCCACAGCAGACCTGTGCCCACCCCGAGGGCGCAGGCTCGGCAGCCGTGGCGGTGGTTCCGGTTCTTTATTGGACCAAGAAACAGTGGTTTTTGGTGTGTGTCCCCAGAAAGGAGGCTGAGGGGGCTGAGCAGCCGGGCGCTGCACGAGGGCTGCTCTACTTGAACTTCTGCAGCAAGTCGACGATCCTCTCCTTGACCAACGGGTCCAGCGTGGAGCAGTCCCACTCGCCCAGCTTCACCAGCCGGTCGTGGGCCTCCCAGAAGAGGCTGGGGCCGATGCTCAGCTCCACGCGCATGCGCCACTGGGCCAGCTTGGAGCTGGCCTGGAAGACGTTGTGATTGCCCCCTATGGGCTGTGGGGGGACAGAGCGGAAGGCATGGTCACCTGGGGCCCCGCCCGGTGGCTCCCCTCCTTCAGCCTCGGTCTGCTGATGCCCGAGGCCTGGACAGGGGTCACGGGCTCTGTCACGGATGTGGGGTGGGGATGGAAGGTCCGGGGTCCCCCAGGCTCTGATCACTGGTCCTGCTCCAAGGCCCCTAATCCCCCTCTGGGGGAGCCCTGGCCCAAGTGGCTCCTACTTTTCCCAGTGGGAAGCCTCCCGTGGGTCCCACCTTCTCCCCGAGAAACCCCACGTCCCCGGTGAGGGGGGAGGAATTACCCCTCCCCGTGTCCAACTCCCTCTGTGGTCAAGCAAAAGGCTGGAATGGGAGATCCAACAGGTAGCATGAGGAACGCGCACCCAGATGTGTGGGAGGCCCACAGAGGGCAGGGGGGCGGGCGGGGGGGGGGGGGGGAGAGGGAAGGGGTGGGGGAAACCGAGGGGCTCTCCCACCTAGAGAACCTAGAATGGGCTTCCCTGTGCCGGTCTGCATTGCACACTGACCAAGGACCAAAGTGGCCAGTTGCAAAGACACCAGCCAGGGTCTAAACTGGCCATCCTGCCCGACCTGCGTGGCTCAGGGGTTGAGCGGCGACCTAGGAACCAGGAGGTCTCGATTCGATTCCCGGTCTGGGCACAGGCCCGGGCTGTGGGCTCGATCCCCAGTGTGAGGTGTGAGGGAGGCAGCCGAGCCATGATTCTCTTTCATCATGGATGTTTCTATCTCTCTCTCACTTCCTCTCTGAATTTAATAAAAATATATTTGGAAAAAATAAATAAACTGGCCTGCACGCCAGCTAGGCTGGAACCGGCTACCTCCCCTCACGAAGCAGCGGCATAGATACCCCACACGCAGGTTTGCCCCCAAATGTGCAGCGGGTGCCCCTGAGGCCCAGAGGCCGGGCAGCTGCTCTGTGCAGCTCTCTGGGCCTCGGAGAAGAAGCCGGAGCCAGAAGGACGCTTTGGAAGCTTCTGGACACTGCCTGGAGCGTCTATCCAGAGGCAGAGGCGTCTGGGGTCCCGGCCGACTGACCAAGACATGCTGTGCTCTCCTGCCTGTCCCGGCCCCCCCCGCCCCCCGCCACACACACACACACACACACACACACACACACACACACCCAGGAATCCTATGCAGCGTGGATGCTAGCAATCCTCCTCCACGGTTCAAACTCCCTGTGTTGGCCCTGGCCGGTGTGGCTCGGTGAACAGAGCGTCAGCCTGTGGACTGAAGGGTCCCGGGTTGGACTCTGGTCAAGGGTAGATGCCCAGGTTGCGGGCTCGATCCCCAGTGGGAGGCGTGCAGGAGGCAGCCGATCCATGATTCTCATCATTGATGTTTCTCTCTCTCTCTCTCCCTCTCCCTTCCTTTCGGAAATCAATCAAGATAAATATTTTTTAAAAACTTCCAGTGTGTCCTGTGGCCCCCGATTGAGTCCCGCCACCTAGGCTTGGCTTCCGCAGCCTCAGGTCTCCCTCTTCACCCGTCTATCCCTAAGTCATGGCCCCACTGGTCACGGAGGAGTCCCCCCTCTTCCTGGGCTGTTTCCCCGCCAGCAAAGCCCTCACCTGCATCATCTCCACCAAGGCCACCAGGTCGGCCAGGGAGATGCTGTCCCCGGTGATGAACATCCGGTCCTGAAGGAACCGCTCCTCAAACAGCTTCAGGTTTTGCTGCACCTCCGCCAGCACCTCCTCCGTCTTCTCAGCTGGAACCTCCTCGCCTGTGATCATGGGGATCAGGAGCTGGCGGGGGGAGGGGGGGAGAGGGAGGAAGAGGCGGCTGCACCCCAGGGCTCGCGCCTGACCCCCCAGGCCTCGGGAGCCTTGTCTTATGTTTGTCCCCTCTCCTCATTGCACCGTTTTCCCTGCCCTGGATCTCAGCTCGTGCTGTTTCAGACAATCATATGCTACCCAGGTTTGCGGCAGGCTGAGCCACGCGGCCTAAGTGTGCAGCAGGCGACACCATTTAGGTCGGTTGAAGTACATTCTACCACGTTCCACAACAAAATCGCCTGGTGATGAATTTCTCAGAACAGATTCGTTGTTAAGCGGCACATAACTGTTATTTGTCGCCGAAACCGGTTTGGCTCAGTGGATAGAGCGTTGGCCTGCGGACTGAGGGGTCCCGGGTTCGATTCCGGTCGGGGGCATGTACCTGGGTTGCGGACACATCCCCAGTGGGAGATGTGCAGGAGGCAGCTGATTGATGTTTCTCTCTCATCGGTGTTTCTAACTCTCTATCCCTCTCCCTTCCTCTCTGTAAGAAATCAATAAAATATATTTTAAAAAAAAAACAAAAAAAAAAACTGTTATTTGTCGTCTTTAGATCCCTGGTGTCTATAGGCCCTTCGACTCTGATATATTCTAGGTGAGAATGAAATTTCTTGAGTCCTGTCCTGGTTTGAGTGACATCTGTCCCTCCTGGGTGCCCTTCTCCGGGCCTTTACAAGGCTCTTTCGCCCCCAATGGCTCACTCCAGGCTCCTCATTGCTCTGTGAGGGGTGGGGAGGGAAGGGAGCTGAGAGAATGAGGCTCGGGGACAGAGGGACACGTGTGTAAGCTCCCCAGCGGTCAGCCCCAGGCGTGGCCCACGCACCTTGATCCAGAGGATCTTGCTCATGGGCAGCTGGATGGCTGTGTGCTGCCAGGCCATGAACTCGTCCACGCGGGCGCGCGTGTGCAGGTCCGGCGGGTACCAGTACGAGGGGGCACTGTACTTGCGGCACAGGTAGAGGAGGACGGCCACGCTGCAGGGAGGGCAGGGCGGGCACTGCTCGGGCCGGCCCAGCTTGGCTGCACCAGCCACCACCCCAGCGCGGCCTACACCCAACGCGGAGCTTCCAGCCCCAGAGGGCTCTATGCACTGACATTCTTCCAGCGGAAGGAGGAGCCCAAAGGCTGCGGGGAAGGCCATCAGCCCGGGTTGCGGGCTCCATTCCCAGTAGGGGGCGTGCAGGAGGCAGCCGATCCACGATTCTCTCTCATCATTGATATCTCTATCTCTATCTCCCTCTCCTTTCCTCTCTGAAACCAATAAAAATATGTTAAAGAAAAATGAGCCCTAACTGGTTTGGCTCAGTGGATAGAGCGTCGGCTGTGGACTCAAGGGTCCCAGGTTCGATTCTGGTCAAGGGCATGTACCTTGGTTGCGGGCACATCCCCAGTAGGGAGTGTGCAGGAGGCAGCTGATCGATGTTTCTAACTCTCTATCTCTCTCCCTTCCTCTCTGTAAAAAATCAATAAAATATATTTTTTTAAAAAGGAAATAAAAAAGTGAAAGTACATTCCTAACTTTATGGATGAGATGATGGGGTGGCCAGGAGGCCGGGAAACAGAGTGGGGTGCAGATGATACCAAATGGGCCCCTGAGTGGACAACTTCTGGAGCTGGGTGATGGGTGCACGGGGCATCATGCTCCTCCTTGGCTAGTGTTCTGTCTGCTGTGGCTTCTGGGGGAGACAGTCCACGGTAAGACAAGTCCGTCAGCACCAGCAGACCAGCTGCAGGAGGAGCAGAGACAGGCGGTGGCAGGGCCCCGGGCAGACTGTTACCTTTCAGATAAGATGAATTTCCCATCCTTGAGGCTGGGCAGCTTCTTCAGGGGGTTGATCTCAGTGTACTCCTTGCTGTGGTGGTAACCTGCCAAGGGCAGGAAAGACAGGCTGCTGACACCCCCGGGAAGAGAGAGCCAGGCATCTCAGAGGCAGAAATGTCCTTCCCTCCATTTGCTCAACAGGGGAAACTGAGGCCCAGAGGACATCATGGCTCACCCCAGGTCAGAGAGCAAGTCAGGGCAGGTCAGAACAGGGACCGGGATCAGGACTCCTGGCCAGGACAGCACTTTCCCTCCCAGAAGCTGGAGGGTGCTGGTTCTACTCCCAACTCTGGGGCCTGAAGCCACGGCTGGCAGCTGGCAGCCCCAGCGCACAGCTGGAATTCAACAAAAGAGCCTTTCACATGCAACCGACCCAGTGTGGGGGCAGGAGCTGGAACTCTTCCTTGACCAGCTGTCGCTGGCTAGAAACATTTTCAAGCTCCACCTCGTTCACTTCGGGAGCACCTGGGGAGAGGCTCCTGCAAGTTGAGCTTTTAAAGCCACCTCTGTGCTTGGGATAGGGGAGTGCTGGAGACCAGTCCCCTGAACTTCACTGGGTCTGAGCAGGTTTGAACGCAGAGGATGGTGTAGACCAAAGCTGCCTCTGGACTCTTAGATGTGGGATGACCAGACACCTCTGTACCTTTGCCAATGTCCCGGTGGGTGCTGCCACTAACCAGTGTCGAGACTCCCGCAAGGAGAAGGTGAGGGCACTGGGTGGGATCCAGGGGCCCCCTCTGCAGCTATTTCTCCCCCCTTTACCCTCCAAGAGCCCGTTCATCATAGCGGGGCAGAATCAGTGGGGACAGACGCACAGCCTACGCTTCCCTCGGAAACCTGTCCTTCCCCTGCGGGCTCTGGGGAGAGGCCGTCTCCCTGGTCTCTGTCTCTGCTTTTCAGAAACACCCCACCTTGTGCTCTGCCTACTCCCAGGACCAGGCCCGCCCAGGGAAGCAACGGGTGCCAACCTTTCAGCAGGTCCACAAACTGGAAGTCGAAGGGGATGCTGTTCTTCCTGGCGAAGATGTAGACGGCGCGGCAGGACGCAGACAGCAGGTCCAGGTAGAGCTCCAGGCCCATGGCTGAGATGCGGAACGGGCCTCCTCCAGCCACAGCCAGCAGGCCCTGACCCCGAGCCTAGGTGCAGCCTGAGCCCCAGGTCCTGTGCCCAGCAGACCTCTCCAAGCCAGGCCAGGAGCCCGCATTCTGGAACTCCGGTTTCACTTGGGATTGTCATGAGGCCGTGCAACCTGGAATTCTCACAGCAGCAAGGATTCTGAGGAGACAGGAGGAGGCTGGGGAGGAGTCGGCAGGGGTCCTCTGACCCAGCTCTTCCCCTCCCTCGGGCACATGTGATCGCCTGTGGCCAGTGTGTAAAAAGGGAATTCCTTCCCAGGGCCAGGCCTTCCTTGAGGGAAGCGACCAAAGGGGCTTTGCAGGGTCTGGAAGGAGGATGGGCAGTGAGATCCAATCCTGGAAGGTTCCAGAAGCAGAGATTGGAAGTAGGCACTGACCAGTCTAACCTGAACTGTGGCTAGAGAAAGATTGGGAGAAAGAGGATCCTCAGCCCCAGTCAGGATACATGTGGGAGGCAACCAATCCATGTGTGTCTCTCCCATCGATGTTCCTCTCTCTCTCTCTCTCTCTCCCTCTCTTCCACTCTCTAAAAATCAATGGAAAAAATATCCTCAGGTGAGGATTAAAAAAAAAAAGTGGGGCCTGAGGTCTGTGCCCTTCCCTAAAGCCCACTTCCTCCATGACTGGCTAGGGGCCCTGCCAGGCTGCCACCCCTCCTGGCATCTCGGGCTTGGCAGCAGGTCCAGCTGTACCCCTGTTGGGGCTTGGCCCTGGGTTTTCCAAAAGCAGGGTCCCCAGCCTGGCCCTCCTCCTCGTCCACGGGGCGTGGCAAGCCGTGGACACTCCCCCTCCTGCTCCTTCCCTCTGCATGGGGCCCTGCACCTGCCCTGCTGGCTGCCCTGAGCTGCGCCTGGGACAGCCTGGTGGCTTCACGATCCTTCAGGTAGTGGTGACAGGCAGGAAGGCTGGGAGGAGCTGCAGGCGCAAAGTTCAGGGCTTTAGGTCCGCTGTGTCCTCCCTCCACTATCACACACACACACACATACACACACACTCGCCCCACCCACCCCCAGCCCAGGCCTCGCCTCTGTCCAGAGTAAGCATCTTTTTTTTTTTTTTAAATATATATTTTATTGATTTTCTACAGAGAAGAAGGGAGAGGGACAGAAAGCTAGAAACATCGATGGGAGAGATCGATCAGCTGCCTCCTACGCGCCCCCTACTGGGGATGTGCCCGCAACCAAGGCACATGCCCCCGACCGGAATCGAACCTGGGACCCTTCAGTCCGCAGGCCGACGCTCTGTCCACTGAGCCAAACCGGTTCGGCTAGAGTAAGCATCTTGACCTGGTAAAGGCACCACCCTCTCGACTGCCCTCCTCCAGAGCTCCCACCTCAGGGGGGCACCCCCAACTCCCCGGGCTCAGGTCCTAGGAGTCTTCCCTCTTCCTCATCCAACCCACCCCTGTATCGCCAGCTGCGGCCTTGCTGTCACTCTGCATCCTGCCTCTCTTATTCCCATGGTCTCTCATGGCCTGGCCAACCTCACAGCTTCCAGGCCCGCTGCTCTGCCCCCACCCTGGTCCACACAGCAACAGAGGGGATTTCCTTTTTTATTTTTTTATAAATATATATTTTATTGATTTTTTACAGAGAGGAAGGGAGAGGGATAGTCAGAAACATCGATGAGAGAGAAACATCGATCAGCTGCCTCCTGCACACTCCCCATTCAGTGTGTGCCCACAACCAAGGTATATGTCCTTGACCGGAATCGAACCTGGGACCCTTGAGTCCGCAGGCCGACGCTCTATCCACTGAGCCAAACTGGTCAGGGCGAGGGGATTTCCTTTTTTAAAAATATATTTTTATTGATTTCAGAGAGGAAAAGAGAGGGAGAGATGGAAACATCAATGATGAGAGAGAATCATGGATCGGCTGCCTCCTGCCCGCCCCCCACTGGGGATGGAGCCCGCGACCCGGGCCTGTGCCCTGGACTGGAATTGAACCTGGGAGCCTTCAGTCCGCAGGCCGACGCTCTATCCATCGAGCCACACCGGCCAGGGCCACATGGTGGGTTTTCATGCAGTGTTTATGTCTGCGGCCCCCGAGAGGCGCTGCTGAGGACAGTCGGAGGCCTGCCTGTGCAGAGCTCCGCCCGGAGTCAGAGACAAGAGCGGAGACAGGATGGAAAGGGTGAAAGGGACAAGTCAGACACAGAGGGAAGGTGGCTAGTCTTCGGCCGGCCGGCCGGCCAGCACCCCCGCCCTCAGGGGATCCTGGAAATGCGAAGCAGCATACTCGGGTGGGCTTCAGCGGGGATCGGCGGGAGCTGCTTGTTGGCCGCCTGTTCCAGGATGTTCAAGATGGGGCCGTGGGTCTCCTGGCACAGATTGGCCCCCAGGACAGCCTCCACCCGCCCACGCCACGCAGCCAGTCGCGGCCGGCCCTCAAACACGTCGTCGCCGAGAGCCGCCACCTGAGGGGACACGGATGGGAACGTGGGTGAGATACGGAGGCCCCAGTGCCGGGAGGCCTGGCACGGGCGTCAGTCAGGGTCCTTTTCCAACCTCCATGTGAGCGAGGCCCGGGCAGAGTGCCTGCTGCAGGGCCTGGGAGCTCCAGCACGGCCCAGTGGCTGCGTGGGGACCTATGCACCAGGAGGTCATGGGTTCGATTCCCGGTGAAGGGCACAGGCCCGGGTTGCGGGCTCGATCCCCAGTATGGGGCATGTAGGAAGCAGCCAATCAATGAATCTCTCTCTCCATGGATGTTTCTATCTCTCTCTCCCTCTGCCTTCCTCTCTGAAATCAATAAAAAATATATTAAAAATAATATAAATTAATTAATTAATTTTTTTTAAAAAAGCACCAGGAGGAAACCCCGCCCAGGACGGAAGCAGCAGGTCGAGGCTCCAGCACCAGTTCAGCCAGAAGCGCTCTGTGCTGCGGGGCGGAGCCCTGGCGCCCTTGAGGCCTCAGCGCTGCGGTAAGAGGGCGCTGCCCGCCGATGCCGCTCGCCAGCCAAACTTGTACCTGCATCAGCTCCTCCAGGGCCATGAGGTCCGCCAGCGACACCCGCTGGCTGGTGAGGAAGGCCTTGTCCCCCAGGAACTGGTCCTCCAGGAGCTGCAGCGCCCGGTCCACGGCAGCCCTATTGCGCTTCACCTTCTCCTCGGGCACTTGGACCCCAATGAGCGGTGCCAGCACCTGACACGGGCCAAGTGTAGGCTCAGTCTGTGGCCCCCGCTTCTTCCCAGGCCCCTGACAGGCAATCGCCCCCCACCCCGGACAGCGCCCCTCACCTTGGTCCACAGGCACACCCCAAAGGTGCCCCGGATAAAGTCCGCGTGCCAGCCCAGGTACTCGTGGATGCGCGCGCGGGCCTGCAGGTCAGGTGGGTACCAGTGGTCCGGCGTCTGGTACTTACAGCTCAGGTAGATCAGGATAGCCACGCTGGGGACAGACGCAGGGGCGGTGGCTGTGAAGACCCTGGCTCCTGGCCTTCATCCCCAGCTGCCCCCCACCCCCGTGGGGCCCTGGGGCTTGTCTGCATTTGACGGACGGCCTCCCCTCCCACCCTTGCTCCCCGGGCACTGCCTCCTCTCTCTCCCCTGACTGCACCCTCCTGAGTCTCCTTTCTTCTTCGTCTTGGGCACTAACTCTTAGCCAGACCTTCTGTACTTCAAGAACCTCATCTCAGCCCTGGCCGGTTTGGCTCAGTGGATAGAGCATCAGCCTGCAGACTGAAGGGTCCCGGGTTCGATTCCCAGGTTGCCGGCTTGCTCCCCAGTAGGGGGCATGCAGGAGGCAGCCAATCAATGATTCTCTCATCATTGATGTTTCTCTTTCCCTTCCTCTCTGAAATCAATATAAATATATATATTTTAAATTTTTTTTATTGATTTTTTACAGAGAGGAAGGGAGAGGGACAGAGAGTTAGAAACATCGATGAGAGAGAAACATCGATCAGCTGCCTCCTGCACACCCCCTACTGGGGATGTGCCCTCAACCCAGGCACATGCCCTTGACCGGAATTGAACCCGGGACCCTTGAGTCCGCAGGCCGACGCTCTATCCACTGAGCCACACCGGCCAGGGCTAAATATATTTTTTTAAAAAGAGGAAGAAAGAGAGGTGCAGGGATGCGCTGTGTCACCCTGGGAGCCCCGGTCACCCCAGCCATCTGCTCTCATGGCACCCTTCACCCTGGCCCTCGGTGCAGTGTGGGGTCTGGAGGGCCTGCAGGGGGAGAGCCGGGGGCCAGCGGGCTGGGGGCTCCGGAGGCGGGTGGAAGGAGAGTACCTTTGGTGTAAGACCAAGTCGCCGTCCTTGAGGACGGGCACCACCTTCGGGCTGTCGGCTGGTAAGAACCCCTTGCTGACGTGCTGCCCTGCGGAGAAAGAGGTCGGAAAGGCCTGCACCGCCCGGCCGGCCGGCGGGGCTCCGTGGTTGAGCACCGACCCAGGAACCAGGAGGTCATCAGTTCCATTCCCGGGCAGGGCACAGGCGAGTTGCAGGCTCGATCTTCAGTGTGGGGCCTGCAGGAGGCAGCTGATCCATGATTCTCTCTCATCATTGATGTTTCTCTCTCCCTCTCCCTCCCTATAAAATCAATAACATATTTCTTAAAATAGAAAAAGCCTCCTCACACTCCTCCAACCAGAGCCCCCTGCCAGGCTGGGAACAGCAGGGGGTGTTGCAGGGGCTGGGGGGGGGCGAGGGCTGGGGGGGGGTGTTGCTGGGACCCCTGCCCTGCCACCTTCGGAGTGGCAGGGGGGGCTGTGCTGGATGCAGCCAGGTGCTGCGGGTGGGTGAGGAGAAGTTACTTAGACAGGACTGGGGTGAGCAAGGGGAGGGGTGCCTCAGCTCTTCCCACCCGTTACTTCCCCCCACATGGGACAGTCCCCCCAACGTCTAAGGGCTTTGTGAACTGAAAGGCGTGCTGTTTAGGGCGGTGACTGAAGATCCAGCTTTCCCCCCATCGGAGCCGAATATCACAGCCTTTCCGAGAAGGCCTGTGACCTGCCCTCGGCCACACAGCACAGAGGAGACGACACTGGCCGTGAGGGAGCTCTGTGGACTGCGGGGGCCGCAGGGAGTCGCGGGGCGAGGAGCCAGTGGGTGCACGGGGCCGTGGACACCCGGGAAGCAGCCTGGGCCCACCTTTGAGCAGCTCCACGGTGCGCAGCTCGAAGGGGATGCCGTTCTTCTTGGCGAAGATGTAGACGGCGCGGCAGGGCTGGGACAGCAGGTCCAGGTAGAGCTCCAGGCCCATGGCGGCAGGGGAGGCAGCCCTGGACGGTCGGCAATGGTGGCCCGAGCCAGGCCACTCCGAAGAAATAGGAGCCCGAGCTCCGCCCCACCCGGTCCAATGCCCAACTCCATCCTGCTCCCGCCCCGCCCCGCCCCGCCCCGCCCCTGTCCGGTTAAGTTCTATAGGAACTTTTTTTTTTTTTTTGCTTTGCTCAGACTTCGACCCCGGTCCCAGGCCACATCCAGCTGCGAATGCTGCGGGTCGGGTTAGGCCGCAGCTCGTGCGCCTGCATCTCTCACCAGATCCGCGCGCACGGCCCGAGGGGGCGCGCACAGTGGGGAGGGAGAGGCGGGGGCGGTAGGAGAGGGCGCCGGGGATCCTCCGCGAAGGCGAGCTGACCCGTCTTCCCCGCTTCTTCTCCCTTTCCCCATTGACCCCTCCCTCCATCGACCCGCTCCCTCCCTCCTGCCGTCTTCCCAGGGGCCACGGGGGACGGTGCGGGCCGGGCCGGGCGGGCTGGGCACCCACCCTGAGTCCTTCAGAGGAGTCCATCCCTCTGGCCGGTGGCTCAAGCGGGCAAATCAGGATGCTTTTCTGGGATTTCTGAACTTGGCATTCAGGGGAGACGGTCCTTTGGGGGGGGGGGGGGGTAAAAAGTGGGCGTAGTGAAGGGGGCCACCGCGGATGACTGTCCTGAGCTCACCAGGCCGGCTGTCCCCAGAGAGAAAGGAGCTGATTCAGAGAGGAGTGGAGGAGAGAACCGGGTCTGAGTCCAGTTCCCCCTGGGAGTCAGCTACACCTCTCCCCCAAACAAGACGAGGAGGTCTCCCGGAAGCCCCTCTTTTGGCCCAATCCACTTAGCACTGAGCTGCTTCTTTTTATTTTTGTAATATATTTTAAAAATATATTTTATTGACTTTTTTTACAGAGAGGAAGGGAGAGGGATAGAGAGTTAGAAACATCGATGAGAGAGAAACATCCATCAGCTGCCTCCTGCACGTCTCCCACTGGGGATGTGCCTGCAACAAGGTACATGCCCTTGACCGGAATCGAGCCTGGGACCTTACTGTCCGCAGGCTGACGCTCTAACCTCTGAGCCAAACCAGTTAGTACTTGTAATATATTTTTATTGATTTCAGAGAGGAAAGGAGAGGGAGAGAGAGAGAGAAACATCAATGATGAGAGAGAATCATCGACCAGCTGCCTCCTCCTGCACCATCATCCATCGAGCCCGCAACCCCGGCCTGTGCCCTTGACCGGAATCGAACCCGGGACCTCTATCCACTGAGCCAAACCGGCTAGGGCACATTTGCTGTTTTCTACGGTCTTTAACCCAAAACAGTCGATATGGGGGTGGCGTGTTCTAACCTCCTTCCATCATAAACCCATTCACAAGTGCAAGCACCAGGTTCTGCAGGGTGGCGCCGCCGCTGCAGGCAGAGGCCAAAGTGCCTGGAGGTTTCATTTCAGCCTGACCAAGTGATCATTCTCAAGAATCTGTCTTTTTTTTTTTTTTAAGATGTTTTAGACCAGTGGTTCTCAACCTTCCTAATGCCGAGACCCTTTAATACAGTTCCTCATGTTGTGGTGACCCCCAATTTCATTGTTACAAATTGAACATAATTAAAGCATAGTGATTGCCCTAGCCGGCTTGGCTCAGTGGGTAGAGCGTCAGCCTGCGGACTGAAGGGTCCCAGGTTCGATTCCAGCCAAGGGTACATGCCTGGGTTGCGGGCTCGTTCCCCAGTGGGGGGCGTGCAGGAGGCAGCCAATCAATGATTCTCTCTCATCATTGATGTTTCTATTTCTCTCCTTCTCCCTTCCTCTCTGAAATCAATAAATATATATTTTTTAAAAAGCATAGTGATTAATCACAAAAACAATATGTAATTATATATGTGTTTTCCGATGGTCTTAGGCGACCCTTGTGAAAGGGTCGTTCGACCCCCAAAGGGTCGCGACCCACAGGTTGAGAATCACTGTTCTAGAGAGAGAGGGAGAGACAAGAAGAGCGAGAAACATGTATGGGAGAGCTGCCTCCTGCACGCCCCCTACTGGGGAATCGAGCCTGCCACCCGCAACCGGGCACTGCCTCCACCGGGAGGAATCCAACCATGACCCCCTGGTTCACGGCCGCAGATGCTCACCTGAACGGCATCCAGCACGGCCAGGGGTGACCCTGAGGAGGGGTGAAGGATTAAAGAAGACAGACAAGAGAATACAGCTGGGGCCAGGTGGATCACTGCCTGGATGAGGAAACAGACCCAGCCTGAAAGCGAAGCTTTATTTTAGAGTCAGAGCACACAAAGCAAAGCCAGGGGAGGGGTCCCCATGCTTAGCCGTGTTCTGGCAGCACTTGCTGCACCTCCCACAGCCCATTCGCCACGTAGGAACCAGGGAGGACATAAGGTGAGGCTTAAGAGTGCTGGCAGGGCTCTGCCCTCCACGCTGGGACTTGCATGTGGCTCTGCCCACAGGTCAGTCCGAGGCTTAGCTCTAGAGCCGCTCCCTAACTCACCCACCTGGCCACACTGGCCGGGCCGTACGTTATTTTGCACAGAACAGGTTAAAACCACCGCGCTCACACAGAGGTCACTGCAAACAATAACCATTGAGCCAGATAATCCTCCTCGGGGATGGCTGCCTCCTGGCAGGCCCCTGGCTCAGCATTTTCGTCGCCCTCCCTTTGCCCTCACAGCAGGCACTGCCAGGACCCGTGGCCCCAGGCTGCTGGGGTCGCTGACCACGCTGGTCCCAGCCCCGCCCCGCCCCTGGCCCCACCCCGCGCGGAGCATGCTGGGGGGAGGGACAGAATCACCCGCCTCCGCCCGCCCGGGTCACGTGCGCGGAGCTGGCGGGAGGGAGGTGGAGGTTAGTTGACAGGTTGCCCTGGCAACAGGCAGCTCCGGGCAACGGGCGCCTGGGCTCGCGCTGGTCCGTTACGCTCCGTTAAACTCGCCCGGGTGACCGCAGTGGCCACTGCGCCCAGGACCCCTGAGGGTGCTGGGTGGCTCTATGCCAGGCGGTGTCCGAGGCTGAAGGAAGGGGGTGGGGAGCGTAGACAGCGCTGGGGCCTCGGAGGCGAAAAGGGGAAAAGTCTGCGGGGGGCGGGGGGGGGGTCTCCCATGGTTTCCGACCCTGGGCAGGAGGCAAGGGTCCGAGACTCCGGCTGTGCCCACTGGGCGTGTCGAGTGGCAGCAACTCTGCAGAGAACCCGAGGGCAAGAAGGGGAGGGCGGCCAGGAAGGCAGGAAAGGAGGGTGGAGATGGGAGAGAGAGCGCGAGGAGGCCTCCCCACAGCTGCGCCGATGGCCCATAAACCAGGTCACTGAGCAGACCGTGCTATCCCCTCCCCGTTTGGGAAACTGGATGTTTTTATGTACGAGATCGGGTAGGGAAGGCGAACAGGGCGGGAGGGAGAGGAAGGAGGGCATATAGGAGAAGCAGCAAAGGCTCTTTGACCTGAATCCAGAGCCCAGCCGGGAGCAGGAAGGAGCCTGAGAGGTGGCCTTCCCGGGGCCTGGGGGTGGGTCTGCCCACGCCCTTGCTGGGGCCTCCCGCTCCCTCTTCACTCTGAGACTTGCCTTCACCTCCGGGGGAAGGAGGGGAGAGAGGCTCAGATGGAGGGGGCAGTGCCAGGAGGGAGTGCCAGTGGGAGGTGAGGGAGGGACACCTGGGTCTGGGGCAGGGGGCAGCCTGCAGAGAAGCGGTCACTGGTTTTAAGAGCTGTCCCATGTCAGGCTGCCTGGGTGGGTGCGGAGGAGGCTCCTCTCGGCAATCCCAGTCAGTGGGGAGACTTCACAGGGGACCCCTTCGTAGGGCTTGCCCACCACCCACCCCCTGGTGCTCCTGCTTTGCTCACCCTTTGCCCCAGGGCGCCTGGGGTCTCGGTGGTCGTCTCCCTGTGACGTAGGCGAATGGCCGTGTGCCTTGCGGGAACATGGCTGACGGGGAGGTCCCGGAGCTCCCCACGTTTCCCGAGGCTGTTTTGTCGTCTGTAAAATAATCGCTGCTCTGCCCCCTTCGGAGGCTGTTACAGGGACCCCGTGAGGCCCACGGTGCATTTAAAGGGTGTGGGGCCCGGCCGGCGGGGCTCAGGGGCTGAGCGTCAACCTAGGAACCAGGAGGCCAGGGTTCGATTTCCCGGCAGGGCACAGGCCCGGGTTGTGGGCTCCATCCCCAGTGTGGGCTGTGCAGGAGGCAGCCGATCCATGATTCTAATCATTGATGTTTCTACCTCTCTCTCCCTTTAAAAAAATTTTAAAAAAAATAAAGGGTATGGGGCCCTTGAATGCAAGGATGTGTGACCAGAAAGCCCGGTCCCCGCGGCCTGGGGCATCACCGGGGCAAAGAAGGGGCTGGAGCCACGCTGTGCAGGCCACACCCCAGCCGCCCCATCTGCCAAGAGGGCCAGGGCAACTTCACTGGCAACCAGACGGCTTGCCGTCCCTTCTCCCTGGCCCTCCTCTGAGCCCCAGCCCTGGGTCTGACACCTGGACCTCCCACTCACTAGCTGAGTGATCTCGGGCAAGTCATTGCGGCGTTCCTGCTGAAGTAGAACCAAGAGAACCTGTGAATGAAACCGTATAAAAATCCAGGCACGCCCCAGCCGGCGTGGCTCAGTGGACAGAGCGTCGGCCTGCGGACCTAAGGGTCCTGGGTTCGATTCTGGTCAAGGGCAGGTACCTCGGTTGCAGTCTCTTCCCCGGCCCGGGGCCCTGGTCTGGGTACTAGCAGGAGGCGTGTTTCTCTCTCATCGATGTTTCTCTCTGTCTCTCCCTCTCTCTCCCACTCTCCCTAAAAAAACCAATGGAGCCCTAGCCAGTTTGGTTCAGTGGCTAGAATCGGCCTTTGAACTGAAAGGCCCCAGGTTTGATTCCGGTCAAGGGCACATGCCCAGGTTGTGGGCTCGATCCCCAGTGGGGGGGGCGTGCAGGAGGCAGCCGATCAATGATTCTCATCATTGGTGTTTCTATCTCTCTCTCCCTCTTCCTTCCTCTCTGAAATCAATAAACATATATTTTTAAAAAATCAATGGAAAAATATCATCGGGTGAGGATTAAACAAAATAAAATTTAAAAAAAAACACTGGGCTGTACACCTGAAACTAATATAATAATGTATGTCAACTGTAATTGAAAAAAATAAAATAGAAAATTTTTAAAGGCATTTCTGGCTCCAGAGGGAGGCAGTTGCAGATGGGGGGAGGCGCCCTGGCTGGGCGTCTGTGAGGGACAGTTATTCTGTCACCAACTGGGATGGCCTTGGGACCTAGCCCTGCAGCGCACTGGGCCTCCCCAGGTGCCTTGAATTCACCCCTGTGCTACCCTATCACCTTCATGCCCTCACCTGTGTCGGCCTCAGCACGTGCCTTGGCCTCCGCGTCCTTCCCGGTGGTCTGTGTATGAGAACAGGAGTCAGTGAGCTTAGGGTCAGGAAGCTGCTGGGTTATGTTACACAGTTTATAAGCATGAAGGGGGCGGGTGTTCAGGTCCAGAGAGCAGCAGCATGCATGGCCTGAGGGCAGAGCGTGGGGAAGAGCAGGACCCCATTCACAGACGACAACGAGAGTCCGACCCAAGCCTCCGGCCGGAGGGCTCAGTGGTTGGAGCACCGGCCTGGGCACCAAAAGGTTGCAGGTTCGATTCCAGGTCAAGGGCACGTACCTCGGTTGAAGGTTAGATCCCCGGTTCAGGTTAGGGCGTGTGCAGAAGGCAACCAATCGATGTGTCTCTTTCACATCGATGTCTCTCTCTCTCTCTCTCCCCCCCCCCACCCCTTCCTACTCTCTCTAAAAAAACAAAAACAGTCTGACCCATAAGGGGGCGGGCACTGAGTCTTGAGTGAGAGTTGGTTGCAAAAGGCAGCTGAACGGAAGACCAGGTCACTGTCAACACACAAAATAAGTCCTTTTTTTTTAAAAAAAAAAAAAAAAAGAGATTGTTTGGATTCAGAACAGAAATAAGGAATTTTACCCCTCCCCCCAAAAATACACAAATGATCACAAACTCAAAAACAATATCCTGACATTTTTCTTTTTTTAAAAAGTTTTACTTAACTGCTGGGCACAACCTCACCTTTAAAAATTACCTCTCCCCTTATCTCTGGACTGCAGACTCTTTGGCTACCTCTTCATGTGACCATGATTTTGTAACGTTTCCTACAGAAAGAACAGGTAATTCTGCCACCTTTTGGCGGTCGGCGTGTCCCCAGGAGCCATGTATGCACCCTCATAGCTCTAACTCAGTAGACCCAGGAGTGATTTCAAAGAACATGAATATATCCGCTCGACTCGTATATGACCGGTCCCCCAATTTTACCTTCCCTCTTAGCCACATCCCAAATGCCCACAGCCACTCCCCCGGGCGCCGGCACGGAGGCTGATAGGCCCGTGTAGCCTGACCAGCTCTCCCGGCTCCCACCCCCGGGCCCTTTAGGACGTGCACCTGTGGCTCAGAGGTCAGCAGAGGGAACTGGCAATCGACAGCGGGGCCTCATCCAGTTTAATACCTTATGCGAGTTGTTCAAACGCACCTGACAGCCAAAGGCCTTGCTGGGGCCCCTCCCAGGACCCAGCCGCCGCCTACGTGCCATTCACCTTGGCGTTCACCCACCTCTGATGAGCTGAGGGACAGGCGTCGAGGCTGCCCCTGGAGAGAGAGCTCAAGGGAAGGTAGCCTTCGTACCAGACGGGGGACCGCTGGCCTCTTAATTTTGTGTTGGCCCCCAAGCTCCCCAGCCCACCTGCCTTCACCCCCTCCACCCCCGCCCCTCACCCCTACAGAGCAGGAGGTCCCTGAGGTTTGCGCCCACCCCAAACTCCACTCCTCTGGGCCGGAGCGGAGTTCTCCCTGCTGAGCCCCCCACCGCCCTCTCCTGCGCGCACAGCCGGGCGAGCTGACCTCTGAGCCACAGGTGCGGGTCCTAAAGGGCCCAGGGCTGGGAGCCGGGCAAGCTGATCAGGCTGCACGGGCCTATCAGCCCCCGTGCCGGCGCCCGTACCAGCCTGGCCCGCAATGGGCTTCTGGAAACTCGTCCATGTCATTGTTGGAGGGGAGGAGGGCAGTGGTGAGGGCTCTCTTCCTGCAGCCGCACCCCCCCCAGGCTGGGCCCCCGAGGCTGGGCACCCCCCAGGCTGGGCACCCCCCCAGGCTGGGCCCCTGAGGCTGGGCCCCCTGAGGCTGGGGCCGTGTTAACTTGCAGTGTGACTGGGGGGAAGCTGCCTCCTTTCCCCTCCGGCCTCGGCTTTCCCCTGAGAGCAGGGCTGCCAACAGCTGCCTCCCAGGGTTGTTGTGAGGTTAACGCGGGGTCCTGTCGGGGAGGTTGCTTGAGAACCTGGGAGAGGGCTCGCACGCAGGGCGCCCACATAATCCTTTCGGCCGAGGGGGGAGTAGGTTCAGACCGGGCCTGGCCTGGCCTGCGTGGGGAGGTCACCCTGGCCTTTACTCAAAGCTGACCCTGCCTCCGGCAGAGCAGCCCCGCTCACCCCTCAAGGCACCTCCCTCATCCCCTCCACCCCCACCCCCACCCCACTGGGGCCAGCGGGCTCAGCTGGCGGGTGTCCGAGGGCCTGACCCTTTGGGGAAGCCTGAAAAACTGAGGTGTTGCTGTTAGGGGCCCGCAGGCTCCGACGGCCTGGGGCAGCCCGGTCTGCCCCCCAGGTGTTACCGGAAAGGGGACCTGGCCTTGGGGGGTGTGCCAAGGGCGGCCAGGAGCCTGTGGGTTCTTGACTTTGTGCCAAAAAGATTTCACAACACAAGTCCAGGCGACTGTGAAGGAACATTGATCGCAGCTGGGGCCAGTGAAGCAAGGAAGGGCTCAGCGTGTAAGAAGCAACAGGAACCCTGGCCAGTGTGGCTCAGTGGGTTGGGCGGCGTCCCGTGCACAGAGAGGTCACAGGTTCAATTCCCGGTCAGGGCACATGACCGGGCTTCCCCGGTGGGGGGGCGTGCAGGAGGAGCCGATTGGTGGTGATGCGTGCTTCCATCCATGTTTCTCTCTCTAAAAATCAGCAAACTGTTAAAAAAGAGGAAGGAAGCCACAGGAGAGCCTAGGCAGGGCTGCCCTGGCTCACTGGGAAGTCAGAGAAAGGGGGTCTGGGGGACAGGGTCATGGGGGGGCATTGAGCCTGGGGTGAGCTCAGAAGGAGCTGCCGCTGCCCACGGCTCCCCAGGTTGCAAGCCTCATGGGGACCCCTAGACTTCAGGAGACGCTGGCCTGTGGGGGCCGCCGAGGGGGAAAGGTGTGCTCCTGGGAGGGAGGGCGGTCGCTGGGACCATCGTGTCGAGGGTTTTAAAGGCGGGGCGGGTCGCGGGTTTCACGCTCCTGATGCCGGCAGTATCCGTTGGAGATGTTGGCCAGCTTGCGATAGATCTGATTATTTCTACATGGAATATGTGTAAAACTGGTTACTTCTATACCGATTGTCTTGTGCCGATGGTTGGAAATGAAGAAAATTCAACAGAACTCAGTATAAATGCTGAAGTATATTCATTGCCTTCAAAGAAGCTAGTGGTTCTTCAGTTAAGACCCATTTTTATTAAGTGTAAATCAGAGCCATTCTGTGAAAAACTGCTTTCGTGGTGAAAAGTAGTAACTGTGCCAACGTTATTGTTCTTTCAAGCCGTCATTCAGATCACCGTAATGAGCTACGGCCTCGCAGGACTCCCTTTAGGTACCTACTTACACCTTCCCTGCAAAGAAGTATTCAAAATAAAAGAAAAAACCTTAACTGGGAAGAAACGGGAAAAAAGCCCATGCATTCCTGAAATAAGTGATTCTGAATCTTGCATCCGTGTACCTGGAGGAGGTATCACAAAAACACTCTATGATGAAGGAAGGAGACAAGATCCCAGGTGCATTAGGTCTTGTGGGATATCTTAATGAACGGCTTCCGATAATCACACCACATAGTGACGACCCCACGGCGTCAGCCTTGCTGTGGAAAACGCCAAGTTCTTGGAGATGACCCTTGGGCAGTGGTCTTCCCCCGGCTTTTTCTGATCTGTTTGCATTTTTATACCTTATGTCCCAAGACACTTATGATCAACACAACTGTTAGCTGTATACAAGTTGTATTATCTCATGTATTAGAAAATCTTTTTTTGTGTGTGTGTGGTAGTATAAGTTTATTGAATTCGTAAAGAAGGTTCTTAAAGTAGAAATCAGCGAGTTTCCTATTGCGTACAAAACTTTTTTTAAAAAATATATTTTATTGATTTTTTTACAGAGAGGAAGGGAGGAGGGTAGAGAGTTAGAAACATAGATCAGCTGCCTCCTGCACAACTCCTACTGGGGATGTGCCTGCAACCAAGGTACATGCCCTTGACGGGAATTGAACCCGGGACCCTTCAGTCTGCAGGCCGATGCTCTATCCACTGAGCCAAACCGGTCAGAGCGCATACAAACCTATTATTGGGATTTCTAACACAAGGTGTCTCCAGGAAGGGCCTCTTATTAGGAGTGCTTAGTCAACTGTCTTGCTGTTTCTGAAAGGAGGGGAAGTTTGGTGCTGATTTCTGTTAGCTGCTCCCTAGGACTGGTGAAATTGCCTGATTTGTTCTAATCTGTATGCTATGTCGGGTCTTGAACATTCTCCAATCCTGTCTAGACGCTGTTCTTCTTCAAGGTGTTTTGCCCTATTTATTTCCATGTGTCTTCTGACTCTTATTCCATCTGGTTTCCACCACTCTGCTCTAGGCATCATTTCTTCACATTTCTTTGGAAGTACTTTGAATTCTTCCTCCAGCTGATCTGTATTTTCTTCAGGGCAATGATTACATTTTAAAGCGCTATAAGCTCCTGCCCTTAGAAATAAGCTCATGCCCGGAAAGCGGCGTGGCTGAGCCACAGCCGGGCACGTGCCCTGCTGGGAGTGGAACTGGCAGCCTCGTGGTGCGCGGGCCGGGGCTCAGCCACGGAGCCCGCCGGCCGCCGGGCCTCAGGCGCACCCTCGATATGACACTGCATCAGAAGGAGTGCCGCGGGGAGGGTGGCCCTCCTTCGCTCTGTTTTACGTTTATCTTAGGTCTGTCTGGCTTTAATGGTTTTTTTGTTGTTCCCCAATTTCATCTGTCCTTGGGTTTCGCTGGCACCAATGGCACCGATGGGGTCTTTGTTCTCTGTGCTCCCAGGCCGGGGCGGGTCGGTCAGGGAGGAGGGTAGAAACCACTTGCTCTCAAGCGTCCTTGGTTGGGGGAGATGAGGTCTTGCACCTCACAAGCTGGCTGCAAGTGCCCAGACTGTTGGGCCTTGTTGGATTTTCTTGCCTCAGTTCCCCCATTCCACTTGCCCAGGGGTTTTCCTAGCTTCTTACTGTCCCAGCCCGAGCAGGAGCATCAGAGGCGGGAGAGGCGGGGGCTGGCACCGGGGAGAGGGCGGCCGCGCGAGGGCAGCTCTGGCCGTTGGCTGGAGGGGGGCGGTGTGTTTGAGGCCTGGGGGTCGCGCTGCGCCTCTGTGCAGTATGCTAGCGGTGGGCTCCCCTTTGTCCGTAGGTGCACGTCACCCCTGGTATTGTGAAGGACAGCACAGAAACGTGCACAGGGTTTAACAGACAAAACTCAGCTACTTGTGAGAACAGAGGGAAAAACACCCTACCCTGCCGCTCCCCACGATCCCGGGCCGCCCCAGCCGCAGCCTCCCTCCCGGCAGCGGGACCGCTGTCCTGCCTTAAGGAAAACCACTTCCGTCGGTTGTTACTGTTAACTACCCCGGATTCCTCGCTGTGTCCAGGCGCGGGAGGCGGCATTGTTGCCGGGAGAGAAGATGCGGGGCTCCCTCCCCTGGTGCCTGGGTGGGTGTGTCCCTTTGGTGACCACCAGCCCTTCACATGCTGTTGGTTCTGGAACAGGCTCGGCTACGAGATGCCAGCGGGAGAGCTCCCTGATGGACGTGAGTCCCGGAGGACCGTCGGTCTGTGCTGTCCGCCTGTGCTCCCAGCAGCGGGGCCCGGCAGCCGCGAGCTGGACCCGATTAGTCTCCGTCGTTGGGAGGGCGCCGGTGTTTCCTGCCCGTGGCCCGAGGACCACCCTGAACCGGTGCCAAGGTCGCCCGGCCCCCTCTGCGCAGCTCACTGCTCCCCTTCTGCTTCGCTCCTGCCACCTCGGGGTCGGTTTCTCTGCCCTTGGGACAACCAGGGGGGAGGCTGGTCCCCGGGCCCCTGTCCTGGTCCCGCCGGCTCACGGGAGCTGCCGGTGCCTGCGGATCGGTTCGGGGGAGCCTGGCTTGGGGGTGCCTTGTCCGGGCTGCTCTGCGTTGCTCTGGACGTCCTGTGCTGTGCCTGCTGGCTCCCGGATGTTGCATCTTTCGCTCCACATCGTAGGCTTGTGGGGCTCACCGTGGCGACGCGTGTACGCATAGCTTGTTCGTGTCACGGCTGTGCAATATCCATGACACGAATGAACCGCAATTGATTGATCCGTTCTACTGATGGACATGCGGTGGCTTCGATACGAACTCGTTTAGGGCGTGTGCGGAGGAGCGGTTCCGTGGACACGTCAATTAGAGCCGCTGGATGGCGGGCGGCAGCACCGTTGTGTGGGGCTTTAATTGCATTTCCCTGATTCCTACTGGGGTGGCCGCCTTTTCCATTTGGATATTCCCTGTGTGAAGTGGCTTCCAAAGTGCTTTGCGAATTTCTCACGAGGCTGCTTATTACCACACGCAGGAGGCTTTTGCCAATATGTTCTGGCTGTGAGCCCTTTACCAATATGTGCTTTAATTCCCGAAGAACGGGTTTCCGTGAGGATGGAAATAAGAATCCAGTTTGCTTGTCCCCCACGGGGTGGCCTGCTGCCCAGCACCCCCACCGGCAGGGCTGTCTTCACACGGACTTTGGTGCGGCCCCTCTCGCGTCTCACGGCCTGTGTGTGTGTATGGGGGGGGTCTGCTTCTGGGGTTTCCTGTCTTCCCATTGGCCTTTGTCTGCCCCTGTCCTGAGCTCACTTGGCCTTTATTGTGAGCTTGATAACAAATCTGACATCGGAAAAGCAAGTCTTCTCCCCCACCCCGCCATGTCTTCTTCAGGAAAATGTTTTGGCTCATCTCGGCCCTCCTGGTTCTCCTGTAAATTGCATCCGCGTACCAGATGGAACAGCTGAGAGATGGATCGAGTCGTAAGGAGCCTGGGGAGAGGGGCGTCACTATAGTATGGTCTTCAATGTGCGACGTGCTCTCTTCATCCCTCAGTTCCCCAGGCCCTGCGGGCCTTCGCTTTCTCCTTAGCCTCTGCCTATCTCGGACTTGCTCCAGGCCCTTCCCTCCCGCCGCCCCCTATCTTCACTCCCTTGAGTGTCTGAAGTCACATTCTGTTTGGTATCTGTAGACACGCGATACCACGGCATCGACCCTAAATGCCCTCAGATTGGCGTGTCTGGGAAAGACAGGCGGCCGGGATCCCGCCCGGGGAATAAACTTGGAATTTGTATAAAGTCACTCCCGCGTCCTTCTGGGGCCGGTTCATCCACTCCTGATCGCCCCGCATCCTCAACATCAACGCAGAGATGGTCCTCTGCCCTGGCGGCGGCGGGGGTCCGGGCTCCGCCTCGCCTCTGCTGTGGCTGGCGGGGTGGTGTCTGGCTGGGCTCACTGAGGACTCGAGCCCTGAGTGACGCGGTCCTGGCAACGGGCTTCCTAGCCCAGAGCTCTCACTCGGGTCTCGGTGTTAGAGGAAGAGCCCTCTGGATGATGGGGTCCGGAGACCTGGAGTCGCCCCTCCGGTCGCCAGACCTTCCTGCCCCGCCTGCCTGCTGTCAGTCGCCCTGTCTGCATGGAGAGGGTGGGGAAGGCTCCCCGCCGCCCCCTCTACCTGGCTGCTACCTCTTGTTTTTCCTCAAGCAAAACCCTCCAGAGCCACGTCACCTGCGAGTCATGCCTGTTCCGACTCATTCGTGCTCTTCTCCAAAGCCATGTAGGCGCCTGGCCCCGTGCCCTTTCCCTCCAGACCCAACGTCAGAATCGGCGTCTGGGTATGTAGAGAACAGGCAAGGAGTGAAACCCAGAGGGCCCTCTCGCTCTTCAATAGGAAGACATGGGCTTATCTTACAAGCGAGAAGACTGGCCTCTGAACGGTCAGAAACTGACGGTGTGAGATCACCGGCCGAGTCCGGTTTTCTCTTCTGTAGAGAAACGGAGTTCGCACCGTCTCTGAGGGTCCCGTGCGGGACGGTTGCCGTGGGCTGTGCCTCCACAGCGGTGACTGGGGGTGGGGAGGAGGGAGCCCGCTGCCGGGGAGGAGGCTGGCACCGGGAGGGCCTGACTCAGCAGCCGGGTTGAAAACTGTGGAGTTTGCTGCAGCGTGTTCCCTGCTGACGGCCTGGCCTTGACGGCACACGTGAGGCCTCACCCAGGACATGGCGGCCCCGGGGCCTGCAGGCTGCCTGGGACCCAGCGGGCAAGTCCCTTCAGGAGAGCAAGGCCAGAAGGGCTGACAGTTGGCAGGTGGGGAGGCAGGCAGGGGGGGAACCGAGGGCAGGAGGGAGCATCTGGAGGAGGGGGGCGCCTGCGATGGGGCAGGGACAAAGCCTGTGAGGGAAGGTCCCCAAATGGCGCGTGGGGATAGGCCCCTACCCCCCCCCCCCACACACACACCCACACTGACGGGGACATCTGGCCGTATTAGAACTGCATCATCAGCCCTGGCCGGTGTGGCTCAGTGGATAGAGCGTAAGCCTGCGGACTGAAGGGTCCTGGGTTCGATTCTGGTCAAGGGCACGTACCTCGGTTGCAGGCACATCCCTGGCCCTGGGCCCCGGGCTCGTGCAGGAGGCATCCAATCCATGTGTTTTCTCTCACATCGATGTTTCTCTCTGTCTCACCCTCTGTCTTCCACTCTCTCTAAAAATCAATGGAAAAATATCCTCAGGTGAGGATAAAAAACAACACAAAACTGCATCATGACCTTTGACCAAGAAATTCTACTTCTAGGAACCTGTCCTCCAGGTATACCCTCGCATGCATGCGTGGCTGCGTTAAGCCCTGAAGGCTGGAGACAGACTCGGGGGTCCTGGGGGGCTGGGTAAACGGGATCGAGGGATCGAGGCCTCTCCTCCTGAGGGGAGAGTGGAGACTCTTCAGGCACTGAGACCGACTTTCAAGTAAAAAAGCAAATGCAGAACTCACATGGAATATGCTACTATAGGGGCGGAGTTGCATGTATTTGCATAAAATGCCTCTAGGAGTTGAGAGAGGGCTCCCCAGGAGGCAGGAGGCAGAAAGGGACCCTCAGAATGCCTTGAAGAGCCTCAGGGACATGGCCTCGGGGGCCAGGACGGGACCCCTCATTTGTAATTTTTGGATTCAGAGCCCTGTCTGGATGTTTTTGGGTCTAGACCCATGAGAATACGGAGTCCAGACCCTCCTGGCCCCAGACTGGGGCTGAGGCTCTAGCAGTGAGGGGACAGAGCCAATTCCTGAAAACTGGCCATTTTTGTCTCTTTTATGAGGGCTTCAAACCCAGGAATGAGGCCCTGTGCTCACTCAACCAGGAGGGGAAGTGCGGGCAAGTGGCGGTGGGTTTGCGTTACGTTCCTTCACACACACCCCACTCCCGCCCTGGTTCTGGAATTCTCCCTGGGAGGCTCCGTGGGCTGGGGCCTGGCTTTGCAACTGCTGGGCTGGGCTGGCAGGTGAGGGCTTTACAGAAACACAGTTGGGGGAGGGGGGGCAACACTGAGTTGACCAGGGAGGCGAGGAGTCAAGGAAGACATGGGCAGCCCAGAAATACTGGAACGTCCGCTGCTGGGATTGGCTGGTGTAGAAGACCACCTATTGTCTTCACCAGCTGATAAGCGTAGACAGAGACCCCCCCCGCCCCCCAAGGCTGGGTACCTTTGAAGCCCTCGCAAAGGTTGGAGCTGGGCGCCACCTGTTTGTCCAGACAGTGGTAGCTGAAGCAACTTCCCCATTTATTATTATGTAAATCCTTGCTGATGGGCAAGTCTGCCTGTTGCCGGGGGTCGCCTGCCTAAGGGCTATGCTGTGGGTGTATCCCAGATCAATAAAAGCTTGGTGAGGCCTGAGCACCAGTGGAAGTTCTTCCCCTTGAGTTGGACTTGCCCGCCTGGCCCCCCAATATTTCCAAATTATCTCTTGTCTCTTCTTTTTCATTTGTGTGCGGCTCCTCTTCCAGGTCCTGAACCCTGATCCACGCGGGACGTGGAGGGAAACATTTACCAACAGGCTGGCCTCCCCCAGGGAGCGGAGGGCCGCCAGGCACGGCACTGCCTCGGGGGAGCTGGCCCTCGGCCCAGCCCACCAGCTCCTGTGACTGGGGGGCCCCTTGGAGGGACCAGGTCCATAGTGAAGGTTCCCGCTGCAAACCCACAAGGACCTTGAGCCCCACCTGGGCCTCCTCCCTCATCCACCTCCAGCTCTTCCCCACGGCTCCCTCCAGAACCCCCCACACTCCCTCCCACCCAGGAGGGGTTTCACAATTTATCAAGACCTGAGTACAGGCCCGGCCCTCTGGGTCCTTCCCCGCCTGCCATGCTCTGAGGCTGGGAAATTTCCTGTCATGCTGAGCCATGTAGGAGGGACATCTGGTGAATACCTTCATTTCACAGATGGGGGAAACTGAGGCCGGAGAGGGAGCGGAGCAGAAGACCGAGGGGAGTTGGGTGGAGGCAGGGGTCTCCGCGGAGGCCGAGGCCAGGGCAGTGGGTCTGTGTGCAGACTGCATGCCCGGCGAGGCGGGAGGCCCAGGGCCCCGGGGAGGGAGAGCGGCCACAAAGCCGAGGCCGAAGGGGGGGGGGGGGGGCGGCCCCAGGAAGGGCTCCCCAGAAGGACGTAGCGTGGCACTCAGTGGGCAGATGGGGGACAAGCAGAAGGCACAGGCCCGCAGGGCCAGGAGCAAGGCTGCCAGGCCCCAATAAGGACAGACAGACAGACAGACGTGAGGGCACGTGGCCGTTTGTGGAGGACAGAATGAGTCTGAGGGGAGCTGGAGGGAAGAGGCGCCAGCCCCCACAGCTGGGTCACACCCTTCTTGACTCTGAGCTGATTTTCCCTTCTCACCGCTTTTCTGGAAGTAAGCCCTTCCCACCCGGGGCTGAGACCGGGACTGAGAAGCAGCCATCAGAGGGTGGATCCAGGCGGAAAGCCCTGGGCCCCGGAGCCTCCTGGTCCTGCCCGCGGGATGCAGGCCCTGTCGCCAGGGGCACCGGCAGCCCTCCCGGGAAGGCGCTCCTCGCTCCTGTGGCTCAGAGGCAGGCCTGTCCCTCACTCTCGGCGTCAGAGGTCACATGCTCCCGGCAATTCCCCTTCTCCCTAGAGCACCTCGGCTCCCTAAGCAAATTCGCTCAAATTCCGAGGAACTTTAAAATCATCTTGTCGAGGAGGTTCTTGGCCTAGAGGCTGAGGGAGAGCAGCGAGGCCCCCAGCCTCAAGGCTCAGGCCACAGGGGTCGGAGGTGAGGCCCCACCTCTGCCAAGTCCCCAGGAATGGTGTTCCTTCAGCGGCCGGAGGAGTCCCCTCTGTGCAAGGGGCGTAATTAGGTCTCCCCCGGGGCAGGCAGGGAAAGGCTGAGCTGGTCCCGGCCCATGAGCGCCACGGCCAGTGCCAGTGGCTGGGTCTGGCTTGGCATCTGCTGCCAGGGTACATGCAGGCTCACACTGCAGGGGGGCGCCTTCTGGCCCCAGGCAACTGGCCTGGGCAGCAGCGCGCCCGCGGGAAGGATGAGCCTGAGCCGCAGGGCAGCCAAGGCCCCCGTGGTCCAGGTCCAGGCGCTGAAATTGCCCACGGTCGCTCTCTTCCACCCCCACATGGGGGTGACCTTGGGCCAGGAAAGCCCAGTCACATTGAGCCCCGGCCCCTTCCCGCCCAGCCCTAGCCCACGTGGTGGCCCTGCCCCTGCAGGCGGAACGGAACCGACTCCACAAGCGTCTTAAATAGGACCCGAGAGGCTCCCATTCAAGTTTGATTCCTGGGTCTGTGGACCCAGGCAGGATGCCAACCCAGACTGGCCTCCTGCTAGGCAAGCGGGGGGGGGGGGGGGGGGTAGGGGTCAAAAGGCTCTGAGCCTTGGTTCCCCGTCACTGTCCCCCGCCCCCCCCCCGCCCAGCACCAATGTCGCCACAAGCCAAGGAAGTCGAGGCAGCCGTGGTTTCCAAACCGTTTATTTCCCCGACCAGGAGGTGGGGGCACTGGGAGCGGGGCGGCGGGGCCCTCAGGCGAAGGTGGAGCCGTTCCAGCCCACGTTGGCCGCGTTCATGTCGTAGTAGTTGATGTAGATCCTGCGGGGGGCGGAAGCCGTGCTGAGCGGGCTGCCCGCCCGGCGCCCACCCCCCGCCCCGGGCGCCCCCCACGCCCCCCCGCCCCGGGCGCCCCCCACCTTCCCCCGCCCCGGGCGCCCCCGCACCTGTCGGGGCTGACGCGCAGGCGCTCGGCCAGGAGGCCGCACAGCAGCTTGCTGTAGGAGCGGTTCTGCGGGCCGCCGATCTTGCCGATGCTGTGCAGGCTGCAGAGCGCGCAGGGCTCGCTGGAGCCGCCGAAAGTCATGAGCTGGTCCGGGACCACGTGCACCGCGATGTACTGCGGGGCAGGGCGCGGTCAGAGAACCCCAGCGACTCTGCCAGCCCCGGGCGACCCCGTCCCTTCCCCGCCTGGAGTCGCCTCCCCCCGCCCCAGCCCGGGCCCTTCGAGGCCGGCGGGCACCCCCTCTTCCAGTTCGCTCCCCACACACCTGGGCCGGCTTGCCCGTGGCCTGCGCCAGCTGCTGGGTGAGCTCGGAGAGGAGCCCCTCCGGCACCGAGGCGCGAGGCACGTTGGTGTTCACCACGAACATCGGCATGATCGCGACGAGGCGGCGAGCACTGGACACCGGGACTAACGCGCGCGCGCAACTGAACCGTAGCTACGTGACGGCGCCCGGTTCCGCCCCAGTGCGCCCGAAGCCCCGCCCCTGACGTCACAGAAACGGAGGCCCCGCCCCTGACGCCCAGCGGAAGAGGCTCCGCCCCCTGGCGTCACTGAGAGGAGGCTCCGCCCGCTGACGCCATCGAGATGGAGGCCCCGCCCCAGTGCGTCTGAGGCCCCGCCCCCTGACGCCATCAGGATGGAGGCCCCGCCGGGTGGCTCCTGCGGCCCTGTGGTCGCTGGGGCCCGGCCGCCTGCAAGATTCCGAGGTGGTCCCCGCTCGTCCTGCTGCGCAGACCTCTGACCGCGCTTACCTCCGCGCAGCCCCGAAACCTGCCTGCCCTTCAGTCACGGGTGTGCTCAGTGACCTGTGCGCGGGAGCTGGGGAGACGGCAGCTAATGCAGAGATGGCCGCTGCCCTCCAGGGGCGCAGAGCCGGCCCAGCAGAGACGTCTCACCTCCTTCCCTGGCCCGCACTGAGCCCACGTGTGGCCGAGTCTCCGGCCGCAAGTCCCCAGGGACCACAGTCCTGCGTGAGAGAGCGCGCGCTAGTCGTCGCTGCAGGGGTCCCCACCGGTGCCATGTCCTTGCGGTGGGCGAGGATGCTGGCAGGTGCCCAGGGAGGAGCAGGGAGCAGGAGGCGAGGCCAGCAGAGCTCCTTGGGCGAAAGGCAGTCAGCAACCAGGCCTGGGGCCACCCCCAAACCTCAGGTCCCTGGGCCAGGGCTCCTCAGGGGAGCCCCAACCAGGCAGGCCTCTGGGGTGCCTCTCAGCGCCTGCAGTGAGCGCAGCCAGGCACACTCGCATAGGGGCGGAGTCAATGAATGGGTGAATGAAGATCGCCATGAGGCAGGAAGAGGACAGCAGCTGAAGCGGGCCCTGGCCCCACTCCCGCTCAGGGCTACCTGTCTGGGCGCTGTGCTGGGGGGCCTCAGGTGCTAGGGAGCATGTTGTGTTTGGCCAAGTCCTCAGAACTCCCCAGGAAGTCCCGTCTGAGGGATGCAACAGGTTCACGAGGCGCAGTGGCCGGGACCACAGCCGTTGGTGGGACCATAGCCGTTGGTGCGCGGCTCTGCGCTCTAGGCCTGTCTCCAGCCCAGGGCGTCCTCCGCCCCAGCAACCAACTCAGCACCGCTTGCTCTATGTCCGGATCAAGTGCGCGGCTTTCTCCCCTCCTAATTGCCTGCCAGTGGAATGTATCTCCTTCCCTGGCCCTGTATTCTCACTGCTCTCCACCCACCTCACCACCACCACCACCACCACCACCACGCTAGCTGGCTTTGCCTGCGGCGGGCCCGAGCAGGTCTGGCCAGGGGACTTGCCTTGCCCAGTGAAATGTGAACAGAAGAGACTCCAGTCCAGGCCAGCACCCAGTTTGCTGCTCTCTGAAGCAGTGGAGGTGGGCGGCAGGTGGAGTCCCTGAAGGTGAGCCCCGGCCATGTTCAGGTTATTACTGTGAACAGGGCCCTCCCCGCATCAGGACAGCCTCTGAGCCCCTTCCATCAGCTTGTACCCTCCCCATCTCATTCCCAATGAGGCGATCTGATTGCCAGGTCCCCCTCTTACTTGCTTGCATACTTGGCTGACCACTCAGAGCCTCGGTTTCCCCACCTGTAATTTGGGGAGCCAGCAATTCCTCCCTCACAGAGCGGGTGGTGGTGGCCTTCTCTGACATTAGAGGCAGCACCATCGCAGTGCCCTGGTGGCCTCCCCTCCCCCGGCGTGCACCACCCTCTCTCTTCTTCTCTGGTCCAGTGCACTGACCTTCCAGGCCACGCTCCAGGCCCTGGCGCGGCCTTGGTCCTGGAATTCTCAGTTCCTTGGGAAAGGCCCCCGCGCTCCTGGCTGTCGGGTCCTGTGACGGCCCAGCATCCGTCCTGTCCTCCGAGGCCATGGTCACATTTCTATTTGTGAGTTAGCCTTCCTTTCTAGGGGACAAGCCCCGTGAGAGTGGAGACTTTAGCCACTGCTGTCTGCCTCCTTCCTGACGCTGTACTTGGTGGTCGTCGGAGGGCTCGGCCCTGGGAACATGCTGTTACACGGCCAAGTCCCTGGGAGATGCAACTAGCTTACTGGAGGTAATTAGGGAGACTGTCATGGATTATCTGAGGGAGTCCAAGGTAACCACCTGAGCCCTAAAGAGTAGAGAATTTTCTCCAAGTAGTCAGAGGGGTGCGGGAAGGGGAAGCCAGACCCAGAGCAGAAGGACTCCACGCGCTGTCACTGGCTTCGACGATGAAGGGGGCGGGGCCGCAGCCATGCACCTGCAAGGAACTGAATTCTGCCGACAGCCTGAATGGACACGGGGGTGGGTCTCCCTGGTTGAGCTGAAGCACCTGGACCTCAGCCGTGTGAGGCCTTCAGCAGGAGGCCCGGCCACACCGGCTGGCCCTCTGACCCAGCAGCCGTGAGCTAATAAATGTGTGCTGGTTCAAGCAGCTAGATTTGTGGCAGTTTGTTCCAGGAGCGATAGAAGAGCCATGCATCTGGCATCGATAGGCCCCGTGATCATCTGCTACACAACAGCACCCCTGCACCCGGGGGTGATGGCAGGCACGGCTGCGGCCCCGCTGGGATGCCCTCCCCCTTCCTCCTCACCGAGAGGACCCCCGTCTGTCTGATGAGAGCCCGGCGGCCGGCGGGTGAGGCCAGGCGAAGCAGCTGCGGCTCATGTCATGTGTGGGGCTTAGGCGCCACCCCACCAGCTTCCTGCCGCCCCTGCTGGAACGCGGACACAACCCTGGGCTGGGCAGCAGCTGCTGGGCCACCTGGAGCTGGAACACAGGCCCAGGAGTGGGAAGTGGTGACCCAGGAGCGCCTGGGCTCGGGGCCGGCCAGCCCCTGCCTTGGCCATTCCGTCGGAGAGAAGCCCCTCCTCCATGCGCCGCACCCTGGTCAGTTTCAGCCCGTTCAGAAATAAGTTTCTTGAGGCGGGAATCGCCCAGTTTTCTCTGGGAGTAGAATTTCAATTGGCTATAAAGCTCTTATTAGCATTTCCAACAAAAGGTGCCCCGGGGACTGGCCTCGCACTAGGAGTGCTGAGTACAGGTCTGTTCTGGTGGCTCGAGTGCAGCATCGACGCGTGTACCAGGAGGTCACGGTTCGATTCCCGGTCAGGGCACCTGCCTGGGTTGTGGGCTGGATCCCCAGTGGGGGGGCGTGTGGGAGGCAGCCGGTCCATGGTACTCTCCTCATTGATGTTTCTCTCTCTCCCTCTCCCTCCCTCTGCCGACCGATGTGGTGATGGTGACGGTGACGTTAGATGTCTAACGCACTTAGACGTTAAACAAGAGATGCTCTTCTCTCTGCCCGCGGCCCCTCATCCTTGGGATGTCAGTCACTTTCCTTTTCCTGGACCCCTCAAGGCACAGGCACCGCTCCTTGGAGACCACACGTCCCCTTTCACATTTTACCTTTTATCCAATCCCAGAGGTCTCCCCTCCCTCATCGATCGCCAACGGAGTTCATGTGACCCACTTAAATCTCTTTTGACTGTGATGCATAAAACAAGGTAAAAACCAAACAAGCATTCTCCGGAGCATTATCTCCGTCCTTTGAGATTCTGCTTCACAGCAATTGTCAACAGTTTGGCTCAAATAAACTAAAAAAAAAAAACCTCTCTAAAAAAAAGAGCGAAATTGAAATGAAGATAAATCAATGGCAGGTTTGTACCTAGTCCCGAAGGTGGCTTCCCTCCTGACCCCCAGGACTTCGTTTAAGGGCTGGGTATACTGACCTCCGCTCCCGAGGGCTCTGAGTTAGCACCAGCCTGTCCTGCGATATCCATAAAGGCGACATTGGGCAAGTTTGTCTTGAAAGTTCAGGTTTTTTAAACTGAAGCTGTTTGGTGCAGAATGAATGCCTGGCAACATCAAGACTCGCACACGCGCTCGCAGGTTTTGCCTCAGGGGTACGGGTCTCATTGTCCCGTGGGGAGCCCGCCGGGTCTCTCCATGACTGTCAGCTGTCGGCACGGTTTCAGGAAAACAGGCCCTTTTCTTTGTAAATGTCCAGGGCTTAGGCTAGAGCCCCGCAGGAAGGCCTTCCTGGTTCACCCATGTCTCACCCCCCCTGATGGGCCAAAAGCCCGCAACGGGCTAGAGCTGTAGGGGCTTCAGCCGGACGAGTGCTTCCCGTCAGGGAGGCATGTGTCGGGAGGTGGCATGAGAAACCAATTCAATTGAGGTGTCGCAACCCTGAGTATCAGAATATGGGGGATTTAAAAACGAGCCCTGGCCAGTTGGGCTCAGTGGCTAGAGGGTCGTCCTGTGGACCAAAGGGTCGCAGGTTTGATTCCCGGTCAAGGGCATGGACATGGGTTTCCCAGCCGGGTAGGGTGGGTGCGGGAGGCAACCAGCTGATGTCTCCCTCCCACTCTCTTTAGAAATCAATGGAAAAAATATCCTCAGGTGAGAATTAAAGAACAGCCCTCGCCGGTGTGGCTCAGTGGGTAGAGCGTCGGCCTGCGAACTGAAAGGTCCCAGGTTCGATTCCGGTCAAGGGCACAGGCCCGGGTTGTGGGCTCGACCCCCAGTGAGGGACTTGCAGGAGGCAGCCGATCCATGATTCTCTCTCATCATGGATGTTTCTCTCTCTCTCTCTCCCTTCCTCTCTGAAATCAATAAAAATATATTATAAAACAAACAGAACAGCACAGCCTGGCTGGTGGGACTCAGTGGTTGAGCATCAACCTCTGCACTGAGGTCCCGGGCCGAACTCTGGTCAGGGCACACGCCTGGGAAGGTGGACTCAGTTCCCCAGCAGGGGGCGTGCGGGAGGCAGCTGACCCATGTTGCCGTTTCCTTCACTGATGTTTCTAGCTCTTTCTCCCTCTCTCTAAAAATCAATAAACACATTAAAAGACACTCATGCTCAGACCACATCTCTGGACGTAGTCTTGCATAGGCCCTGGTAACTTAAAAAAAAAAAAAAGGGTGACCCCCCCCTCCACCCATAGCAGAGCCTTTAGTAGCCGCCATCACCATGACAAAGCCGTACACCCTCTGTCCTGCTTCTGGTTTACTCTGCAGACGGACTCGCACGAGAAGGTGTGCGGCGCTGTGTGTGCAGGGAAGTGGGCGGGAAGCGGTCCCATCGGGGCCTGGACCACTTAGACATGTCCACAGTGGGCCGGGCTTCCCCAGCTCAGCACTGTGGACATGTGGGGCTGGATGATTCTTTTTTTGAGAGAGAGTAGAAAAGAGAGGGAAAGACAGAGAGAAACTTCGATGTGAGAGAAACACATCGATGGGTTGCCTCCTGCACACGACCCCACCAGTACCCTTCAGTTTGCGGCCAACGCTCTATCCACTGAGCCAAACCAGCGAGGGGAGATGAGGTTCTTGAAGACAGAAGGCCTGGCCAAGAATTAGTGCCCAAGACCGAGAAGAAAGGAGACTCAGGAGGGTACAGTCGGGGGGAGAGAGGAGGCAGTGCCCGGGGAGCCGGGTATGGGAGGGCCACTAAAGGTGGCGGAGGGGGGGTGCGGGCGGGAGAGTCCTTGGTGCATGTGCTTTTCACTCTCTGGGAATCTACCTCAAAAGCCCAAGCGACCGCCCGACCAGAAGCTATGATGCACAATGACCGCCAGGGGGCAGACGCTCGACGCAGGAGCCTGCCGAGCTGCAGTGACTTGGCAGCTGTGGTTTTCAGATAATGCATCCAGAACCAGAGAGGAGAAAGCCCAATTCCGGGACGCGTCACCCGAGAACCTCCTCCTCGAAATCCGGACCCCTCGGGGGATGTCGGAGAGCCGGTTTCGGCCAGATCCCTGCAGGCCAGGCTGAGGGGCCCCACCGGTGCATGAATTCGTGCACTGAGCCTCTAGTAATTCCAACGGGCAGTGAGCTCAGAAAACTAGGCTCTACAGCAGGGTAGGGAACATCCAGCCCACGGGCTGTATGAGCCCCTCGAAATCATTTGGTGGGGCCCTGCCAAGGCACTAGGGGTGAGTTAATTAAATGTTTGACCAAATACAGCAGGCTAATTTTTCAGCTGGTAATTTTGTACGGCCTAATAATGATGTAATGAATATCCAAAGGCCCTGGGCGGAAGGAGGCCCCACCCTGCTCTACAGCAGCTTTCCTGAAGGTTCTCCCCAGCAATTTGGAAACAGAGTCGGGAGGGAGAACTGACCGATGGCTGGTTTCTTAGCAACCAGAGTCCAGTATGTAACAAAGTGGCCCTGCCCTTGCATGTGAAGGACAAGGTCAGGTGGAGTTCGAACCACTTCCCCCAGGTGAGGCCCTGTCTGAGCCACCTCCAGCCGGGACACCTCAGTGCGTGCCGCTCAACGCGCCAGGTGAGCCCTGGCCGGTTGGCTCAGTGGACGGAGCGTCGGCCCACAGACCGAAGGGTGGGCTGGTGCCTTGGTTGCAGGCTTGATCCCCGACAGGGGACCATGTGGGAGGCCACCGATCCATGTGTGTCTCTTTCACTTGTCTCTCTTCCCCCCTTCCACTCTCTCTAAAAATCAGTGGAAAAATACCCTCTGGTGAGAACAAAAAAAAAAACAAAAAAGACGAAGGCGACCATGGGACCTCTGCCCTAGAATCCCCCCAGCAGCCACACGGCAGATCAACAGCGGCAAGGGGTGTATTTGGCGTAAAGAAGCTTGTGTTACCGAGTTAATGCAGAAGTCTGGCCTCCGCGTGCACGCGCGTATTAAATAGAAACGGAGGGGCCACAGTCACCTAGGACACACGGGGAGGGCCTGGGTGTCCGCACACACTCCGCAGAGTCTGGCAAGTTTTCCACGTGCTTCCTCGGAGCGGACAGTCTGTCTGAGGCTCCGTTTTGAGGGGCGCCTGACCCGAGGGGTGTGCGAGGCGGTGAGCCCTGGGCCGCCGGGTCTGTGGCAGGCCCGCGGCGCCGGGCGCAGGTGCGGGTGCAGGTCCAGGTCCGAGGGCGGGCGGCTCACAGGTGCTGCAGGGCCTCCTGTGCCTGCTCCGTGTAGCCGTCGTCCCGGTGGGCGCGGGCCCACTGGCCGAAGGACTCCTGGCCGTGCGGGCCCCGCTGCGTGGTGGCCAGGCGCTTCTTATCCCGGGAGAAGAAGCTAAACCTGCGGGGGAAGAGAGACGTGAGCGCCGCCCTCGGGGCACAGAGCGGCAGAAGGGGCGGGAGCAAACCCAGGCAAGGGAGGAAGGAGCACACGGGGTGCGGCTGGAGTTAAGCTGGAAAGCAGCAGGGATTCGGGTCACGGTCACGTCACGGCCCCTCGGAGGGGACGGTGTGAATGGGGAGCGCCACCTCCTCCCGCCCCCTACGAGGACCGTCCCACCGGTGGAGGTGAAGGGCTGCTGGAAGCCTCCCTCCCGCCGCCTCAGCCTCAGGGGGCGGGGAGGTGAGCCAGAGGCCACGCGTGTGAGACGGCGTGGGGCGAGCAGGCGGACAGACGTTTCCGTATGTAGTTATGTTTATGGAACGAATCAGCACACCTCAGGGCCCAGATGGCACGGATGTTACTGCTCAGGAGGAGGCAGAAGCAGGGATGTAAGGAAAATGAGACGATTAAAAACCCGTGAACGGACATGTGGCTCCGATTAGGGAAACACCGCGACTATCGGACGTGAGTGCAGCCTGGGAGGCGTCATTCTGGAGCGACAAAAACTGACTTATGGTGGAAGCCTGGCGGAGCGGTCACCTTGTGAGAAACGGCGACTGTAGCCTGGCCCCGGGCAGTGTGGCTCAGTGGCTGAGCGTCGACCTATGAACCAGGAGGTCACCAGTTCAATTCCCGGTCAGGGCGCGTGCCCAGGTTGCGGGCTCAATCCCCAGTAGGGGGGCGTGCAGGAGGCAGCCGGTCTATGGTTCTCTCTCTTCCTTGATGTTTCTCTCTCCCTCTCCAGTGTCTGAAATCAATAAAAACATATTTAAAAAAACAAAAACACCTGAATGTAGACCACGAGGCCTTTTGAAAACAGCTGCCTACTGACCGCTGATCCATCGGAGCGCACCACCCAACGCCCAGAAGATGAAGGTGGCATCACAGGCCCGTTTCCAACGAGGTCTGCGGCCTCCTCCTGGGCAGAGACCTGGGCCCGACCGTCCACCCGGCTGGCCCCCCTGGAGGGCTTCTAACCCCTTCCCGCCCTCCCCGCCTCCAACAGGTTCCTTCGATCCTCACCAAGTTCTCCTCCTCCCGAGTCCTGGTTTCTGACCTTGGTAAGTGACCCAACTGCTCAGCCACGCTTCCGGGCACAGGGACAGGGAGGAGCCACCGAGAAACCCCAGCTGCAGACCCACTGTGTGCAGTTCCCTGTCTGCTCGCCTGTTCGCTGTGTGTGTGTGTGTGTGTGTGTGTGTGCGCGTGTGCCCGCTTGTGCTCGCAGGCCTGTGCGCTGCGGCCCATGGAGCTCAGTGTGAGTCCCATCCGGGTGACATGACTGGCCTCCTCTGTGGCTACTCGGCCCTGCAACCACCTCCCAGCGGGAATACGTGGTCCTTCCTCGCAGGCCTGGGGCGAGTGGATCTGTCGGGAAGCCCTCCCTCCCGGCTACGACCTCTTCCGTGACAGGTGCACAAGGGGCTGACGGAGGCACAGCCTGTACCCTGGGCCACGTGTGAGCTCGTTCCAGGGGTCGTCAGGGCAACAAGCCGGCCACAAACACAGCAGCCACACAGCTGTCACGTGCCCCCTCCGCCCCCCTCAGGTAAGCAGGCCAGCCACGTGCCACTTCCGTCCAAGGGGACACAGAGGGAATCAGCACATAGGTCCCCTCCTTTGCTTTTCCTTTAAAAAAAAAAAAAAAAAAAAGCCAGATCAGCTCGACTGGTGTGGCTCAGGGGTTGAGCATCAGCCTATGAACCAGGAGGTCAGGGTTCGATTCCCGGTCAGGGCACATGCCCGGGTATCGGGCTCCACCCCCAGTGAGGGGCGTGCAGGAGGCAGCCGATCGATGATGTTCCTGTCTCATGGATGTTTCTCTCTCTATAAATCAATTAAAAATATTTTTTTAAAAAGCCAGATGGACTAGCTTCCTGACGTCAGCTTGGCAAACACAGACGTTTAGAAAGCTGGGCGTGAAGACTGAGAACACGTGTTAGTGTCGCGGGGGTGGGGGAGGGGTGGGGGTCGCAGTGGGCGTGGTTACTGACCCGTCACTTAAAGGACCTTCTTTACTGGACCACGGACAAGGTGGGTTTAGAACAGAAACAGAAAAGACAGAGTTATCGGTGGCAGAGCCAGGACGTCCGGGCCTCACGAGGCGAGCACATCGGGCGCCGTGAGCGGCACGTCTGAGCCCGCGCTCGACACCCACTGCCCCGGGGACACGCAGGTGGCGGCCATGCAGCCAGTGCGGCCAAGGGCACGGGCCAGCCCAGCGGCAGCCGCGGCAGCACACACGCCCCAGGCCAAGCTCAAAACCAGATGAGAAACACCCAGTGCCTACGAGGGACACGAGTCGTCGCACGGGCTGCAGGGTGGGGTCGTCGAGGATCAGTCCAGCCGCTACCATGGGCATTATGGCTGTAAAGATCCTGCTCGGAAAAGGACAGACAGACAGACAGATAGCGGTGAAGAGCAGGAGGCACGGAAGGAGGCCCGCCCCGTGTGACGGCGGAGCTGTGCCCCCTCCCCCCGTACGCTGTCCTAAACCGGGGCCTCCGACGGTGGCCCTGTGGGAGCAGGGTCCCTGCCGATGTACTTGGTTAAGATGAGGTTACAGGGGAGCAGGGTCCTTGTAAAGGGGGGTGTGGAGACGGACACGCACACGGGAAGGAAGGCCACGTGGGGAGGAAGGGGGAGGTCAGGGGAAGGTTCTAGAAGCCAACAAAGGCCAACACCAGCCCCAGGAGAGAGGGCGGGGCAGGCGCTCCCTCACGGCCTCAGGAGGAATGACCTTCGACACCCTGGCCTTGGACTCGTAGCCTGCAGAGCGAGGAGCCTGTCTGTGCTGTAAGCCGCCTGGTCCCCAGCAAACCACCCAGCAGGTGACAGCCCCCGAGGGAGGACAGGGGCAGGGCAAGCCTGGGGCGGGGACGGCCGAGGACAGGAGGGCGCGTCGGGCCCCTAGCTGGGCCAGGACAACCAGGAGCGCCCACCGACCCACTGCCGCGTATTTCGAACAGCTTGGCTTTTTCTCTTTTTGGGTTTTTCTGGGAGGCTGGCTGGGAAAGGACATAAACGGACTGTCTCGGACCAGGGGGGAGTCTCTGTGTGTGGATCGCCTTTGACGCGCCCCAGAGTGGCTGACATCAGGGCAGGGCCCCCGGGCGGCTGCTCACGTGACGGTGAGAAGAGGGGATGCCTTCTGTCAAATGATGGCCCCGCCCCCCGCCAGGCCAGAGGGCACAGTCAGCTTTCCAGGGGCTCCAAGCCACACGGTCCTGCACCCACCTTCGCCAGGACCCCCTCAGCATGACAGGGCTCCCCAAAGACACAGGCTTTGTGCGGGGATGGCCCTAGACATGTCTGGGCCTTCTGCCTGGACACACGCCGGCCAGACTGACGTACAGGGGCCCTGGGACACGGGCCTGTGTGGCCTCTGAATGGGCGCCCCTGCCTCCCGGGGGGAGCCCCTCCAGAAGCACCTCCCCCCAGGGCATGGCCCACCAGAAGGCAGCTGCGTCCTGGGTGCCCTGCAGCTGGTTTTAACTCTGGAAGGCAAACCAGGCGCGGCCCCAGCTATTTCTAGGCTGAAGCGGGAGGGTGGTGGGGAGGACAGGACAGCATGCCCCGCTGCCCCTACCGCTGCCCCCCTGGTGGCCGCTGTCTGACCCGCCGCCTCCCTGGCCCCCCTCTGCCTGCTTCCTGCCTCCGGCCAGCCCCTCCGCTCTGAGCTGCAGGAAGCAGCTGTGTGGGTCCCTGGGACCCCGATCGGGGGCTGGGGCCACACAAAGGGGGCACCGGTGCCTGGTGTCCACTTGGGACGAGCTGGAGTGGCTCAGGCGCTCCCGCGTGACCTGCCCGGCAGTGCCAGCCGGCCTCGGGGCCAGCAGCTGCACGATCAGATCACAAGCTATTCTTGGACCGTCTTCTGGGCACATTGTTTTGACTGGCAGCGGAGTTTCTGGTTCCCTCGAGCGGTTCAGCCCAGAAATGCAGACACTGGCGCCTCGGGCTTGTGGGCCTTGGAGAGATAAGGGAACTGGGCAGCCGGCCCACAGCTGGCGACTCAAGTAGGAGGGAGGGGCAGGGGCCGGGAGGAGGTGGGACAGCCCGGGTGGCAGACAAAAGGCCTGGGTTAAGTCCTGACTCCCAGGGCCTCACTTTCTTCTGAGAAATGGGGTGAACTGTCCCAGCTCGGAGCCACCCGACTCGGGGGGAAGACAACTTCGCTCAAGGGTATGAACTCTCATCACGATCTCAAAGGGTCTTTTGATGCAAAAAAACACTTGATGTGGCCCGGCCGGCGGGGCTCAGGGGTTGAGCATCAACCTAGGAACCAGGAGTCAAGGTTTGATTCCCAGTCAGGGCACAGGCCCGGGTTGCAGGCTCGATCCCCAGTGTGGGGCGTGCAGGAGGCAGCCGATCCATGACCCTCTCTCATCACTGATATTTCTCTCTCCCTCCCTCTCCCTTCCTCTCTGACATCAATGAAAATATATTAAAAAACAACAACACTGCAGTAGCTGTAAGTCTAGTTGAGGGCAAAGATAGGCTGCTCTTTCTTGCGTGTCCTCACAGCGCCCCGGGCCTGACTGCATGCATTACGCACCAATAACTAATCAATGAAGGTACGGACGGACAGGTGGGTGAGTCACCAGAGCAACGCAGAGATGCGGGGCGGACCTGGGCCCACTCCTGACCTCTCGAGCTGGGGTTCCAAGCCCTTAAGCAGCACGAGCCACGTCCCCCCGCCCCCAGCCTCAAGGACACACCCCAGCAGACCCACTCAAGCAAGCCTTCCCCACACCTCTGCCCAGGGACCCCAGGAGGACTCGGCACCCACACAGAGGTGAGCTCAAGTCAAGGGCAGGCCCCACGCGCCTGGTTAGGCCTGTCTCAGCGAGAGCTGGTTAGTGACAAGCCTGGCCCTCGGGCAGGTGCCCAGGAGGCGTGAGAGGCCAGGGAGCCGCCGGGGCAGCCGCCAGCGAGCAGCCGTGGGCCGGAAGCTCGTCACTTACAGTCGCTTGATCCCAGACTCCGGCTGGGGGGACATCCTCGGGTGGACGATGGGCGGGGGCTGGAGTATTCGATTTTCCTCTTCTATTTCTTCACTGGAAGGGGGTGAGAGGCGGAAGGCAAGCGTCAAAAATTCCAGGAGAGCTGGAACATTCCAGCAGGGTGTTGTCTGATGGCCTGGGAGGACTTGCACTTGGAAAAAGGGGGCCCCGGAGGCTGGCACCAGTGGCCTCTGCCTGGGGGGCTGCCCCTGGTGGCGGGGGGGGGCATGGCAGTGAGCAGGGAGGCGGGCCCTGCAGGCGACGGGCACAGGGGCCTGGGACCCCTTGGCTTTGGGACCGTGTGCGGCATCGCAGGGACGGACCCACATCTCCATTTCCAGTTTCCTTTGAAGATTCCAGCCAGAGAGAACTACGGTGGAACCTCGTTTCTCGACCGTCCCCCATCTCGAACAATTCCCTTCTCCACCCGGCGCCCTCTCGTGCCGATACCCGTACGCGCAGCCAGCACCTCGGGGACGGGGGAGAGAACTCGCGGGAGCGAGGGTTTCCCACCGAACGTCTCAGCGAGTCGCGCTGGGAAAGGCTTAGAAGCTGTTCTAGAACAGGTTCTTTTTTTTTTTTTTTTAAATATATTTTATTGATTTTTTACAGAGAGGAAGGGAGAGAGATAGTTAGAAACATCGATGAGAGAGAAACATCGATAGGCTGCCTCCTGCACATCTCCTACTGGGGATGTGCCTGCAACCCAGGTACATGCCCTTGACTGGAACCGAACCTGGGACCTTTCAGTCCGCAGGCCGACGCTCTATCCACTGAGCCAAACCGGTTTAGGCAGAACAGGTTCTTTTTGCTTCTGTTGCTGCTTATCATAATCGTTAAATTTCCCTTTTTTACTGTAATTTCCTTTCCTTTTAGTTAAATGCTCATTTACATTTTGTGTCCTCTTAGTTCTTAAAGTGTTTCTTTACAGCACAAGAGACAAGTTCTGTATATAAGAAAGGTTAAAACGGAATCATTTGGGGTCTGGAACGAATTAATTCAATTTACACGATTTCTAATGGGGAAAAAGAGTCGGCTTTCCAACAGCCTCCGGAACCAAGTAAGTTCGAGAAACGAGGTGCCACTGTACTTCCTGTTTCCTGTCCCTGCAAATGCTGGTCTCCATGCCTTTGTTTTCTCCCGTCTGGAACACGCCACCCGCCCCTCAACCTCCCCCGGTCCTGAAGGGTACCCTCTCCTTTAGAGCAGGCCCCGTTCAAATGCCACCTCCTCCATGAAGCCTTCCCAGAATGAGACTTCGGCCAGAGAGAGGCCCCAGAACAGACGCAGATGCAACCCTTGTCTTCTAGGAGCCCCCTGTCCCCAGGCTCCGCGCGACCTCGGGGCGCCACTGGGGCTCCCGGACGCTCACCTCTTATAGTACGCCAGCTCCTCCTGCAGCAAGAACACCTTGGACTTGAGCTCGTTCCTCTCGTGCAGCACATCCCGCAGCTCCTGCAGCGTGAAGCGGGGGCGGTTGGGGTCCTTGAGGTCCATGGCCGCCTTCTCCGCCTCCGAGATGCTCTCCTCCCCGCCGGGCTCCGCCTGCAGGAGGCAGAGATGCTGCTGAGCTCCTGGCCGCATCCTGTCACGCCCACTGCCCACCCTCCCGGCCCCAGCAGCTGGCCCAGGGCGCTATTTTAGGCACCGGCAGCCTCCGCTCCCCTTCTGTGAAGGCCTCTGGGGACGAAAGCCGGCGGCCACCTGTCCATTGTCTGCCTTCTCAATTGCCCAACCGGACAGCCAGACCCCGCGCCTCCCCACCTGACTCGGGGTTTCATTACCAGCTGCATTCAGAGGCGGCCAAGGAGGAGAATCCGCACTCCAAGGCCGCCACCTCAGACCCGCCTGTGTCCCTCTCCCAGCCTCTCTCAGCCCGCTGCGATCGATGGATCGATCGGTCGGGCCAGAGCAGCTGGGATCAGCGCCTGCACATAATTCGCTCTACCTTTTCATTTGTGATTAAGTCACGTGCCTCTTCCCACTTGTGACCAGCCTTCTGGTCGAGCCCTTTCTCCCCCGTGGCCGTGGGCACGTTCCTTGGGGTTCAGTGGAAGCTCAGCTCAGGGGTGTAGGCGGGGAGAGGATCACACGGACGGATCCCAGCATGCTGAGTCACCTGATCCAGGCCAGATCCGAACCTGGTCCTCCCACCCTCTGCCAGAAAAAGGAACTTTACGCAAATGACGATAAGCCCACTGACATGGCTCTGTGGTTGAGCATAGACCCATGAACCAGGTCCAGGTTCGATTCCCGGTCGGGACACAGGCCCGGGATGCAGGCTCCATCCCCAGTGGGGGACGTGCAGGAGGCAGCTGATCCATGATTCTCTCTCATCATTGATGTTTCTCTCTCTCTCTCTCATTGGTTTCTCTCTCTCTCTCATTTACTCTCTGAAATCAATAAAATTTAAAAAAGGAGGAAAAACTCAGGACAAGAGGGAACTTCCGCTCCAGAACAGGAGAATGAGGGACTGAAATAAAGACCCTCCCGACCCCCCAAAACAAACACCCCACAGCGGCACAGGCCAATGGGATGCGGCCGGGATGCTGGGCTCCAGAAGGCATCCTGGGAGCTGGACAGGCTGTTCTGGGAAAGGACACTTGAAAGGAGACACCCCCCCTCGGGGCAGGTCAGGTGACAGAAGGGCCACTTGGCAGGCAAGGGGGGGGGGGTGACCCAGAGTCAGCAAGCAGCAGGCGGCAGGGCAGCAGGAAACCCAAACCTGACACCCCCTCCCCCACACACACACACCAGCTGGGGATCAGAGTAGGGCCCCGGCCCACCCAGGAACCAGGGGAGGACGTGCTGGAGGACTTCACCTCCCAGGAAAGCGCGTGCGCGGGGCACGCCTCCGGCTGGGCTGTGGTCATGGCAGCCCTCTGCACAGCTAGACTCTGACGGTGCCCCCACCCACGACCCGTGTGGCCGGTGCCCGGTGCCCGGTACACAGCAGGAGCTCACTAATGGCGACATTTCTCTTCCCCTGCCCAGGTTAACCACGGAGCGTCCCTGAATGTCTAACAACACGCATTCAACATGTGTTAAGCGTTAACCTTGTGCTGCTGGCCACTGAGCTAATGAGGTGAATCAGACAGGAATGTGCAGGTGGAGGGAAGAGCCACATAAATGGAAACTCACTCGGTAACAAGCACAGTGAAAGGGTGCGAGACACCCAGCTCTAACGGAGGGTCGCAGAAGGCGTTACTGCAGATGCGGTCTCCGTGCATGGGGTCTTGACGGATGTGTAGGAGTTTGCTAGGAACTATGCCTCCCCCCATCCCCCGTCTCTGCCCCTCATTTTGTTTGGCTCTGACTGTATTATTCTAAGACTTCTGATCAGTGGCCAAAGAGTTTAGATCAGAAGACTTCACACTAAAGCTTAGGTTTTGGGCTCCCTTTTGGATAAAAATGGGAAGATTGGGTCACACTGGACCCGCACGGGGACACTGTTGCTGCGTAGCTGCCACTCTCTGTACCTGCTCTTCCCACGGCTGCTGACTCCCCACAGCTTTTTCCTTCTCGGCCTCGGACCCTGAGGCATCAGGGGCCCCTTCAGTGGCCCCATCTCAGGCTCCACACTCCCTCCAGGCCCTCCCTCCCCGGAACTCAGGTCCTGCTGTCACTGGGGCAGGTCCCAGGTTCCCGAGGCTCTGGGAGGGGCCATGTGACAGGCGCCCCGCCGCCCGGGAAGGCGAGAAGCCCTCGAGAGGCTGCCCAGAGCCGGGAAGTGCCACCAGCGGACCAGACGCCGGCAGGTTTCCCACCACAGAAAGGTAAGGGCAGTGCCGTGCGTGACGGAAGCTGGGCTGACGCTACGGTGGCCTCACACTGCAGCACAGTAACCAACCAGTCAGCACGCGCACACCCTCAACCACACAGTGCTCTACGTCAGCCTGATCTAACACGAATGAATACGTTCACACAATGAGCCTGGCTGGGGCTGCCAGGTGGCTGACCATGGCCCCGGAGGTCACGGTTCGACTCCCGGTCAGGGCACATGTTCAGGGCGCAGGGGGCGTGCATGAGGCAGCGGATCAGTAATTCCCTCTCATCACTGCTGTTTCCGTCTCTCTGCCCCTCGCCCTGCCTCTCTGAAATCAATTAAAATATATAAGTAAACTGAGAGAGGCTTCCCTTCCCAAAGGCCTTTGGGCGCACTGCCGGCCCCTCTCCGGGCCTGTGTTTCTCCATCTCACCCTCGATAACCCAACAATATGCCTAGGAGCCCTTCCCGCCGGACTGGGGGACCCCTATAAACACTGCTCACATGGGGACCCCTATAAACACTGCTCTCAAGCCGGCGTCTCCCCTTGCTCAGCCCAGAGGCTGCCATCAGCCCCACCGAAGGCTCCTCGGAGCCCGAGCGCTCTCTCTCTGGAGGAGGGAAGGCTGTTTCACAGGGAGTGTCTGAGCCCCTTAGAACGTGGGGGCTTCCCAGGCAGCTTTGCCATCAGGTCCTGCCTCTTGGGCTGCTGCCCGGGGGGGCAGAGGAGGGACAGCTGGGAGCTCGGGCTTCTCCGGAGGCCACGGGTCCTGATGCAGTGCCTGGGGCAGCCCTGATCGGCCCGTCCCAGCCGCCATCGGCCGATCGGCAGCGGGCCTTCTAGGCTTACGGCACCAGGGACCGTGGAGGTGGCCTGGGTTATCTCGGATTGTCCGCTGCTCCCACGAGGCGCCCTGGGCACAGCCGGAGGGAGAAGCCCAGCCCCGCTGCTCCCTGGGGAGGTCTGGGAGCCCGGCCGACAAGCAGTGGGGCCTGTGCAGAGGTGTCAGGGGGTCACGCCTCCATCAGGGCCTCCATCCCGAGGCCTGGCCCCCTGCGCACGCCTCCTGCTGCCTGGGCCCGTCACGGCCACTTCCCAGGCCCAGCAAAGGGGATCGACTGTGCGATTCAGCCCGAAACCCGGCCTCACCCGATGGCTCCTGTCTGCTTTCCTCGCGTACTTAAAAGACCACACAAGCCTGGCCCATGGCTCAGTGGTTGAGCGTCGACCTATGAACCAGGAGGTCACGGTACGATTCCCAGTGAGGGCACAGGCCCGGGTTGCGGGCTCCATTCCCAGTGTGGGGCGTGCAGGAGGCAGCTGGTCCATGACTCTCTCTCATCACGGATGTTTCTATCTCTCTCTCCCTCTCCCTTCCTCTCTGAGATCAATAAAATTATTTAAAAAATAAAATGTAATTTATGTACCATAAAATCCACTCTTTTAAAAGTACAGAATTCGGTGTTTTTAGTCCATTGAGTTGTGCGACCATCACCACTAATTCCCGAAATTTTCATCACCCAAGGGAAACCCTGTCGCCATTAGCACTCACTCCCCATCGCCCCCCGCCCCCCGGCCCCCAGACCCTGCAGCCACCGTCCGCTTTCTGCTCTGTGGATTTGCCTGTTCTCGACCTCAAGTCACCGGAATCATGCAGCATGCGGCCTTTGTGTTGGCTACTTTCATGCAGCATGTTTTCTTTTTTTTTAAAAAAAAATATATTTTATTGATTTCTTACAGAGAGGAAGGGAGAGGGATAGAGAGTTAGAAACATCGATGAGAGAGAAACATCGATCAGCTGCCTCCTGCACGTCTCCCACTGGGGACGTGTCCGCAACCCAGGTACATGCCCTTGACCGGAATCGAACCTGGGACCTTTCAGTCTGCAGGCCGACGCTCTATCCACTGAGCCAAACCGGTTTCGGCAAATGCAGCATGTTTTCTAAGTTCATGCATGTTATGGTGTGTGTCAGCGCTTCATTCCTTTTCATGGCTGAGTAATATTCCACTGATTGGACAGACCACACTTGGTTTATCCATGAATCATCAATGCAGGTTGTTCCTACCTTCTGGCTACTGTGAGCAGTGCTGCTATGACCTTGCAGTATGATCCGTAGTTATTGGGATGAATGAGTGAATGAGTGAGTGAATGAATGAATGAATGAATGGAGAATGGCAGGTGCCCCCTAACCACCTCTGAGCTGCCTACTCTGGGCTACAACGCTGGGGGCCCAGACCTGCCTCTACCCCCCACTGTGTCCTCCAGGCAGCAGCTCGCGCTCTCTGGGCCTCCGTCCCGTAAAGCGTCACGGGGAAAAGGCAGCCCCAGCCGGCGTGCACTCACCTCGGGCTCCTCCTCGCCGTTCTGGCTGGGGTCGCCCCGCAGCCGCTCCCGCAGCTTCCCGAGCTCCGCCCGCAGGCTGCCCATCTCCTGCTCCTTGGTCTGCAGGTCGGCCTCCAGCTCGACCTTCTGCTCGATCAGGGCCTTGCCCTGAGCCTCCACCACCGTGATGCGGTGCCGGAGGTCGTGGTTGATCTTCATCAGCCGCGTCTGCTGCTGCTGCAGCTGCGGGGAGAGAAAGGCCACTGACGGGGTGCCCCGCGGGGCTCACGCCGCGCACGCACAAGGCAGACCACCCCGCGCGTGCCACTCGTCCTGCCCACGTCTTCATGGGTTTGACATGTGTTCACATAGCTCTGCCGGTGCCAGAGACGGGCGACGTGTCTATTTACTGTGGTAACTTTATGGCAGATGGAAGATGCGTGTCTTGTTAGTACAGGAAGACAATTTCCCAGCAGATGGAAGTAACGTGCCTGGAGAAAGGGGTGTGTGTTGTTTTTTTAAATTATGTTTTTACTGGTTTTGGAGAGAGAGAAAGGGAGAGGAATAGAGATACAGTGACATCCATGATGAGAGAGGATCATGGACCGGCTGCCTCCTGCACGCCCCCTGACTGGGGATCGAGCTCACAACCCGGGCCTGTGCCCTGACCCGGAATCAAACCATGACCTCCTGGTTCATAGATTGATGCGCAAGCACTGAGCCACGCCGGCCGAGCAAGAAAGGGTGTGCTTTTCCAACTCAGGCAGAGACCCCCCCTGTGCACGGGTCCCTGCAGCAGCCTGGGGGGCGAGAGTGGGCGGGATCAGGGAACCATGCACTCCAGGGGGAAGCCTCAGGGTCAGAGCCAAGGCTGAGCAGGTCTGGGGCCTCCCCAGGGTGTGGGTGGCAGGTCCCTGGGTGGGGCCTTGGTCCCTCCCGCTGTTCCAGGGCTGGGCCCGCCAGGCCTCAGGCAGGATCCGCACCCCACGGAGCCCACGGAGCGAGACCCGGGGGGACGGGGAGCCCCCTGAGGGAGCTCTGTCTCTGGTTGGAACCTCTGGCCAGGAGGAGGGACACGGTGGGGCCGGTCACTCACAGCCTCGACGTCCTCGCTCTTCAGGCCCAGCTCCCGGTCCTTGGCGCGGATCTCGTCGCGCTGCTTGTCCACCACCTCCTTCAGCTTCTTCATCACCTGCCGCTCCCGCTCCGACATGCCTGGGAGGGGCAGCGAGACCTGCAGGTGAGCCCCCGCCCTGCCCGCTCGCCCCTGCGCAGCTCCCCGCTCCGTCCACCCCACGTCAGCACTTCCTCACTGGACAGCGCCCCGTCTGAGCCTTCCAGGGGTCCTGGGGGACAGTGTTGGCAGGTGAGGGACCCAGGCTGGGCCAGGCCAGTCACGCCAGCTCAGGGTCCTCCTGCCCTGGTGGTGGCATTGTCTGCCCAGAACCCAAGAATTTTCCAGACCCTTGGGTGTATCTTTTTTGTTGTTGTTAATCCTCACCTGAGGATATTTTTCCCATTGATTATTTTTTAGAGAGACTGGAAGGGACGGGGAGAGATAGAGAGAAACTTCGATGTGAGAGAGACACAGCAATTGGTTGCCTGCCACACGCACCCTGACCAGGGCCAGGGATCAAGCCTGCAACCGATCAGGATCGAACCCGGGACCCTTCAGTCTGCAGGCCGATGCTCTAGCCCAGTGGTCGGCAAATTGCGGCTCGGGAGCCACAGGCGGCTCTTTGGCCCCTTGAGTGTGGCTCTTCCACAAAATACCGACTTCTGCGCATGGGCCACGAAGTTTCAATCGCACTGTACGTGCGCGTGCACACGTGGTATTTTGTGGAAGAGCCACACTCAAGGGGCCAAAGAGCCGCATGTGGCTCGTGAGCCGCAGTTTGCCGACCACTGGTCTAGCCACTGAGCCAAACAGGCGAGGGCCCTTGAGCGTATCTTTGCAGCCCCATCTCCCTGGTCCAGTGGCTTGACACCCGCAGTTGGTCCCCGCAGGTGCTAACAAGTAGTTTCTGCCGCTGCCGCCCGCTGACCGAGGTCTGACAAGGAGCGGAGGTGCTTTAGAACCTGGAGGGTCCAGGGCGCGGGGGCAGGAGGCTGCCAGGGGCTCTGAGGGCAGTGCCTGCCACGCAGGGCTGGCTCCTCTCACCCCATCTCGCGACGGCACCCCTAAATCCTGTCTCCCCTAGGCCCACGGTCTAACTTCGAAGGCCACACCTTCTCCTTGGGACCCCTGGCCCAGCGCCTGTCCCTCTCACAGGTGGAGAGAGGCCGCTGTCCTTGTGTTCCCATGGTTTCCCAAGCAAATGAAAATATCCGGGGAAGGCACAGCCCGCCTGGCATCCGCCCGGTCTCCCGCCTGGTGGGGGCGGAGCCTCCCCAGCGAACCCTGTGGGAGCGGAGCCACGCGAGAATCTCACACCCTCCACGTGGCTGTTCACGACACGCCGGCGGGGACGCGCAGGCTCTCCCACACGGAGGGAGCTGCGCGCACAGGGCGGTGGTGGGCGAGGCGGCAGCCCCCGGCGCTCGGGTCCATGCCTGGGAACCTGAGGCCTCGGGGCCATCACTTGGGCAGGCAGGGGGGTTCCCAGGTCACCCCCAGAGGCCTGGGGTGCCCTGCAGAAACGTCACAGACAAGTTGGCTACGGGTTCTTGGACAAGTCAAAAGAGTTGCCATAGGACCCAGTAACTCCACTCCTGGGGAGAGACCCCAAAGCACTGAACACACGTCCACAGACACCCTGAGCACCGCGTGCACCTCTCTCACACCCCCCCCCCCCCGCCCCCGTGTGCTGCTGCTGTTAATCCTCACCCGAGGCTATTTTTCCATTGAATTTTAGAGAGAGTGGAAGGGAGGGGGGGGGAGAGAGAAAGACACATCACTGTGAGAGAAACACATCCATTGGTTGCCTCCCACAGGGCCAGGGATCGAGCCTGCAAAGGAGGTACGCGCCCTTGACCGGAATTGAACCCGGGACCCCTCAGTCCAAGGGCCAACGCTCTATCCACGGAGCCAAACCGGCCAGGGCTCCCCCGTTTTACTTCTTCCACGCTGGTGCCCGATGCCTGGTTCTTACGGGGAAGGGGAAGGGAGGACCCAAAGCCCAGGAACCCCTCGCTGCCCCCGAGGGTCAGGGTCAGGGTCAGGGCTGACCCCACGCCGGCCCAGCACTGGCCACCACCCGGGGCGGGGCCCTCTCTGTCCGTCCACATGTTTGTCTCCGCACAGGAGCACAGGCTCACGGGGCAGCTGCTCCCTCTCCTCCAACGTGTATCCCCAGCGCCCAGAAAAGCCAGAAAAGCGAGGCACCCGGAACAGTGCTGAGCGAGCCTCTCGCCTCATCTCCCGTGTGTCACTCAGGTCCTCTCGGACTGCGAGCTCGGCCACAGGAGAAAAGGCTTCGGAGATGAGCGTCGTAATTGCTCAGGACTGTCACCATGACTGTCCCCCGTGATGGGCGGGAACAGCCTTCTCCCCCCCCCCCCCCCGCCCCCTCCTCCTACCTTCGTGCTTCTGGAACTCCTCCTCGGAGAAGCTGACGTCCTTGTGGGAGAGGTTGGTCATCAGCTGCTTGTTCTCCTCCTGCAGCTGGGCGATCTGGGACAGGAGGTCCTGCGCCTCCCCCCGCCACACGTCCTCCACCAGCTCCAGCTCCTGCGAGGGCGCGGGCGCGGGGTCAGGGCCTGCCGGGCTGGGGCATCGGGCACACCGGCCCGCATGGCAACTTTGCAAACGACAGGAGGCGCCCTTCCCGTTTGGACCTGCCCAGGTGAGACCTGCCCAAGGTCCACTGCGGGCTCGCACGGCACCTGCTACCTGTCTGGACCGGACGGAGGAAGGAGCAGCCGCCGGTGACGGGGCCTCACAGGCCCAGCCGCTCTGGGGAGCCCACACCCCTGACCTTTGGACAGACCCTCAGTCAGGGCGGACTTCTCTCCAGGGAGCAAGAGGCTGCAAAGACCCCGGGGGCTGCCACCTGGCCCAGAGTTCCTCGTACGTCTCACAGGGGCATCTCTTGGAGCGTCCTGGGCCAGTTCCTGAGCCACTCCGAGCCTCAGTTCCCCTCAGCTGAGGAGCCCTAACATTACTCAACCGTGGAAAGGAGCGAAGCACTGACACCTGCCGCAATGTGGATGAACCTGGCAAACATCGCACTAGCCTGGCTGGTGTGGCTCAGTGGATAGAGCGTCGGCCTGCGGACTGAAGGGTCCCGGGTTCAATTCCGGTCAAGGGCGGGCACAGGCCGGGGTTTCAGGCTTGGTCCCCAGTAGGGGGCGTGCAGGAGGCAGCCGATCCATGATTCTCTCTCATCACGGATGTTTCTATCTCTCTCTCCCTCTCCCTTCGTCTCTGAGATCAATAAAAATACATTTAAAAAATAATAAAATAATATTAAAACAAAAACAAAACATCCACTAAGTGAAAGCGGCCAGACACGGAGGCCCACACAGTGCAGGATCCACTCCTGGGAAATGTGCCGAGTAGATAATCCACAGGCAGAGCAGCCTGGCCGCTGTCCGGGGCCGAGGCTGGAGGCGGGTAAGGAATGACTATTAAGGAATACGGGTGTGTTTTTTAGAGAGAGGAAGGGAGAGGAGAAAGAGCCACCTCCTGCGCGCCCCCCATCAGGGATCGAGCCCGCAACCTGGGCATGCGCCCTGACTGGGAATCGAACCGGCAACCTGGTGGTGCACGGCTAACGCCCAACCCACTGAGCTACCCGGCCAGGGCCATATGGGTTTTCTTTTCTGAGCAATGAGGATGTTCCAAAACGGACTGCAGTGATGTTCCAAAACGGACTGTAGTGACGGTTGCACAGCTCTGCGAAATGACTAAAACCATGGAGTCGTATGCTATAAGGGGTAAGTTGCATCATATGCAAATTATATTCAATAAAGCTGTTACCGAAAAACCTGGCATTTTGTAAAACTGCAAACTCGGCAGCATTATCGCCGCTGCCCTCACAGAACGCTGGTGAAGGCGTGGACACCGGAGCCTGCTTACCTGGATCGAACTGTCTCCGCCAGGTCCTAGCTGATGTTGGACAAACATTCAACCTTTGGGAGCCGGGGACAGGAGGCAAGGAGTGTAACCAGTGCCCCCAAGGACCCTCGTGAGGGCGAATGGTTCTGGACGCAGACCGCCTGGAAGTGCCAGCAGCAGGAAGGGCTGCGGCGGCTCCTCCCACGGCGGGTTCCTCCCACGGCCCGTCGCCAGCTGGCCCGGGGGCCGGCCGGCAGCATCGCCTCCGTGTGTCCCGGAATAAGCTCCTAACTCCGCTCCCCTTCTTTCGGAAGCTCTCGGCACGGGGAAAGGGGGGGCAGTAACTAGGTACTCAGCACAGCTGGCTCAAGGTCACAGGAGAGGTGAAGGGCAGGGCCTGGGTTCGATGCCCGGTCAGGGCACAGGCCCGGGTTGCGGACCCGATCCCCAGTGGGGGCCGTGCAGGAGGCAGCCGATCCCTGATTCTCTCTCATCACTGATGTTTCTGTCCCTCTCTGCCTCTCCCTTCCTCTCTGAAATAAAAATATTTTTAATAAGGTATGTTATTAAAATTAACCTCATCTGTGTCTCTTCATGAATGTGACAAGCCACACTGCATTTCCATGGGGCAGCACTGTGCTGGACAGGTGGGTCCCTGAGGGCCAAGACCTCACCTACTGCGGTCACTGCTCTCTCCCAGAACAGTGTCAGGTGCACAGTAGGTACTCAATAAATGTCTCTGTCTAACGAATAAACAATATATGCTACTTACATTACATGCCACTGGGCCCACACAGCCTGTGTTTCCTGCCTTCCCCATGCCCACCCCCACCAGGAGAGGACCCCGCTCCCCCTCTCTCACAGGCCCCCTGGGAGGCGCGGAGCACGCTGTGACTTGTCAATGGGCTTGCAGACTCAGTAACCAGGGCGAAGGAAGGAGGGAGGGAGGGAGGGAGGGATAAGATGGAGGACAGTTTCCACATTGTGGAAATAACACCTTGAAGAGCCACTGAGATTGCAGGGGCGGGGCGGGGTGGGGGTGGGACCCGAGGACTCTCAGTTCCCCAGGAAAACAATTGAAAAGGGGCTGGGGCTGGGATGGGGACAAGGCTGTGGTCCTGGGATGAGCCTCCTCCTCAGTGTTTACAAACAGGCCCCGCCCCTGAGCGCACTGGTGCTGGCTTCCTGGCCGACAGCCTTCCCGAGGCGACAAGGGCAGCTGGCGGGGCATTCCACCCACTCCAGGCCTGGTGGCCCCCGCCGCCTCCCGGGGGGGCGTCCCCGCTGCAGAAGGACCAAAGCCGGGGGTGCAGACATGGTTGCTAGGACTCTGTGTGGCTTGGGCTAAGCCCCTTGGTCCCTGTTAAGAAGCATGAGGGGCCGGGCCAGTGTGGCTCAGTGGTTGAGCACCGACCTATGAACCAGGAGTTCAGGGTTCAATTCCCAGTCAGGGCACATGCCCAGTAGAGGGTGTGCAGGAGGCAGCTGGTCAATGATTCACTCTCATCATTGATGTTTCTCTCTTTCTCCCTCTCCCTTCTTCTCTGAAGTCAATAAATTAATTTTTTTTTTTTTTTAAAAAAAAAGAGCCATGAGAGGGTTTCAAAGATCCTTCCCTCTCTGAGAGATGGAGCCCCCTGGGGCAGGAGTCGGGGTGCCTGGGATGGAGGTGGGGTCCCTGATGCCAGTGAAAACCTCTCCGGGCCTAAAGACAATGCTAACAGACAAGGCCCTCGCAATGAGCTGGGCTCTGTCCCCAACGCCTGACATACATGAACATACATGACATACATGAAGTCCTAGAGTCCTCACCACAACCCTACGAGGTGGGCAGTGTTATCCCATTTCACAGCTGGGGACACTGAGGCACAGAGAGGCGCGGTGACTTGCCCGAGATCACACAGCCCGTGAGTGGGAGGGCTGGAAGCCAGGCTGTCTGGCTCCAAAGTCCCTGCCCTGGGAATCGCGACATCAGCTGCAGCACCAGGCGCCGTCAAGCTGGCGGGGTGACCTGGGAAGGGAGCTTGAGTTTCCTTCCTGACCCCAGGGCACAGGGACCTCTGAGGACAAGCCCAGTCCAGCCTCACACACAGGTGCTCTCAGCTTCCCAGGACCTGCCCTCCGGTTAAGACTGCAGACACCGCCCTAGCCGGTGTGGCTCAGTGGATAGAGCGTCGGCCTGAGGACTCAAGGGTCCCAGGTTCGATTCCGGTCAAGGGCATGTACCTGGGTTGTGGGCACATCCCCAGTGGGGGGTGTGCAGGAGGCAGCTGATCGATGTTTCTCTGTCATCGATGTTTCTAACTCTCTATCCCTCTCCCTTCCTCTCTGTAAAAAAATCAATAATAAAAATATACAAAAAACCAACCAAACAAAAAACACATTTATTAAAAAAAAAAAAAAAAGAAAAAAAAAGACTGCAGACATGGCCTGGGCCCGGGCTATTTTCCGTGAAAAAACACTCAGACCTCAAAAGACCTACTAGGCCAGTGATGGTGAACCTTTTGAGCTCGGCGTGTCAGCATTTTGGAAAATCCTAACTTAACTCTGGTGCCGTGTCACATATAGAAATTTTTTGATATTTGCAACCATTGTAAAACACTTATATTTTTGATATTTATTTTATGTATTTAAATGCCATTTAGCAAAGAAAAATCAACCAAAAAAATGAGTTTGCGTGTCACCTCTGACAGGCGTGTCATAGGTTCGCCATCACTGCACTAGGGCGTAGGCGACGGCCTGCTGGGGGTTCAGAGAGGCACAGTGTATTTCCTGAGGCCACACAGCACGCTGGAGCCTGCCAGGCACCTGGGCCCCAGGAAAGGCGTTTCCTCCTGTTCCCAGGCGGAAGGTGTCTGACAGGAGCTTCCCGGAGCGGAGCGCTTGACCGGAAACCAGTCTCCCACTTCCTCTTCTCCAGGCACCTGAGCTGGACGACTGGCCCAGGGGGGAGGCCCTGAGTCACCAGCCCATAGGGATTCTTGTTCACAGGGCAGAGGCTTAGCTTTAAATCTGCCCCATTTCATTGCCTTCCCCCAATTCACTCTTTTAAAATATATTTTTATTGATTTCAGAGGAAGGGAGAGGGAGAGAGAGAGAAACATCCATGATGAGAGAGAATCATGGACCGACTGCCTCCTGCACGCCTCCCACTGGGGATGGAGCCCGCAAACCGGGGCCTGTGCCCTGACCGGGATTCGAACTGGGACCTCCCGGTTCCTAGGCTGACGCTCAACCACTGAGCCACACCAGTGGGCATCCTTCCCCCAACTTAAACCACCAGAGACACTAGAATGATCTTCACTGGGGACCCGGCTCTCGCAGCACTAAGGTGGGACAGGTCCTTCCCCCCCCACACAACCTCAGTGTTTTCATCTGTGAGATGAAGATCATTCCTTCCTCACAGCCTTGTGAGAACTGAAAATAAAATCCAGGGGGAGAGAGCACCCGGGAGCACAGGCTGATAACCCAGGAGGAAGCCTGGGAAGCGATTTGCCAAGAGGAACCCAGGGACCCCGGTCCCCCAGGGGCTGGAAGCCAACCCCCTCTGCACTCTGGGGGGCCCTGAGATAGAAGGAAAAAAGGGGGCTGTATCTCCTCTTCCTGGGTGACAGGGAAGGGCAGGAAGCTGATTCCATTTCTGAAAAAAATGTAATATCATCTGGGCCGTTTAGATGCTATCTCGTTACGTTTTATTCTAAGTTGGCTCCTATTACTGTCACCATGGGACATGCGAGGAAATCAAGCCCAGAGAGGTTAAGGAACTCGCCTGAGGTCACACAGCTATTGAATGGTCAAGGTGGGATTGGAACTCGGGTCTGACTCCACAGAACTGCCCTTCATCCCCGGGTGGTACAGGACAGTGTCCCCGGCTGGGCAAGAGCGGCCCGGGCCCCCCACCCTCCTCGGGTCCCTGCCTTCCCGTCCGTGCGCGCGCCCCGCGCTGACGGGCCCCTGGCCCGGAGGGGCCCCCCGCGGCCGCGGCCCACCTTCTGGTGCTTGCGCTCCTTCTCGATGCGGTCCACCCTCTCGAGGCGCAGGCGGTCCAGCTCCAGGCGCAGCTCGTCCAGCTCGGGCGCGACGTGGTGGCGGCTGACCAGCACCTCCAGGATCTCCAGGACGCGCACGACCTTGGGCATGAGGCGCGCGATGGCCTCGCAGCCGTGCTGGTCGATGACCCGCTCGAACTCGTGGCCCACCAGCGCCGCGATGTCGTACACGTCCATGACCGTCAGCTCCGCCACGTTCTTCTCCAGCGCCGACCCCCGCTCCTGCTCCTCCATCGCCCCGCCAACTAGTGCAACTCCCCAAACTCGCCGCGGTCGGGGCAGCGTCCGCCGGGCCCTCCCCGCGCCCCTCTCCGGCCGCGCTCAGCGGGCCCTCGGGCGGGGGCGCAGCGGGCGGGCGGCCGGCATCGGCGCGGGCGGAGCGGCGGCCCCGGAGCCCGGGCGGCAATCCGTGCGCGGGAGCCGGCGTCTGCTCGGCCCGGATCCTGCTCCCAAGTCGGGGGAGGAGGTGGGGGAGGAGGAGGAGGAGAAGGTGGAGGGGAAAGAGGAGGAGGAGGAGGCGGCGGCGGCGAGGAAGGCGCGCGTGCGCAGGCCCGCGGCGCCTCCCAAGTTGGGAATCCGAGTTGGGCGCAATGGAGGCGCGGGGTCTGGCCGGAGAGGGGGCCGCGCTGCCCTCGGAAACAGTTCTCGCCCGCGGGTCGTCCCCACGCCCAGGGCCTGGGAAGGAAGGGCGGCCGCCGCGGCTCCGGGAAACTTTGGCGGCGGCGAGACCGGGTGACCGACTCCCCCCGCGGGGATGCCGCGCGCCCCGCCCAGATCCCGGCCTGGCGAGGGGCGCGTCCGGCTTCTTCCGCCTGAGGGCGCCCTGGGGTCCCCACGGGCACCGACCCCTCCCCTCCGCCGACTCGGCGGCCCCCGACCCCCGCTCCACCCGCCCGCGCCCCCCGCGCGTCCCTCCCCACGCACCGCCCCCTCCTGGATCCCGGCCGGGTCCTGGCTCCTCCCCGCCCCTCTCGTCCCCGGGAAAGGAGGGGGTCCGAGGCTAGCCCGGAGGAGCGGGGGCGGCGGCGACAGGGATGGGGGTCGCTGGTCCTGGACGATGGCCGCGTCGGGGGGCGGCCCCCGCTTTGGGGAGGGTGGAGGGGTGGACGCCGGGATGGACCCATCCTGGGGAGGAAGCGAGGCGGACCCGCCGGAGCCGGGGCCTGCGACCCAGGAGAGGCGCCCGCTTCCCACCCTCTGGAGAGGGGCCCACGGTCGAGGGGTCCCCTGCCCCGAAGCTGCCGCGCCGCCCAGCCACGTCCACTAGCGGCCCGGCTCCCTGTGACTTGACCACTTTACGGGGGAGGCGCGGCCGGGCTTGGCTCTCAGAGTCTCCTGGTCCCGCGCCCCCTGCCCTTCTAACTTGGCTAAATCCACTCGTCCTGCCGTCAGACATCCCACCCCCACCACCGGGGGGCCTTCCCTGAGCCCACACTCCTCCCGCTCCTCCCCCTCCTGCACCCCCACAGCCCTGCCTTCTCCCTAAAATGGCCCTGAGCGGCCTTGGAGCCCTAAAGCCCACCCAAACCTGGCTCCATGTTGATTAAAAATTCAACACATAAAAGGCATTTGCTGTTTGAAAGGATCTAATGTTTATCCTTCCCACGTGCCAGGCATCACTCAGAACATTTCCTCCTCCATCCTGACTCTGCTGGCTCTGTTCTCCAGTGTGGCCTGGTGACTCCTGGGTTCCCCGGGGCCAGGGGGTCTCTGCGGTGGTCCCTTTGCCCGCCCGGGTGAGGGAGAGGCTAGATGTGCCTTGGTTCAAATGGATTATTTGTTGTTGGTAGCGATCAGTATTAATGGTTTACCTGGTGTTAGCAGCTCCTAATACTCACCTTCCCGATCCCACCAAACGCAGAGCAGTGTCTTCTTTCCGGAGCGATTTGGCCTTGCAGTCCATGTGGATGGTTGACCTGGATCAACCCGTGATTTTGTGCGTTTGGGATTCTCAGAATAAACCCACTTCTCATCGCCAGTCACCATTCGATGCAAAAAAGACTTTCTTTCGTGCCGTTGAAGCAGCATTTTACTGATGACTTTTCGGTTTTCCCTTTGTCTTTCGTCCAGTTGATGTGGCACCCATTTTCCTTCCTTTAAAATGGTTCCCATTGCTTGTAAACGGTCGGAAATTGTTTGCTGAGCAACGTTGAATCTTTCTGCGAGTTATTTCTGAGTTGGACACGCACCTTCACCCAATAACGCTTGTCATTGTCGGTCTTCCATCTTTTTCGGTTGACCTGGACGTTCTTTGTCTTTCACATCGAAATCATCACTTTAAAGCGTTTAAACCAGCGTTCACAAGGATCTTGAGATGGAGCATGTTCACCATAAGCTTCCCGGAGTATACGATCACTTTCAGCAGCACTTTTCTTCAAAATAAAGTCATGAATTAAAACTCCCCGTAAATGCTCTCTTTTTTGGCACGAAATTCGACATTTTTAAGCGTAAAAACATCTATGATGTTAACACTTTCAGAAAATTTGACATAGGACGTTTTGAAGCTTGTTGTCCATACAACAAAATAGCACACATATCACATCGCGTGTATATCAGCATACATGTAACTCCATCTCCTGAAAAAAATCCGCATTATTAACCAGTACACCTAGTAAGAGTAAAATGACATAATGTCTGTGCATTGTTTTAAAATAACCCACTGGGCGGGTGGGATGGTTGGGAATATGAACGAAATGAGGACTGGCCATTTGGTTAATAACTGTCGAAGCTGGGTGATGGGACCACGGGAGTTCATTATGCTATTCTGGGTCCTTCTGTAATATTAGCATTTTTTTCAAAATAATAATAAAAAAAGACTGCAGGCCTTACTAACCAATGTCATCCCAATAAACATGTAAAAAAATCCCAAAACAGTCTTGAAGAAGTGCCTGGGATGAGCATGAGTCTTGCTTCCGCCATGGGTCAGAGAAGAGAGATTTGAAGATGGGGAGTGGGAGGAAGGATGAGTAGGTGCTGGGGAATCCCCCCCGAACCCCCCCCCCCCCCCCCGCCCCGTCAGGGGCAGGTCGAAGGGCTGCCTGCGGGCAGATGTGAGCCAGTCGGGCTGGGCACGTGGCAGAGAGGAGCCGTGATTGTGTGGAAGGAGAAGTCCCCACTTCCTGGAACATTAACCACAGGGCCCTGACACCGCACTGGGCTCGGAGAGGCCACTTTGGGCCACTTGAGCATCGCTTTCCTATGCTGTTGCCATAGACCGCACATGGGCTGACTGTCCGCGTTCCCCCAAACTCATAGGTTGAAATCTTAGCCTCCAATGTGGTGGTATTAAGAGGTGGATCCCACCCTGGCTGGTTTGGCTCAGTGGATAGAGCGTCTGCATGTGGACTGAAGGGTCCCGGGTTCGATTCCGGTCAAGGGCATGTACCTTGGTTGCGGGCACATCCCCAGTAAGGGATGTGCAGGAGGCAGCTGATCGATGTTTCTCTCCCATCGATGTTTCTGACTCTCTGTCCCTCTCCCTTCCTCTCTGTAAAAAATCAATAAAATATATTAAAAAAAAAAAAAAAAAAAGAGGTGGGTCCCCTGCCTGGCCAGCATGGCTCAGTGGTTGAGCTTCGACCTAGGAACCAGGAGGTCATGGTTTGATTCCTGGTCAGGGCACATGCCCGGGTTGTGGGCTCCATCCCCAGTGGGGGGGCGTGCAGGAGGCAGCGGATTCATGATTCTCTCTTATCATTGATGTTTCTAGCTTTTCCTCTCTGAAATCAATAACAACATATTTTTTTAAATCACCCATTGCTTTTGTATGGGTTCCTTTAAAAAAACATATGAGCTAATGCCTTATGAGAGAGTGTAGTACTAAGGAGAGGAGAGCGAGGGAGAGGGAAGTGAGGCAGAAAAGGAGGAAGAGGGGTCTAGGCGGAACATTATCCAGGTTGGCCCGGCTTCGCAAGGACACCGAGCTGGTGGCTGGGCCTGTGGGATGTGTCTGGGCGGATGTGTGGAGCCACTGAGTCTCAGAACTGTCCTGAGCGTGGAGGGGTGGACAGGAGGGTGGGGTGTGCGGGAGAAGGCGAGCAATTTCCACTCCTCATCTCTCGTTTTGATTTTGATTTTTTAAAAATATATTTTATTGATTTCAGAGAGGAAGGGAGAGGGAGAGAGAGAGAAACATCAATGATGAGAGAGAATCATTGACTGGCTGCCTCCTGCACGCCCCACACTGGGGATCGAGCCCACAACCTGGGCATGTGCCCCTGGAACCGAACCCAGGACCCTTTAGTCCATAGGCCGACGCTCCATCCACTGAGCCAAACCAGCTGGGGCTCTCTCTCTCTCTTTCTCTCTTTTTTAAATAAGTTTTTATTGCCGGCCGGCGTGATTCAGTGATTGAGCATCGACCTATGAACCAGGAGGTCACGGTTCGATTCCTGGTCAGGGCACAGGCCCGGGTTGCAGGCTTGATCTCCAGGGTGGGACGTGCAGGAGGCAGCCGATCCATGACTCTCTCTCATCATTGATGTGTCTATTTCTCACTCCCTCTCCCTTCTCCTCTGAAATCAATAAAAATAAAAAAAAGTCTAAACCACGAACTGACCTAAATGACTTCAAAGCATTGTTTGCCTCAACCTGCCTTCATCCTGAGATAGCGCGGAAAGACCCCTGAGGCGCAGTCATGACAACGACGCCAGGAGGGAAGACCTGCGGCAGGAAGGAACTGTAGCGAATAGCGCCCGGGCTTAGCTTACGGCGCTGTGGTTAGCGACGGGCTCTCTTCTAAGCATTTGATAGAACAATTGCTTTTGTAACGTAACATATAAACGTACAGATGGCTCCCGGCTGTGTCTTTGGCTTGGCCACCGCCGTGTTTTCCAAAAACTGGAGCTGAATGTGCCCGGGAGCCGCCTCTAGGGTACAGTTTGCCGCAGTCCTCCCCCCTCCCTCTTGCCTTCAGCTGGTGCCATCTGTCATTCAGACAAACTGGCTGGTCCCCGAAGGCATTTGAATTTGCGTCCCCTGACTTAGAAAAGAAAACCCCCACAATAGACAACTCATTGTCCACATTTTAAATCCCTGACAGGTGGGGTTTAAATATTCTTTAATCCGTTCAGAGATGAAAATGAACATATCTAATGTCTAGATAAAAAGTGTTCTTGGCACTTTTCTTTTTAAATTTATTTTTTTATTGATTTCAGAGAGGAAGGGGCAGGGAGAGAGAGATAGAAACATTGATGATGAGAGGGAACCATGGATGGGCTGCCTCCTGCGCGCCCCACACCGGGGATGGAGCCCGCAACCTGCAGGAATCAGACTGTGAGCCACTGGCTCATAGGTCGATGCTCAACCACTGAGCCACGGCAGCCGCCTGGTCTTCTTGGTGCTTTTCTACAGTCGGCTGACTTGGGAAGTCAAAAGGCTTGTCCATCAGCTTGATTCAATTGAATAGGAAACCGCTGCAGGTATTTTAAGCAGAAAGAGAGTTAATACAGGGAAGCAGGCGTACACGTGGGTTGGTGAGGCTGGAAGAGCAGGTTCCGGGCTCAGCGAGCCTCCTCCAGGGATGGCTCCCAGAATAACACTACAGAACAGACCTGCCGGGAGAAGCCACCGCCGCAGCCGGAAGGTGGGGACTCGGGGGCCACTGCTACGACTCCTGGGCCCCATCACACACTGTCCTGGGGGATGGGAGTGGCGGGGGACAGTTCAGGACAGTTCATCACTGCTCCCCTGTCCCCACACCAAAGGTGGAAACTGGGCCACTGCTGCCCCCTGTTGCCCGATGTCATTAAGAAACCGTCCCTCAAGCCGCACATGCACATATGCGGTGCCATCTGACCCTAACCAGAGAAGCAGGCATACGGCGTTCTTCCCTTTACTCTTCCCTTTACGGGTAAAGAAAGCGGCGATGCGACACAGTTAAGGTCACAACGCTGGAGTGACAACCTAGCCCTCCTCACCCCTGGCCGGTTCAAAGAACTCAACTCACTTGTCGTGAGCGAGGCCTTCTATGGGCCCAAGAGCACCTCAAGGACGGGGGGGGGGGGGGAGGTGGGCAGGCTGGTAACTAACCATAACCCAGGAGGCACAAATCCGCATCGTGAGCACAGAGGAAGGGCTGTGCTGGGCAGAGGGATTCAGACGAGAGGAAGTGACGTGCAAGCTGGATTTTGAGGGATGAGTAGGAGTATGTCAGGGAAAAAAAAGTCCTAGCAGCTGGCAAGAGCTAAGGGGGAACCGAGAGGATTCTAATTCTGGAGGAGGTGGACAAAGTTAAAACAATTTTTTTTTACAGTAAAATAAGGTGCATTAGTGGTAAGTATACATCTCCTTGATGATAAAGCTATGTAAACACTCATAGGCCCTTTATTTAGTTGAAGATGTAAAACATTGCCAACATCCCCTCGTGTTCCCCTCCCGGCCTTTCCGTACCTGCCTCCACCCTTTCCCCGTCGATTTTTGCAGGGCGCAGGGAGGCCAACATAAAATCTCAAAGCCCTTGCTTGGGCCCCCATCTCTCATTCCTTCCACTCCAATTTTTTAAAAATTATATATATATATATATATATATATTATTGTTTAAAGTATTACATATGTCTCCTTTTTCCCCATTGACCTCCCCGCCCCCACCACTCCCATCCCCCAGGACAAGCCCCCACCGCCCCAGTGTCAGTGTCCATTGGTTATGCTAATAGGCATGCATACAAGTCCTTTGGTTGATCTCTAAGCCCCTCTCCCCTGCCTTCTCTCTGAGGTTGGACGGTCTGTTCAGTGTTACCTGGTCTCTGGATCTATTTTTGTTCATCGGTTTATGTTGTTCATTATATCCCACATATGAGTGAGCTCATGTGATATTTATCTTTCTCCGACTGGCTTATTTCACTTAGCATAATGCTCTCCAGGTCCATCCATGCTGTTGCAAATGGTAGGACCTTTTTTTAATAGCAGCATAGTATTCCATCGTGTAGATGTACCATGGTTTTCTAATCCATTCATCTACTGATGGGCACTTAGGCTGTTTCTAGACCTTAGCTATGGTGAATTGTGCTGCTATGAACATAGGGGTGCATATATCCCTTCTGATTGGTGTTTCTGGTTTCTTGGGATATATTCCTAGAAGTGGGATCACGGGGTCAAATGGGAGTTCCATTTTTAGTTTTTTGAGGAAACTCTATACTGTCTTCCAGAGTGGCTGCACCAGTCTGCATTCCCACCAGCAGTGCACGAGGGTTCCTTTTTCTCCACATCCTCTCCAGCACTTGTCCTTTGTTGATTTGTTGATGACAGCCATTCTGACAGGTGTGAGGTGATACCTCATTGTTGTTTTGATCTACATCTCTCAGATGATTAGTGACTTTGAGCATGTTTTCATATGTCTCTGGGCCTTCTGTATGTCCTCTTTCAAAAAGTGTCCATTTAGGTCCTTTGCTCCTTTTTTGATTGGATTGTTTATCTTCCTTTTGTTAAGCTGCATGAGTTCCCTGTAAATGTTGGAGGTTAAACCCTTATCTGAGTTAGCATGGGCAAATATGGTCTCCCGTGCAGTGGGCCCACTCCTTCTGTTGCCTCCAAATCTTTCGCCATCTTTCTGAACGATCCAAGGAGGGTACTGCAAGCCGACAGGCGAGGTTCCTCGGGACTGTTCGCTTTGCTGCGTGGTCCACGTGAACGGAAGGCTGCGCGCGAACGGGGAAAGGAACGTGGGGCCGACGGCTTTTGGTCCCTCGGAGCCACCGTCCAGGCGCGGGCCGCTCGCAGCCGCCGTGTCCCTCGGCGGCCGCCGTGCGTCCGTTACGTGGCAGCTGCCGGCGCCTGCCAATCCGCGGCGCCCGCATCAGCCCCCGCGGGTGGCGCAGCCGGAAGGGGCGGGGCTCAGGCGGTGGCGGCTGGGAGGCAGCGGTGGCGGCGAAGGCGGCAGCTCTGGAGGCCGCAGTCCCGGACCTGGCCTCGGCCCCAGCCCCGCCATGGTGACGCTCGCCGAGCTGCTGGTGCTCGTGGCCGCGCTGCTGGCCACGGCCTCGGGCTACTTCGTCAGCATCGACGCGCACGCCGAGGAGTGCTTCTTCGAGCGGGTCACCTCGGGCACCAAGATGGGCCTCATCTTCGAGGTGGCCGAGGGCGGCTTCCTGGACATCGACGTGGAGGTGCGGGCGCGCCGCCCGGGACCGAGGCGGGGTCGCGCGGCCGCTCGGGGGTTGGCGGCGGCCGGGGCGCGCGCGGGGCCTGCGGAGGGCGGGGGGGCGGGCGGGGAGGCCGCTGTCCCGAGTCCCGGGAGAGGCCGGGCCACCGCGGCGGCCACGCCGTCTCGGCCCTTGGCCCCGCCGCCCGCGCGGTCCCGGGCCCCGGGCGGCCCTCGATCCGGACCCGCTGCTCCGTCAGAGGCGCTGGGTTGACAGCTGGACGGCGGGTCCCCGGGGACCTCTCGCCGGGCTTCGTCGCCCGGGGCGGAGGGCGCCTCTCAGCCGCGCCGCGGCGCCGGCAGGACTCGGTCCGGGGAGCGGCTGCCTTCCGTCCCGACGCGATCCCCGTGGGCACGCGGCGTGGGAACTTCGGGGAAGCAGATCGGAAGTTACCGAGGGCGCCGGGCCGACGTGCGCGCGGTTCTTTACTTTCCCCGGAAACGGCCCGAGTGTCCGACCCGCCGGTGCCCGCCTCCCCGGACGTGTCCTGTAGCCCCTCCGCCCGGGACGGAGGCGGCGATGGGTCTCGCATTGTAAGAGGAGCGATTGCAGCGAAGTATCTGGAGAAACGGGAGATGAAGAAACCAGTCCCTGACCTAAACGGATATACTTTTTTCTGTTTTTTTAAACCAAGGGAATGACTCCCCTCTAACTTTTTTTTGGGGGGCGGGGAGTCACATGGAGTTACTGTTCACATTCACCCGTGGGCATGATTACTTACTCGGGTGGAAGGGTTTCCCACGTGGCAGCGAGTTAGCGGAGTCGGGCACAGAGGACGCCATGCACGCGAAGCCCAGGCAGAAGGGCAGCTGGAAGGAGCGACTGGACATGACAGGGGTCAGCTGTTCGCGTCCACGGTGGGCAGTGGAGGGCCTTGTGGGAGGGAGTGAGGTGAGCCAGGCCAGCCGCCCTGGGTCCAGGTTGGCGAGAGCCTGGCCTCCTGATGTCCATCTAGACCAGTGATGGCGAACCTTTTGGGCTCGGCGTGTCAGCATTTTGAAAAACCCTAACTTAACTCTGGTGCCGTGTCACACATAGAAATGTTTTGATCTTTGCAACCATAGTAAAACAAAGATTTATATTTTTGATATTTTATATATTTAAATGCCATTTAACAAAAGAAAAATCAACCAAAAAAAATGAGTTCGCGTGTGTCATAGGTTCGCCATCACTGGTCTAGTCCTTCCCTGAGCCTCAGGCCTCTCAGGTAACGCGGGTGCCTCCACCGGTTGGAAGTAATAACCAGGGAACCTAGGGATGCCCCTTGCTCGGAAGTCTTAGTTTTAAAGAGGCTTCTTGCTTAAAAAAAAAAAAAAGTATATGTTTTTTTATCGATTTCAGACGAGAGGAGAGGGAGAGAGAGCTAGAAACATCCATGATGAGAGAGAATCGTGGTTCGGCTGCCTCCGGCACCTCCCACACTGGGGATCGAACCCGCAACCTGGTCAGGGCACATGGCACTGCGACCTCCTGGTTTACGGGTCAGCCCTCGCCCGCTGAGCCACGCCGGCCGGTGAGGTTTCTCGCCTCTGATGTTGGTGGCTGTGTGTGGGTGGTGGAGGCAGCAGGCCACGTAGACACGGTGTGTAAGGTGCATTTTTCACTTCCGAGGGGTTTGCGTTTAGGTTGAATTAGACAAATGTAGTCAGCGTTGACAGGTGATTAGATACACAGCCGGTTTCCCAGCCTGAGCCCGGTGGGTGGGGCTCAGTGAAGACTACATTTTGAAATTTACATTTCTTCAGCGGACATTTCCTCACTCACACGTTTCTCATTTGACATCTTTCCTGACATCTGCGTTTCTCTCCTGCCTCCAGATTACAGGGCCTGATAATAAAGGAATTTACAAAGGAGACCGGGAGTCCAGTGGGAAATACACCTTCGCTGCTCACATGGATGGAACGTACAAGTTCTGCTTTAGCAACAGGATGTCCACCATGACTCCAAAGATAGTGATGTTCACCATCGATATCGGGGAGGCCCCCAAAGGACAAGACATGGAAACGGAAGGTGAGACGGACCCTCAGGAGTGGATGCCCCCTCCCAGAGAGAATATTAATTCTGCTCACTTTGATCATCGAATGGAGTATTTATTTTGATTTCTTATTCTAGTTTCATCCACTGTCCTTCTTCCTCCCAACCCCCCTGCCTCTTGTGTCATCCTCTGTCTTTAAAGTCAGAAACCTTCTGTGAAACACACTTATTTACCCAGACCTCCCAATTCACAGAAAGCGGTTTCTGAAGTTGGTGTTTCTGTTCTAGTTCTTTGCAGTGGCCCCGGCAGCAGCCTGCACTCTGTGCTCTGTGAGCGTGCAGGTTTCCTGGGTCTTCGGTGCTTGTTCTTGAATTTGCCAATCCTGGCCCTTCCTCTTCGTTTGCTCATTTGTGTACATGACTAGTTTGGCTAAACATTTTGTTTTATTTTTTGTGTGTTCATATGTTAAACTTTCCTTTAGGTGGTGGCGATACCTGGGATGGTAGGTGGATTGCTTTTTGACAGCTTCCTGCCTTTTTGCACATTTTTGCTCGCTGTTACCTAATTTCTGCTTTCCTTCTTTCTAACCTGTTTGTTGGCATGAGAGTGTTTTTTGTCTTAATGAAAAAACAACAACCACCCTACACCTAATTAGAGTGATTGTTTTTGGTGGTTTTTATTTGGTTGACAGGAGATACAGGTTAGGTCACTTTAAATTAATATCACTGGAAAACAGCCGTGGACATTTTAGTGGTACCGTTTGTTTCTTTTCAGTGAATGCGAAGGGTGGAAATATTCGACTATAATTGGACAAGTAAGTCTTAAACGTAGTTAATAGCAAGTGGTTCTATTGACTTTGTAGGAAGTATTTTTTTTAAAATATATTTTATTGATTTTTTACAGAGAGGAAGGGAGAGAGACAGAGAGCCAGAAACATCGATGAGAGAGAAACATCGATCAGCTGCCTCCTGCACACTCCCACTGGGGATGTGCCCGCAACCCAGGTACATGCCCTTGACCAGAATCGAACCCGGGACCTTTCAGTTCGCAGGCCGACGCTCTATCCACTGAGCAAAACCGGTTTCGGCTGTAGGAAGTATTTTATAGCCTTGTTTTAATGATTCTTAAAGCTTTCTAACTTGAAACTTGGTTGGATATAAAATACAGTTCTAAGAGCTGTGTCCAGATTTTGTGACAAAAGTTCTTTCAACCATACATTGCAGCTAGATCAGTTTTCATTCCTCAGCTGACCCGCACTGAGCCCTAAATTGATTCTTCTGGATGAATAGTTTATCAGGAGCCAGCACATTAGCATTGGGGCTGGGGGGGGGGGGTAGGGGAGGGGAGAGGGGCTGTTAACACTGCAGGTGGGGGTTCTCGGGAAGGAGCAGGCCCCCCATTTTATACTATGGCCCTGATAACGTTTGTTGTAGGTACTGAGCAGATAGTAGAGTGATTATACCCTAAAGAAGTGGTTAGGTTTTGAAGTCTCTGGAACTTAGAGGCTCATACTACTTAGTAATTCCTGCGCTTGCTTTTCAGGGCCATTTACAGGGTAGGACTTGGCTAATTTTCAAGAAGAATTGGGAGTTTGAAGGGCTTTGTGTTTGTTTGTTTTCTGGAAATTAGTCCTTTCTAAGTAGTTAGAAATCGTTGGCTGATGAATGTGAATATTGAATTATTCTCTAAATAATCCTTAACACAGTATTTAAAGTTCTTGCTTTTGCTCGTTAATGGCAATGGATGGCAGCTGTCAAGCCTTCCTCTAACGCAGTGGTTCCCAGTCAGGATGGCTTTTGCCCCCAAGAGCCCCTTGGCGATATCAGGAGCCAGTTTGACTCGCATGGCTGGTGGGTGCACCGGGCAGCTACTCACGACAGAATTACCTGGTCCCCAACGTCAGCAGTTCCGCCTCGAGGAACCCTGTGCTTCCGGAGGGAAGCGAGCGAGGGGGTTTGAGTTCAGCCCAGCACTGACAGTGGCGGGCCCTGGCTTCCCTCAGGAAACGCAGGGTCCTCTGTGGCGCCCTGGAATTCCCGGTGACGCCCAGTCCCGGGCACTGGTAACGAGACCCCCAGTGGGACTCTCCTGGCGTATCTTTTCCTGCTGTTCCCTCACCGCCATAACGCGGTACGACTACAGGTGTGCACTGCTCCTCAGAGCTGTTGGTTCCCCCAGACCCGTTTCTGGCCACAGAGAACCGGTTGTCGACCTCGTGCAGCTGAGCTTCCACCGGCCGTGCTGCTGCTCCGCCGCAGGACGTCGGTGCTCGGCTCCTGGACGGATGTTGAGCGGCTGCGGGTTTTCCCACGAATGTCTTTCTCTGCTCAGCTTCCGAGATTAAGAGTCTGTTTGATTCTGCTCCTCAGTTAACACGAGCCTTACTATGAGTAGGTTTTGATTTTGGTTTAATATTTATAGATCAGGACTAGGGTGTTGCCGGGACTTCCTTTGTTTGACACTTTGTGCTCCCGCCTTCGCCTTCTCCCTCCTCGGTAAGCAGTGGGGACGGTGAGCTTCCCTGGGCAGCAGTTCAGTGAAGGCGTTCCTCAGGGTGTCTTCCTTCAGCCAGTCAGTCTTGTGGAGTATGTTTTCTACCCGGAAAGAGATTTTTTTTTTTTACTAGGAATGGACTTTAAAGAAATGCTTTGAGAATTAAGTTGTCATCAGGGATCCACAATGCTGTTGGAGCCTTTTCTAAAAATAGCTGCTTTTGTATGCCTTCTCTGAGGAAGATTTTGATTGCTTTATGCGTATTTTTCAAAGAGATTCCTAAGCCGTGCTGACTGTTTGCCAACCCTCCTGCAGCTCACCAGAACAAGCTGGAGGAGATGATCAACGAGCTGGCGGTGGCCATGACCGCGGTGAAGCACGAGCAGGAGTACATGGAAGTGCGGGAGAGGATACACAGAGCGAGTAAGTCAGTGGTCACAGAGCTGCTGACCCGTGGCGGGCTCACGCCAGAGCGGCACCACCCGCCGCTGGCCTCCACTTTCCTCGTTTGGAAGTTTTGCAAACATCATACTAATGCATTGACTTAAGCACCTGTACAAGGGTATCTTTTGAGTAGATGTGTTTGTAGAGCTTTGTACGGCACCAGTTTACTACTGGGACACTGCAAGTCTTGTGGGACCCTTAGAGTTTAGGAGAAAGAAAATTCACTCAAAAAGGAGACTTGAGTGCTGTGTCTACCTAGTTATTCTAAAAAGTTAAGGCTATAGAATTTGTTCAGAAACTTGAAAGAATGTGATATAAATCGAGCAGAATAAAATACATAGTCGTGACTGTTACTTTAAGAACTAAATCCGTAGCCAATGAGTGGGATAAATCACGAGACTTGTTCCAGGTTGGTAGTAAATATCAGTATTGGTCCATGAAGCTGAGAAATCTCCCCCACCTAGAACAAATGCCAAGTACACAGTAGGTGCTCAATAAATATGTTTTTTGTTTTATTTTTTTAAAGAGACACATTTTGATTTAGTAAGTAGTGCTTTCTGGGTAACTGTGATCTTGAAATAATCTCTTAATTTTGTTAAAAGTCAATTTTCTGATTCAGAAAAAAAAAAAGATTATAATGTAGGGACGTTTCACTGTGAGGGAGAAAGAATGTTGGTTGGATTTTAACCCTATAAGTGTTACCTTGGGCAAGTAACTTTCTCTCTCTCTTCCCCATACGAAATAAACAGATTATACTTGATGTACTCTGAATCGTAAAGATCCATTTAAGTCTAAAATTCTCTGCTTCTAACTGTTGAGTTCCTTGGGGACAAAAGTATTTAAAGTACTACAAATGATGTGCAAGTACTACTTTTACACAGGGTAAGAGCAGGGGATGATTTTTTATGCTTCTCTGTTATTGTTGTTAAATTGTGTTTATTTGTTTATCCTCAACAGTCAACGACAACACGAACAGCAGAGTGGTTCTCTGGTCCTTCTTCGAAGCTCTTGTTTTAGTTGCCATGACATTGGGACAGATCTACTACCTGAAGAGATTTTTTGAAGTCCGGAGGGTTGTTTAAAAAGCCTTTTTTTCTGATGATCCGAAACTCATAATTCACTGTTTACCAAACATCTTGGTCATAATAATGTCATTTAGTTCGTATGTTTTTATTTTCTGAATTGTACATTCACAGCCTATGTTTCTTGGTGATTAATAGACATTGGGAAAGCGATAGTGAGAATTTGACATTTGATCGGCACAATGTATTTGAATTCTGCCTCATTATGCAGGCCCTTCCAGAGCTTGAACACTGTAAATGAAATGTAGGCGTGTAGTCCTTCTTCCATCTTCCTTTGTTTTCATAGTAGAATGCAGTTTGTTCAGGGTAGTACTTTACTAAAATGACTGCATTCTTTTGACCCCTTATCCTGAAGTTCAAGTCATTAAAGATTCGTTTTGTTTAGTTCTTATGAGAAGCAACAGTCTGAATCGACATTCTCTACCCACCTAATGGCCGCTCTGTGACTTCAGAGCGTGCTGCCAGCTTGGTTCTTCTAGACTTTGTCTATCTTGTTTTTGCGTTAAAGATAAGACAACCCAACAACATCCCCGCCCCCCCCCCTAAATTTTTACTTTGAACTTTAGGACTTCACCTTTACTAAATTGATGACACAGCAGCTAATAACCTTTTTTGATTTCTGCCTAACCTTGTAAGGAGTCTCTAGTAGAGCCAGTTCTCTGGGTGTCGCAGCGGCTGTAGCTCTTGTTCCTCCTCTGCTGGCACACGCTTCACTCTTGGCACGTGGGAGGTCTGCGTTCACGTCATTGGGGAAATCTGGTTTCTCACGCACACGGTGAAGCCTCTTGGATTTCGTTGCAGTGAGTGAGATACAGCCACTATTTCAGTTCTGATCAGCGGCGTTTGGCCACTTGTTAATTAGGGTACCGACAGCACTGTCAGTACTAGGGTTTTGGTTTTGTTTTCTTGGGTCTTTTTTGGCACATGTGAATTTTATTTTGTATAAAACAAAATGATTCTCTCTTGGTCTCTGATGATGTGTTTAAAATTGAAGGAGCCTCAGGTTTGGTGTGGGGACGATCCAGGATTATGTTGTGACTGATGTATTTTAGTTACTTGTACATTTTTTTGGATCTTTGCAAAGGTAAAACTACAAGTAACGAGTTTTATAGAATTAATTTAAATTTGTTACCGGTTTTCATGTTCAGGATAAACACTTTTTCAACCTTGGGTGAAAATACTGGGCAGCAGCTTAAGGTGACTGAGTTTTACCTTAGGACAACTGTTGCATGCCAGTTTTTCTGCGTGTGTGAAAAAACACTTCAAAATTGAATTAAAATATGTAAATTTGAAATTGGTTGTGTATCGAATCTGCCCCAGGTTCAGTAAATAAACAATTCTTTTTAAAAACAGTCTTTGTATTCTGTTTTATATATTGATTAATTCACATTTATTATATACCAGTTTTCTATTCATAATTGAAATGAGACATGTCCATGCTTTCTAAGTGTTACTTTTTATATCCGTAAACTTGATGATAGTGAACAGGAGCCCCATTTTAGGTTCCCCTGTGTGGTTTCTTTCACGGGTCAATGTTAACATCTTTTATTTCATGTGGAAAAAGTAGTTTTGGGTGATTTTTTATTCACCCACCTGTTGGAATATGGATGTGGGGAATAAGTTTAAGAGAAAGATTTGCCGAAGGCTCCCAGGTGAAGTGACCAGAAAACTAAACCTGTGCCTTTAGGAATGATTCCTCTCCCGCATTGCACGGGGGGCTGCCAGCAATACAAAGCCTGGCGTTTACCGAGCACCGCGGTGTCCTGGCAGGATGCTAAACGGCACCGTCTGTCTCATTTATTCCTCAAAACCACCGTTATGCTGGGCGATACTATTCTTATTTTGGAAATAAAGAAACGGGCTTGGAGAAGGTCCAGGACGTAGTAAGCAGAGCCCCAAACGCAGGGGCAGCGCTGCCCTTGCCTCCGGCTTCGTTTTCGGAGCTCCCTGCGCAGGTCCGTCTATAAAAGTGCTCAGTGGGGTTTTGAGGAGGTGAACGTGTTTCTGTGAAACTATTTCCTTGGGCTTTTATTTTTCACTTCCTTTATTTATTTATTTTTTAAATATATTTTATTGACTTTTTACAGAGAGGAAGGGAGAGAGATAGAGAGTTAGAAACATCGATGAGAGAGAAACATCGATCAGCTGCCTCCTGCACATCTCCCACAGGGGATGTGCCCGCAACCCAGGCACATGCCCTTGACCGGAATCGAACCTGGGACCTTTCAGTCCGCAGGCCGACGCTCTATCCACTGAGCCAAACCGGTTTCGGCAATTTTTCACTTCCTTTAGTTTAAGATGTTTATTCATCCCCAAATACTGGCTGTGTACGTACACCAGGGGAGCCACTGGGATGCAGAGGAAAACCGCCCATCGTGGGGTTTACCTTCCCGCGGGGAGATGACGCGCGTCTGTGAGTTACCCTCATGGCAGGCGCTGTGGGTGAGTGGCTTTGGCAGGAGAGGAAGCCTCGCTGAGATGATATGGAAACCCCTGGTGAAGTAGGGGAAGCCTCGCGCATTAATGGAGAAGGGGGTGCCCACGGGGCCCGGCACTGAAGCTCGCTGAGTTCGCGGGGCCCCAGCGAAGAGGAACACGTGGACGACACGGCAGGGTTCTAGTCTAGGATCTGATCGCAACTTCCTAGGAAGGCAACCAACATCTGTTACGTACCGGACACGGTCCCCTACTGTTAACCGGGGGCTCGGCCCGCGTCCATTCCTCCAGCCCGCTGTCCTCGGCCAGCCCGCGGCACTGTGCTGCCCTCTGCCTCCCGCGGCGGAGAGAGACGGGGCACCATCCCTCCCGCCCAACTGCGCTCGGGGTGGAGAGGCGCCCCGGCCCCGGTGGCTGCGGGGACGCCGGACGGGCAGCCCTGCACCTGCCGGGCCCCCGCCGCCCGCTTTCACTGCCCGCTAATCCGCTTCCCGGTCACCTGCGGCGAGGACGCCTTTCCGCTCCCCGGAACTTCGCAGCCCGAGCACGGTTCCCGGCCGGACCGGTCGGCGGCCGGAAGCGGAAGTGTTCGCTGCGGGCGTGCTGGAGGCGGCGGCGGCGCTCGCTATGGAGCACGTGACGGAGGGGTCCTGGGAGTCGCTGCCGGTGCCGCTGCACCCCCGGGTGCTGGGCGCGCTGCGGGAGCTGGGCTTCGCGTACATGACGCCGGTGCAGGTACCGGCGCGGCCGGGGAGGAGGGTCCTGCGGGCGCTGGGGCAGGTGGAGACCCGCAGGCTCCGAGCCGCCGGCACCCGCTGCCTGGCCGCGCCGCTCCGTGCCGCCGGCGGTCTCCGACCAGTGCCCTGCCGTCTCCCCTCTAGTCCGCCACCATCCCGCTCTTCCTGAGAAACAAGGACGTCGCGGCCGAAGCGGTGAGTCCGTGTGCGGACCGTCCCCCTCCCACGCCCCCGTCTCCCTCCGCAGGGAGCCGCGGGGACGAGCCGACCACGCCCTTGTCCCCCCGCAGGTCACGGGCAGCGGGAAGACCCTCGCCTTCGTCATCCCCATCCTGGAGATCCTGCTGCGGAGGGAGGAGCCGCTGAAGAGGAGTCAGGTGAGGCGGCCCCGGGCCGCGCACAGTTGGCTGGGAAGCTGGTCAGATGCTCTAACAGCTAACGGGGGTGAAGTCTGTTCTCGTTGTGCGCGGATCCTGCCTCTGGGCGGGTCTGCACCGGAGTCTGATCTGCAGCCCCCACCTCTCCCGCTGCCCCCGGGCCGGTGGGAGCAGCCCTTGGGGTTGAACGGGAGACATTCCGCCTTCCCGGTTCCACCTGAGGCCCCCTTACTGCTGTGATGTTTGCATTTCTGTGGGTGACCTCGCTGTTAGACCGCCCCCCGCCTGCTCGCGCGCCTAATGGAGAAAGTGTGTTAGACAAGCCGCCTTCAGGTGGAGGGACGTGCTGGTGGCCGAGTTCAAAGTCAGTGAGTTAAGAGGACATTTTAAATCGTCGTCTTTAAACAGAAACATAAGCCAAACCTCTATTGATTGGTGGATGCAAAGGGGACCCGAGGCTCCCAGGAACCTCACCCCAAAATGCCCCCAGGAGCACTGGTTCAATAGTGGCTGGTTCAGAGTTCGTGGCACTTTATGGCAGTGGTTGCCAACTTCTCAGACCTCACCGATCCCCAGTGGCCCGGGGACCACCTCTTGGCTGCCACAGCTGCCGAGAACATGGGGACGGGCTGAGTGAAAGTAGTGGACGTGCACCGGGACCCGGGCTGCTCACAAGCCCAGGCAGTGAGGTGGAGGGTCCGGGCGCACTGCTCATCGCGCCTCCCGCCCCCGCAGGTTGGAGCCATAATCATCACACCCACCCGAGAGCTGGCTGTTCAGATAGACGAGGTCCTGTCGCATTTCACGAAGTCCTTCCCGCAGTTCAGGTAAAGGGGATGCAGGGTCCCTGTTGGCCACGGGCCGGGACTGTGCCTGGCCTGCTCAGGACCTGTTTCCCGTTTCAGCCAGATTCTCTGGATCGGAGGCAGGAATCCCGGAGAAGATGTCTCGAGGTTTAAGGAACACGGGTACGTTTCCTCGCCGCTGCTCGGTTCTTTGCTTGCTCTTGGTCCTGAACCCAGGAGGAATGGATGCATGATCTCAGCTTAACCGGGAACTCCCCTCCCAACAAGGTGTTTCCTCCAGGCCAGTCTCCCTTTTTACTCTCTGGCTCCTGCCTTTCAGCCCTCCTGAACCCTTCCTCCAGCGAGCCTTACCCCTGCAGGAGCAGGGACGTGTGGGCTGTGGCCCCCCCAGCTCTCCCCAGTGACTACCCAGGGCTCAGGGCCCTGCTTTGGTCACTCTGGGCTCTCTAAGTGGCCTCATCCCTCCTGGTGGTTTCTGACCTCGCCCTGAGCCCCAGGTCCTCACACATCCACTTGTCTGCCTGCATCTCCCTGGCATCTCACAGCCGTTGCAGACACATCTAAAATGGGGGCTTGGGATTTCCACCTGCACGTCACCTGGAGTTCCCCGTTCATCTGTCCTCCCGCTCACGTGTCTCCTTTCTCTCCACTGGGATCTAGGTGACCTTTTTGGGGGTCGGATATAAAATGTGTTTGGAATTACACATTACCCCCAAGATCAGAAAGTGTGGTCAATGTTAACTTTGTTTTCCAAGTGGGAACATCATTGTGGCGACGCCAGGCCGCTTGGAGGACATGTTCCGGAGGAAGGCCGAGGGCTTGGACCTGGCCAGCTGCGTGAGGTCCCTGGATGTCCTGGTGTTGGATGAGGCAGACAGACTTCTGGACATGGGGTTCGAGGCCAGGTACTGGATTTCGGACTCGATTGGACACATGAATTTCACAGCATTAGATTGTTTGCTCCCTCAAATTCTACCCCACAATATAAGCTCCAGTTCTTCATCTTTTGAAATTTTATTTATTTTTTCCTTAATCCTCACCCGAGGATATGTTGAGAAAGAGAGAGAAAGAAACATTGATAGGTTGCCTCTTAATGTGCCCTGACCAGGAATCGAACCCTCAACCTTTGGGTTGGTGTACAGGATGGTGCTCCTACCACCTGAACCTCCTGGCCAGGGCCCAATTCTTCATCTTTTTTTTTTTTTTTTTTTTTTAAATATATTTTATTGATTTTTTACAGAGAGGAAGGAAGAGAGATAGAGAGTTAGAAACATCGATGAGAGAGAAACATCGATCAGCCGCCTCCTGCACATCTCCTACTGGGGATGTAACCGCAACCCAGGTACATGCCCTTGACCGGAATCGAACCCGGGACCCTTGAGTCCGCAGGCCGACGCTACATCCACTGAGCCAAACCGGTTTCGGCCCAATTCTTCATCTTAAGATGCATTTCCCTTCATGGTTTCTTTTAAAGTGTGTGTGTGTGTGTGTGTGTGTGTGTGTGTGTGTGTGTGTGTTAATAAACAGCTCAATTGGGATCTGAGTCCTATGTCATACAATTCAACCATTTAAAATATGCAGTTCACTGGTTTTTAGTCTCAAAAAGTTTGTCTGAATTTCACTTTCTTTGAACTGCCCCATTTTGTGAAGCACAATTATGTGCTTATATAGAGAAACTGGAAAAGTGGGAACATAAAGAAGAAATAAAAGGCACTCACCACCTCACCTCTCAGTAACATTTGCTGTAAATACTGCGATAGTTTCTCTTTCAGTCTTTTCCGAGTTTAGTATAATGTAATGTTTGGTATCCTCAGGTAATGTTTGCTGGTTATGCCGATAAATTAGGGGTTCAGTTTGCACCCTTTTTTCCAGCATAAACAGCATCCTGGGGTTTTTGCCCAAGCAGAGGAGAACGGGCCTGTTCTCGGCCACCCAGACGCAGGAGGTGGAGAACCTGGTGCGAGCAGGCCTGCGGAACCCCGTGCGCATCTCTGTGAAGGAGAAGGGCGTGGCGGCCACCAGCACCCAGAAGACCCCCTCGCGCCTGGAGAACCACTACATGGTGAGCCCCTGGGATGCTCGCGCGTCCGGGCCGCTCGGCACAGTGGTGCCTGGGGTCTCGGTGCAGCCCAGTGACGGTACCCAGTGCCGGGGTGTGTACTTGAGTTTGCTAAGGGGCAGATCTTAAGGGTTCTCACAGAAAACCAAGGTAACCATGTGGTGTGATAGGTAATGTTAGTGTTTTTTTTTTTTTTAAATATGTTTTTATTGAATTTAGAGAAGAAGGGAGAGGGAGAGAGATAAAAACATTGAGGAGAGAGAAACATCCATCGGCTGCCTCCTGCAAGCCTCCTACTGGGTATCAGGCCCACAACCTGGGCTTGTGGCCTGACCGGGAATCCAACCAGTAAACTCTTGGTTCAGAGGTCGATGCTCAATCGGTGAGCCACACCTGGCCGGGCAGCAGCCAGGCAGTTACCTTGATTGTGGCCATTGTTTCACACTCATCTTATACGTGTATCTAGTCATCACACTGTACACCTTAAATACGTGCAGCTTTATCTGCCAGCCAGTTACATCGCAGCAAAGCCGGGGAAGTAAAACACGTGCCCTCCGCTAAAGCAGGATGCTGGAAAGACTTCACTTTTTTTACTTGAATTGAGTTCAGTGAGCTGGGCAGCCTGGTGGACGTTCTGACGAACGTGTCCCGTGTGTGCGGGAAACCAGGCCCTTAAAGTTAAGGCTGAAACGCAGCATTGCTACGGGGATTAGTGTCGTCAGTGCATCTGTGTGTATTTTACTAGTTTTCCTTTTACGTTGCAGGTGTGTAAGGCAGATGAGAAGTTTAATCAGCTGGTCCATTTCCTTCGCAATCATAAGCAGGAAAAGCACCTGGTCTTCTTCAGGTAACGGTTCCGGGCTCTGAGGCGGGTCTGGGGTTCAGCCACACCAGGCGCCCTGGTGCTCCCGGCCCTCGGGTTGGCGTTCTCAGTTAGGACGCTTCTCAGCTAGGAATGCTTTTGGCTGCAAATAACTGAAAACCCAGCTCCTGTAGACCGTAGTCCCGAGGAAGGCAGGTCCCGCTGCTCTGTGTCCCGCAACATCAGGTCCGTGTTTCTGCAGTTGTCACAGCTATATTGACCCCAGCTGAGAAATGCAGCCTGGTACTCACGCACGCACACGCACACACACAAAACAAAGATTTCAGGAGGCACAGATTGCACTCAGGATCTCACTGCTTGTGTCCCCTGGCGTGACTTATGGGGACAGAGAGGCAGTCACTGAGCCAGGCCTTGGAGAGGAGGTGTAAGTGGCAGGAGGGAGCCGGTGGGACCTGCAGCCTGGTGCTGTGGGAGAGCCCCAGGGAAGGAAGAGACCTCGGCTCAGGCTCTGCCCTCCTCCCCATGGCGTGGGTGAACTTCATTAGCGGGGCGCTGCAGAGGGAGCTCACAGACTCCCAAAGCTGGGAGCCCCAGAGAGCTGCGTGGCCATCCCTCTTGGGCACCCTCACTGCGATGTACTGGGGTGACTTGGCGCCCAGACCAGATACCTGGGGTGGATCTGCTTGGGGGGACCTGGCTTACCTGCTGAGCCTGGGAGAAGCCGGTCCCCAGAGGGGAAGCAGGAGCTTTTGGAAATCTTGTGAAACTCTTCATATTTAAGATGTCATTGCTTTTGTTATGAAAGACGACTTCCGTTTAAGCCGTTTCTCAGGGGCCAGGGTTCCCCCTTGCTGCTGCATCACCTTCAGGCCTGGGAGTGTCCTGGGGGTTCCAGCTCATGCTTGAGGGGAGTTGGTCGGCAGAGAGGGTTGGGGATTTGGAGCTTAGCTGTGGACACGCACAGCCGTCTGCCTTCTCCCGGAGGGCGGGCGTCACTGCGTCTGGTTGTAGGGGACCAATTGCCCATGCCTGTGCCCTCCGTCCCCCTCGCAGCACCTGTGCCTGCGTGGAATACTACGGCAAGGCCCTGGAGGCGCTGGTGAAGGGCGTGGAGATCATGTGCCTTCACGGGAAGATGAAGTTCAAGCGCAACAAGATCTTCATGGGCTTCCGCAAGCTGCAGAGGTGGGCCTGGCGGGGACGGCGCGTCTCCAGCCGCCGCATGTCCCTCTGCCTTTGATCTCCGTGGGCGTAGTTTACTTCCCTGCTGGCGCCCCCGCCCCTCTCCCCAGTTATCCTGGCCTCTCTGTGCAGATGCACACCTGTCCCTCTGTCCTGGCCCAACAGACTTTGCTGTGCCGACTTCCTCAGCCAGCTGTTGGCTTCCCTGAGAGGTTGTAAGCTCAGAACAGGGACCTGCATGTCGTGGTCACTGTGAGATCCCGGAACCTGTCCCCGTTGTCCTCACTGAGACGTAAAGGCGCTGGCGGTGGAAGTGTGGATCCCGCTCACGACGCGCTGTCTCCCTTTCCAGCGGGGTCTTGGTGTGCACCGACGTGATGGCCCGCGGCATAGACATCCCCGAGGTGAACTGGGTGTTGCAGTACGACCCCCCCAGCAACGCCAGGTACTGCACGACCGAACGCTGCCCTCCGCCTAGGAATCGCCTAGAAATGGGAGTCTCGGGGCAGATAAAATGATGAGTTGAAAGTGATTTTAAACAGCAAAAATAGGCGAGTGGGCACGTCATGGCTCTCTCGTAGTGATACCATGTTTTGCAGCAAATTCCTGCAGAAGTGGACATGATAGCATGTTTAACCCTTTGAGTGCCGGGGAGCGCGATTGGGCTCCTCCTGTCTTTCGCCAAGAGTGCCGGGAGCGCTATCGGCAATTTTTTTTTCTACTAGTATTTTATAATACAATCAGCAAACAATATATGTCAAAGATGAAAACAAATGTAGTAAAGGTTTCCTTATGTTTTTGAATATGTAACTTCATTTACTTGCGATTAATAATTTTTTTTCCTAAACTGCTGTAAAATCAGCAAAAATGCCTTGGCAATTGTAGCATAGTTCCTAGGATATTGGTTGGCACTCAAAGGGTTAAGGAAAACAGTATATAACTGATAAATGCTTCCAAGTAGAAAATGCCTGTAACTGAACCGAGCAGTAATAATGGTTCCTTGTCCGTGGGAAGCTCACAGGTCATTTTCATCTTTTTTATACTTCTTGTTGTTGTCCAAATTTCCTAGTAGGACCACACCAGCCTGTACCACCAGATAAGCATAAATGTAAACACTGTGTAGTCGTGTTCAGTGCCTCACAGAGTCCTGTCTGGTTGGCAATGGATATGTACTTGCCGACGCTCCTGTGTCCACACTGGTCAGGGGCGGGGCTGGGACTGAGCTGTGGTCAGGCGGCCCCGGCGGCCCCGGGCCTGTGCTTGGCTCAGCGCCGTCACATGCGCCGTGTCCTCCTGTGTTCGCAGTGCCTTCGTGCATCGCTGTGGCCGCACCGCACGCATCGGCCACGGCGGCAGCGCGCTGGTGTTCCTCCTCCCCATGGAAGAGTCCTACGTCAACTTCCTCGAAATCAACCAAAAGGTAAGCCGCCTTCTCGCCCCTTTCCCAGCAGGTGGTTGGGAACTTAGATGGGGGTGCAGGCTCACAGGGCCCAGCTGATGATGGAAGTGGGGGGACCTGGCCGGGGGAGACCCCCGCCTCCTCGCGGGTGGCAGCCCCGGCTCTGCCCCAGCTGTGTCCCTGGTGGACAGGGGTGGGAACATGGACCTGGCTTTGCCATATTTTCCAACCAGAAGTCAGGTGGTCATGTAAAATTTTAAATATTTTCCGATCCAGTACATCACTTGGGCTGGGTTTGGGCTCCATGGCCTCTGATCTGAGATGCAAGGGGATTGTTTTGCCCTCGGTCATCGTGGCGCTGGCTCTGGGGGGAGCCTTGGGGCGAGGAAGTGAGTGTGGGCTCTGCAGTGCCCCCTGCAGGAGATGCAGCCACAGAAGCACACGGCGGACCTCCTCCCGAAGCTGCGGGCCATGGCCCTGGCCGACAGGGCCGTGTTTGAGAAGGGCATGCGGGCCTTCGTGTCCTTCGTCCAGGCCTACGCCAAGCACGAGTGCAGCCTCATCTTCAGACTCAAGGGTGAGTCGGGCGTCGGCACGCGCTGTGTCTCCGTCTGAGCGGCTGTGCTCCCGCAGGCACCCAGGCACGAGGCTGTTCCGTTTCATAAAATGCTGGGCATGTGTCGGGGGTGTTTTCTAAACATCTAACGGGGAGGCCTCCTAGAGCTTGGGTAGAGGAATGAGCTGGCTGCTGAGTGTTCCTTCTTAGTACAAACGCAGTTACTTTAGTTACAGTGAGATCATGAGAATGTTTGGTTAGAAAAATGATCTGCTGGAACCTCCCGTGGGCCGGTCTCACCCTGGTGCTTGGTTGAATCAGATCTGGACTTTGCTGCCCTGGCTCGAGGCTTCGCCCTGCTCAGGATGCCCAAGATGCCGGAGCTGAGGGGAAAGCAGTTTCCAGACTTCGTGCCCGTGGACGTCAACACGGACACCATTCCATTCAGAGATAAGATCAGGGAGAAGCAGAGGCAGAAACAGCTGGAGCAGCAGAGGAAGGAGAAGACAGAAAACGAAGGGAGGAGAAGATTCGTGAAAAATAAAGCTTGGTCGAAGCAGAAGGCCAAAAGGGAGAAGAAGAAAATGAATAAGAAAAGGAAAAGGGAAGAGGTAAAGCGGGAGGTTTGACTATTTATCTGCTGTGGGATTCTGAGCCCCGGGCCCTGGAGGGAGTGTCTTCTGATAGGACTTGCCAGAGCACTCAGTTCTGTGTTACGTGGTGACGGGGACGCCCTATGCTCGTGGGAGCCCATCTGAGAGCGTGTCACTCCCTCGGATCCCTGTCACTGAGGTTCGGGGCTTGGTCTCTCCTGCACGCAGGGCTCTGACCTGGAGGACGAGGACATGGAGGAACTTCTGAATGACACGCGGCTCCTGAAGAAGTTTAAGAAAGGCAAGATCACTGAAGAGGAGCTGGAGAAGGGCCTGCTGACGAGTGCCAAAGGGCCGATCAGAACAGCGGGTTTGGGGACCTTGGATGTGGAGGGGGACGGCTGATTCCGGGGCCTCAGGTGAGCGGGGAGCGATCAGGACCTGGCAGGCGGGCTGAGGAGGAGGTGGGAAGGGCTCCCACGTCCTGAACGTTTTACTACAGACATACCAGCCTGAGGTCCAACAGGAGGTGGGAGTTATTTGATGTAAATAATAGATGTCAATATTTATTTGATGGGTCGCCTATAATTAAAGAGCTCATTTTTCTGGGCCTATTTTATACTTATTTTTAATGCACTGATGCTGGAGTAGACTTGGTTTCAGGCTTTTTTAAAGTTCCCTCGTGCGTTCAGGCTCCCAAGCTCCCTGGGTGCCCCGCCCCTGGACTGTGTTCCCTCTGGTTCAGTACACGGAACACAGGCACGGGGGCCACACTTTCCTTCTGGTGCAGTGTACGGGGGCCGCGCGTTCCCTCCGGTGCAGTGCACGGGGGCCGTGTGTTCCCTCCGGTGCAGTGCACGGGGGCCGCGCGTTCCCTCTGGTGCAGTGCACAGGGCACAGCACAGAGAGGCCAGTGGCCCAGGGTTTTCCTTCTGTCCTAAGAACAGGCCCCAGGACTGTCATTGGGGAGTATCTGAGAAATCGAGGCAGCTAGTCATGTTTTGGGAGAGATGCTGCCTTCTGTTGAATAAACTTTTCTTCTAATCGACTGCACTGTGTGTGTGTACGTGTCTCCACAGCGGGGCCTGGCTCAGCTCACAGCACTGAGTGAGACCAGTCAATGTTTCGTGTTATTTATTTGAAAAGATGCTGAGCGTGTTCCCAAGTACAACTTCTAAACCTTCAGGTCCAAAACCTTTAAGATCCACATCTTTCCCAGACACAGAGTTTTCGTTTCTGAACATTCTGGGTGGTGTCACTGGCGGTGAGCTGCTCCGTTGGCTCGATGCTGTCCAGGCTGTGCTCTGGCTCGTGTTCACCAGGGGAAGCAACGCTACCCGAGCAGGTATTTCCTGCTTTCCCCTCAGTTCCTAGCGATGCTCCAGGGCCTGCGCAGTGAGGGGCCTGCATCCTCTAACGGGGCCGAGGCCAATCACTGCAGGTGGAGGACGAGGGGAGGGGTCTGGAGGGTTAAGTAGCCAATAGTCTAACGTGTATTTCTAGAAACAGGAGTGAGTGACAGTGTCTGGGAACCATCAGCACAATTTAGGTTGAGTTTTACAGGAACTGGGAACATGTTTAAACAGGACTGGAAAGAAGAAAAACTCCACCAAAATTATGATTTTAAGTCCTTAGTCCATAAATCTTCATGAAAACAGTTCCCTTTGGCCTGGCTCACGCGGGGTCCAGAGGCTCCTCCCCCGCTGCAGCTACATCACCTCGAGGCAGGAAGGCACCTGTAGGTACAGCTTGTAGGTACAGAAGACCTACAGGTACAGCTTGATGAGCTCGTCGCTGACGGCTGAGGGTGTCAGCACCCCCAGGTCTGTAAACAGCAGTGTGATCAAGGAGGGGGGGGTGTAGTCGACCCACGGGTGCTCCTCTCTGAGATCCTGTCCAGTCTGCACAGACCTCAGCGTGTCCGCCTTGTACTGTGGACACAGCAAGCACGCGTTAGTCTGCCCACCAAGTGCTCAGGGCTCTGCAGTTGTGGGGGAGGGAGGGGCTGGCCTGGCCACTCTCCCCAAATGGGGAGAAGCCAGCTGAGCGGCACATTGACAAGAGGCGCTGCTGCTGTGGTGGGCTGTCATGGCGGCCGCCTGGCCACAAGCCCACAGCACGTGTCCCCTCACCATGAGCTGGGCCAATGCCTCCAGACCCGTGAGAGAACCGTTCTCAGCCCACCCTGTGCGGGCACTGCTCAGCCTGCCCACGCGTGGTCTCGGACCGGCTAACTCTGCCCATGCTGTTCCCCCTGCACAGGTCACTGAGGTCGGAGCTCAGGAGGACAGGGCTTGCCCACGGGCACATGGGCAGGAAGTGTCAGGGAGCCGATCCAGGCAGCTGACTCTAGGCTGCACTGCTCACCACCAGCCCCCGCCTCTGCACTGGGTCCAGTGCTCAGTGAGCGGGAGACTGGAAGGCTGAAATTCTGGGGCCCAGTTAGACTCAGTCTCACCGCCACCAATTTATGTTTCTATCCCAACGTCGGAAGACACAGCCACGGGAAGGGAATAACTCCCTGGCGCAGTCTCAGCATTTTTTCAAAGGTTTCAGTTTAGACTCAACCCCTTCAAATACGTAAAGCTCTTGCCTTAAACTTGTCTGGGACGTCTTGCTGGTTCAGTGGGAAGAGCCGGACGAACTTGAAGCTCTCCGCCACCACGTAGAAGGGCTTGTTCTGTGCTTTGGCGCACACGGCCATCTGGTTGGTTCCGATCTGGGAAGTCGGGGAAAAGGGGAGCCGGTGAGACCTACAGCAGGTCACGGGGCGGCCACAGAAAGCACACGAGTGGCCGTAACACATGTAATTCTGACTTCGGAACCACAGAGGAGGAGCTTTAAAAAAGGAAAACAAAGTAGATATTCTCCCAAAGGTATACAACGGCCAATAAACTCATGAAAAGATGCTCCGCGTCCTGAGTCATTAGGGAAATGCAGATCAAAGCCACTAAATACCACGTCCTGCACAGTGAAACGTGCCCTGACTGGAACTGACCATGACCTCATAGGCCGATGCTCAGCCACTGAGCCACACCGGCCGGGCTGGACAGATACACTCAATAGAAAAGGAAAACCAACCAAAAAACTCAATTTCAGTTAAAAAGCGTTTTGAGAAAATAGAAATTACACTCCCTACTTTACATGGATGAAAACTGGGCTGACCCCTGCAATGGCTTCTGGGATTGGGAAGCAAGTGGATGGGCGAAGCAGGACCACGTGACCGCACTGCACGCACAGCACTGCTGCCGAGACCTAGGCCCGCAGTCCACCTCCACCCTTGGGAGGGAACGGGGGACTGAGGCTCCTACCTTGTTGATAACGCCTCCGTTTTCGACGACTCCCTCCGCACCCACGATGACCAGGTCCACCTTCTCCATGATGTAGCTGAGGAAGGCAAGGAGACAGTTTACGCGCCTTTCTCCGCTCGTTAGGCCTCCCTCTCCTGCGAAGGTTAATACTCATCTCTGCCTGGTGAGCTCCTCCTGTAACTAGCGTGCTCACAGGGCACTTCACACACGAGGCGGCCCTGGCACTGCCGCCGGCGCATTAAACCCGTTTCCGTCACGACCCCACATCACGCTGCCACCCAGTGCGCACAGACGTGAACCCGAGCAAGACTCGCAGGCTGGCTTCCGCCTTCCTACGTGGTGCTGTTCCCTGTTCTGCTTCCACACACACAGACCGCCATCTAAAGGCCTGATGTGCTCGCAGGCGGGTGAAGGCCAGTTCACCTTCTAAAGCCAGCCGCTGGGAGAAGGCTTCAAATGCCCATCAAACAGCCCTAACTCCCTCTGCGTCTCCTCTGTCAGAGACTCTCCTGTTTTCTCCTGTGAGGCTCGCTGGCATGTGGCCTCGGCTTAGGTGCATGGCTGAGACGGAGGCAGGGGCCACAGAGGGCACCGTGTCCTCAGAGGAAGGGGGAGCACCCACCTCTGCTGACCTTACCCTGACCTTCGCCCCCGCCCTTGCACCATAGGCGACATGAACGGCTCCCGTTGCCGCCCTGCTAGCGCCCTCCTGCCTGGCGTCTGTGTGCGCCATCAAGGCCTGTAACGAGCTTGCTGGTTTCAGGCAGTTATTAATTAAGAGGCGGGCGCTCTCCAGTGCAGGTTTATGACCGGGACTCAGACCTCCAACCTGGAAACCCGGCTTCCGGCCAGCCCTAGGAGGGGTGGGGGCCGTCATCGCAGCCGGGGACGCCGGCGCTTACCCAACAGCGGCGTCCAGGACCACGGTGACGGGGACGTTGAGGTGGCACAGGGCTTTGGCCATTTTCTTACTGCAAATGACATTTTGAGAACATCAGCTAAAACCCAAGGAAGTTCCAGAGGGAAGTATCGAGTCACGGAGCTGATGGAAAAGCTGCAGATCCTCTGACTGAGCTGGTAGGTCACCCCTGGGGCCCGCACGGCGACCCACTGCCTCACGTGGCTTTCCCCGGGACGCTGCGGGTCGGGGCACGCCCTGGCTCCTTGCGATGGCCTCTAGCCCACAGTCCGCCCTGAGAATGGCTGCCGGGCGCAGGACCAAGCGCGGAGGTACTTGCCCGGACAAGTCCGGCTGCGACTCGGTGATGTACACACTGAAGCGCTTCTTGGCCGCCACCGCCGCTTCCAGGACCCTCAGGGCCACTCTGGAGTAGGCGTGGGTCAGGATCCTCTGTGGACCGAGAACGCTCCGTCAGGGGCGGCCCGACGTCCCCCCACCCTGGCCCTCCAGGTGCACGCGGTGTCTCATGCTCAGGAGTGGGTGATGCAGAAGGAAGTGTGCTGGTGGCAGAGACGGCAGAAGCGGCTTATGAGCCCTGGGCCGGGCGACCGCCTTCACTTGCAGCTCCTCGCTCCTCCCTGGTCAACACCTGGCAGCTGTGCATCTGCCACAGCATTGAAATGAGGTTCAGAAAAACCTCAACCCAGGGCTAGCCTCTGCCAGGAAGACGGCAGCATCAGCCAGTGACGGGAGCTGCTCTGTGTCTATTTTGTACTAACTTAGCACAAACCAATAACAAACACTTCCTTAAGGCATCTCATTAAATCGAGGCTCAGACACGCCGTCCCAGTGTTCCTCTCTGCCTGTTTACAATGACAACCATCTATGGCCGTATCTACGTTTATGTCGTGCCTACATGTGCCAGGCCCAGCAGAGTCCTTGCACATACCACCTGGTTCCCTCACAACCACCCGGCGAGGTAGGTGCTGTGATCCCGCTTATTTAGCAATGAGTGCGCTGCAGCACGGAGGGGTTACACGGCACAGAAGGGGCAGAGGCAGGAATTCAACCGGGAGTCGCCACTCCAAAGCCCTCGCTCCCAGTTACCATATCGGTGGTATCTACTCACCGCCCCGTCTTTGATGAAAGTGTGGCACAGATCTGCGATTTTACTTCTCGACAGTGATATTCTCCTGAGAAAAAGCTCTCCCCGCTCAATCATGATCTTTTTACACTTGGAGTAATCCTAGGGAGGGAAGAGCCAAATGAGGGCAAGGGGGATCCAGGCAAAGCGGAGAACGTCTGCAGCCAAACAGCAGCAGAGAAGGAACCGGCGCGGGCGGGCTCACCGAGTATTCCAGGGACGCAAGGCTGATGAAGCGCAGGAAGAGCTCCCCGCCCGAGGACACGGCCACGGAGGAGTCCACGCCGCACAGGGTTTCGATGGCTCTGGTGAGATTCGCTCTCAGGCCCTGGATCGTCTCCCCTGGATTGATCACATGAGAAATGTGACGTCCATCTTAGTATCACAGCCCCTCGGTGGGCCTGTCATTCATTCATCCATCTACTATGCACAGTTATGCTAGTCTAGATGCCAGAGATACATCAGTGACCAAGACAGACAGGGTCCCTGCTCTGATGAACTCTCTCTCTAGGGGAAGAGGCAGCAAAGAAACAAGTACCCAGCGAAACAGGGAAGTTCATTACCGTGTAACGAGGACAGGAAAGAGAAACATGACAGGAAAGGTGGGCCATGGTAAAGTGAGCGGGGATGCCTTCTTGGAGCGGGTGCCCTTTAAGAGGGAAGGATCCAGCCGCATAAAGACCCAGTGGGAAAGGCCCAGGGGCAGACCATGACAATGCAAAGGCCACGAGGTGGGCACAAACCAGGTCTGAGAGGCCAGCACAGCCAAAGCGCAGGCCGAGAGAGAGAGAAAGAGAGAGAGAGAGCACGGAGGACGTTAAGTAGCCGCGGCAGGTGAGGACCAGGTGTCTCCTGGCCAGCCCCTTGGATCAAAGAAGGCTTATCATTTCCCTTTCACAAGATACCACGTTACACCCACACGCTTACAATTGGAACGCCTGAACTGGCAGGCGATCGGGATGAACAGACTTAATGCCAGAATTTATCCTGGAACGTTCTCTGTGGCATCTGCCGAGAATCTGGCACTGGACAGCTCTATACACAACTGGAAAGCTGACCTACTGCTGTAATTTAAGCTTCACGGGGAATTGGATATAAAATGGTCACTCCTGATTCAAAGTCTATTTCATCTGTGAGAGGGAACCCATTTAATAGTAGTAACTTGGGGGCTCCCTCCAGGGTGAAAGGAGGGCTGGAGTGAAGGGAGAGGCTGAGCTTGGGGTGACAGCACCTTACGCAGGGACACGTCTCTCTCACTCTCTCCGCCTCTCACAGTTGTCAGGAGACTGTCCTGGGGCCAGTGTGTGCGGGGTGACCCTCACCGGTATCGCGCTTCAAGAACTCCAGCAGGGTCCGAATGGCAGCCACGGCCGAGGCCGTGTCGGGATCTTCTTTCATCTGAGACTTGAAGTACTCGATTAACTCTGGGGAGAGAGGAAAAAGTGACCCATCAAATGCACGGAGCAGGGCGTCAGGCAGAGAGCCTGTCAGTAATGGTTCACCGTAAACATTTTCTTTCCAAGGGGCTTGGCTTTCAGGGGAGTAATGGTCAATGGGATACAGACGATACTCAGAGGTCCTTCTCCCTCTTATCCGAGACCCCACGGCCCGAGAGAGCCCCAGCCGACCACCTTATCGGCGTCTCCCGTACCCTCCCTGCAGCTAGGTCTGTGCTAGGCCAAGGCGATTCAATGCAGGCTTTTTCACGTGCAGGTGGGGGGCCACCACCTTTTATCTGCTTAACGTGAAAATTAGATGTATAATCGTTTGCCCTTAGGTTTCACTTAATAAAACACTCTGATAACCACACTAGATGAGCACATCAAACACGCCTTATTCTTCCAGTTCAGAGTCATTCCTACTCCACATACGGGGAGGTCAGGACTGCGAAGGCCGCACGTTCAGGAAGCGGGGGAGCGGGGTGTCTGCGGGAACTCAGGGCCCATCCCCCGGACACAGGACCACGAGAGGGACCAGAGGAACCACATCCAGCCAAGCAGCCTGGGCGTGCGAGGTGCAGGGACCCCCGCGCGGCTCCGCTTTGGCCCCGGCAGGCCCGGCCCGGCCCGACTTACCCTTGTCGTCCATGGTGCCCTGCGGACCGCGGAGCCCGAGGGCCCGGAGCCGCCCGTGCTGCCCGCTGGCGTCCCGCGACCGCGCCGGCGCCGAAGCTCCGAGGCTGACAGCGCGCGGCGCCGCTCCGCACTCCACTTCCGGCGCTCTGGGGGCGGGGCCGTGGGGACGCGCCGGGTCGGGGCCCAACCGCCTGGCGCGTCACTCGTAGGCGCCGGAAGTGGGCGCGCACCGCATCCGGGATGCTCCCTTGACTTCCGGTGGCTCTGCGCGGAGGGATCCCGGGCCACCATGGTCTCGGACGGTGAGGGTCGCGCCGGGTGGGACCGGGGCCGGGGGCCGGGCGGCCGAGGCCCGTCCGGAACCGGCCAGGTGGCTGTGCATTGTGGGCCGGTGGCGCCCGTGTGGTCTGCAGAGCGGTAGCGAGTGTGTTCCCTCAGGAGATGCTCTCGGTTCCCTCCTGCGGGCCAGGCCCCATGTGCCGTGCGCGCGGAGGAAGCGCAGCCGCGAGCAGGCAGGACGGGCCCCTGCGGAGGCTGCAGTCCAGGGGGAGAGACAGACAAGAGGCCAGAGTTCTGAGGGGGCAGGAGCGGTGGACACAGTATCGGGGTGACGTGTGAGATGGCGATGAGGAGCTGATGGAGGCGGAGGTGCTTTCGGTGGGCGCCCAGGGGCCGCAGGGATGGCAGTGAGAGGAATGACTACCCCTCGGTGCACGGGGACGCCCCACCCACGGAGCGTCGGGGGCGGGGGTGGGAAGGATGAGAGCGGGGCGCCCTGAGCTGTGAAGTGAGGTGGTGACAGCGAGGCCTGAGGGGTCCGCACCAAGCCACGTGACCTACAGGCCGCGCCTGCCCTTTGCAGACTAGGACCACCATATTCCATCCAAAACAGCGTTGGTTGTGAAATGTCCTTCCGTAGAACGCACCACCCATCGGGATCGCAAGATACCATCTGATTTCAGCAGCTGCTCGATGGAATTAATAAAAAGGGGGGGTGCATCTTGTAACTGATGGACGATGGCGATCATCCTCTGTCCCTTCTGGCGGGGTCCTAGTCAGCAACGAGTGGGGAAATGGACCCCGTGTGCCAGGGCCTGGCGCGGCGGAGGCTGGCACCCCCAGTCCCTGAGATGGGGGAGCCGGAGGCTGGCACCCCCGGTCCCTGAGGTGGGGGAGCAGGGCCTGTGGGGAGCCCTGGGAAGGGCTTTTGGAGCAAGGAGGTCGCACCGCCGCGGGGCCCTGAAGAGTCAATAGGGTTTGGATGTGTCCGCAGGAAGCAATGGGGGGTGGGCGGGGGTGTGTGTGTGTGTGTGTGTGTGTGTGTCCTGACCTGCAGGAAGGAAGGTGGGAGAGACGCTGCTGCTTTTTTTTTTTTTTTTTTAAATATATTTTGATATTTTACAGAGCGGAAGGGAGAGAGATAGAGAGTTAGAAACATTGATGAGAGAGAAACATCGATCAGCTGCCTCCTGCACATTTCCTACTGGGGATGTGCCCGCAACCCAGGTACATGCCCTTGACCGGAATCGAACCTGGGACCTTTCAGTCCGCAGGCCGACGCCCTATCCGCTGAGCCAAACTGGTTTGGCGACGCTGCTGCTTTTAATGAGCATTTTGCTATTAATGAGCATCCTGGGATTTTCATAACACACCTGCCTGCAAGTTCATCGCAACCCCAGTCAGCACGTAGGCCCGTCGAGGGCGCGGACACAGCGCGCCCGCCGCCTGACAGCCTGACATGCGTCTTGGCGTAAATGGTTGTTGAGTGAATGAATGGGCTACGCGAGGCGGCTCTGTGTTTGGAGTGGAGCCTCGTTTCTTTCCCAGGAAAACACTCTACATAGGAATTGGTTTTCACCTTTTAAAACTGGTTCCTAATCGCAGCTGGCCTTGCTGCTAGGTGATTGGATGTATTCAGGGCCAGATGGATTCCTGATTCCTCCCCCCAAATTTCACTGCGAGTGGTTTTCGCTGCTGGTTGTTCAGTGCCTTCTATCATGGACCAGGCATTTAAAATGCAAATATCGCCCCCGGCTGGTGTGTCTCTGTTGGCTGGGCGTTGTCCCGTGCACCAGAAGGTCAGGGGTTCGAATCTCAGTCTGGGCACATGCCTGGTTGCAGGTTTGATCTCCAGTGAGGGGTAGGAGGTGTGCAGGAGACATCGATCGATGTTTCACTTTCACATCGATGTTTCTCTTTCTCTCCCTTCTCTCTCTAAAGTCAAAAAAAAGTATTTTAAAAATAAATAAATAAAAATGCAAATACCTTTGGGTCCATCCAATAGATACTTATTACACATCCTCTGTGGCTAAGCAGCATGTGAGGAACAAAAGATGAGCAGTGACAAAACAGACGAACCCCCTCCTGCAGCTGACGGTCTGGGGGGGGGGGGGCGGTCTGCCGAGCAGGCGCGGGCTGGCCCAGGGCCACGGAGCTTAGGTGTGTGAGAGAGCGCGGCCTTCTGTTAACCTCAGCACTGTCAGGTCACAGGCGCGTAAAGGCATGTAGGCTTTTCACTGTCATGGGGCTCATGTTTTCTTCTTTTTGTTAATATTTTCAGAAGATGAATTGAATCTTCTAGTTATCATAGTTGATACCAACCCAATCTGGTGGGGGAAGCAAGCATTAAAGGAATCCCAGGTAAGATTGCTCGAGGGGGCCTTTGGGTGATTGTAGTTTAACTGAGTATGTGTTTATATTGCTTTAAAAAAATAGCTTGAGTAAGGTATTTATATACCATAAAATTCACCCATTTTAACATACAATTGGGTGATTTTTAGTAAAACCCACAGTAGAGTTGTGTAACCATGACCACAGTTCTGTTCTTTCATTTGTTTAGTCTTCACCTAAGCATGGAGGGTTGCGGCCTGGAGAAGTCTTTTTACATATTTTGGACACAAGTCCTCTATCAAATATATGATTTACTAATATTTTCTCTTGGCCTGTGGCTTTGTGGTTTGTCTTTTCATTTTCTTGATGGTGCCTTTTTAAAACAGCTTTATCGGGATAGAATGGACATGCAGTGAACTGTCTTTAAAGTGTTCCGTTTGACATGTTTTCACATATGTACACATTCATGAGGTTATCGCTACAATGAAAATGAGGGGCCTACAGATCCATCAGCCCCGGGAAGTGTCCTCATGCGCCTTTGTAATCGGCCCCCCACACCTCCCCCGCCTCTCTGCCTGCCCCCGCCCCTCAGCCACCCCCTGCTCTGCTTTCTGTTACTTCAGTTTGCATTTCCGAGGTCTCTACATGAACACAACCAAACAGTACGTACGGGGGAGTTTTTGGTCTGGCGCCTTTATTCCGCATCATCATTCTGAGCCTTGTCCATCTTGTTACCTGTCCCAGTAGCTCAGTTCCTTTTGTCGCTGCATAGTATGCCGTGGCTGGGTAGACCGCACATCCCTGCGTGGTACTTATCCCTCTGCGGAAAAAGCGGCTCATCTTGACCTCTCGTCACTGGTATATAAGAAGGCCTTTTCGCCTTTCACTTTTGTCACAGTCAGTACTTTTGCCATCTGGAAATTTTAATTGGTTTGTTTTATTTTTAAAAAATAAAGTGAAATTAATCAGCATTTTATTTTCCTGCCTGAAAGTATTTTTGATGAACTCTTAGTGGTTTGAAGAGCTCGTGTAGGGGGATGCAGAGCTAATTGACCTTTCCGGTGTCTTCCTCTTTCAATAGTTCACGTTGTCGAAATGCATCGACGCAGTGATGGTGCTGGGAAATTCTCACTTATTCATGAACCGGTCCAACAGGCTCGCGGTGATAGCGAGTCACATTCAGGAAAGGTAGGACCGCCAGGGTGTTCTTCAAGTTCATGGGACTTGCATGCCAGTAGCGTGTCCGGTGCCTGCTGTATGTCGCAATGACTTTTCTCTGTATCCGTGAACAGTACTCACAACACCAAGGAGCAGCACATGTACAGCTTGAGTGTGAGCATTGAAAGCCTCCCTGCTGGTGTACAGTAGAGCTGGGCGGGTGCTCGTCTCACTTACACCTTCATCTTGTGCTCTGGGCAGAAAGGAGCAGCATCCGATGGCAGATGGGCCGGCAGCTCCGTCACTGCTCTCCTGGCGGGTCTGCCCCGGGGCGGGGAGAGCGCTGGGATTCCACTTTCCCTTCAGCCTGCCCCGCTCCTGGGCACCTCTTACTCCCCGTGTGACTACCGCACGGCTCTGGGCGTGAGTCCGGTGTTTGTAAGTAAGGGCTTTTCTTACAAATTGGCTCCTTAACCCACACCAGCTCCGCCATCGGGTGCTGGGCTGGAGAAACAGTGACCCTTCCTAACACTGATGCGAACACCTGTCGGTGTGGCCAGTAGCTCTGCAGCGGGCATGCAAATAGGGCCATGTGCCAGCAGCGATTCTCATGAATAATTCTGACCCTGTTTACTTGTCACGTTGTACACGGACTGTGGAATCCAGTCCCCATGTGAGACTCGGCTCCTCTCTGATCAGTGAGTGTCCCTCACAGCAGATGGGACTCTTGTTTACCCACCTGTTTCATGAGGTTGGTGGCCGGTTGTCAGGCTACTGGGTTCTCAGGGCTCGTTCCCTCGGTGTGTGGAGAGAACCCACAGGCTCCCACCCAAGTGCTCCCCTCCCGTCGTCGCCAACATCCTCTCGGAATCAGGAGAGAGGACGCCGATCTGATTAAGATGTCACTCAGAGCAGCGAGGCTAAGTGTTCACGGTTTAGAAAAACCGGGCGTGTTTTCCGTGATTGCCACAGAGGTCCTGGGCCACTGGAGGAGTCTTGGGCGCCCCTGGGCCAGATTCCCAGTGCTGGTGCAGAGAACCGTACCTCAGACAGCAAACTGACAGCATGTTAGAGGGGCCAGAAGCGGGGGAGAGCCCCGAAGCGTCTCCAGAGACACAGCCAGTGTCCTCTGTTTCCTCTCATCGCTCAGAAAACAGTGGCGTCATTAAGACATTCTGTGGTGGGCGACTTGTGTTTCCACCTTTATGCATGTTTTCATTTCTATCATTTTACTTATTTATTAAGTATATTTTATTTATTTTAACAGAAAGGAAGAGAGAGGGAGAGAGAGATAGAAACATCCATGATGAGAGAGAATCATGGATCCAGTGCCGCCTGCATGCCCCCTACTGGGGATCGAGCCTGCAACCTGGGCATGTGCCCTTGACCAAAATCGAACCCAGGACTTCAGGCCACAGGCCGACGCTTTATCCACTGAGCCAAACCAGCTAGGGCTATACATTTTTTTTAAAAAAATGGAATTTATTATAGGTCTTGTGATCCAGAGTTAATGTGGCTTTTGTGTGTTTTCTCTGCTGAATGTCACCCTGTCTCGTGAGGGGGCTGCGTCCTGGTGTAACTAGGCTTTTCCCACCGTTTCAGCCGATTCCTATACCCTGGGAAGAACGGGCGACTCGGAGACTTCTTCGGGGACCCTGGCAACCCCGCTTCTGAATATAACCCCTCGGGGAGCAAAGACGGGAAGTACGAGCTGTTGACAGCAGCAAATGAAGTCATTGTGGAGGAGGTCAAGGATCTGATGACCAAGAGTAAGAGCTTTTTCCCTCCATTGTTGTTATGTTGCAAATGGAGTTGAACATGGGGGGCCTGAAATCCAAGGATTTGAGGTTCTTGGTGCTGCTACTTGCCATTTTGTCAACGTCTGTGTGGCATTTCCCTGACGCTGCAGCCTGGACACCGCCCTGCCTCCGCCTCTTGAAGCACGCCCTTTGGCTCCTAAGACTATCCTGGTGATCTGGTTTTCCTCTTTTTTTGGACCATTTATTCTATTTATGACTTTTCCTTAAAATACATATTGTTTATTCTGTTTAAAATATTTTCATTCATGAAGAAGAATACTTTGGTTTGATAATGATTTTAGTTCAAGAAAATGCCAAGAAATTCCCTTCTTAATGCTTCTTCTTATTTGTAGGTGACATAAAGGGGCAGCACACAGAGACTCTGCTGGCAGGGTCCCTCGCCAAAGCTCTGTGCTGTATCCTTTGTGGTGTGCTCATTCATGGTGTCTTCTGGGATAGACGTGTCTTCCTGGGGACGTTGCCTGGACCCTGTGCCCACGTGAACGAAGGCTGAGCCTTGCAAAGCGATGGCTTTGCAGTGTTTGTGAACAAGCTGGAAAAACTCGAAGTGGGAAGAATGGGAGAACTCCAGTGCTTTTTTTTATATGTAGAAAGAAACATCGATGTGTTGTTCCACTTACTCATGCATTCATTGGTTGCTTCTTGTACGTGCCCTGACCGGGGATCGAACCCGCAACCTTGGTGTATCGGGATGACGCTCTCACCAACGGAGCTCCCGGCCAGGGCCTGCTCACAACCCTTCAGGGCACATCCTTGCTTCCTCGCTTCTTAGTTAGGCAGACTGGGGAGTTGGTGTTTTGTTTTCATTTCTGTTGGATTATAAAAGGCACTCACTGACCTGATGCTCAGTAAGCGAGCAGTTGTTGCTCCACAGGCCAGCGGGTTACTTGGCGTTTAGCGTGGGGTCCACAACCCCCCTAAGCATTTCGATGTTGTCTATGTTTGTGTGATGTTCTCCCAAAATTAAGCGCTTGAATTTGCTTGGGACAAAGATGATTGCTCTGTGTCGGACTTTGAGGGTCGTGGCTGACCCCTGTGTGTGGTCTTCAGTCCCAGATCCCCCCTGACTGGCTGGCTGGCTGACTGGTCCCAGTGTTCAACTCTGGGGTGTGGGGCGTTGTCATACAACAGTCCGTGGTGGTCATTTCCATTTTCTGGCACGAAGGTACTTTGGAAACCCCTAGTCCTTCGTTTGGTGTGTCTATCCCGGTAAAGGGACAGGTCTTTCTCTCCGTTTGGGGATGCTGGGTTTATTTAACTGAAATTTGAGGTTATTTGTCTGTTTACTATGAATATTGATGAAAGTAAATGATACTTTAAAATTCCTTAATGCTAAGAAAACAAGACATCCACAGGATGAACAAGGAGGTTAAAGGTAGGAGCCCACGTTTCCTGTGAGACTGATCTCACTTCACCGCTGTAACTTGGTGGGCTGCATGCAGGTGGTTGGAAAACCTGACAACATGCCTGATACGCCTCAGTTACACGGTAGCCTGCGTTCCTCTCTCTACAGACAACCAGGAGATGAAGTCCAGGATACTGGTGAGATGTGCCACATTAATCCTGTGCTTATGTTTATGTTCTGTCTGCCTCGGCAGCTGGGGTGGTCGCCCTCCCGCGTGGCGACACTGATGGGGGTGGAATAGCGCAGCTCTCCCAGGGCAGGCGGCTGTCCCCCGGGTCAGGGTGGAATGTGCGGCCTCACCGATTTCAGGAGCTCACCCTGGAGAGTCCGTCAGAGCGCTGTCTGCACCGAGCCCTGCAGGTGCTTCAGAGTCCCCTGTAGGGACTTGGGTAAATAGCGGAAGTCAGCTGAGTCGGCAGGAAGGACATAGACGCCTAAGAAGCAGGTCGCAGCGCACTAGACGGAGGACTGTCCGTTAGTGTGTGTGCGGTGGGTGCGAGTGTATGACGTGCCCGTAGCTGCTCTCCAGAAACTGTTAGCAAGGACTGTCCCTGGAGTGGCAGGATTTGGGGGGTTCAGTCTCCTTTACACCGATAGGGTTGTTTACTGAGGATGGCTAGGCAGACAGTGAGAAAAGCGCTGTCGGCTGAGCTTGCAGAGTAGCGGGACCTCCCGGGGGGAGGGGGATGCGCCTGCAGGTCCTGACGGGCTGTGACTTCAGGTGATCAAGGCTGCGGAAGACAGCGCCCTGCAGTACATGAACTTCATGAACGTCATCTTCGCGGCGCAGAAGCAGGTGAGCGCACGCCCTTCCTTTCCGGGACGCTCGCTTCATAATGAGGAACTAATTTCTTTTTCTTAATGACCCACTGAGGGAGGTTTTCTGACTAAACAGCCTTATGAATGGAGTAGGGATCTGGAATCCATGGTTTATACAATCATTTGAGTCCTGGGCCCATTGAGAATGAGCCCCCAGAAAGACGTGCACTCAGTGTTAATGCAGTTTCAGGGTGTTCATGCGCCCCATTGGGCCCATCCAAGGACCCAGGCTGAGTCTCTGGCTTTACAGAGTGCTACATGCCTCGATGAATTGTCACTAATACTTGTCATTTTCTCCTTTGATGTGTTAAAACTTCTGTTATAATCTAAATGCCATAGTTGCATATACTGTTCTCCATTTGGGAGTAACCACGTGAGATAGAGAAAAGACCATGGCCTCGTGGACAGGCCGTCTAGGGTGACCCGCTGCCTCCCCTGGCTCCATGGCCACAGCCTGGCCCGGTCTGGGCTGCAATATGCTAATTGGATATCTGCCTTGCACAGTTATGCATGTTAAATAAGCCATTTCAAGAGTAGAGGTTGGCACGTAGATTCTGAGTATAAAGTAGTCATTGTTATCATTCCTGTAATGTTTTCGGAATATTCATTTCAGAATATTTTGATCGATGCGTGTGTTTTAGACTCCGATTCAGGACTCCTCCAACAGGTACGTTTTAGGTGAATGCTTGGTGTTGGTTGTGAAAGGGGGTGTGTTCTGTTCCTGTTGTTCCATGCCTTTCACTGATCGTCACACATTTGTAGGGATTAGCCTGTGTGACAGCACAGATGAGAGAACGCAATTCCTCTGGCCCCTTCAAACTTTCTATTTTACGTAATAACTCGATTGACTTTAGAAAAGTGATTCACACATTAAAACAAATACAAGCAACACAGAAAAGTATTTTTTAAAAAGGTTAAAAAAATCCCTTCAAATACTATTATTCAAAAGTTATCATTGTTAATTGGTGAAGAGAATGATAGATCTGTGTATATAGATATAGATTTTTAGGAAGAGGAAGGGAGAGGGGGAGAGAGAGAAACATTGATGTGAGAGCCAAACATTCATTGGCTGCCTCCTGCACGCCCCCTACTGGGGATCAAGCCTACAACTCGGGCATGTGCTCAGGAATTGTCCTTTTCTGCGCATGGGACTACGCCCAACCACCTGAGCCACACTGAGTTAATTGTGTGGCGTGAATTATATCTCAGAGTTGTTGTGAAAACATAATGACTGAATAAACGTGGCAAGAATAAAGTTCAGCAGTAGCAAACAAACAGAAGGAAGGGTGGAAGGCGTGAGCCAAGGGCAAAAGGAAGCTGCCTGCACATCCCGGGAGGAAGCGGCAGTTCTGGTCCGCGCTCTGGGGAACACCGCTCTCGCTCCGCTGTGTCGTCTCCTCCCCGTTGGGGGACCTGCAGCGTGTCCCCCTGGAAAAGCGAAGTGCGTGCTGCTTTGGCAGGGCCCTGGTGTGTCTTGCAGGCTTGTGACATCACAGGGGGCCTGTACCTGAAGGTGCCGCAGATGCCCTCCCTCCTGCAGTACCTGCTGGTAAGGAGCCGTGACGGTGCGCCTGGCACCTGGGACCGTCTCCTGGGGAACGAATGGGCGCAGATGGTGCTAGTCATTGGAGGAAAGGAAGGAAGGGGTGACGGGTCTTGAAGCTGAGAAGAGGGGGGCTCCCCATAGTCTTTGAACCCTGCAAGCCGTGTGCAGTGTTGTGTGCCTGCCTGTTTGCGGAGCGGTGCCTGTATGTGGAGGGGCTCAGTTATTGCTGAGTGAATACTAAAAAGGATTTTTATTTGATTTTATTTTTTCAGTGGGTCTTTCTTCCTGATCAGGACCAGAGATCTCAGTTAACCCTCCCTCCCCCCATTCACGTGGACTACCGGGCCGCCTGCTTCTGCCACCGCAACCTCATCGAGATCGGCTACGTCTGTTCTGTGTGCCTGTCGAGTAAGTTCACGGCCGAGGTGGTTCCTTCTTGCCACGTCGCGGGAGGCCGGAGAAGGTCTCCACGGTGTGGTTCTCAGCCATCCTGGCTTTTCTTTGTTTTCTGCATTTACAGTATTCTGCAACTTCAGCCCCATCTGCACCACCTGCGAGTAAGTACCTTCGGGGTTGGGTGGCTGGCTCCCGCCCGCGGCAGAGCGTTCGCGTTAAAGGGCGTCTTGCTCCCTGTGTCGTTTCAGGACGGCCTTTAAGATTTCTCTGCCTCCCGTGCTGAAGGCCAAGAAAAAGAAACTGAAAGTGTCTGCGTGATGGTTGCGCTTTCCCACCTCCCGGAGCTGCCGTAGAAACGGGAGGCGGGGAGTCTTTGTAAGGAGGCCCCGAAAAATACAGCGAGTGTAAGAATTCCCAACGCGGTTCCTTACAGGATGCAGCCCTACAAGATCACCCTCCCCCTGTGGGGGCTGCTGTACGGGGGAGCCCTTCTCTGCAGTATCCATCCCTAGAATGCTTCCAGAGGGTTCTGTCCAGACGGGGAAAAGCGCACATTTGTGACTTTTTAAACCGGAGGATCACGTGTCACACCATCCTGTCCAGACTGGGCGTAGGCTTTAGAGCTTCTTACTGTGAAGCGTTGTTACAGGGGGCATTGGAGCAGTTTCAGAAAAAGTGAGTGAGGGCCTAGTCAACATGCACCGTCTTACATACTTGGATCCACTTTCAGATCCTTGTCTGCGTGGAGCTTCAGCCTCAGGTACTTGCAGGTACTCAGTCCTTTGTGTGACGTCGGCACATGTTTGGACAGCGATACCCAAATGATAATAAATAACAGTTTGTCTCGGAATCACTGCGAAATGGCTTTCCATGAGTCAGGCGAGTGATGCAGGAGTCTGGTGGCAACTTCTTCAAAAGCAAAGCAGTTGTGTGAAGAGGTCATCTGTGAACGCTGATGTCTGGCTTGTGAGGGGTACTACAGGGTTGGGGGGATGGATTCTTTATAGTGTCACTCCCAGACTGAATCCTTTCTTTTTAACCAAGGAAAAGAAATAAAAGTATTAACACTGGCTAACTGATCTCTAGAAGCTTTGGACTTAATACTGAAAATTTCTGTCAGTTCAAACAAAAAAATATTTGTAATTTCAGCAATAAAAATCGTATTTTTTCCATGTGACCTTGAAGTTATTAAGTCCTTTTAAATTCCAGCATAGTGTGGGAAGGGTTTTCGGGAACAGTGGCTGATTTGGTTTGTTTTTAAAAGTATGTTGCCAAGGGGGACATCTGTAATATTTCAACAACAAAAAAGTATGTTGACAAATTGTGTATCCAATCTTGTACACAAATAAGATTTAAATTTTCTCTTTATACCATCTCGGAAGCTCAGTCTCATTTAAGTAACTTGTGGTATTTGGTTAGATTATTTCAGGTGGGTTTTGTATTCTGGACTTACAATTTTATTAACTACACAAAGATTTTTGTGATAACTTTGCAAGTATTTGTTAATTCTTGAGTTTGAGAATCTCTTTAAAAATAATATTTAATATTCATAGCCTCATTAAGCGTAATGGAAATCCCTATTAAGTCTAGGAAAGAAAGCATTGTATATCTAAAAGGATAATTTCAAGTAGTTTTGATAAGATTAATTTTCACTGGAAATGTTTTTATATACTGTTTTAGTTCTGTTTTATTTTTAACGGTTGTGTTTATGGTTTATTTTATATAAATTTTTATAACAAAATAATTTAAACTTTAATATTTTCTTGAGTTATTTTCTCTTACTCAATGTTTATTTCATGCTCATTCAACTCTGCGTCAAATGTGTACTTTTTAACTGGATTTGGTCAAATACCACATTTTTATTCATTTCTGAAGAACTTTAATTTCAAATCTTGCCCAAGTTATTTGTGAAAATGCTGTTACATTTTTTGCCAGGCTGAATTCTGGTGCTTTTGCATCTGTCCTAATGCGGGGCAAAACCTTTCGAGTGTGGTTTGATGCAGCCTGCTTTCGGGGTGTTGAGACCTTCAAAACTGGGAGAACAGTAAAAACAACGCAGTCATGGCCACGCAGCCGCACCCCCTTTTGGTCCGTCCCATAAGAATGAAGGGTGTTACGGCGCCTGTTTGGAGCCAGTGTCTGCAGGCTCGCTCTGCAGCGAGGGGATCGATCATCGATCGGGTGTGGAAACTCCAGGTTTTAAGTTCCTGATCCTTCAGGGGAGCGCAAGGTTCGTGGGCGGGGCCAGGGTGCGGTGGGCGGGGCCAGGGCGCTGGGGCCGGGGGCGGGCTCTCTGCCTCTGGTCCAATCCCGGCGCGACGCTCCGCAGGCCGGCGGCCGATTGGTGGTTGCCATAGTTCCCGGCCTTCGCTTGACAAGATGGCGGCGGAGGGGCGACGGGGGGCTCCGCGCGGCATCGGGGAGCTTCCCGGCTTCTGAGGCGGCGCGGTTGGGTCTGCGGGCCCGGCGTGGTCCCGGACATGGGCTCGCCACCGCCGGCCGCTCTCCTCTTGGGGCTCCTCCTCGTGCTGGGCGTCCTGAGGCCGCTGCGGGGGGACCCGGGTGTGTACGGGGCAGGGGCCTGCAGGGCGGGGAGGAGAGGCGGGCGTCTCAGGGGCCAGACCCGCAGCCCCCACAGCAGGAAGGGAGCACCCGCGCAGGCATGGCCTCTGCGGCGACTCACTCCTCCCTTCCCCCTCCCCTCCCCTCCCCTCCCGCCCAGTCTTCCTCCCGGCTTTCATCCGCGCGTCCGGCCCTGTGGTCAGCGCGTCCCTGGTCGGAGGCACCGAGGACGTGGCCGTGTCCCTGTCGCTGCTGCAGGACCAGGCGGGTAAAGTGTCCGGCGCTTCCGGTGGGCAGGGTGGGTATTGGACCGGGTCCTGGCCGGCGGCGGACACTGGGGAGGGCCCCCCCCCCCCCCCCCCCCCGGCGGTGCCCTGCGGCTGTCCACTTGCGAAGTCGGGATGGGGAAGGGGGATGGGGGTGGGGGAAAGGGGAGGGGGGGAAGGGGGGAAGGGGGATAGGGATGGGGGATGCGGGCTGATGTGGACCAGAGAGGACCCCACGGGAAAGCCTGCGGTCACAGGGCCTGGCATTCACCTCGTCGTCGGGATAAAAACAGTCCTGTATTCTAATCCCATTAGACAGATGAAGACACTGAGGTTCAGACACTTGCCCAAAGTCATGCAGCTTTTAAGGGCCAGGCCCGGGCTGGGCGAGGGATTCCATCCATCTCAGGGGGGTACCCTCAGCCCTGGGTGACACGGCCCTGCATGCTCTCCTCCCGCAGGATCCTTGCCAGCTCCCACGTGCGGCGTGCTGAACAACGACACGGGAGACTGGAGTTTGACTGTGACCCCCAGTGTGGTAAGGCCCGGGGTGCAACCTCCCGTAGCAGCCGGGAAACCCACGTGTGGTGCTCTCTTACCTGGATGAGGCGCAGCGGTGTCGGTGCTGGAAATACCATCCAGCTGTGGGCTCTCAGGTCTAGCAGGCACCCATCCCGCCCGCAGGTCCTCACCCCGGGGCTCGGGGTCCTTGGACAAGCTGCCAGGGCCCTTGGAAATGGTGTGTGAAACCCTGTGGGGGGGTGCGTTTTTCTCAGGAGAGGGGTGCCAGCTTCCACCAGGTGATCGATGATTCTGTAACTCAAAAAAGCTTTCTAACCCTTCCATTTAATACACGTTTGGTGGAGTGCCCAGTATGTGCAAGGCGTCAACTCTAGGGTTTGTTTATTTTTATTTTTTAATGTATTTTTATTGATTTCAGAGAGGAAGGGAGAGGGAGCGAGAGATAGAAACATCCACGATGAGAGAGAATGATTGATCGGCTGCCTCCTGCACGCCCCACACTGGGGATCGAGTCTGCAACCCGGGCCTGTGCCCTGACCGGAATTGAACCCAGGACCCTTCAGTCTGCAGGCGATGCTCTATCCACTGAGCCAAACCAGCCAGGGCAACTCTAGGGTTTATAGAGGATGAGAAAGACAGAGTTTGCACCCCAGGTACTGTTTTCAGTACTTTAAAAAAAAAAAAATTTAAATTCTTTTGGTGTTTTCATCTTGCGCTGCTAAACTAAAACGGGGCTAGACAAACCGAGTTAATTTCCCGACCCGTGTTGAGCTTCCTGGGAGTATGCAAACGCTGCTTTCTGTTAGGGTCACCTGGAGATTGGGAATCCGGGTTTGCATGTGGCCAAAGTTTGGTGGGTGGGACGGAACGGAATCAGGGCCTCTTGGTGGACAGTCCTCCTCCTCTTGTAAAGTGAGCCGAGGCACAGGGGTGATGGTGTTGTGTTTCCAGTAGGTGTTCCTACAATCGCAGGTGCTGAAAGGCACAGCGATCTGTTTCCTTCCAGAACGCGTCGGACGTGACCGTGAGGCTGAAGAGGGCTCCGCCGTCCTGTTCCTCTAACGAGACCGGCTCCTTCTCCGAGGCCCCGTGCGTCGTCCAGACCCTCCTGGTGTCAGCGTCGCGCAATTTGGCCTGTTTAGCACATCTGCTCATTCAAGTGGAGATCTATGCCAACTCTTCTCTGGCCCATAGTGCTTCAGGCAAGTGGAGGCTTTTTTTAAAAATCTGCACCTAAGGGTATGCTTTTATTGTTTTTTTTTAATTTTCTTTTTTAGAGAGAAGAAGGGAGAGAAAGAGAGAAAGGGAGAGAGAGACATTGATGTGAGAAAGAAACCTCGATTGGTTGCCTCCTGTACATGCCCCAACCGGGGATTGAACCCGCAACCTGGGTATGCGCCCTGACAGGTGTTTGGGATGATGTTCCAACCAACTGAGCCCTACCGGCCAGGGCACTCTCCTATACCTTTTAAAAAACAGCATGACGTCATCAAACAATAGCATAATTGATCATGAGTCAATTAATTTAAATAGAAATTGGAGATTGTTCCATGTGAATACACCTAGTTTCGCCTCGTTCTTTTTAACGGCCGCATAGTATTCCCTGGTGTGAATACACCGTGGTTTCCTTCAGCTGATCTCTTAGTGATGGCGCGTGAGCCATTCCAGCTTTTGTTACGGTAAGTGGTGCCGACAGCAGGCATCGGGAAGGGTGGTCCTGTTTTCTCCCTTCCACGTGACGGCAGCGTTCTAAGGACGGAAGGGGTGCTGGTGTTGAAGGGTCCACTTGCATATTGTCTGACGTGTGGGTTTTCGCTGTGTCTTAGGCACGGCTCACGTCAGGGACTCCTCGCTGGGAGTGTTGGGAGTGGGGGTCTGTGGACCAGCCACTCGGCTTTCTTGTCAGCGCCAGAGCGTGGCAGTGCTTGTCGGGGGGGTTCCTGGCTGAGCTTCTCTCCGTGTTCTTTGCAGAGAACGTGACGGCCATCCCTGACCCGGTGCACCAGCCTCTGGGCCCGTGTCCCTGCAACCTAACCGCCGGGGCCTGTGACGTCCGCTGCTGCTGCGACCAGGTGCGCGCACGCTCTGCTGCGCTTCTTCCTTTAAAATACGTTTTTACTGATTTCGGAGAGAGAGGAAGGGAGCGGGAGCGAAAGAGGAACGTGGATGAGAAACAACATCCATGGCTGCCTCCCGCTTGCCGCCAACCGGGGATCGAGCCTGCAACCCAGGCGCGTGCCCTGACGGGGAATCAAACCTGCGCCCTCCTGGTGCTCCCTGCTCCTGTCTGTTTTCTTCCCAGGAATGCTCGTCCGATGTCACCGCGCTCTTCAGAGAGTCCTGTCTCACCGGCGTGTTTGGGGGGGACATTAGCCCCCCTTTCGATCAGCTCTGTTCCGCGCGGAGGCCGCCCGGGGCCCCCGGCTGGTTTCCCTTCCTGTGTGTGCAGTCTTCGCCGGCCAACTCGCCCTTCCTCGGTTACTTCCACCACGGGGCTGTGTGAGTGCCCCCGCAGCTGCCGGGGAGGGCGCTGCTCTCAGGGCCGGGGGTGGGGGGGCCACGCCATGTGGGCCCCGGAACGGGAATGTGGGTCCCATTTTTTCATGCGACCTCTCCCAAGGCAAGGAGCTTAAATGATCCAGTTCTCGACTCCGTTCCAGACCCCAGTTAGTCAGTTTATTCCGTGTCAGAAAGAGGCCTCCTGGGAACGAAATTGATGGACGCAGCACCACGTTCACAGTGTCGATCGGGGGTGGGGGGGCTCATCGGGGACTTTAACTTTCCTCACCTTCCGGGATTGTTGACATTTTACAACATTATTGTTATTATTGAAGTGAAATCCATGTGACATACAATTAACCATTAACCACTTTAAAGTGTACAGTTCAGTGGCATTTAGTACAAATATCATTTTGGTAATTAAAAAAGTAAAGAAGCCCAGCTGGTGTGGCTCAGTGGCTGAGCGTCAGCCTATGAACCAGGAGGTCACGGGTTCCATTGCCGGTCAGGGCACAGGCCCAGGTTGGGGCTCGATCCCCAGTAGGGGCCGTGCAGGAGGCAGCTGATCAGTGATTCTCTCTCATCATCGATGTTTCTATCTCTCTCCCTCTCCCTTCCTCTCTGAGATTAACATAAAAAAAGAGTAAAGAATAAAATGCCAATGAACAATGGGTCTGGCAGGTAAGAGCTGAAAGTGTTAGTTAGTAACATCTTTCTTGTTGACTCCCAGGTCCTCGAGGCCGCACGCCGCCGCCTTTGACGCGTATCTGCACACGGAGCCGCAGGACATGTCGGACTCGGGGTACAAACAGGGAGACCCCGTTATGACTGCCGCTCAGGCCTATCTCACTGTCCCTCAGGTACTAAGTTCCAGCGTAATGCGCTGCAGCCTTTCCTCACTGTTTCCCCGTTTTTAATTTAACTCCGATTGCTCTTAGAAATACCCCCTCAGTGACTTATTCTTCCCTATGGATCTTCTGGGCCCCCAGCTACATACGCTGTCTGGGTGTGTTTTCATAGTCACTCTTAAATGAACCCCTATCTTGGCTAAATCTCAGCGTGAACTCAACAAAACCAAAAACAGGCTGTCAATTCCCGTCAAAGTAACTCATTCTTCACTTCTGTTAGTGTCACAGCCACTGTTATTTTTTATTTATTTTTAAAAATCTTTTTTGTGGGAAGTATTACCTAGGTCCTCCTTTCCCCCGTTAACCTCTTCCAGCTGCTCCCGTCCCCCCCGCAGCCTCGTCCTAGTGAGCGATCAGTATGTGATTTAACACATTCCAGAATGCTGGGACATGTTTTAAGGCGATAGAGAGTTTTATGTGAAACCCCCCCTTCTTTTAAGTTCAAAATTCTAAGGAAGAAATGTTTGTGGGAACAAAACTCGGGCGTCTAAAGCCACGTCTGCTATTCCCATGAGTCCGCTTTACTGGCTTTAACAGAAGCCTGGTGTGAAGAGGGAGGGGAGTGGCGCTGAGTGTGATCTCCTTTCTGCGAAGGAGCTGGAGGGGAGGGGCTTCTTGGTTTCCCTGGAACAGTTCTCACTGTGACCAGTCCTCCGCTCCCACACTCACCCAGGCGATTGACGGGTCAGCTGGCGAGTGGGCCAGCCGAGGGCACCAGCAGGGGGCGCGGCCGCGGGAGGAACCTTCTTCGGGCCGGGACGTCGCCCTGTGTTTTCTGATTAGACCCGGTGATCAGTCTGTTGGGTCCCCTCGCCCCCAGGTGTCCCTGGCTGGGCAGTGTGTGCGGGATGCCCCGGTGGGATTCCTGCAGAATTTTGACGTTCGCTGCATTACTGACCTCGACGCCTACGGGGAACCAGGCAGCGTCCTGGACGCCGGGATAAAGGACGGCACTGCGGGAGGTACGCGCTGGCTGCGGCCGGGACAAAGACCGGATCTGAGGGGCTAGCTCAGCTCTCATCTCCTGAGAACAGCAGTCACCGCGCCGGGAGCAGCTGGAAATATTTGAACTGCCGTCGAGGAAGGCGCCCGCAGGAGGTTAATCCATGTCTCCCTTTAGGCATCGTCATCCCACACGTGGTCTATGAGGAAGCGGCGGACCTGGGCCAGGTCCTCGCCGGCGCAGGTACTCAGTGCCACACGTTGACGTCATTTCCACAGGCAGCCGGACGGGCTTCTTACGAGTGCCGTGCAGTCCTAGAGAAGCACACTTTGACGCAGAGTTTCAGGAGCGTCACAACAATGAGGAAGCCCTCTGCCCCCAGGACTGTGTTTGTCCCTGTCCCTCGTCCCTTACCTCACACTCAGCTTGTGACCTTGAACCAGCCCCCACCCTGGTCGTGGCTCATGTGGGCTCGGGGCCCCTCCTGCTCCTCGGGGTCTGGGAACCAATATGATTTTATTGATTTTTAGAGAGAGAAACATTGACGAGAGAGAAGCATCATTGATCAGCTGCCTCCTGCGCGCCCCCTACAGGGGATGGAGCCCCAAACCCGGGCCTGTGCCCCGAGGGGGGATTGAACTGATGACCTCGTGGTTCCTGGGTTGACGCTCAGCCACTGAGCCCCACCGCCGGGCGCTGGAGAATTCCTTAGGACCATTTTCACTTCTTGCTTTCACTTCTTACGGCATCGAGTCTTAGTGGAGTGGCTGCAACAGCAGTGAGCTAGGCAGCCGCCTGCTGAAGGCACTGACACTCTCTAGTCTTCAATAAACGTCTAACGGAGCGTGTCCTCCGCGCTGTGAGCCTCGCTGCGGGGATGCAGGCATGAAAGGAAGGGTTCGGACCTCACGCAGGACCCTGCGGTGGCAGAGCAGGCGGCTAGCGCTGCCCTGGTGGGCCCCCCGCAGACCTGAGCGGAAGACGCGTGCGGTGCTCTCACCGGTAACACTGTTCTTTGATTCGCAGAGACACTTCTAAGTCCCGGATTGGCCCCCAGAAACGTGACTGTGGAGGCACATTACCTCTTCCGATGGAATAACCGTACCATCAGTGAAGTGCACGTCAGGATTATCCGGGCGACAGTCCATGCCCTCCAGAAAGGTGACGGTGCAGGGCAGCAAGACGGCTTCCATGTTTACATGTGGCATTTTTTTCCTCTTCAAGATTCTCATCATTATAACACATTAGACAAAATCGGATTGTTATTTGTATTTGTGATTTGACTTAAAAAAAGGCGAATTTGTGTGCATGTCAAAATGTAATCATCAGGTAAAGGAAACTCTTCCTGGGGAGGCGGTGCCCATCTCTTTGCCGTTTTGTTTTCTTTCTAGGAACCATGGCACAGAGATTTACCGTCAAGTTTTTAAGCTATAACAGCGGCCACGAGAAGGAAAGATCTGGAAACCCAGGTAAGAGTCCATGCCAGGCACCCACCCATCTCACAAGCATTTCGGCCAACACTCCTGCCCGTGGCGCCAGTGCCGGGAGGTGATGCCCAACTGTCCAGGTGTAGCTTGTGGTCTGACCTTTCTCCTTCTCGTGGGTGACCCTGTGCTCTTTTCCCAATAGCAACATGGTGTTTTGTTTTGTTTTTTGTGTAAGGTGTCGTAGATAGTTAAAAGCTGCTATAAATTGCTAGACATTCTCTTTGGCTCCTGGCTTTTGAAAAAGAGATAAAACAGGTAAAATGTTGCTGAAATAAGTGTTTTTTAATAAGTGTGTTTTTATTGATTTTTAGAGAGAGAAGAAGGGAGAGGGATAGAGAGATAGGAACATTGATGATAGAGAACCATCAGTAACAGCTGCCTCCTGCAGGCCTTGCACTGGGGATCGAGCCCACAACCTGGGCATGTGTCCTGACCAGGAATTGAACCGTGACTTCCTGGTTCACAGGTCGACGCTCAACCGCTGAGCCATGCGGGCTGGACTTAAATGAGCTTTTTAAGAAAGAATAAGCTGCAGAGGACGGGCCCCTCACTTGGGGGGCCTGTGAGCTCCCGTCCCGTGGAGCGGTCTGTGTTTATGCGCAAATAGACCACCATGCTATTGGCATAGCTGTCACGGTGATGTGGGGCCGTGGCCGTGGCCGTGGCCGTGGCCGTAACCGGGAGGTGTCTGACGGGGCCTCCAGAGGTGGGGGTTGGCTCACTCGCTGGGAGTGGGCCCTGGCCCAGCCGCGGGGTTGAGCTGACTGGCTGGGGAATGGGGGGCTCCTTCAGTTGCGCCTGCTTTCCCAGCCCGTCCAATGAGCCCCATGCCCGTCACTCACGAGGACTCACTGAGTGGCCTGCTCAGTGGAGTGATCCCACCAGGGCACTTGCCCGCCCGTCACCTTTCAGAGTCTCTTTAGCATTTATCTCTAAGTCATAGGCATCTCCGCTAGAACAGGCGAAGGTCGCAGCCCCGCCCCTCGGTGCTCCGGGCTGCTGACCTCCCGCTTGCTGTGCGTCTAGGTTACCAGCTGGGCAGGCCCGTGCGCACCGCACATGCTGGCAGGAGGGACCCCGCGGCGGCCTTGAGCCTCTGGCAGCCAGGTAATCTGCTGGGCGGTCGGCTCCTCGGGAAGCTGGGGCTGGGCCTGTTGCCCTGTTTTGAATGGAACAAGTAATCAGTGACTTTGAAGTTCAGCTGCTGTATTTAGCCGCAGGGGAGGTGGTTCCTGTGGTTTGTCCTTTTGTTTAGCGCGGACAGTAAGAGGGGGGACTCCTTTTTCTTTTACAGCCCGGAGGGGTCTGTGCGCATCGGCAACTCTCAGACCCGTGTTATTCGGAGAAAACGCGCTCTCGGGGTGCCTCCTGGAGGTGGGCATCGAGGAGAACTGCACTTGGCTCCGGTGAGTGCCGCGGGCTCCGCTCCACACGAGGTCGCCGCGCCTCCCAGACAACGCGATGTGAAAAGTTAGGGCCTGAGTAAAGCTGGTGGGAAAGCCAGCGCGAGTGATGAGCACACGCCCACTTCCGACAGGTTAGGTGATTCAGACGTGCAGTGAGGGAAGTAGACTTCTGTCGCGGGAGTGACGCCATTGCACCCACATTTACGCAAATTCCTCGCTGGCGTTTGCGGGGCCCCTGGAACCCAGCGCTCTTAGAGCCAGAACCAGGGTCTCGCCAGTGCAGTTGGAGGGGTCGACGTGTGAAGATGCCTACACCCTGTTGTGTGGCGCAGAAAGGACTTTCCGCTGCCTGGTGTCCTGTGGGGGGGGGGGGGGGCACTTTCAGATACGCGGGCACTTCCTCTTTTACTGAAGTGAAAGCACACAACGGAATCGGTCATTCAAAGCGAACAGGTCAGTGGCCGTTAGTACATTCATGATGTTGTGCGGCCATCACTTCTGTTTGGTTTGGTTCCGAAGCATTTTCATCTGCGAACGGAAACCCTCCCCTGCCCTGGCGGCCTGGAGACCCCGAGAGTCAGGACTTCGGGGTGAGACCAGCTGCCGGCCACGCACTGGGAAACGTTTTGCTCTCTCGCAGGGACAAGGCTGCGGAAATACTTGATTCATTAATACAAGCAACTCACGTTGCAACGAGAGGCAACTCCGATTACCGGGACCTTGGTGACGGCTGGCTGGAGATCGTGGGTAGGTCAGGCTGCACCGTGAAGTGAGGGGCGTGGCTGCTGGGACTGCAGAGCCCCGCCCAGCAGGTCCTCTGCCTCTGCTGGGGCTCAGCTGACACTCCTGGGGGTTATCACTCCTTTCTCTCTTGCTCGTGATGCCTTTTTTGTGTCTAAAAAAGGAAATCCACAGGAAGGCCAAGTTGCCCCGTGGTCTTAGGAGCCAGCAGTGTCTGTGAAGGAAGTGGGAGTGGGTGTGAGGGCGCTCATTTCAGTTTGCATTGTTATTCTTGGTCCCAGGAATGTGGGCAATTGAGAACTGCCTTAGTGATTTAAAAAAGCAGTTTTGTTAACTTAAAAGGAAAGGTGATAGGAAATATTCTAAGTGAACGGAGCCAGGCGCCAGTGCCCACCCCTGTGGGAGCCCATCCCCCATCCCATCCCCTATTCGTAGCAGATCAGAAGACAGAATCGGGAGACAGAAAGCAGATGAGGGGTGGCTGGTGGCCAGCCGGCGGTGGGAGGCGATGAGGGGTGATGGTTCCTGAGCTCAGGACTCTTTCGAGACACATTGATTGGGTGCCTCTCGCGCGCTCCCTGACCTGGGCCGGGATCAAACCTGCAACCCAGGTACAAGCCCTTAACCGGGAATGAAACCCGCGCACCAAAGGACCACTGAGCCACACCAGCCAGGGCTGCCCTCACGCTGTCCCTCCGAGGTCACGCAGCTCAGCGGGCTGGGATTTCTCACCTACCAGCTCCCGGCATTTCTGCTGCAACTCTGGGTGGATTTCAGCGAGCACCGTGGGAACCAGATCATGATTTTCGGTGTTATTATGTGGGCCAGGGGCTCTAAAGTTCCAGTGACTGACAATGTATAAGGAAACATCTCGAACACAAGGGGGGATACCGTATGGGATGACAAATAAATAAGAGCCCCTGAGAGATGGAAGCCTCATCATGTGCTTCCTGTCTAGTATTTCCCATTTTTACGGTATCCGGGGATTGTAGAAAAACTGTCATTTTTCTTCCCCACATGCAGCCGCCCCCGACCCAGGCGCAGACCCGGCTGGTGGCCGCGGGAAGGGCACCTGCACAGAGGTTCCTGCTCGGCTGAGCATCCGCATCCTCACCTGGGACGCGGGCGCCGTGGAAGGCATCGCCCAGCAGGAGATCCTGGGTGCAGAGAAGAGGTCTGAGGCTCTGCTTGGGTGCGGTTCAGAGGCAGGAGCGCGGAGGGCGCCCCAGAAACAGGGACACAGGGACACGCCGACTTAGAAGCTGAGGGTTTCCTTGCAAATCGCGGCCATCAGCCACGTGTGCGAAACGGGAAATGTGTCGGCCGTGTTGGTCATGGCAACAGCTGTGTAACGCGTTCTCGTGACGAGCACATTTGAAAACTCACACAATACAAACGGGGTAACTCTTTTTTTTAAATAGGTTTTTATTGATTTCAGAGAGGAAGGGAGAGGGAGAGAGAGAGAAACATCAATGATGAGAATCATGGATCGGCTGCCTCCCGCACGCCCCACACTGGGGATGGAGCCCGCAACCCGGGCCTGTGCCCTGACGGGGAATCGAACGGGGACCTTCTGGTTCATAGGTCGAAGCTCAGCCCCTGAGCCCCGTGCCAGGCAGGGGTAAGGTCTTTGAGAGACTCCTGGGTTATGTTGTTGTCAGCTGCCTGAAGTCCTCAGATGACTGGGAGTGAGCCGGCGTGCTACCTGTGCCATCTCTCCTACAGGGTCTCCTCGGTGACCTGGCGGCCCCAGTGCGGGCTGACGTGTGAGCAGGTCGGCCTCTTCCCCCTCAGCGCCTCCGTCCAGTTCATTCAGGTCCCTGCCCGGCTGCCCCGGCCCCTGACCAAGTAGGTCACTGACCTGGTTGGTACTTTTTAGGAAGAAAAATATAGATCTTTGAAAAGTAAATGTATTTCTTTAACTTTCGATACTTCTCACCAAAAGGATGCTTTTTGGCAGCTACTGTAATCTTCTAAAATGTTTTCTAGATTCCAGATCAATTTCACAGAGTACGACTGTGACAGAAATGACGTGTGTTGGCCGCAGCTTCTGTATCCCTGGACCCGGTATTACCAAGGTAGGGCACAGCCGATTTCCGGAATGGGTATCGTTATGTCCTGTGTACAAGTTTAAAAAGAAAAATGTACCGACCATGTTGCCACTTAAAAATGATGGTTATGGCCCTGGCCAGTGGCTCGGTTGGCTGGGCGGCGTCCTGAGCGCCGAGAGGTTGCCGGCTCGATTCCCGGTCAGGCACCTGCCCGGCTGGCGGGCTCAGTCCCCTGATGGATGTTTTGCTGTCACTTCAATGTTTCTCTCTCTCTCCCTTTCCCTTCCTCTCTCTCTCTCAAAATCAATTTTAAAAAAAGACCTTTGTTAGTGGTTTGGCTGATTTCTATCTCAATAACTACAAGCGAGTTGAGCAGGAAGAGCGTGGCTTACTTGATTCACTGTCTTGCAGGGGAGCCTTACGCTCGGTGTGTGGCCAAGGGCCTGCTGCTGGCCTTCTTCTCCGTGGCGGCCCTGTTCCTCAGTGACCCCTGGACCAGAGGACGCAGAGTGTGACCTCCCGCCACTCCGGGCCCTCAGACCGCAGACTCTTCTCCGGCGATTTGCTGCACTCCGTGTACAGTTTTAATGAGTGGAGGGTTTTGTTTTTGTCGGAAATGCTCATCAAGCGCTCTGTGGGTCTCATTCACCTACGGAGCTATCCAGACGGGCATCTCGCTGCCAGGCCAGACTGAGCAGCGTGCCCGAGGGCCCGGGCCTGCCTCCTGGTTATCAGAAGCGTTTGTTTATCCCAAATTACTCAAGTCACAGGAGCTTTGGTCCAAGTATGTTATTTGTACCTTAGAGGCAATTATTTCCTCAACTTTTTATATACAGTGTCCCAAAAAGTGTGTACACACTTTAGCAGCTGATAGCTCAATTTTGAAAATGAAATGTATTTTAATAAACACTGCCTTTATAATCATCCAACATGTGTGTGTGCATTTTTTTCAGGACACCCTGTGTTTCTGTGGAATTGATGGAAAGACCTTAAGTTTCCCCCCCCCCCAAAAAAAATTAGCTCCAAGGATCACAGGGTCCGGACGTTAAAACCAGGCCGTTCTCCGTGAGGACAGTTACTCCCCGGTGTTAGAGGAGTTCCTCCCGTGGCGCCTGGCCGGGGTCAGGTCGCATTATGCGCTGGGAGTGAGGCCTTCACCCCTGGCCCGTGGCAGCCACACGGAGCTTTCTTTGTGGCCAGATGAACGGGGTCCCTGCACCGGAGGGACTGGCACACGTGTACACCTGGTTTTGAGGTCCTTGTAGAAGCTGAACACTCTTGTCGCAGGGAAGGCAACACCCGCTGGCTGGCTGGCTGCAGTGCAGCTCCCGCTGGGGAAAGAGCTAGAAACTCCGAAATGGCTGGTCACTGATCTGTGTTGGGGGGACTTTGTACGTCAGGGAAACACTCGCGTGGCAGTACCGTACGGTCTTTATGGGCTTTTCTATGCATCTGAGAGAGAGAGGGGGGCTGTTCCCACCGGGCCCTGGTCCCGTGGAACTTACATACTTTGCAGGGAAACTGGCAATAAACACAGACGAGGATTTCTGACGGCGGCGGGAGGTGCGTGAAGGAACTAAACCAGGGATGTGGTGGGCTGGGCGGGGAGGGGACAGCCGCTCAGGAGGTGACATTTGGGCTGAGCCCCGAGGAGCCAGCCTCGAGCAGGCCGGGCAGGGGAGGGTCAGCAAGGTGGCGGGCACCGGGGGCTGGACAGGTGGAGGAAGGGGCCCATACCGCGGGGTCTTGCTGGCCGGGGAGAAGTTGGGGGTTTTGCTCGAAGGGCAGTGGGAGACGCCCGGGCCGTTTATAAAAGGGGGGCCGCGCGAGGTCTGGGCCCCGTCAGGTCACTGGGTGCTGGGTGCTGGGTGCAGGGCTGTGCGCGGAAGACCCGCGCCGGTCCGCGCCTGCTCCTGATCTGCACTGGGACGGCCCCCGAGAGGAAAGCCGCCGCCAGCACCCCGTGCCGCCGGTGTGGCTCCGTGGGTGCAGGTGTCCTGAGACGGGCCGATCTGCGGAGACGGAGGAGCCGCGGTTGCGGGCCGCTGCGGGCAGGACGCGGTGGGAAGGGCTGCGGGCGGCGTTGATGGCCATGCTCGGAATCGGCCGTGAGGAAGGCGGCACCGCGCTGCGACTTTACCGGGAACCGCGGGCCGGGCCCCGTCGGGCGGACGCAGCGCGCACTCTCCAGAAACTCGTCTTCGAAAGCGGCGGGCGGCGGGCGAGAGGCCGAGTTCCGTCCGCGTCCGGCGGGGCGTCGAGAGCACCGGCGTCCCCCGCAGGGCCTGCGCTGATTGGCTCCTCGGCGCCGTCGCACGCCGCAACTCCAGGCGCCATTGGTCGGCCGCGGGGGAGGGGCGGGACCGGAAATGGCCAGGGCAGGGGGCGGGGCCTCGCACGGCCGTGGCGGCGGCTGGAGCGGCGGCCGCGGGGGCTGGACTGGGGGCGGCCGCAGCTGCCCGGAGCCCGATGGTGCGGGGCCGCGGCCAGGCCGCAGCAGGAGCCCGAGGCCCGGGCCGCCCCGGCTGACCGCGCGGGCCCGCGCTGCCCGGAGCCCCGCTGCCGCCCGTCGGGCCCCGCGGGGCGCGGGCCGCCCGTCCGCCATGGGGTCCCTGTTCCGGAGCGAGCCCATGTGCCTGGCGCAGCTCTTCCTGCAGTCGGGCACGGCCTACGAGTGCCTGAGCGCCCTGGGCGAGAAGGGCCTGGTCCAGTTCCGAGACGTGAGTGTCGCCCGGGAGACTCGGGCCTCCCTTCCGCCCGCGCCGGGCCCGGGGCGCGCCGCTGTCCCCATTCCCCAGGCGGGGAAACTGAGGCCGGTCGCCGGCCGGAGCTGCGGTCCAGCTCAGGGTCCCGGCTGAGTGAGCAGCGCCCCGTGAGGTCCTCCTCGGCCTCGGGTCGTGCCATCCGACGCCCCTGTGCCGGGCACCGGGCCGGGCGGGGGAGCACATCCGACAAGGCCTCCCTCCCCGAGTCCCATCTGGCGGGGGACAGAGATCGGACACACCAATCCACACACAAGACAGTGTTTGCTGAGAAGATTAAACGGGGTTGGTGTGAGGGTGGCTCGGCTGGCGGTGGTCCAGGTGGGCTTCTCGGAGGAGGTGGCGTTTGGGCCGAGACCTGACGGGAAGGACCCGGCCTGGGCAAGAGCGGGGAACCGGGTGGCAGGTGAGCTCAGCGCCTGAACTGGCAGCCAGCCAGCGAGGTGCGGGCTCCTCCAGGGGAGCGATTTGTGTGGGTTTTGTTCGCTGATGTGGGACGGTGCCATGGCCTGGCAGGGACGGGGAGCGCCGTCAGTATTCGTTGAATGGACGCTGTCTCCCCAAGTGACAGTGAGCACTTGTTTGTGCATCTGTCTATCCGTTTGTCTCCGCCGCGGACCGTCAGCCCCCACGGTCAGGGCCTCTCCTCCCCGGTCCACTCCTGATTCCCCAAGACTGGGAACAGCCCCTGGTTTGTGGCACTAAAGGGCGTTTGTGGAGCGACCGGGCACGCCTGTGTGGAATGTGTGCTCTGTTCCAGATGCCGGCTTGGGTGCTGGGACCGACGGGTGGCCAGCCAGGAGGACAAGGTCCTTGTGTCGTGGCTCACAGCCTGGGAGGCGCCGGGCAAACACACCGATTACAGAGGGCGACGGGGAGATCAGGGTGTGGAAGGGAGGTTGGGAAGCAGGACCGAGACGTGCTGTTGGGACGGGAAGTCACGGATGTGGAGGTTTTATTTCCTGGGCCACAGCCTTCCTCCCCTGGTGGCTTCCCCTCTTCTTTCGGGGGCTCCTTCATTTCCAAAGGGAACACCCTACCGTGTGCTGATGCCGTTGGGGAGAGAACCCCGAGTGACGGGCAGGCCCGGCTCTCTTCCTGGTTCCGGGACCCACTTACCTGGCGGGTGCTGGGCTGACCCGGTGGATGTGCTCCATCCTGTGAGTCCTCGGGCCGCGGGGCGTGTCAGGCTCCAATCTCAGAGGCTTGAACAAATGCCCTAGTCGTCGCCGCCAAGATTCGAGTTTCACTGAGTGTCATTACAGCCTGACACTCGGCGGGAGGAAGCGCGAGTGCGCTCATACTCTCCCAAGAGGAAACCGGACCAAAAGGAGCTCTTCCCGGTGTGGGGCCAGGTTTTCCGAGCTGGGGGTGTGTGTGTGTGTCCGTCTCTGTCGGTCTGTGTGTCTGTGTCTCCGGTCGGCTGCCAGGCAGCATGGATGCCAGTGCAGGAACTTCCATCCCGGCTGACGGTCCCCTGCTCTGTTCTGGTGTTTCTTACTGACCTCGGCTTCACCAGATGGGATCCCTGACCTCTGACTTGGTCTCGGGCTTGGGTTGAACAATTTTCCCCTTTTCATTCAATAGCCCTTCTGAGGGGAAGGAGGCGGGGCCTGGGTTTCCGTGGCGACAGCAATGAGAAGGCCTGGATGAAAGCAAAGTTATTTAACCTGAGGGCTCAGGGACAGCCGGAGCCTGCCCTTTGTCACAGTCCCAGCCTCAGAACAGTTTTCACCTGTGGGCAGTCCCCGAGCTGCTGGGAGTGGAGTGGAGATTAGTAAAAAGAGCACCAGGCAGCCTCTGCCAGTTTTGTTTTTTAGGTTTTTATGGATGTTAGAGAGAGAGGAAGGGAGAGGGATAGAGAGAGAGAAGCACCGATGTTAGAGAGAATCACTGATCGACTGCCCTCCTGTATGTCTGCCGTTGGGGATGGAGCCTGAAAACCAGGCCTGTGCTCTGCCCGGGAATCGAACCCTGACCTCCTGGTTCATAGGTCGACGCGAAACCCCTGAGCCCCGCCGGCCGGGCCCTCTGCCGGTTTCCTGAGGTTAAATGTTAGTCTTCCAGTGAATCCACGTTTACATGTTCCTCGTATCACTGGCCTGGAATGAGGGCGATGTTGCCTCCCTAAAAAGAAAAGAGAAGCCACGTCACAGGAAACACGCAGTGAATACCTGTGAGACGGTGATGATGGGATGGCCAACCCGATCCGTGTGCCAGGGCCAGACGCCGGCCTCTTCCTGAGGGTCTGTCTGCAGAACCACGGGGTCCGATGAGGGTTATTGGGTTTGACGTGAGGAAGGAAAACCTGCAGCTGAGAAGCGGGTGGTCGGCAGAGGCTTGGGGGCCTGGCTCCCCTGTGACACTCAGTTCCGTCGGGAAGACCGTGTCTGAGTCCCCGGGAGCTGGAGAGCTACGTCAGGTCAGCGTGAGTCCAGGAGTGGGTGGGAGTTGACAGACAGGTGGCATGAGAAGTTGTCTTCCTTGTGGGTAATTCTTTAAAAAAATAGCTCAACACACTGAACAAGAACCGAACCTCGGGGTAGAGACTCGTGCTTGAGCGGTTCGTGCCGAGCTGCTGTCTGCGGACGCTACAGATGCAGGAATTCGTGCCCAATGCCTTTCCCCATGAACGGAAACCGAACCTGACCTCCTAGTTCATAGGTCGGCATTCAGCCACTGAGCCACACTGGCTGGGCTGTGATTTTTTTAAAAAAAATTATCTTTACTGTTGAAAGTACTACAGATGTCCCCCTTTTCCTCCCATTGACCCCCCCCCCCCCCCCCAGGACTTCTGGCCTCAACCCACGGGAACATGTGCTCTCCCCATGGGAACATGTGCTCTCCCCGTTCTGGGCCAGAACCTGAAATCAGGTTGTCTAGGGTTGTGCTCCCTGGGAGGGTTCCAGGGGAGGGTCCTTCCTGCCTCTTCAGCTTCTGGGGGCTCCTGGCCGCATCCCTGCAATCTTCACGTGGCCCCGCCTCCGTCCTCACGTGCCCACGCTCGTGTGATCACGTGGCCCCACTCCCTCGTTCACGTGCCCACTTCCGGCTGTTCACGTGCCCCACCTCCTTGAGACCTTAGCTGGTCTGTTTCCGGGTCCCTCCTCCCTGGTCGGCCCCTGCTCTCACACCGTCCACAGTCCCTTTGCCAAAGTCCTTCCAGAAAATCGTGTGCGCGTCTCATCTCGTTCCTGCTGGGACTGTGATGCTGGGATTGAGGAGGAGACCGGAGAGCAGTGGCCCGGCCGGAGTCCGTGCGAGGGGTCCCTGGAAGACGAGGACACTTAAAAATCGTAACCACAGTATCATCATTTTACCCAAGCTCTTTAATAATTTCTTGCCATAATCCAATGCCGTAGTCCCTGCAAACACCGTTTTATAAGTGCAGAAGTCACATGACTAAGTCATAACTTTGTACAACTTTGTTGATGTGTGTATTGAAATCCACTCATTTCAAGCGCAGTCACTGACTTTTAGGAAGTGTGCCGAGCCCAGTTCCAGGCGTCCCACGCCGGGAGGGGAGCCCCTTCCCGCGGCCGCACTCAGCCCCGGCCGTCACTCGCCTGCCTCCCGCCCCGCGGGTTGCCCTCTGGACGTTTCATAGGAATGGGGTCGCACAGTGTGTGCCCTTTGTGTCCTGTCACCCCCAGCGTCCTCCGTGACGTTTCATGTGTCAGCAGCTTGTCCCTGCTCCTTGCCGAGTCCTCCACGGGTGGGCGGGCTCTAATTCCTTTCTTCAGTTTTCCGTGTGAATGCCGTCTCCATATCCCGGGTGGATGTCTTCTAGAGAAGTCTTTGTCCGGATCCACGGTTTGGGCTGAGGTTAAATTTCTCCGTGGGATGTTTCTGGGCCGAAGGGCATTTTTCAGGTGTTTCTGGTAACAGCTGCCAAGCGCTTTCCAGAACAGCTGTGGCCGCGCGCGCCCACTCAGTAGTCCACGGGGGTGCGCTGTTCCCCAAACCCTTGCCAATGATAGTTTAACGTCAAATTCATTGTTCAACTTTAGGTGTTGAAAGAACATTTTTGATTCTTTTCTCAGCTCAACCAGAATGTAAGTTCTTTCCAAAGAAAATTCGTTGGCGAGGTGAAGCGGTGTGAGGAGCTGGAGCGGATCCTGGGTGAGTTTATGTGAACAACCTTTCCCATAAGCACCCTGTTCCCTTCAGAACAGTCAGCAGCTAGAGATGAATAGGAAGAAGAGAAGAAGGCGCCTGTCTCCTCCCTGCCCAGCCAGCCCCTCATGGAGGTTCAGGTCACAGCCGCACTGGCTTCTTCTCATCTGTAGCCTCAGGGCTTACACCCATCAACTGACGGGTCACCCTGTCGTCCCACCTGCTGCTGTCCAGGCAGCGCCACAGCGGGTGGCCTCTGAGTCCGTGGGAACCAGACGTGGGTGGTCAGACACGCAGGGAAGTGGGGATGTGAAGTGTTGCCATCTGCGCGGTGTGGAGCCTCACTCGCTCCCTGTTGGCTTCCGCAGCGTACCTGGTGCAGGAGATTCACAGAGCTGACATCCCGCTCCCCGAGGGCGAGACCAGCCCCCCTGCCCCGCCTCTGAAGCAGGTCCTGGAAATGCAGGTAACGCGCAGCCCTCAGGGCTGTACCTCCTCCCTGTCTGCTGCCTGGTCACCTGCCCATCCTCTCAGAGCCAGAGGGCGCCCACCCCAGATAGGCGACCTGGGTGGTGTGGCTCAGCGGGCGGCATCATCCCCTGGCCCGGCTAGACTCTGGCTTTTTATTTATTTATTTAAAAAAAATATATTTTATTGATTTTTTACAGAGAGGAAGGGAGAGGGATAGAGAGTTAGAAACATTGATGAGAGAGAGAAACATTGATCAGCTGCCTCCTGCACACTCCCTACTGGGGATGTGCTCGCAACCAAGGTACATGCCCTTGACCGGAATCGAACCTGGGACCCTTGAATCCGTAGGCTGACGCTCTATCCACTGAGCCAAACCGGTTAGGGCTAGACTCTGGCTTTTTAAAAGCTCCACTGGTGGGTGAGCTGGGGCGCCGCCTGGGCCCCGAGGCGGGTGCTGAGCAGCTGCGGCTCCGTTGCAGGAGCAGCTGCAGAAGCTGGAGGTGGAGTTGAGGGAAGTCACGAGGAACAAGGAGAAGCTGAGGAAGAACTTGCTGGAGCTGATCGAGTACACGCACATGCTGCGGGTGACCAAGACCTTCGTGCGGCGGAACGTGGAGGTGCCGTGGCCTGGCGCGCCGGGAAGCCTGTGTCTGTGAACGTCTCGGGCTTCGGGTCTCAGTGGGGCTGGCAGTTCCTGCCAGTTCCTGCCGACGACGTGTGGCTTTTGCCAGGAGATGTGTGATCTCAGCCTTATTTTTCAGTTGGAGGATCCCACACGAGAGAAAGCGTTAAGCCTTTTCCTGTGTTGGTTGGTTTTAGCAATAACAGTAGCTCCTGCTTGTTTTTGTTGTTTGTTTTGAATTTATCTTTATTGTTGAAAGTATTACAGATGCCCCCTCTCTCCCCATTGGCTCTCCACCACCCCACCCCCCCCTTCACGACCCTCCTGTCCGTGTCCGCAGGTTATGCAGCAGCACCTCCTGCCTGTGCAGTGCTTAGGTTTGCAGTTGAAAAAAAATCGTATGATCATGAGAAAGAATTGGACAGGACTTTCAGTTCTAAAATCTAGACCTTATTTCCGAATTGCTAAGAGGAAAGGGGTACAACCCCACCATGTACACGATACGAACGAAGCGCAGGCCCTGCCCTGCGGTTTTCCTGCGCGCCCGTGTGAACCCCCCTCCCCCTCCCCCTCCCCAACCACTTTTTCTCAGAACCTAGGGCTCCTGGGACGGGGAGGGCACAGCTTACCCTCCGCTCTCCTGTGACTGTGGCCAAGGAGCGGGCAGGTGAGGGGTGGGCAGTGAGTGCTTTCTTGGTGAGAGCTGTTTCCTGTCTGAGTTCCCCGGGGCCGTGGCACCCAGATCCACGTGGCAGGGACGCGCCCTAAACTGCTGCTGGGAACGAGACGCAAGGAATCACTTCTCACGAGATGCACGTGGTCTCCTCTCTCGTAGTTTGAGCCCACGTATGAAGAGTTCCCCGCCTTGGACAGCGACTCCTTGCTGGACTACAGCTCTATGCAGAGGCTGGGAGCGAAACTGGGGTAGGTGGTCGGGGGGGTCGGGCCCTCGGCCCCCTGTCGGGGAGGACGAGCTCCGTGGAGTGACGGACGGGCACGCTCCATAGCCCGTGATTGAGTGACAGAGAGTGAGCGCTGCTTAAGGAAACACGGAGCTCCCGTGTGTGCGCGTCGAGTCGGCAGCTGTGCTGTGTTTCTAGCTGAGCCACGGGCCCAGGGAGTGGGAAGAGTTTATGCCACGTTGCTCCGCGAGCCTAAGGCAGTTGGGCCTGGGAGCGCCCAGCCTGGCCCGCGTGGGGGGCGGTGCTGAAGGGGCTGGGAGGTATCGGCCCTGTGCTCAGGCCCTTCCTGCTGCCCGTCCTTGCCGTTCACCTGAACCGGTTTCTTCTGAGGAGCGCACGGCCCTCTGTTCATTCACCACCTGGGGGAGCTCAGTGTTGAGTGTGAGGACGGACCCCCCAGAGTTTATTCACCTGTCAGGTCCCGGAGCCCCCTGCCAGCCTGAGTCACTTCACGCTCCCTTCTCGCTGGGTTTCTTGTTGGGTTTTCTGTGTTTTTCACTGTGAGCTTAGGCCACGCCCAGTGGGTTCTCGCCGGTGGCTGTGAACTCTCAGGGAAGGCGTTCCCCTTCCACCGGAACTGGGACGTAGCCCGGCACCTGTGGGCTCCTTTGAGGTTGCCCGTCCCCCATTCACTGAGGGGGGCCCTTTGGGGGACCCAACTTGAGAGAGGAGATTTGGGGGTGATCTTTTCCTCACCTGATGGAGACGCAGGGCCCATCCCCTTCTCCCACACGAGCGCCTCTCCCACGTGAGCACCGAGACTCCAGGCCTTAGGATGCTGGTCGGGGGCGGGGGCGGTGTGAGGCCCTGTGTCCTCTGTTCCAGGATGTCCTGAGTCTGGGCTCGGCTCAGCCTGGAAAGGATGCTTCAGGGCCTTCTCACAGGTGTGTTAGGGTCCGGCAGTCGGAGGCCCCCTTCCCCGGGGCCAGAATGGCATGCTCGTCGCCTGGGTGCTGTGCTGAGTGACAGCCGCTGCCCTCCGCTGACCGGCAGTCTGCGTTCCTCCTAGATTCGTGTCCGGCCTCATCCACCAGGGGAAGGTGGAGGCGTTTGAGAGGATGCTCTGGAGGGTCTGCAAGGGGTACACCATCGTGACCTACGCAGAGCTGGACGAGTCCCTCGAGGACCCGGAAACGGTGAGTGGGCGGCACGGTCGCCTTCGGCCAGCGACAGGCCCGCAGCGGCTGGGCACAGCGCAGGAGGACCCCGGGGGGCTGCTCCCCGCCCCTCCTCCTCGGAGATTCCAGGGCCTCCTCCCACGGCCACAGCACGGCTGACCCAGGTGGACACTGCCCCCTCCAGGCCTCGGAGCCCGTGAGGTTTTCTCTGAGAGGTGTGTCCCCGCGTCAGCACTGCGCTCGGGCCATTTCAGCAGCGAAGCCACCACCCGAGAGCATAGACTGTACCCGGAATAGGCCAAGCCAAGGATGCTCGCTTGCAGTTTGAGGTGGAGCGAGGCAGAGGGGATGTGCACGTGGGGAACTAAGGTTTTAGTCGCTCTACTTGCCCGAAAATGACCAAAAATATGCCCCGGCCTTGGTTTGGGGTTGGGAATGCTTTTCGCGGTGAACTTGCCGTGTGGCCTCGCAGGAAGGAGGTCGGCGCGTGTGTTGGGGAATGAGTGACAGGACGGACAGAGGCCGAGCTGCCAGAGGGGTTCACGCTGCAGCCCCGGAAGTAAGGGTGCCTTCCCCACAGGGAGAAGTCATCAAGTGGCACGTGTTCCTCATCTCCTTCTGGGGCGAGCAGATCGGCCACAAGGTGAAGAAGATCTGTGACTGGTGAGATCAGCCTCCCTTCCTCCCCCACACGCAGGCACGGCAGCGGGCGCGAAGGCTGCTGGGGGTTGTCATGCGACGTCTTTGCTTAAATGCTACATTTTTAAACATTTAATTGGTTAGGTAACTATTGCCAGGGCAATTCTTTAAATAACTTAAAAGTAGAGACCATGTTAGTGCCATTCCCAGATTTGTGCGTGTTTTAGAAATCAAGGCTTAAAGGATCAATTGGCCCGGCCGGTGTGGCTCAGTGGTTGAGGGTTGACCTAGGAACCTGGAGGTCATGTTCGATGCCCGGTCAGGGCACAGGCCTGGGTTGCAGGCTCATCCCCAGTGGGGGGTGTGCAGGAGGCAGCCAGTCCATGCTTCTCTCTCATCATTGATGTTTCTATCTCTCCTTCTCCCTTCCTCTTTTTCTAAGATCATTTGAAAAAACATTGAAAGTCATTTAAAAACGTTTTTTAAAAAGATCAATTGGAAAAGGAATCAAGTTGAAGTATTTTGAGCCGCACACGGACTTGCCTGTGTTCGGTGGAGCCCTGGGCAGCTTCTCCCTCTGAGGTTCGCTCCAGTGTTGCTCCAGCCCCTCCGGGTCCTGACCCTGACGGCGGGGAATTCTGTCTTGCAGTTACCACTGCCACATCTACCCGTACCCCAGCACCGCCGAGGAGCGCCGTGAGATCCAGGAGGGGCTGAGCACCCGCATCCAGGACCTGTACACGGTGCGTGGCCTGGCCCGGCCACCCGCCGAGGCTGGGACACGCTCAGACCCGGCCGCTCTCCTGTCCGGTTGGACGGGGCACGTGGCGGTGTCCAGGGGGTCGGAAGGCCGCCTCTCCCGTCGCGGCGTGTTGTCTTACAGCCTCTGGGACCTCGCTAGTGTCGGCTTTGCACGGGAGGTCGCCTTGCCGTGTCGGCGCAGTCTTCATCACGCCCGCTCCGAGTGTGGCTCTCGTGTCCCGTTTCTGCTCAGGGCAGGGAGGGCTCTCGGGCTGGGACCCACTGAGGCGCCAGGGGCTTCCGGGCGGGGCGGGATGGGGGAGGCGTGAGAACCCGGGGTCCCTGCACCGAGCAGGCCTGGTGCCGCCCCAGTGGCTGTGACCTCAGACTCTGTCCTGGCTCCTCTTCGGGAGAGGCAGCGCCAGGGGCATCGGAAGGGCTGAGCTCAGGTCTCCACCGGCCTCATGGGGCCCTGGGGTCCCGGAGGAGGAAGAGGAGGAGGAGAAGGGGGAAGAGGAGGAGGCGGAGTGAAGGCTCGCTCACCTGTCTCCAGGCAGCAGGTGCCGGGCATTCAGCCTCCCTCCCTGGGACTCGGGCCGAGCTCAGAGCTGCCCGCCCACAGCCGCGCTCCTCCCCCAGGTGCTGCACAAAACCGAGGACTACCTCAGGCAGGTGCTGTGCAAGGCGGCCGAGTCGGTGTACAGCCGCGCCATCCAGGTGAAGAAGATGAAAGCCATCTACCACATGCTCAACATGTGCAGCCTCGACGTGACCAACAAGTGCCTCATCGCCGAGGTCTGGTGCCCCGAGGCCGACCTGCAGGGCCTGCGCCGTGCGCTGGAGGACGGCTCGGTAAGGCGCCGGACGGCTGGGAGCCCGCAGGAGCTCGGCTCGCCGCACCACTGCTCCTCCGCCTCCGCGGCCGGGAGGCAGGCTGGGAGTCCGGGGGCGGGTCCCACACGGTGTTCTGTGGTCTCGGGGCCGTGGCTCTGTTATGAGCGTGTTGGTGGGTCTCAGTTTTGCTGTCAGTCGCACTGCCTGCCCTCGAGGGGACTCGGAGGTTCACGCTCTGCCACGGCGGCAGCTCTCCCAGGACCCGTGCCCTGTGTCTCGGGAAATAGAGTTTGGCTGGAAACCTGCCCTTCTGGTCCCAACCCGAGCTCTGGATTGTGAAGGCCTCCTCCCATCCGTCAGCGGATGTGTCTCAGGAGGTGACGCTGCAGGCGGGGCTACGGGTGGCCGCTGGCCAGTGACGCGGGATTTCAGTTTATTGGCTGGTGGAGCTGCCTCTGAAGGCCTCCTGAATATTACATTAGTTTTAATTTTTATCTTTTTAAAATCTTTATTGTTGGAAGTGTCACATACGCCCCTTTCCCCCATTGACCCCTCCAGCCCGGCCCCGCCCGCCCCAGGCCTCCACCACCTTATTGCCTGTGTCCATGGGCGATGCGTTTATGCAGAAGGGCCTTTGGTTGATCTGCCTCTTGAACATTTTTAAAAGATAAAAGACTGAGTTCCAGTTTTCCTGGTGATCCTGGGGCTCCTAGTATCTCTCTGCCTGAGGAGTCCCTCCAGCTCCTCCCTCCGTGTCCCCACCCACTCGGCCCGGCTCGCAGGACCCCGCCCCGTTCCTGCTTCTGCTGTCCTTGAGCCTGTCCTTAAACCTGGCGGTGCGATGAATACTTTCCCCCGGAGCCCACAGAGCCTCGCTGGCAGGAAGCAGTGTGTTGAAAAGGCTCTTGGACAGTCTTTTTTATTTTTATTCTTTTTCATGCGAAAGAGAGAGAGCGGTGCTACCATCACCTCGTTTATGAACACAATCCCGACGACAGAAACACCCCCCACCCTGATCCGCACCAACAAGTTCACCGAGGGCTTTCAGAACATCGTGGACGCCTACGGCGTGGGCAGCTACCGGGAGGTGAACCCAGGTGGGACCCTGCGCGTGCGCGTCTGACGTGGGCCCACGCGTGGGAAGCAGGCCCCGCCGCTGCGCTGTCCTGCGTGGCTTCCCGCCCGCCCTCCCTGGGGCCTGCGCTGCCGGCTGAGATGTGCCCGGCCCTGAGCCAGCTCTCCTGCCCCTGCAGCTCTCTTCAGCATCATCACTTTCCCTTTCCTGTTTGCCGTGATGTTCGGGGACTTTGGACACGGCTTCGTGATGTTCTTGTTTGCCCTCCTGATGGTGTTAAATGAAAACCACCCCAGGCTGAGTCAGTCACAGGAGGTAAGAAGCCGCCGCCACCGCGCGGCCCTCTGGTTGGGCAGCCGGAGTCGTGGTTCTCTCCCTGGGACCAACACAGCCGTTTCCTGAGTGCTGGTCGGGGCTTGGCAGTAACCGTATGGCCTGGCTGAGACCTGATGTGGGGTCGCCTCTGTGACAGCGTCTTGGTTGTGGTTTTGTTTTGTTTTTTAATTTTTTTCCTTTATTGATTTTTAGAAAGAGACGGGGAGAGAGAGAGAAACATCAATGATGAGAGACTCACTGATCGGCTGCCTCCTGCACACCCCACACTGGGGATCAAGCCCACAACCCGGGCATGTGCCCTGATTGGGAATGGAACTGTGACCTCCTGGTTCATAGGTCGACGCTCAACCACTGAGCCACACTGTCTGGGCTGCAGTGCCTTGTCTCTGAGAGCCCTGAGGGCAGTGGTTGAGAAGGGGCCCGGACCAGCCTCGGTCACGTGACCCATCTCCCCGCTCCTGCCACACGCACCCCTGTGCTCACCGCACGCTGCTCTCCACGCAGATCATGGGCATGTTCTTCAACGGCCGGTACATCCTCCTGCTGATGGGGCTGTTCTCGGTGTACACGGGCCTCATCTACAACGACTGCTTCTCCAAGTCCGTCAACCTCTTTGGCTCCGGCTGGAACGTGTCTGCCATGTACAGCGCCAGCCACGCCCCGGCGGAGCGCGGGAAGATGGCCCTTTGGAAGTAAGTGCCCGGGGCAGCCAGGCGACGGGTGGGGCAGGGAGAGCGTCCTTCCCAGACTCCCCTCTCCCCTTACCCCTCTCCCCTCACCCCTCACCCCTCTCCCCTCTCCCCTCTCCCCTCTCCCCTCGCCTCTCTCTCTGTTGCAGTGACAGCGTGGTCCGGCGCAGCCGCGTCCTGCAGCTGGACCCGAGTGTGCCCGGGGTGTTCCAGGGCCCGTACCCGCTGGGCATCGATCCTGTGAGTGAACCCCCCCACTCTCCCCCCCCCCCCCCCTCCGCACGGCGGCCGGCACCGTGGCTTCTCAGACTAGTCACAGGCTCACGGGCTTTGTTTTGTTTTTACTTTATTTTTGTTTACAGTCTCCATTCTGTCGCTTTGCAGTAGGTTCAGGTGTGCACATAGGGTTAGTCATGTTACAGGACGGTGCCCTGATATTCCCAGCACCCACCTGCCTGCGCGTGCTTTAATAAACAATTGTTGTTGTTGTTAATCCGCAATATTTGTATGTGAAGGTAACACACAGCCCTGCCTGTCCTGTCCCCCTGTCCCTGCCCAGGGTCAGGGCCCCGCCAGCACCCTCCCGCTCTCCCCAGAGGGGACGGGGCGCTCCTTCCACTGAGCCCGAGGGTCCCTTCCTCTTGCTTTTCTCTCTCCTTTCACTTCCTGGGCTCTGTCCCCAGACGCACAGGCTCGCTGGCATTCTTGGGCCTTTATGTTCAGACTGTGTGTCACTCCGGGCCCTGGGCTGAGGGGACAGCGTCTCAGGTGGAGCTTCAGGAAGAAAGGGGACGCTGCTTCTCGTGGGTTCCCAGCTGCTTCCCCTTCAGATGGAAGTCGCGCCACTGTCCCCCAGCAGAGGGAGGACGCTAACGACTTCTCTTTTGGTTTGTTTGTCTTTAGATTTGGAACTTGGCCACAAATCGCCTCACTTTCCTGAACTCTTTCAAAATGAAGATGTCTGTGATTTTAGGGATCATCCACATGACTTTTGGAGTCGTTCTGGGAATATTTAACCACTTGTAAGTAGAGATTTTTCAAAAGCCGTATTTCTAAGCCAAGTGGGGTGTTTCTTACTTTGCCTCTTGATGGTAGACGATGGGTCAGAGGCAGCCGCTGTGGCGGCCGAGTGTGTGAGTCACTGTCTCGATGATACGGTTTTTGACAGTTTCATTAGCTCGTTCGCTCAGTAGATGTTTACAGAGCACGGAGTTGTGCCAGGCAGTGTTTTTGGCTCTAGGGAATGAGCAGGGAGGAGGCCGGGAAGCAAGGCAATTATATATTCATCTCTAGAATTGATTTTTCTTATTCTTTTTTTTATGAATTAGAAAACTTTTAAAAATTATTATTTTTTAGTCCTCACTGGAGGATATCTTTATTGATGAGAGAGAGAAGCATCGATTGGTGGCCTCATGTACCTGCTCCCACCAGGGATTGAACCCGCAACCTGAGTATGTGCCCTGACCGGCATCGAACCTGCAGGCTTTGTGGTGTGCGGGCGATGCTCCAACCCACCAGCCGGGCGAGACAGCCTTTTGTTGTTACGAGCTGGTGTCTAGGAGTGAGAGGGTGTGTCTTCCCCGACTGGGTCTGTGGGCGCGCGTCGTGTTGCGTCCACACGGTTCTCCAACAGCGTGTCGGCGGGCGCCGTGCTGAGAGGCTTCGTCACAGGAGTGACTCTGCCTCAGCGCGGCCCTGCCCGGGCCGACCGCCCTCCTCCAGGCATTTCAGGAAGAAGTTCAACATCTACCTGGTGTCGGTCCCCGAGCTGCTGTTCCTGCTCTGCATGTTCGGGTACCTCATCTTCATGATCATCTACAAGTGGCTGGTCTACTCGGCGGAGACCTCCAGGGTGGCCCCCAGCATCCTCATCGAGTTCATCAACATGTTCCTGTTCCCGACCACGGCCACCAGCGGTCTGTACGCGGGCCAGGTGAGTCCCCTCTGTCCCGGCGCCAGGGCTGTCCCCAGCCTGCGGGCACAGGGGGCTGCATCTCCGTGTGTTATCACAGAAGGATGTGGCCTGCTGGACACGGTGCTGGGGGCGCTGGACAGGCCGTACCATCCAGACTTCCTGCCTCAGCCCAGCTGGTGTGGCTCAGTGGTTGAGCATTGACCTATGAACCAGGAGGTCACGGTTCGATTCCCGGTCAGGGCACAGGCCTGGGTTGTGGGCTCGATTCCCAGCAGGGGGCATGCAGGAGGCGGCCGATCCATGATTCTCTCTCATCTTGGATATTTTTCTCTCTCCCTCTCCCCTCCTCTCTGAAATCCATAAAAACATATTTAAAAACAGCCCCCCTGCTGCTCAGTAGCTGTCAGAACTGGTGGGAAGTAAATGTACTGCTGGGGGTTCTGAGGGCTTCCCAGTCCCCCCACTTTCCCAGTTTCTTTAAAATCCCTCTCTGACAAGGCAGGTCGTCCGAGAATGGGCACCTGGGCCGCCCCGTGGCCTCTCCAATGACCAGGTGTCTGAGTGATGCCCCCTCGGCAGCGGCTGCCCGCCCTCCCTGCCTGTCCCCAGCCCCCCGCCGCCTCCAAGTGGAGTCTGAACCCGACGGCTTTCGCCCCCTTGTAGCTCTCGTCATCGTCGACGTCGGTGCTGGAATCGCTCTGGGCCCAGGAGGCGGCCCTGGGTGTGCACTTGCTCTGAGCTCCTTGCTTACGAATGAAGGGATGTTGGGCTTGGTTTCTGCTAATTTAAGGAACGTGCCAATGACCCGTCGGGGTCTGCGTGGTCACCGCCCCCTCTCCCCTCCGCCCGCAGGAGCACGTGCAGCGCCTGCTGCTGGCCGTCACCGCGCTGGCCGTGCCCGTGCTCTTCCTGGGGAAGCCGCTCTTCCTGCTCTGGCTGCACAACGGGCGCAGCTGCTTCGGGGTCAGCAGGGTGAGTGCGGCCTTCGGAGCTCTGACCGCCCCCGCTCCTCGGTCCCCGGCAGACCCTACCCCGCCCGCCTGCCCTGGGAACCCATGACTCTGACCCCGCCGGACCTGGTGTGAGTGACTGCTCACATGTGCTCCTCCCCTCGGGGTCCAGGCCTCCTCGGGAGCCGTGCAGCGCCTCCTCCCGCAGGGCTGCTGCTCCGCTGGGGGCGGCCCCCAACCAGCACGCGCTCGTGTGATTTTTTTATAATCGCTGTCCTAACGGGTACAGAGCCCTCACTTTATCCTAAAGGGCGTTTGTGTTCCTGAGAGTCTGAAACTCGTGAGGAGGAGCCGGGGGCTCTGACCTTGGCCTTGTCACAGCTTTGCTTTGAAAGGCGCTGACTGTGCTCCCTGTTTGCTGACTGTGCTCCCTGTCTGCTGACCGTGCTCCCTGTTCGCTGACCGTGCTCCCTGTTTGTCGCTAGAGTGGGTACACGCTGGTCAGGAAGGACAGCGAGGAGGAGGTGTCTCTGATGGGCAGCCAGGACATAGAGGAGGGGAGCACCCCGCTGGAGGACGGCTGCAGGGAGGTGACCTGTGAAGAGGTAAAGCTTTCAGTTCCTCATGATGAAATAGACGCACATGCCCGGCCAGTGTGGCTCAGTGGTAGGGCGTTGGCCTAGGAACCGGGAGGTCATGGTTCGATTCTTGTCAGGGCACAGGCCCGGGTTGCGGGCTCCATCCCCAGTGCGGGGTGTGCAGGAGGCAGCTGATCCATGGTTCTCTCTCATCACTGATGTTTCCATCTCTTTCCCTCTCCCTTCCTCTCTGAAATCAATAAATAGACTCATCACTAAGCTTTCATGTAGTGATGGTCTTGGTGAGAAGGATGATAATCCGTCTCCAGGTGAGACACCGAGGTGTGTGTGGGGGGGCGGGCTGCGAGCAGAGCTGTGAGTCGCCGCCCTGCACCCTGACGTCCTCGTGCCGGGCCGCAGCCAGCTCTCACGGTCGCCCTGAGAGTGGCGCGGGCTTGGACCTCGCGGGGTCTGCCTGGCGCCGACGCTAACCGTGTTGCGTGGTCTCCCGAAGTTTAACTTTGGAGAAATATTGATGACCCAAGTGATCCACTCCATCGAGTACTGCCTGGGCTGCATCTCCAACACCGCGTCCTACCTGCGGCTCTGGGCCCTCAGCCTGGCGCACGCACGTAAGTGTCCCCCCCCCCCCCCCCCCCGCCGCTCCTGATACCCCCCCCTCCCCCCCCCCGCACCCGACCAACTCACAGGACGCTTTAAGTTGTGGGGGAAGCGCAGCCCCGTCTCTCAGCTCCGGGGTGAAGTTGGCCCGGGGCTGCTGGGAGAAACGCGAGCTCATGGGCCAGGGCTGTGTTGGGACAGAGCCGACTGGCCCCAGTTGGCTCGACCTCTCCCGGGAGGCAGGCTGCCGTGTCCTGACCGGCCCTGCCTTCCTCGGTGCTCGGGATGGTCGGGGAGCTGGTTTATGGTTCCGTGAGAAGCAGGTGACATGTCATAGTAGAGGAGGGGTGTTGTTCATGGGTAGCAGTGGGAATGGTCAGGAGGAAGCCGGGGCAGCCAGCCCGCGAAGGTGACTCACTTCCGTGAACAGAGCTGTCCGACGTCCTGTGGGCCATGCTGATGCGCGTGGGCCTCCGCGTGGACAAGACCTACGGGGTCCTGCTGCTGCTCCCGGTGATGGCGCTCTTCGCCGTGCTCACCATCTTCATCCTGCTGGTCATGGAGGGGCTGTCTGCGTTCCTCCACGCCATTCGCCTCCATTGGTGAGCCGGCAGCTCAACTATTCCTTACGAAAAATGGAACCCCTCCCCCAGATGCGTGTATACAACCCCCCCAAAATCCAGAGCTTAATTTAGCTGTGTCTTCCCTTCCTCACACTGGGGGCTGTGTTCAGATCCCCCGAGGTAGAGTTCTACTTTGTTTCTGAGCTGTTATCCCTGACAAGCGAGAGCAAGTTCATGCTTGCCCAGTCATTGTGTGTACTTCTGGCTCTCAGTTCACCGTGGGCCTTGCTTTATCTTGTAAAAGGCTTCATACCTATTTCTCAGTGTTTCTCAGTGTATATCAGATTGCTTGTCTGTGTGCCCAGCTACCACGGTGGGGAGAGAGGTCCTGGGTGCTGGTGTGTGTGTGTGTGTGTGCGCGCACAGTGCATGAGGCGGTGCGATGTGTTTCTAACACGTCATGTCTACACAGGGCGAGCACGCGTGCTCATTTTGTCTAAGTACAAATAGTCCTTCAAGAGCACTATGGGATGAAGCAACAGCAGCCCAGGAATTTTTTGTTCTTAATTTATAAAAGTTGTTTTACAAAATGTGGGGAATGTTACTCGCAACCTTTCATTAACACATGGAATTTTTTTTTTTATTTTAGGGTGGAATTTCAGAACAAATTCTATGTTGGTGCAGGCACCAAATTTGTTCCGTTCTCATTCAGACGACTTTCATGGAAGTTCAGCGACGACAGGGCGTGACTGCAGTGCTGCAGCCGCCGGGCTTTCCCATTGACGAGGAATATCATGTTGTAGAAATTCTCTTGTGTCCGATTCACGATCAGAAAAATTCTGTCTTCATTGATTGCCTTAGGATCTAGCCAAATAATTCTGTAAGATATACCTCTTCCTCACGTTAAATATTTTGTAAAGTTTATCAATTTAGATACATAAATTTATTCCCGTTTTCCTGATGAGCAAATATAAGTTAATGCCAAAAGTTACGTTAAACTTATTTTTTAAAATCCAGCTTGGGGGAGAGAAGCCTGCTTTGAGTGGCTAATCGGAAACAGTCTTAGGTACTTAATTCCTTTTCACCTTATTAAAAAAACAACAACAAAAAACAAAGAGTTATTCTGTCACCCGAAGTCAGAGAATATTTTCCAACAGCTGAATAAGTATAGTTTTTTAAAAAGTTTAATGACGGATCATCAAAAGACACATTTAATATTCTGCTTGACCAGAAGTTTGCGAACGTTTTTTATTGTGTACTCCTGGGATTATGAGTAGGAGGTGGTTTCTACAGTTTTGTCTTAATTGGGGAATGTGGAACAAAACCTACAACAGATGTTTATTCCCCTTGTATATTTTTTTAAAGACCTCTCGCCCTGTTCTCCTTACGTCACTCCGGTTACGGTCGCTGTATGTTTGGGGAAGAAACGGTGTGCTGAGCCTTGCGACGCCGTGTGACTGTGGAAGATGCAGTAGCGACATGCCCTGGACTCAGGGGACCTGCTTGGCTGGCGTTACTGAGCTAGCAGGGGTCTATCCTGAGCGGAGGAAAGGGAGAAAGTAGTCTTTTGTACACTTTTATAACAAAATGTAAATTAGGATGTTTTACCACGAGGAGGTTGAACCTACCCTGAGAACAGTACATTGACCGTTTTTTAACTTTGAGGCTGATTCTAAATGAAGGTCCGACGGAGGCACTTAGAGTTCATGCACACGTCGCACACTCCTTAGCTCGGTTGGAAGCTGATTCTCGGCCACTCAGTTGGAGTCTCTCGTTTAAATGCCTCTGCTCACTTGACGTTTAGTTCTGAGTGAATGGGAATCGGTCCTGTTGGACATGTTGATCTGGCCTGTCTCCTGTGAATTATGCTCATCCTTCCTCCTCTACTGTAATGGTTTGTGGGTAATTTAATTCTCTTCAGGACGAGCCCGGCAGTATGTTCACGTGTCACATTTTCTGTAACACACGCCAAAGGCTGTCTGTCGCCATCCTCCCCGCCCTGGCTCGTGGGTGGAGGAGCGTGAACTGCACAGCCAGGCATAACTGACTCTAACATCAAACCTTTTTAAGAAATAGACATTTTTATTGATTTCAGAGAGGGAGAGAGAGAGAGACATCAGTTATGAGAGAGACTCATGGATGGGCCTCCTGCACGCCCCCTACTGGGGATCGAGCCCACAACCCGGCATGTGCCCTGACCGGGAATGAACTGTGACCTCCTGGTTCATAGGTCGATGCTCAACCCCTGAGCCCCGCCAGCCGGGCTCACATCAGACCTTTTCATTATGTGACGATTCCACGCTGCTCTCCATGGGTGTCACCCAGAGCCGGTTGGAATTGCAGCATTTGTCCCTCATGTTCAATGTCGGCCGATAGTGACGCTGAGGAAACTGGAAAACGATTCTGCTTTCTGCCGCCAGCTTTCCCACTTCCCCTCACAGGTTGTCCGTTTTCATTGCTCGACTCCAGGGGTCGAGTCACAAAGCGGGAGCTAACTCATCCTGAGGAAACCCAGGATTCGCCCGTTAGTGAACGAGAGACAGCACTTGCTGGAACCCTCCCTGCCTGCTGCTCACTGTCCCGGGGCCACTTTGGTAATTCTAACGAACACCTCCTATCGGTATGGGGCCAGGAGTGCGTCATGTCTCCATGGAAACTTATGTAGAATGTAATTCTAAAAAAGCAAATGAATGGTCCCAACAGAACGCTCTAGAAACACCGTGTGATGGTGTCCCTTCAGCACTAATGGGAATTTTATTTCCTAACGAAACTGTTGGTCCCAGCGTCGTGTCACCAGAGCAGTTGTTTTGCTTTGTTTTTAAGCTATTTGGTGGAACTGTTGTGTGTACAGTGTTGAAGGCAAGACTTTATTCTCTTGATAGCAAATACCAAGAGGAAAAGTGGCCAGTGGTCCGGGTGATGTTCTAAATACGATTATTTTTCTAAAGATCCGTGTCATGATGGCCAGGCTTTCCAGGTTTCGTTCTGTGTGTTCATGGAGTCCTAAAACATAAAACCGAGGATTTCTTCGTCATCTAGATTCTGAGTTCATCCTCGAAGGTGGAGAGCATCCTGGTGGTGACGTAGTCATGGTCCGCTCGGAAGCCTTACGGTGTTCTGCCGGGGTCACGGGGAGCCCCGGACTTGCCGTTCATCGTGGACGTGACTTTGCAAAGACTCGCCTCGCCGAATGCCCCGCTTCCTCCGTTCCGCACGGGTATTTTGTAACAGCCTCCGGCTCTCCGTTTCTACCTGCAGCAGTTTGGTGAGGCCTAGCACATCTGTAGCACAGGCAGCTCTTAGGGATGTTTTAGGTCCATGTGGTTTGGAAAACAAAAACGAAAAGTAACTTCCACCGCTGCTCTGCAGTCTGCATTTCTCGACTGAAATGTTGAAGCCAGGTTTGCTGGCACGCCACCTGGTCTCTCCAGCAAGATGACCGAGGCATCGCAATTCCAGGCCAGGACACAGGGCAGTCCCAGGGACGGCTTCTGGCAGCCGGCACCGAGCTGAGGTTTGGCTTAGGATTGTAAGGAACCCTTAGAACTCGCCACTCGCTTCCTAGTGGGAAACCCGACCAGGGCGAGGTGCCGAGGTCGGCCTGGAAGTGAGGGGCTCCAGGCTGAGCAGACACCGGTGGACAAGCCCTGGCGCCCGGATGCACTAGGACACGTGCATCTTCCTCTCAGTATTGAACTTTTTACTAATGAAAATAAATCTATATTTTTAAACCGTGAGCGTTCGTTCTGCTTTCTTCTTCCCTGGCTGACTAGAAAGCCAAAACAGCCGCCCCTTTGTGATCATAACCTCTCTTCCCCCCCAACTTGTCCCTTCAAGCTCTCCCCGAAAAGGTATTTGCTCCTCCACCTATGACCCATAGGCCCTGGAGCAGGGGTGGGCAAACTTTTTGATTCGAGGGCCACAATGGGTTCTTAAACTGGACCGGAGGCCGGAACAAAAGCATGGATGGAGTGTTTGTGTGAACTAATATAAATTCACAGTAAACATCATTACATAAAAGGGTACGGTCTTTTTTTTTTAGTCGGAGGAGGCCTTCCTGGCCTCCAAGTTCGCCTCTGTCGCCTCTCTTGCCTCCGTTTCCTTACAAAAGCGGGCAGGTCGCCAGCCCAGGGAATCCCAGGACAAGGCTCTTGGCGCCCCCGAGGTCCGCAGTGGGCTGCCCCCCAGCTGGGCTCGGAGGAAGGGTGGACCCACGTCTCGGGAGGAGCCCCTCACCCCTCAGCGCGGAGGCTGGAGGCACCCAGGCTTCTCTCGAGGGCTCGGATCCACCCTCTCCCGCGTCTGGGTCCGCGCCTCTGCCAGCGCGGGGACCGGTGCGGGGCGCACCCCTGGACTGAGGCCGGGTCCACGTGGTGGCGGCCGTTGCCGGAGCGGCCGTTGCCAGGGGCGCCGTTGCCAAGGACGCCTGCCCGCCTGCGGGCCGCTGGGCTCCCTTCGCGGCTATGGACGACCTGCGGGTGCAGTGGATACGCGACCGCGTGTACACGGCCTTGGGCCTCACAGACCCCCAGCTCTTCGAGGAGCTGCTGGTCCGCGACGATGGCGAGGCCGAGGACCTCATCCTGCACTTCCTCAACCACACCAGCGAGGAGGAGGGCGCCGCCACGCTCTTCTTCTACCGGAAGGTGCTGCCCGAGGAGGAGGAGCTGGAGGTGGACGCCGGTGAGCCCGCCGCTCCCTCCCCCGGGCGGCTGCCCACCCAACCCAGACCTCCGCCTCCCTCGGGTGCCGGCCTTAGATGGTTGTGGTCCCCCACCCAGTGCGGGGACTGTTGGGGTCCCGGGGGGAGCGGGGGAGCTGCCCCTGCTCGCACAGCCCGCTGGGAAAGGAGCCCTTGAGTGCATAGTCGTGGCAAACGTTGATTCAGTGCTCCCTCCGCACCGGGTTCGGTTCCCCGGCTTATAACAGCTCATTCATGCTGTGAGGAGGGAGTATTGTTAACCCATTTTACAGATGAGCAAGCTGCGGCACAGAGAGGCCTAAATGACGCACCACGTAGGTCACCCAGGCAGTCAAGATTCAAGAATAGGAGCCACTGCTCAGTGACAGGCCAGAGACGCGCCCGGGTGCTGGGGCGACACTTCCTCCTTCCTCTCCCTGATCCTGGCAGGTGTGCCCTGGGCGGAAGAGCGGTCCTTGCTATCTTCCGATGTTCCTGACATGCAATTGTAAAGTAATGTGCAGCCCTAACCGGTTTGGCTCAGTGGATAGAGCGTCAGCCTGCGGACTCAAAGGTCCCAGGTTCGATTCCGGTCAAGGGCATGTACCTTGGTTGCGGGCACATCCCCAGCAGGGAGTATGCAGGAGGCAGCTGATCGATGTTTCTCTCTCATCGATGTTTCTAACTCTATCCCTCTCTCTTCCTCTCTGTAAAAAAATCAATAAAATATATTTAAAAAAAAGAAAGTAATGTGCAAACGAGGTTTTAAAAAGGGCAGCCGATTTTATTTATTTATATTTTAAAAAATACTTTTATTGATTTCAGAGAGGAAGAGGGAGTTAGAAACATCAGTGATGAGAGAGAACAATGGACCGGCTGCCTCCTACACGCCCCACACTGGGGATCAAGCCCACAACCCAGGCCTGTGCCCTGACCTGGAATAGAACCGTGACCTCCCGGTTCATAGGTTGAAGCTCAACCACTGAGCCATGCCGCGCAGGCAATACACTTATTTTGCGTTGTAGAAAAAGCTAAAACCACAACATAACCACCATAACAAATTGCTAGCGGCACCCAGAGAGAGGAATCTATCCTTCCAGCCTTTCATTACTTTCTCCCAGGGAGACCTTTGGACTTGGATGTTACGTTGTAGCAGGACCTTGACTTCAGATTCTCATTATCACCAAGTGAAAATATGGACACAAAGATACACGAACAGGATCGACTGTTTAACATGGGCCAAATTTCAGTCACCCTGAGTGTGTACTTAAGATACATATATCAACACCCTAAGGAATGGACTCGACTTGCACTACCTGTGACCGCTGTTTTCGGTGCGGTGTATACTCACACGTGTAGCCTAGTGTCTCCTGGCAGGATGTCCCCCTTCTACATGGACCCAGATTACATTCTCACTTTAGAGGGTCCCCCGGTTAATTCCTGGGCCCTCCAAAGGCGCTCGGAAACCTCCTTGGGTGGTGGTCTGTTTCTGGGCTGCCTCTGACTCTCCCCCGCCCTTCCCCTCCTTCTGGTTCGTCTCCACTGTCGCCAGATCGGAGGATGGCAGTGCGCTCCCCGCTGGAGAACTTGCATGGCTTCCCTTTGCATCGCTTACGGCTGTCTCGCTACCTCGAATGTTTCTGTATGACCGTGTTGGTTCACCAACTGGCCCGGGTGCATGGAGAAGGGCAGCCGGATTGGTGACCGACGGGTTTACTGAGCCAGGGGGCTCCCAGCGGAGGCTTGTTGGGGGCTCTGGCGCAACGGGGACCGCCAGGATCTTAGTTTACCGACAGGCCTCGGCGGGGATCAGTCGTGGTCCCCACCCACGTGATCTCAATCACACGTGATCTCAATCACACTCGGTTTCAGGCTGCGCCCTTGCAAAGGCCTCCCGCGCTGGGACGGTGGGCGGAACTTTCCATCCCAAGGGCAGGGGTGGGGGAGGGACCGCTTACTGCCCGGGGCCAGCTTCCGGGTCAACCGGGGTCACTTCCGGTGGAGAACCCCTCCCATAGGCTGGGCTCTCCCGCCAGGTCCAGCTCCTCCGCTCCGAGGAGAGCTGCGATGCCCGGTGTGTCCGGCCGTGAGTCAGTGATGACTTATTCTTCTCTTTCCATTTCTCCGGCTGCGAAGACGAGGTTTCGGCCTCGGAGGGGCATGAAGAGGAGGAAGGAGAGACCAAGTCTCTGAAGGTCGAGTCCATGGACAAAGTGTCAGGTGCGGGGTTCGGAGGGCGCTCCGCGGGCAGAACCGGGAGGGTCGTTGCCGGGACGGGACTCATTTCCGCTGTTGACCCTCGTGGCGCCGAGGCGGGTAGGTCGCGGGAGGGAACATGCGGGGTTGACGGGCGGGCGCAATGTCCGTTTCCCTCCACCGCGGCTTTTGCAGGCCACACGCCCGAGGGGAGCTGTCCGCCGGGCCGAGCGCCCCCTGCAGGCTCCCGGGGGACCCCCCTGCTCCCCAGGGGCCGGTGGGTGGTGGTGGTCATCCGTTGGCTCGGAGGCCATCCCTGCATTTCGGCCTCTAGTCACATGGCGTCCTCCCCGTGGGCCTGTGTCTGCGTCTCCCTCTTCTCTCCTGTGGATGTAAGAAACGTCCAAACCTGCAGAGGGTTGTGTGTGTGTGTGTTTTTAAAAATATGTTTTTACTGATTTTAAAGAGAGGAAAGGAGACGGAGAGAAACAGCCATCCGCTGCCTCCTGCACGCCCCCTACTGGGGCCCGAGGGCAGCGCAGGCCTGTGCCCCGGGAATCAAACTGGCGCCCAAGGTGCACAGGCCGGTGCGCAACCAAGAGACACACCCTCCAGGGCTGGGGCTGCAGAGAAGTTTTATGGGTCTCTTTGGGCCAAACTGGTGACATTTGCCTGGGAGCCGGGTCGCAGGGCCTCCTAAGAGTAAGCGGTTGCAGTTTCTTTTATGCATTTGAGACGAAGGGGGCACAGGAGGAGGATGACAGGGACGTGGGGGACAGACGGGGTTGGGTTGACAGGATAGTAGAGATGGGGTGCTCCCTGAAGTGGGGGGGCTGTAGGAGGAGCCGTCTGACAGGAGGCGTTTCAAAGGCCTGTGAGCCTTGGATGGACCAGGCCTGCTCGCAGCAAAGCTGGGAAGTCCTGTGCCTGGGGCTGCCCACGCGCCGTGACCTGCCCACTGGGGGGTTCTGACCAGGCCGCGTCGTCTAGACGACTTTTCTCTGCATCCCCCACAAGTTTCGAGTTTTGCAGTGAAAAAGGAGCACGTGCTAACGTGTCAGCCGTGATTCTCGTCCTGGTGATAAAACTCCATTTTTCAAAGTAAAACACTGGGGAGTCACTTGTTGGACACCGTCATAGAAGACACACACACGCACACACACGCACACGCGTGCACACACATACATGCACACGTGGACACATATATGCACGCACGTGCACACACATATACGCACACACGTGCTACATTTCTGATTGAGGCCCCATCCAAAATGCAGTACAACTCTCCCGACGAGAGTGTGAGTTGAGGCCACGAGAGGGGCCATTTGTAAAAGACGCGAGTGCGGCCCTTTGATGCCAGGCCTGTGGCATGAAGTGTGCTCCCGGACAGCTTGCGCGTTTGGTCCTGCTGGGAGGGAACCCGGTTCTCTGAGCGGCTCCTCTTGTTCACCGAGTGACGTTTTGCAGCTAAGAGTGGGCATTCGAGAGCCAGCTCCATGTTTCAGTCCGTGGTGAGCACAGAGGATGACAGCTGGGTCAGAGCGCGATCGGAACCCAGGCTCGTCAGGCTCCCCAAGGTACGCGCGCCTCTCGTCTCCTCGGGAGGCGATGGGAGTTCGGTGCCTTCCGAGGAGGCTGGGGGGCCGACACAGGTCCTCCGAGGCCTGGAGATGACAGCCTTCTGTGGTGGTGGGAGCCCCCGAGACCCTCTGGGATCGCATGGTTCGCTGCATGACTCCCAGAACCCAGAAGAGCTTTTGTGGCCCCGGATAGAGTTTATCTCGGGGAAAGCAGGCAGATTCAAATCAACAAGGGAAAAGGAGGCGGGGGCAGAGGCCAGCCGAGTGCAGGCCCAGCTTCCCCCTGGCCCGCCCCGGGGGTGGGGACATAGACAGAGCTAATTCTCCCAGCGGCTGCCTGCGTGGGCAACAGGTGTGAAGTGTTGCAAATCCGGGAGGCTCACCTGAGCCTTGGTGTGTGTGTGTGGGGGGGCGTGTCAGTCCCACAGGCAGGAAGTGCCCTCATGTCTCACTTTAGCTGCTCAATCCCAGCACCCTCAGAGGTCAAACTGCTACAGTGCGACCCAGGGCCCCAGGCAGACGGGCTGTCACCGTACATCACCGAGTTGGTAGAAACTACCCTCAGGTGGGCACACACTCGTGTCAGGTGGATGCTCCAAAAGCGGAGAGGTTCACACCCAGGTGCACTCAGGGCCAGAGCCAAACACTTTGCAATGTGCAAGGTTTGGACATGAGGCCTGCTGAGTTAACCCTTTCCCGTACGGGTCCCGGGGGTGCAGCTTAAAGCTGGCGTGCAAGCAATTAGCCTGACCTCTGCTCAGGGAAATAACACTTAACTGCTGTATGCATATGCCCCACCCCCAACACGGAATTCAGTCTTGGTCTGTTGCAAAGTGTGGCCCAGAAAACTGTCAGGTTCAAGTCGTTCGTTTTTTTTTTAAACTGTGAGTGGCTCATGCCTGAGGCACAGCTGCATCTGCTGCGCTGCCAGGAGTGAGAGCAGAGCTGGGCCTGGAGGGGACAGCGCAGCTGAGCTGGGGGTGAGGTCCTCGGGCGGCGGGGGGGACGTATCTCCTGTGGCGGTGCTGCCCCGTTTCAGAGGACCGTCAGGCACATCGTGGACAAGACGCATCTCCACGTGCTCTGCACTCCTGTCCCCGAGGAGTTTCTGGCCCAGAACGTGGTGTTTTTCCTGAGAAATACAAAAGGTACCTTCCTGAGAGGGTGCACGATTGCGGGCGTGTGTGTTAGAGAGAAAGGTGTCCGGCAAAGCGCAGTGCACGTCTCCGCAGATGGGGGAACGCACCGAGACCGAACCTTGAGAATTGTCGGCGTGTTTCCATGTTCCCTAGTTAGACCGAAATCTGACGTCCAGGAGACATTCGAATGTCTGCCGTGCTGATTGGTCTCTGGTGGATGCCGTGATTCATATCCGGTCAGCCCCGGGCAGCACGGCAGACTGTCACCAAATGTGAACCCCAGGATTCAGAAGGGACTTTGCCAGTGGCCTGGGGAAGCATTGATGGGAGGCGGAGACCCGCAGAGCAGGGAGCCCAGCAGGTGTTTCTAGGAATCCCTAGTTGGTCCTCCTCTTGTCCGGCTTCAGATGGGCTCCTCCGTGGAGGGCTCTGGCGCTGCGTGTCCCAGCCCGTGTCCCCGTGCGTCAGTGGGTGTCTCAGCGTCCCGTGGGCCACGGCAGCCGTGTGTCCTCTGAGTCTGTGGCCAGAACGCTCCTTTGTTGCCCCTTGGGCAGAGGGCGCTGGCCCCTGACCTGGGGGTGTGAGCCATTTGCCGACCCCGCAGCCCCCCTGCGCCCGCTCCCTTTCAGAGACGATCTCAGAGGCCAGCTACATGAAGGAAGCCATGGAGGTCATGCCCGAGACGCTGGAGTACGGGATCCTAAATGCCAACATGCTCCACTTCCTCAGAGACATTATGTATCAGGTGAGTGTGGGCGGAGGAAGACGGCCCCGCGTGTGTAAGATGGGGGCCACCGGAGGCCCTCCGCGAGCAGGCAGTCGGCAGCTCGTGGGTCCAGGCCCGTCCTGGGCTCTGTCCTTCCATTTGTGCCTTCGGTTCCAAGCCAGGGGCGCTCTGAGAGCACACGTCATTGACAGGAGGGCGTATGGTGATGGGTTTCGTCAACTCGGCATTCCAGGTTTTCTTGCCTGCCTTGTCCTTCAATCAGCACAAGGAGGCGAGCGTGTCTCTGACACCTGGAGAAATGCAGGACTCTTTCGATACTGAAACGGAGCTGCTGAACGCGCACGGGGAGGCCGTGGAGTACCACAGCGTCCAGCTCATACGGGACGAGTTCTTAATGAACGTCCAGAAATTCGCAAATAATATTCAGAGAACAGTGCAGCAACTTGAAGGTAAGCTTTCATCTCTCCTCTTTAGTTAAGCGTGATGACTTTACTTGAAGAAGGTAATTTAAGAGTCCACAAGCTTTTTTGTTTTAACTTAGGATTCTTTTTTTTTTTTTGAAATATGTTCTTACTGATTTCAGAGAGGAAGAAAGGAGAGAGAGATAGAAACATCAATGATGAGTGAGAATCATGGATCAGCTGCTTCCTGCACACCCCCTACTGGGGATCGAGCCCGCAACCCGGTTCGTAGGTCGATGCTCAACCACTGAGCCCGCTGGCTGGGCGGTTCACTTTTTTTTTCACTTTTTATAGAGAACATTTATGGGGGAGATGTTAGGGGAGGCCCCGGGGGAGGATTCGGTAGCACACTCAGCAGCTTCCCAGGTGTGTCCTGCAGGGCTGTGGTCTCCACTGGGGGACTGGCGGCGCCAGGCGGGGCCACCACTCACCGCACCTGGTCCTGAGGTCAGCCTTGGCGTTGCTTACCTGGTTTTGCTGATTTTCTGGGCCTGGAGCTGAAATACAACTGAGGCCTAGATGTTCTCTCTAAGTGCCCATCTCACATGCCCATCCGTGTGCATTAGGGTTGGTTGGGTGGTGTGTATTCCGACTTCCTGTCCCACAGATTCGGGCGTCCAGAGGACAGATCTGCACGCTCACCTGGCGAGCTCTGGGGCACCTACAGCGGGACTCTGCCCACAAGGAAAGCTCATACATGTTAGCTATATTCTTCTGGTTGGTCAGTTTTTTTTAGAAATTGGCCCTTCTTTTTTTTTTTTTATCCTCACCTGAGGATATTTTTAAAATTTATTTTTAGAGAGAGTGGAAAGGAGTGGGAGGGACAGAGAGAAACACCAATTTGAGAGAGACACATCGATTGGTTGCCTCCTGCCTGCCCCGGACCAGGGCTGGGAGCCTGCAACCCAGGGACACATCCTTGACTAGAATCCAACCTGGGACCCTTCAGGCCGCCAGCGGACGCTCTCTCCACTGAACCAAACCGGCTAGGGCTCCGTTTTGAAAGGGAAGTTAGTAGGTTTTAAATTCAGGAACACCTTCAATGATGACATCAGTTTGATCGGGCTCACCCGGGAACAATGCTACATTCTCTAAGATGTTCCAGCTACGCTCTAATGAAGTACAGGCGGGTCAGGGCAGGGGATGTATCCCCTTACGCTGGCTGTGGGGACAAGAGCCAGCAGGTCCACCTGAACATTATTGTCTGGAATCATTTCCCCCAGAGTGTTGACCGAGCACTTTGCACCTCACAGGAGAGATCAAGTTAGAAATGCCCAGCATCAGCGTGGAGGGCGAGGTGTCCGCCCTGGCTGCTGACCCGGAAATCATCGAGAGCTTGGAGCAGTGTGTCATCAACTGGCTGGGCCAGATCACCGTGGCTGTGGAGGGCCAGCTGAAGAAGACGCCGCAGGTACCGTGGGCGGCGCTCAGAGAGCCCTGCACAGGCCACGCCGGCCTCCCTGGGGAAGAGCCGTGCGTCCGGGGTCCCAGTGGTCCAGCCTCTTTTCTCCCTGTTTTGGGGCCTCCTTAAAGGATGGAAGTAAACACCCCCCAGGTAGTCGTGGGCTCTCTGATGTCAGTGCGCTGCCAGGTTGCTTCCTGGGTTGATGTAGGCGATGCTGTGTATCAGTCAGGAGGGCTAGGCCTCCCAGAACTGGACACACCACCCAGCGGGCTTCCGTAAGAAAGCATCTGTTGCCGCACATAACTGAAAAGTCCAGAGGCAGGCTGGCTTCAGGTATGGTTTGATCAAGGGCCTGGCTTTGTTTCTGTGGGCATCTCTCAGTTGCACCCTCCTCTCTGTGGGGGCTTCCTCTCAGGCTGGCTTCCTTCAGGATAGCAGTTTGTAGCATGTCTGGCCCCGCATCCCCACATTGTCCAGAGAGAGACCCCGTGGCTTTGTCTAGACTCCCGGGTGAAGTCCTGAGGTCCACTTGGATGGCCCTCCTGGGTCACGTGTGCATCCCGATGTCCTCGTGTGGATCCGCCCTGTGTGGAGCTTGGGGAGCAGCCCCACTCCCCCCTCCACACTGACGAGGACAGCAGCTGTGTGTCCGTGTGCCTCCAGGGTAATGGTCCTCTGGCCGAGATCGAGTTCTGGAGGGAAAGGAACGCGACTCTGAGCGCCCTCTACGAGCAGACCAAGCTCCCGATCGTCAGGAAGGTCCTGGAGGTGATCAAGGAGGCGGACTCCCTGCTCGTGGCCAACCTGCAGCCGGTCCTGACGGACCTCTTCAAGCTGCACATGGAGGCCTCGGACAACGTGCGCTTCCTCTCCACCGTGGAGCGCCACTTCAAGGTGCGCCCCGTTTCCTTGGTGACCGCGCGGCTCTTACACGCCGCCTCGGGAGGCGCATAGGAGCAGTCGCTGTGCTGACCACGTGTAGGCGGGGGGCAGTGCACTGAATGCATCCACGGCGCTGGGTCCCCACCGTCACTGTCCACGTCCCACACCGGTGCTCCGCCGGGCGCCTGCCTCAGGGGCTTTCCAACGTGCAGCCCCTGACCTTTAGGGCACTGACCTCTTTTCCCAGGTCGTCCAGTAAAACATGACAGCGGCCGACAAAACAGTAGCTGTCTTTTTTTTTTGTCAGATCAGCAAGGAAGATAGTATATGTTTTGGTGGCCACAGAACTCTAGTAACTAGTTGATGTGCACATGGGTGACAACGGCAAAACGCGGCTCAGCTGGCGGGGCCGTCGGCACAGTGTGTGTGTGCGTGTGCGTGTGTGATTGTATGTGAGTGTGTAATCTAGCCTCACCTTAAATGATAATGCCAATGCTGTCATGGGCCTGATAGGCCAGTTATCTGTGTTCTTCCGATGCACACTGAAATAAGTGTCTTTCTACAAGTGCCGAGTGCTGGCAAAATCACTTCACTTCCTGCCGGGGGACACAGCTTGGAAAACACTGGCTGAGGTCACTTGTAGAGTAGCAGCTTCGATTCATGTGGTGGCACTCTTGCCACTAAATTCAGTGTATTTATGTGCATACGATACACATGACACCCATATGTTACACACGTCCGTAAATGGCTTTGTTTGCTGTAATTACCAAGCTCCCCCCACAGTCCATTCCGACCTCTCCTAAAGCCTTCTGTTTGTCCAAGTCATCCTCCATCGCAAGTGCCTGTGGGCGAGTGGGAGCGGCCCGGCCTGCACACGGTGCTGTAGGAACGCCTGTGGCCCCGGGCTAAGCTGGCTTGCTCTGCTCTCTTCCGGTCAGAACATCACACACGGGTCCAGCTTCCACGTGGTCCTGGAGACCATCCCCTCCATGATGAGCGCGCTGCGGATGGTGTGGATCATCTCACGGCACTACAACAAGGACGAGCGCATGATCCCCCTCATGGAGCGCATCGCCTGGGAGATCGCCGAGCGCGTCTGCAGGGTGGTGAACCTGCGCACCTTGTTCAGGTAAGACGCCGGCCCGCTGCGTCCTCCGTGCTCCGGGCCGTGGCGGGGGCCAGCGCTTCATTCAGTCTCATGGCCGAGGAATACTCCCCTAGGTGGCGATGTGGGTGATTTGTTCACTAGGACTCAGTTGCCCTTGGAGAGACCGAGGCCCAGAGTCAGGAAATTCTGAGTTCCGGACCCCAGGCCCCTCAGGTGGAACGGCCTCTGAGGATCAAATGTTGGAGGAGACACAGGTCTTTCTCCACTTCCTTACAAAAGAAGCCTACGGCGGGGACACGGGCAGAGTCCCGGCCCTGTCATCTCGCTCTGATGTTGCAGCCCCGACCACTGACTTCTGGCCGGGGACCCACGGCCACCGCCCCTTCCCGCTCAGACAGAGAGCTCCCGCGGTGCGCGGCCGTGCAGGCTGGGTGGGCGCTGCCTCAGCTCAGGGCCGCAGCGTGGCACTCCTGTCCCACCCTGGCCCTTGGGACAGAGCAGCTGCCCGCCCGGTAAGCTTTTGGAGAAAGAGGCCGTGAGACGGGCGGCTCTGCTCCTCAGTTAGAACCCTCCCTGGAGAAACCTGCTCCCCGGGGCCTGTGGCTCGGACCCCCTGCGTCTCCGCCTTCCCTCCCATCTCGGTCTCTGATCACAGAGAAAACCGGGCGAATGCACAGCACAAGACCCTGGAGGCCAAGAACTCCCTGGACATGTGGAAGAAGGCCTACTTCGACACCAGGGCCAAGATCGAGGCCTCGGGGAGGGAGGCCCGCTGGGAGTTCGACCGGAAGCGGCTGTTCGAGAGGACGGACTACATGGCCACCATCTGCCAGGACCTCTACGACGTCCTGCAGGTAGGGAGGCTGGAGCGCGTTTCCTTTCCTTTTCTTTCTTTTATTAAAAAATATATTTTTATTGATTTCAGAGAGGAAGGGAGAGGGAGAGAGAAGAAACACCAACGATGAGAGAGAGGTACCGATTGGCTGCCTCCTGCACGCCCCACACTGGGGATCGAGCCCACAACCCGGGCCTGTTCCCTGACCGGGAATCGAACCCTGACCTCCTGGTTCCTAGGTAGACGCTCCACCACTGGGCCACACCAGTCGGGCATCAGGCTCCTTTTAAAGCAACACACCTTCAGCCGTGAAGTCCTTGCGGCGTTGTTTGGTCACACTGTGTCCAAGAAACAATGCCTGAGGATTGACCCTGCCCGACAGGGAGCAGTCCGAGAGCTTATGGAGAACTCGTGGCCCAGGGGACAGCCGTGGCGAGGCCCGTGGCCAAGCCAGAGCCCAGAAGCTCCTGCCCAAGGGCAGCCGTCCTGGGAAATGCTGAGTGACCCCTGCAGGGCGCAGGGCCGCAGAGCTGCTCTGGGACCAGGCGTGGGACGAGGGAGGAGGGGGATGGAGGGGCCCGAGCACACAAGCTTTGTCAGCTGGTCAGGGCGTCTAGCTCCTGTCCTGCAGGCAGCGGGCCTGGTACCCATGGGCTCAGACGGGAGGGAGGTTCTGGTGGAACAGGGTCCTGGTCCTCAGACCAGGCTTGGTGCGCAGTCCATTTATTGCGAGAACATTCGATGTGAAAGTGAAGGTGACCTCCTGGTCTTCTGTTGCTTGGGCAGGTGATGGAGGAATTTTATAACATATTTGGTCCAGAACTGAAGGCCGTGACAGGGGACCCCAAACGCATCGATGATGTCTTGTGCCGGGTGGACAACCTGGTCACCCCTATGGAGAGCCTGACCTTCGACCCTTTCTGCATCCAGTCCGCGCACTACTGGAAGTACGTGATGGACGACTTCAAGATCGAGGTTCTGGCAAGTAGCCCGTCGCCGACCCGGGACACGGACGCCATATTCCCTTTTTCAATTGTCGGGCGGCTTAGGTATCCGTTGAGTTTTGTACGTGTATTTTTTTTTTTAATCACAAAAGTTAATAGCTGCTTTTTTGTAAAAAATGGAAACAACACAGAAGAGCGTCAGGTAAAAGTGAGCACTCAGTCTTCTTTGTCCCCTCTCCTCCCTGGATGGATTCGTTGAAATCGAGCCGGGCGCCGTGGCCTCGCTGCAGAGCCGGCCTGGGTGGGTGGAGAGGGATCCTCGCTTGCCCTGCCTCTTCCTGGTGCCTCCAAATGCTCAGCCTCCCATTGGTCTCCGAGGGGAACATATGGGCCCATTACTGGCTTTGGGCGAAATTCTCTCCTCCTGTAGTTACGTTCTCTGCTTCCAAAGTGTCCTCTGCTGCTGTGCCCTCGCCCAGGTCTTTGTCCGTATAAGTTAATATTTAAAAAGGTCTCTTCCGTCATTGTGTGCTGGCTGAGGGAGGGCAGAAAACCACGCGCCATCCGCCGTCCCTGCCGCCGCCAGCCTCCGCCGAAGCACCTTGGAGCCTTCGCAAGGCACTGATTTCTTTCTGCCTTTTTTTTTTCTTTTGCCACTTTGCGTCTGCAGGACAATTACGGTGGCATGAGGGATGTTTTCTTGACTTTTTTTGTTTTGTTTTGGCAGGTTATTGAGAAAGAAGCAAAAAATTTTATTGACGAGTCCTTTAAGACACTTCGGTCGGCCGAAGCAGCGTTTGACATGCTTCTGAAGTTCAAGCACATCCGGTCACGGGAGGCCATCAACCGGCAAATGATGATGAAGTTTAACGACATCCTCGTGCAGTATTGTAAAGAGGTGATTGACAAAACCTGCAGCTGCTGGAGTGTGAACAACCCAGCCACACTGTCTGTCTGTCCCCCCAAATTCAGGGCGACTGTGGCGCTTCCCCACGCCAGCGTGTCACGTAGTATGGGCACCCACAGCGCAGCGTCTCTTTGCTGCTGGAGAATTGAGTGAGGATTATCCAGTGGGAAGTTACCCCTCGCGTAGCGGTGCGCCGTGCGTGCGTGCGTGCGTGCGTGAGTGCGTCCTCGCAGTAATCCCAGTGACGTAGTCACAGGCCTCTGGGCACGTCCAGAGCAGATGCAGGATTTCTAATGTCAGACGGAGGCACACAGTCTGTAGCTGGGAGGCAGTTTGGAGCACTGCATGTGTTCACAAGAGGAAGTTACTGGGAAATACATAGAAAGCAGTAAATAGTAAGTTAAGCAGTAAAAACGCGATTTTAGACTATTTCAGGGCGTCCCCGTGTTCACTTCTTGAGAGATGCATGTCTCCAGCTGCATGTTCTCGGCTACGCGGTGGGCTGTCGCTCACAGAGCGCGTGCGCTTCTTTCCAGATCGACATCATCAATAAAATCTTCGTCCAGAACCACGAGAACCCGCCTCTGTACAAGAACCACCCCCCGGTGGCGGGCGCCATCTACTGGGAGCGCTCCCTGTTCTACCGCATCAAGCACACCATCCTGCGGTTCCAGGAGGTGCAGGAGATCCTGGACAGCGAGCGGGGCGAGGAGGTGCGCAGGGACCCCCCCCCCCCCCCCCGGGCCTCCCTCTCCCCGATGCTCCTTTCTCCCGCTCCCTCTCTCCCCTAAGAATCACTAAAAACACATTTTAAACTGTGAAAGCCGCGCTTAGTTCCTGGCTGCACCGAGTGCGGCTGCCTATATCTGCTCGTCAGCCTGGGGCTCAGGCCACCCCTCCAGCAGGCCCTCCGGCATCTGTGACATTCTGTCTGCTTCCTTTTGCAGAATGGGTAGACCATTTCTTTGAGAGAGAGAGAGAGAGAGAGAGAGAGAGAGAGAGAGAGAGAGAGATTCATTTCCAAGGACCGAAAGATAATGCTTGTTCTGTGACAGGTAAAACAAAAGTACCTGGAAGTGGGCAGGACGATGAAGGACTACGAGGAGCGGAAGTACGAGCTGTGGAGGGACACGACAGAGCAGCTGCTGCCGACGCTCATGAAGAAGAGTCTGCTCATGAAGGTGCGGTGCCCTGTGCGGGGTGGGCATTGCTCTCCCGACCTCCACAAAGGCTGGAGGCGAGGAGCAGCAGGAAGGAGAGGCGGGGACAGCACGTGTCACAGGCAGGAAAGGCACCGGGATCAGCTTCACTCAGCCTCAGTTTCTCCATCTGTCAAAACGAGCTGGGTCCATGTAGGGAACAGCGGGCCATGGACCACGTTAAACCTGCAGGGAGATGCGCTTCTCGGGATTCGTCCTGTCCTTTGTCTTTGGGGCTGGCACGTAGCAAGTCTCGGTACCTGCCTTCTGGCCGCGAGGAGGGGCGGGCCTGGCGGGCTGAGGTCTTTGGTGCCTGAAGCCCTGAAGGAGGACCGCGGTGAGTGACGAGGGCCGGGGCCCGCCAGGCCGCCGCTCCTCACTCCAGCCCACGGTCTCACAGCAGCAGCTTCTCCACGTTTCCGAGGGGAGAGAGAATTAGGGAATTTTAGATGCAGTTGCCCAAGTTTCGAGTCGGGTGGCTAAATGGAATTGATGAAAACTCTGTTCACCAAATAAAATCGTGTAGTCGCGCTGGTTCCAGCCAGCATCGCTCGGGTGGTGTGGATCTGACCGCTTCCCGATGGTCCTCCCGTGCTGACGGCAGACACGTCTCTCCACAGATCACTGCCAACCCCGAGGATGCCGCCGAGACCTCCGACAGGGGCATCACGTTTGCAATCAATTTCCCGTTCGCTCTCAGGGAGATTATTAACGAAACCAAGTACCTGGAGCAGCTGGGATTTCCTGTCCCCGAATTAGCAAGGAACGTGGCCCTCCAGGAGGACAAATTCCTCAGGTACCTCGCATCTCCAGGCGGCAGCGAGGCTCTGGTCTCGGGCTGCCCCCACCCTGGAATCACGCAGAGCCCCTGCCCCAGAGCTTGCATTTTGTGGCTCTTATAATGACCAATATTTACCAGCAGAAATGAAAACAAAGCAGTGTCCAAAATCCGTTTTTACTCAATTATCTAAAAATAACAATGAACCATTTCATGTGAACATAAATAACATTGTGAATGAGAAGTAACCAAAATGTTCCAAAGAGAAAGAAAGTTAGTGGGAAGAGTGGCATCGTTTTGTGATTCTGCAAATCTCTCCATCAGAGTTCCAGGCCGGTTCCGGTCTCTTGTGACCATCGGTAAGCCAGGGCATGACTCTGCTCGTGGCTTTACGCGCCCCTTGCCCTCGCCTCCCGTGCCCGTCTCTGTCTCTCTGGCTCGCAGGTACACGGAGGGCATCCAGCACATGCTGGACCACTACCACATGCTGGTCAGGACGCTGAATGACGCCGAGTCTGCCCTGCTCGACGACCACTCGCAGGAGCTGCTCCGCGTGTTCCGGTCTGGATTCAAGAGGCTGAACTGGAACTCGCTAGGTGACGCCTCCCGCCTGCTGCCGCGTGGTGTTCAGCTCTGGGTGGGATCTGGTTTCTGGATGCGGACACATGTGGTCGCAGGCCCGTGGGGAGTATGACTTCATCCCGGGGCCTCAGTTGGGAGTGGGGAGGAGGTGGGTGCTGTTTGCACATTCCGCTGACCCACAGCTCGCTCCTCCAGCAACAGGGACCGCTTCACTTTCTAAAATTAACATTTCCATTTTGAAACGATGATGGGTTCGCACGCCGCTGTAAGATTGCGCTCGGGGAGATCCCGTGTTCCCTCACCTGGTCCCCCGAGCGCTAACTTCTCACTCATCGCAGCCAGGACACAGGCTGTCCCCACCCACAGGGCTCCCCGCGTGCCCCCTGAAAGCCACGCCTCCCCTCCCAGCCCGACCTCCTCCCCGCTGGCAGCCTCTAGCCTGTTCTCACTCCTGTGCGTTGTCTCTCCTCCTCCAAAGGCATTGCTGACTACATAACGCGGTGCAAGCAGGCCATCGGGAAGTTCGAGTCCCTCGTCCACCAGATTCATAAGAACGCGGACGACATTGCCTCCAGGCTCACGCTGATCGAGTCCATCAACCTCTTCAAGTACCCGGCACCCAAGACCGAGGAGGACCTCCCAGGTGGGCCCGCTGCCTGTTCCCTCGATGGTGGCAGGGATGCATGCACCGTCCTGGTCGTGACTATGAGCCCACGTGTGCGCACACGCACACACGCACACATGCACACGCACGCACACGCATTTATTCCATGAATGGAATAAAACCATTCTAGCAACCTCACCGACGTACCTGAAAGGATCATGGGTAATTCTTATGGGCTCACATGTACTTGCTCAACAAGCCGCCCTAGAAAAGCAGGCTTATCCACAGGCATGACAGCGCCTGCTGCGCGCCGATGTCGCGTGGATGTGCCATGCTGCCACTTAGGGTGGCGTAGGGTCTGGCCCGCCTGACGTCCGGTGTTGACTTGCTTTCTGCTTTGGGTCAAGGTTAAGGCTGCTTTTGTCGTTTCCAAGAGAGACAGCTGCTGGGTGGATGGCTCTCTGAGACCCGTCCTCCCGGGGTCCGTGAGGAACTGACTGGCTCCCCACAGGCGTGAAGGAGTTCTTCGAGCACATTGACCGGGAGCGGACCAAGGACGTGGACTACATGGTCCGGTGGTACCTCGCCATCGGGCCCCTGCTGACCAAGGTCGAGGGCCTGGTCATCCACACCAACACGGGCAAGGCGCCCAAGCTGGCCACCTACTACGAGTACTGGGAGAAGCGGGTCTACGAGGTCCTGACCAAGCTCATCCTCAAGTGAGCCCTCCCGCTGCCTGTGCTGAAGACGGTGGGGATGGGGATCATTTGCATCTGGGAACAGCGAAGGGGGCGGGCTGCAGGTACTGAGTGAAACCCCGCTGTAACTCGTAACGTGTAACATGCAGGCCAGGAAAACCGGCGATATCACCCAACTCAGCCCAGCTGTCCCTGTCGCCCGAGAAGGCGCCCTTTCCTGCAGCCTTTCCCTGTGACTTCTGTGCTCGAGTCACTTTGAGTGTTGGATGTATTTACTCTGGCGAGTTCTGAGTCTTTTTTTTTATCAACCCCTCTTAGGAATCTGCAGGCCTTTAACTCCTTAATCCTGGGCAACGTCCCTTTGTTCCAAACGGAGACCATCTTGACGGCTCCGGAGATCATCCTCCACCCCAATGCCAACGAGATCGACAAAATGTGCGTCCACTGCGCCCGAAACTGCGTGGAGGTCACCAGGGTGAGTGGGGCGCGGTGTCTCGGGTGGGCCCGCCTGCCGCGGCGAGTCCCGAGGGGGCGAGCACTCAGGCCCCACCCTGGTCTTTGTCCAGACCCTTCTGGTCTCTTCCTGGTGCGCCCCCCTTGTGGACTCTAGAGTGTGGAGCATCCGGAAGGCTCCATCTGGGCCCCCTTTTCTTCTCTCCTTCCTCTGCTCTCTGCACAATCGTGACCAGTTCTGTGGTTTTAATACAACCCCCCTCGCCACCCCGCAAGCGAACACGCATGACTAAGTAACAGAATGGCTTATCCGCACGTCTCTGGGCTCCAGGAGTCCTGTCGTTACTGGAAGCGAAGTGAGCCAGAGTGCGACTAGGACTTGGTGGCCTCCTCCCGAAGGAAATGGCAGCACAGCCACCGCCTGAGTTGTGGGAGGCTCAGCCCGGGCCACGTGGAGGGAGCTCGGCACAGGGGCCACCGGAGCGCTCAGCGCCGCGTCAGCATGTTAGTGGCAGCAGCTTGGTGGTTGCTCCCGCCGCACAGCGCTCGGTGGGACGCACCCTGGTTTGCTGTGAGGGACCATCCTTCATCAAGAGAAGCGGGAGGACCCGGGCGTGTGGCTCAGTGGTTAAGCGTCCACCATGAACCGAGAGGTCACCGGTTCGATTCCCCAGCAGGGCACATGCCTGGGTGGCGAGTTCAAACCCCCAGTAGGGGGTGTGCAGGAGGCAGCTGATCAATGTTTCTCTCTCATTGCTTTTCTCTTTCTATCCCTCTCCCTTCCTTTTCCTCTAAAATCAATAAAAACATATAAAATAAATCAATAAATAGAGTGTGAGGGAACCTTGACAATGAAGCAGAGACATGTCAGATGAACAGAGTTGGTCCTGGCCGGTGTGGCTCAGGGGATGGAGTGTCGGCCTGCAGACTGAAGGGTCCCAGGTTCGATCCGGTCAAGGCCATGTCCCTCAATTGTAGGCTTGCTTCCCTGGCTGTGGTCCTCGGCGCGTGTAGGAGGCAACTCATTGATGTGTCTCTCTCACATCAATGTTTCTCCCTCTCTCTCTCTCCCCCTCCCTCCCACTCTCTCTAAAAATCAATGGAAAAATAGTCTCAGGTGAGAATTAACAAAAGCAAGCCAACAAATGAACAGATTTTTCTGGGACGCTAGGGGGTCGGTTTACCTGACTTTGTGTTTCTTTACTTGTCAGTAAGAAAACTAATGTTTTATTCATCCATCCTATAGAAAGTGGATGGCCATTGTTATTTAAAAAGTTAGCTTTTTTTGCACAACAAGCCACTGCCAGTCTAACATGATAGCTGTTTATTTAGCTCAGGCTTCCGCAGGCTGGGTTGGGCTGAGTTCTCTTTCTCTCTGGCCTGTCCTCACTCACGCCGCTGATTGGCTGGAGCCCCTGGCTCTCCACTGGGTGGCTTATCACCATCTAGTGCAGTGGTTCTCAACCTTCCTAATGCCGCGACCCTTCAATACAGTTCCTCATGTTGTGATGACCCCCAATTTCATTGTTACAAAGTGAACATAAATCATAGTATTAATCACAAAAACAATATGTAATTATATATGTGTTTTCCGATGGTCTTAGGCGACCCCTGTGAAAGGGTCGTTCGACCCCCAAAGGGGCCGCTACCCACAGGTTGAGAACCGCTGCTCTAGTGCAATAGCTCAGTCTCCTTCAAGAGCTCGGGAGGGGGAGCTGCCCGGCTACTGGAGTGCTTGCTGGGAACGTGCATAGCCCTCCAGCCCTCTTGGTGGTCAAGTCGCAGGCTGGTCCGGGTGGGAAGGTGGTGGGAGGAACTAAGAATGGTGGTCCTTTTGGCAACTGAGCACAATTTATTAAGGATAAAGTGATTTTCATTGCGAGCAAGAATGACTACTGTTGACTAATAGATGCACAGGCAGCAAAATTGATCCTGAAGTACCGCCTCTCCCCTTATTATTTTGCCAGAATTTTGTTCGCTGGATGAATGGCAGCTGCATAGAATGCCCCCCGCAGAAGGGGGAGGAGGAGGAAGTCGTGACCATCACCTTCTACAACGACATCTCCCTGAACCCCCAGATCATCGAGCAGGCCCTCATGATCCCCCAGAATGTCCACCGGATTCTGGTCAACCTCACAAAGTACCTGCAGAAGTGGAAGAAGTACCGGCCCCTCTGGAAGCTGGACAAAGCCATCGTGATGGAGAAATTCGCCGCCAAGAAGCCCCCGTGTGTGTCCTACGACGAGAAGCTACAGTTCTACACGAAGATCTCCCAGGAGGTGATGCGCCAGCCCTTGGTCAAGGAGGAGCACTGCGTCCGGCTGCAGCTGGGGCCGCTGGCGCACACGGTGCAGGAGAGCGCCAAGGCCTGGGTGATGTCGCTCGGGAAGCTGCTCAACGAGTCGGCCCGGGAGGAGCTGCACAGCCTCCACGAGGAGATGGAGGTAGAGCGAGGGTCACCAAGCGCCTCCATGACAGTCAGGCTCGTTGGCACCGTTTCCCCTGTGTGTTTAGTGTCCTGCAAACTTGCTTTTCTTTTTTTTGTTCATCTTCACCTGAGGATATTTTTTCCATTGATTTTTAGAGAGAGTGGAAGGGAGGCAGGGATGTGGGGGCGAGGGGAGAGAACATCCATGTGAGAGAGAGACATCGATCGGTTGCCTCCCACGTGCAGGGAGCAAGCCTCCATCCGAGTTACGTGCCCTTGAGCGGCATCGAACCCGGCACCCTTTAGTCCTCGGGCCGACGCTCTACCCACTGAGCCAGAGCGGCAAGGGCCGCACTTTCTTTCTCTTCCAGAGCCTGGCCAAGAACCTGAAGAAGAGCCCCGGGACCCTGGAGGATCTCAAGTTTGTCCTCGCGACGATTGCGGAAGTGAGGAGCAAATCCCTGGTCATGGAGCTGAGGTACAGGGACGTCCAGGAGCGGTACCGCACCATGGCGATGTACAACCTGCACGTGAGCGAGACCCGGTCGGCCTCTGAGGCCTCTGCAGAGACTCCCGTCCGCGCTGCCGTAGATTTGTGTGTGCCTTGACGTGGCAGCATTTAAATGGAAGGCCAACCCCGCCGTTACTCAGTTCAGAGCCTGTTTCTTGGTCTCACATGGCTCCAATGACGTCAGCATTTACTTGCTTGACGGCTTTGCATGCCTTCCCGGAGCAGTAGCAAAATTTACATCAGAGAGATGCGCACTAGGCACAATTTACATTTTATAATTACAATAGAAAGTCTGCGTTTTGCCTTTTGCTTTCTTCACTCTGTCAAGTGAAGTGTTTGAACCCTGTGTCCTAACCTCGGGTGGCCTCTCCCACTGCCCTGCCGCCCTTGGTCTCAGCCAGTCACGCGTGTCCTCGTCTCCTGTGATTTCTGAGCACGTTCTGGACGTTGTGCTGTCCCACAGATCACAGAGAGCGCTGGAGGCCGCATGCCAGGGCCTCAGGGGGCGTGGTCTCGGGGCGTGTTTTCGCTCTGACAGACAGCACAACTGGATGCATTAGCGAGCCAGGGCCACGTTTTAATCAGAGATTATGTTGATCTGAAGCTGGTTTTCAGTTTACGAAGCTCTTATCTCTCTAAGTTATCTGTCTCTCCTTCTATGTCAACTATTTATTTTTAAAAATTACCCTGAATTTATTTTAATTACAAAAATATAATTTTTAATAGAAGTATAACTTTTATTCAACCAGCTGTGTTGTTGGTTCAAGTCACTTAAAGTCCCCGGGTAGTAGCTCTGACCACACATTTCCCTTCCAGATGCTGACCATTTATTGCTTGTTCTGTGTTTTATTTTAATTCTTCTTCCTCTTCTTCTGTCAGCCCTCCAATGCGGAGAAAGAGCTGGTTGACAAGATCGAGAGCATGTGGCAGGACCTGTTCACCGACTCGGTGAACGTGGAGCACGCTCTTGGCAGCATCAAGAGAACCTTCACGGAGGTACCGTGGCGTGGGCGCTTCCCGAGGCCAGAGCGTGCGGGCCTCCGCGGGGCCGAGTGACTGCCGCCCTGCTTTCCCCAGATCACTCGAAGCGAGATAATGAACTTCAGGCAGCAGATGGAGGACTTTGCGAAACGGTTTTATTCCGAAGGCCCTGGCTCGGTGGGTGAAGATCTTGATAGCGGTAAGGGTAGTCTCGTTGGTCTTCCCAGGTATGTGAGTTGAGGTCGCTTTACTTGGCGCAGTGTTCGGGGGAGACGTGGCTGTTAGCCGGGCCCGTACCCTGGGTTCCCCTGGGGAATCTGGGAAAACCACTGATGCCTGGGGCCCAGGTCCTAACTGCCTGACCCCACTGTTCTGGGAGGGAGCATGCCAAGCAGACAGATTTCCAATTGGAGGGACTTGCCGGTGAAAGTGGCCCCTGGTGTTAGTTAGAATCCAGGCGAGATGAAGTCTGGTGGTTTCAAATGGGTCTTCCCTGGTGGCGCGTGGGTACGGCGATGTGTGTGTGCCCTGTGCATGACCGCTCCTGTGCGTGACTGCTCCTCCGGTCTGCAGCCTAACGTTCTCTGCCCGCCCCCCCCCGTTGACTCCCTCACCAGGCATGGACCTCTTAGGCAGCTTTGAGAGGGAGCTGGTGAGGCATGAAAGGAACCGCCAGGAGCTGGCCAACGCGGAGAAGCTCTTCGACCTCCCGATCACCATGTACCCAGAGCTGCTGAAGGTGCAGAAGGAGATGACTGGGCTGCGGATGATCTACGAGCTCTACGAGGAGCTGAAAGTGAGCCCCCCCACGCGCCCCGAGGGGAGCGCAGGACTCGGTAGGCCCGCGCACGGAGGCCACCACCCTGATGGGCCTGGGCCGGTGTCATAGACACTCTCGCTCAGCTCTCGGGCAGACGCACGAGGAGACTGCTGACGGGGTTTCCCTTTGGGGTGATGAGAAAGTTCTGGAACTAGATAGTGGGGATGGTTGCACAACATGTGAATGTTCTTGATGTCACTGACTTGCTCAGTTACAAGTGGCTAAAATGGCCTGGCCGGGGTGGCTCAGTGGCTGAGTTTTGACCCACGCACCAAGAGGTCACGGTTGGATTCCAGGTCAGGTCACGCTGCCTTCGTGTTTCCAGGGGGGTCGCTGATGGCCGTTCCGTCCATTCCCAGGTGGCGAAGGAAGAGTGGTCCCAGACGCTCTGGATCAACCTGAACGTGCAGTTCCTGCAGGAGGGCATCGAGGGCTTCCTGCGCTCCCTGCGCAAGTTCCCGCGGATGGTCCGCAACCTGGCCGTGGCCTTCCACCTGGAAGCGAAAATGAAGGCCTTCAAGGACTCGATCCCCCTGCTGCTGGACCTGAAGCACGAGGCGCTCCGGGACAGGTTTGTTCGGGCCTCTGGCGGCCTCTGGGAACACAGACAGGGTTGTCTCTGCTGAGATGTGATGGCCAAGAGCCAGGGCTCGGCGACGCCGGCAGACAGAGGCGAGTCGTATTTCTGTAACGTTGTTTTCCTGTGAACTTTCTATAAGTTGATCGGCCGCAAGGTTTCTCCCGTTTCAAACAGAAAGCCACCCTGTTGGGTGTAGTGTCATTTGCACTCTCTTCACCCAAAGGTTTTTTGTTGTTTTTTTTAAATAGCCAGGGGGCAAGGTCAGCACCATGCAGAGAAACACGTGACCCGCATAAATAACTCATTTTCTGGCCGCCCATGGGGCTTTGGAGAGCAGTCCCAGCGACGTCCTCGTGTTTCAGAATCCCGTCCCCAGCAGTGCGCACCGGGGACCGTCCTGGGACCTCGTGGAGGAAGGAAACCCAGCACCACGGCCGGTCGGCCAGCAGAGCGTGCTGTCCATGCATTCCAGGCACTGGAAAGAGCTCATGGAAAAGACGGGCGTGTATTTCGAAATGACCGAGACCTTCACCTTGGAGAACATGTTTGCCATGGAGCTTGACAAGCACGCGGACGTGCTCAACGAGATCGTCACAGCAGCCATCAAGGAGATCGCCATCGAGAAGGTAGGGCTGCTTCCAGGGAGGCCCCGTCGGGGAGGGAGGAGTCGCCGCCACACAGCGAGAGCACACGCTGGTCCCCGCCGCGCTCGCGTCTCGGGGAGCTGCTTGCGCCAGAACTAGAGCGTCGGCCACGTGGGAACGTGCTCACCTGCATGGAGTCCTCGCCAGAGATGCCGGCATCTCCATGACACGCCTCTGCTTACTCTGAAACCGTCCCAGACCCCGGGCTGAGGGGGGACCCCGGGCAGGCCGGGGAGCTGCGGTGGGTTGGGTCCTGTTGTTTGCTTTCCGCTTCCGGGCCGAGCCGCCCCCCCCCCCCCCCCCCCCCATGCTCCTGGCAGGCCGTGAAGGAGATCCTGGACACGTGGGAGAACATGAAGTTCTCCGTGGTCAAGTACTTCAAGGGCACCCAGGAGCGCGGCTACATCTTGGGGGCCGTGGACGAGATCATCCAGTGCCTCGACGACAACACGTTCAACCTGCAGAGCATCTCGGGCAGCCGCTTCGTGGGGCCCTTCCTGCAGACGGTGCACAAGTGGGAGAAGACGCTCTCGCTGATCGGCGAGGTCATCGAGGTGAGGCCGCAGGAGGGCGGGGAGCGGGCCCCACCGCTGAGGGTGGGGTGCAGCCGGATGCTTCCTTTGCCGGTTAAATGTTCTCATGGACACGGCATTCACAGCCCGTAAAACTCCCAGGCTGGGGGGCGGGGTGCCCCACGACCTGGCGGCGGGGCGCCTGGGCCACGGTCACGTTGTGCCCGCAGATCTGGATGCTGGTGCAGAGGAAGTGGATGTACCTGGAGAGCATCTTCATCGGAGGAGACATCCGCTCGCAGCTGCCGGAGGAGGCGAAGAAGTTCGACAACATCGACAAAGTGTTTAAAAGGGCAAGTGGCAGGAGGGGCTCGAGGCGCCCGTGCACTTCCACGTGGCGTCCCGACTGCTCACAGCTTCTGAACTCCTTCTGTCGTGTGGGTGACCTTCATCTGCCCTGTGACAGCTCCTGTTTGGGCTGTAGCTGCTGGCAGATGACTCTTCTTAGTATTTATTTACTTTTATTATAAAAGTAACACTTGCTTTCAAAAAAACAGCTGGAAAATGTAGAACATATGTATCTTCCACAGTTCTTCCCATAGTCCCATCCCCTGAACGTGGCCACTTTATGTCATGTTAAAAAAAGTCTTCTTCTCTGTAGATAGGTTTAAGAAGCAATTACAGATGACACTTTGTGTAATTTTATGCCATAACTTAGGACATATCATACGGAGAAATGTGTTTCATACCACGAAACCGAGGAAGTATTTTAATGCCTTTGCTTGTGGGCGTGGCTTGACATTCTCTGATTATTGTCTAGTGACTGGACATTCTGTGGGCACCGGGTTCTTGGGGTTCGTCGGTGACTCGCAGGTCGTGCCAATGCTTCCCCACATTCAGGATGAACACCTGGCAGGAGGTTGTCGAAGGGAAACTGCCCGTGACAACTGGCCTCCCCAGAGACTGGTTCCTGGGGTGCGTCGAGCCCGGGCGCAGGCAAGTGCCTGACCTCTGTCCTCTTGACCTGGTGCAGATCATGGGCGAGACCTTGAAAGACCCCGTGATCAAGCGATGCTGCGAGGCCCCGAACCGCCTCTCCGACCTGCAGCACATCAGCGAGGGCCTGGAGAAGTGCCAGAAGAGCCTGAACGACTACCTGGACTCCAAACGCAACGCCTTCCCCCGCTTCTTCTTCATCTCCGACGACGAGCTGCTCAGCATCCTGGGCAGCAGCGACCCGCTCTGCGTCCAGGAGCACATGATCAAGGTCGGCCAGGCCTCCGGGGGTGGGGGTCGGGGGGCCTGCGTGGGCTCTGTCCTGCGGTTTGTTTTCCCCGAGTTCTCTTCACACTGTAGTTCCGCCCAGAGGTTTAAGATGAAACGCTGCTGGTTATATGTGTTGGGCCCTAAAAAGCTCATTTTCCCGGGTGGTTCCGATGAATGGCAGCGACAGTAGCCAGCGAACACGGGTGATGTGCCGGCCTCTCGCACGGGGTCTGTGTGGTCTTCCGGCCTCGTCTTGTCAGGGCCGTTGCTGTGCTCGTTCGGCTGAGGGAGGAGAAGCAGCTGCCCACGTGACCCAGCCAGGTCTCATTCCTCAGCCCTCGGGCGTTTCAGCCCCTGGCTCTTCCCTCTCCTGTGTTCAGCTCGCACATGTGTCCACATATCTCTCCATACCAGCGCCTACTCCAGAATCTCAGATGTGGGGAGGGAGTCTGTCTCCTCTTTCTTTCTTTGTTTTCTTACTCCTCAGCTGAGAATATTTTCCCACTGATACTTTAGAGAGAGTGGAAGGAGGGAGAAGGGGGAGAGAGAGAGAGGGAGAGAAAATCGATGTGAGAGACACAGCGATTGGTTGCCTCCCACATATGCCCTGATCTGGGCTGGGGATCAAGCCTGCGACCGAGGTCTATGCCTTTGACTGGGAATCAAACCTGTGCCCTCCAGTCTGAGGGCTCTCGCCACGGAGCAGCTGGCTAGGGCTCTTCCTTTTACCGCAGACCTTTGCACAGCGCAGGGCCAACGGAGGACCCGTGTATGTGTATTTGCCCTGTGAATAGACGTTTGGGCGAAGGGCCATGCGTTTCGTGTGCCCCTCCAGGCTGCTCTTCGGCTGCAGAGCTCGGCGCCGGTGTCACGGGGTCTCCATTTGTTGCAGATGTATGACAACATAGCGGCGCTGCGGTTCCAGGACGGGGACAGCGGGGAGAAGCTGGTGTCCGCCATGATCTCCGCAGAAGGCGAGGTCATGGAGTTCCGCAAGACCGTGCGGGCCGAGGGCCGCGTGGAGGACTGGATGACCGCCGTTTTGAACGAGATGCGCAGAACCAACCGGCTGATCACCAAAGAGGCTATTTTTAGATACTGTGAAGACAGGAGCAGGTAAGGCCGCGCGGCGAACACGTGTTCCTTCATCACATTGAGAGTCACGGTGGAGTCACCTGAAGGGCTTGGGGCAGATGGACTGACGTTGCAAAATTCCCGACCGCAGGACGGTTAGCTCTTGTGAGCGGATAGGAGGGGCCTCGTGCATTATGGCTCTATCCGTTCAGCTGTTACTCTGTGGGCCCTGGCTCTGGGCTCAGCACTGTTCGAGACGACATTCGAAAGCTGACCTAGCCCTGGCCGGGTAGGGCCTACGCACTGAAGGGTCCCAGGTTCGATTCCGGTCAAGGGCACATGCCCAGGTTGCAGGCTCTGTCCCCAGTCAGGGGCGTGCAGGAGGCAGCTGATGAATGATTCTCACTGATATCTCTCTCTCTCTCCCTCTCCCTTCCTCTCTGAAATCAATAAAAATATATATTTTTTTAAAAAAGCTGACCTAGACAGGCATCACCCCCTTCTGGAGCAGTGACTGGGAAGTCTTTCACGCTCCCAGTTGCAGAATTTTAAGCCTGTGTTGGTTTCATCTGCATCATCCCTGCCCTCCACCAGGGCGGCGCTGTGTCCCGGTGCTTGGCTGGCGGACAAGAAGGGGATGCAGCCTGATTTACTGAGAAATGTCCACGCCACCCCTTTCTGCACCCAAAGTCCCCCACCCCCACCTCAGCATGCATGTGTTGGTCTGGCATTTTCCCGTCTTTTTATTTATTTATTTATTTTTCTTTTTAAAAAATGTATTTCTATTTCAGAGAGGAAGGGAGTGGGAGAAAGAGATAGAAACATCAATGATGAGAGAGAATCATGGATCGACTGCCTCCTGCACGCCCCTCACTGGGGATGAAGCCCACAACCCGGGCACGTGCCCTGAGTGGGAATTGAACCGTGACCTGGTTCATGAGACACGCCGGCCGGGCTTCCTGTCTTGCCAGGCCAGCTTTGCCACCGTGCACTTGCCTGAATCTTTCCCTTTGAGAGAGAACGTCCTCAGGGCCTGTGCTGGGCGCCCGCAGGCCGCGGCCTGAGCGAGGCGTGCTCTCCCTCAGGGTGGACTGGATGCTGCTGTACCAGGGCATGGTGGTGCTGGCCGCCTGCCAGGTGTGGTGGACCTGGGAGGTGGAGGACGTCTTCCACCAGGTGCAGGCGGGCGAGAAGCACGCCATGAAGAGCTTCGGCCGGAAGATGCACCGGCAGATCGACGAGCTGGTCACGCGCATCACCCTGCAGCTGGCCAAGAACGACCGCAAGAAGTACAACACGGAGCTCATCATCGACGTGCACGCCCGGGACATCGTGGACTCTTTCATCCGGGGCAGGTAGGCCCCCGGCGTCTCCCACGCGGCCTTTCCTCCTCGGCCCTCTCACCCTCTCTCCTGCCCGCCTTCCCTCCGCCTCCCTCTCCGCTCACCCGCCGTCTCGCCTCCCAGCATCCTTGACGCCCAGGAGTTCGAGTGGGAAAGTCAGCTGCGCTTTTACTGGGACCGGGAGCCGGACGAGCTGAACATCCGCCAGTGCACGGGCACCTTCGGCTACGGCTACGAGTACATGGGGCTCAACGGGCGGCTGGTCATCACGCCCCTCACCGACCGCATTTACCTGACGCTGACGCAGGTGACCGGCTGCCGGCGGGCGGGCTCCTGTGGTTGTCGTTGCGTGTGGGCCTGTGTTTTTCCGACGCGTGGCCGTGGTGATTGTGAGCGAGTCCTGGGCTGTGTGTCTTCCTGAGGATTCATGTCCGTTGGAGCCTCAGAATGCGGCCTTACTTAGAAATAGGGTCCGTGCAGATTCAGTGCTACAGGGCTGGGAGGAGAACCTCCTGGGTTAGGGCCCAACCCAGTGCCTGGTGTCCTGGTGAGACTCGGGGAGGGCACGGCGAGGCGGGAGGAGGATGTGGAGGCGGAGGCAGGGACTGGCTGACGCAGCCACGGTCAGGGGTGCTCGGAGCCAGCGGAGCAGAGACAGGTCCTTCCTTGCATCTGCGGGAGCGAGGACTGCCACCCCCTGCGTCTCAGACTGCGGTGCTGGACGGGGACACGACGTGTTTCCTCGCACGAGTCAGACAGCACGTGTCTGCATTTGGCTTCTAACAGGCGCTGTCCATGTATCTGGGCGGGGCCCCTGCTGGCCCCGCAGGGACTGGCAAAACCGAGACCACCAAGGACCTGGCCAAAGCCCTGGGCTTGCTCTGTGTTGTAACCAACTGCGGCGAAGGCATGGACTACAAAGTAAGGCCGTGGCGCCCCTTCTGGTGCCATCTCATTGCATAGAGAGGGAGGGTGGGCACCGCGGGAAGGCGCTCAGCCCACGCACTGCCATGCCATGGCGTGGGGACAGCGGGGGGCGCGGGAGAAAACCTGTGCTGCCGTGGCCTCGGGACCGGCAGGCTCCGCTTTGTCAGCAGCAGGTGGAGCAGTGTCTTGGACTTCAGTGCCCAGCAGAGGCAGGCAGATGCTGACTGCAGCTGGCAGGCAGTAGAGCAGGGTGGGGACTGTGGCCGCTGAGCCATGTCAGACCAGTCTAAGGGGCCACCGTCCAGCTCTGGTTCCTTGTAGCCACTTGGAGAAGTGGACCCAGTGCTGCTAGATTTTCCAGTGTTTGAAGAACACTCCAGAAACCTGGAATTTCCCATCCCAGTTCCTAATTTGTCAAGTCCTCGGAGTGGGGGCTGGCCGCAAGGGGCCTCAGAAGTCTTACCAGAAAGATCCATGGCGGGGGAGGCCAGCTGGCTGCTTCCCTGTCCCTCTGGGAGTGTCCGCGGTAATGGAGAAGCAGTGCCCATTGTGTGCCACCCGCCACGTTAAAGATGAACACCCCTTGTCCTGACCTTGTCCTGACCTTGTCCGCTCCAGGCCGTCGGGAAGATCTTCTCCGGCCTTGCTCAGTGTGGGGCCTGGGGCTGCTTCGACGAGTTTAACCGGATCGACGCTTCTGTGCTGTCCGTCATCTCGTCTCAGATCCAGACGATCCGGAACGCCCTGATGCACCAGCTCACCACGTTCCAGGTGAGCAGCGGGCCGCCGGCCGCACTCCCAGGCGGACCCTGCGGGGTCACCTGTGATCATGTCAGACCAGGCTTTCCCCTGACCCAGCGTCGTGGGCTTTGTTTTCTAAACGGAGAGGGTTGGGTTTCCCCAAACAGGACTAAGGAATGCTCTAGGACAGTGATGGCGAACCTATGACACGCGTGTCAGAGGTGACACGCGAACTCATTTTTTTGGTTGATTTTTCTTTGTTAAATGGCATTTAAATGTATAAAATAAATATCAAAAATATAAGTCTTTGTTTTACTATGGTTGCAGATATCAAAAAATTTCTATATGTGACACGGCACCAGAGTTAAGTTAGGGTTTTTCAAAATGCTGACACGCCGAGCTCAAAAGGTTCGCCATCACTGCTCTAGGAGCTGCACGTGTAACTGGTTGTAGCAAGCAGAGCGGCGCTCTCAGCCCGTGATGCTGTCTCACAGGGAGGCCGTGTCCTCGGGCCCTTCCGCGTCCCAGAGCAATGGCTGACAGGTGACCGTTCCGTCCGAAGGCCCTCAGCAGGCATGGCCCGTGGACGGGAAACGCGGCCTTCCTACCCGCTGACGCTGGGGCGTGACAGCCAGCAGCATCCCTGAGGTTGTTGCCAAAGGGAAAAGGCAAATGAAAAGCCGTTCTGGGAACCCGCTGGCCCCTCCGGGACGGATCTGAGCCGAGGTTCTGGGCGGGTCTCCCATCAGCCCGGCCGCTCCGTGGGAGAGACCTTCCCCTGCCGCTTCCGAGCGGCCTGTCTGTCGTCTCCAGAGGGTGGCCTGGCAGTCACGTGGGGTATTGGGGTGCGGGGGGGGGGGGGGGTGTCCGTGCGGACACCTGTTTTGGGAGCATCAGCTGTCCACCCACTGGGCTCCCTCTTGTCACTGCGGCTGCCTGTGCCCCATAAAAACGCACGGTCTGTCTGTCGTCTGCCTGGTGGGCCATTGAGAGAAATGGAATAGTGACGTCTCGGTAGAGAGAAGAGCTGAGGCGGTCGGAACTCGGCCATGGGCCGGAGAGACTGCGAGGAGAGAGACGTGTGCAGGGTGTGGGTACCTGGGGCGCCTGGGGGCGCAGGCGGAGTCTGGACGGGGCTGAGGCAGGATGCTGTGGGGAGAGGTGGGTGAGGAAGAGTGACCACTCACGAATGAATGGGTGCCCTCCCGCGTGTCGTCGCAGTGGGTCTCCACAGCCTTGCAGCAAAGGACACCCAGAGAGGTTTGGGGGTCACACAGCCCTCGGGTCAGCCCCAGGCTGCGCCCCTTCCCCACCTCTCAGACCCTTGATTCCGATCAGCGTGGGGGGCGGCTGAGGCTTGTCCCCCAGACACAGAGGCTCCAAGCACAGCACTGCCTGGTGCCCAGGGACTCGAAGAGCCTCATAGCCCCGCCAGCCTCCTTCCCCTGTGGTGGGCAGGCCGGACATCCGACCCCCCTGTCCTGTCCTCCAGTTCGAAGGGCAGGAGATCTCGCTGGACTCGCGCATGGGCATCTTCATCACCATGAACCCCGGCTACGCGGGCCGCACGGAGCTGCCCGAGTCGGTGAAGGCGCTCTTCAGGCCGGTGGTGGTGATCGTGCCCGACCTGCAGCAGATCTGCGAGATCATGCTCTTCTCCGAGGGCTTCCTCTGGGCCAAGGTGAGCGCCCGCCCCCCCACGCGTGAGGTGGGCGAGGGAGAGAGAGAGACAGCAGTTGTGAGAGTCGTCGATTGGCTGCCTCCTGCACCCCCCACTGGGACGGGGCCCACAACCCGGGCAACCTCCTGGTTCATAAGTCGGCACTCAGCTCAGCCACGCCGCCCGGGCAAGGCTGGCGTCCTTTTGAGGACGTGTCCTCAGTGGAGAGCACAGGACCCTCTAGTGTCCTGCACAGGCGGCTGAGCTGCCTGCGGACCAGCTTTCATGTGGACACTGGGTCACTTCCTTCCTTCATTTCTCACCGTCTTTTCTCCCAGACTCTGGCCAAGAAGATGACGGTTCTGTACAAGCTGGCGCGGGAGCAGCTCTCCAAGCAGCATCACTACGACTTCGGGCTCCGAGCCCTGAAGTCGGTGCTGGTCATGGCGGGCGAGCTGAAGAGAGGCTCCTCCGAGCTCAAGGAGGTGGGCCGCCTGTGTGCTGGTGCCGGGCGGCGACGGGCCCGCGCGGCTCAGATTCGGTCTTAGCGGCCGTGCCGTTTGCTTTCCGGCCTTGATGTGGTCTGTCTGCTTCTAACTGGCCTGATCGCTGTAAGGTCAAGTGCAGTGTCTCCCAGAACCTAAGTGTGTGAGGCCTCAGCAGGAAGCCTCAGGCGCCGTTGCAGGTGGCGGGTGCAGGCAGGGACACGCGTGCTGCCCCCTTCGCGGTAGCGCGAGAGGTGCGGCTGGGTCTCCTTTACACGGAGCCGACCTGGAGGCGGTTTGTCAGCGCCGCCCGCTCCTCCCGGGGCAGCGCTTTATGTCTGCTCTGCAGCTGTCCGCTGGCTTTGCGGTGAGAGACGCCACCCTCGTTCTGTGCGAGGGTTCCTGGACCCGGGCTTTGGGAAACACCCGACACGTCTGTGTTCCTCCCGCCCAGGACGTGGTGCTGATGCGGGCGCTTCGCGACATGAACCTGCCCAAGTTCGTCTTTGAGGACGTCCCGCTGTTCCTCGGCCTGATCTCCGACCTGTTTCCCGGGCTGGACTGCCCGCGCGTCCGCTACCCCAGCTTCAACGACGCGGTCGAGCAGGTGTTCGAGGAGAACGGCTTCGTGGTCCTGCCGGTCCAGGTAGAGGGCTGACCCGAGAGCCCACGCTTCTTCCTTTCTCTCTTGTTGTCATTTCCTTGGAGTTGTGACCCAGCACAGATGCCAGGGAAGGCACCCTCTGAGCCACTCCGTGTCCAGCCGGGGCCCTGGGCACATCCCCGTGCTGCGCGGCCACCCCGCCACCGCCTCCGGGCTGTTCCACCTTCCCGACTGCAGCTGTGTCCTTAAACTGGGACTCCCGCCCTCCCCGCCCGCCCGGGACCCGCCGCCTGCCTCCTGTCCAGGCGCCTGCCCCTCAGCTCCCCCTCCCAGCGGACTCACCCCGTCTGTGTCCTCCATGTCTGCGTGTTTCCTTGGCCTGAGGCCCACGGTGCGTTTGTGCTGTGCTCCCAGGCGTGAGGACTTCCTTCCTGAAGGCCGAACAGAACCCCACTGTGTGGATGGACCACTGTCTGGGTTCTGTGGTCTTGGGTTTTTGGGCATAATGTCGTCAGAGAGCTGAGGTATTCTGTTTTGGGGTCCGACCATCTAATGTTCTCTCCCAGCCCACCTCCCCCCGCCCCGAATCACACTCACCAAAAAGGTAAACTGTTATTGCTGTAGGGACAGAGGAGGGGTGGGTGCCGGCGGGAGGAGCGGCTTGGGGGAGTGGCTGGTGAGCAGTGTGTGTGTAACAGCCTCCCAGCCCGTGGACGTGCTCGGTACCATTGAGGTGTACACTTTCATTGGATGAATTGAATAGTACGGAAATCATAGCTCAATGGGGCTATTTTTTTTTAAGATGTGTTTTACCTCAGCTGCGACTCTGTCCCCAGGTGGATAAAGTCATTCAGGTGTACGAGACCATGCTAACCCGCCACACAACGATGGTGGTGGGGCCCACGGGAGGGGGCAAGTCCGTGGTCATCAACACCCTGTGTCAGGCGCAGACCAAGTGAGTGTGCCCTGCGGGGCCTGGAGGCGGGGTGGGGGCCTGTCGGTGGGGCGGGGCCTGGCGGGGGGCGACACGGGAAGGCAGTGGCGACATGGGAAGGCGGTGGCGACATGGGAAGGCGGTGCTGCTGCTGCCGTCCCTCATTGCGCTCTGTTTCCCGGGGAGGTTAAACTTGTCCCAAACACCCCTTTCAACTCATCCCACCTACCTGTCTCACTGCCGGTTATTTACCGTGTGTTAGAGGCGATCAGTGACTCTTGTGCCTCAGACTGAATGGGTTTGCTTGTGAAATGAGTGTTTCACGGACTCTCTTATGAGGCTCTTTCAAAAGGTAACTTAAGTCATGTTTTCTTGGTGTTCGGGTGTCAGCCAGGCCTCCCCGCATTAGAAACACTTAGGGCATCAGCGGGACCAGAGAGAGTCCCCTCCCCACAGGTCTCGTCGCCGCCAGCCCTGCAGGCGCTGGTGGGAGAGTGACCTCGTACTCCTAAGGTCACTTCCTCAAGGTCACGGACCTGCGGTGGCCTGATGTCTCCTAGTGAATGGGCTCACGCCTCTCCCTGTGTCCTCAGCGGGGGCTGGATTCTAGAAGGGTCTCGGTGCCGCCGACATGGCAGCAGGGCCCGGCTGAGCCGTGGCATCTCGGTGACTTTCACGCTCCTCGCTGGTCTGAGACCTAACGAGAGGAACCAGAGCGCAGGGGCTTCCTGACCGGAGGCGGGTCGTGCTCAGCACCCGCGTGTCATTCCTCGGTTACCGCTGTTAGTTTACAGGACAAGCACACGTGTGTGTACATGTGAGCCTCGCATTGTCCCCGGAACGCACAGCCGGGCTTCCGGTGCGGACTTCCCTGTGCTGGGGCCATGGTTCTCGGGGAAGGTAGCTGCCTCGCAAGGAGTGGGAGCCCAGGGGAGGGTGTGGACCGCATTTTAAATTCCGGGTCAGATCGAAGCATCTAGTCCCGACGCGCTCAGCCCCCCGAGGCCTCTCCTCTGACTTAGGCTGGGCCTGACGACCAAGCTGTACATCCTGAACCCCAAGGCCGTGAGCGTCATAGAGCTCTACGGCATCCTGGACCCCAGCACCCGCGACTGGACGGACGGCGTGCTGTCCAACATCTTCAGGGAGATCAACAAGCCGACGGACAAGAAGGAGCGGAAGTGAGTCTCTGGGGAGGGACGCTCCTCCAGGCCCCGGGGCTGGGAGCTGCTGGGCCCCGGGTTCGGGCTCGGGCTCACGGCTGCTCGGTGCTGCAGGTACATCTTGTTTGACGGCGACGTGGACGCGCTGTGGGTGGAGAACATGAACTCCGTGATGGACGACAACAAGCTGCTGACGCTGGCCAACGGCGAGCGCATCCGGCTGCAGGCACACTGTGCCCTGCTCTTCGAGGCGAGTGGCAGGGAGATCACTCGGACAGAATCTTGCCGTTTGTTCAAGCAGGACTAAGGCTCGGTGATTGCAGAAGCTCAGAGCATGCAGGAGAGTGCGTGCTGAGCACACTCTATGCCCCGGCCCCCTCCCTCACCCTCTTCACTGCGTCTCAGCCGTGGCCGCTGCTTACACTTGGGTCTTCTTTTTTATGGGGGTTGTTGTTTGGTTAACCCTCCCCGGGGGATCTTTTTTCCACTGATTTTTTAGAGAGAGTGGAAGGGAGAGGGAGAGTCAGAGAGAGAAACATTGATGTGAGGGAGTCACATCGATGGGTTGCCTCCCACACGTGCCTCCACCCAAGGCCAGGGAGCCTGCTGCTTATGTATATGCCCTTGACCAGAATCGAACCCGGGACCCTTCAGTCCAAGGGCAGATGCTCTGACCCCTGGGTAAAACCAGGTGGGGCACATACGTGTTTCCTCTGACGGGTCCCTGGTGCCTGTAAGTACATGCTTAGCCAGCTCCTCTTCCGCTGTCAGCTTCAAGTCACACAGTCACCTGCTGACCGATTCCATCAGCTCCCCCTCAGAACACACGACATCGCTCAGCCAGTTACACGGCAAACGGCACTCACATGCCTGTGGGAACGGCCGTCTTTACTGAGAGCCACTAGACACTGATTACATTGACTTTCTTTTAGAGCCTTTTTTTTTTTTTTTTTTTGCCTGGAGTTTGTCATTGCCTTGCTTTTTCTCCCACACTATTTGCTCTTATCTGACCTTCATTCATTTTACAAAGTTGCTGTCACAGCCTGAGTCTGCATCGCAGCTGTGGGCCTGGGACTTGCTCCCACTGTAGCCACGGCCATTCCAGCCTGTCTGTGCAGGCCGTGGTCCTGTTGGCAGAGAGAGCCGCGTCTGTGTCCGCGGAAGGAGGGACACGTGTGTTAATGTTGCTGCTCTAGGTGCATAGTTATTATGGTTTATACTACCCAACGTCAGCTATGTTAAACAGGAAACAAAAAAAGACTAAAAAGCAAGCACTCTACAGCAATGTCTGTTTCTTGGTGGTGGGATTTGGGATTAAGCTATTTTCCTCTTTATACTTTTTTTAATTTTTGTCGGATATTCCACAGCCTATTCATTTTCACGTTAGTTTTATAGTAATGGGACATTACATTTTAGAAGGTGCTGCATCGGCAACCTTAATCTTCCATGATAACCCTCAGTGCTCGATGGGAGCTGCGTGAGGGCTGCTCATCTGCGTGTGGGCTTCGCAGCTGTGAGCCCTTCCTCCCCCTCCAGGTGGGAGACTTACAGTACGCCTCCCCCGCGACCGTGTCCCGCTGTGGAATGGTCTACGTGGACCCCAAGAACCTGAAATACCAGCCCTACTGGAAGAAATGGCTTCAGCAAATACAGAACAAGGTGAAGTCACTTCTGATGTCAGCTTCCTCGTTAGCTTTGGTGGTTGGCTGGGCTCGCATAGCCCAGGAGGGTGTAGTTGAAGGCCATGACCTTGACCGGGACCTGTTGTTCATGGTCTTAGGCACTTCATGTTTCCAATAAATTAGATGGAAACATCAAGACACGCTAACTGGGTTCCCAGATAGCTCACAGCCCGGAGATGGGTAATGATTTTGCTCATCTAGACCCGGGGTCCATGCCTTTTCTTTTTTCTGTAAAGGGTACCAGGTCAGCATTCTAGACGTGGTGGGTCGTATGGTTTCCTGTGTAACTACTCAGCTCTGCCGCTGTGGCCTGGAAGTGGCCATAGTGCAGGAAGGGGCAGAGCCACGGACCTTGGTGCCTGCCCATCGTGGCCGACGGCCGCTCGATGACCATGGCCTCGTCACTTGAGCTCTGAGATGAGGAGCCCCTTTTCTGTCGGATGGGACCTGTTACCCCACCTCCTCCCGGGAGCCCTTGGGAATGCCTGGAACTCTGCCCCCTGCAGGTGGAGCAGGTCCAATTGCAGAACCTCTTTGAGAAGTACGTGCCCTACCTCATAGATGTGATCGTGGAGGGCATCGTGGACGGGAGGCAGGGCGAGAAGCTGAAGATGATCGTCCCGCAGACGAACCTGAACATGGTGAGGACAAGCCCGCGCGGGCTCTCGGGGCAAGCGAGACGCCCGGCGGGCGACCATCACTGCGGGCCGTGACGAGGAGGCACGGCTCTTCCTTGTCCTGCGAGAGACAAGCTCCTCCGTCTGAGCCCGGACGCGGTCGTGTTCCATCGCTCCAGAGCCTGGGACCCCAGGTCCGTGGCCAAAGCTGGGCGTGTGGGGGTTATCCATGCTGACCTGGGCACTTCCTGTGCGCCAGGTGACCCAGTTGACCAAGGTGCTGGACGCGTTCCTCGAAGGGGAGATAGAGGACCCCGACCTGCTGGAGTGCTTCTTCCTGGAGGCGCTGTACTGCTCGCTGGGCGCCTGCCTGCTGGACTTCGGCCGCAACCGGTTCGACGAGTGCATCAAGCGCCTGGCCTCCCTGCCTTCTGCCGAGCTGGACGGGGTGTGGGCCCAGCCCGGGGAACTGCCAGGTAGGAACCCAGTCGCCTGCTTACCTGTCACTCTCTCCCCACCCAACCCACCAGCAGCTACTCTAGGAACCAGGGCTGCCTCCCACTGTTGCATCCCAGGGAAGGGGCTCAGCAAGTGTCTGCCCAGGGGCCGGGCAGCGCTGGCTCACGGGGTGCAGCGTGTGTGCAGTGAGTGAGGGGGTCGGCTCCCCGGGCCGGTCCGTCTGTGTGGAGAGGGGGTGGGTGCGTCGGAAGTTCTCAAGGAAGCTGCTGTCCCGGAACCAGTGGCATGAGTTCATGGCAAGTGCGTTCCGGGGCCGATGGTGCATGTCCATGTCTGTGACCCAAGTGGCCTGGACGGTTATTTACTGCAGCTCAGCTCCCCACCCTGTACGACTTCCACTTCGATCCTGCCCAGAAGAGGTGGATCCCGTGGAGCAAGCTGGTTCCCGAGTACGTGCACTCCCGCGAGAGGAGGTTCATTGAGATCCTGGGTGAGTGAGAACCGGGCCCTGTCCCGTGGCGCTCGCCCCCTGGCGTGTCCCTGACGCTCCCCCCGGGATGTCCCGCAGTTCACACGGTGGACACCACCCGCACGGCCTGGATGCTGGAGCGCATGGTCAAGATCAAGCATCCCGTTCTTTTGGTCGGCGAGTCTGGCACCTCGAAGACAGCCACCACCCAGAACTTCCTCAAAAACCTGAGCGAAGAGACTAACGTAAGTGATGCCTGTATGGATCCAGCAGGGAGGTGGCCGCGGGTCAGGCTCGCTCGCACCCCACGCATGCAGCACGGGTTAGCGAGCGCCAGGATGTTGTTGCGGGGGCACAGAAGGGGTGTTCGCAGCCCGAGCTGCAGGTTTGTGGGTCAGGCCAAGGGGGGCGCGTTCAGAAGGAACTTGGCTGGGACTTGGCTGCGGGGGCTCACGGGCCAACAGGCACCTCTGCCCAAGGTCGCTGTCAGGAGCTGGTGTGCGCGTGTGCTCGGGGCACCTCGGTGGGAGGGTCCATCTGAGGCCGTGGCCCTCCGGTCCAGCAGAGGCCCCTGAACACTGCTCCTCCACCCAGACAAGCCGACTGGGCGACTCTGCTGCCTGAAGCCTGGGCACCACTGATCAGTGGACTGACTCCCAGTGATTCTCTGAGAAGCAGAGGCCCGAGTCCCTGGGCACACGGGATCCGGGGCTGCCCTCCCTTCCTCTTGGCAGTTGGGCCTGAGGAAGGCTCAGTGCTGGTCCATGGCCTTGGGGCTGAGACGTGGCAGGAAGGGAGGAGCCTCCGCTCGAATGGCGCTTTGTCTCGTGGCAGGTGCCTTTGTGCACGTCCTCTCGATGCGTCGCCCTGTGGAGCGCCCGGCACCCACCGCGGAGAAGGGCCTCAGACGTTAAATGACTCTCGGAGGTGGCCCCGCAGGGCCGAGCCCGGGCCACGTGGTCCCCAAGGCTCACAGGCGGCAGCTCGTTGCTGCCCCTGCAGCCTGTCGAGAGGGAAGCCAAATCCCTGCTCGCACTTAAAGCGGATGAAGTGCAGACACACTGGCTTATGGAGGCAGGTCCGATGCTGTGACGTCGGTGAAAGAGGCGCTGGTTTACGGTTTATCGTTGGAACCCTCTCTTCCTGCTTCAGATTGTGCTGATGGTCAATTTCTCTTCCCGCACCACCTCCCTGGACATCCAGAGAAACTTAGAAGCAAACGTGGAAAAACGGACCAAGGACACCTACGGCCCCCCCATGGGAAAACGCCTGCTGGTGTTCATGGACGACATGAACATGCCCAAGGTCGTGGGAGTTCACGGGGCGGGGAGGGGCGGGGCCGGGCGCTGTTGTGTGTGTGTGTGTGTGTGTGTGTGCGCGCGCGCACATGCATGGTGAGAGTGCGTGTGAGGAGACCTGTCTCGTTCTGCATGCGCAGGGCACAGTGCTGGGGACTCCTGGGCTGTTCCTCTTCGAGGGGCTTGTCCGCAGGGACGGGGTTCCTCGGCTCCGTAGGAGTAACGCGCACGAGGCGGCCTCTGCGCCCCATCTAGCGTGTGCTTGGGCAGGTGTTTCCACGTGAGCTGTGCTTTCATACAACACTGTTCCCGGCCACACGTACATGGAGGCCTACGGGCAGGCACGTTCCAAGAATCCCTCCAGATTTACCAGGGGCGGGAGCTCGAGCCTGAGAAGGGCAAAGCTTCTTAGACCTGGGCTTCACATGTATATCACCTATAGCACCATCTTTTCCCGAAAGCCTGCCTTCCAGAAGGGCTTTGCTCAAAGCAGGATTCATCCATCCGTCCATGCGTCTGCCATCCTCCCATCGGTCTGTCTGTCCATGCATCTGCCCATCCTCCCATCAGCCCATCTGTCCATGTGTCTGTCCATCCTCCTATCTATCCATCTGTGCATCTGTCCATCTTCCCATCAGTCCATCCGTCCATGCACCCGCCCACACACCCACTTAGCCATTCCTCTATCACTCATCCGTCTGTCCCTCTACACGTGCATCCGTCCACATGTCTCTCCGCCCATCCATTTACTGAGCAGCTCCTGTGGCATCGGTGCTGCGAGGCGAGGAGCGCACCCTGTGGGCCCCGCCCCACGGGCCTGGCTCGGGGGCGCCGTGCGAATGCCTGCGCAGTTGCCGACGCCGAGAAGCCTGTGAAGCGGCCCCGCGTGCTGGGGGCCAAGGCGATGGCACCGTCGTCATCTTCTCTGCACACCCAGGTGGACGAGTACGGCACCCAGCAGCCCATCGCCCTGCTGAAGCTGCTGCTGGAGAAGGGCTTCCTGTACGACCGCGGCAAGGAGCTGAACTGCAAGAGCATCCGGGACCTCGGCTTCATCGCGGCCATGGGCAAGGCGGGGGGCGGCCGCAACGAGGTGGACCCGCGGTTCCTCTCGCTGTTCAGCGTCTTCAACGTGCCGTTCCCCTCGGAGATGTCTCTGCACCTGATCTACTTCTCCATCCTGAGAGGCCACACCTCGGTAACCGGTCCATCTGTCCATGTGTCTGTCCATCCTCCTATCTACTAACTAACGGGCCTTGTGTGGGGCAGGGCGTGGGGCGACGTGGGGGCCTGTGAACACGTTATTTCTTTCAAAACCAGGAGGGAAATGAGTGTGATCAGCCCACAGTGTATGCATCCTCACACCCGCGCACTCATAAAACGAGGTATTTTATGAGGAAAGGGGCCCAGAGGCCGAAAGAGCCTCGGCCCTGGGAGTTGGGTTGTGGCCTTGAGTTACAGCAGCGAATCGCCCGGGCTCGGAGCTGGTGCCGCCCCCACGCTGCGCTGCAGGTGCCGTGAGCCTCCGGGGCGGCCTCACCTGGAGCAGGAGCACGGGGCACCAGCGCCATGGCGTGTGGGGGAATGTGGCCCAGGGCCTGGCATAGAGCAGGTGCCGATGGATGTGTTACTGCTGCTGTCATGCTGACTGCTTGGCCCCCACGAGTGTAGCCCATGCGTTAATCATGGCCTCTGGCCCTGGCCTGTCCCTTCTGAAGGGGCCCCCACACTCAGGTCCTCAGGGCCAGGCAGAGGCAAATCTGAGGGACGGCGGGGGGCCAGCAGGACCGGCGGGCACCGGGCCTGTTCATGCCCCACCTGAAGGCATTTGCTTTCAAAACTGCACAGTCTGCACCCGCAAAACCCAGACTGAGGGTGGTTCACCCCGGGCGGACTTGTCAGAGCGACGGGGGGCCCAGAAGCAGATGATGGGTTTCTCTGTGGTAACTTTTATCTCCTCTTAAAAAATCCCGGTGAAACTCACGGCACGTGAGATTAGTTCTGTGAACCATCTGAACGGACATCATTCAGCGGCCTTTAGTCCATTCACAGTGGCTTCCAACCGTCCTCACTGCTCAGTTCTAGGGGGTTTTCACCCCCTCCCCCATCCTCCCGCCCCGGCAGCCCCCAGTCTGCTCTGTGTCATGGGCTTCCCTGATCGGGACATTTCCTGTAAGTGGGTCCCACACTCTCTCCCTCGGCATCGTGTGCTCCGGCTCCCCCGCACGGTGCGCCTGGCAGGGCTCCGTTCCTGTTCACGGCCGAGTGATGCGCCATCGCGTGGATGGACCACGTGTGCCTCTCGCCACCCGCCGCTGACACCGGGCCTTCCCCGTTTCTAGGTGTTTCACGAGAGCATCATCGCCGTGAGCGACAGGCTGACGCGCTGCACGCTGCAGCTCTACACGGACATCGTGCAGGAGCTGCCACCCACCCCGTCCAAGTTCCACTACATCTTCAACCTGCGCGACCTGTCGCGGGTGTTCCACGGGCTGGTCCTCACCAACCCCGAGCGGTGAGTCGGCGGCGTCGCCGGCACGTGCGCAGCAGGGGCTCTTCTGTTCCTTTAAGACAAGGCCTCGGCGGCGCGTCCGTCAGCCCGTGCACAGTGGGCTCGGGGCCTTTGTTTACCTCACACGCCGCCTCGTCCGCCCTCGGGTTGAAGGCGGAGGGACAGGAGGCAGAGGGTGACGGGACAGTCGTCCTGGGCCGGCCGCTCTGCTGCCCTCTCACTTAGTCCCCACTCCCCGTCTGAACGTGCCCGTGTGTTCCTCTCGCTCCTGCCACGGGAGCGTTTGCAGGTGAAGTCGGTGAACTGTGTGTCTTTGGGAGAAGCAAGCACAGAGGATGTAAGCTGGTCACACACGTTTTCTCCGTCACACTAGGCTTGTTTGTGTATTTCTTTTCTTTATTTTTATTTTCTGTATCTGTGTGTGTGTGTATTTGCACCAATGAACACTTCACGTGGATCTGCAAGCATAGAGTCACGTTATGAATTCGCATCCTATAAACGGGTTAAGGACCCCACACCAGCCCAGGCCGACCTGGGCGCCCTCGCGGGGCTCGGACTGGCAGCTCAGGAGGGGGCAGCTCCAGGCATTCGGGATGGCGCGAGGGCTCTTTGCCGGAAAGCAGAGGAAGTCCGGGTCCGGGCGGGACGGAGCTGGCTCTGAGAAGGAGGCGCTGCTGGTGCCCATGCTGGTTTTAGATCCCGGGTCCCAGCCGGCGGAGCTGGTGGGCGCGCATCCCGTGCCACGTGTGTCCTTCAGAGACAGCGCCCTTCTCTTCCCTCCAGGAGGGCGCGCGCTAGACACCACCTTACGCTCTTCACAGGGAACGTGCCGGCTTCCATTAGCCCCATTCCTGTGAGCCCAGCGGGAGGGCCGAGGAGGCCCACAGAGAGGCTGTCCTTGTCTGCACCCGGGAACTCACCTAGGCAGGAGCATCAGCCTGCGTCTCGATGCCTCGTGGCTGATGGCGGCCCTTCCATCGCAGGTTCCAGACAGTGGCCCAGATGGTGAGGGTCTGGAGGAACGAGTGTCTGCGTGTCTTCCACGACCGGCTGATCAACGAAGACGACAAGGCTCTGGTCTGTGCTCAGAGCCACGCAGATGCCGCCTGGCCCACGGGTCTCGGGGGGCGGGGCGGGGGGAGCAGAAAACCCCCTGTGTTGTTATGTAGCGAATAGACACTGAAGATAGAGTCGGCGTCGAGGAGGGTGGGCCAGTGAGCGCCTGGTCGCGTTTGGGAGGGAATGGGCTGCATGACCTGGTTGTGCCTCCCCCGCCAGTGAGGGCGCGGTGTGGGCTTTGGGTCGTTACTGGCCCCTGTCGCAGGTGCAAGAGTACATATCAGACCTGGTCACGGAGCACTTCAAGGACGACGTGGAGGTGGTGATGCGGGACCCCATCCTGTTCGGGGACTTCCGCATGGCGCTGCACGAGGAGGAGGAGCGCGTTTACGAAGATATCCAGGACTACGAGGCGGCCAAGGCTCTGTTCCAGGTGCGGGCGGGCGGGGCTGGTGTCCCCTCCGGCGGTTTCCCTGTCCTGGGTGCGTGCGAATGACCGGAGGAGTATGTGACACAGACCCCTGGGCTCACCCCCGAGAGTCCCTCCATCGAGCCAGGGAGGCCCCGGGTGCCGGTGCATCGCCAGGTTCGGGAACCACTCTCCCGAGTGGAGCCTTGCAACCAGCCTGGGCTCAACCACCAGCCAGCAATGGAAGCCTCCGTCATGAGTGCTGGACTCAGGCCCCTAAACCCACGTGATGCACTCCTCAGCCCTCTGGCACGGAGAAGAGTGTCCCCTCCACTCCTGGTCCCCCCGGGACAGCAGGAGAGAGCCCGGCCTCACCCTCCGAACGGTCCCGCAGGAGATCCTGGAGGAGTACAACGAGAGCAACACCCGCATGGACCTGGTGCTGTTCGACGACGCCCTGGAGCACCTGACGCGCGTGCACCGCATCATCCGCCTGGACCGCGGCCACGCGCTGCTGGTGGGCGTCGGCGGCTCCGGGAAGCAGTCCCTGGCCAAGCTGGCCGCCTTCACGGCCGGCTACGAGGTGAGCGCCTCCGGCCCAGCTGCCCACTGTGGGAGGCGTTAGCTCCACGAGCAGCTTCTGCACAGCCTCCCCAGTTCATCGGGCGGCGGGGAGAGCTCACACCTGAGGGCACGCACGTCAGGGCGGTGCTGGTGCCGGTCCCGCTCCCTTTACTGCTGGCTCGTCCTCGGCTTCCTTCCTTGCCTCCTCGTTTCTTGCCTTCCTTGCCTCCTCGTTTCTTGCCTTCCTTTCCTCCCTGTAACCCAACTAACTCATTTTCACAACCAAAGGTCTCTTACACCCGCTTCCTCCCACACTCACACAGCCCCGCGGACAGCCCCGTGCTCGCCGCACGCCCCTCCCCGTGTGCAGGCTGAGTGCCCATCTGGTTTGTTTGACACAAGGACCTGACTGCTTTTCTGTCCTGAGTCTCTCCCTCAATAATAGTCTTGTGTGGAAACAGCCTGGTCACCTGGTTGGCCCTGGCTCATCCCTCGCCGATGGCTCTCGCCCTGGCAGTCCCTGCAGACGTGCGAGTTCCGCGTCACGGAGCTGCCCCCCTCGCGCTCGCGGTCCCACGCAGCGCCCTGCTCCGTGCCGGCAGGTGTTCGAGATCCTCCTGAGCCGCGGCTACTCGGAGAGCAACTTCCGGGAAGACCTGAAGAACCTCTACCTGAGGCTGGGCATCGAGAGCAAGACGACGATCTTCCTGTTCACGGACGCGCACGTGGTGGAGGAGGGCTTCCTGGAGCTCATCAACAACATGCTCACCTCAGGTGCCGGCGCCGGCCCCGGGGCGTCCTCCAGGCGCTTGCCGCGGGGGTGGCGGGGGAGCACGACAGGCCACTGGCTACCCCCCAGAAGCCGTGACATCGGGCCAAGTGCCTCTCGGGGGGAACTGCCCCCAGAGGAGAACCCTGCTCTGATGCTCGTGAGCAGGAGGCGATGGTCTTCCCACTTCACAGTGAGGAGGTTGAGGCTCGAAGGGTGAGCCTCGGGTCTCAGAGTTGCGGTTTGGACTCTTCCCGGGACCCTGTGCTCCGTGTGCTCAGGGCCGGAGGGACTCCCGGCCCCGGGGAACCCGCCTGTCCTCGTCCCAGGCATGGTGCCCGCGCTCTTCGCCGAAGATGAGAAGGAGACCATCCTCGGTCAGATTGACCAGGAGGCGCTGAAGCAGGGGGTCAGCCCGGCCAAGGAGTCCGTGTGGCAGTACTTCGTGAACAAGAGTGCCAACAACCTGCACATCGTCCTGGGCATGTCGCCCGTGGGGGACGCCCTGAGGACCTGGTGCCGGAACTTCCCAGGTGCGCCCCCTTCAGCAGGGCCTGTGCCTCGGGGAGCGATGCACGACCTGAGGCTCCACCAGCCAGTGAAACTCGCCGTGTCGTGGGTTGGGCTTCGGACTGCGCAGTGTGGGGCCAGCAGGCGGGTGATGTCCTTGCAGCAGGACATGCTCACAGTCCCAGGGCGAGGCCGGGTGGGCTCAGCAGCACTTCTGCTGCCTCCCCTGTGTCAGAATGGTGCCAGCCGGTGGGAGGTGCAGTGCCCTCGGGCAGCTGGGTTGTCAGCGCTGGGCTGGCAGGTACACCACCGAGAGAGGCCAGGGGGCTGCAGACTGCCCACGTGTCAGCAGTGCTGGGCTGGTGCCACCCGCAGCGGCTGAGTTACTCTCGGGCACCCGTGTGTTGGGAACGGAAGACGTGTTGGTGTTGAGGGTCCGGGTTGCACAGCGACCCTCTGTTTCTCTGCTTTCAAGGTCTGGTGAATAACACTGGCATTGACTGGTTCATGCCCTGGCCGCCCCAGGCCCTGCATGCGGTCGCCAAGTCCTTTTTAGGTAAGTGGCAGCTAAGACGGGGACCACATCAGTGGTATAACTGAGCAGTTTGTGACCGCCTTCTTTTAACACATGGCGGACCAGTGGTTTTATTGCCAGCTTTACCCAGTGCCAGATAAGTTTCTATTGAACGAGTACAAAAAGCATTTTACATAAATGTTAAAGGCACGCCTTAAAATTAAATAACCATTGCATTTTGGAGTTATTTATTACATGTTCTTTTATTACAAGCTAGTATCTTTTTAAAGTATGAGACTTTGTAAAACACTGTCATATGAAGCGAGAATTCTCATAGTCCGTCCGCAATGTGTTAAAAAATATTTTTATTGATTTCAGAGAGGAAGGGAGAAGGAGGGGGAGAGAGAACCTTCAATGATGAGAGAGAATCATGGATCGGCTGCCTTCCCCATGCCCCACACCGGGGATCGAGCCTGAAACCTGGGCATGTGCTCTGACCAGAATCAAACCATGGCCTCCTGGTTCACAGGTGGACACTCAACCGCTCAGCCTGCCAATCTTCCTAAACATCAATGGAGAGATCCTCGGGAGAGGATTAGCAACTAGGAGTAAATAAGTAAAGTGTCACCTTGTAAATACATAGTCAGCAAACCAGTCCCTGTTGTGAGGAGTGCAGGTGTGGGAGGGGCCAGGAGAGGAGCATCTCGGAGTGTGGATCAGCACCGTGGCCCGGAGGGGCCACCAGCAAGTGACAATGGCTCTTGTTCTTCCAAAAACATTTTATATCACTTTTTTGGTGGTAAGATACATATAACATAAAACTTGCCTTTTAAACCACTTTTAAATATACAGCTCAGTGGCATTAAGTACGTCCACATTGTGCCGCCAGCACCACCACGTCCTGAACGTTTCTCCTCCTGTGACACTGACACCGTGCCCGTTCAGCCCCGATTCCGTCCTCCTCCCTCCCCCAGTTCCCGGTCACCACTAATCGCCTTCTGTCTCTGTGAATGTGCCTGATCTAGATATCTCACATAAGTCCGGTCACACAACGCTTGTCCCTCTGCCTGCTCTCCTGTAGCATGCTTCCGGGCGAGCCTCCCTCTTTAAGGCTGATGAACATTCCATTGCGTGGATGGACCACACGTTTATCCGTCGTCCGTGGGTGGACACTTGGGTCACTTCTGCTTCGGCTGTTGTGACTCACGCTGCGGTGAACATCAGCGTCCGAGAATCTGCTTGTGTCGGCTTTCACTTCTTTGGGGGACACAGCAGGAGCGGAATTGCTGGGTCCCGTGGGAATCCTCATTTAACTTTTCGAGGAGCTGCTCTTGTCCTTTCGTGAAGAGGCTCGTTTTTCCGTCCGTCCCTCCGTAGGGCCTAATACGATGATCCCGGAAGAACACATAGAAGATCTGGTGGAACATGTGGTTTTGGTGCACGGGTCCGTGGGTGAGTTCAGCAAACAATTTCTGCAGAAGCTGAGGCGCAGCAACTACGTCACTCCCAAGAACTACCTTGACTTCATTAACACGTACTCGAAACTACTGGATGAGAAAACCCAGAATAACATAGGTGAGCCTGGGAGCGGGTGGCTACAGGCGTGTCATCATTTACGGCGATCCACACCCCAACCTTGTGTGAGCGGCGCTGCTTAGTGAGGCCAGGCGTGCGCAGGGCCCAGGCGGAGCGAGACCCAGCTGGGGTTTGCTCTCCAGGGGCTCTCCTGTGTGGCAGGGCCCGGCACGCCTGACCTCTCCTTCCGGTGCTGGGCTGTGAACCTGCTCAGCTCTAAGTGCCCTGAGACTGGAGAGACGGCGGCAGCAGTGCGCTCTGCTGGCGGATGCTTTTAGTTTCTGATTTATTTCTTATTGAAAAAGACAAGCCTAAAGCAGAGGTAACGTATACATGGTGCAAAGGTTAAAAGTCAGGCGTAGGGAAGGGAAATTTAAAATCGCTCCTGAAAGTTTTGCATAGAGGTCATCTCTACCTGAGTTTTGGTTTAAGTCCTTTTGTGCTTTATTTGTTGGGAAATGCTTTTTCAAAAACGCTGTGACCCTTGGCCAGACCAAGGGCTGTTTTCAGAACTAAGTTCATTCTGGCCGATGCCATCCCAACACCTCTGGCGGTGGAGGTGCCAAGCGATGCTTGACATTTCATGAGAAGGCTGTTTCCCGGCGAGCCCAGGCTGGCCCGGAGCCGCGAGGCCGCTGGTGTGCCGGCACCGGTGCTGGAAACAGCCGCCCGGCTGCTGGACGCCGCTCTCTGTCCTCAGCTCAGTGCAAGCGGCTGGAGGGCGGGCTGGACAAGCTGAAGGAGGCCTCCATTCAGCTGGACGAGCTGAACAGGAAGCTGGCCGAGCAGAAGATCGTGCTGGCCGAGAAGTCCACCGCCTGCGAGACCCTGCTGGAAGAGATTGTCACCAACACAGCCACCGGTGAGTGCGGGCCGGGCACGGCGGGGACAGCCCACAGCAGGCTGGCCTCCTCCAGAGGCCCTGGGGGGCTGCAGGCCTGGGCATTCCTCGGTCATAGATGCATCCCCCCACCTCTGCCCTGTCGTCACATGACCTCTTCCCTCCGTCTGACAAAGACACTCTTTCCAAATTAGGCGGCGTTCGGAGTTTCTCGGTGGGCGTGCATTTGGGGGGAACATTATTCGGTCCAGTGTCCCTCCTGGGAGCCTCGGGAGGTGCTGTGTGCTAGGGCGGGAACCACACAGTCAGCCGCCAGGGAGATGTGACAGTCCAGGCCGAGCCCGTGCCAGGAAGCAGATACAGAGCGATGAGACGGGAGCAGGGGGCGGGCCACGTGAGGGAGTGGCTTTTGAGCTGGGCCTGAAAGCACATGGGAAAAGGGTGATGAAAAGGCAGAGAGGTCCCAGTGAGCAGGAGACAGGGAGGGCACGGTGTCCGCGGGCACTGGGCAGGCAGGCCGGGGGCTGTCACGTGGGCTGGAGCGGGTGGGACATGGCTGGGAGGTCAGTCCGAGCAGCAGTCCTGGTTGAGACTCAGTGTCCCGTGAGCACCCGTGTTCTAGGGGGACTCCCGAGGCCACCATATTGGCCAACGCGCATCACCTCCCCCGGTGGCCCAGCCACGACCCCAAAGGGCTGCCCCTGGCTCAGTAGCAGTGGTCCGTCCCCCACACCCAGTCGCCTCTCTAACCCCCGCCCCCAGCGGAGGAAAAGAAGAAGCTGGCGGAAGAGAAGGCCATAGACATCGAGGAGCAGAACAAGATCATCGCGGTGGAGAAGGCCGAGGCCGAGACGGCCCTCGCCGAGGTCATGCCCATCCTGGAGGCCGCCAAGCTGGAGCTGCAGAAGCTGGACAAGTCGGATGTGACCGAGATCAGGTACTGGGCAGGGCCGCCTCCCGCTGGGCTCGTCCCCAGCGTCACTCCGGAAAGCAGCGCGGTTGTCGTGGCAGAGCTAGCGCGGCCCGCGGAGGGGATGGTCTTCGTTTGCAGAGGAGGGAAGGGGGCCCGGGCGGCGCGGTGGCTGGCCCTAGGCCCCCAGCTGGTGGGGAGCAGCGCTGCTGGCCTTGAACCCAGGCTGACTCCCACAGGGAGACTGGGCTCCAGAGCGGGCTGTGGCGGGGTGGGGGTGGGGGGCAGGGGTGCTCTGTGAGTCAGTCCTCTCGATGGGAACGCACTCAGGGCCGCAGGGTAGCACCCGCTGGAACGACAGCAAAGCACCCCCCCTGGGGGTCCTGGGCGATGCGGGGGTTGGGGGGCGCGGCCAAAGGGTGAGGCCCCAGACCTGCCCTCGGAGCAGCTCGCCCCGGAGCCCAAGTACCACTGGGACGTGGCTTCCTGCCCCCACGCATGGCCGCTCCGAGGCCCAGCTCCAGGTGCGCATGTGCCAGGACCCTCGTTGAGGCTGCGCTCACCCGCCTCCCGTGTCCGCCAGGTCCTTCGCGAAGCCCCCGAAGCAGGTGCAGACGGTGTGCGAGTGCATCCTCATCATGAAGGGCTACAAGGAGCTCAACTGGAAGACCGCCAAGGGCATGATGTCCGACCCCAACTTCCTGCGCTCGCTCATGGAGATCGACTTCGACTCCATCACCCAGGGCCAAGTGAAGAACATCCGAAGTGCGTGTGGGCGTGGCAGGAAGGCCAGGCTCGCTCTCCCCTGGGCACCTCAGTCCCGGGGCCGGGATGGAGAGCCAGGAGGGACTTGTCGCAGGCAGGGGGGCCCGTGCCCCTGCGGATGGAGGGGGTTCTGGAGGCAGATGGTGGCGCTGTCCCGGGAAGCAGGACAGGCCCGTCTCCTGGCACTCAGACCAGCGCCACCTTCTGCGCCTCCCGACAGGCCTGGTGGTGCCTGGAGTCGGCCTAACCCCTGAGCTTTCCTCTTGTGCCTCTTGCCGCATAAGCTCTCCTGCGGGTCCCTGGCGGGGAGGGTGTGGAGGCGGGCGGCACCGCCCACGGCCAGCCCCTGACTTCAGCACAGAGTGCCGACCCGCCTGGCCCGCAGGCCTGGGCCCGGGGTGGGGGTGGGAGGGGAGGGGAACAGTCTTTGCTAAGACGGCACGAGTGCCTGGCACCACTGTTCTCCCCAACGCTGCTCAGCACTGGCACCCCGCGCACTTCTGCAGCCACTTAGACACAAACCAAAGGCTGCCGACCCCAGAAACCCCAGGCGCTGTGGGTGGGGGGGCGGGAGAGGCCGCCGTGACCCCTAATGGCCTGCGAGCCGTTAGCGCCCTGCTCTGGGCCTTGGCGCCGGCTGGGAGTCCCCTGGGGCTGCCGCGGCCATAGGGCAGCGCCCGGGTCATGGGACGTTCTGTGCCGTCACATCTGAAACATCCTCTGACTTAAAACATGTTCAGGGTTGGACCCCCCCTGCTGTCCATGGGACCCTGGGTCCCGGTCACGTGCCTTGTCCACGGGCAAGTCTTCCCCGTCACTGAGCCATGGCGCCTTTGACCGTCAGGTCTCTTGAAGACGCTCAACACCACCATTGAAGAAATGGAGGCTGTGAGCAAAGCAGGCCTGGGGATGCTGAAGTTCGTCGAAGCCGTCATGAGCTACTGCGACGTTTTTAAAGAGATCAAGCCCAAGAGAGAAAAGGTATCGCCCGTCCGTCAGGCGCAAGCACTGCCGCTGAGGGACCCATTTGGAGTCAAGAGTTAACGTGCCCACTGCTTTGCTGGGAGAATTCTGGCAAATTCTGCCCTCAGAGAAGCTCGATTTTAAGCCCCATAAACATTTTCTCCCCAATAAACAAACTACAGCTCTCATTTGGGCCTAATGGGAACTGACAGAAACTGTGTCCTAAAGATTTTCCAATTTTGTGTGAAGAGAGCAGGATGAAAGAGATTCAAGGTTGTTGTCGAGGGCTGCGGTCGCCGACAGTCACAGGTCGGTCTCGCCGTGGCAGGGGTGGCCCCAAAGGGCACGGACCTCGTTAGGAAGCAGGCGGAGTCAGCCGGGGGGCGGGGGGGCTGTGTGGCCCTGCCCGCCATGGACCGCTTCCCCACTGGCCCGCGACTGTCTCCGTAGGTGGCCAGGCTGGAGCGGAACTACTTCCTCACGAAGCGGGAGCTGGAGAAGATCCAGAACGAGCTGGCGGCGCTGCAGAGAGAGCTGGAGGCCCTGGGGGCCAAGTACGAGGCGGCCATCCTGGAGAAGCAGAAGCTGCAGGAGGAGGCGGAGATCATGGAGCGCCGGCTCATCGCCGCCGACAAGCTCATCTCGGGGCTGGGCTCGGAGAACGTCAGGTGGGCGGGCGTCTGCGTTCTCGTCTGGAAACGGGGGGAGAGTCTGATTCAGCCCTCGCTGGTTTGGCTCAGTGGATAGATAGGGCGTCGGGAATGAAGGGTCCCGGGTTCGATTGTGGTCGAGGGCACGTACCTGGGTTTGCAGACTCGATCCCCTGGCCCTGGTCCGGGCATGTGTGGGAGGCAACCCATCGATGTGTCTCTCTCACATCGATGTTTCCCTCTGTGTCCCCGTTAGCAGTGGGTCCAGTTGGTTCTTCTAGAATGTTCTTTAGAGGGTGCAGGAAGGTGCCTGCTCACCACAGCGCCCTCCTGCGCCAGGTGGCTGAGGGACCTGGACGAGCTGATGCACCGGCGTGTCCGGCTGCTGGGCGACTGCCTGTTGTGCGCGGCCTTCCTGAGCTACGAGGGCGCCTTCACCTGGGAGTTCCGCAACGAGATGGTCAACCAGGTCTGGCAGCAGGACATCACGGAGCGGGAGATCCCCCTGAGCGTCCCTTTCCGCCTGGAGAGCCTGCTCACGGACGAAGTGGAGATCAGCAGGTGTGTGTCCGCGCCCGCAGGCCCAGGGGCGCCTCCAGCTGGGCCCCGCGGGCGGCCCCTGCAGGGCACAGCACGGGGGGGCCCTGCACAGCCAGCGCCCAGACACCGAAGAGGGACCAGCGGTCTCGGGACTGTGGATTGTTCTGGGAAGCTGACCCCACCACCCTAGTCCTTGGTTCACAACTTGGCAAGAGAAATGGATTTCCCTGCCGCTGCCCCTTCCAGGTGGGGCTCCCAGGGCCTGCCCCCCGATGAGCTCTCCATCCAGAACGGCATCCTTACCACCCGGGCCAGCCGCTTCCCCCTCTGCATCGACCCCCAGCAGCAGGCCCTCAACTGGATCAAGAGAAAAGAGGAGAAAAACAACCTTCGGGTACGGCCCTGCCCCTCCCGGCACCCTGGCCCCAGCAGTGCCCAGCGAAATGCCGGCCGTGAGCCCCCTGTGGAGTCAGGAAGCGGGTGGAGCCCGGTTGTTCCTCTGCTCTGATCTGCGTGTTGCCCCGAGGCTGTGAGCAGCTGAGGGCACAGGTCGTGCTCTGCTCCTCTTCGTTCCCCGACAGCACAGGGCCTGGCCCTGAGGGTCCCATGGCTTTGCTTTCGGAGGCTGCAGACAGAGGGCGTTACGTCTTCACCGAGTGGTGTAACCACCAGCAGAGTCCATGTCTGTCGCCCCCAAAGGAGTGCTGTGTCCTTGAGCATCGTCACCCTCCCCCATTCTTTCACCCGCAGCCTCTGGCGGCCACTCACAGATTTCCTGTCCGCGGATCCCCATCCCTGCATCTCCCTGGGAAGGGGTCACAGAGGCGCTGGCCTGTGTCCAGCCTCTCACTCCGCACCACGTTCCCCCGCACTGTGGCGGGGCCTCTGCTTCCTGTTGGTGCCGCGCAGTGTCCGCTGTGCCCACACCCTGTTCACCTGCCACCGCGGCACGGGGGGGCTTGTCTCCGCTTGTTGGCGATGGTGGCGAGTGCGGCTCAGACATCCGTGTGCAGGTGTTTGTGGGTTTTATGGTCATGTTTTCATACTGATTGGCCCAGTCACTTGGCTGAAATCGTCAGCAAATCCCTGACGTTGAGTTTGACCTTTTCCTTATTGTTCCTGGGCCTTGCTCCCCGGAATGTACCTGCTTGGAGTCCAAGGCCACCCCCACGTGTGAGGCCGGGGCTGACCCTCGGCACTGCCTCCCGCCCCCCAGGTCGCCTCCTTCAACGACCCCGACTTCCTGAAGCTGCTGGAGATGTCCATCAAGTACGGCACGCCCTTCCTCTTCCACGACGTGGACGAGTACATCGACCCCGTGATCGACAACGTCCTGGAGAAAAACATCAAGTTCTCCCAGGGCCGGCAGTTCATCATCCTGGGCGACAAGGAAGTGGACTACGACTCCAACTTCCGGCTCTACCTCACCACCAAGCTGGCCAACCCTCGGTACACGCCGTCCGTGTTCGGGAAAGCCATGGTCATCAACTACACGGGTAAGGGCCGGGGCCGCCGGGCATGCGGGTGGGGCCAGGGCGGCCGCCACCTGAGGCAAGGCCTTCACGGCCCGCGTTTCATTCAGTGACCCCATCAGGCTCTTAGTCACATCTTTTAAAAATATGTATATTATTAATGATTTCAGAGAGGAAGGGGGAGGGAGAGAGACAGAAATATCAAGGATGAGAGTCACTGATCACCAGCCTCCTGCACGCTTGTCGGGGGACAGAGCAGTGAGGCCGCCCGTGTCCCCCCAGTCACTCTGAAAGGCCTGGAGGACCAGCTGCTGAGCGTGCTGGTGGCCTTCGAGAGGCACGAGCTGGAGGAGCAGCGGGAGCACCTCATCCAGGAGACGAGCGAGAACAAGAACCTGCTGAAGGACCTGGAAGACTCCCTGCTGCGGGAGCTGGCGACCTCCACGGGCAACATGCTGGACAACGTGGAGCTGGTGCAGACGCTGGAGGAGACCAAGTCCAAGGCCACGGAGGTCCGCTGCTCAGGGAGCGCACCGCGTCTCGGCTGCGCTCAGGGTCCCGGGCCTTGGGATCGGGGGCTTTGGGCGGGAGGACGTCAACCTGTGCTCCTGGACGCGGGCTTTGAGCCTCCTGAGGGTTTGCCTGATGAGAAATGGCCCCCCTATGGGGGGCGCTGTGGGGAAGGGTGTCTGAAAGGTCTCCCCAGGCCCTTGGGCCTTAGGTCAGCCTCTTGCCCTTGAGAGGGATGGGAAACCCAACCTCCTTCGCTGACGTTGGAAGGCGTTTATCAGCTTACAAAACAGGAAGGTCTGTGCCAGCTTCAGGCAGGGCTGGATCCAGGACGCCAAGCCTATCACCCAGACTCACCTTCCCGTTTCTGGGCTGGGCCTTCTGCGGTTGGCTTTGTTCTCTGCCTTCCTGGGAGCCAGCTCCCCATGGTGTCATAGGTCTGGCTCGTGTCCGTTCAGGTCAAGTCTCCGGGGGACATGGGACTCTTTCCGTGTCCCCATCACGAAGGCCCCGAGAGTCATTAAATCCCACGCCCAGTGACCATCCACGGCCCAGGGGGCTGTTGCGTGGCGTGGTGGGTCCTGGAGTTGGGGTGCAGCCCCGTGTGGAATGAGATGGGGGTGCTGCGCGTCTCCAGGTGAAATGTGGGGCTGTCGGGAGAGGTGCTGTGGGGTCCAGCCGCGGGTGCCCACCACCTCTCGCCACGGCGGGCGCCTGCTGGGCCCTGGGAGCGCCCCACGGGCCATTTCTTGTTTTTTCTCTTGCGCCTCTCCCACTCCCGCCCTCTGCCTCCTGTTTACAGTCCCCTTGGTTAGGGGTGCGAGCGTCCCGTCTCCTTGGCAACCTGCACCTTTCCTGCAGGTGTCGGAGAAGCTCAAGCTGGCGGAGAAGACGGCCCTGGACATCGACCGGCTGCGGGACGGCTACCGGCCAGCGGCGCGGCGGGGCGCCATCCTGTTCTTCGTGCTGTCGGAGATGGCGCTGGTGACCACCATGTACCAGTACTCCCTGAGCGCCTTTCTCGACGTCTTCGGGCTGTCGCTCAAGAAGTCGCTGCCCGACTCCATCCTCATGAAGCGGCTCAGGAACATCATGGACACGCTGACCTTCAACATCTACAACTACGGCTGCACAGGTGAGCGCCCCCTCAGGCCAGGCCGGCCGTGCCGGGCATGCCGCCGGCCGGGGTCTTCATCCTGCCCCGACTTCGGGTGATAGGGGGGGGCCGCCGGATACAGCACCTGTGGAGGTCCTGGCTCAGGGCTGCTCTGTCCATGGGTGCGGGTGGGACAGAGTCAGCCCATGCCGTGGGGCAGGAAAACGGTTGCGGGTGATTGCTGGTTCCAAGAGGGCTCGGGTAGGCAGCCCGCCCTCTAACACGGGCCAAGCACCGTTCAGATCACAGACTGACTTGGACACTTCCCCCAGGAACGCATTTCTTCTGGGGTGTAGCCTCCTCCTTAGCAGAGGCTGCGGGGGATGTATTTCCTGCACCGCAGAGCCCAGCCCGCCGGCAGCAGCTCCCCGGCCCCGCCTGCTTCCACAGGCTGTAGTAGGGCAGTCACACACGTGGCGGCACATGGAATTGAGCCCGTGTCTCCTGTACTCGGTCATGGACTTCCCACGCAGGGAGGGCTCAGTGCGGCCGCCCCGTCCGGGGCTTTGTCGCGTGGAAGCACGCTGTGTGCCAGAAACTTGATTTTAGAAATGACTTTTAAAATGTATTTAAATTCCTTATTGTTGAAAGTGTTACTTACGTCTCCTTTCCCCCCATTGGCCTCTCCCCAGCCGCTCCCACCCCCAGCACATGCCTTCCCCGCCCCCCTCCCATCTGTGTCCATGGGTTATGCTCAGATGCAGCTACGAGTCCTTTGGTTGATCTCCAACCCCCCTCCTTCTGAGGTTGGATGGTCTGTTTGATGCTTCTCTGTCTCTGGATCTATTTTTGTTCATCAGTTTATGCTGATCATTATATCCCACATATGAGTGAGCTCATGTGATATTTATCTTTCTCCGACTGGCTTATTTCGCTCAGCACAATGCTCTCCAGGTCCATCCACGCTGTTGCAAGTGGTAGGAGTTTCTTCTTTTTTACAGCAGCGCAGTATTCCATGGTGTAGGTGGACCACCGTTTTCTAACCCACTCACCTGGGCTGGGCACTAGGCTGTTCCCAGGTCTTAGCTGTGGTGAACGGTGCTGCTAGAACACAGGGTGCGTATGTTTGGAAACCACGTTAAAGTTGGGGTCCGTCTTGTTCTTCTTCAGGGCTGTTTGAGAGGCACAAGTTACTCTTCTCTTTCAACATGACGATCAAGATAGAGCAGGCGGAGGGGAGAGTCCCCCAGGAGGAGCTCGAGTTCTTCCTGAAAGGTACCGGGGCCTCGACCACTCGCGCATGCGCACACAGACCGTGCGTCCACACAGCAGGCCCCCCGGCCGCCCTGGAGCCGCTTCCGGCCGCGCGTGTTGGGACTGTTTCGGTTCCATGTTGACCTTTCCAGCCTCAGAAATGGTCCTGGTCTGACGGGAGCCGCCCGTCTCTGCCTGAGGCTGCCCTGACGGGCGGCACAGGGAGCCCGCGCCCCCTCTTCCCAGGGGGGCTGCCCCAGCGAGGGAGGTCCCAGGGCAGGTGGCGGCGGCGGTGGCAGCGGCTGACTCTCCTCCCGTGGGGATTAGGAAACATCTCCCTGGAGAAGAGCAAGCGGAAGAAGCCCTGTGCGTGGCTGCCCGACCAGGGCTGGGAGGACATCATGCTCCTGTCGGAGCTGTTCTCAGAGGACTTCGGGAGTCTCCCCGACGATGTGGAGAGGCACCCTGCTGTCTGGCAGGAGGTGAGCCCCCCGCTCCCTTCCCCGCCGCCCTGTCCCCCACCCCCATCCCTCCTTTCGCCCACGCCAGTCTCCAGACTTCCCTGCGGGGACGGAGATACTCCTGGAGGGGCCCATGCAGATCTAATCGGAGCCCTCTGATCCCCGGGTGGAATGCTAGCTCATCCATCCGTCCGTCCGTCCATCCATCGTCTGTCCTTAGGCCCGCCCGCCCCACCCACCCACCCATCAGGCATCCAAGCAATAGCACTGAGCAGCTCCGCGGCCCGCCCTTGATGGGCACTGGGACCAGCGGTGACTCAGACGCAGACCTGCCCTCCCTGAAGGGCACAGCTCGGGGAGGGACAGGACAGCTCGGAGGAGCGGAGGCCTGGACGTTCTTCCCAGCCCGTGTTGGGAGCCACGCTGCTGCGCACACTGCCGCGTCCGTGCGCTGCCCACGTGGCGACCCTCCCGGGCCTCCACGTGACGGGGCCTCTGCCTTCCAGTGGTATGACCTGGACGCGCTGGAGCAGTCCCCCTTCCCCCTGGGCTACGACAGCAGCATCACCCCCTTCCAGAAGCTGCTCATCCTGCGCTGCTTCCGCGTGGACCGGGTCTACCGGGCTGTGACCGACTACGTGACGGTCACCATGGGGGAGAAGTAAGTGCGGTGCGGGTGCTGGCGAGGCCTCTGTGCGGGGCCCCCTCCCACACTCTCGGGTGGCCGAGGCGGGCCAGCTGCTGGAGAAGCTCACAGCGCCATCTTTGAGCGCAACGATCGCCACACGACTGCGCTCTGCTAGCGAAACGCAGTGTGCGAGACGCACTGTTGTTAAAATGAAACAATCGCCATGAGTGGGGTGCAGACACGGGGCCCTCACACGAGGCGGGCGGCGCCGAGAGCTGGGGTGATGTCCCGGGTGGTAGACACGGGGACAGTTCGCTGGTCGGACAGGAGCCCCCTAACGCTGGGGAGCGGCTCTCCCCAGGTACGTGCAGCCCCCGATGATCAGCTTCGAGGCCATCTTCGAGCAGAGCACCCCGAACTCGCCCATCGTGTTCATCCTGAGCCCTGGCTCTGACCCTGCCAGCGACCTCATGAAGTTGGCCGAGCAAACTGGCTTTGGGGGAAACCGCCTCAAGTTCCTCGCCATGGGGCAAGGCCAGGAGAAGGTACTGGTGGTTGGAAGGAGCCGATCCCGGCCTCTGCTGGGGAGGAGTTATGTCAGGGCCTCTCGACATGAGCTCAAGCCGCTTCTGGCCTTCAAAGCCGAGAGCATGTGCTTGAACAGTGTCAGGGCTAGGGCTCAGGCTACGGTTAGAGATAGGGCTACGGTTAAGGTTAGAGTTAGGGTCATTGCTACTGTTAGGAATAGGGTTAGGGCTACAGAGTTAGGGCTAGGGCTACGGTTAGGATTAGGGTTAGGGCTACGGTTAGGATTAGGGTTAGGACTACTGTTAGAGTTAGGGCTAGAGCTATGGTTAGAGTTAGGGCCAGGGCTACAGTTAGGATTAGGGTTAGGGCTGCGGGCGGTGACCAGCGTGTGGTCAGTGCGTGCTGCTCTTTTCAATGCCCTTTCACAGTCCCTTCTCCACCTCTGCAGCTCCCCTGCAGGTCAGAGCGTCTCCGCCCGTGGCAGGGCTGATACTTGGTCAGGAGCAGGGAGAGTGGGATCTCCTGGGCCAAGGGGCTCTGGGCGGGGACCTGCCCAGGGCACAGGGGCCGGGAGCAACCCCAGGAGATGGGGTTCCGCTTCTGCTGGTGCTGGGGGCTAGGGCGGGCCCTGGGAGAGCCCAGGCTGGCGGGGCTCGGGCAGCAGCCTTCCCTCCCCGCGGGCAGGTGGCCCTGCAGCTGCTGGAGACAGCGGTGGCTCGAGGGCAGTGGCTGATGCTGCAGAACTGCCACCTTCTGGTCAAGTGGCTGAAGGACCTGGAGAAGTCCCTGGAGCGGATCACCAAGCCCCACCCCGACTTCCGCCTGTGGCTCACCACTGACCCCACCCAGGGCTTCCCCATCGGCATCCTGCAGAAGTCCCTGAAGGTCAGGCGCCGGCAGACACCGCGGACCCACCGTGTGTGCATGTGCGCACGTGTGTGCGTGTGTGTGCATGTGTGTGTGTTATAAATAAACATCAGATGTGATTGGGACCTTCCACACACCCTTCCCAATTCCCTCCCTCCCTCCCTCCCCAGAGAAGCACTGCCCTGGCTTGGGTGACAGTGACCGGTCACAGTGCAGCTCCCAGGCCTGCCTCTCCCACTTGTGCCCAGACAAAACCGGGGTCCGTCTGCACGGCTGCCCCTGGGACAGGCCTCCCGCCCGCATCCTCGGGGCCGTGCAGAAGCTCCTCGTGGTTTATGCGCATTTACTTCTCCTCCAGAGCACGGTGTGCACAGGCTCTGCGTCTGTCTCTGGGGCGGCGAGAGGGAAACGTGGCTCCTCTCACCTTCCATCCCAGGCCCCGGTCAGGGGACTGTAGGGCCTTCTCGGGGCATCTGCTGAGCACGTGGCGGAGCCTCGGAGAAGACCCTGCAGCTCCTCAGGGCTCCCGGCCCCTCACACAGACGGCGCTGCTCAGGGAGGGGCCGCCGGCCACGCAGTGAGAGGAGAGCCAGGACGCCTCCACGTCACGCTCCCGTGCTGCGTGCAGGCCTGCGGGTCCGTCACCCCTCCGTCTCCTCTGCCAGGTCGTCACGGAGCCGCCCAACGGGCTGAAGCTCAACATGAGGGCCACCTACTTCAAGATCTCGAACGAGATGCTGGAGCACTGCCCGCACCCTGCGTTCAAGCCGCTGGTGTACGTGCTGGCCTTCTTCCACGCCGTGGTGCAGGAGCGCAGGAAGTTCGGCAAGATCGGCTGGAACGTCTCCTACGACTTCAACGAGTCCGACTTCCAGGTGCGCGGCCCCCGCTTCCCCGGGACGTCCTCCTCCTCCCCGTGTCCCCGGAGCGTGCCGGCGAGCCTCCCTCTCCCCCTCCCCCTCAGGTCTGCATGGAGATCCTGAACACGTACCTGACCAAAGCCTTCCAGCAGCGCGACACGCGGATCCCGTGGGGCAGCCTCAAGTACCTGATTGGAGAGGTAGGCGGCCTCGGGGAGCCTCCTGGGCGGGAGCGGGGCTGTGGCCTGGCGCCCTGACCTGTCGTGGAGCTGGACTCGCCCTGCTCCTCCTGCCCGGGCCCTGGGTCTCTGAACCCCGCTGCTCACACCCAGCGGTCTGTCCTCCGAGAGCCCTGGCCGCACGCGGCTCCGCTCCCTGCCCGAGGCTGCTGTCCCTGGGAGTGGGCAGTGCCCGGCTCCGTCTGGGGGCAGGGCTGTGCAGGCTCATGGGAGGGACAGCAGCGTCACCTTTCCAGGCGGAAGCGCTGCCTCTGCGGTTTGTCTTGTCTGTTTCTTTAATACAAAAGCGGCCGGTTCTCACTCCCGGGACCCCAGGTCATGTACGGAGGCCGGGCCATCGACAGCTTCGACCGCCGCATCCTGACCATCTACATGGACGAGTACCTGGGGGACTTCATCTTCGACACCTTCCAGCCCTTCCACTTCTTCCACAACAAGGAGGTGGACTACAAGATCCCCGCAGGCGCGGGCGACCCCAAGGAGCGCTTCGTGGGTGGGTTTCCCAGACGCAGTCTCTCCAGGTCTTTTCTCAGGGAGCCCACATCTCAGCGGTGTTGGCGCTCTCAGCGTGAGGGCTCTTCTGTCTCTTCTGTCCCCTCACCCGGGGCCGGCAGGGGGCCTCCTTGGTGGGTGGGTGTGGGCCTCGGAGCTGACAGTGTTGGTTCTGATTTCCTGGCCTGAGTGAGAGCAGATGTGTCAGATTCTGGCCCCTCGAAGGTCACAGCCGTTTCATAACAAACGGAGGTGAGGCTGGACGGGGCGGACGGGGTAGAATTGTGCTTGGAACTGTGCGCGGAGCAGTGGGCGTGCGTCTGTGTGTCCGAAAGGGAGGGTGCACACAGTGACCTCACTGTCTGTGCTGTAGAAGCCATCGAGGCCCTGCCGCTGGCCAACACGCCCGAGGTGTTCGGTCTCCACCCCAACGCCGAGATCGGGTATTACACGCAGGCCGCCCGGGACCTGTGGTCTCACCTGCTGGAGCTGCAGCCTCAGACAGGTAGTCTGCCCGGAGGGGTGTGTCCAGGGCCTGGGGTGAGGCAGGGCTCTGCCTCTGGTCCCTCGAGTTTCCGCCTTGCCCACCCCCTTGCCCAGCCCCTCGCCCCTCGCCTGGCGCCTTGCTCTCCCTCACAAGCGTCCTGCCCTTAGGGGAATCGAGCAGCGGCATCAGCCGAGAGGATTACATTGGCAACGTGGCCAAGGACATCGAGAACAAGATGCCCAAGGTCTTCGACTTGGACCTGGTCCGGAGGCACCTGGGCGCGAGCATCACCCCGACGTCGGTGGTGCTGCTGCAGGAGCTGGAGCGCTTCAACAAGCTGCTGGTCCGCATGTCCCGCTCCCTGGCCGAGCTGCAGAGGGTGAGCTGCTCCCCGGGCAGGCGGCTGGGCGCCAGGCTCCCCGCGCCACAGGGCTGGCCCGACCGCCGCCTGCCACTCCCCATCCCGCCGCAGGCCCTGGCCGGGGAAGTGGGCATGAGCAGCGAGCTGGACGACGTGGCCAGGTCGCTGTTCATCGGGAACATCCCTCACATCTGGAGGAAGCTGGCCCCCGACACCCTGAAGTCCCTCGGGAACTGGATGCTCTACTTCCTGCGGCGCTTCAGCCAGTACACGTCCTGGGTGAGGGGGCGCTGGTGCCCTGCGGACCCCGCCCCACCCCGCCCCTGTGCTGACCCTGTTAGCGGCTGACGGTGCTCTGCCAGCACATCTGTGTCTCTTCCTTTTCCTGTTTGAAGACCTTGAAGGCGCTGGCACAGCTCGGCCCACTCACTGGAGAGTCTGTCTCGGCACCTGTCCATCTAAGTCCCTCTAGACCCGCCTCACTCCTCTGGGGGTGCCCACTGTACGGGCACCCGGGGCCTCCCCGTGCTGGACATCCAGGTGGTCACCGGGGCTTTCCCTTTGCCGGCACAGGCGACAGCCTGGCCCGTGTCCTGGTGCTCACTCAAGCCTGCTCCCCGCGCATGCCTACGAGGCCCGAGTGCGTGCCCTTGAAACCCTGACGCTTGCCCGGAGGAGGGGAGGTTGGGTGCAGGCGGCCAAGAGCGCTCTCCGTGGTGCTGTGTGTGAATGTTTGCACGTCTTGTTCCGTCGGTAAACGGTGACGTGATTGTCCGGATGTGCGTGTCTTTGGTTAGGGGAAGCTGGGTATATCTCACAGTTTGTGGTACTTCTTCTGTGAAATTGCCTTTTTAAAAAATATTTTTTTATTGACTTCAGAGAGGAAGGGAGAGGGAGAGAGAGAGAGAAACATCAATGATGAGAGAGAATCATGGATCGGCTGCCTCCTGTGCAACCCCCACTAGGGATCGAGCCTGCAAACCGGGCATGTGCCCTGACCAGGAATCGAACCCGGGACCCTTCAGTTCACAGGCTCTATCCACTGAGCCAAACCAGCCAGGACTGTGAATTGTTTTATGTATTTGGTTTCACTTTTATCCAATTCTCCATCTTTGGAAGTCGATTTGTAAGAGTTCTTAGCACATCAAGGAAACGGGCCTTCGCCTGCCAGGTGTCCTCAGGCTTTGGCTCGTGGTGTTTCTTCCCAGAGGACAGCTCTGCATTTCTGTGGCGTCAGATAGGTCGGTCTTGTCCTTCTGGCTCCAGGTTTGTGTCCTTTACTCCGAGGATGACACACTCCCTGGAGAAGACCTGCACTTCTGTGGTCTTACTGTTTTACTGGAGGCCCGATGCATGAAATTTGTGCAAGGGGCTCAGCCCGGCTGCCTCGGCCGGCCCTCGCAGCCCCGGCTTCATCCGGAAGGTCGTCTGGACGGTCGTCCGGATGGTCATTCTGCTGTTAGGTCTAATTAGCATATTAGTGCTTTATTATATAGGATTTCTGAATCTTTGCTTCCTCTGCATTCGGCGGTGCAGCTTGCTTTTCCCGAACGGGCTGCCAGGGTCCTATCACCATCTTCCGGCCCCAGCGGGAACGGTGTCTTTACCGTGAGCGCAGGGTCCGTCCGCTTTGACCAACATCTGACGCAGCTGCCCCTCTGCTCGGCAGGTCGTGGAAAGCGAGCCCAACGTGATGTGGCTCTCGGGGCTGCACGTCCCGGAGTCCTACCTCACGGCCCTGGTGCAGGCCACCTGCCGGCGGAACGGCTGGCCCCTGGACCGCTCCACCCTGTTCACGCAGGTGACCAAGTTCCAGGACGCAGACGAAGTGACTGAGCGGGCAGGACAAGGTGCAGCAGCCCTGTGGACCACAGCCTCTGTGGGGTCCCTGCCCGGCGCCGCCCCCGGTTCTGAGGGAGGAACAGCGGGCCAGGCCATGGGGGGACACGCCCGGGGCACATTGCTTCTCCGCCAGGGTCTCTGTCGAGTGCTGGGTGATGTCGGGGAGACCTGGACGCGCTCACCTTTCCTTCTGTGCGGCGTGGACTCCCCAGTCAGGGTCAGGCCTTTCAGAGGACGGGGCACCCAGTGGCCTCCCCGCAAACCCTGAGGGCCAGGCCCGGGAGCCAGAGCCGATGGGCTAGATGGGACCATCCCATTGGGCTGGGCGTCGCCTGCCTCCGACACGGGTCCCGGCCTGCGGTGCAGCTGGCCCCGCTGTCTCCCTCCGGGCCCTGTGTCTGCGTCAGGGCGTTTCCCTCAGCTCCGAGGGGACTCGTGGTGAAGGCTCGGGCACGCTCCCAGTTTGTGCGACGCACACGCCTGTGCCTCCGCTGAACGGTCCCTTCCTGGCTCCCTAGGGTGCTTTGTGTCAGGACTGTACCTGGAAGGCGCGGACTGGGACCTAGAGAGAGGCTGTCTGGTCAAGAGCAAGCCCAAGGTGCTGGTGGTGGACCTGCCCATCCTCAAGATCATCCCCATCGAGGCCCACCGCCTCAAACTGCAGGTGGGCGGCCGCCCGCACCCCCCGCCCCCACCCCCGGCTGCAGGCACAGGCCAGGCAGCCCACCCTTTCCTGGGAGGGAAGCCCGTGAGGCATGACACCCGCGTGGAGCCACTGCCGAGGAAAATGCACGTGAGCACATGCGTGCACGCAGACTTGGGTGGGGCAGGGCCTCAGGAGGGACTGCGGGCTCCCGGAGAGTCTGCGGCAGTGCTGGGTCAGTCCAGCTTCGCCGGCCCAGGTCTCCTCCCAACACGCGTGTCCACGTTAAGCTAGGGCTAAGCTAGGGCAGGACCGCCCTCAAAGCCTGGCCACGTGCTGGCTTAGATGCGTCTCGCAGGAGGGCCCACTGCAGAGCCCCGAGGCCCCCCTGCCACCCACCCCCCCCGTGATGGGCTCCCCCCACCCCCGGCACCCCCCACCCCGCATGCCTCTCCTTTGCAGAACACCTTCCGGACGCCCGTCTACACCACCTCCACCAGGAGGAACGCCATGGGCGTGGGCCTGGTCTTCGAGGCCGACCTCTTCACCACGAGGCACATCTCCCACTGGGTGCTGCAGGGCGTGTGCCTCACCCTGAACTCCGACTGACCCCGGTGGAGGGGCTCTCAGTCCACTCTCGTTTGGGGGCTTCTCGAGAGGCAGCAATGGGGGTTTCCTTTCACTTGAAATCAGCCATTTTCCTCTCTTCCCATAAAATTCAGCTGCACGGCTTTGTTTTTGAAGCTTTTTTAAGGAGTTAAGTAAATTCTGAAGGACAGCGTGTGAAGATGTTGAGGGTTTCTTTTCCTTCTCAGAGGAAACACTTGATTAAGCCAAAGGGCCTGGCGTGTCCCTGGCACAGGGAGGACCCTCATGTGCATCTCCGGAGACGCCTCCGGGGGCAGACGGCCAGGCTGCGGCCCGTCAGGCAGAGCCCCTCCCCTGGGCCAGGGCCCCGCAGCCGCCCCTCCCCTCCCGGAGCCCTCTGCCTCCCGCGTGTGCAATGCTGTGAGCTCGGTGTTTCATTCCTGCGTGAGCCCCCACCACCCTCCTGGGTCTGTGGGTTGGGTGCACAATGGCCACCTCCAGGATGGCACCGTGGGGCCAGCCTGGGGCCCGGCCGGCCGGCCGAGGTGAGGAGGCCTCACTGTGAGGGGGGCAGGCGAGCACTCGGTGCACCAGGGCGGCCAGCCTCAGCCTCAAGTCGCTTTTGCCAGTCCCTTCCTTCCGCGGGGTAGCTCTGGGCAGCGGGAGACAACAGGGACTCCTCTTTTCAGAAGTGACCCCCCCGCACTCCCCACGGGCCGCGTCCCTGGGTGAGGCCGCTGTCTGGGCGAGAACACAGCAGTTACAGGAGGCCCCGCCGTCTCCCTCCCGGCCGCCTCCTTCCCTCGCTGCTTCAATAAAAGACACAAAACAGAGAGGAGGCAGGTTTAGAAAATAAAGTTTGTTGGGATCTTGAACATTTCGGCTAAAACTTAACAAAAAATATGAACACACATTCAGGTTGCGGTGATATGAGAAGCAACGTCATCTTATTTAGTTCCCGTGACATACACATACACCTGCCGCCAGGGCCGCCGGGAAAGGCCTGTCAGGAGGTGAGGGGTCTCCATGGGAGTGGCTATCTGACCACGTTGACACTGAGCAGCATGCAGCCTGCGGGCCGCTGTCCACGCGCCGGGACACGGGTGTGCGGGAAGCAGGCCATGCGGCACAGGCGCGGGGCACAGCTGCTACAGGAGCTGCAGCGGGACACGAGCACGTGGGTGAGAGACGGGGGGTGGGAGGGGAACGGTGGCGGGTCTGAGTGTGGCATGCTTGGAAACTAAACAAACGGCGTGGTGGAGTTCCGCAGCGGTGATCACAGTGTGGACAGCGGCGGGCAGGGCAGCCTCACACAGTTCTGTCCGTCCCCGAGTTCTTCCTGACGCCCGCGCCCCCGCGCACCTGGTCCACCGCCAGCGTCTCCACCTCGGGCTGCGCCTGCGGCGGGACCGCGTGGTGGATGCGGTGGGCCACGCCCACGTGGACCTTGTGCTTCTCGCCGGAGCTGCGGTCGGAAGCGATGGGGGGGATGACCAGGGGCCTCTCCTTGATGAGGTGGACCTCGGCCGACTCCCTGGCCAGCAGGAACGGGGTGGGGTCGGGCATGGCATCCACCGGTTCCCGCAAAAGGAGTTTCCGGCTCTCGGCCCCAAATCTGTAGACCTCATCGAATTCGGGGTGCAGGGGGGCGGAGAGGCTCTTTTTCATGCGGCGGCGGGGCGTCTCGGGCAGCTTGTCCCTGGGGGGCGCAGGCCTGTAACCGGCCAGCACGGGGCTCCCGCCGGGGCTGCCGTCCGAGGTCCCGCTGGAGCTGAGCAGCTTCCGCTGGGTGGCGTGCAGCTGCGCGGTCAGGTAGGCGATGGTGCCCGCGCGCTGCTCCAGCTCCGCCGACAGCATGTTCAGCTTGTGGCTCTTGAGCTTGAGCTCCTCCAGGTACCGCTTCTCCCGCTCCCGCACGGTGGTCTCCAGCACCGCGATGGCCGCGTTCCTCTGCTCCAGCTCGCGCAGCAGCTCCTCGTGCTCCTGCTCCTTCGCCCTCAGCTGCGCCTCCAGGTCCTCGCAGCGTCTCTGCAGGTCGCTGCTGCTGCGTCCGTCCCCTGCAGGCACAGGCACAGCCGGTGAGAGCCCGCCACGGGGACGGCTGCGGACCCCCACAGGGCCGGGGCCGGTGCCCGAGGTCCTGCCAGCTCTTGGCCTGTTTATTGTATAAAAGAAGCCTCCAAGTTTACCAGCCGCTGAGGCCGGACAGCCAGTCTCAGAGCGTCGGCTCCTGAAAGGCGCACACGGGAGACGGAAATACAAACCCAGGCTCAGGGCCTGGCGAGCGCCGAGCCTCGTGGACGAGACCCGTGACTCCGACAAGGAGCGGGCGCACTGGACTGTATCCGCCGTACAAACAGGCTACTTAGAAAGGGCTTCTGGACTCTGCTAAGTCCCCACCCCGTGCTGGGAGCAGGCCCCCTCTCCTGCCCTGGCGGCCACCCGGCTGATGCTCTCTGGGGACCCCGAGGACTCTGGCGTCTAAGGAAGGCCCTCCGCCACGTTTGGGGCTACCTAGTACTCAGTCCCCCTCCCTGGGCCCCGGGCTGCCCTACACCGCATCCTCCTCCTGGTTTAAGTCACGTCCCTTATAGAAGGGACTGTATTCACTATAAAAATCAGGAAGTCCGGAGAGGTGTGAAGAGGCCCCCCAAACATAAGCGTCATTCCTCCTGCCGCTGCCCTGGGAACAGCGGGGTCCCCGCCCAGCGCTCTGGCCACATGCAAGTCTTCCCCGCGGGAGCCGGGCGCCATCGCCCCTCCGGAGGCAGTTCTTACCTGTCTGTTCTGAGCTTTTGAGTGTCAGCTCGTACGTTAAATCTGAAAAGGAAGCCACAGGCATTGGTTCTGTGTGGTCATAGCGCACTGCCCTGCCCAGGCCTGCTCAGCCCTGAAACCAAGCCACCAGCCGGGAGTCCCCCCCTCCCCCCCTCCCCCCCCTCCCCCCCTCCCCCCCCTCCCCCAGGCAGGTCAGGGTTAGGGGCAAGCGTGACAGCGGCAGAAGCTACCAGTGGCCACTGCCCTTCTCAGGGTCCAGAGGGAACCCGCTCTCCCCTAAAACACATCCCACCCCCCACATTCTGCCAGCAGCTGGCTCTGCTACGTGACGCTTTGGTCATCGGTCCCCAACTGCATTGCCAGTCCTGACCTCTGCACTTGGACCCATGGGTTCGCGGTGCGCCCGGGACTGGCTGCCCCGCTCTCCTCTGGCACAAGTCCGTGGTCTCCCGGTGATGGATCACCCCATCAGAGAGGAACCCCTCACTGCCTGGCGAGCCAGCCCGCCCAAAGCTTCCCTGCCCTTCCCTCCCCCGGGCGGGCACCTGTGCAGTGCTGCTGCAGCCGCCGGATCTCGGCGTGCAGGCCCTTGAGCGTGCCCGCGTGCTCCCGCTGCAGGAACAGCAGGTTCTTCTGCGCGCTCTGCAGCTGGTTCTCCAGGTTTGCGGCCGCCATGCTGACACGCGGTGACCTGCGGGGAACAGAGCGGGGTCTCGGGCAGCGGCTCCGACTCCAAACCCCAGCCTCTCCGCGGGCCACCTGGCTCCCACAGACGTGACCAGAGGCCTCCCGAGAGCCCTGCTCAAGTGACACCCACGGCCTCCCCAGGGACACGGCGCCAGGGACACGGCGCCAGGGACACGGCGAGCACACGAAATGGTGTCCAGCCCTGACCGAAGCGAGGACTCGAGGGAAGCCCCCGATTTCAGAGCTGAGCCCCCAGTCCTTCCTGAGAACGTCCCGAGGAGCATCTCACAGGGCCCCGTGGTGACTGCAGGAGCCTGGCGTCTGCCCCCAAGCCCTGCCCGCCCCACCCAGCCCGCCGTGGCTGCGACATCAGGGACCAGCCGCTGGCTCAGGCCAGGACTCGGCCTTGACTGTAACTGGAGCAAGGCTCTGGCAGAGCTGCTGGGCAACCCAGGATGCCCTGCCTGCCCTCGCTGTGCCGGGACGGAACACGGACCAGCTTCTGAGAGCGATCCTGTGGGTGCAGAGCCGTGGGCTGCGTTCCCCAGCGGCTGCGTCAGAGCCCAGGCAGAGGAAGCCCGCCTCAGGGATCCCTGCGGGCGGCACAGGAGGCCAGGGCTGGCCTGTGGCTGGGGGGTGGCACCAGGGCCCACGGGCCTTCAGTGCCCAAGGGCCTTTGTCCCCCAGGCTGCCCCATCTCCTCGAAGGCGCCCTGCGCACAGCACACAGGACGCACGGGAACGGCACGTTCACCTGCAGACAGAGCTCTGGTGCGGCGGCCCTGGCGCTCCTGGGGTTGGGTCCCGCGTTCCCAGGGGCCCTCTCTGCCTCGGGCCTCCTCCTGGCCCGTGTGCTCCATCAACCCTCCGTCCCCTCCTCCTTGGCCCCTGCCACACCCTCCCCATGTGGCGTCTGCACCCCTTGGTCCCTCTGTCTGAATGCTCTTGGCAAGCCGGCCCCCAGCCCCAGCCCCGGCCCCATGGAGTGCCCTTCTCCCTGCCCGAGCCTCACTCAGCGGCTTCCTCGTGGGCTGCTCCCGAGGGCTACACCCATCAGTCAGAAGCTGCAGCGTCCCCATCGGGGCAGGAGCTCACCCAGCTTTGGGATGGCCGGAGTGACAGTTCAGAGAACCTCTGGGCCACGTTTCTAGACGGAAGGGAACGGAGTGGCTTTGCTGGGAAGGGCCTTCGCCCCTGAAGACGGGAAATGTCTGTTCCGATCCAACGCAGCTGCTCCGTTAGCTCCCCAGAGCCGTGGGAGCAGGGCAGTAACTTCAGCATCGGAGGAAACCGCGCAGTGGCCGCGAATGAGCTCTAAGCAGCTATTTTAGATCCTGGTCATGAATAAGACATGACCATTCACTTTAGGGGCTCCCGTGCGTGAACGCTCCGCATGGCAAGAGCCTGCGGGCCTTGGCGCCCCTGCGAGGTCCGGCCCAGCAGGACCCGCCGGCTCTCAGCAGCCTGCACACAGACCCCGTGACTTCCCGTGGGAACCCCGTGCCCGCCGACGGCTGAAACACTGCCATCGGGAAAGGAAAGTCTGGTCGGGGGGTGTGGAATGGGGTGTAAGAAGAGGCGATTCCTAGCAGGGAGACGGTTTCCAAGCAAAAATGCCGGGCATGGAGGACGCCTTCGCACCAGCTATGCAACACCTCTACGTCAGGGTGGGTGAGAAACAGAGGCGCAAAGGTGATTTCTCAACACAGTGGGTGACGGAGCAGGAGGGAGGCGCTTGGGGTGCTGGGCTGTGCTTGGGCTAAACCCCAAGTCATGCTCTGCAGCTCACAGGACGACTTCGAGTGCTCAGGGCGGTCCTGATGGCGCCTGGCGGTAGTAAGTGCGAGGTAAGCGTTAGCCAGGGTTACTCTTATGTGACGAGTGGTCACCAGTTCCATGAACACCCCCTCGGCAGACTCCAGGGCACTCCCCGAGCGCCTCTAAGTGGACATGAACTAGCAGTCATTCCCGTCACTCTTCGGAGGGAAACCTCACAGCAAAGGGAAGGGTCCTCTGCCGGCCCTGCTCTCCTCGTCCACTGGGAGGAGCCGCGCAGGGCGGCGCCCGAAGGGACGGCGAAACCTGCTAAGATTCTTACCTGAAACAACCCACAGGACTTGAGAGGGAGCTCACCGCGGTCCCAGGCTAACGAGGCCATAACGCCAAGTCCAGGTGCCCGCTCTCAGGAGGGGCAGTTACTATCCCGAGTTCACCGCATCGGGTTGGAGCAGCGGTGTAAAGGGTAGGGACCGGCGGCTTCTCCGCACACCATCTGAGAAATTCACCTACGTTATCGAGGGTCCTCGGTGGCCGTGGCACCGGGAAGAAGGGCGTTGCTTCAGGAAAGCTGACGCGTTCAGCAGACCCCACAGGGCGTTTTGGTGAAAACCGCGCACCACCACGAGGCGGGAGGGCACGTTTGTGTACATTTAAGTAGATTTTTTAAATCTAGAAGGGTCTACAACAAAGCGTTAAAAGGTTGCTCTCGAGGTGAATTGCGGGTGATTTTTACTTTTTAAGAATTCTATTTTGGTGTGACCTAACGCTTCTGCAATGTGGGACCTGTATTACTTTATAGTCAGGAAAGAATCATAAAGTGATTTCTCTCAGAACAGATCAGCACTAACTCCCCACTAGCAAGCGGCCTCATCGGTTTGAATGACAGGTTGGGGCAGCCTTGGAGGGCTGGATCGTGACTAGTTTAGCCAGGAGTGAACAGGAAGGCAGCTGTTACAGAAGCCACCAGGTAGCATCCCCAAGATACGCGGGAAACAACCATGACGCAGTGGGGAACCCGCCCGGACGCATTACACGTCCCGTGATTCTCTGACGTTGCCCATCGTGAAAACAAGGCCCAGCACAGCTCTCTGGAGCCGACAGCGATTCCTTCGGGAAGCGCACCCACCGGCGCCGGGCTGCAGTCGCTGTGATGAGGGCCTGGCAATTAGACAGGGAAACGCGAGATGCAGCCGGCTGGGAAGCGCAGCCCCTGGAGGCCTGCGTGATGGCTTCACTGACCCGTCAGCTCAGCCTCTCAGAGCTTCCACTTGGCTTCTGCTTAAAAGCCATGAAGTGTCTGCGCGCTGGGCAGGGGCTGAGTCCAGGTGACTGTGTCCAGGGAGGAGGAGGTCTGTTCCAGGTCGTCTAAGCGTCGCTCAGGGGCTGTGTGGGCCCAGGGGGCAGAGGCAGGAGCCCCTGGTCTGAGGCACATGGTACAACTGGGGATGCCCTGGGCCTCCTGGAAAACCGGGTGACATAACAGACTGAGGCCCACACCCCATGGCAGACCCCCCGCCCGAGGCAAGAGTGCCAGCACCCCATCTCCCCACCAGTAGAGTCAGCGCCGCACGTGCTGGTTCAGAAAGGCTCAGAGGCCCCTCTAGACAAGGAGGCCAAGTGGCCGGTGGGTGCGGGGCTCTGCTCGGCCCTTCCCCTTCCCTGTCCCCCTCCTGCCCCAGTAGCCTCATTTCATGAGCTAGAGCTGGAGGCGTTTCAACTAGATAGCGATGCCACTTGTGAGCTTCTCACAGCTGGTGGTTCAGGAAGTCGCTCTGCACCGTCACCTCACAGCTCTGCGTGTGCACGGCGCCCCGGGGGCACTTCCCTCTGAAGGGGGGGCAGGTCCTGCCCGAGCGGGGCCTCCGTGGGCACCTGACGGGGATCGCTGCGGGCGCCCATGTCTCCTGGTTGATAACTAAGACAGCGACCCACACACCTGCCTCATCACACTGACGACACACAGACGTGCCGTCGGTCTCAGCCCCCATGATCGCCATCTGCGCTGTATTCCCGAGGCCGAGGAAACATGTCCGGTGCTGTACAGATCTCTCTCTCTATGGCTTGCCGCACGGATGAGCCATTTCAACTGCTTTTCTCCAGGTCACGGGCCTTGTAGTCGCGGTTTCCGGGGAGAAACGCACTCTCAGCGGAAGCGCTGTCTGCTGTGGGTCAGCCACCCTCCCCTCTATCACTCAGGAAACCGAACACGGCGGGTTGTGTCACGCACCCACAGGACACGTTCACATGACCCTCCGTGGGGTCGGACATGAGGGGCATCACAGTGTAAAGGGTTCCTCCCTGTGACGGATCTGGAGGCGCTCTGCCAGGCCCCCCGGCCCCGTGGGCAGCACCGCAACTCAGCAAGGCAGGCGGCAGGGAGAAGTCGCCGCCTCCCACAGGCTGGCGACAAAGGGCCCACCCTCGTTCCTTCAGGAGTTAAACGGGGGCAGGAGAGATCTCCGAAATGACTGCCCACCAGCAGCCCACCCAGACCAACTCCACGGCCATTTAACTTGGTAACTGCATACCGAGGGGCACCTCACGCTGTTTCTACTGGGCATTTATTTCCACGGGACAGCAGCTTGCGGACCAACACTTTAAAGATGAGCCCATTCTGTGAAGAGGCATTTACCTAGATGGTCATTTCCTAGAACTGTGCTCGGACGGCGTCAGCATGTCCACCTACGGCTGGGGGCCCCTCGGACCTGCCATCAGCGGCCGACAGTCCCGGCAGGGATGAGTCACCTGCTTCCGTGTCCTCCGTGACTTCCTGTGCCGTGAGGGGTGAGTCAGGCACGTTTTCCAGGTGACATTTCAGCCCGACTCCCCTGAGGTTCTCTCCACTCACTGGTTCTTTGTGATGTCAGGGAGGGAGAGAACTCCCAGAACCCCCCATTCTCGTTCTTCAGTGAATCGCACACGAAGTACCAGGGGAGGAGAACAACTCCCACAAAACCCGGGTAAGAAGGCCTGCTGTTCAGAAGGAGCGAGGCGGCTGAGGTCCGGACGAAGACGGGAGGGACGCCAGGTGCGCAGGTGCTCTGTGTGTGGGGGTTTTAAAAATGTTTCTATTGATTTGAGAGAGAGAGGAAGATAGAAACATCCATCAGCTGCCTCCTGCATGTCCCCTACTGGGGATCGAGCTGGCAACCCGGGCACGTGCCCTGACCAGGGATCAAGCCACTGACCTTTGGTTCATGGTCGATGCTCAACCACTGAGCACACGGCTGGGCTGGGGGTGCCGTTTTAGAGTTTGCCGTGGCAACCAGACTTGGGCCGTCATCTCAGGTACAGGAGCCGTTAGACATGAGCCCAGCACAAAGAACCGAAAACAACTCGACAAGGACAAACGCACCGCAGACGTGGGAGGAGAGCAGGAGAAACGGGGCAGAGGGAACGGGAGCTGTACTTTACACGCGGGGTTTTCCAAAGAGCGGGATGCAACCCCGCCTTTTCCTTACGCCTCTGCCTGCGCGGTCGCCGCTCTGCATGGGCACTGCTGTCTCGTATGTGGTCTCAGCCTCCCGCAACGGGATGACTGATAATCCTCCGTCCGCGACACACTCTTCCAGGGCCACTTTTATTGAGATGCTTCTAATACGCCCCCGATGAACCCGTTGCTGGGAGCGTAGGCATCCGGTTCAGAGGGCCCGGCTTCTCCACGTGAAGTCCAAATCCTTCTGGTGGGTCGAACTCCGGTGAGGGCTCTTGGTCAGTGGGGAGCGGGGGACTGGTTTTTCCTCCCGGTTGTCATCATGGGCAGGAGGGTCTCGGGGTCTTCTTGCTGGCCGTGGAGTGTGCAGAGGCCGATGTGTGTTCCCCATGCTGCTGTTCGGCTGGCTCTGGGGGTCACGGCGTGGTTTTACCTTCAGCTGCCAGCACAGACGTCCTGCAAAGGGCCCAGTGCACTTCCTGTGGGCGGGCGGGCCTGGGCGCTGCTCTGCAGCCTGGGTCAGGTTTCAGGGATGAAACACACAGAAGCTAAAATGCAGAGCGAGCACAAGAGCCAGCCCTTAATCGGCGTCTTTCAAAAAATAACTTCAGCTGAGAAAAACAATCTATTCACCTCCGCGACCTGCTGACTCTCAAAAGGACTGACATCATCCTGTTCTTAAGAAGAGCTTTTAAAAGACTCCCATGTGCTTCCATAGCAAAGGGTAATTTTCCTTCTGATTAGACGTTTATTATAGAAAACAAAAGCCGCAGGAAGAAATACAAATCACGTGTAGTTAAAAAGCCTTTTTAAGCAAAACATTGCTGCGGGAGACTGTGACCGACAAGGCCCCATACAAATGCAAAGTGGGCTTAGGATCCTCTCGCCCCAGGCTGGCCTCTGCCCAGGGTGCGGGTGGGTGCCTGAGGGGCGCTGTGCCCACGACTGTGGAAGCCCGCAGGGTAGGAAATGAAAAAGAACCACAATGCCCTCCAGTCCGGCCCCGTGGGGACTCCCAGGCGCCCGGAGGCCTCTCCCAGTGCGGCGGGGTGATGCCTCCCGCAGCCATTCCTGCCCAGCGGGGAGAGCTGATCTGCAGCCTCCGCCGGGGAGAGCAGCCCTTCCTCCTGGGGCTGGAGGCGCTCGGCGGAGGCGGCTTGTGCTTTTATGCCAAAGTGAAGTCTGTCTTCCTGTAAGGCCACAATGTTCCCTCCTCTGTCCTCAGAAATCGCTCTAACTCCACGCAATCTCTTTGCTCACTCGGACCCTGAACACCTGGAGGCAGCTGGGACACATCCACTCCCCTGCTCAAACCTTCCGGCCGGTTTAGGCCGGTTTAACGTGGAAGCTGGAGATGTGAGCATTGGTGTCTACCTGACTGTCTGGACGCTCTGGCACCGAGAGGCTGGCTGCCCTTGGGAGCTACTCCAGTTGGCAGATAATCGTATCTCAGCAATCGTGGGCGTCCCCTGGGCAGTGGGGACTTCTCGCAGCTGACCTTGTTCCAGAAAGGAGGAAAAGGCCCGTGTCCTTTCTGGCCAGAAATGTGAGAAACTGCTTTATAACGTAAAAACAACTACTTCATGCACCGACACTGTTGGCAGCATCAGTGCCGTTGCAAACACACTCCAGCAAGTAAGTACTGATGGAGACAGAATGATTTTTAACCAACACATAACAGGCGGAGGAGTTAAGGACCCAAATGGATGACCTTCTGTCCTAAGTAAAAGAATTATTTTTTTCTTTAAAAAAAGGAATTAACAATAAAAAATACCTCATTTCTAAGAAACTTATTGGTTAGATTGATGTATTTAACATGTGCTATAGTAAAAATCTGATCACTGTTCTGCACTGTAGGTTTTAAGTAGAACTAAACTAAATTTGCTGGGTAATTACAACATGGTGCACAGGAGTAATAAACGTGACTGTATGTTAAGGCTTTTCAGCAGTGTGGATGTATATGCAAACACATATACACATATGTACCCATCACAAGTCTTAAAGCCTTCTATCAAGAAAATTTCACATAAGCCCTAACCGGTTTGGCTCAGTGGATAGAGCGTCAGCCTGCGGACTGAAGAGTCCCAGGTTCGATTCCGGTCAAGGGCATGTACCTTGGTTGCGGGCACATCCCCAGTAGGGGGTGTGCAGGAGGCAGCTGATCAATGTTTCTCTCTCATCGATGTCTCTAACTCTCTATCCCTCTCTCTTCCTCTCTGTAAAAAATCAATAAAATATATATATTTTTTAAAAAATTTCACATAAGATGAACATTTAGCCAAAAGAGAGATAGAAATTCAAACACATCTTTGGAAGTAAAAGCAAACATCACTTTAAATGTAAACATCTTTTTCCCTACAATTCAATGGCAACAATGCAGGCGAATTCTTGACTGTGCAAAAAAAAAAAAAATCATTTACTACAACAGTAGCAGTGCTCTTCAAGTGAAATTTGAACTTAAAAGTCTTAGAAACCCGACGATTCCGGCTTCCCCACTGTCTCCCAGGTCGGTTTCTGGAACCCCCCCCCCCCCCCCCCCCCCATGAAGGGTGACCGCCTGGCAGCTTGTGATGTTGCTGTGACACCTGGAACAGGCCACCCGCTCACCACCAACGCTGGGAACCAAACAGGCCCGGGAGGTGAGCAGCGCAAGGGCCGCCCCGGAGCTCGGCGGCCGGGCCTGCGCCCCATTTCGGGGAAACTGAGCCCCCGCCGGCGTCGGGCCGGCAGGTAGAGCCCTTACGCCAAGGCCCCGGGGACCGCGCGGCCGCGCCGGGAAGGTCCCTAACGCCCCGGGGCGGAGGACGCCTGGGAAATGCGATGTGGACTCAGACCCCCCCAGCCAACCCGACAAGCAGGCCGGCCCGGGCGCCCCTGCAATGCGGATCCCCACTCGACGGGCCCCCCCTCCCCGGCCTGGCCACCCGCCCCGCCCCAGCGCCGGCGGAGCGGACGGTGCGCAGCCTGGACGGGAGCCGAACCGGCTGCAAGGCCTGCGGGCGGGCGGGGGGTCCCGCACCGTCCGCCCACGCCGCTCCCGAGCGGTTCCCGCAGGGGGACACCCTCCCCCCGCCCCGAACCCTGCGGCTGGGACGGGGCCCCCTCCCGCTGCAGCGAGGGCTGAAAAATCCTCGCCATGAATTCCCGTCCCGACAGGTGCCCCCGCCGCCCGCAGAGCCGCCAGGTGAGCGGGGCTGGACTCGGGCTCACCTCGGGCCCCGCCTCACCTGCGGGCGCGGCCGGCGCGGTCCTTCAGGCGGCTCCCCGCCTCGGCGCGGTCCTCGGGGCGGGCGGCGGGGGCCGGCGGCCCATGGGCGGGGCGGGGCGGCGGGCGGGGCTGGCTCCGGGCTGCGGGCTCCGGCCCTGCCCCGCCGAGCCGCCCAGGGAGGTCAGTGGGCGCCGCCCGCCCGGCGCATCTCGCCGGCTCCCCCCACCCCCGAGCGCCGCCGCGGGGCACGCCGGGAGCGGCCGGGGCGGCGGGGGCGGCCGCGCTGACGGGGCGGGCGGCCGAGGCGCCGGCGGGTCTGTGTGTGCGGGGCGGGGCGGCGGCGGGCGGTCGATACTCACTGGGCAGGGCGGGGGTGACGCGCCCGTCCCGCAGCCGCGGCGGCGCGGGGGGACCGCCCGGAGCGGAGGGGGCCCGGCCGGTGGGACGCAGGCGCACAGCTCAGGTGCGGCCGCACTGCGGTTGCCCCGGGTAACGCGGGCCGGGCCGGGCGGGGCGGGGGGAGGAGCGAGGCGGCGAGCGGGAGCGCGCGCGCCGGTCGGGTTCGGGGGGAGGTTTTGGGGGGGGGTCCCCAGGACCCGCCTGGGATTGGGGGGAGGGCGCGCGGGCCGGCGCGGGGCGGGGGCGGGCGCGGGGGGCAGGGGCGCCGGCCGGCGTTGCGCATGCGTGCGGCGCGCGCTCCCTGGGGCCCGCGGGCCTGGTGCGTGCGCACGCGCGCTGGGCCCGGAGGCGTCGGGACGTGCGGCGCGCGGGGCGCGGAGGCGCACCTGTGAGGTGTCCCCAGAGGAGCGGGCGGTGGGTGCGCGGAGCCGGGCCCGGGCGCCCCAACCCCTCGCGCGGCGTGAGTTCCCGGGGCCGGGCTGCGGCCCCTCTGTCTGTCCGGGGCCCGGGCGGGGCGCCGGGCGGCCGTGGGGGCGGGGGGCGCGGGCGCGGGGGGCCGGCGGCGGAGCGGGTGAAAGAAAGCCCCGCAGCCCTCACTCGGGATGGGCCCGCGCCGGGCCGGCCCCTGGGCCCCGGGCGGAAGGTCCGAGCCGCCCCGGCGGCCCCTGGGCGGGCCCCGCGGAGGGCAGCGGGGTCTCGGGCCTCCGCGCCCGGCGTGGGCCGCGGCGCCTGGCTGCGCGGAGCGGGGTTCCCGGATGGCGGCCGGGGGCGCGGCGCTGCCAGGGCAGCGGCAGGGCGAGGCCCCGCGGGAGCCGGACTCCCGAGCCGCCTCCATTGTTGTGGCGGCCGAGGGAAGGGGGAGCGGAACCGCCCCCGGGGCCCGAGGCGCGGCGCCTTGGAGCCCTTCCCGGCGGGTCCCGGGAGAGGCGGCCATGGCCGGGCCGGGGCCGGGGCCGGGGCCGGGGCCGGGGCCGGGGCGGCGGCGGGGCCTCGCTGCAGGGTGCGCTGTGGTCTTGCAGAGCCGGCGGCCCGGAGCCCGACGAGCGCCCTGCGCAGGTGACGAGGAGCCCGGCGCGGAGCGGCCGCCGCGGGACGCCTCCATTGTCTGACCGCGGCCGGGGCCGGGCCTTCCCAGGTAAAGCGGCGGCAGCGCGGCGAGGGGGGCCCCCCTCTTTCGGGACTTGGGGTTCCGTCCCGTCCCTGCTTCTGATAAACTCAGTATGCCCACCTCCTGGACACCCCCTCCCCCCAGATCCGGGCTCATCTGCCCGCATCTCTGCCAGGTCACCTCTGGTCCCCCCAAAACTCGGCCCCTTTGGGGAGCCCTCCCTGCGGGGCTCAGCTGCCAGCTCCTCTGGCCGAGCGCTTGCTTAGTGGTTGTCTTACCGCAACAAAAGAGCCAGAAACTAGAAAGAAAGAAAAAAAGAACCCCCCAGCTATTGCTTTCTCTGTTGTCGTTGAAGGAACGTTTTGCGCTGTTGAGACCGTGTATTGTCTTCACAGGACCGACCTGGTTTGGTTTCCATGTTTTGTCTCCTCCTCTAGACGGGGACCCCACTTCCTGTCTTAGATGCATAGCAGGAAAGTGACCTTGTTCCCCCCGAACCCTCGCCCCCCCCCCCCAGGTTAAACTGTTTTAAATTAATTGTAAACCCCCCCCCCCCCAGGTTAAACTGTTTTAAATTAATTGTAAACGAGTCCAGTCGTACATTTTTCTTGGTAGAAATGCAAATATCATCGAGATGGCTCAAGTCTTTGCCGACCAGCCCGTCTGCAGAGTTAACTGCCCTGTGTCCTTGTAGATCGATTAGAGCCTTGCACGGCCTTTGTTTTCGCATCGGCCAGGGCACCGCCGTCCACTGCAGCCGGAGAACGGCTGCCTCGTCCCCTGGTTCCTCCCCTAGTCCGGGTGGACCGCGGCTTATTCCGCCATTTCCTGGACTGGTGGCAATTTAAGCTCCAACTTTATATCTGAAGCAGCCTTTCGGGCGGTGGCTGGTGGGGAAGTGCAGTGTCAGTGACGGTGCACGAAGGACACCAGTTACAGAGAGTTCAGGGAAGCTCTCGGTTACCAGCCCCCGCAGCCCCAGCTCTTTAGGACACCCCTGCTCTCAAGTCCCGTGACCTTGGGCAGGACTCGATCCTCCCAACCTCGGTTTTCTGTCCTGTACCCGGTGGTAATACCTGCTCTGTTTACGCCACGGGGTTCAATGACATGGAGTATGTGAAAGTGCTTTGTAGAGTGTAACGTGCTATATAAATGTTGGTTTTATTAGCTTTTACGACCCAAAGGAATTTTTTATTTGCAATATAATTTATATTTTCTCTTTTGACCAGAGGTGTGTATTACAGAATACCAGAGATCGCCAAGTTTGCCTTTTAATTCGTGATTTTGTTATCATTAATTTTTATCAAGTGCTGTTAATACTTAGACTTCTCAAAGGATATTTTACAAAGCACATGTTTTCTAGTGCTTTACATGCCATAAAAAATAAGGCATATAAGTTCGTTGACTACAAGTGAAGTATCAGCAAACTGAACACGGCATCAAACAAAACTCTCATAATCGTGTAACAAAACCTATTTCCGAGTGAGAGAAACGCATGCACGCTGTCCTGCGGCGGCCGCAGCGGTTGTGTTTGCTTTCACGTCCATCAGGTAAAATTGACTCTGAGTTTGTAGGCAGCATCAGAAAGAGTTCAGCATGTAAATACTGACTGAATGGTGGGATGGATGTCGTTTTAAGATGTGAGAGATGCAGTTAAGGGTCTTGTAAGTATTTTTCTTTCAGATATGCTCGAGGGCTTGTAGTGTGGCCAGAAAAATCAGCGAGTCCTGGTCCTGGTGGGAGCTTATACTCTGCGGTGGAGGGGATGGAAATGAAAGGCAGGCCCTCAGGCTGCTCTGATCCCCAACTGGCATCTGCCCTAGGAGGGGACGAGAGGGCCCAGAAAGATCCATCCTTCCTCCCTCCCTCCCTCCCCCCACCTCTCTCTCTCTCTCTTCACAGAAGTAAGATTTCAGCTGAGCTCTGAGGGCGAGTAGGCGTCCGCGTAGAGTGATGTCCGTGTAGTGACGTGGGGCATAATCTCCCGGCAGGGGAACGGCATGTGGGAAGGCCTGGAGGGGAAGCGCTTTGCTCACTCCAGGACCTGAAGGATGACTGGTGGTTATGCAGGCGAGGGGAGAGTGCGGCCGGGCGGGGCCTCGGGGTCGGCAGGGTCTGTAGGGTGGGTTCGGGTGTTTTATCTGAGGGGAACTGGAAGCCGTCGCCAGGGACAGGTTTTAAGCAGAGTGACATAATCAGCTTTGCATTTTCAGACAGCCGCTCCAGCTGCTACACGCAGAGTGTGGGGGTGGGAGTGGAAGTGGGGGAGGCCCTTTCGGAGGTCTGTCTGGACGAGAGGGGTCTTTACCCTGGAGTTCACTTTGAATTCAAACTACCAACTCAACTAAGGTCAAAATAGATATTTTATTCTTTTTTTCAAAAGCCCTCATTTTTTTTTATAAAGTGGAAAGAAAAGGCACATTTTTAATGCAAAAAACACATAAATGTTAATTGTCCACATTATACTGAACAAGAAAATAATCAAATTTAAAGTTGGGAAATTAACACGGGTTTTCTAAGTCTTGTCAAAACAGTAATACATGAAGTAAGAGTGCGGTGAGGGTCTGAAATGAAAAAAAGGGAAATATGTTGTAGGTGCTATTGGCTACAACAATGAGAGTTTCTGAAAAACAGACCAAAAACCGTGAGGATGTGATTGAGTACAGAATGCATACGTAAGATTCATAGCTTCCTGAGCACCAAACAACCTGGCAGAAACTAAAACGGAAAAGAAAGAACAGCCTCTGCTTCCACTGCAGCAGAAAACACACACAGGGGTCCGGTCTGACGGGGACAAGTGTGATCAACGTGAGGGGAGCTCTGAAACTGCAAAGGCAGCCCGGGTCCCAGCATGTGGTGTCTGAGCAGAGAACTGGACAGAGGAATTATGAGGAACGAAGTAGCTTTAAAAAGCAAGGTAGATGCATGTGTATTGGCGTGGCCTGGGTGGATGTGTAGGATATATTACGAAGCCAAAAAAGCAAATTTAATTTTTTGTAAGATCCCCCGAAAAGAAAGAAAACTGTGTGTGTTCTGAATAAATATAGAAAAAGTTTGAGAACCAAAACATTTGAGAAAGATACGTTGTAACTACTGAGGGAAAGTCATAGGGGAGACAGTTTTTTAAAAAAATGTTTTTGTTGCCGAGACTGGTTTGGCTCAGTGGATAGAGCGTCGGCCTGCGGACTCAAGGGTCCCGGGTTCGATTCCAGTCAGGGGCATGTACATTGGTTGCGGGCACATCCCCAGTGGGAGATGTGCAGGAGGCAGCTGGTCGATGTTTCTCTCTCATCGATGTTTCCAACTCTCTATCCCTCTCCCTTCCTCTCTGTAAAAAATCAATAAAATATATATATTTAAAAAAAAAAAAAAAAAATGTTTTTGTTGGTTTCAGAGAGGAAGGGAGAGAGAGAGGGGGATGGAAACATCAATGATGAGAGAGAACGCTGATCAGCTGCCTCCTGCATGCCCCACACTGGGGATCGAGCCCGAAACCCAGGCGTGTGCCCTTGACCAGAATTGAACCCAGGACCCTTCAGTCCACAGGCCGACACTCAACCACTGAGTCAAACCAGCTAGGGCAGTAGAATTATTTTTAAGGGTGAGTTTGTAGAATGATTAAGTTATGATTCATCAGTTCAGTAATGTAGGGCCATTAAAATGTTTATGTAGAAAGTGTATTAAAATTTTAATGACAGAGTTAAGTGGAATAAAACCAGGACATGAAATTACATACGCAATAAGATTAAAACTCTTAAAAATCCTAACCTGTGGAGAATAGTCTAGAAGAAATTAGGTGAGAATCTTAAAAATTGTATACATTGGGAAATAGCATGTTGGGTGATTTTAAAAATTTACTTTTTGGGGTCTTTTCTAAGACTCTGTATTACGTTTGTGGTGGGACGTTTAGTTTTAGGGAGCACATGTATCTGGGACATAGGTTAGCTGCATGGTGAGTTGGTATGTGCACTTGGAAGATGAGGTCTGTCCTGTCACAGGAGGGCAGGCTCTAAACTGTTCCCTAAATCGGCTTAGCCAAGTGGTTTTGTTGTTAGTGGAGCGTTTGGAATAAGCTGGAATGAATTTGTTCCTTCCAGTATTTGGAGGAGAATTGCTTCCTAACAATGTGCAGAATAAGAATGGTTCCCTCTTCTAGTTTTGTACGCGTGGAGTAAATGCAGAAGCTTGAACCCGGGCCTGGCATTTCCTGGTTTGACTCTTGTTCACTCGCTGCGTTTCTGACACGGGGAGGAGGCCGCCAGGGAGCAAGTGGGACTTCACAGGCTTTCGGGATGAGGAGGGGGCAGCCGGACCAGCGGCAGAGCATGGAGAGCAGTCGTGAGGCAGGGTCCGCAAGGGGCGTGCGAGGTCGGGGCGGCTGAGCAGGTTCTAGAGGGATGACCAGGTGCTCCTGGGGGTCCGCAGGGGATCCTGGGAGTGGGGAATAGCATGTGGTTTAGTGGACGCCCAGGCCACGAGTGTGTCACAGAAGGGAGATGTTTGAGACGTGTAAGGGCCCCGGGAGCACATACCATAATCCACACCTGAGGGGAAGGGTGGAAGTCAGGGAAGCCGTCCCAGAGAAAGTGCCGTCCGGGTGCGACCGGAAGGTGAACGGGACAGAAGTGGGAAGGCCTGGAGGTAGAAGGAGCTGGGGGTGGAGGGGAGGCTGTGGTTGAGGCCAAGAGAAGTTCGGTGTGGCTGAACTAGAGCGGATGGGCAGCGGTGAGAGAGGACCAGGAGAAGGGAGGAGGAGCTAACGTCGCCCAGAGTGTCAGCGCCGCATGAATAAGTCAGGAAATTACACTGAGCGTTCACTGCCGGGGAGCAGTTGTGAGCAGAGCAGGACAACCCGTTTTGCATTTGAGAAAGATGACGTCAGAGTGGGCAGGTGAGAGGGAGGCAAGCTGGGAGGCTTTTGTAGGATGGGGAAGAGGGCTCGGGCGGGCCTGGTGAGGGGGTCAGAACCAGTCCCGTCTGGCGCCTGGGGGCAGGGGGCCCTTCTCTAGCTGGGGAGGTAGGAGGCTTGGGGGGGAGGGGGACAGGGGTGGACAGGCTGCGTAGAAAGGGCGCGTGGACGTGCAGGTTCTTCCCAAAGAGGATTTGCAGGGGATGATTTTCTGCTGCAGATCTGGGCTTTGCTGTGCGCACGAGTAGGCGCTGTGCACAAATCCATTCCTGAAATCAGCGTGCCTGTGCTTTTCTTGGGATGTAATTATCCATCTAAATCGTTTAAGGTTGGAGAATGTTGTCCAGCTTAGACCGGGCCGTCCGCATCTTCCACATGGAGAACCCCGACTCTGGGCAACGTCGCATTGTCTCGGGTTCATCGAGCTAAACTCTGCCTCTCTGAGCAGGTGGTGGTTTCTCTGAAGAGCTGGGGGTCCTGTTGTCAGTCGTTCTGTTATCAGACCGATTGGTGTGATCTCTCTTGATGCTGTCGAACTGGTCCCTCCCGTAAGGAGGCCGGCCAGGCCAGGGAGAGTCCACCTGGCCATTAGTTGTCTTAGTGCGTTCACACTGCGTAACAAACCGCCACCGCCTGGGTGGCTCAGACAGCAAGCATTCCTTTCTCACAGCTCCGCAGCTGCAAGTCCAAGATCAGGGTGCCGTAGAGTCAGTGTCTGGCAAGGGCCCACTCCTGGTCCTAGACCTCCGTCCTCCCTCTGTGTCCTCACGGCGGCAGGGGTGAGGGAGCTCTCTGGGGTCCTCCCAAAGGCTCCATCTCCTGGTGCCATCACATGGGGATCAGGTTTCAAAGTATGAATTGGGGGGAGGGGGACACAAACATTCTGGCTGCGGCAGGAGGATAGCCCCTGCCAGCTCACTCAGTCCCCACCTCCCAGCGGGGCCTCAGGAGGAGAGTCTGAGCGGCTCCGCTTTGGTCCACGTTCTGTTGTCAGTCGTCCGGTTCATGGTTGTGGGCCTTGGGGAGCAGGTTCGCCTGGCGGAGTAACTGAGCCCGCAGGCTGGCCGTGTGTGCCGACGAGGGGACTGGTGCGAGTGGCGTCCTGGCACCCGAGGAGGGACTTCCGGAACGGACAGGACCCGGAGTTTGAAATGGTTCAGGGGTGTGACCAAGGGCACTAGGCTTGGCCAGTTGAAGTCATTTAGCCAGTTTGAGAGCATTGGTCCAGTTCATCCCCAGGAGGAATCACCAGCTGGGAGACCAGCGGCTTTGGCGGATTCCCATTTGCTCCTGGAAGAGAGGTTTAAAGAATGAGCCTAGCCTGGCGTCGTATCAGCAGCACGCAGAGTCCAGGCATTGCTTCCCAGCAGGTGGGTTTCCGCACCTCCATTCCCACTGGAACGCCCCATCTGTCACCTGAGACTTTCAGTAAAGCCGTCCTGGAGCTCATTTATCTTTCATGCCCCTGCAAGTTCAGGTTCATCAAATAATCATTGCTTATTTCCACGTCATGCTCTGCAGTGCCTCCCACGGTCCTGTGACAGGTCTTATGAAGACGGCCTTGAGCCAGAGCAAACCTGTCCTGAAGGTGATGCAGCTGCCCCGAGGGGAGCGGGGAGACAGTCAGGAAGTCACCGGGGCTCCTGTCTTCTGCACACGAAGCCCTGGTACGTCCCTTATTCAAACTTATTTTTAGATGCACAGTTCAAGCATGCAGGGTTGAGCCTCACAGGATTTAAGAACATTTCACGGATTCCGAGTACTTGGCGTCAGCTGGCAAACAAGCCAGGCTTCTCGGCTCACCCGTCTTCAGTAACTTCGGGCCTGGGGGCGGCCCCAGCTCACAGCTAGAACCAGGGGAACTGCAGAACGCAGGCTTCGAGGCTTCATGACATGAAATTCAAGTTCCTAAGGGCTTCTGACAGGTGCTGGGTGCCCCCTGCAGATGTGCAGCCGTGAGAACAGGGTCCTGCAGAAGGTCTCTAACCGCCGGGGCAGGAACCCGCCAAGATGGCGGTGCTGGTGGGGGTGTCATTTGGGAGCAGAGGGGGACCACGTGCACCTCTGGAGCTCTCCAAGCAGAGAGTGAGGGCGTGTGTAGCAAGAGCGTCCCGGAGGCAGTGGGATCAGAGGGAGCCAGCGGTGTAGGGGGAGGTGGGCAGCGGCTACATTGTTTCTGTTTTGCAAGATGACTATACTGTTAACACTACTAAACTGTACGCTTAAAAATGGTGAAGATTCTACACTTTTTGTTTTTTCACAATTTTAAAAAATGCATTAAAAAAATAGCCAGAGTCCCAGATCCCAAACTTCTTGACCTGCCACCTGCTGTGACACTCCCTCGCCCAGTGTCCTGAGGACAGCCTTGCTGAAAGCCACGTGGCATTTCTGTGGCATCCCCAGGCCCAGCCCCGTCCCCTCCACTAGTGAGCCGGGCCTCGTGGGGCCTCGGGCTTTCCTTTGGCTTCTGCCGAGGGTGGCTCGAGGCCTCCTGTGCTGTCCCTTTTTTTCTGGGCCCGAACACGGACTTTGTCCCTCTGGGTCTCTGTTCCCAGCAGTGGGAGGAGGAAGCAGCTTAATAACTGAGCGTCCTCCTCTGAGATGGGAGTCACTGGAGCTCACACCTGCCACCCCCAGCTCCTGCCGCCCAGAGCAGGGCCCTGCTGTCCCTCGAGGGAGACAGACCACTGAGTCCGGCAGAGGGAACGGACAGGAGCGGCTGGTCCTGCAGCCAGAGGACGCGGGGCCTCTGCTGTCCCCAGCACTCTGACTCCCGGGCGCCCTGCCTGTGTCCTGAAGGGTCCTTTCCCGCAGTCCCCGTCGGTGTCCCCTGCAGAGGCACTGACCCTGCCCCATGCCCGTCTGCATTACTGAGTAGGTCTTACTCCCCATCCCCAGAGGAGTCACCGCTGAAGGTCGCCCGGCTGGGAAGTGTCAGGCCCAGAACTGAACTTGGGACCTGAAGTCCAGTGTCTCGCCCGCCAAGTTATCTCTCTTCCTCGCAGGTGCAGGTGCGCACTCACCAGCCGGGAGATAACCTGGGCTGTGTGTGGGCTCACGGAGCGCCCGACTGGGGGCGGGGGTGTCGATAAAGGCAAATGCGTTTTAAATCAGCCCCGGGGGCAGGGAGCGTCCAGGGAAACTGGCACTGAGCCCGCGGAGGAGGGACCCTGATTACAGGGAGGGGGGTCCTGGGTCTGGGAGCCTCTGCAGAGAAGGGACGGGTGTGTCACTCGAAGTAAGGGAACGAGGAAGCGCGTGTGTACTCAGGCCGCTGCCCTGAGCACTCCCATAGGTGCTTCCCATTCACCTGCTCTGGTCCTCACAGCCGGGCCTGCAGCTGTTGTCAGCTGTGTGTTCTGATTGGTTCAAGATGAGCCGCGAGCACATCCCACGGGGTAAGCCAGGCCTGCCCTGCGCCGTCTGGGGGTCGAGTCTGTGGAGGACTTGGTGGCAGGAAAGCACGTGTGTGCTCTGGTCTGCCTGCCGTTCCCTCAGGTGCACATCTCCCTTCACCGTGTGGGGCGGTGGTGCCCAACCCTCTGACTGGGGAGCCTACCCCCCACGGCGGCTCCCCGAGACCACCCAGGGCCGTTCGGCGCACTCGGCACAGCTGGGCGACATGTCTGCATGGACATCTTTGATGAGCGTCTGTGTCCCTGCTGGGCCACGTTCCATGAGGGAGGGCACCCATTATATTTCTGCTCTCTGTCCAGGCGCAGGGCCTGGCACAGTTAGACACTCGAGAAACATCTGTGCTTGGATGACTGGGGGACAGAGCTGGAGGAGGGGAGACATTGCTGATGGGGGAGCTCACTAAGCATGGGAAGCAGGGAGAGGCGAGGCCAACAAGGAGGCGGGCACACAGTGACCTGGGTCGTGTGTGGGGCGAGGCTGCTCCCTGAGGAGGCCGTGCTGGGGCTGAGACCTGGGTGTGAGAGACTGACTCTCCGAGGTGGGGAGGAGAAACAGGCTGGGCAGGTCTGAGGGTGAGAAAGGCTGGAGGAGGTGAGATGGGGTAGAGCCAGTGGCCAGCACCTGCCCAGCCTGAAGGCTGTAGGGGGGAGGGGCAGGGGTGAAGCAGAGATGTGATGGAGAGAGAGGCTGTGGGCAGTCTGCGCCTGGCAGGGGGGCGCAGTGGCGGTGGAGAGACGGGGGAAGGGGGCTGACCTGGGTGGGTCAGTGCAGTGCAGGGAGATGTGGGGGAGGTGAGGAGGAGCAGTTTGAGGGGTTGGGTTTGGAAAGGTTATTTGGGGTGTCTGTAGCCGGGCTGCAGATGAAGCTGGAAGCCGAGCTCACGATGTGGCTGAGTTACTGGCGAGGTTGTAGACTTGGAGGAGAGGGGTCCCCCGTTGGGGCCCTGGAGCAGCCCTACATGTTGAGGTTGGGCAGGGCAGGAGTCTCCAGTGAAGGCGACATGGTGGGCAAGGTGGGGGTGCCAGGCAGGCCAGGGGGACAGTGTGTCACATCCCAAATCCCGGAACTGCCTCGTCGGCACTAGGTGCCTTGCGCACGCCTCGGCCTCCCGTGCTGTGGCCGTGGGCTTTATGCTGTCCCTGTCAGCGGGGCGGTCCAGGTCGGCGGCCTCCATGGTGCTGTCACAGCTGCGGGCTCACCCGGGACTCCTCCAGGGCTCAGCCTCTGCTCCGCCGCTGGCTGGCGCATGACATCTCGTGCCGAGGCCTCGGGCTGCTGCCGCCTTGAGGACCTCTCTCCCACCGAGTCAGGCGGTTAGTCTTTATTCCGTTGCGGCCAGAACTGAGTGCGATCCACACCAGTTGGCTTTCTGGACCTCCGTGTCCATGCTGAGCGGTCATCCTCTGATGGCGCCCTCTCCTCCTGGCGTCCTGGCGCCTGGGTGCCTGCAGCGGTACCTCGGCAGGTGCTGCCTCAGGTGTCAGCTGGGGCGTCAGTCCTGCCCTGTGTTTGCCGAGATCTCGGGGTTCATCTCTAGAAGCGTGATTACCAGGCCAAAGGATCGGTGCGTGCATACTTTTTTCTAGACAAACTATTTTTGCTGAAACTTTGCTTATGTAGTTGAATTTTATTATCTTAACACATTCACCTAGAAAAAATCGCTTTATTTTGCCATTAAAAATACTTTTTAAAAATGTATTTTTATTGATTTCAGAGAGGAAGGGAGAGGGAGAGAGAGATAGAAGCATCAATGATGAGAGAGAATCATGGACTGGCTGCCTCCTGCACGCTCCACACTGGGGATCGAGCCTGCAACCCGGGCCTGTGCCCTTGACCAGAATCAAACCCGGGACCCTTCAGTCCATGGCTGACGCTCTATCTACTGAGCCAAACCAGCCCGGGCTATTTGCCACTTGAATGTGAAAGGAATCTCAGACACCCCGTCCCCCTGTGGAGCGTATTGCTGAAAGTGCTCTTCTGTTGGGTCCATTTCTGTTGACTGACTGCATTGTCACCGAGTATAGAACACGAGATGAAACGGTGGCTGAGGCGTGATCCTGAACCTCAGGAGACTGCAGGTGGAACATATGGGCGTTACTTTCTTCTGTTTGCTCCTCATTCTGTTGGCTGTATGTTTGTCCCATGTTGGTGCCAAAAGACTGGAAGAGGCGCTGGGAATCGTTGCCGCAGGATCTGGGGGGCAGAGAGGGCGTAGGGGAGCCTCGGGGATGCGCTCACCAGGTGGGGCTCCTCCCTTCACTGACCGGATGGCTGTGCACGAGGTGCCGGGCACTTGCATCATGGCTCAGGGGACAGGTCAGACCAGGAGCTCTGGGGTCTGACGGTGCTGCTGCTGGGAGGGGCGCTCGGGAGGGATTCCCTAGGGCCTCACTGGGCCTCTGTGGGGGCAGCTGACACAGCGATGCAGGGGGGAAGGAGGTCAGGCACAGGAGGAGCATGTGCAAGACTGAAACAAAGCAGGGGGCGGGGGAAGGCCGGGCAGGACTCGGCGTTTTAGTTCATCAGGAAACCTCAGGACAGAAACAAGGGAGCGCATCTGATACCACACGTCACGTGTCCGCTCTCCCTGGGGACTGCAGGGCGGCTCTGACGTGGTGTGTGGGCTGCGGAAACAGCAGTATTGTCCCCCGAAGTCCCAGGTGGGGGGTGCTCCTTCTGGTCCTGTATGCGGACGGCTGTTCCTTGCGCTCACGGGGCCTCCTGCGGGCTCCTTTCCCAGTAGCGCCCGCTGCGCTCGGGTCCCACAGGGAGTGGTGGTGCTGGCTGTGACGTGCTGTGCACAGGAGCATGACATCTGCACCTCTCTCTTCAGACCTGCACCCCACGGACAGCGCTCGGGAAGAGAGTCCCTCCGCGGGCGCAGGCAGGTCTGTGCTGCTCGCACGTTGACATCCGCTTCATCATGGAACAGGCAGCAGTGCCCTGGGCAGCCAGGCCCTTTCACCGTGTCTGTTTGTTTCTGTCACAGGAGACTGGAGTGGCGCCTGGGCAGCGAGTCCTCAGTGGGAGGAGCCGCACACCTGGGCCCCAGGAGCTGGCTTCCGGGGAAGGCTCCGGCGCGGGATGTCACACTGACCCTTCCCGGGGGGCCTGCGGGGGCCCGAGACCAGCACGCAGCCTCTCGGCCTCAGCGGCGAGGGACACTGTGCACCGCCGTCTCTGCGTGAGAAGTGCGAGGCCGTCCACACGAGGGAGCTTCCAGGGGCTTCCAAACGCCCGCCAAGGCCTGCAGCCGGAGCCCGTGGAATGTTGACACTCGGGACCCAAAAGGGAGCTCGGCGTTCATGAGCCCAGGATTCGCGCGGGTGTGCGTGTCGCTGCATCGTCAGTAGAGACCGAGGGGAACACTATGCAGGAAGAAGCCTTCCCCAGGAAGGCAGGCAGGGCAGAGCTTAGGCCCACCTTGAACCCCCCGAGCAGAGCGAGCCTGAGATAAGCCGCCAGCATGGCCAAGTGCGAGGCTCAGCGACCTCGTGCCCTGTAACTGTAGTAGCCGCAGGAACTTTCTCCTCTGCGCCACGATACCAAATAGGAAACATGATCTACAAGTGCCCCATGTGTAGGGAGTTTTTCTCTGAGAGAGCAGACCTTTTCATGCATCAGAAAGTCCACACGGCCGAGAAGCCCCATAAGTGTGACAAGTGCGACAAGGGTTTCTTTCACATATCAGAGCTCCACATTCACTGGAGAGACCACACAGGAGAGAAGGTCTATAAATGCGATGATTGCGGTAAGGATTTCAGCACCACAACGAAACTTAACAGACATAAGAAAATCCACACAGTAGAAAAGCCCTATAAATGTTATGAGTGTGGCAAAGCCTTCAATTGGAGCTCACACCTTCAGATTCACATGAGAGTTCATACAGGCGAGAAACCCTATGTCTGCAGCGAGTGCGGGAGGGGCTTTAGTAATAGCTCAAACCTGTGCATGCATCAGAGAGTCCACACCGGAGAGAAACCCTTCAAATGCGAAGAGTGTGGGAAGGCCTTCCGGCACACTTCCAGCCTCTGCATGCATCAAAGGGTTCACACAGGGGAGAAGCCCTATAAATGTTACGAGTGTGGGAAGGCCTTCAGCCAGAGCTCTAGCCTCTGCATCCACCAGAGAGTACACACTGGGGAGAAGCCCTACAGGTGCTGTGGGTGTGGGAAGGCCTTCAGCCAGAGCTCCAGCCTCTGCATCCACCAGAGAGTGCACACTGGGGAGAAGCCTTTTAAATGCGATGAGTGTGGGAAGGCCTTCAGCCAGAGCACCAGCCTCTGCATCCACCAGAGAGTGCACACAAAGGAGAGAAACCATCTCAAAATATCAGTTATATAGAGCGTTTTGCTAAGAGTTAAAAATCTTAAAACCCATAAGTGCCACTAGGAAGGAAACCCTATGAATACCTGCATTGACCCAAGAAATTGCTCCTGGAAGCCCCGGCAGAACGTTCTTTTTGAGGAGGTATAGGTGAGGCGGTTTGTTTTTAATTCCTACCAAGTGTGTTCCACAACTTGATGTCCCTCCGGGTGTCTGCCCAGGATGGGTTATGAGGTCCCAGCCGTCTCCCGTTCACGGAATGCGGTGGGGGTGTTTCCTGGGCTTCCGGCCCGATGCCTCTCTAGTTGAGTGCTACACAGGAAACCATGATCATCACCCAGCCTCCCGCGTCACCTCCCGTGGACGCTTCACCCACCAGCGAGTGTCTGGGTACCCCTGTCAGGAGCTCAGGACCCCCTTCTCTGGATCAGTGTGTCAGTCAGTGCTTTGAAAGGGACCGCTCCCTGAGGCAGTGCTCTGGAATTTCTCCATAGATCCCATTGTCTGTCGCCCCACTTTCCTGCGTGTCCTCAAAGTCCTTTCCCAGAAGCACCACCCTTCCTAGATGGCATCCGATCTCCCTAGGTTTCAGGCGGCTCGGGCGCCACTTGCGCGGCCCATCAGGAGTCATTGGCAGGCTCATGCTCCCTTAAACGTTTTTTTTTTTAATTTTGTGGATTCTGCTAATCACTGTGTTCCTTCCTGTTAGACTTACTTTCTAGCGGCTCCATCACCTATTTCTAACTTGAACATTTTTTTTGGAAATAGCTGAATGCAAATAGGGAGGAGTAGGCAGAGTTGGAACTTTTCTGTGCCCAGATTGCCCTCGGGGGCCCCTTTGTGACTGGATCCTTCTGGGCCAGGGCAGCCCACGGGGCTGGGTGGTGGGAGGAGCCACTGTTAGAGTCTCGTCCCTGTGATTCTGGGCAGTAGCAGCCCGGAGCCCTCGGTGACCCCTTGGTTGAGGATTACCTATCGGTTCCTTTTTAGGCCTGAATGTCTATGCTAGTTACCTTTTCTTTATTCATTCATTCAACGAGTATTTATTGAACACCTCCTATGTGCCAGGCACTGTGCTGGGTGCAGGGAATGCCACTGAATCAGACAGACAAGGGCCCCTACTCATGGAGTTTACTTCTGGTGGAGGAGACAGGCGATGAGTAAACAAACATAACGTAGTTTGAGGTAGTGATTAAGTGCTATGAAGAAAATAAACTGGGGTGATGATTTAAATCGAGGGTGGGAGGGCGGGGGTGGGGCATCCTTAGGTAGCAGTCGGGCAAGACCTTTCTGGGGGTGGCGTTGGGCGGAGAGCAGAGGAGCTCTGGCTGGTGGAGCCCCCAAACCGCAGTGGGTGGACCTGCGGTGATTGTGGAGAGGCGGGCGCTGAGGAGTGAGCCGTGAGGGGCAGGTGCTGAGGTTCTAGGCCTTTTTTTTTTTTTTTTTTTTTTTGCTACATTGATATTAAACACTCGTGGAGGAACTCAAGGAATGTCTAGACGACCAAAAGTCCCCAATGACAACAAAAGCGGCCAGCGGCCAGCCTTGTCTGCCAGCCCTGTCGGCACTGGCCCCACATGCAGCCCTTTGCTCAGGAAGTCGTGGGGAGTTATGGTCTCGAAGCTCGGACACGGGTGGTGTGTCCCCACGTGGTGTCTCCATGGCACAGGTGGGAAACGAGCCACCAGAGCAGTCAGAAGTGCTGGCGGAGCTTGGGTTTCTCACGTGTGAGCTTTCTGTTGGGCTGGAAGGGGGTGGCTTAGAGGAGCACACGGTGGGTGGGCCGGGGAGCCAGGGGCCCCAGGGCTAACTGGTCACCGTCTGGATTTGACTCCAGATGTCGTCACAAGTCTTGGGGGTCACACCCCACACGCTCCCCCTTCACCCAGAACGGCCAGCGCAGCCCCCACAGCCCCTTCCAGGCCGGTCCCCAACCGCAGTGTACTGTAGCGTCTCTCTCATGTCCGGTAGCGCGAGGCTTAGGGGAGTAGCCTTCTAGTTGGTAGAGTTAGTGTTAGGACAGTTGGTTTGATTTCTAGCTTGATCACTGTTAGGGAGGTGAGCTTGGGCAAATCACTTGGCCTTCGAGTCTAGTTTCCTCCCCTGTGAGGACGCTGGGCTCGGGACTCCGTTCCCAGCTCGCCTAGAGTTCTATATTTCTACATAGTTGAATTATTTTATCATGCTGTTGCTGGGAAACGACTAACACTTTTGAAGCTACTAATCTTATGTCGAGCTTTAAAGTCCATAATTGTCTTCAGAAAATATTTGACCTACAGTATGTCCAGATCAGTTTAATAAAATTACTTTATAACAGGGCTCTGTGCCTGGCCTGTGGTGTGTGAACTTCGTGGTCAAGCGTGTGTGTGTGTGTGTGAACTCCATGGTCAGTGGGGGGGGGCACTTGTGCACCAGGGCGACCATGTAATGTACGGTTCGAGATGGACACCTGGGGGGAGGGGTGGGATGCTGGCCATACCTGATTGAGGACCGCAGGCCTACACGGGACCAAACCAGGGTCACAGCCCAGATGACAATGCACGAGGAGCAATTCCGAGAGGAGTCAGGTCCGCGGCTGGAGGCAGCGCCCCCTCCTGGGCAGCCCACCTTGGTGGTAGCTGTTCGTTTCCATGCTGGGATCACCCAGGGTTCCCACACATCCTCTCTGAAGAAAAACCGACACACACAACTCTGCCACGCCGACAATAGTTAACGTTCCCTGTGGGCCCATCGCGGTCATCGGTGGGGCCCCACGTGCTGTAGGCCAGGCCTGCCCCAGTCCCTGCTGGCCACCCCCGCTGGCCCGAGGGCAGGTCCGCGCCCCACGGCCACAGCCTTGGGGGAGGCAGCCCACACTGGGCCTTGGGCTGTGGGTAGTGGGGAAGAGAGGCCACACGTGGGCTCAGTTGTCACCATGGAGCCCTCCTGGTGCCCACAAGGACTGAGGGTGAGAGGTCAAGGTCGACGTCGAGTGAGTCTTTAGTCTCAGATAAAGCTGTTCCTGTCGCTTGGTGCTGTGTTCTCCTGTGTGTGGGTCGTGTCCCACGTCACTCGCCTGGAGTACAGTGTGCAGGTCCTGCCTCTATAGATGTCAGAGTCAGCCTGGCCTGCCCAGTGCAGCGGGTGACCTCAGTGTGGCGGGTGGCCTGCCCAGTGCGGCGGGCCGTGGGCTGTGGTCAGGGCAGAGCTCCGGGTGTCGCCCGCAGACACGGAAACGCTCAGTGGGCCTGTCTCCTCAATGGAGTGGGTTTGTGCTCACTTTTTCCTCTTGGACCCAAGAATTGTTTGGGAGAGTTGACCTAATTTTTTTCAATTTTATCTTCTCTCTTTCCCATCAATCACTGTACAGATAAGCTTTTAAGAACAGACACCCACAGACAGGAAGTCAGGTGTCTTTCCCTTCCAGTTCCCTCACATCACATTTCACAATGGAATTTTAAAACTCTTAATTAGAAAAGTCACTTCTGTCTCTCCCACCTGAGTTTATAGACTGAAGTTTATACCTACTGCACTGGCTTAGGTGATACTTAAGGAGAAATTTGAGTGTGTTTTTTTTTTTTTTTTGCTCCTGTGGACAAATCAATTAAAAAAACAAAACAAAAAACATGAGCCCGGCCAGCGTGGCTTAGTGGTTGAGCATCGACCTATGAACCAGGAGGTTGAGGTTCGATTCCCGGTCAGGGCACATGCCCAGGTTGCAGGCTCAATCCCCAGTGGGGGGCATGCAGGAGGCAGCCAGTCAATAATTCTCTCATCATGGATGTTTCTCTCTCTCCCTCTCCCTTCCTCTCTGAAATCAATAAAATATTTTTAAAAAATACAGAAAGTATGATCATACTACACAGGTTTAGCCTAGTAGAAGAGAGAGCCTCTAAACAAGTGCTTATGGCACAGTGTCCTAGAACACCTATAGAAGTGTGACCCTGGTGCTGCGTTAGCGCAGAGGTCAGCGTGAATAACCTGTCTCTGGCCATGGAGCCAGGTGGGGCTTCCACCAGGAGGGCTTTAAGGGCTGCATAGGAGTTCGCCTAACAGTATAGTGAGAAAGCAGAGGAGAGGATACACACCGTGGGTCTCAAAATTAGTCCTGCTTCAGAACCACCGGAGGGCTTGCGGGGACAAGGGCCCCTGAGCCCCACCCCGAGTTTCTGATTCAGTGGGTTCGGGGGTGGGGCCTGAGAATTTTTGTCTCTATCAAGTTCCCAGGGGATGCTGTTGCTGCTGCTGTTGCTACTGCTGCTGCTGCTGCTACTGTCGCCCAAAGGACCACCCCTGGAGAACGGCTGACGCGCACGCAGACCTGGCCTGCAGTCACAGCGCGTGTTCGGGGAACCGTAAGTAACTCGGCGTTGCTGGAATTTGATGTGTCTGAGCGATTCGTTGAGAGAGTTGGGGAGGGGCCTACGTGTCCAGGAGAGGTGGGCAAGGGAAATGGAGAGACTGGGCGGCGGGCACCAGGGTACAGGACATAGGACGTGATCGCATGTCCAGCCCTAATGATGCGAGATGATACCTGAGTGACCTTCGGCCCCAATGATGAGATACAGTAGCACATGGCATAACTTTCCACCCCGTGTGTTACGAGGCGAGATGATGGTCAGCGGGCGTCGTGCCCCCTTCACAGCTGAGCTCACTGGTTGGAGAGGTGGAGGCAGAGGACGCCGGGCGTGGCGCCTGGAGGACACGGAGGGGGACGCCTACAGTTTCTACTTTGGAGGCAGATGCCAGGCGATGCCATGACCACGGCGGGAAGTGCAGGGGTCGGGGGAGCAAGTTTGCGCCATGTGTGCCGTTCGTCTCGCTGTGCGTCCCAATGGCTCCCTCTGGCTGCTGCTCAGTGGCCTGTGTTCGGACCACCCACCCTCCCCACCCACTCGCCTGCGGTGGGCACGGGGCTGTGTGAACGTCCACGGACGTGTGTGTCGGGGGGAGGGTTCTCCCCGACGTCTCTCACTGCGGGTGCTTTTGTGCCTCTAAAGTCTCTTACTCAGCCCGGCCGGTGTGGCTCAGTGGTTGAGCGTCGACCTAGGAACCAGGAGGTCAGGTTCGATTCTGGGTCAGGGCACAGGCCCAGGTTGCGGGCTCCATCCCCAGTGGGGGGCGTGCAGGAGGGAGCCAGTCAGTGCTTCTCTGTCATTGATGTTTCTCTCCCACCCTCCCTCTCCCTTCCTCTGAAATGAATGAAAACATGTTTAAAAACAAAGTCTCTTACTCAGAGGTGGAAGGGGTGTCCCCACAGCTCCTGTCATCTGAGTGTCACCCTAATGGCTCCTGAGCCTCTGGCGTCGCCCTGAGGTGTAGGATTCCTTGTGCCCCTTCCTGCCTTTGGGGGGCGGGGTGGCAGGGGGCAGGAAGCCTGCAGGCAGGGCACTGAACTCCATCACTGAACCCGCCTCTCCCTTCCCCCTTGTTAACGTGGCGCACTGTCCGTCTGCAGCCACCAGAGGGCGCCGGCCGCCTGAGTGATGGAAAGCGCCCCACAGGCGAGGAAAGGCGCCGGGTTCCCCAGAAAGTCGCCGGTGAAGTTGCCTCCCGGGCTCCCGCGCCATCCAAGTCTCGGGGAGCTTGTTCAATTGTCGCAGAAGTGTTACTGACTCCCCCCAAGCCCCTCGGGCTCGGGGCGCCGTGGGTGGGGCTCAGGCCCCAGCAGGGAGCGCGGTGTCTGGCGAGTGTGTGAGGACGAGGCCGGTGTGGCGCTGGGCCGTGGGCGGCCGGGGCGGGGACCTCGAGCGCAGAGGAGGGGCCGGGCGGGCCTGGAGCCCAGGCTCTGAGTAGCCGGGAAGAGCGCAGAAGTGAGTGAAAAGGGCTTTTCCGAGAAACCAGGGCCGGCTCCGGGGGAAGGAGAAGGGAGAGCCCCCACCTCCCACGCTGACCCAGAAGCACCCCATGTTCTCCCCCTCGCCCTCCGCCCATGTCCTGAGCAAGGCTCCAGGACACATTCCCGCCCCAGGGCCAGGCTGTCCACAGCACCGCCTACGGCCACCAGGGGCAGCGTGCAGCGCCTGTGACAGGAGAGTCCGGTCCAGCACCAGGACGCTGTCCCCTCCTTTGAGTGCCTGCCTGCTTGCTTAGGGTCAGGAGCTTCCGGTGCGACCGGCCTATGTGACGGTCATTCCCAGGAGCCGGGGGAAGAGTGGAGAACCGTGGGAGCTGGACACAGCCTGTGCCCTGACCCGGGCCGGGGATTGAGCCTGCACCTGAGGCATGTGCCCTTGGCCGGAATCGGACCTGGGACCCTTCAGGCTGTGGGTCGATCCTCTGTTCACTGAGCCAGGTTGGTGAGGGCTCGTCGGCGGCCTTTCTTAAATAGTAGTGTAATTTTATTTTTTGCGTGTGGCTTTCCAGTTTTCCCAGAACCATTAATTGAAGGGTTGGGTTTGTTTTTTCATTGACTTCAGAGAGGAAGGGAGAGGGAGAGAGAGAGAGAAACATCAATGACGAGAGAGAACCATGGACCGGCTGCCTCCTGCACGCCCCCCACTGGGGATGGAGCCCACAACCCGGGCCTGTGCCCTTGGCTGGGAATCGAACTGTGAGCTCCTGGTTCATGGTCGAAGGCCCGCCGGCCGGCTCGCCGTGACCTTGGGGCTTGCTCCTGCCCGACGCAAGGGATAGGCGGGCCAATTGGAGCATGAAGACGAGACGCAGCACCTCCGGTTTAAACACATTCGGCCTCACTCAGCCGAGCAGCTCAGGTCAGGGGTCACAGCGGGGAGGTCAGGGGTCATAGCTGGGAGGGCAGGGGTCACAGCTGAGAGCGTGTCAAAGGCATTTATGCGCCGGTTTATCCTAAGTGCTTAATTTATGCCGTGTGTACCTTGCGGATGCGATCTGAGAGCTAAGGCAGGGTCACTGCTGTCTTTTTCTGTTCCACGTTGTCAGGGAAACCTATGTCTCTTTGGCCTAAATGTTGAGAGAGAGAGAGAGGAGAGAGAGAGAAATGGAGCTTTGGAATAACTTTCCCGCTGCTGATGACAAGGAGCCCCTCTTGGCAGAAACCCTTCGCCTTTTAAAAAGCACACTTTTTACCTCGCAATAACTACGACGCCACAGAAGGCTGCAAAACTGGTATCCGCCTGGTATAGGTGACGTGCGTCCGTGAGGACAGCACAGCATCAAACCAGCAAGTGTCGCGGCGACACCGGGTGCGACCAAGTCTGTGTCCTTAACCCACTTTCCAGGGCAGCCAGTGCCACCTCCGGGGTCTCAGCCACGCCAAGAGCTCGGAAACCTGTGTCCTCCTCACAGGGGCGCCCCCTCCCCGTCTGCCCCCTCCACGCACCCCACGGGCCTCCCGCCAGGCGGGCCTGGGGCTGGGGAGCTGGACACGAGCTGGGGATCTGCTAGCCCCGCTGGGAACGCGCTCAGACACCCATCTCGCCACTCTCCATCGATTTCCACTTGAGACGGAAGGAGGTGGAACTGGGGCGAGCCGCCTGGCTCCCGGCGCAGCTCTGATTACAGATTAGAGGAGAGAGCTGTGCGTGCATCCCTCAGGCGGCGGCCTCGCGTGAGGTGACGTGGGTGACTGGGCAGGTGTCAGGACCCGCTCCCTTACTCTCTGACAGGGGCCCGGGCGCGGCCTGGGCGGGGGCTGGCGACCGGAGGATCTGCTGGGAGACCGGGCAGTGGGCGTGCTCTCGGTCCTCTGTGACCAGGCCTGTGGGTTCCCCACCAGGCAGTTCCCCGACGCTCGGTCACCAGCGGGCCGGGTGCAGGTGAACTCAGTTCTGGCACCGACTGCCTGGCGTGGGCGCAGACCCACGGTCACGGCCGGGTCCCACAGGCGGCCCCTCAGACACCGACGGCTTCGGATCACCCGGCACGGGCTCACCTTCCTGCTGGACACCCGGCGCCCCGGGCGAGGGCTGTGTGGGCGCCGGGCACCCAGCCTGCCAGCCCACCGTCCTCGCCACCATGTCCGAGGCCTTCCCAGCGGGGAGCCTCCTTCTTCCTTCCAGGTGACAGCAGGGAGCCCAGACGCCAGCCGGGCCCCATCTTTCTCCCGTTGCCGCCAATCTGGGGGCAGTCCGTGCTCCCGCACTGGCTTCTGGCCCACAGCGCCGGCCGGAGCATCGGGCCTCGCGGGGCCACGGGGAAGGGTTCTTTTCTCCGCCCCACCCCGCCCCGCCCGCACCCCTAAAATCCAGCCTTGCCCGATGGTATGGCTTAGTGTTGAAAATCCACCTCAGAGCCAGGAGGTGGGTCCCTGGTCGGCACCGCACGGTTGAGGCTCCGTCCTCAGTGGGAGGCGTGCGGAATGGATGTTTCCCGCTCCCCCTCCCTTCCTCTCTGACATCGGTGTACTAGTGTGTATGTTTACCAGTATTTACCTCGAAGACCCGGCTGGTGGGTTCTGGCCCCACACTGTCCTCCTGTTGAGTGGGACCACCTGCCATGTGAGCCGGGACCACCAGCAGCCTGGCCGACTGGCCTTGCAACGCTCGCCAGCCCTGGGGGCGGGAGGGGCGCCCCGGTCATCGTGGTGCTGGCTCCGTGGTTTGAGGGTTCACTGGTGTGTCTGTGGGGCTTCACCTCGGAATGGGGCCCTCAGAGCGTCTCTCAGCCCCTCAGGAGCGAGGCCCCCTCCCCGGGAGCCGGGAGCGGTCACAGGGCAGACCTGGCCCGAGGCTGCACGGCCCTGCGGCCCCCAGCACCCGGCTCAGGTGTTGTCCTCGCCGATGGCCCGGCCGAGCAAGCTGCCTCCTGGCCTCACCTCCCCCTCCGCCTCCTGAATGGCTGCCTGGCTGCGCTCGGCCCCTCGCCCGCCTCCCGACAGTCACGTCTGCCCACGGCTCCCGGCTCTTTGCCACATGCCACTGCCTTCAGGATAAACATCGCACAGACTTCCCGGAGCCGCACAATGGCCCTTTTGTAGGAGCTCAGGTCTTACCGCGGGGCCACGCTGGCTGGACGGAGCCGCTCGTTACCGACACCAGGGACCCCCTCGTCCCCCCCCACTCCCCACCCCGCTCTCAGGAATTCAGAGCCGCCTGCTGGTTTCTGCCCTGGTGATTGCCGGGAAGGCAGCAGGCCCGGTCCACACGGCCGCCCTGAGCCGGGCGCCCTGACCCTGCAGGATGGTCTCTGCCCAGCAGGCACGGCCCAGGCTTCTCACTCAGAGAGTCACGGACCGGCCGCCTCCCGCAGGCCCCTCACGGGATCGAGCCCACAACCTGGGCGCGTGCCCCGACCGGGAATCCAACTGTGACCTCCTGGCTCATAGGTTGACGCTCAGCCACTGAGCCCGCCGGCCGGGTGTCCCTCTTCGTCCTCACGGGAATGTTAGGGTTCCCGTTGGCGGATGGTCCTTTAGACCCGAGCCTGACCCCCCGACCGAGGCCACACTCATCCGTCCTCCCTCCTGTGGCTTTAGTCAGAGGTCTTCCGTGCACATTAAAAATGCAAATGTCCGCCCCTCGAATTCCAGGAATGTGGCCGGGGGAAGGGGCTGGCTTTAACGGTTTCTGTGACAGCTGGGCCGGCCGTTAGCATGTAAATTCCACGGGCTGGGAAGGTTGACTTTTGGTCGTAAAACGCGTCTTTCCTCCCGGTAACCCTGTCTGACTCTCCAGCTGTCTAGACAATGAAAAAATTAACACCACGAAACAGAATAGTTTCAAAACCTTTGGGACCAAATACTTTCTTTAAAAAAAAAAAATTCAAAACTCCATGGCGAGAAACGTGAGACCAGCTAGTTAATCATGCAAGGAACCCGCGTTCCAGCCTGGCCTGGCCACGGAGCCTCGGGTGGGAATGGCGTTTTAATACCTCGGAGAAGCACTTTCCCACACGGATCGCACTGAGTTTGACCCCTGACCCCCGGGACGGTGTGGCCATATTTGTGACCTTGCTCCGGGAAGGCCCAGACCCCCACTGGCAACACCTCCCCCCGACCAGCACTGCGGGCTCCTTCTCTCCTCCCCACACACCGACCCCGTGGGAAACCAGCTGTGGCTCACGCAGATCCGTCACTGTGTGGCCCAGGGGGCGGGAAAGAAGAGTGCGCACGAGCCCAAAACTCTTCAAATCCCTCGGTGGCCTTCCATCGATTTGGGATCAAAGCCCCGGAAATTGTGAACGGCTCCCACGGCCTGGCCTCCGGGTTCTGAGATGGAATAACTTGTCCCACAGCAGCAGCTCACTGTCAGCTGTGATGGAGCCGAGGACAGGGACGGCGTTCAGGTGGCTGGTACGAGACGGCAATGAAGGCCCCGCTGCCCCCGGGGAGGAGGTTCGCAGGGTGGCCGGCTGCCTGGACCTGCCGCCTGCGTCAACTCGTCGCTCTGCCAACGACAACGGCGCTTTGTCTCTGAGCCTCGCGGGCGGGTGAGAGGAACCTTCTGAAAGCTCTCTCTTCCCAGGCCGGGAATCCGTGACTTCCTGACATTGAAGCAGAACCTGAGTGTTCAGAGGAAGTTTCCAAGGCGGACAGGGCTGCGGGAGCGCTCGTGTGTGGAGGGGGCATGTGACAGACACATGGAGCAACATTAAAGGGGCCGAGCTCCTGTGGGCAGCCCAGCCTCGGCTCCACCCCCGCTTCTCCTTCCCACTCCCTCCCCCCTTCTTTCCCAGCCCCCTCCCCCCCTTTCCCTCCCCCCTCACCTCCTTCCCCTTCCTCTCTCCTCCCTCTTTGCCCTGCTTCTCTTCCCTCCACCCCTCCCTCCTCCCTCCAAAAAGGCCGGTTTCCCTCGAGGGCCCAGGACTCCTCCCAAGGCGTCCCGGGTCCAGGTGCTCCGTGAGTGGGTGACGGGCGTGAGCCGGTGGTGGGGTGCGTGGAGTGAGGCCCGGGGCTCCCACACATGCGTTTGGAGTTTGTGGAGGCTCTCTGGGTCTCAGGGTTTGGAGCGGGTGCTGATGGAAGCAGCACAGGAGCCCCCGCGGGTAGCCGCCCTCCCATGTCCCCTGACACTCGGCTCCGACTTCAGTGATGTTGGAGTCCTGCCCGCCCAGGCCCTCGACCCGCCCCGGGCGCCTCAATCGCGACGAGTCCCCTCGAGCCCGCGAATCGTGACGCAGGAAGTGTAACGTGGTTCCAGAAACAGCGGCGCTGGTTTCACAGCCCCGCGCCCGCTGAGGCTTTTGAAAGTGGGAACATCGCAAACCCCAGACCGAGGGGCAGTGGGAGCAGCAGTCGGAGCCTGAAGACACCAGAGGGAGCGGCACCCCAGGCCGGGCAGGCGCAGGAGCTCAACAGGACGGGCCCACTGTCCACCCAGGGCCAGGGCCCCATCCCTCCCGCGACCGACTGGGAAGGTGACCGTCTCCGTCCTCGGGGTCAGGAGAAGTGTCTGCTCCCTGAGACATGGGGGACAGAGACCTGGGCCGGCCAGGCCGGGCCCCTTCCTCTCCCGTCTGCCCTCCCCGCTGTCATCACCCCCCTCCGCTGTCATCACCCCCCTCCGCTGTCATCACCCCCCTCCGCTGTCACCACCCCCCTCCGCTGTCACCACCCCCCTCCGCTGTCCTGGGGCAATTTCCCTTCAAGCCCCGAAAGTGACTCTGGAGCTGGGCCATGACGTGACGGTGGGAAGTGATGCTGAGTGGGAACCGCTCCCAAACACGAAGGACAGCGTGCAAGTGCTGGGTCCGCGCATTATACGTGGTCTTTCAAGGCGCTCATTTCGCTGGGATGAAATGAATGTGTTGCTTGCAAACGAGCAACCGAGATACTCCTCGTCCGTGCATCGCGCACCTGGTGGCCGGCGGCCGGGGCTGGGCCACCGCGAAGGTGCCCCGTGCATGCAGCCCGGCCTCGGCCATGCCAGCCTCGCTCAAAGCCACGGCTCCCTCCTGCCAGGCACACGCTCCCGGGGCTGGGGGGACCAGGTGACCGGCCGGCTGCTCCGAGGAGTGTGTCCCAGAGCGCCCAGCGCCACCAGACGGTCACTGGCCTCGAGGTCAGCAGCGGTGACCCACCCGACCACACACACGCACGGCCTCGGAGCACCTTCCAGCGGAGCAGGCGGGGAAGGGGCAGCCCACCGCCGTGGGGCTGGGCCAAGGCGGTCCGGCTGGAAGGCTCCACCAAGATCCAGAGCCACCAAGACGCTCACGGCCGCCCGTGGATGTGGGCGTGTGGACGCTGGGTGCCCGGGAGGGGTGGGGCGGGGGAGGCTTCTGTTTGAGCTTTTTAAATGGAAAATCAAAGCCGCGAGCTTGGCCTGAGGAAGCATCAGAAGTTGGTTGTGCTGACGGCACGGATCCCAGAATAGGAAGCAGCTGGAGAGTCAGCTGGAGAAAAACAGGGCCTTCGACTCCCTCTCTCCTCTTCTCTCCCACGTCAGCCCCCTCCACACACATTCACACGCCCACACACACACTCACACACTCACACACACTCACACATGCACACACTCACACACGCACGCACGCACACTCACACGCCCACACGCACACTCACACACACGCACACATGCACACACACACGCATGCACACTCACACACTTATACTCACACACTCACACTTATAATCTCAGACACTCACACACACTCATACACACACGCACACACGCACAGGCTCACACACAAATAAAACAGGGAAGGGAGGAAACTGCAACATACAATTGAGAAACAAAAGCTGAAATGCACATGGAGCCCAGGAAACTGGCTCGGCCCCTCTGCCTCCAGGAGGAGTGGAAAGCATTGCAACCGGGAATAGTGGCTCCTGCCCATCACACCCCCGTGTAGAGCGGGGACTGCCCATCCGCAGAGCAGAGCGCTGGGTGCCCCGTCCTGCCCAGGCCCCAGTCAGCGAGGTGCTGGCTTGGGCATGGGCCGGCCCCAGCCACCCACAGGCTGAGAGGCTGGTCCTGGGCACGACCACAGACAGGCCACACCTCATCGCTCCGCCAGTACCTCCTTCTCCCGCCCTGGCTGCCCCGGTTCCCAGCAGGGAGCCCAGCTCCAGGCAGAGGATGGATCCCCGACTTCTGGGATGTGAGCTGGAAGAACAGGAGGAGCGAGGACAGGAGCAGCGGTGGGCAGGCTGCCCTGGGGCGGGAGACTCTGATGTGCTCGCTCTGGCACGGCAAGGACTTCAGGCTGTTCCAGATGATCCAGAAATCCGTCTCCCTTCGCATCGTCAGGCACCAGCCACAGGAGCTCCTCAGCCTGCAGAGCCCCTCCTGCAGGAAGCTGCCAGGCGTGGGGAATGCGGTTCCAGGCCGGGCCTTCCGGATCCGAACCCGGGTTTCTAATCGCAGGCGGTGCGCTGGGAGGGGACCCGGAAGCCAGCGCCCACAGGGCTCCAGGCCTGAGCAGACGGCTCCTCATCCAAGGAAACCGGCAGAAAAGAACCCGAATAGTGTCTGAAATGCTCCTGCAGTAGGAACCGTGAGGCACTGCGCCCCCAAGAAGAAACCCACTTTGAAAAGGAGTTGCTGCAGGAAACAGAAGTGACCACAGGAAGCACCTCTCGGTCTACAAATGAGGCCTCCAGAGGAGGTCACACCGAGATGGTCAGACACTGGGTGCGAGGAAGGGGGTCAGACGAGGAGCGAGGTGTGTCCAGAAAGGTCGTGAGAATGAAACAGAGACCAGAAGAGTGGACAGCGGCGTTGGAAGCAGCAGAAGACAGCACGGAAACGAGAGCATTGGATCAGTGACGTCCAGGAATGTGTGTGTGTGTGGGGGGGGGGGCGGGTTGCTGACCACAGGGTGGGAGGGTTTCCAGCTACATGTCGCAGACAGCACCCTCTCGAGGACAAGTCAGGAAGCCGTCGTGAGTAAGGAACAGGGAGAGGCGGTCTGAGATGCGGGGGAGTCAAGCGACAGGCAATGGAAGTTCCTGAAGGAGAAGCCACCTGGGGGGCAGCTGGTTAACATTGGTCGACGTCACCCATGCACCCCCCCGACCCCCTCCCCAGAAGACCTCTCCAATGAGAGGGGGGGCCTTGTCTTGATTGCCGCTGTACTTGGCATGAGCAGGAAATGAAGCGAGTGTTTAATTATTTTAATTGATTAATTAAGAAAGAAATACACAACCAAGGACTTGGCCTATGTGTTTGGAATAAGATCCAAACAGGCGGGTTTACTTGGGAAGTAACGGAGCTGAAACTGCAGGTTCCTCACCCAAACACCCCCCTGGGAGGCCCTGGGTCTAATTTTTATTTTGCAATTTTGTATTTTAAAAAAGTTTTATTTTAAAAACATCCTCTGAAATTGGATAAGCTTCACACTCCCCCAAACCTGGCTCTGCTCCCGCCATCAAAGGTCGTGACAGACCAGAGGCCAGGGGCCTGGCCCGAGGCAAATCCTGATGATTAATAATAGTAATAAATAATAACGACAATGGTGACAGCAGCCAGAGAGTGGTAATAATAACAACCGAGCAGTGAGAGCGGCTGCCAGACAGCAAGCACCGTCCTGGTCCTAACCACCTTCTGCTCTGTTCCTTGTACCCACTTCTGAGATGAGCAAACCGAGGCTCAATGGGTCAAGAATTTTGCAGAGCGAGCTCATGGCCACGGCTTAGATGCCATAAGATGGATGAGGAAGTGGCCCCTGAATCCTGTGGGCTGAGCTGAGTTTTGCCAAAGGGCCCGGCCCCCTCTGTTCGGAGCTTGTCTGTGCTTTTATGGTCCTGACGCCCCGGCAGGCGTGTGTGGGGACCCTCTGTCACATTGTTGTTAGAGTCGGTCCCTATCGCTGGTCGTTCCTGTCCTTGCGAGTTCGCCTGCTCGCCAGCGTTCCTCCCACCCCCAGCCCACACCCTGGCGCCTGCAGGGTCACTGGAAACACGTGCTGTTACGGGAGGCGCTGCTCCGCCTCTCGGTCCATCTCGCTGTGGACAAGGTCCCTTTGCAGCGTCTTGCGTGTCTGTCCCGGTTTGTCCTCCTTGTGCTTCTCGGTGGACTTTGCTGTTGGAAATGGCCGAGCGCAGGGCTGACCGTCCGTGTCCCTGCGCCCAGGTGAGCCGCATCAGGGTGAGCGCTGGCGCTGGTGGCCCGGGTCAAGGTGAACGAGTCGACGATGTGCTTCAAACAGGCGTCTTTCAACCGAGACGCACGTGAAACATGCTCAGGAGGGGCAGGGGTGCGAACGGGAAGGGCTGCTCGGTGTTTGGGCGACTGCAGAGCAGAACTCCCCGGAACAGTGGGAATCGCCGCATTTCCTCGGCCCCCAACAGGTCAGAGCGTCTCGGGAGCCTGCACCCCTCCACCCACCCACCCACCCACCCCCGTAGGGTCGAGGCCGGATCTCTGGTGCTGATCTCGGGCACATTGGCCGAGTTGTCTCTTGGAATCACTTCACTCACAGACGCAGGACATGCTCGCCCCTCCCCCTGCCCGTCGCCCATGGCGCCCCGGGTCGCTGCAGGAGGGGGTGATAGGCGCCCCCCCTCCCCCCTCCCCCGTGCAGACAACAGGCCCTTCAGTGGCTGCTCCGGAATCAACAGGCGGCAGCGGAGGGAGGGTCTGCGTGTGGCTCTGGCCTGGCCGCCGGCCGGCCGCGTGCGCACAAAGGCCCAATGTTCTGGCCCGACCGAGGCCGCTCAGGGTTCCCTCCGGGTCCCCCGTCGCACCCGCAGGCTCGCTGCCCACTGTTTTCTCAGGTGTCGTGTCAGTGTCGGCTCCGGACGGGAAGCTGGCGGCCCTGCCTCAAAGGGGCCGGCGCCTGGCACACGCGGCTCTTCAGGCGGAGCGTGCACACGGCCCCCTCTTTCCTGAGGGCGAGGGGTCTGGGCCACGGGGGCCGGTTGAGCTTGCAGAAGAGCGAGCTGCAGGGTGTGGCGGTTTGTTCTCTCAGGCAGGGCCCGCAGGAGAAGCCCGTGCTGGTGGGGAGGGCTGGGGGCGGGGGCAAGAGGGCCCCTGGGGAATCAGAGGTTCATTCATGCCCTAGACCAGGTCAGGGTTCTGATACCCCTGTTCACCCCGTTGGTGAAGGAGGCCCCCCGGCCTCTGAGTGCGGTAACCCCGGGAGGAATGACCGTCCTGCGGAAGGCGGGCGGTGGGGAATGAGGGGCCAGGAGAGGCCACGAGTGCCACCCACCAGGAGGGTGGGGCTCCGCGGGCTCTGGGGACGGGTGACAGGCCCACAGGGGAGGCGCGGAGGCTGAAGGGAAGGGGACAGAGGGCTGTGGTCACCTGGGGGTCTAAGATTTCCAAGGGGGGCAGGTCGGGCACCCCCGTGGTTGGGAGCGCGGGCTCAGCTGCTGCAGGTGGTCAGAGGGGAGGGCCTGGCAGCGAACGCAGTGAAGCAGATGGACTGAGGCTTCGGTGCTGCTCACGTGGGCCGAGGGCCGAGGGCCGGGGCCCCGCTCAGTGGGAGGGGAGTCTGCGGGCACTGGGCGCGGCTGTGTGAGGAGCTCCCGGCGTGGGGGTCACGAGCAGCGGGGTCACGTCCTCACAGTCCTGGGGCTTCCCGGCCCGTGGCCTCCGCCCTCAACCCTCCCCCCTGCTCCTCCCCCACGTGCTCATGTTTCCATGTAGCCCTTGCGTCTTGTCTGTCCAGCGCTGGACACAATGTGTTAATAGGTGGTTGGTCAGGTTCATTCATCGACGTGTTCCCAGGCCCGAGGTGGAAGGAATGACAAGTCCCGGACAGTGCACCTGTCACCCGTCACCTGCTCAGCGGGCCCCGTCATCCCGAGTCGCTCGGCACGGAAACGCCTCCTCTCTCACTACCCCCGTCACCATCCACCGGGACGGCCTGGCCACTGTCTCAATGACCTCGCTGTTGCTCACGGGCTGCGTCTGTCCCTGTGGCTGGCACGTGGGCACCACGATGCCAGGAAACTTCTGTCTCGCTCAGCGTCCTGTCCCTCCAACAGTGCCCGGCACAGAGCAGATGCACAGTCAGTATGTTCTGGGAGTTTCTGTGGAACGCCCCACTATCAGCCTGCTTTCCAACAGACCCCGAGGCTGCTCCCAGCCACACGGAGCAGGACCTGGGCACAGCGCCCTGGGCAGTGTTTGCTGAGGGAGGCCACTTCCGCTGCCTGCCGCGGTCGGCGGACGGAGGGGGTCAGAGTCTCTCTTTGAGCCGCTGGTTCCTTTGGACCCAGGGGGTCCCAGGGCAGGAATGGGAGGCGCAGAGCCCCTCCTGCCCGCGCGCCCACAATGCTCCTTTCACGGCCTCTCGGACGGGACGGGCGCCGCCTGCCAGCCCCGAGGAGCGGCGGCCGGGCTCCACAGTGAGGCCTTGTTCTCGGGCCTCTGCCTGAACCTGCTGGCAGGTGGGGGAGCCCTCCCGGCGGCTCAGCTCCGTCTCAGGGACTTAAAGTCGAGTCTGCCTTCTGGGGGGATGTGTGGCCGGGAGCAGCTGGGTGACCACACTCCCCAGCAGAACGGGCCCCCGTTTTCCTTACGATGCGGCTCTGGTCTGCTCCCCTCCCCCCACACCAGTGACCCCGGTACCAGCTGCTGACCCACCCAGATGTCAGAATTATCCTCAATCCTCCACCTCCTCGCCCCCCCCACAATCCGGGCGATACCCCGGCTCCTGGATTTCACCCCCCAAGTGTTTTTCCGGCCTTTCTCACTCTGCCAAGCTCGGAGACTCGCCATCTCTCGCTTGGAGATGGCGATGACCGCTCCATCGTGTCCCCAACCCTGGCCTTGTCCCCCCCACCGCCCCCCGCCCACCACGGCAGCGGTGAGTCTATCCTTCAGGCCTCACACGTGCATGAAGCGCAGCCTGACCCGAGCACTCGGTGAGAAGGGAAGGCTTTTCCAACCGGAGCGTCGTGCCCGCCGGCGCCTCTCTGTCCGCGGAGTGGGGTGTGCGCACAGGAGTGGGTACTGGAAGGGTTCCCATCAGCTTCCTCGCTCGTCCACGCTGTGCTGGGGCCTCGGGGCGACTGGAGGGCGAGGCTGAGACTTGGGATGGAGCCTCCTGTCCTTTGGCTCGGAATCCCTCGCTCACGTCCGTCCACCCACCCCCGGAGCGGGTCCAGTTAAAGGAACCGCAGGCTCTGTCCTTCCCCCGAAGCATCGCGCTTACTTCAAAGACGAAGAAAGCAACGCCCCCGCCACGAATGTGAGAAAGGCTCGGGGAGCAGGAACCCCGCGCCATCAGCAACGGCTGTGGGTCACCCTCGTCCCACGGACGTCGGGCCGTGGGAACTGCGGCCGCTTCGCTGACGGTGCTGAGTCCCACAGGGCAGCCTCTGTGGCCGTGGCGCTAAGCAAAGCCTTTTGACCTTTCGAAGCTACTGGAGCTTAAAGGGACATTTCCTTAGCAGAACCGCTGGGAAGCGGAGTCGTTTCCATCGGCAGCGAGTCCCCCGCTGCTGCCTTCTCACCCCCGCCTCCCCCTCGGGCGGGAGCGTGCACGTGTCTGTGCGAACTCGCCGCCATGGGCTGCACCCGAGTCTTTCCATTTAAAGTCAATGAAACTTCAAAAGCTCAGTTCCAGCCCGGCCGTCCTGGCTCAGGGGTCAAGTGTCGCCCTATGAAATGAGGTCAGGGTTCGATTCCCGGTCGGGGCACAGGCCTGGGTTGCAGGCTCCATCCCCAGTGGGGGCGTGCAGGGGCAGCCGGTCCATGACTCTCTCATCATGGATGTTCCTCTCTCTCTCTACCTCTCCCTTCCTCTCGGAAATCAATAAATACATTTTAAAAGTAATAGAAGTTCAGTGCCTCAGTTGCGCTGGCCTGCCATCCCACTGCCAATAGTGGCCGCCCTCAGAGAGCCCGGGCAGGGCCCGAGGCGGCTGTCGGCCCCACAGAACGGCATTCCATCCTCAGTGCGCCAGCTGCACCGGTCACTAATGCGGGTTTTTTCCAATCGATGGGGTTACACGTATGCTGATATACATGCGATGTGATATGTGTGCTATTTGTTGTATTGACAACAAGCTTTAAAAGTTCATATGTCAAATTTTTCGAAGGTGTTAACATCATAGATATTTTTATGCTCAAAAATGTTGAATTTCGTGCCAAAAAAAAGAGCATTTGCGGGAAGTTTTAATTCATTACTTTATTTTGAAGAAAAGTGCTGCTGAAAGTGATCCTATACTTCGGGAAGCTTATGGGGAACATGCTCCGTCTCAAGATCCTTGTGAACGCTCCTCCTGGGCCCAGGGAAAGGCTGCTTCGCCCCCACAGAGACTCTGGCCTCGGGTCCCCCAGCGCCGGCGGCCCGCCAGGCCTAGAGGAAGCCGCGGCTCGGCCGCGGCTCGGCTGTCCGGGTGGGACACGGCAGGGTCGGCTGCCCAGAGTCGGCTCGCTTGCCCTGAAGTTGCTTCGGGGCCGAGGTCATGTCCTCGCGGGAAGCCCCGGGCTGTCCCACCCCCACCCCGCCCCATCCCAGCCTGGGAGGCCAGCCCCCCAAAGTCAGGCACAAAGACGTTTTCAGGAACATTTTGGTAGCTTCCGGGATCTGTAACTTCCCTCCAGGTCCAACTGACATGAGGTGTCTAATGACCGGTTGTTCTTGGCCCAGTTGTTCTTTCGGGGACACCTGAGACCTGGGTGGAGCATCTGCTGGTCACAGGCCCTCCTGCGGCTGGTGCGGGAGCATGTGGCAGGGTCTTACCTGGATGGTGAACAAGACCCAGGAGTCCCGGGAGGCATGCAGATTAGCCAGGAAGGTTCTCTGCAGAGTTTGCCACTTTTGAGGTGTGGACATCTACCTGAGACTGAACCTTGAGTGGGGCCCTGTGGTCTGTTTGAGCTTGGATCCAAAGGGTGAATAAAATTACCAGGTGAGGGAGGAAGGAAGAGGCAGTGCCACAACCGGGCGTGGCACGTGCAAAGGTCCTGGGGCAGCGCCAGCCAGAAAGAAGGCAGGTGGGCGGGGCATGGAGAGTGACGGGCGTGTGGAAGGGTGTGCAGAAGCCAGACCCCACTGGAGAGTTTTGCTTTATCCCCAAGTCAACAGGAAACTATTGGAAGGTTTGGGGAAAGAGAGAGCTGGGGTTGGAGCAGAGTTGGCTGATCTGCTCTGCGTCGGGGAAGATCGCCCTAAGTCCCCACCGTCTGCACAGCCAGAGACAGGGCATGTCTCTTGAGACGTTTACGTTCCAGATGGACCAACGGAACAAACCACAGGGGGACACGCGACGGCTGCGATGGCTCTCGAGAGCGCGGTGGCTGGGACCACGTGTGCGCACGATGCACATGTCTAGTAGCCACATTTAAAAAAACAGTGAAAAGAAGCAGGTGCAACTGTGTTTAGCACACTCTTACTCAACCCGATGAGCGAAGCACGTTTTCACGGCCACGTGCACATCTTCCTGGCTTTACTGCCCGTCTTGGTTGGGACGGCTCAGCACAGCTCCCGCCCACGGCCACCGAGTCCCGCCTCAGACCCCTGCGGCCCCTCCCGCCGGCGTGGCCTTCAACCACGAGGGACAGGAGTAGATCACAGTCCAGCGGCCGGGCCCCAGCCGGGGACCCTGAGATGGTGGTCGGGGCCACTGGCACCCTCACCACTTCGCCCGCCTCCCGGGCTGCGCCCCAGCTCTCCCCTCCCGCCCCGGCCTTCCTGGCTCACTCCCACCGCACCCTGTGCCCGACCCCTCAGGACCGGAGCCCAGCCTTCGGCCCCACGACGTCCCCACGCAGAGGCTGCTTGGAACCGCGCAGAGCAGCGCGGTGCGTGTTCGTGGGGAAACGCAAGGCATGAGCTGCTGAGGACACGCCTGAGATAAACACCAGTTCAGGGCCGTGGCCAGCAGAGCGGGGCCGGGCCGGGGCCTCTGAGGAGGCGCCCACAGGGTCTCCGTGGGCGAAGTGTTTCCCGTTACGCCTGGGCCCGCGTGAAGGTCTGCCGTCTGCACTCCCTGAGCGTCTGGACTGGTGGGTCCCCGGACAGACAGCAGGAGGGCGGTGTGGTTTGGGGCCAAGGGGCTGGCGAGGTGGCCATGGCAACTTTCAGTGCCTGGGGGGGTGGGGGCAGGGGGACAGGGGGCTGGTGAGCTGCTCCCTTGGGTCATCTGAGGCCCCGGCCAGGGGGACCCCTATCACAGCCCGGTCAGAGGAGGGCACGAGCAGGGTCGGAGGGCGGGCCTGTGAGGACAGGGCCACGCGCATCCACCAGCCTGGCAGCTCGGGGGGTGGGGCCACGTGCAGGCAGGGGTGGGGGGCGGGGCTGCGGTCTGGGGGACAGTGTGAATGAGGGGCCTGGCGGGCCTGGACCGGTGGTTTGTCTCTGAGTGCGGCCGGGAAGGGGCGGGGCCGGCTGGGGCAGACGCGTCGTTTGCACTGACTGGGAGCCGCGCTGACCTCCGCAGGTTGGGTTTCCAGGTAACAAGGGGCCTGTGTCCTCCCGCAGCTCCGGCCGGGCTGCAGGCCAGGCGCCGCCTACGCCGCCACGTGACCACGAGAGGAAGGGGCCTGGGCCGGGGCCTGACCTGAGCCTCTCAAAGCCGTTCTGTTCCGGGGCCAAGGCGCTCCCGGGAGGTCTGAGGGGCCTGCACCCCTCCTGGGCGGTGGCACCGAGGCCCATTCCTTCTCTGTGGCCGCACCCTGTGCCGTGTAACCTGTTCTCCGGCTTCACTGGGCCGATTGTGGAGCCGGGGTCCCTGGGTCCTGGGGATCGTAGACCAAATGGTGTCATGTAACCACCATCACGCACAAGGTCTCCAGGGTTCGAGCACCCCAAAAAGCTCCCATCTGCCCCCACCCCAACCCCAGGCAAATCCTGAAATCTCACAGTAATTTGCCTTCACTCAACCATCAGATAAGTGACTTTTTACAGCAGGAGCCTTTTTTTTTTTTTTAAATAATTTTTATTTCTTAAAGTATTACAAAGAGTATTACATATGTCTCCTTTTTTCCCCCCCTTGACATTCCCCCGGCCCCTACCCCCTGCCCCCCCCCCACCCCGTGTCTTGTGTCCATTGGTTAATCTTATATGCAAAGCCTTTTTAATGGATTTGAAAATTATTTTATTTTTCCGCTTCGTGGAGTATGAGCGACAAGTCATCTCTGTCTGTGTTTAAGGTGCACAGGTGAGGAGTGGCTGTCCCTGCACGTCAGGACGCAATGACAGTCCGGCTGACACACACGTGTGTGTATGTGTGTGTGTGTGTGTGTGTGTGTGGCATGCACACCCGAGACCTGTTCTGCCTGGCCATTGAGCTCAGTGGTTGAGTATCACCTATGGTTCCGGCTGAGGCACACGCCCCTCAGTGACCTTCCTCTCTCCTCGGTGTTTCTCTCTCTCCGTCCCTTCCCCTTCCTCTCTACAAATCAATAATAACGTATTTTAGGGGAAAAATGGACTCAGGACTTACACATAAGACATGAAACAAAAACCCCGACAAGGATTTGAGTGCAGCGAGTATTTAGGGAGAGAATCCCAGAAAAAGCCAGAGGGCGGTGGGGGGAGGGGGCGGGAGCCAGAAAGGGTGTGTTGGGGGCCGGTTACTGCTCTGTAACCCATTCCGGAGCCTGGGAGACTGGTGGTCCCCGCCTTAGCGCACCCCCTGGTGGCTGCTCCCGGTCACACCACCCCTAGGAGGCCGCCCAGGAGCTCCCGAGCATCACCAGGCCTGCGGCCTCGCCAGGCATGTAGCAGCCGCCCCCCCTTCCCTCCCGGTCCCCGTGGCCCCTGCAGGGTGACGGGGAAGGCGAGGGTCCTGGGTCTCGGTGTTCTCCAGCCCCGTCGCTGCTTCCCTTCAGCCCCTTCCCTGAGCCCCAGGCCGGGGCCGTGGTTCCTGCCTGGCGCCCGCCCGGCCTCACCCGCCCCGCCTGTTTGCGCAGCGAGCGGCTCCGCTGTTTGCTCTGAATCAGGTGTGACCTCCCTGATGGTGCTGATCGGAAACCAGTGTGGCCGTGTTTGTCAGCAGCTCTGGTTTATGATCTGGGACAGGTCTGGGCTTAGGGGCACCTCCCCTGGGATCATCGGGGCTCCCTGCTGCTGGGCGACCGCCTCCCACTCGGAGCCCAAGATCTGAAGATGCGCCCAGACCTACAGCAGCTGCCGGGTGGGTCCGTCTCAAGCCGGGCTTTGCCTGCAGGGCTGCCGCCGACCCCAGGGGAGGGCTCCTGTGCCCTCTTCCAGGGGAGCAGGGAGGGCATGCTGCCTGGCCCCCTTCCCTGCTGGGCAGGGAAGGCATCAACCCTGAGGTTTGGGCTCTGCCTCCGAGAGAAGGGGCTGTGGGGGTCGGGGTGCAGCGGCCGCCCTGACCCGGGTCTCGGCGCAGCGCTGCGTCCTGATGGTCCCGATGGTGTCGGCGGGACCACCGAGTGGATTTACAGGGGCTGAGGCCGCATTGACACAGGCACCCCTTAGCCAACGGGTTCTCACAGAAAAGAGAAGGCCCAGTGCTCGGGAGTCCTTCCTGCCTCCGGGGCCTCCCTGCCTCCCTTTCCATGCATACGCATTACTGTATGGCTGTCGGAGAGGAAGGGAGAGAGAAGCATCAGTGATGAGAGAGAATCACTGACCGCTGCCTCCTGCACACTACCCCCCCCCCCCCCCCCGACTGGGGATCGAGCCCAAAACCCAGGCCTGTGCCCTGACCGTGAAGCGAACCGTGACCTCCTGGCTCCTAGGTCCACACTCAACCCCTGAGCCCCGCAGCCTGACTTCCTTTTTTAACGAGAGAGGGCGGAGGGGCCTCAGGCGGCAGGTCCCCCAGGCCACCCGTGAGTAGCCTCCTCTCGCCTTCATCGCCCCTTTCTGGGCAGTTCCTGCGCGCGGCGTGGGTTCCCGTTTATGCGTGGACGGGACATTTCCTTTCCATTCCCTGTCACTTTCCCCGCAGTGAGTCCTCGTGTGTTTTTCGGATGACAGTGGTTTGGGGACTGCAAACTGTGACCCTGAGCACAGTCCAGTCTGAAGCCGTGTTTGTCAGTGAAGTGTTGTTGGCCCTTAGCCCCCGCCGTCGCTAACCCAGTATGTGGCTCTGGCTGCGCTGAGACAGCAGGGCCGGTTGGCCCACCGAGCCCGCAGTGTGGGCATCTGGCCCTCGACAGGAGGAGGGCTCGGCTCCTGGTCCAGGTGGGCACATAACAAAGCTACGTGCGGTGGTACAAGGGCGGGCGTGGGAAATCCTGGAAAGGCGAACCGGGGTTCCCCCGCGGGGCCTTTGGGAACCAGAGGGACGGACCCTGCACACTGGCCCAGCATCGGTGACTCGATCAGCCGAGAGACTGCCGGGATGGCCCCGGGAGCTGGACGCCGACAGGTCACGAATCCCCCCCAGGCTGGCCGGGCCGCGCTCGCGTGAGTGGGCTGGTGCCGGGGGCAGGTGTGGTGTCCAGCTTCGGTCTCTTTTCCTGCTGGGCAGACCTTAGTTTGCTTTCCTCACGTAGGGCTCCAGGCCTCTGCCCAGCTTCCCACTGAGCCTCGGGCAGCTGTGAGCACCCGCTCCTGCCTGGTGACTCGCTCACAGCGTCTGCTCCAGTTCAACTGCATTTATTGAGTGAATTCTTAGTTGGAGAAACAAACATGAAAGACACCACCTGTCCCATGGGCCACTCACATCTTCTGGGCCTCACCCCCATCATCACCATCATCCCCATTAATTACCACCACCATGACTACTGCAATCACTGCTACCATTACCTCCACCACCACCACCACCACCATCACTGTCACCACCACCATCACCACAACCACCACCATCACCACCATCACCATCATCACCACCACCACCATCACCACCACCACCATCACCACCACCACCATCACCATCACCACCACCACCACCACCACCACCATCACCACCACCACCACCATCACCACCACCACCACCACCATCACCACCACCACCACCACCACCACCACCATCACCACCACCACCACCACCACCACCATCACCACCACCATCACCACCACCACCATCATCACCACCACCACCACCACCACCACCACCACCACCATCACCACCACCACCACCACCATCACCATCACCATCACCATCACCATCACCATCACCACCATCACATAAATGAGCCAACGTTCAGTTGCCTATATGCTGGCGGCACCCAGGGCGCCAGAAGCAGTGCTGGAGAGAGTGCTTCTCGGGACCTTAGCGCCCCCCAACTCGCCATAGCTCCAGCCCCCGTGTGAGGCACAGGCTGGCACAGACAGGCCGGTCCCCGCCGTGAGGGGAAGCTATGGCTTTGCTCCCGCCCCGCAGGAAGCGCGTGTGGCTGAGGGCGTTGTGTGTGACTGGGGGCGGCCCCTGACCACCTCTCCTTCCCCCGTGGCCATGTCGGCTTCCTCTCCCTGAGGCCCTTAGAGAAGACCCCAAAGTCGGCGAGGGCACCCCGTTGGGCACCAGGAAGGACGCGCGGCCCAGGCTCGGAGGGCTGGCATCGTCGAGGTGCCCAGACAGACACCCGAGTGGCCGTGGCCGTGGGGGGGCTGGTGGCTGGAGTGCCCAGGAGGGGACGGGACACCCCGGGCCATCAGCACAGCACGCTGCTCCTCGCCAGCCTCTGTGCGGAAGACGCCGCGGCCGTGCCCGGCGCCCCTCCTGCTGGCGGCCTCTGAGGGCTGCCACGAGCCCCGGGCTGTCGGGACCTAGAAAAACAAGGGCGAGGCCGCCCAGGCCAGTCCTCTCGGAGCGGAAGCCGGCCCGCGCCAAGCAGTTGGCAGAGCCTTATCTGGGTGAGAGGTGCAGGGAAGGGTGAGGAGGGAGCCGTCCGCTGGGACGCCTCCGAGGCAAGGCCGAGCCGGCACGGAAGAAAGGAGCCGGGAGGTGGCAGGAGGCGCTGCCGTCCCTGCCCACCAGGGTGGCCTCCAGCCACGTGCGGCTCGTGGGGCTTGACATGGGACAGTTCCAGCGAGGAGCCGAACTTTCGTGTAAGTTCGGTGAGTTTAAATATAAAAACAGAGACTTGATTCAGTGATGAAAAAACTTTGCATTGATGGGAGGCACACGTGAGGTAGGCGAGTCTAGCCCGTTCCCTGTGTATTTTACGAAATTCGCAACCTTGTGACACATGGTAGCACCGACCCTCCTGATCCGTTCCCAGTGAACATGTAACATCCAACTGGGCTTGTCCCTAAGGATCCAATGCACTTCCGGTTTCAAAGGCTCCGTCCGAAGGAAAGGCCTGGATGACAGTTTCTTAACCCTGATGGTGTGGGGATAATGTCTGAGAGGCACTGGAGTAACTAAGGTTTTATTTATTGTATTTTTTAAGGGGGAAACTGTTTTCCGTTTACTTCCAAGCACCATTTTCTCCGCACGTCAGAGTCCCCTCCAGGACTCTGCAAATCACAGAGCATTAGAGTTAGTGTCGCCTGCTTCTCTTCTCCCCCTGATGTGGCTGCGGGATATTTAAAATGACACACGCAGCCCGAGCCGGTGAGGCTCAGGGCGAGGGCATCGGCCCAGAGACTAAAGGGTCCTGGGTTTGATTCCGGTCAATGGCATGTACCTTGGTTGCGGACTCCATCCCCAGTGCGGGGTATGCAGGAGGCAACCGATCAGTGTTTCTCTCTCATCATTGATGTTTCTATCTCTCTCTCCCTCTCCCCTCCTCTCTGAAACCAATAAAAATATATTTAAATTAAATTAAATAATAAAATAAAATGACACATGCAGGTCACGTTCGGTTTCTACTGGACGATGCCGCCACGGTCGCTGCAGGACCCCAGGGCTGTCCCCCGCCGCTGTCAACACCGGTCACTGGCTTCAGTGCCCTCTGCCCTCTGCCCACCCCTGGCCACACCTCAGGAGTAAATGTTTGCCAACAGGCTGCTGATCACCCAGGGAGGAAGGACGGTATAAATAGAAAAAATGAATCACAAGTTGGAAATTTGGCAACTCCCAGTGTTATCGCTGACGCCGGGATCTCGGTCTCACTTCTCAAGACCCCACAGTCCTGAGTGCGCTGCTGGCCCCGCTGAGCCGGAGGGTTTTGAAGGTCAAGGTACATAGCGATGCGACGTCTGCCGGTCTAAAGTCATGTCAAATCAGAGTCCATTTTTATTTAAAAAATTTTTTTAAATATATTTTTATTGATTTCCGAGAGGCAGGGAGAGGGGGAGAGAGAGAGAAGCATCCATGATGAGAGACAATCATGGATCGGCTGCCTCCTGCACGCCCCCTCCTAGGGATGGAGCCCACAACCGGGGCCTGTGCCCTGACCGGGAACCGAACCGTGACCTCCTGGTTCATAGGTCGATGCTCAACCACTGAGCCACACCAGCTGGGCTGTAGTTGTGTCTTTTCCGGAACATCCTGTAGCTGGAGTCACAGGGGGCAGCCTTTCCAGATGGGCCGCGTCACCCTCTGACGCCTCCGTGTGCCCCGTGGCTGGTGCGGATGACACTCCACCGCCTGGAAGGCCCACAGTTACCCACCTCCCACCCCAGGGCGCCGGGGCTGCTCCCGGTCCTGGCGAGCCTGGGCGGGGCCCCCACAGGCATCCGTGGCGGGTGCGGGATGGGCCTGTCTTCAGCTCCTGGGGGTAAGCACCATGGGGTGATTGTTGGCTCATATGGTTGCTCCCCCACTTTTCACTTATCTACCCCTTTCAGGATGCCTGGCACCCCGCGTCTGCCCGCACCCCTGGGCCCAAACCGTCTTAAACTTCACCAGTGACTCTCGTCCCTCTGCCTCTTACCCAGTCTTCATCCTTCTCACCCCTTCAGGGCAAAAAAACACACCAAACCACAGACCGAGGCATGATTTTTATTTTAAATCCTCACTTGAGGATATGTTTTTCCCATTGATTTTTTAGAGAAAATGGAAGGGAGGAGGAAGGGAGGGAGGGAGGAGAGAGAGAGAGAGAGAGAGAGAGAGAGAGAGAGAGAGAGAGAAACATCGATGTGAGAGACACACATCGACTGGGTGCCTCCCGCCCACACCCCAGCTGGGGCCTGGGATCAAACCTGCAACCCAGATAAGGTGCCCTTGACCCAGAACCGAACCCTGGACCCTTCTGTGCACGGGCGTCGCTCTGCCCCGGGGCCACACTGGCAGGGGGGCGGTCTGTGTGCTTTCTAAGCATTTATTCCTGCAATCAGCTCTGTCCCCGCTGGGACCTGAGACGCTGCCTCTCCCCGGCGATGAGAGGGAGGCGGGCTCCGACGCTGATCTCTCCGTGAGGACAGTCCTGTGGAAAAGGCTGCTCGTGTCTGGGTGAAGGTGGGGGGTCCCCAGGGGACAGGGGCCCCCTGGCGCCCCTCCAGCCCCCGGTCACTGGAGAGCCACCTCAGCGTCTCCGTCACATCCCTTCTTCGGGCCACATGTGTGAGGCAGTAAACAGCTCCCCGCGACCCAAATAAAAAGGCCTTTATGGAGAGAACAAACACGAGCAAATGCCAGGATCCCGTTTAAATGAATAAACAAACCCCAGTCCGGAGGCGACGTGCCACAGGTTTGGGGGAGACGAGCCAAGCGAGTTGGTTTCTTAGTTCCAGGGGGAGGAGGGGCGCCCCGGGCCCGGTCAGCCAGCCCCACCTCCAGACCCGAGGGTCCCGGCTCCTCGGGGTGCAAGCAGACAGCACCAGTTTCCGCCATTTAGAAATACAGGCGGTGGCCCCTCGGAGACTCGGGAACGCAGGCCTCCCGGCCTGGCCTCCTGTCGGCAGTGAGCTGGGGCCCGGGACGGAGGTGCGGGGCCCGGCGCAGGCGTTAGGATCAGCTGGGCTTGTCGCCTCAGCCACGCGGCTCCCATGTCCCCTGCCGACCTGGGGACGTGGCCGTCCCTGTTTTGGCCTCGGTCACTCTATCCCTCGACAAGCCCCCCCTCGCACCCCTTCTCTGATCATCTTTCCTTGACCCCATTGTTTCATTTTATGCCCACAGCTCCCTCGAGGCCCCGGCTCCCGCGTGGCATCTACTGTCTGTGGCATCCACACGCCGCCTTCTCCCGGCTCCTCAAAGCTGTGGTGGGGACGCCAGCCCGGTCCCGGCGTCCCGGCCCCGTGGCCGCGCTCTCCGCCTTCTCTCTCCGGGTCTCTGGCTGCTTCCACGCCTGACTGACCAGCTCCCTCTCTGTCCCTGCTGGAGTGGTGAGCTCACATCACAGTGGGCACGGGATCTCACAGGCGGCCGCCCGTCCCACGGGCCGAATCTCAGACTCTGCCCCGGGCAGGAACGATGGGTGCTGTGGACACTGCAGGCACTTGAGTTGGACAGGTTGGTGCAGTCCTTCTCCCCAGCGTACTCGTCCATTCGCTCCGTCGGCGGGCGTTGGGCATGCTTCATGTGCTGGGCAGGGAAACACGAGGGAATTGAACCGTCCTTGCCTTAGAGGAACTCAGGCTGGGGGAGAAACAAAACCACAACCAGCTTCGAAGACGGTGTCTCGGATGCAGTGAGCGAGGTGGGGGGAGGGGGAGAGGGCCGTGCAGACCCCCGGGAGCAGGGCTGAGTGTTGGGGGCCAGGGAGAGGGTGGCCAGACTGAGCTGAGGGAAGAGAGACTGAGAGGCGCTCGCAGGGTGGGTGGCGTCGCTGTGGCATGAACCAGAGCGGCAGGGAGTGAGGCGGGAGGGACTTGGACGTCATCTTCAGAATCTGGGCCGGGTCGGCAAGTGATTCGAGAACCACTGAAGGACCCTGGGCCGAAGGCTGTGCTGTCCATCCTGGCATTTTCCATGAGCCACTCTGGAGCCGAGGATGCATTTGAGGACTGAGACAGAGACTGCTAGAAGCCCCTAAATTCCTGGCCCCCGCCAGACTGCATTTCCCAGCACCCCTTGCATCTAGCTGGGGTCATGTGACTGGTTCTGGCCAATGGACCATGGGCTATGGGCAAGAGTGATGGGGCCACTTCCAGGCTTGGCCCCTAAAAACTCCCGACAGAAGCTCCGAGCCCTTTGCAGCCTCCCGGCTGGACACAGAGGATCCAGTGGAGGATTCTGGGGTGGAGCCACAATATGGAAGGAGTCTGGGTCCCTAGATCACCTAAGAGAAGACCGCCCTATGCCAGCATGAGTGGGCGTTAAGCCACTGAGGTTCGGGGATTGTTATCAGACGGGGTGGGGGTACGCTGTCCAGTACAGCGCTGCGGTGGGCAGATGGGAGAAGCTGAATCGGGGTGGAGACAGGATGAGCAGGAGGAACAGATGCAAGCGATATTCGGCAGTGCGGTAATCACCACTCGGCAGCGAGCTGGACACGGACATGGCAGACGGAGAATTCAGGAGGAAGAAGAGCCTTGAGGAGGGAGGTGCTACGTCTAAGTCCAGGGGTGAATCGTGGGGCGGTGGAGATGTCTACGGGGACCAAGGCTTGGGTCACGGGTTGGCACCAGCTCCACACATAGATGGTGACCTGGGCCGGAGAGGGTGAGACATGCAGGGAGCAGTGACTCGGGGTGTCACGGGGGCGTCAGCAGGCACTGGTTCTTGCCCTCCACCTGGTCGGGGGAGAATTACAAGGAACACAGCGGCCCAGTGAAATGACACACAGCCTTCCCGCTCTAGGTTAGATCGGGCACGTTTGGAGCTGATCTTTATTTATTTTTATTTATTTATTTATTTTAAATCTTTATTGTTCAGATTATTACATTTGTTCCTCTTTTTCCCCCCCATAACTCCCCTCCTTCCAGCTCCCACCCCACCCTCCACCCTCACTCCCCACCCACTGAGTTCATCCATAGGTGCATGATTTTTGTCCAGTCACTTCCCGCATCTCCCACACCCCTTTTCCCCCAAGAATAGTCAGTCCATTCCCTTTCTATGTCCCTGATTCATTATAGTCACCAGTTCATTCTGTACATCAGGTTATTTATTCACTTGATTCTTAGATTCATTTGTTGATAGATGCATATTTGTTGTTCATAATTTGTATCTTTACCTTTTTCTTCTTCTTCCTCTTCTTAAAGGATACCTTTCAGCATTTCATATAATACTGGTTTGGCGGTGATGAACTCCTTTAGTTTTTCCTTATCTGTGAAGCTCTTTATCTGACCTTCAATTCTGAATGATAGCTTTGCTGGATAAAGTAATCTTGGTTGTAGGTTCTTGGTATTCAGCACTTTGAATATTTCTTGCCATTCCCTTCTGGCCTGCAAAGTTTCTGTTGAGAAATCAGCTGACAGTCGTATGGGTATTCCCTTGTAGGTAATTGAGCTTCTTTCTCTTGCTGCTTTTAAGATTTTCTCTTTGTCTTTTGCTCTTGGCATTTTAATGATGATGTGTCTTGGTGTGGTCCTCTTTGGATTCCTTTTGTTTGGGGTTCTCTGCGCTTCTTGGACCTGTAAGTCCATTTCTTTCTCCAGGTGGGGGAAGTTTTCTACCATTATTTCTTGAAATAGGTTTTCAATATCTTGCTGTCTCTCATCTTCTGGCACTCCAATGACTCTGATATTAGTCCGCTTAAAGCTGTCCCAGAGGCTCCTTACACTATCTTCACACTTTCGGATTCTTTTTTCATTTTGCTTTTCCAATTGGGTGTTTTTTGTCGAATCTTTGGTTTGATTCTTGTGCTCCTCTGGTCTGCTATTGGGTATAATATTCTTTATTTCAGTCCGTGTATGCTTACTTTCTAATTTCTTTATCGTAGCATCGAGGGTCTCATTAGTTTTCGTGAGGCTCTGCACAAATTTATGGCAAGCCCTCAAAATTGCGATTCTTAGCTCCATATCCTCCATTTCTGTCATGTATTTTTGTCTCCACATCTTTTATGCTTTCTTGGTGCACCCCCTTGTGGTCTCTGTGCGCAGTCTTGTTCTAGCCAAGCCTTAATTGTTGTAGTTAACACTAGAGGGATTTGACCACCAGGCCGACTGGCTGTGGAAATCAGCTGTGGGAAAACTTCAGTCCTCAGGGGAGGTGCTAGTCCAGCCCTTGCCTGAGGCGGTCGGCAAATGGTTGTGCGCGGGGGGGGGGGGGGGTTTGGGCGGGGCGGGCTCAACAGGGCGGGGGGGAGGGAGCAGCTATGGCTGCTCTCAGTCCGTCCCCAGGGGCTCTGCCTCTCTGTCCCAGCAATCGCTGCAAACCTCGGAGGGGCCGTAGCCAGACAGTCCCGCTTCTCCCGTTTGAGTCTGGGTCCCTAGAGACTCGCCCGGATCTGTAGCCCAGAGTCTGAGACTCGCTCCTGATTGAAAACGACAACCGCGCCCTCAGCCGCCAGCCCGCTTTGCGCGCGCACCCTCACCACCGCACCGCCGTACCTTTAAATTTTCCACACTGCGCCTCCGCTGAGCGTCGGAATGCTGTTGTTTTTGCTTCTAGTTGAAGAGACTCTCCTCAGCCAGCCTTCCCGTGGTTCTGGTTGATGTCCGCTCTGACTTTTAGTTGTATTTTTGAAGTGGTTGTCCACGGCGGCAGTCTCCGGTGTTTACCTATGCCGATATCTTCGATTCCTCTCCTGATCTTTATTTTTTTAATTGTTTCACCAACTAGAAAAACATGAGTGAAAAATGAATGTTCTTGCCCAGCTGGCGTGGCTCCGTGGCTGAGCGTCGACCTATGAACCAGGAGGTCCTGGTTGGAAGCCTGGTCAGGGCACAGGCCCGGGCTGCGGGCTTGACCCCTAGTGTGGGCGTGCAGGAGGCAGGCGATCCATGATTCTCATGGGCTGTGCTCAAGGCAGAGGAGGACTGAGAGTGGCCGTGGAGGGAACCCCACTCCCAGACTCCTGCCAGAGGGGACCCCTCTGTCCCCCGCCGCTCTCTGGGTGCAGAGATTTCAGGAGAGAACCTTCTGGAAGGTATGCTCAGCACCCCCTCTGCACCTGACCTGGAGCCAGCCGCCGCTGAGGCCACTTTGAACTTGAACTCCGTTGGAATCCAGCTCATAGATCCGTGGCTCAGCCTGGGGCCTCCCCTGGGGGCCTGGGCGCGGGCGTTGGGCGAGGCCAGCTCAGGACAAGGCGGCCTTGAGGGCTGTGGGCGTGGGGGGAGCGAGTGCGTGCGCCCTGTACCTGGGGACGGGCTGCGGGCCCAGCGGGGCGCCCACATCTGGAAAGTGTCAGGTTTAAGAACCAGGCCGCGCCCGGGTCAGCCCGAAGGACATGCCTGCGCGCCCGCAGCTGTGCAAACGCCCGTCAAGTTCCCTCCGAGACAGGGCCCCTTTGTCAGATTCCCCTCGGTCCCCGGCTGCCCCGGCCCCCAATCAAACAGCTGCCGGCAGCATCTGTCTGAGGCCGCATTCATCCGCCTCAGAAGGAAAACATCGTTAACTCGGCCGCGTTCGGGCTCATCCGCCAGACTTGCCCTCCCCCCGCCCAGGGGCCCCGTGTCCCAGCCGGTGTCCCCCCACCTCAGTGCATAGGGCGCCCCAAACATTCCGTAGCGCACCGCCGCCCCTGGGAGCTGCAGGCTTCAGTGGTCCTTGGGGGCTGTCACTGGGAAGCCCTTTCCGGGTGGCTGGGGCGTGGCTGGTGCCTGGTGGTGATGGGGACGTGGGCCCAGGTCCGTGCTGTGCGCAGAGGTGGGGATGGACCCGACCGCGGGAGAGGGCAGGACTCGCCGCCCAGCAGCGCTCAGACCGAGGCTGTGGCAGGAGGCGTGGGGATGTGCTCCCGGGGACAGGCTGTGCTCTTGTGCTTTGCAGAGTTGCATTAATGAGTCACCTATGGGAATCACACACGTACACACCTCACTCTGTAAAGGGACTCCCAGGAGGCAGGCTCCGTCCTTCCGGAATGCAATGATGCTTTCTTATTTAAAAAGTATATATATATGGTTTTTTTTTTAATTGACTTTAGAGAGGGAGGGAGAGGGAGGGAGAGAGAGAAATGTCAATGAGAGAGAGAATCATGGACCGGCTGCCTCCTGCACGCTCCACACTGGGGATCGAGCCGGCAACCCGGGCCTGTGTCCTGTCCGGGGACTGAACCAGGGACCGAACCTCTTGGTGCCGGGCTGATGCTCAGCCGCTGAGCCCGCCGGCTGGGCCGGCTGCTGTGTGCTCCTCAGCTCTCACGTATCCTTGTCCGTTAAGAAACTCTGGAAGCTGTTTGCTGATGAGCACGGCGGGTCTCAGAGGGGCTGCTGCCCGTCCCCCTCTGCTCCTGTTCCTCTTCTCTGTCGGGGCTGGAGCAGGAGCGTCCCCCAACGGTGGCGTCTTCCCCCTGAAGAGCCGAGGCGGCGGGTCAGGTGCAGCCTGGGAAGCGCGGGAGCAGCCGCAGTGGCTCCGAAGCCGCTGGCCACGTCCGCTCCCCGGGTCCTCCCGCTGAACGCACTCCTCTCGGCTGTTTGCTGCAGCCCCGGGAGAGGCCGGAGGAGAAGGCCTTCGGCCGAGGTGTGAACCAGCGAGTGACAGCCCCGGGAACCCGGGAAGAGCCGTCAGCGTGGACGCCGGCTGTGGTGGGAGAGGGCAGTGTCGCCCCGCCCGGCCGGAGCGGAGAGGGCCCGCCGGAACCCCCAGCTGGACAGTTTCCATTCTTTGGCCGGAGGCCTCGGGGTCCCTGAGGCTGTCCCAGACACACACGCCGAGGCCCGCAGACCGCCCCCCTCCACGCGCAGCCTGGACCGCCGTCCCCGCGTCCCTCTCTGAGCGGCTGGCCGTCCAGCGCTGGTCTTAGGAGCCGACGCCGTCCCCGCCCTCCGTGTGCAGGCCAAGGGCAGCCGGGCGGGAGCGCAGGCCCTGGCCCCACACCGACAGCTGCCGGACACGGAGCCGCGGCTCAGGGGATGCGGCTAAAAATGGCGAGGTGAGTCATTGTCCAGGCCGGGCCGCCTGTGGCGCGTGGGGCGCTGGGAGAGGACGGACGAGGGGGCAGCCCTGAGCCGCCTGGGCCGGCCCTGCTGGGCACGCAGCCCACGGCCTGGGTGTCGGCAGGACCTTGAACCTGAAACCGAGTTCCCTGGGCCGATGGCGCGTGGCCAAGGCAGGGGGACCGCCAGGGGCTGGTGATGAAGAGGCCAGTGCCCCCTCCTCCCTGCCTGGGACCCCACTTTAAGTTCCGGGGGCTACGCTGAGAGGCTCAATAACGTTGGATTACGGTTATTTCCCCACGTCCCTAAGGGAGTCTGTGTGTGAACTCTGCCTATAACAGGTCAAGTTCAGCTCACCACCCCTTCTCTTCATCTTAAAAAAGAATAAAAATTATACACACACACACACACACCCAGGGTGCCCCCCCAGAAGCGTACCCACACTTTAACAGCTGAATTTTGAAAATGAGATGTATTTTCATAAACACTGCCTTTCTAACTGTTCAGTGTGTGAGCCATTGTTTGGGGGACCCCTTGGAGATGGACATGTGGGTACGGGGTGGGGGCTGTCTGTTTTACAACACCCGTGCCTCGGTCACTGCAGACAAGGAGTGGCAGAGGAGCGGGCGGGGCTCCGCGGGGATTCTCTCAGGCGGAGCCTGGCTGGCGCCTGGGCTCACTCCGGCTTAATCCCGCCATGTCATCTCCGCTCAGTCCCTTGATTATTACCCCCACCGTGTGGACAGGCGCAGGCGCAGGGCGGGCTTGTCAGTGGCCTGGATCACACAGCCTCCGGGAGGGTTGGCTGGGATTTGAACCCAGGCAGCGGGGCCATCGCCCGGGAGGCCTTCCTGCTCCCAACAGCGCCCCCGGGGGCTGGGCTGTGTTGGCGGCTGCCTCCCACAGCAGTGAGGAGAGCCCGCACCCAGCGCCCCCCGCCCGCCCGGCAGCAGGCCGCCATCCCGATGAGATGGAAGAGAGCCCCACGCGGCTCCTGGGCCCCCCACCTGCTGGGCTTGACCGGGGCCCAGGGCGCGGGCAGCTCCTTGCTGCAGGCAGGTCCCTGAAGGTAACCCGCAAAGGCCCCAGCGCGGGTGTGAAGACCTGGCCCTGCTGTGTGAGTTCAGGCAGAACACTGACCCTCTCTGAGCCTCCGTGGCTGCATCTGCTGTAGTTTAAACGGGGAGTAACACACACTCATCCCTGTTGGGTGTGGGCGGCTGCGGGTTCGCGTGTGAGAGGGTGCGTGGGCCGGGCCTTTGCTTCCTGCCCGTCCTGGGCTCTCCGTGAAGAAGCCTTTTTCTCTGCGCCCCCCCCCCTGCTTTTCTCAGCCTGAGAGGGTCCCCAATGCCCGGGTACAGGCGAGCCCCAGAGCTTGGGGTCACCCTAGGCCACCTTTCCTCTTCCCCACGTGCTCCTATAAGGAGGGACTTCGCTGGCTCCTGGGTGAACGTCCCCCTCTCCAGGGGGTGATGTCCGGGGGTCTCCCCGTCTCCCCAGCTCAGGACACACACATGGGGACCCCTCGTGGGGACCCTAATGCCTCTTTCCTATTGAGTATCCTTTCTCTGCTCAAGCTCGCTCTCTCCTCTCTAATCCAGTTTCCGAAGCGACGTGCTCAGATCCTTCCAGAAACCTGCTGCCGAGTCTCGGCCGACCACCCCCCCCCCCCCCCCGCGGGTGAAGCCCCCATCCCTTAGCACCCACGCGGGTCTCTGTGGGTGTCCGCCGCGGCCGCAGCGCCTGGCCCAGCGCAGGCCCCCAGGGCCCCAAAGACACCCCTTCTGGCTCCCCCCTCACTGCAGGGCCGAAGCCCCCGGCTCCCAAGAGCGGACGAGAGGGCTGCCCGCCCGCCGGCCGGCTCTGCTGCTTGTGGAAATCTCGGCCTTTCCTCCTCCGACAGTTACAGGCCACCCGGCCCTGGGAGGGGCACCAGCCTTGAACCGGAGCTTTCAGTCCAAGGGCAGCCCCGGCCTGCGCTTCTGACCCGCAGAGGTCAGAGGTCATGGTCACCGAGGTACTTGTGTGGGCCGCTAGCTGCGTGTTTGACATCTTAGTGCAGTCAGTCTGTGCAGTGAGATTCCACAGGGGAAGTGGCCTCTTCCAGAACCCAGGGGGCGTGGCCTCAGGGTGGGCCTGGTGGGTGTGAAACGACGAGCAGCCAGGTTAGAGCCCGGAGCACAGAATTCGAGGGGGTTCCCCAAACTAGAAAGCCATGACTCATCCTGTTTGACAGCAACAGCTTCAAGGTCAAAATTGATGCCAAAAAGTTCCACCAGGTGAGAGAAACATCACATTTTCCAATGAGTTGAGATGCCCTTCGGGCTGTGCGCCCCGCCCGGCACACCCACCCCGGCTTCCTTCCGCGGCCTCGGTGCGCGGTGCCACCGATCACTCCGTGTGGTGAGAGGGGTCATCTCGCCGCAGCCGGTCCCCAGGACCGCCGAGCAGGGACGCCAGGAGGCCCGCTCGCTCCCGGGGGACCGGGGCATTCGGGGAGCAGGTGGACCTTTAGGTGCTCCTGTTTGGGAGGACCGGCCCCCCACTTTGTCCCAGGATACGATAACCAGCCCCCCACACATTTCGGGGCAAGTGGCCCGAGGGCTGAGGAAGGCCCGTCTTGTTTTTCTCCAGAACATTCTCAGGTCAGTTCTGTTTGGGCAGCAGATGTCTGCCTCATGCTCCCCCGGGTGGATATGGAGACGGTGTGAGTCCACCCACCGGAGGCTTCTCCGTCCCCAGGAGAGAGCGGGGAGGGAGAGAGAAACACTGATGTGTTGTTCCACTTATTCATGCGTTCGTTCATTGGTTGTTTCTGGTATCGAACCGGCAACCTTGGTGTTTGGGGACGACGTGCTGACCCTCCGAGCCGCCGGCCTCTTAGGAAGCCCCCCTCCGGCTGGTCCTGAGGGCACCTTCCTGCCTGCGCTCCCGGAAGCTCACTGTGCATCGCGCAGGCCTCACCCAGGAACGACCCCTTCTCAGAGCCCTGACCTGTCCCTCCCATTATCAGTGAAGTTTCTTTTCCTCCATTAATCTCACAGCGTTGGCTTCCTGGTGTGTTCACCCCTGATCCCACGGGCCACAGCCGGGCAGGGCTGGGGTGCAGGGAGCCGGGCAGGGCTGGGGCATGGGGAGCCGGGCAGGGCTGGGGCGCGGGGAGCCGGGCAGGGCTGGGGCGCGGGGAGCCGGGCAGGGCTGGGCTTGAGTTCTGTCCACACGCTCAGCCGCCCTCTGTCTCGGCTCTGCCCTCGCCGGCCCCTCTCCCACTGTCCTCTGCCCCCAGGTCCTGCAGGCAGCTGGGTGCCCCTGAACCAGGGAGGCTGGGCCCTGGGGGGGGGGGGGGGGGGCTGTCAGTGAGCAGAGCCTGGGGAGGTGGGGGAGCAGGAAGATGAGAGGGTCCAGGAGAGGCTTCCAGTCACCCCCTCCCCGTCCCACTTCCACCCAAAGGCCTGACACAGGCCCGGGCACAGGCGCCGCTGGCACCGGGCGGTTAGAGCCCTCGCCTCCCCGCTGCGCTCGCAGGTCCCGAACGGCCGTTTCTAAAGGTCCTTTCATTCGCTCGGCGAGAAGGAGGAACCGGAGGGGCCCCATCAAACGTGCTCGCTCCCCGCCTACCGCTCGGGACGCCTGGGGCCCCGCCGCCCTGGTGCCGGTTTCTCCGGGCGGGGCGCGGGGAGAGGCCCTCTGCGGGCCGGGGCGGGGCGGGAGGAAGGGCGGAGGCGGCGCCTAGAAAAGGAGGCGCGGGCCGGGAAGGTGCGGAGGCCGGCGGCAGGCCCAGAGGGAGGCAGCGCGCAGCCCGGACCGGTCCGGCCCCTCCCGGCGGCCGGGGGAGCGCGGGGCGCGGGCCCGAGCGCCTCCTCAGCTCTGCCCGCAGGTCCCGGGCGCCGCCCTTGCCCCGCCGCCGCCCCGGGTCGGAGCGCGGCGAGGAGCCCCCGGAGTCGGGCCCGCGCCCCCGCCCCCGCCATGGTGGGCCACCTGCATCTGCAGGGCATGGAGGACGGCCCCACGGCGCGCGGCCGCGAGGGCCTGCTCGACAGCCCCGACTCCGGGCTGCCCCCCAGCCCCAGCCCCAGCCCCCCCTTCTACTCCCTGGAGCCCGGCCTCCTCGACGCGCGCGCGGGGGGCGCCCCCTCCTCGGAGCCCCCGGGACCCGGCGCCGGCGAGGCCAGAGCGGTGAGTGCGCGCTCGGCGCGGAAGGGGCCCGGGCCGGCGGGGGTCTGCGCGCCCGCGAGTCCCAGACGGGGCCCCACAACGCCAAGACCCCCCCAATCCCCTCAACCCCCCTAACACACACCCTCCGCCCGGAGGGCCCCGTGCGCGGCTCCCAGGTGGGCCGGCCGGTAGGGACCTGCTCCCCGGCCTGGGCCTCTGCGGGGAGTGACTCCTCCGACTGGTGAGGCCCCCAAACCCCCAGAAGCCGCCCCTCCCCCGCGGGGGGCTTGAGCCCTGGCCCAGCCGTGCGGACAGACGGACAGACGGACAGACGCCCGCCAGGTCCCTCTGCCGCTGCCCCCGCTGCCCAGTTTGCGGTTCCCAGGCTCCCGCTGCCAACATGCAGCCTCTCTCTCTCTTTTCTTTTCTTTTCTTCTTTTCTTTTCTTTACTTTTCTTTTCTTTTTTATTGTTTTAAGCAGACCCAGACAGGAACCCCCTTCCCGGGAGGTGAGGGTGTTGACGTGGAGCTGAGGCGGTGCTGGGGGGGCTGGGACCCCGTCGGAGACCAGGCTGGTCTCCTGCGGGACTGAGTGGGGCTCAGGGCACCCGGCTGGGCGGCTGGACTGCAACTGCGAGTCCCCCACTTGCCCTGTGGGAGGGTGCTCACCCCCCACGGCGTCTCCCCTCCCTGCCGGCCCTGCACGCTGACCTTCGGTCCTGTGGGGTGTGCGAGTGTGTGTGCGCATGTGTGCATGTGTGTGTGTGCGTGTGTGCGTGTGTGTATGTGTATGTGCGTGTGCGTGTGTATGCATGTGTGCGTGTGTGTGCGTGTGTGTATGTGTGTGTGCATGTGTGTGTGCATGTGCGAGCGCGTGTGTATGTGTGCATGTGTGTGTGTGTATGTGCGTGTGCGTGTGTATACGTGTGTGTGCATGTGTGTGTATGTGCGCGCGCGTGTGTGTGTGCGTGTGCGTGCGCACACATATGCACACGACTCCAGCCCAAGGCACTTTCCTGGGCCTGGGCGTGTCGCCTGGGGGCTCCGGGCAGTGAATGCTCCCCCACCTGGCATCCCGGGAGGCGATGCCTCCCTTGCCCCTGAGTCCGTGGGCCCCAAACTTGGCCTCAGAATATCTGAGTCCTTCACAGGGCACCATGCCCGCCCCACACCCGGCAGCCTCATTTGGTGGGTACAGGCTGGCGGGGGCCCAGTGGTTGAACCAGGAGGTCACGGTTCGATTCCCCGTCAGGGCCCAGGCCCGGGTGGCAGGCTCATCCCCAGTGGGGGGGCGTGCGGGGGGGCAGCCGATCCATGACTCTCTCTCATCATGGATGTTTCTCTCTCCCTCTCCCTTCCTCTCTGGAACCAGTAAAAATATATTTAAAGAAATAAAACCACTACATTGTGGTTTCAATTAAAATAAACAAACACCTCCCTGGGCATTTTTCATGTGCAGCAAAGTTTGGGACCCGCTGTCTCAGGCCACAGTCAGGCGGGGATTTGATTCTGGTCTCTCTCTCTGGGCCGGGGGTGCGGGGGTGAGGGACGCCAGGGGGATCGAGGTGACGGGCTGTCTGCAGGGACATGGACCCTGCAGGTCCCTCGGGGCTCCCTTGGCACCGCGGCTGGAGGGTATCAGGGCACAGCTCCCGAGGTGCCCGGCACAGCGGGGCGCAGAGAAAAGGGCCGGGGAGCAGCCTCCCTCGATTGTCTCGCTGACCCAGAATCCTCCGGAAAGAGCGCTTTCTGGGCGCGCTCTCTGAGCGGTGCCGCCTGACTGGTCTTGGCTGGCCCGGGGGGACTTACCTTCTTTCCTCGCTAACCAGACGCAGGGCCAGCAGGGCCGGATCCCGCTGTCCCGCATCCCAATCTGCGGGAGGGCGACCTGGGGCTGTTTCCGCGGCAGCGAGGGACCCACGTGGATAGCCGCCCGAACCGTTAGCTGATCGCTCGTTCTCACACATCCCAGCACAGGGTGCACTCTGATTCCCCGAGCGGGAGCTGAGGCCCAGGGGGGAGCCGTGGCCCAGGTCACCCAGCTGGTAGGTGCCGAGCTGGCACAGGACCCGGGAGTCTGGCTCCGGGCCTCCACCCTTAGGCCATACGTTGTCCCACTTCCCACCGGGGAGCCAAGTGAGGGGTTTGTTAATTAAGAAACAAAATGCACCCTAGCTGGTTTGCTCGGTGGGTAGAGCGTCGGCCTGCAGGGTCCCGGGTTCAGTCCCGGTCACGGGCATGTCCCTCGATTGCAGGCTCCATCCCTGGCCCTGGTGGGGGCGCGTGTGGGAGGCAACCAGTCCATGTGTCTCTCTCACATGGATGTTTCTCTCCTCCCCCCCCCCCCCCCCCCCCCCGCCTTCCACTTTCTCTAAAAACCAATGGAAAAATATCCTGGGGTGAGGATAAATAAATACATAAAAAGAAGGGTAGCCATTGGAAAACCCAAACATAAAGTGCTGTGAACCTGTGGTTGTGAGATGCTGCTTTTAATAAACAGAGAGGAAATGGTTGCCATGGGCAACCCCTCCTCGGCAGGTTGCCTGCAGCTGGCCCGCCCGCCGCCCGGTTACTGAGGGGGCACCCCAACTCCCGTGAACTCCGGGGGTTCACCCCCTGCTCACTGTGGCTCCCGGAGACGCTTTCCAGGCGCAGATGAGGACACCTCTCAGGGAGCGGGAGAGAAACCTGACCCGCGTCCGGGAGCCCAGGTCTCAGATGCCCGGATGCCCGGGGTGCAGCGGGCCGGCCTCCTCCCGAGGCCACATGGCTGGGCCGCAGCCTGCTTCCCACAGGGCGGCTGCTTCGTCCTGACACCCAGTCCCAGGCAAAGCAGGCAGCCTGTCCCCAAACCCTAGAAGCTGGGGTCCTCACCAGCTCGTCACCGTTTCTTATGCAGGACACGCATGTTACATGCATGTATGTTTTGTGCATGTTAAATTCCCTCACGCTTCCCTTCTCCAAGCGGCTCCCATCCCCCTCACTTTTCTTTAATGGGCTGGACCACCCTCCCGGACGACACCCCATGGACACAGGCCGGGCTCCGCTGCTGCGAGATCGCACCCCACCCAAGACACACATGGCCTGGCCCTGCCTGCCTTGACCGTGGGGTTGTTGCTCACTCTCTGGATAGTCATGTTCCTGGTGACTCCCCAACCCGTGGAGACCCGGAAATCAGTCCTCCATCCCGCCCGTACAGACTGCACCCACTGTATGCCACGCCCGGGGGGACATAGTGCCAGGTGGATGGATAAGTGCCCACCCTTAAGACAGAAAGAGGGGGGGTACTTTAGATGGGGAGGGGGTCAGGGAAGTGATGTTCAACAGAAACCAGGAAGAACATTCCGGGGGTAGACTTGATGGTTATAGGCCTGAAGTGTGTGTCAATCCAGGAGAACGGCACGTGCAAAGGTCCTGGGGCAGGAACAGACGACGGGTGTGTTCCAGGAGCAGCGAGGCGGCTGGCACAGGCCTGAGCAGGGACTTGTAGGCCAAGCTGAGGCCAGAAAGTAAAATTCCATTCAGTCTTTTACACGTGTACTTGCGACTGTTTTATTTTGTAAAAGGTATTACGAGTTCCCACACTCCCCAAATTAGAAACCCGAATCAGAGACTTGCCTGAGAGATGCCCGTGAGGACTGGGAGTGGGTAGGGCCTGGCTGTCCTGCAGGGCACCCCGGCCAAGGCTGCCCGCCGGCCAGGAGCGCTTTGCCCGAAGCTGCATTCCTCCCACAAATATTTAAGCCGGGCGGGACCGGGCGTGCAGCCGGGAGCTAGACAGACTCGTCTGTGCCCCCGCAGGCTCTCGGCTGGACCGGCACCTCCTCCCCGTCCTGCTCTGCCACTCAGTGGGGACTGTGGGGGTGCCTCGGGGGAACTAGCCCTGCCCCATTCTCCCTGCCTCCCTGGCATGTGTGAGGGTGCAGCCACCCCTGGGGGCGCAGAGGGGGGCAGAGGAAGGACTCGGCCCTGCGGGCCCCGCCCCCTCCATCTGCCGGGCTGTTCACAGGTGGAGTGTGTATCTGAGTGGCGCACTTGAGGATGAAGGAGGGACAGGTGGTTGGATGGATGAACAGACTGACGGACGGACGGATGGATGGACAGATAGACTAACTGAGGAGACGGGCTCAGCCCATGGCCCTCTCACAGGCTCCCGGGTGTGTCCCTGACAGCGAGGGGGGCGGGGCCCTGGACCCCTCCTGCTGCCACGCCCCCTCCACTGAGGGCCTGCTCACTCCCTGGGCCCCGCGCTGAGGCCGCCACGGGCTTTGTGCGTCATCGGGTTGGGCACAAACATGGCTGTGCTGTTGCCCCGTGTCCCCTGGCCGGGCCGGGCTGTCACTGCGCGGCCAGGAGTTCTCCCCACGGTGGTTCTCTCTCCCCGCGCCCTGTGGGTCGTGCCCGCCCGCCCGCGCACCAGTGTGTATTTTCACTTCCAGCCGCGAGTATCTATCCTCCGGGGGGCACAGGGATCACGGGGCCAGGCGGGGGTGGGGGGGGCGCTGGGGCGCTTCTCCTGCAAATCCGCCCCCGCCGCCCCCGCTGCGCCCTCGGGGGAGACCAGGGAGCTGCCCCCCACGCCACCTGCTCCAGGCTACAAGGGGCTCTCCGGGCCCCTGGAAGGAGCTGAAAGCTGGGAGCCCTCAGGGGGGGCAGGGAGGGTGGTGCCTGCGGAGTCCCCTCAGCTCCCAGCTGGTCTGGGCCTGGGACCCATTATGCTCCCCCTGCCCCCAGGCCCCAGAGCCGCCAGGGAACCTGCACCCCCAGGACACTGGCCTGCACCTCAGGGCCCCGCCAGGCTCCCAGGTGCACAGTCTCATTTTACAGATGAGCAAACTGAGGCCCCGGGAGCAGGCGCCAAGGCCCTCCGGGTGCTCTTCCACGGGCAACAAGAATCCAGGCCTGCCGCCCGGCGTGGCTCAGGGGCTGAGCATGGACCTGGGAACCAGGAGGTCAGGGTTCGATTCCTGGTCAGGGCACAGGCCCCGGTTGTGGGCTCGATCCCCAGTGTGGGGCGTGCAGGAGGCAGCCGGTCCATGATTCTCTCTCATCACTGATGTTTCTCTCTCTCTCTCTCTCTCCCTCTCCCTTCCTCTCTGACATCAATTAAAAACAAAAACAAAAACCCAGGCCCGGCCCGTAGCTCAGTTGGCTGGAGTGTCATCTCGCTATGCCTCCTGGGGACTTGCTTCCTGCCAGGGGCCCCTGGGGTGCGAGCGCCTGTGTGCCCCCCCCCCCGTGCCTGCCCCCTCCATGCCCCCCCCCCCCGCCCCCCAGGTGGCTCCTATCCGAATGTGGCCCAGCCACTGAGGAGCGCCTGGTTCCGGGGCCCACGCTGTCTCCTTGGCCATGACGGGTGCTCCCGGTGCCCACTCTCCGGCTGGCTGGGGGCCGCGGGCCACGTGCCATCGGCTGTTACAATGGCCCCTCGGTGAGGAGGCAGCTCTGAGCCCCCGACACCGAGGCCGCCTGTGTTCCCGGCCTGGGCCCTGAGGGCGGCCGGCCTCAGTGACTTCCGGAGCGTCTGGCCGCCAGGCCCGCTGGATGCCAGCCCGCGTCTGGGGCTCGCCCTCTCGGATCTCCGTGGCGTGCCCAGCTCTGGGCCCTCTGGAAAGCGGCGCTCAGGGCTGCGGCTGCCGTGCCAGGCCGTGAAGGGGCCTTGTGCCCTGTTGGCAGCCGGCCCGGAGCCAGACCCGCCCGAATGTGGCTGCAGTCACGCTGACCGAAGGTCCGCTCAGGCTGTGTCGGGGTTCGGCCGTTTCTCTAGCCTGGGCAGAGCGTGGCACCTGGGGTTCTGCCTCCCTGCTCCTGAGCTTGGGGTGATTGTTTTCAGGGGGGCGGGGAGGGTTAGAACCAGCACAGGCGGCCCCTCTCCCCTCCAGCGCATCCACGTATCCAGACGGGAGAAACGCCTCCAAAAACCTTAGTGCCCACGTTCCCGTCCCCTCGCGTGGCTGCATCTTCCTCTTAGCTCTTCTGTGGCCACACACCACCCCCTTGGACAAGGGCCCTGGGAGGCACCGGGCGTCATCCCGCCCACAGGGAGCGGCACACAGTAGGCGCTCAGCACACAGTAGGTGCTCAGCAAACACCTGCACACGTCGAGGAGGCATCCCTTTGGAGAGCACGTTGTTTCTATAAACATCAGGCCATGGGGCTGTCTCTTTGTTTTGTTTTGTTTTCTGAATTCCGTCTCCGGAAGTGTGGGCGCTTGCTGCGGGAAGAAGGCGCGGCGAGGTTTCAAGGTTTGGGGTGTGGATTGGACCTCTCTCCAGGGAGGACCCAAGACCTTCACGAAAAGGAGGACTGGTGGCAGAAGCCGGCTCTTCCAGCGCGTACTCTGTGCGGGCGGTCTGGGCACGGTCCTCGCTGCGGCCTGGGCATGGGCGCCCCTGTCACCCCTTCAGAGACGGGGGTGGGGGGCTGAGGCTGGTGACGTAGCCACCACTTTGAATGATGCATCAGAAGGAGGTCGGAGCTTGGAGGACCTCACACGACACCAGTCCCGTCAGCACTTGTCGCACCCCTGCGCCCCCCGAGGGCCTGGGACATGGGTTCCCACGGCGGGTGCAGGCCAAGCTGAGGAGGAACTGTTGGTGTCAGGCCCGCAGGAGCAGGAGTGGAGGTGGGTCAGTACGGGCCGGTGTCCCGGGGCCCGGGGAAGGCTGCCGACAGCCACCTGAGGTCTCAGGGGGAGCCATCCGGTCAGATCGCGGGCTTTTGCTGGGCTGGCCTTGGGCCTGGTGTCAGTGCAGGGTGACCAAGTGCCCGAGTTTCCCAGGACGGGGGGAGGGGCATGAAGGGAGCAGAAAGAGTGAGGGCCGCGCTCAGTCACGTGGGGAGGGGGCCGGGCCTGTGGAATTGGTTTGGGGCCGACAGGCAACAGGCTGGGGCTGGAGGGTGTGGGTGGCCCTCTGTGTGTGTGTGTGTGTGTGTGTGTGTACTTGTGCGTGTGCGCACGCGCGTGTGTAACTGCCCGCGACTCTCCCCACAGCCCCTGCCCGTCCCTCCGAACCCCCCGGCGCTGGAGATGAGGCCCCGGTTGCTGCCCGTGTTCTTCGGTGAGGGCATCGAGGTGAACCCAGAACCCGCCCACGAGATCCGGTGAGCGGGGCTGCCTGCGGCTGGGTGGGCACCGGCTGATGCTGAGCTCCGGGAGGGGCCGGGTGGGGCCAGGCTGAGGCTCCACAGCCCCCCCCCCAGTCCCTCTGGTCTGCTGGGCATGAGGCTCCCCACTGGCGCCTGCGGGGGGGCCCCCCAGCGCCCAGTGCTCCACACAGCTGATCCAGCCCCTGTCCCCAAGAGTCCAGCGTAGCAGCGAGTCCAGGTTCGCCCATTGTCCCAGATGTCCTTGTAGGGCCCGGCACAGAATATGTATCTTCACTGATTTAAGGGAAAGGAAGGGAGAGAAACATCAATGAGGAGAGAGGACCGTGGATCGTCTGCCTCCTGCACGCCCCACCTTGGGATGGAGCCCGAAACCCGGGCCTGTGCCCCGACCGGAAGCTCAGCCACTGAGCCACGCGGCCGCGGAGGCACAACGGTTACCCAGTTCAGGACCCAGATGGGGCCACGTGTCTCCTTTAGTCTCAGGTGCCCTCTGAGCTGGCAGGCCCTCTGCCCCTGTGACCTTTAGGCCTTGACCTTTCGAAAGAGCCCTGCAAGGGGGGAGGGGGACCCCAGCGCTGCGAGCAGGAGCCGGGGCCTCGCTCACGCGCCTCCCCCCACCCCCAGCTGCAACTCGGAGGTCAAGTACACCTCGGAGAAGCACTTCCGGGACAACGTGGTCTACGCGCACGTGCCCACCGTCACGGCCTACAGCGAGACCATCGTGGCCGCGCCCAACTGCACGTGGCGCAGCTACCGCAGCCAGCTGACCCTGGAGCCGCGGCCTGCGCGCGCTGCGCTTCGGCTGCACCACCATCATCTTCCCCAAGCGCGCGCGCCGCTCCTTCCGCACCACCCTGCACTGCAGCCTGGGCCGCGCGCGCCGCCGCTTCACCGCCAGCGTGCAGCTGCAGCCGGGCGCGCCCCCCGAGACCCCCGCGCCCGCAGCGCCCGCGCCCCCCGCGCCCTCCGAGCGCTAGCCCCGCGGGAGCCCTGGGCGCCGAGGGCGCGCCCCGCCGGCCGCTCCAGCCTGGCGGGCGCGGTGGATGCATCCCGTCTCTGGGCCCCTGAGCGCAGGGCGGCGCCGGGGAGGGCGCGCACCAGGCGGTGGCCGCACCAGGGCCAGGGCCAGGCCGAGGAGGAGCCTTGGCGGGGGGGACCTGCTGCCGCACCCCCGCCCCCGCCGCCCGGGGCTGGTGGCCTGGCTCCTCGGCCCGGCGTGACAGGAGAGGGGTGCTGCCCAGACACCCGCTGCTCCCAGGGGCGCGTTTCTGGATGTGCCAGCCGCTGCGCCCGAGGCGGAGGCCACGGTGGCCCCTGGTGGACGTTGGGCCGGGAGGCCGGGCAGACCGGACGCTGAGGCGGGGCTGGTGTTGGTTCTAACGTGTCCGGGCTTTCCGTGCCGGGGCCCCCGCGTGGGAGGTTGAGGCACAGCCCTCTGGACGGAGGCCGCGAGCTCAGGGTGCGGCCCTTACCCGCCGGGGGCGCAAGGCCTTCCGACCAGGACTCCCCGACATGGAGCCTTCGCGCCAGGGCCCCGCGCGGGCATTGAGGTCTCGGGAGTGTCCGCTGCCTCCTGCCTGAGGTCGGGCCAGCTGTTGGCTTTGTGGGGGCCGGGCCGCCCGTGACCCGACAGTGACTGTGCCGCGGGTCCCCCTCGCGCGTCCCGTCAGGAGAGGAGGCACCAGCCGAGACGCGGGGCTGGGGGCGCACAGGCTGGGGGCGCACAGGCCCAGGAGCCCCGAGGCGTCTGTGGGAGCACCCGGGGGGTAGGGGCCGCCGCACCCCTCCCCTGAGCGCCCCCGAAGGCAAGGGCTGGGGCTTTAGCGCCTCCCACTGGCGAGCTGGGGCCTGAGCGCTCGAGTCCAGGAGAGGGAAGAGGAGGATCTTTCTCAGTGTGTGCACTCGGCGCGTGTTCTCTCCAGAGATGCTTCCGGTTAAAGAAATAACTTAAGAGTCGGGAATCTTAATAAAACGTGCAAATGCAAAGAGGCTCCCTCTTCCGCCAGACCCTCAGACCCCGCAGGGGTGGGGCGGGGGAGAGGGGTTTTCCTGGGCCCAGAGCTGTGCCCCCCGCCCCCACCCCTCGTGCCAGCCTCCGTGTGCGCACCAGCCTCACGCACAAGGGCCAGGAGCAAATGCAGGGGCCGGGCCCCACCGGGGCTCAGTCTGGGGTGATTCCCAGGAGCCGGGGGACAGCAGCTGTGGGTCAGTGTCCTCCAGGAGGCAGGCAAGTGGGTGTCTGACACAGGCGTCGGCAGGGACACACCCTTCCCCGAGGAGGAGGGTCACAGCAGGGCCCTGGCAGGGGCGTGGGGCCTCCCGATCCTGGACCGTGGACCCTGGACCGTGGCCTGGCAGCGTGTGAAGGACAATGATTGACAGGCCCCGTGGCCCAGGCACCTGCACAGCTCAGCATCCTGAGGGCTCTCCTTCCAGCCTCCCCTGCTGTGTCCCCATCACCTGGAGGGAGGTGTCAGCCCCCCACACTGGGGCGGGGCCTGTGGCTAGAAAAAGGCATGTAACTTCATTTCTCTCTGCAGAGGGGGCACCCGGTAAGAATTCAAGCCCCTTAAACCTTGGTGCAGCCAGACCCTTCCGGGGCGGGGCCAGGCGGCGCCTCTTACGCAGGCGCAGAAGGTGCTGCTGGCTGGGGCCCCAGCGGCCTGCACCACCCGCTCCTGCCTGTCTCCGGGTTCACATTCGCCAGCTCAGGGCAAACCCCGCAGTCTCCCCAGCAGCCCCCAAAACAGGTGCCCCACCCCCTGGCCTGGATGGGCCCCATCTCCAGGAATGCCAAGGACAGACGCAGGTAGGTACCGGCTGCAGCGTTAATCTTCACGGTGACCCTGGGAGGGAGCGGGGAGACCCTAATGAGGAGGCGGACTGACCCGCCCCAGCCTGCAGGACAGCCTGTGCCCAGCCCAGAGCGAACCCTCGGGTCCTCATGGCCCCCTGGCTTTCTCAGGACAGAAGGGCCGGAGCCCAGAGCCCTCCGGCCAGCTGCCGCAGGTTAACTCCCCGATTAGCTTCCACCACCTGGAGATTTCCCTCCCCCCCTGTCCGTCCCTGTCAAACCCTGGGTCTTTGTCACACACACACACACACACACACACACACACACACGTACGTGGGTGGGTGGGCGGGCAGGGTCTCTGTGCCTCGGAGGGCCACGCGTGTCATTGTCCCCACTTTACAGACAGGAAAACTGTCTCCCGGGCGGGTTTCTCCCTCACGATCCATCCAGCACCCTCGCAAGCCAATGTGATTTGTAAAGTGAAGGACAGAGCATTTCAGGGAAAACAGCCAATGGCCTTACTGGGTGGCCATCGGCTCGCTCTTTCCCAGAAACTCCCAGGCCCCCCACTGCCTGACGTCCAGCTGCCCTGGGCTCCCCGTGTCCCGGGCTAGGTCTCACCCCTGCCCAAGAGCCACCACCTCCAGGAAGCCACCCTGGCTGCTCTGGTGCAGCCGACCCCAAAGCCCCGAGGACCTGCCGTCCTTGCCCTCCTGTGGGAGGCAGCTCGTGGGGCTGGTGGCCCGGACTCCCTGTGGACTCCTCTGTGGAGCCCTCCTGGCCAGAGGGACGGGAAGGGGCCAGGCTCCAGGGGAGGGTGCCCTCCCTGCCCCACAGGGAGCTGCCAGCTACCTGCATGAGCAACACTGGGCTGCTGCTGGACGCAGCTCTCCAGGCACCTGGGCCTGGGGTCGGCACAGGCCTGGGGAGGGGTCCAAACCTGCCTCTTAACCAGCTTCCCAACGTCCTCAGACCCGGGACATGGGCCGACAGCTGTCCTTCCCTCACCAACCACATCGCGTTTCCCGTGGACTGGTCCTCGCGATACCATCACGGGGTGGGGGTGGGGGGCGGTCAGGGTCAGAAGGAGAAAGATGGGCGGGATGAGTTCTCAGAGGCTCGGGCCCTAGCTGGGTTCTGAAGCCGGTGCAGGAGTTTGCCAGGGAGACCGGGATGGGCAGGGGGCACCTGGGCGTCCGGTTTACAGGCGGAGCCGTGAGGAAACCAAACAGGACGGGGTGGGGCGGGATGAGCCCTTCGGGGTTGAAGACTGGCTGTGGCGGCTGGAAGGCAGGGGGTCCTGTGAGGGCGCCAGGAGGCGTGGGCGCTCCCTACACCCTGCAGACACCCCCATGTCGGGTCTGGGCCACGGGCCCTCGCCCGGCTGCCCACGAGGAGGCCAGGAGATGGAGGGGACGGGGCGGCAGAGGTGACCCCCCCCCCACACACATATCACATGTCACTCTGGTCTGACCACAGCCGAGGGGGTGCCACGGGATCCCGGGTGGCACCAGCAGGCGTGGCCAGTGCCACCTGACCCCCCCTGGGTTCCTGGTGGGGGCACTTGAGCCCAGTGGAGGGAATCCAGGACAGGCCCTTCGCTGGCCCGACACTGCCACCTGCCGGTGGGCGCCAGTACTGCAGCCAGAGCGGGGCTGAGGCCTGTTGGTGCAGATGAGGGAGCAGGGCTCAGAGGGCACCCAGAGCGTCCCCAAGGTCACACGAATGTCACCCGAGGCCGGAAGCCAGGCGTGTGTGGCTCCAAAGCCCTCTGCTCATTCGGCCTCATGCTCAGGCTCACAGGGGACTAATGGGGCCGCAGGGCCTGAGGATGCAGGCTGCTCCCGCCCTCACCACCCCCTGGGGCCTCGCCAGTCCACCCCCCCCCCGGAAACTTGGAGGCAGCAGGGAGGCCCCCTGGTTCTTCGCTGCCCCTCAAATCCTGTGGGAAGGGCTGAACGTGAGGCTGAAGCTTGAGGTCTGGTGAGGGTGGAGCCGTGAGGTCCCTGGGAGCCGCCTCTCTGGTCATCGAGGGCGCCTGGCCCTGGGTGGCCTGTCCCTGGGTGGCCGCGGCCAGCGGCTCTGGGCTGTGGAGCCACAAGGCGGAGGGACCGGGACAGGGACAGCCTGGGTCCCAGGACCACAGGGCCCCGGCGTAGCCTGACTCGAGCGAAAGGAGAAGTCCCTTTGCAGACTGCCTGTGGGGCTCACCCTCTCGTCCGGGCCTCCCGCACCGTCAGAGCCCCCGAAGGCCCCCGGGTCCTGGGGAGCAGGCCTGCCCCAGCCTCAGCGCCTGCGGGGCGGCCTGAGGTGTCGTCTCCGGGGCAACGTCTCCATCCAATGGCCGGGGTGGGGCTGGGGCCTGGCCCCTCTGAGGACAGAGCCCAAGTGGGACACAGCCAGGGTCCTCGCCCCTGACCTCGGCTCTGACCCCAGGGTGGAGGTCCTCTGACCTGTCGGGAGGAGGGGTGGCTATCAGGGGTCATGCTCAGGTTAGCGACACCTGGGGTCGCTGTGGGGGAGGCAGCTGGGCCTTTGCAGGTGCGTATCTAACCCACCGGGAGGGTGTCCGCAGGAGGGAGGGTCACTCGGGAGGCGGGTTGGCCAGCACCACCCGGCCCACCTGGGTCCCAGGAGGGGGCACTGAGCCCTGTGTAGAGGGGGCCTGAGGGCTGGGCCAGACGGGGGACAGCACCCCGGGCAAGGGCGGCCTTCCTCCCGCTGGGTACACAGGCAGCGGGGCCCCGAGGCCCCACAGCTCACACCACGCCTCCCCCCCAGGACACCTCCCAGGAGCCCAGCACCTGGGCCGTGGTGCGTGGGCACAGGTGGGCAGCGAGGTCTCCCAACTGCCCTTCCAGAACCAGGCACCAGGCCTGGCAGCCACTGAAATGGTCACGTGACCGGGACCAGGCGGGCGCGGGGCTGTGCGTGAGGGAGGCAGGTGGGCAGCAGGACATGCAGAGGGCACAGGGGAGGGGCAGGAGGGCAGGGTCCTGAGGCCCTGGCGCCCTGGCACGGGGAGAGGCCTGAGGCTCGCTGGGCTCCTCGGACGTGGCCAGCCCGACTGTGGCTCCGGAGCCCGTTTACCCAGCAGCCGAGGAGCAGACGGTCAGCTGCTTCCGGACCCAGCGGGCGGGCTGTTCCCTCTTCCGGCTGGTAGTCCAGACAGTGTGTCCGCTCGTCACCGGGACGCCTGCCCCCGAGTGTGACGCCCGTGGGTGAGCCCTCGGTGCCCTCAGGGGGGCATCCTAACCCATCCGCAAAGGGCCCCGGCTGCTGAGTTAGGAGCACGTTCCTTGCCCCCCCTCAACGGGGTTCCCTCCCATGGACCCCCACCCCCACCACCCCCTCCCTGGTGCCCAGCCTGAGATAAAGCAGCAGCAGCCGTCACTCGAGTATAATTCGCTTTTTAATGAGAACAATGTGTGTAAATGACAGAACGCCACCGCCGTGCGCAGATGGCGGCCGCGAATACCCATCGAACGCATTCTGCCCACGGAAGGGAGGGAGGGCGGGCGGGCGGGCGCGGGGGCTGAGCCAGTGGCCCGCTCCTCGGCCCGTGGACACGACGCCAGGGCCGCCAACGGGGCCTGCGCGCGCCGCTTGAACGGTAAGCGGATTGAAAGCGCAGCAGCAATAATACTGGGTGAGTCCTTCCTTGCGTAAAACATCTGAATTAATTCATTGAAGGTATCAAAAATATACCCTGTAAACCAACACATCATTTACATCTGCCTCTCCCACCGCCGGCCACAGTGTGCGCACAGAACGGTCCAGGTCCCCGGGCCACACTCGCCGCAGGCCGCACCCGGCCCTTTCGCCCGCCCGTCCGGCCTGCCTTGGTTTCCAGCAGTTCTCATGGGCCTGGGTGGCCCGTGGGGACGGGGACGAGAGCGCTGCGGGCTGGACAGGGCCCGTGTCCATCTGTCCAGAGCGCGAAGCGGGGTGCGGATGGAGGGAGGGCGCGGGGGCTGCTAGCTCAGTTTACACTTTGGTTCCAAATGCGTTAAGGGGGGGAGGCAGTGGCGTGGGAGGTGCGTGGTCATCCGGCTTTGGGTCCCTGGCCGTCCCAGCTTCTGTGTGTGGCCGCCGCCCGGTCCTCCGCCCGGCCCCGCCCCCCCTCCCGAGCACCAGGTAAACAACCCCTGAGAAAGTCACTGCACAGGGCCAGCCGGGCGGGAGTCCTAGTTAAGGCTTTAGACGGGCAAGGACGCCGGCTCGGATGGGCGGACGATGGACAGGCGGACGCACAGGCAGACGCGGGGGCTCCTTCCTCGTCGGGGAGTCGGCCGCCGCCCGCCCCTCACCTGGCCGCTTGGGATGCTCGCGGGCCCGGTGCCGTCCCCAGCCCCTGCGTCGGTCACTCGCTGTCGGAGAGCGTCTCGTACTGCGAGCAGAGCAGCGGCTTGGGCTCCTCGTCCCAGGCGTGATGGGGGCCGGCCAGGGGCCCGCCCGCGGCGAGGCCGGGCGGGGGTGGGGAGGCCATGACGCCCGCCTGCAGCCGCATGATCAGCGGGTTGTAGGGGAACGGAGTGGAACCTGCCGGAGACGGGGAGACACCGGGAGGGGCTGGTGAGCCGGGCAGCCCCCCACAGGCCTGGCCCCAGCAGACTCCGGCCGTGGCCGCCTGGGCCGGGCAGCTGTCCCAGCCCCTTCGAGCTCCTGGAAGGTTTCTCAAACGGGCTGGACTCGCAGGCCCCGACCCCAGGGCCACTCTGCAGCCACAGGCCTGTGGGTCCTGTCAATGCTGCTCTTCCCCCTACACCTGCAGCGCCGCCTGCGCGACCACCCGCCAAGCCCGTGGGTGGAGCCCCGCCCGCCTCCCTCTGCCGGCAACTGACCCACTCACACCCTCTCCCTCCCCCCGGGCCTTTCTCAGGAGCTTCCTGCCACCTGAGCCGTCCCTAGAACAGGCCCTACCACGTGCTCACACACAGTAGGTGCGCGGGCAGCTGGCGGGGCCTAGGGGTTGCAGCCACCCCACCCCACCCCCACCCCCGTGCCCACCTGCAGATGAGGGCCGGTCTTCCCACACGCGGCTGGTCAGCGGCGTCCGGCGGCTGCAGTCCCCCTCCGAGTGCACCGAGGAGACGGAGGGGGGCCGGTCCCCGGGGGCCAGGCCCGGGGCCGGGGACTTGGCTTTCCGGCTGCTGGGTCTGCCCGAGACCTTGGCTTTCCCACCACCGCCTGCAGGAGACACAAGGGAGGGGCCGTGTCAGACGCCAAGCAGCACACACCACGGGGAACGGAGCGGGGGGTGAGGGGGGGGGTGAGGGCCCCCCCGGGAGGAGCTGGGGTCTGGAGGTGTGTTTCTACCAGAGGGTGTGGGCTGAGGGTCTGCAAAGCCCCTCAGGCTGCCCTGCAGCCTAGCTACCCGCCCGGCAGCCTTGGGCTTGACCCAGGCCGCTGCCCGGGCTGTGCCGACCCTCACGGTCAGCAGGCCTGTGGGGAGCAGCCAGACCCCGGGGCCAGGCCTGGGCCTCCGTGAAGCCCAGAGACTCTGTGAGGCCGCAGGGTCCGGGTCAGGGCTGGCCGTTGTTCTGACACTGCGTGGCCCGGACAGAGCGCGGCCCAGCGAAGGGGGGCTGGCCCATGGACACTGGCCTCCTCCCATCAGCCCGAGGGCCGGCGGTGGACATGCACGGCGACCCCAGCAGGCGCTGAGCCCGGGGGTCCCCCCTGACCTCGAGTGGGCGGGTCCTCGCTCCAGCCCGATCTCCCGCAACGGGACAGACGGACGCGGGCGGCCCTGTGTCCCGGGGGGAAGGCGGGCGGGGCGCGGGCGGCGTTGTGAGTGTTTTTAGAAAAGCGGCAGCTCCTTTGGGCCTGGGGGGCGAGGGGGCCACGGGGCCACGTGCCCACACGGGGGGGGGGTGCCCGCCCGCCCAGCTCGGGGATTAGCCACGTCCAGAACCACGTCAGACACGCACAAAAGTAGTCAGAAGCTCTGAAGCCGAGGGGGGGTCGGTGAGCGGAACCGGAGGCAGAGGATTAAGGACATGGGGGGGGGGGCGGCGGGGGCAGGACAGACGGGCCGAGCGAGAGGCCTGCAGACCTGGCGAGGTGAGTGCGTGTTCGCTCCGTCCGTCGGCAGCGGTTATGGGCATAGCAGCGGGCAGGCCGGCACTGGCATTCAGAGCGTTAAAAGCATTGGCGCCGAGCGGGGGCTCCTCCCACTGGTCATATTTACCCATGAGCGCCTTTCTAATAATGGCCTCCAGCCCCAGGTTGGTGCTGGCCTGCTCGGGCAGCGCCTGGCTTCGGCAGGTCATGAGGCCTGGGGGAGAGACACACACACGGGCCGAGGGACACGGAGGGGCGGCGGGAGGGAGGGAGGAGGGAGAGAGAGTACACAGTGAGCACATTTCGGCAAAGCAACACGATCCCTCACCCCCTGCCCCCTGGTTCCCCTGCCGCTGGGTCGGGGGCCCTGGGAGCGCTTGGGCATCCCCGGGGGGAGGGGGTTTTGGGGGGGGCGCGGGTTTAGGTGACGCCCCAGCCTGCTTTCTATCCTGCCCCCTGGGAAATCAGGGGCACCTTCTGCCCCCCCCCTCCACCCCTAGTCCCAGCTGGGGCGGCTTCCTGATTTAAATTCCCAGTGGCCTGCAAAAGAGGGGGACCGGAGGGCCGCCCCGTTTGGGGAAGGGGCCGCTGGGAAATTAAGTCGAGCCAGAGCGAGGGACTAGGCACAGGGCGGGGGCGGCAGGAGGCTGGGAGAGACTCGGGGAGGACGGTGACCAGGGGGTCGGTTCCCCCCGCCCCCCCATGCCTCTGCCCCTGGGGCCAGGACCCTCAGCCCCGTCTGCCCCCCCACAAGCTGGGCCTAACCCCCGCCCCCCACCGGGAGCCACAAGGAGAGAGAGAGAGGTGCAGAGACGAACGGTGAGGGGTCGTAGCCATGCAGTTACGGTGCGTGCGGGGGACAGGGCAGAGCTGGGGACAGTGGCACGGCCGCCCGCCCCCTGGGGAAGGGCCCGCTGGCCACCGAGCCTCCTGCCTGCGGCCCGGGTGTCCCGACCCTCGCGTTTTTCTCGGGATCCGTTCTGGGCACTTGTGCAAACCCCGGGGAATGGGTCTCTTTTCAGAACTTTCTCGAAGCCAGACTTTGCCGGCAAAGCCGCGAGCCACCGGGCAGCGTCGCCATGGATTTTAATCCTTCGCTCTGAGCGAACGTGAGGATACCCAGTGACGCCCCCCCCCCCCACAGTCCGTGCCCAAGTGGCAGCCTCCACATCCCGTTTCTATGGCAACTGATGGGCAACTACGTTTTTTCTTTTCGCCGCCAGGGGGCGCGCTCTCCCGCCGCCCAGCTGTGTCTTGGCCCCCGTTCGTCAGCACTTTAAACACACACCGAACTGTGTCCCCCAGAAAAACGCCACACGCCCAGCAGGGGCGAGCGCCCCGCACACTGAGCAAACCCCGGGAACGCGGAAAACTCGACTCGGAGAACGCAGGCCGCGACGGCCGGGTTCGGGCTCAGCACCCACAGGTGTCCCTGGGCCTCGTCCGCAAGGTCAAGGTCCCTGAGCTGACCCTGCGGGAGGCAGCCCGTCTCCGGTTACAGCGGCGGAAGCCTTGGCACCCTGGGCACGAACATCTGCAGACGCGCGCACCCTTGGCCCAGCTGCCTGTGGCAGGTTCGGGACGTTCCAGAAACACTCGTTTCGAACCCCCTTGTTCTGGACGGACTGTCTCCTCCCGGTGGCCCCGGGGCCCCTGGGGAGAGCTGGGACCCGGCAGGGACCCGCCAGGGGAGCCAACAGCTGGCCGGTGCACAACCCCGGCGGCCCTCTGCTCACCAGCCGGGGGACACGGGCCCCCAGGCCCGGCAGCACCTGCCCCGACTCCCCGGCTCAGGGTCCCCCGGCAAGGTCAGAGCTCAGAGACCTGCAAGCACACACCACCTCCACACACGGGGCCCCGTCCACGGAGGGTGACAGCCCCCCAGTGGCTCAGGGCTCAGACCCCTCACACCAGGCTCAGCCCCACCCAGTCCTTCCCTGAAGAAACACAGTGTGGCCCCTGCCGGAGGACGGGGTCCAACCCCAGGGGACCCCCGAGCCCACAGATGGCTTCAGTTTTAGCTGAAAAATGGCTGGGTGGTTCAGTGGTTGAGCATCAACCTATGAACCAAGAGGACACAGTTCTATTCCCGGTCGGGGCACAGGCCGGGGTTGTGGGCTCGATCCCCAGTAGGAAGCGAGCAGGAGGCAGCCGATGGATGTTTTCTCTCTCTTCGACGTTTCCATCACTCTCCCTTCCTCTCTCTCCAAAAACCAATAAAAAATACTTTTAAACATGAGTGTGAACCTCAGCCCCGTCTATGTGACAACACCCACATGGCTACTTCGACTTCCGGCTTGAATTTTAAGGAAAGCGGATGCTCTCACTGTAAGAAGTGCCCGCACGGACCCCGAGGGAAGCCTGTGCACCCCAGTGTGAGCCCAGGCCCCCCTCACAGTCACATTCCCTCTGGGACGCAGCAGGTGAGCCGGGCAGGTTCCCAGACGGCCGTCCGCACACCTCACCCGTCTAAACGCGCCCGGGGCCTCCTCGCTGGCCCCCCCAGGGCTGGGCAGACAGAGGAGGGGACACCTTGGAGCTACCAGGACTCGGGTGGGGGCGGTGCCCCCGGGACTCCGAGGCCAGGCCCCCAGTCTCCTTGCAGCGTGACCTCCCGGGCGCAGCAGAGATGGGGAAGGGGGGAGGGGCCGGCGCCCACGGGCCGGGCAGGCGGTTACCTGCGCCGGTGATGGCGGGCATGTTGAAGATCTCCGTCCCGGGCTGGCCGATATCTGGAGGGGTGAGGAGAGGTGAGACCCACGGCCGGCGGCCCGCGCCCTCGCCCCCGCTGCACCTGTGGGTCCAGGCCAGGTGCCGCCCGGGCGCTGGCTCAGTGCAGGCGGGCTCCTGCCAGGGCAGGGCCCGAGGTTGCATTTCCAACCAGCTCGCCAGGCTGCTGACCTGCACCCCCGCCCCGCAAGGCCCCGAGGCATCGGGACTGTCTGCACGTGTCCAGGCCGTTCCCGGAGAGAGGAGCATCGACACAGGAACCAAGCGGCCGCCGGTTCGACTCCCGGTCGGGGCACAGGCCCGGGTTGCGGGCTTGATCCCCAGTGGGGGGCGTGCGGGAGGCAGCCAATCAATGATGTTTCTCTCTCATTGATGTTTCTCTCTCTCTCCCTCTCCTCTCCCTGTCTCTCTAAAAAAAAAAAAATCAATAAAAACATTAAGAAAAAAACACAGAGAGGAGGATCCGACTCCCCGACGCCCCGGCCCGTGAGGCCTCCTGAGACCCAGGGTGCGGCTGATTCCAGCTGTTCGCTGTCCTGGGAGCGGCTGCGGCCCCGCCCTGTGCTGGAGGAGGCGGACCTTGGCTGGGGTTCCGGGCACTCACCACATAAACGGGGGACCACCCATGGGACGAGCACTGTGAACGGAGGACACGTGACCCCAATGCCCGGTGCCCGCACGGGGCTGAGCACAGGCCCTTCACTCGCCTATTCCCTGGGCACCCCCAGGGGCGGGCACTGCTGCCAAGTGCCCACGGCACAGAGACCAGCCTGGACCGGGTGAAGGGCCGGGCAGGTGGTCAGCGGTCCCCTCCCCTCCCCCACCCGGGGTCTCGGCGGCCGCTCGGCGCCCGGGCCCTTACTGTATTCTGGCTCGTTCCGGCTGTGGGTACCGAGCTTCTTGTTCATCTCCTGCTTCTTGGACTTGACCATGGCGGAGGTGCTCTCGGTCAGCTTGCTGAAGAAGGCGGGCGGCTGCCCGGTGTTGCCTGGAGACTTGGAGCCCATCCTGCCGGAGGCCGGACCCGGTCAGTTCCCCGCCGGGGGCGTGCTCATCCCCCCCCCCCCCCCCCCCCCCCCCCCCCCCGCTGCCTCAGATCCGCCCCCAGTCGCCTGCACCGGGGCCTGGCCAGAGCCGAGAGACGCCAGGCCGCGGCTGGGGAAGCGGCTGCTGAGGCCCCGGGCCGGACATCAGCTGAGCAGGAAGGGGGAAGCCTTGGCTTAGCCCGAGGCCCCGGGCGGCGAGGGGCTGTCCTGAGCCTCCATGGTGGGGTGGGGGGGGGCTGGCATTAAGGTACCTGGACTCCGCCTGCTCCCCATCGCGGTACAGCGGGGGGTACAGGGCGCTCCGGGGGTGCCCGGGCTCCACCAGGCCCTCCGGCGGGGACACGGGCTCGATGCCGTCCTCACCGCCACCCAGGGCCGCCGTCTTGCTCGGCTCCGGCGACCTGCGCGGAAAAGGGTCCCCGCGGTGGTCAGAGCTCAGGCGCCCCCTCCGAGGGGCCCCCCTCCCCGCCCCCGGCAGGCGGCTCCTCTGAACCGGGGCTCGCCCGCTCCTCTGGGAAGAGCGGACGGTGAGTGTTTTAGGTGCCGTGGCCACCTGTGGTCTCCGCTGCGTGTTTCTTTCTTTCTTTTCTTTTTTTTTTTTTTTTTACAAATGTTAACCCAGCCCGGCCGGCAGGGCTCAGTGGAGAGTGCTTTGACCTGTGACGCAGGAGGTCATGGTGTGATTCCCGGTCAGGGCACAGGCCAGGGTTGCGGGCTCGATCCCCAGGACGGGGCGTGCAGGAGGCAGCCGATGAGTGATTCTCTCATCGTGGATGTTTCTCTCTCTTCCTCTCCCTTCCTCTCTGACATCCATTTTTTTAAAAATTGAAAAATAAAAATGCAGCACCGCCCTCAGCTTGTGGGCTGTGTGTGAACAAGCTGTGGCTGGACGGGGCTCAGGACGAGTCCGCAGGCCCCTCCTGCACCCGTGCCAGGTGCCCCACTGCCCCCCGACACCCCAGGGCTCCCACGCCTCTGCGTCTCACTCAGCCGGTGCCCCCCGACCCTGGAGCTGGGGACCGTCCCTCTCCTCGGCACTCCAGGCGCCCAGGGGGCCCCGGGGTGAGTGTGCCGGCCTGCGGGGCGCTGCTCTCAGGGACACGGCTCCGGTTCGAATCCCAGCTCCGCCACTTACAGGCCGAGTCCCCGTGGGCAGGTGAGTTCCCGCCTCACGCCTTAGCGTCTTCATCTGTGAAATGGGACTTTGCTGCCTACACCGCCCGGGGCCGCAGGGAGTCCTGGGTAACCCGGGTCAGGTGTGTACTCGGTGCCTGGAGCCCATGGACACGCCATTATCTGTCAGCCGTGGCCTTGAACCAAGGCTCCCGTCTCCCGGGCCTCAGCTTCTCATCTGTACCCTGGCATCGAGGGGCAGACGGCTGACGGGGGCCTCCCGCAGGCTGACCGGCCGGGGGCAGCGCACCCGCCCGGCCCCAGCACTCACCTCTTGCCCCCTTCGCTGTGTGGGGAGCCGCGGGCGGGGGCGCCGTGGTCCGGGGGCGGGAGGTAGAGGTCGCTGGGCGGGCGGCGGAGGTCCAGGACGGGGGCAGGTGGCGCCGGGGAAGGAGTAGAGGGGCGCGGGGAGGGGCGTGCCGAGCTGCTGCGGGGTGGTGCCGCGTGTAGTCCTGCGTGATGACCTCCTGCTGGCCGGGCGGGAGGAGGCATGGGGTCAGGGGTCAGGGGTCAGGCAGCGGCATTCACGTGCCAGAACCTTCCGGGGGCGGGGGCTAGGCTGAGCTCTGAGGGCGGAGCCGGCTCGGTCCTGGGCTCCCTGCCCACGGTGGCCGCGATGCCCCACGTACCCGGGGGCGTGGAACCGGGGCTCAGGCCGAGGCCCCGTCAGCTGGACGAGGGGCAGCGGCAGAATCTGACTTTGAGACTCGGGGGGTCCCCAGGCCACCCCTGCCAGACCTCCGTTTAGCCATCAGACAAGAGGCTCCCCACCTGCCTACCCCCCGCCCTGGGGCCCTGTGGCCCACCCCCGATGCAGAGGTGACGAGGAAGGGTAGTTACACTGATGTGCTGGGCCAGGGTGACCACCCGCTGGTGACCTTTGACCCCCGGCGCGGTCTGGAGCAGCGGGCTGGAGGCGGGCTGGCTCTCGGACAGCGGCCGCAGGTGTGGGAGGTGCGTGGCCTCACCGCCCAGCTTCCGGAGCTGTGGGCAGAGCAGGGCGGGTCAGGGGCGGGGGTGGGGCTGGGCCGTCCCTCAATCTCTGGGCGCCTCGGTCTTCCGGTCTGCGGGATGGGGTCACGCCTGTGCTCGCAGGGCTGGTGGCGGGGGGGCCCACCTGGCTGCTTGTGCCGCAGGTCCCCCTCCAGGTGGCTCTTGTCCAGCTCCTCGAGGTGCTTGGGGAGCCCCTTGTCGTGGGTCAGGCTCGGGGAGCTCACGGGGCTGACGGGCTCCACCCCGTCGGGGCTGTAGCTGCCGCCGTGGTAACCTGCAGGGGGCGAGCCTGGGGTCAGGCCAGCTGGTGCTGGGAGTGGGCTGCCCCCGGCCTCCCCTGCCTGCCCCGCGGGCTGGTCCCTGGGCCGGAGCCGGGCATCTGGGCGGATGGAGAGGGGGTGACCGGAGCGGGGGCTGCTGGCTGGCCAGGGTCGGGGTGCCCTGAGAAAGGAGGGAGGGGACAGCAGAGAGGGAGAGAGATGGAGGAGAGGCGAGACTGGGGCACCCGGCAGGCAGGGTGAGAGAGTGGGGGACAGAGAGAGAGAGAGAGAGAAACTCAGAGAAAGATCAGGGGCATGAGCTGGGGGAGAGAAAGACGGGGGGGGGGGGTGTGTCTCTGGGAACGGGGATGTGGATCGGCCGTGATGGGCTGGAGGGAGTGAGGTCTGGGGGGAGGAGGGGTCAGGGAGTGACAATTAGTCTGAGGGTCCCCCGCAGCCCCTAGTCCAGTAAAGAGGAGCCCGAGCCGGGGCCGGAGGGGGGAGGACTCCCCTGTCCCGGGGGGGAGGGGGGCGGTGGGACAGCGGGGGGAGGGGGGACACCCGGGGCCAGGGCATCCCCCGGCTCCCGGACAACCTGGCGGGAGGCAGGGGTCGGGCCCCCAGCTCCTCCTGGAAAGCGGGGCGTCCCCTCCCCTTCCCGGCGTCCTCGGCGGGCGTCCTCCACACCACATCCTCCAGCCACACATGGCAGCAGGCTGCGCCCGCGCCCCCGGCCCACTCCCTGCTCCCCGGGCCATGGGAGGCGTGGCGGGAGGTCAAAACCACAGATCCATTCATTTAAGGAAAAGAAGCGAAAATCCAAAAAAAAAAAAAAAAAATCATGATGAAACGATGTGCACAGGAGGGGGCGCCCCCCCCACACCGCAGGGGGGCGGGCGGCAGGCAGCCGGCGGGGACGTCAGCGCGTGCAATCGACGAGACGACGTGGAAAAAAAAAAAAAAACCAAAGACCAAAATCAATGAAAAATGGGGGGCGGGGGGCGGGGGGGGCGGGAAAATAAAAAGCAGAGATCTGGAAATATCTTTAGGCCACGAAGACGGGGTGCGGGCGCGGCGGGCCCGGGGTCTTACCGTCGCGAGGGGAGTCGGTGGCCAGCGAACCTCCTTCTCGCGGCCCTTTATCGTGAGCAATTTGACGCATGATTATCGCGTCTATGAAGGTGGCCGCTGTCAGGGTGGTCTTACCCAGTGCTCGGAGCTCCAGTTCCTGGATGGAAAAGGGTTTACTTTGAGTCTTTTCCCGGTGCAGGTCCGCGGCCGGCGGGTCCGGGCTGGCGCGGTGGGCGGCGAGGCTCTTCGCTGGGGTGCGGGCGATGGCCGCGTGGCCGGCGGGGGCCAGGGCCCGGGGCTCCGAGCCCTTGCCCGGGGAGGAGGCGGGCTCCAGCCCGGCACGGGCCTGGGGCTTGGCGAGGAAGGCGTGGCCCGCGTCCCCGCGGGGCCTCTCAGGCCGACTGACCCTCGGGGCCTCTTTGGGCAGCAGGACGGGGTCCAGGAGGGTGGGGTAGACCCCGTCCAGGGTGCTGCCCAGCGGGCAGTGGGCGGCGGGTGGGAATGTGGCGGCTGGGCGGACGGGCGAGGAGGTGGAGGTGGACCTGGGGGAGGAGAGGGGGGGTCAGGAGGCTGCGGGAGCCACGGCTGGGGCCCGTGTCACACCCTCGCTCTGACACCTGGGGGCGGGGGGTCCCCATTCCCCACTGCTCCCTGGATAAACGCCCCCTCCTGATGCTGGCCTGCGGAGCGTGACCTCACCCACTCATTCATTCATTCATTTATTCATTCCGTCATCCTTTCACAACTGTGAACGGAGCACCCACTGTGGGTCAGGGACACAGCACTGCCTGAAACAGACAAAAGCGCCTTGCGCTCTGGTTAAGCAGAGACTGTAGACGTGTGAACCTACAAACTGGACCCTATCGGAGGGCGGTGGCTGGAGGCTACGCGTCGGCGACATGAGAGCGGACGCCGGGGAGTGCTGGGGCGAGGCCAAGGTTTCTGGGAAACGAGCCGTCACGTTTCATAACAAGTCGCGGGGAGGACGCGACTAGGGTGGCCAGTGTGTGGGGGGGAGGGGGGCGGCAGGAGCCGGGGGTACCGGGAAGCCCCTCCCCCAGTCTTTGGGGTATTTGTCACCAGAGGGGACCTGGGCCCCTTGTGAGAGCGAGCGGGTTCGGGGGCCTCTCCCTCCTCAGGGAGCCGCTGGGTGTTGTCCAGGCTGCTTGAGGGCCTTGCTTGGTTGTGGGGGGGCCTGGGGGTCTGTCCACAGACTCCCCTGAACCCGACACCTGCCCACCTCCTCATCCATCCACCCAGCGCGTCCTCACCTGGGTACCCGCCTCATCATCCACCATCCGCCTGGCATCCTGCTCCCGTCGCCCACACTGACCTGCCTGCCATCCATCCATCGACCCCTCCATCCATCCATCCGTCCATCCATCCACCCATCCACCCGTCTGTCCATCCATCCATCCATCGACCCCTCCATCCATCCGTCCATCCATCCACCCATCCACCCGTCTGTCCATCCATCCATCCATCCATCCATCCATCCATCCATCCGTCCATCCATCCATCCATCCACCCGTCTGTCCATCCATCCATCCATCGACCCCTCCATCCATCCGTCCATCCATCCACCCATCCACCCGTCTGTCCATCCATCCATCCATCCATCCATCCATCCATCCGTCCATCCATCCATCCATCCACCCGTCTGTCCATCCATCCATCCATCGACCCCTCCATCCATCCACCCATCCACCCGTCTGTCCATCCATCCATCCATCCATCCATCCATCCATCCATCCGACCCCTCCATCCATCCATCCATCCGTCTGTCCACCCATCCACCCGTCTGTCCATCCATCCATCCATCCATCCATCCCAGTCACCATCTCATCACCTACTCACCCACCCACCCATCCTCTCAGCTCCTCACCCCTCTCCCCACCCACCGTCTAGCACCCTCCCACCATCCACCTGCCTCCCCACCCATCAGCACCCGTCCGTCTCCAACCCACAGGGCCACCCACGTCACTACCCCTCAGCCGCCCGCCCGCCCGCCCGCGGCCCCGCCCGGTGCCAACCTGGCCCACCTCAGGACCGTGGGCGTGCCGGGCTCCACGGAGGTGACCACGCCCTTCATGCTCGTGTTGTGCAGCACGCTGGGCCTCTGCTGGACGGCGTCCTGGGTCCGGGGCGAGATGGGCGAGTGCTGGTGGGGGTGGGAGGCGGGGCGGCTGCTACTGCTGCCCCCACCCCCGCTGCCGCTGCCACCGCTCTGCTCGGTACCTGGGGGGACAGGCTGCGGGTCAGAGGCCGGCCTCGGCGGCCGGCGGGCAGGGCGGGGCGGGTCCCTGGGGCCTACCGGGCCTCCAGATGGGCGCGTGCTCCACCGTGGCGCTGGACGTCAGGATGGACTTCTCGCGCTCGCGGTCCCGCTCCCGCTCACGGTCCCGCTCCCGCTCCCTCTCCCTCTCGGAGGAGGACGTGGTGGCTTTTGTCAGGTGGGTGGGGCCTCCTGGAAACCAAAAGGCCTGCAGCTCAGCCCCGGGTGGAACGGAGCCGGTGAGGCGTCGGCCCGGGGGCGCCCAGCCAGCCGCTGGCCTCCCGACCCGGGACCGGGCAGGCGCAGGCGCTACCTGGGGAGAGCGGGGAGCTGCTGAGCCGGCTGCTGAAGTGCTGGGCTGCGGCGGGGATGTAGGCCAGGCGGTCCATGGCGGTGGCGGCCGTGCCTGGCGTCGGGGGCACCAGCACGGGCAGGTGTGGCACTTGGGACAGGTCGATGATGCCTGCGGGGGAGGCGGCGGCGGCTGTAGCCACGGGGGCGGGGCCGCAGGCTGGCCCACCACAGGCCCTCGTCGGACACCACGCCCCGGGGTTCCCTCCCGGGTGCCCGCACTGCCCCGCGGGGCCCTTCTGAACGCCAGGGGCTCCGGTGCCCTCCCTGCGGCTGCCAACCCAGCAGTGGCCGTGCCCTGCAGTCGGCCCGGGTACACGGCCACACAGCTGTTCTCAGCCTCAGTTCCGGTCCCATCCCCACCTTTAATCCTCACTGAGGACGTTTTCCACTGATTCAGACAGAGTAGGGGAGAGAGGGAGAGAGACACGTCGGTGGGTTGCCTCCTGCATGCACCCGACCAGGGCCCAGGCTGGGGAGCCTGCACCCGGGGTTCGTGCCCTTGACCGGAATCGAACCCAGGACCCCTCGGTCTGCAGGACGATGCTCTACCCACTGAGCCACACCGGCCGGGGCCCCCATCCCCACCTTTGAAACAGCTCATGTGACCAATTTTCCCAACTGACCCGAACTAGGACGTGGGCGTTCCAGAACATTCTGGGAGTTTCTCCCCCAGAGGACAACTTCCATGGGCGCAGGCAACGCCACCCCAGGCCCTTGCGAGTCAGGGAACCCGAAATCCCGACAGCCTGACCCCAGGACCACGCACGCCGGGAGCACGCACCGCCCGGCCGAGCCTCCCGGGTCCATGCGGCAATCGGACGCCAGCGCACGCCCACCAGCCGGGGTGGCCCCCCACCCACACCTCCACGGGGACCACACGGTGGGCCCTCCCGCTGGCCTGCACGGGGCAGAGGGGGGCCCGGGCGCCACCCACCTCGCGGGCCGGCGGCGTAGTTGAGGGCCAGCGAGGACTCGCGGGGGGCCAGGCCGCGCAGCATGTCGGCGCGCTGGGCCATGGCGGTGGCCGCGTTGTGGTGCATCTGCTGGGAGGTGATGTAGTCGTTGATGATGGTCTGCCGGTTCTCCAGCGCCGCCGTCTCGGGGTAGCCGCGGATGAGGTAGGGCGGGTACAGGTGCGGGTAGGTGGGGTTCGGGGCCAGGTGCCGGGGCAGGTAATAGGCAGCGGCCGCTGGGAGAGGGACACGGGGTCAGAGGTCAGACACCCCGCCTGTCCTCGGGCCCCCCACGCCCGCACCCTGACTGCGTCGCCCCGAACATCCCAGGAGAGAACTGAGGCCTCTAAGGAGAGAGACAGTTGCTCCCCAAAACACGTGGGGGGCTCTTGGTGACGGTGTTCTCCCAGCTCCGGGGCGTGGGAAATGCGGGTCCCCGAAGTCCCGAGGGGGGCACCCAGAGATTCGGGGAACGCCCACTGGAGCTTCCTGAGATCGTTTGTGACTTTTTTTTGTTAGTCCTCACCCAAGGATATTGTCCCACTGATTTTTAGGGAGAGTGGACGGGAGAGGGAGAGACAGAGAAAAACGTCGATGTGAGAGAAGCACATCGATGGGCTGCCTCCTGCCTGCACCCCGACCAGGGCCCGGGCTGGGAGGAGCCCGCAACCAAGTACGCGTGCCCTTAACGGGAATCGAACCCGGGACCCTTCGGTCCGCAGGCCTACGCGCTATCCACTGAGCAACACCGGCCAGGGCTGTTTGCGATGTTAAAGGCGCTGACCAGTCCCTCGGGGAAAGCAAACCACTGGGAAACGTCAGCCCAGCCTGTCCCTCCGGCGCTGCAGACAAACCCCAACCAGGCAATGCCCACGGCTGCACTGTCAGGCCTCCCCAGCTCTAAGCCTCCGCTTCCCCCAACAACAGAGCCTCGCTGATGTACGAGGAGCCACACGAACGGGGCCCCCACCCCGGCTTCGGGGCCTGTGCGCCCCGGACAGTCACCTGCATCCAGGGGGATCCCGCGGGGGATGGAGGTGGGGTCGAAGGCCAGCGGGATGTGGCCGCGGTACAGGTCCACGCCGCTCACGCCCCGGAGGATGTGCTCGTAGGGCGAGAGGGGGTGGGGGTGGTGCTCGGGCACGGCGCTGTGCGGGGACTTGGCGATCTCGCGGGGCGTGGACGTCAGCTTCCGGTCCTGGGACGCCTTGCTGGAGGAGTGGCTGCCTGTGGACCCAGGGCGGGGAAGGCATCAGGCCCCTGTGCCCCCGGCCCCCCAGCCCCCCCATGGCCCCGAGGCTGGTGTTCATGGGAAGCTATGGTGGGGGTGTCTCTGGGACCCCAGGACCTTAGGGCCTCACCCACTTATTTGCCTCTTAGTTTTTTGTTTTGTTTTGATCATTTACTCATTTGCTTCTAGTGTTTTGTGGGGTTTTTTTGGTTCTTTTTAAAAAATATATGTTTTGACTGATTTTAGAGAGAGGAAGGGAGAGGGAGAAACTTTAATAAGAAACATCCATGGAGAGAGAGAATCATGGATCAGCTGCCTTCTGCACACCTCCTACTGGGGACCGAGCCCGTAACCCGGGCCTGGGCCTGGGCCCCGACCGAGAATCGAACCCTGACCTCCTGGGTCACCGGTCGGTGCTCAACCACTGAGCCACGCTGGCCGAGCTGTTTTATTTTAGTTCTTAAAAAAAAAAAAAAAATCAGCATGCATTTGTTCCCTTGTTTCATTCACTCAATCCATCGAACAAAAATACTCCGGGAGCCCCGGGCAGCCAGCGCTGTCCTGACAAACAGTCATCACGTGAGAACTGCAGCGCGACAGGCGCTCGGAGGACAACTGTGAGGCGGGGACGAACGGGACTGAATGGGCGAGCGGCCACCCTGAGGAGGTGGCCTTTGGGCAGGACCTGAGGGAGGACAGGAAGCCAGTCGGGTAAAGACCCGGAGGTGGGGCACGGCACGTGCAAAGGCCCTGGGAGCAGAGAGGGGCCTGTCTGGCTGAGCCTGGGCGGAACAGTCGGCGGGAGGGCCGAGCCGCAGGCTCCCGAGGCCGGAGGCCGGACGGACAAGGCCAGCTTCCCTCTGGGAGCGGCGAGAGGTCCCGGGGGGATGTGCTTCAGCAGGGGGTGGGGCTTAGTGCGAATCTGGCTGCTGTCTGAGGAGCAGGTTACAGCAGGACGGGGGGTCGGGGAGCAGGCGGTGTTCCTGAGCCGGATCTGGGGCAGAACCCATGGTGGCTCGGTTGGTTCCCCCTGGGGCCCGGCCTGCGCTGAGCGTGGGCAGCGAGGCAGTTTCCCGAGATGGGAGTCCCCCCCCTGCCCCCTCACCCCCACCCTCACCCGCGCCCCACGCACCCTCCTGCAGGCGTGGCGTGGGCTCCCGCGTGGTCCCGGGCGAGCCGCGGGGGAGCGGGCCGGCGAAGGAGGCCGCGTGGTCCTCGTAGGCGAGGGGGCTCTGGCGGGGCTTGCCCAGCTCGGGCACGATGACCGGGGCGCCCCGCGTGATGGAGCCCCCCGAGCCGCTGCCCGCGCCCGGCCGGCCCTTGAGGCTCTCCTCGTAGCAGGCGCGCTCCAGCGCCCGCGCGTCGGCCATCACGTCCAGCGGGTGCACGGCCGGGAAGGTGCGGCCGGGGCTGCCGATGATGGAGCGCACGTCATGCTTCTTGGAGCCCGAGGAGGCCGCGCCCGCGTCGTACTTGAGCGGGGTGCCCTGGGGGGGGGGGCGGGGGAGAAGGGGGGTGAGCACCAGCCACAAACTCTCTCAGCTTTGGCTGCTCAGCTACAACACGGGGTGCCACAGGCCACACTGGAGGGGCCCGGCCTGGCCTCGGGCCCCGGAGCCGCCTGGGGGAGGGTCAGCAGAAGGCACAGAGGCCAGGCCGTCCTGGAGCAAGTGGGGGACCCGCTCCTGGCCCCTGGGGTTGGCTGGAGCGAGGCCAGCACCCCCGAGGGCGAATCCTCCCTCCCGTGAAGCGGGGCGTCTGCACGGAGGCTGGGCAGCGAGTTCCGCTCCCACGCCCCCCACGCCCCGAGGCTTCCAGCCAGGAGGTCAGGGTGAGGCCCCTGCTCTCGCCAGCAAGGGCAGCTGAAGACACAGGCCCGGCCCGGCCGGCCGCGGGGAGGGGACCCGCGTACTCGGCCCGGTGCCTGCAAGCCCCGCAGCTCCCTGTCTGCTAGGATGTTTGCGTTACTTTCATAAGAGGGGGAAACGCCCGTGGGTTAGGAAATATTCTAGAATCAGACGGGCGTCCCTGCGGCTGGCCCACGGCTCTGCGGCCCCCAGCGCGGTACCTGCGTGATGGAGCCCTCCTTGAGCGGCCGCGGGGCCAGGGGCAGCTCGGGCGTGCACCGCAGCTCCTCGCGGGGGATCTCGTGGACCGAGCGCCCGCCCTCCTTCACCGTGGTCACCGGGCCCTCGTGGGGCGGCTTCAGCTTCAGGGCCTCCAGGGAGCGGACCTTGTAGGCCTCGGCCAGGTCCCGGGGCGGCGGCGGCGTGCCCTCCAGCTTCAGCAGCTTGGCCTCGCGGCGCAGGTAGTCCTCCTGGGCCTCCCCGTAGGACCGCGGGATCCCTGCAGGGCGGAGACGGCGCGACCTCACACCCGCGACCCCGCCCCCACCCTCACCGGGGCCTCCTCCCCAGCGGGTTCTGGGCTCGAATCACACAACCTGACCCCCCTGAGCCCCGTCGTCCTCACCTATAAGGGGGCGCACTGGCCCCCCTCGCGAGCCTTCAATGAACTAACACGCAGGGCGTCCCCCCAAAAACGTATCCACGCTTTCACGGCCGATGGCCCGATGTCGAAGGGGAACTGTCCCTTCACGAACACGGCCTTGACCGTTACTCAAAGCACGCGGACACGTGTTTGGGGGACACTCTCCAGTTAAAGAGCGTCGACCGGGGTTCGCAGCAGCCGCTCGCCGCGGACCAACCCACCGAGAGCCCAGGTATCTGACCCCCAATCCTCCCGCCCACGGCACCTTCTTCTCCAAACCGTCCCGCAAGGTCACAACCAGGCAGCGCTGGGGCCAGCGCCAAGCACACAGTAGGTGCTCAATGAATGGTGTCCGCAGAATGGGCGGGGGGCAGGGGGCGCCCGACCTGTGCGTGTCCCCGTCACTGCAGGTGTCCGCACGCCTTTCCAAGCGCCTGCCCCGATCTGGTTCCCACGGCACCCGGGTACCCCCCCGCCCCGCCCCCCGCACCTTGCTGTCATCTCCCTGCAGCTGCCGTGAGGCGTGGGGGTGGGGGGAGGGGGTACCTTGCGTGATGGAGCCGCGGATGTGGTGCTGTTCTTTCAGATGGTGGGGGCTGTGTCGCTCAGGGGGGATGGCGCGGCCCATGAGACCTGGGAGGGAGCGGCCAAGAGCCTCGTGACGCGGTCCCCGAGCAGCCTCGGGCGGCGACAGGGGTCGGGGTCCACAGCCCGCCTCCCGGGAGGGGCCCCGCCAGCCACTCAGCCGTCCCCCCGATGGTGGTGGTGGTGGAACCCAGCGAGCGGTGTCCCGTCTCTGGGCCCAGAGGAGCCTCAGTTTTCCCATCTGTAGATAGGGCTGACCCTCCCCCAGCTCCCTCCAGGGGGCGCCCAGAGACCAGCTCTCTCTTGGCAGCCGGAAGCGGGTCCCCGGCTCCCTGGCGTTTCTGCGTGGACCGAGAGCACGGGGCCGGACTCCCACCTTCGATGCTGGCCGAGGCGATGGCCCGGCCCACGCGGCCCTCCATCATGTCGTAGGTGCGCTTGGGGGCGGCCGTCTCGTGGGCGGGTCCCGAGCTGCTCCTGCCGTCCTCCTTGGACACGGACATGCCACCTGCAAACAGGCCACGCTCGCGGTGAGGGCGGGGCCGCCACGGGGTGATCGTGGGCACGGGCCTGGGACCCGGAAGCCGGCCGCGGCGGATGCACACAGGCCCCTGCGGACTGAGTCCATGCCCCGAGATCCGGCCCCGGGGCCGGGACAGGGCCCCACCCACCAGCCCCTCAGCCCTTCCAGGGGCGTGACACAGATGGGAGCGGCAGACAGCCTCCAGCACCCTGAACCCTGACCTGCCAGGCTGCTTCTGTAGGCGGCGTGCCCTCGACCACACACGGGCGGCCATGTGAGTCTGTGCACAAACACGCCCGCACACAGTGACGGCTTGTGACATGAACACACACACACACACACACACACACACACACACACGAGCCCTGGTGTGAACACACAGGGCACACACCACCATTCGTGTATAGATGTGGGGCTCTGTGCGTGCAGGTTTGGTGGCTCTGCCCAGCCGCCCGCCCCCGGGATCCTTGAGCCACTGGCTAATGCGGAGACTGCAAACTGGGACCAGCCGACACACCGCGGCTGCTATCGATTTTGTTCTCAGCATTAATTGCCGACGTTTAAACACTGGGAGGTTCCGGACACACAGGGAGAGACTAGCAGTCTGGCCGGGAGCTCACATTCGTGTGGGAGGACAATCCGCTGCTGGGGGACCAGAGAGGCAGGTGCCCCGGGAGACAGCACCGCTCTCCGCGTCGCCACAGTCCCCCCCGCTCCCTACTGCCCCAGGCCCGGCAGCTGCCCCCAGCCGCTGGCCCCAGAAAGCGGGTGAGGAATGAACAGCCCATTTTACAGATGATCAGCTCAACCGTAGAGGCTCAGGACTGGTCTGGGGCCCGAGTGGAGATGCCACCCAGTGCTCTCTGCCCACAACACCTCGACTGACCGCCTGACCGCCAGGCCCTCCATCCCCCGAGGGCATTCAGCTGAGGCTGGCACCGTCCCCCGGGCCGTCTCCACCAGGTGGCAGCAGAGAGCGGCCTTCACCTGAGCCCCATGGTGCTGCCTCCACCTCCCAGGACCAGGACCAGGACCAGGACCAGGATGTGGGGGTGGGGGCCGCGGGCTCAGGCGGAGGCGGATGGAGAGGAAAAGGCGCCCGCTCGCCTGAGAAGCAATTGAGGGCCCGGCAGCAGCCAGCCGCCAGGAGGGGTGCCCATTAGCGGCTTTTATCTCTCCACCCTTGGGTGCCCGCTGCCAGGAAACGCTCCTCCAGTGTCTCCTCCCTGATTAACTCCTCCCGTGCGGGTCCCTCGGGTGTGAACCCAGAACCAGGAAAGAGAGAGGCCGAGGGGCCTGGAGCCGGGTCCCGGGCACAAGGCGGGGTGGAGATGAGCGGCTTCCGCTCTCTGGGCCTCAGCTTCCCCATGAGGCTGACTACCAGTTCGTTTCCCCCACTGAAAAGACCTGGGCAGAGGTGGGGGCTTGCATACCTGCCGGGACGGGGAGCTCACTACCTCTGAATGTACTACTTCCCGGTGGCACCCCAGCCCTGCCTCCCTCCTCCCCAACCCTGGGCCTCCTTTTCTCTCGAGGGGCCAGGAGGGGGGCCCCAGGGCCCTTGGGTGTCTTGCACCCCGTTTCCTCGCTGTAACAGGAGAACCAGCCCTATCCCCGCTCCAGCCACTCGGGGCTGATGGAAGAGGCACATGCTCCAACCACAGTGTCCCCTCTGGCTGCCCTTTGGCCCCAACCCTGCTTTTCTGGACCCCCGACCCCCTCCCCACCTTGACCCCCTCCAGAAACTCCAGGGTCTGTGGCTGGGAGGACCGGCCAGGCCGGGCGGGCAGGTTCCCCGGACGCGGGATTAACAAGGGGACCTCCTGCCTGCACGTCCTGAGAGCGCCATCCGAGGGGACTCCAGACGCGGTCCCGCACCGCACGGCCTCATGGGTCCTCTCCCCTCCGCGTCCCCGGAGCAGAGCCCGTGGAGGGGGGAGGGAAGCCACGCCCGCCCGCGGCCCCGGGGGACAGGCTCACCCTCATAGGACAGCACGTGGCCCTTCTTGCCCTCGTAGATGACGTGGCCCTTGGGCAGGCCGTCCTCCCGCCCGCGGTCCAGGCGGCTCGGGCTGTCCTCGCCGATGATCCGGGTGATGGTGCCCTTGTACAGGACGTCGGCCGGAGTGCCCTGGGGGCGGGGGGGAGAGCACGTGTCCCCGCGGGCCCTCCAAGTCCACCCCCGTGCCCACAGGCGGCCGGCGGAGCCCCCTCGGCGACCTCCGAGAACACGGGGGTGGGGGTGGGGCTTGGCGCCTGGAGCCTGGTTCTGGCGTCAAACAGCGGTTTTTCCCAACGAGCTGTGTGTGACCTCGGGGCAGTCCCTTTGCCTCTCTGACCCCGTCCGTGCATCACAGAACACAGCCCATCCCCACGTCCCCGCTCAGACCAGCCGCCCCCCATCACTACGCGCCTCTTCTCCCGGCCCTCGCGGCTCAGGGGCCGAGTGACAACCTATGAACCAGGAGGTCACGGTTTCAAAACCCCCGGGTCCAGAGAAAAGCGGAGCGTGGACGACCCCTCTGGGGTGGGACCCGAGGCCACTGGGGTCAGAAATCCCTCCCTGGGCCAGCCTGTGGCCTGAAGCTCCTCCGTGATCGTATGAGAGAGAGAGCGAGCGTGTGCGTGCATGCATGTCTCTCTAAATGAGGGTGTCTATGCGTGCATGTGTGTGTGAGCCCTGACCCCCGAGAGGCCCGGAAGGGCCCCTCTGCAAACCCCGGATGGGGCAGACATGGCTGGTGGATCCCAGCGCCCCTTGCGTACCCGCACGGGGCTGGCCGTCCGACTCCAGCCCTCAGGCTGTGAGCACAAGGTCACCGTTAGCCCACGGTCTGTTCCCTGGGTCTAAAGTCACAGACGTGGCTGGGAAGCACAGTGCCTGCTGCCGACCTCCAGGATGAGGCCTGGCCTTGGGGGGGTCGAGCGAACTCCCCACCGCCCCTCTCAGCCTTTGCACATGCTGTTCCCTGGGCCCAGAATGCTGTTCCCCGAGTTTCCTGCAGGGCCCAGACCCCAAAGGTCTCTCCTCTGCAGAGGGGACAGAGAGCCGATCCTCTGCTTCGTCCCAGGTCAGGGTCCTGCCCGACCCTGCAGCCCGCCGTCCGGCCCGGCCCCCGGCTGTGCCCCGCACTCACGTGGGTGATGGAGCCGCGGTAGGTGATGGGGCTCTCGGCGGGCACCCGGGCGCTGGGCACGCCCTTGCTGATGCTCCCTCCGGACACCGAGCCCAGGGTGGTCCCTGGAAGACGGGGACACGCGGGGGGCTGCAGGGTGTCCGAGACCCAGCCCCGGCCCTAGAGGCCCCCAACTCCCCAGCTGGGTCTGGGGGCAGCGCCCATGCCCGCCTCCCCCCGCCCGAGGACGGAGGGGCAGCTGCTGGGACACAGGGCAGACTCGGGCCTCACACCCTCCGCCATGGCCTCACCTCTCAGCACGGACGTCTCCTGGGCCGTGGGCACCCCCAGGCTCTCCGGGGGCCCCGCCTGGCCCCGTGGGGACAGCTGCTCCTGCTTCACGCTGCTGAAGGGCGCTGGGGACGGGCGAGAGCAGTGAGCCAGGCGCCCCGGGGACAGGGCCCCTCCCCGCCGTCCTCGGGCTGGGCCCAGCGCCCTGGGGGTCCACAGAGCCGACCCCCAAGTTCCGGCCAGAGTCCACAGGCCACGCTGTCCCCCCACCCCCCTCAGCGACAGCTGCATAACCCAGGTGCCCCCCCACAGGGACAGCTGGACCACGCGTGGGCCTTCCGGATGGCGAGGCCCCGATCCTTACCCAGCTTCTTGGGGTCCAGGGCAGGGGCCAGCCCCATGGCGAGGGGGCCCACGGGGACCTTGGCGTGCTCCGAGTACGGGATGTGCAGCTGCACCGACAGTCCCTGAGGGGACAGAGGTCATGGGGTCACCGGGCCCCCGCGGTCCCTCCACCACAGGCCCCGGCCCAGCCAGAGTGCCTGGACCCCCCCTTTTACAAGGGCCCAAGGGGGGACCTGGGGATCAGGTCCCCAGGGCCCATTCCACCGAGCCCCCCGAGGAAGGCCTGTTCTCTGGACACCAGGCCTCGCGCGGGAGGTGGCACCCACCTGCCTGTCCAGGACGCTGGGGTGCTTGGAGGAGGAGATGAGGGGCGGAGGGTTGGAGATGGTGGGCGGGCGTGGCAGGACCGGCCGGGTGCTGTCGTGCAGGCCCAGGGACAGCGGGTGACCTGCAGGGCACATGTCTGTCCGTCACAGGGCCCCCCGCGTGGCCGGGCCCCCGCGGACAGACTCCCCCTCGCCTCTGCCCCGTCCACCAGGCAGGTGACCATCCACATGCGCCCCGTGCGCTCCTGGCTCTGCCCTCAGGAGCTGGCTATGTTCTCAGTGCAGAACCCCCCCGACCCCGCCAAGGGAAAGCTGGGGTCCACCCAGCGCCTCGACTCCTGCCCAGACCCCATAACTGGTCTCCCTCCTGGAGTCCGTTCCCCTCACAGGAACCAGAGGGTCTTTGTAACAAGTCCGCTGGCTCACACCCTCTCCCTGCTGAGACCCTGCTATGGCTCCCAGTGCCCCCAGGACAGAGTCTTAACCTCCGGCACGGCTCCTGTGGCCACTCGGCCTGGGGCTGGCGGCCTCCCCGGGCTCCCCGGGCACCCAGCCCCCCCACAGCAGCCGGATTCTGTTTCTCAAGCTTAGTCTGCTCTGGGCTGCCTCTGGGCCTTTGCACATGCTGTTCCCTCTGCCGGCCATGCCCTCCCTTGCTGTTCTCCTTGGTCATCTGGCCCACTCGGCCTTCAGGATCCGTTCTGTTTAGCACGGACCTTCCGCATCAGCTGTTGGTGGGGCCCGCAGGACTGCGGGCCCCCAAAGGACCTCCAACCCAGGCTGACTGTCTCTGGAAACCAAAGCAGCCCCTTCCCTCCCTCCTCAGCCTCCCTCCCAGGACTTCCCCTCCAACCAGCCATGCTCCAGCTCAAGCACCATCTATGGCTCCCTATCACCAGTGAGTTCCACCCCAATCCTGCAGATTGCTCAGACCGCCACAGATCCCCATCCAACCCAGATCTTCCTGCACCGAGCGCGAGCCCGTGCGAGCAGCTGGCGCCCAGTGACGCACGGGCCAACGGGGCGTGGTGGCCCAGCAGCCCGAGCGTGGCGAGCTACTCACCGGGTGGGGCGTAGGAGAAGGCCGAGGGGTCCGGGGCGTGCGGGGAGGCCTTGATCACCTCTCGAGGGGGCACGGGGAAGGGCAGGCCCGGCGTCCAGCACGGGGGCTCCGCTGGCAGCTTCTGGCCCTCGGCCGCGAAGACCGGAAAGAACACGGGCTTCTCTGCGGGGCGACGAGGGGGACGGTGAGCGGTGCTCGGCCAGGCCTCAGGGACCCAGGCCACAGCCGCCCCCCCTCAAGCGTGACCCTCCCTGAGCCCACAGTGCACACCTGGGCAGGGGCGGGGGTCCCGGCCAAACGTTAAGGGGGGCACCTACGACGGACACTCCCCCAGTCTGTGCACCGGGGCCGCTCTGAGCCTTGGGACACTCTGCTCAGCACGGGGGTGTGTCCGGGGGCCGGGCTGCGGGTCCTTGGGGGCCCCTGGGGTCCCAGGGAACGTCTGAGTCCCAGGCAATCAGGAGGCCCGGGACACACCTCCAGGGCTGGGGCGGCCGGTGGCGGCCGGGGACCTGCGCCTGACACTTACACCCACTTATACGGGAGCCGGGTCACATCCGCCCACGTGTTTATCACCGAGCTGTTGCGACACGGACCGTCTGGCCCGCAGAGCCTAAAATATTTACTCTCCGGCCCTTTCCAGAAAACACCAGCTGACCTCTACGAATGCGGAAGGTGATCAGCTGCGTGTGTGTGTGTGTGTGTGCGTGCGTGCGCACACATGCATGTGCAGTGGCGTGACCAAGGCGTGGCCGGGGAAGGGCCGGGCGTCCGGGCACCGCACCACAGCCCTGCCTGCCAGTCGCCGCGGTTTCACCAGCGTGAGCGTGTGAGGAAGGGACTGTCGCCAGGTTGTGCGGGGAGTGGTGGGGGGCGGGGAGGGGGGTGCACAATTGCAACCGTGGGCTTATCTGAGGTCCCCAGCAAATATTTGGCCGAGCCAGGATTTGACCCCTTGACCTCCCGGCCCCTGCCGCGGAGGGTGACATGTAAGCGAGAATGTGGTCTCCAGCTGCCGCAGTCCCCACCCCTCCCTACTGCCTCCCTCCGCTGTGTCCCTCACCCGCTCGGCCCGCTTTGCTGCTACAGACCTGGGGAGTTGGCAAAGCTGCTCTCACACGCAAAGGCCCCCTCCCCTGCCCATCGGCCCTCACGTTCCTCCCACCCCCCCACCCCGGGCCCCTCGGCCGCCAGGCGCACTGACCCTCCTTCTCGGGCGGGACGGGGCTCCTGCTCTTGCCCCGCGGGCTGCTGCTGGGCTGCTGGGGGGCGCTGCTCTCGGGCTGCAGGTGCTGCGGCGGCGGCTGGGCGGGGGGAGCCGGCTTCGGGGGCGCTGGGTCCTCCCGGGCGGGCTCGTGGGCTTTGGTGACCTGCTGAGGGAAGCAGCGAGAGGTGGGCATCTTCCCGGGCCGTCCCCGGGGCACTGAGACCAAGGAAAGCCTCCGGGTGCCCGCGTGTGGTCAGCCGGGCACGCAAGCCAGAGAGAGAGGCCGCGGACTGCCCCGGGCATAGAGCTGGAGGGTCAGGGGGCAGGTCTCCATGCAAAGCCGGCTGCCTGGCGCCAACCTCCCCGCCCAGCCCGGCGCCAGGTCTCTCTGGGGTCAGAGCGACGGGGACCGGCACACAAGCCTGTACCAGCCTCGGGGCAGGCAGTGCGGTCAGCAGGCCCTGTGCCCTCACCGGAAGAGCCCCGGCTGCGACTGGGGAGCCGGGCCACCCCGGGGAGGGGTCACCCCAGCAGAGGCCGGGCCACCCCGGGGAGGGGGCTCTGCTGGGCCTGGGGAATCCGCCAGGGGGCCAGCCCTTCCCAAGGGACCTCATGTTCACAACTGGAGGGTCCCCACCCTTCTCTCCAAGGGGCTGTGACAGCTGGGAGGGGAGGGACTTCCTGCTCTCCCATGGCCGTGTGACCCTCAGAGGGGAGGGGTGGGGGGGGAACTGGAGGGAGAGCCACGTGGCTCCCAGGGCCTCGGAAGGAGCTGGGCGGGAGGACAGAGGGAGGAGTCCACAGCCGGCTCCCTGGGTCCCAGAGCCCCGCCCGGAGCTGCCTCCGCCTCATCTCCACGGGGATCGCTCCAGGAAGCGAGAGGCGCGGAGGCCGCAGGTGCGCAGCCCTGGCTGCACTTGGCCGATGGTGTCCCTGCCCAGGAAGTGAGCCGGGCCGGGCGGGCTGCGGTCTGGCGGGCGCAGGAGGGGGGCCGGCACTTACGATGGGGGGGATGGCGGCCGCGCGCTGCTTCAGCTGCTTCAGGTCCAGCGGCTTCTGGGGCGAGGCGTGCGCCCTGGTGTCGCCCGTCGGGGTGAGGAGGCTGGGGCGCGGCGACAGCAGCCTGAGGGGGGACAAGCGTCACGCCGGCCCCCAGCCCTGGGCCAGGGGAGGGGAGGGCACACCAGGTCCCAGAGACCAGCCAGGTCCCAGTGGGGGCGTGGGAGCTCCACCCTCCCTCTTCCGGTGGACAAGGACCCCGAGGGGGCCCCGAGCCCCTCCAACCCCAGCCCAGAGGCCCAGGTCGGGGTCCGACATGCCCCCAGGCAGCCCCGAGGCCAGGAAGTCCCGGCGAAGCCCGGACCCCGAGCCCACGCCACCCAGGGCCCTTCAGAGCCACGGAGTCGAGCGGACGGAGGTCCGTGAGCTGGAGAGATGGGCAGACGGTGCCCCCCACACAGGAGGAGCTCAGGGCCTGGCACGGAGCCGAGGGCACCCTGCCTCCTGGGGACAGGAGTGGGAGCCCCCCCATTTCACCAGGGCGTCCCCCTAACGAGACCTCCCTCGCACACCAGGGATGGAGAAGCTAGAGGCGCGAGGGCCAAGGACTCCCGTGCACACTGTCCGCCCAGCGCCCTGAGCGCGGGCGCGGTGCCCAGCGAGGTCACGCCCGTCTGACACAGACACGCAGAGCCGGCACCGCACCTGCCGGGCGCACGGAGGGCTGACACGGGCGGCACAGGTCTCGGCGCAGGGCTCTGGTGCCTGGGCCAGGAGCAGAGCCCGCCCTCGGGGGGCTCCAAGCTGCTCACGGGGCGCCTCCTTCAGGGAATCCCAGGACACGAGCATGGGGACAAGGTCCCTGTCGCGGTCCCGTCTGGCTCCCTCGCCTGCCCACTGGGGCTGCGGGTTCCGGCCCAGCTCCACTCGCCGGGCGACCTGCACAGCTGGCCTGGCCCCGGGCTCGGGGTGCACGGAGGAGACCTCAACTCCGGGTCTGCCTGCAGGGCGCTCGAGGGGCTGGTGACCAAACAGCAGGTGAGGGCACCGGCTAGGGCCGGGATTCAGCCAGATGGCAGCACCAAGGCCGCTCCCCCAAAGCGGGGGGTGGCGGGGGGGCTGTCGGCAAGGCCCCTACTGCGCGCTGTGGCCACACTGTGTCACACACGGAATGTAGGCCACGGCCACTGACTTGGAGGTAAGACCTGGGACAACCAGGTCACGCCGTGCCCAGCGAGCAGAGCCAGGCGCCCGGCGGAGGGCAGATGGAGCCGGCCGACACGTGACACGCAGCCCAGGCTCCCTCCGGGGCAGGCGGACCAGGGGTGGGGGACCCCGGCGGTGACAGCCGGTCCTGAGGGCGCCGCCTCCGCCCGCATCTGCCACACGCTTGGCTGAGCACAGACATGACACGCTGCCCACGGCGCAGGCGGGGCGGGCGCGGGGAAGGTCACACTGACTTTGCCAAGCTCAGCGCCTGCACGGTCCCCACCGCCGGGCTCACCTGCCTCCGTCCTCACCTCCCCTGACCCCTCCCATCCTGCTCGCACTCCCAGGGACCCCCCCACCCGGCCTCTCCTGCAGCTGCTGTCCTGGCTGGCGCCCCTGGACTCAGGCCCAGGCCCGGCTCACCTGCGTCTCTCAGGCTGGCACCCCAACCTGGTCCAAGCACCACCCCCCAACCTCCACTACAACTGGCCCCACCCAGCCGCCCTTCCCTCACATTTGCTTACTAGCCTCCATTTAAAACAGCTTGCATTTGGCCCTGGCTGGTGTGGCTCAGTGGATAGAGCGTCGGCCTGCAGAGCAAAGGGTCCCGGGTTCGATTCCGGTCAAGGGCACGTAGCTTGGTTGCAGGCTCCTCCCTGGCCCGGGCCCTGGTCGGGGCGTGTGCAGGAGGCAACACATGGATGTGTTTCTCTCACGTCAATGTTTCTCTCTGCCTTTCCCTCTCTCTCCCACTCTCTCTAAAAATCAACGGGAAAATACCCTCAGGCGAGGATTAAAAAGGTAATAACAAATAAAACAACTCGCATCTGTCCACCCAAAGCTACAGGTGAACACACTGCGGCCGCCTTGGAAAACAGCCTGGGGTCCCTCAAGAAGCAAGCCCCCAGTTACCCTCTGAGCCGGCGATTCCACTGCAGGCGTGCGCCCCGGAGAATGGAGACCCCCCCCCCCCCCGCCGCCGTCCCCCGTCCACAGACACGGGCTCGTGAAAGAACACAGCAGCAGCACCCACCCCGGCCCCCGAGAGGTGCAAACGACCCACAGGCTCAGACCCACAGGCTCAAACACGGACGCATGGAGCAACGGAACATGGTCCGTCCGGAGTGGAATATTACTCGGCCATGAAAAAGGAACGACGCACTGAGTCACGCCACAACACGGGTGAACTTGGAAAACGGATTCGGTGCGAGAGGAGCCCGACACCAAGGCCCCCTCCCACGAGCCCTGTTTGTAAGAAATGCCCACAACAGGCAAAGCCACAGGGGCAGAAAGATCAGCTGGTGGCCAGGGGCTGGGGGTGGGCTGTGGAGCGACTCGGGGGTGTGAGGTTGTTGCTTTGGCGGAGGGTTGGGGGATGAGGGTTAATGAACGTGTTCTGGGATGAAATGGTGGTGACGGCTGCGTGAACTGTACTTTGAGGGCTGAAATGGATGGTGTGTGAGTTACATCCCAGGAAAGCTGGTACCAAAACAGCAATAAAGAAGATACTTAGTGTAGCCAACTAGGCGATCAAGAACCACATAGTAAGTACTGTTTCGAAGAACAATAACGTAACAACAGTATGTGCTTTATAATGTTTAAGCTAAAACATAAAATTCTGTATCTGGCCCGGCCGGCGTGGCTGAGTGGTTGAGCGTCGACCTATGAACCAGGAGGTCAGGGTTCGATTCCCGGTCAGGGCACAGGCCCAGGTTGCGGGCTCGATCCCCAGTGGGGGGCGTGCAGGAGGCAGCCGATCCATAATTCTCTCTCATCACTGATATTTCTCTGTACCCCCCCCTCCCTTCCTCTCTGACATCAATAAAAAAGTATTTTTTAAAAATTCTGTATGTGTAAATGAAACGCTGTAGAGATACCAAGTAAGTTTTTACAAAGCACATAAGCCCGGCATCCGTGTCCCACGGATTCTCAATGAACTAGGTCTGTGTCCTGCCTCGGTTTCCCCGACTCCACACCCAGGCAGGGGGCAGACGGGAGAAGCGGGGAGCAGGAACCACCCCTCACACGCTCTCGGGAGGCCTCACCCAGAGTCGGGGCTGGGGGGGCTCTGTGAGGACAGAGGCAGGGCCCAGGGCTCCTCGGTTTGCGAGGCTCCCGCTGCCGGGCTGACCTCTCGCTGCGGAGAGCCGCACCCGAAAACCAGGAGCCGGCTCTGGCCCCTGCCCCCGGGGTCCCGAGCCGCAGAGGGGGCGGGAAGAGGCTGGGCACCCCTGTGGGGCCACCTCCCCCGTCCCACCGCCTCCGGGAGCCCTCCTCGCGGGAACGGCCGCCCTCCGAGCTCTCCCGTGTCCTTGGACGACGGCGCCTTTCATGTTCCTCTCTGGAGGTCCGGGCTGGCGAGGGGCCTGGGAGCCTGGCACCGGGCTGGTGGCTTACGGCTCGTAACTCCTTCATCCCCACAACGACCCTACGTGGGGACCCGCACACCCACCTCGCAGATGGGAAGGCTGAGTCCCCGGGAAGTGTGCGGGCAGCGCCTCTGGGAGCGGGGTGGGCGGCGCGGGCTCTGCAGTCACCGCCATCACCTCTGGGCCGCGGCCGGGACGAGGGTGGGGCAGGACGAGGGGGCAGGGCCGGGCCCAGCAGCCTCCTGCGTCTGTCTGTCCCCGGGACACCCAGTTCCCAGCGCTGGGCTGCCAGGTGGGGAGGAGGGCGGTGGGCAGGCGGCCAGGACCCGGGGTCGTCCGGGGGGACCCACCCGGCCCTTCCGGGCGGCCCCGATGCCAGGCCGGCACTGACGCAGCTCTTGGCCGGGCGGGTGGCGGGCCGCCAGCGGGAAGAGGTCAGCGGGCTGGCCGGGGTCCAGCCTCCTCGGCCCCAGGGCGGGGGACTGGCCGGGGTCACTCGGGGCGTGACGGGCCAGGTGTCCTGACTCCCCGCCCGGGGCTCCTCTCCCAGGGGATCGAATGCTGGCCGCTCAGGCAGGAAGGTGGACGGCAGCCAGGCCCGCGGGGGCGGGAAGGACACGTCCCCGGGTGTGGCTGGGGAGGGGGAGGGGCGGAAGGTGCCGGCGGGGTTTCAGGCCTGGCCCGGGGGTCCCGGGGGCTGTGGGTGCTCGGGCCAACCCTTCCTGCTCTCCAGCCGGGGCTGGCCACCTGGGCCCCCAACACAGACGCCCGGAGGCCGCTGATCGGCTCTCTCGCTGCTAAGAGCAGGGCCACGTTCCCACGGCCATCCCACAGCCAGCACACGGGCGGGGCCGCCACCCGACCCTTCCATTTATTTATTTAAAGACCTCAAATCCATCGCCCAGGGATAGAGAATGTTTTTATCTGTATTTTCAAAAATATATTTTTATTGATTTCAGAGAGAAAGGGAGAAGGAGAGAGAGAGAGAAACATCAATAATGAGAAAGAATCATGGGCCGGCTGCCTCCTGCACGCCCCCTACTGGGGATCAGACCGCACCCCGGGCCTGTGCCCTGACCGGGAATCGAACCCTGACCTCCTGGTTCAAAGGCCGACGTTCAATCACTGAGCCCGCCGGCTGGGCCCGCCCTGACCCCTTCCCAGGCACAGTGAGTGGACGGGCCAGGCCCTGGCCGGGTGGGCGCCCTCCCCGCAGGCTGAGCCGCCGTGAGCACTGTTTTCCGAGCGGCATCGATTGGGCGAGGGTCCCTGGGAGTCTGTGCCCTCGGAACCCACGGCCAGGCCTCTGCGGAGGGAAAGCTCCCTGCCCCACCCCCCGCCCAGCTGTTTGCCCACAGACCGAGCCCGGCTTTCCCGGAACATTCCAGAACTTGCCATTGTGCCGTGCCCCAAGGTGAATCACAGGGCACGGGCAGCGGCTCCGTGTGGAAGCATCGGATGTGAAAGTCACATTTTCCTCCTCCCGCTGCCCAGCGCTTTTCCGACAGACTCGGAGAGAAAGCAGGAGACCACACGGTTTCCAGTCAAAACAAGAACCGGCCCGCCGGCCTCATTAGCAAACAACCCCTCGCGCTGTCCAGAGGGGAGCCCAGCGGTCTCGCCCTGCTGCCCGCGGCCGCCCGCCATCGGGCCCAGCGCAGGCGGGCCAGCCTCTGTCGCAGTCCTTGGGCGCGGTTAATATCCAGCATTCCCGGGGTGGGGGGTATAGCATCCTGCACCAGGAGCAAGGCAGAGGTAAGAAAGGGAGGAACCTGGCCCCCAGACTCAGCTCAGCTGCCACTTCCCGGGGGAGGTCCCCCCACTGCCTTCTCCCCACGTGGAACACCTGCATCTGGACTCCATTCAGTGCCTGCCTCCCTGACCAGACCACGTGCTCCTTGAGGGCGGCCACAGAATTGCCCTGTGCTGTCCTGGTATACAGCCGGCGCTCAATAAGTGTCTGCAGTTATACGGGCGGAGCTCAACAAGTGCACATAGGTATACAGGCGGCGCTCAACAAAGTGCATGCAGGTATACAGCTGGCGCTCAACAAAAGGGTGTGCAGGTATACAGCTGACACTCAATAAGTGTTTGCATGTATACAGCTGGCGCTCAATAAGTGCCTGCGTGTATACAGGTGGCGCTCAACAAGTGCTTACACAATGAAAAGAGATAAACTGCCCCCAGCCGGTCCACTCACCTATTCTTGTCGCCCCCCTCCGGCTCGTCCACCTCGTCGGCGCTGCAGGTGGCGCTGGAGTCACTGTCCTGGGGGGCGCCTGAGCCCTTGGTGGAAGGGGCTTTGCCCCCAGAGCCTCCACCACCCTCCTTCTTCTCCACCTTGACCGCCCCCTCGGGCGCAGGCTCGGCGCCGGCCTCCGCGCTCCCCTGGGCTTTGTCGGGCGCCTCCTCCAAGGCCTCCTCCTTGCACTCAGTCTTGATGGGCTGGGCAGGCGGCCCCTCGTCCGGCGGCTCCTTCTTGCCCACGGCCACGGCCACGGCCAGTTCCTGGGCCACGGCAGGCTTCTGCTCCTCCCCCTCCTCTGCCGCTGGGGCTGCCGCTGCGGCCTCTTCCTCCTTCTCCTCCTTGGGGACCACAGGAGGGGGTGCTGCGGGTCCCGGGGGTGCCGGCGGGGGTGTAGGCGGGCCGGTGGCTTCGGGGGCTGGGGCAGGCTCGGCGGGGGCCGGGGCGTCCTCGGGCGGCGGGGTGGGTGGCTCGGCGGGCGGTGCCTCCGTGCCCGGGGCGGGCGGGGGCTTGGGCCCGTTGGGCCCCGTGTCCTTGGCGGCCTCGGCGTGGGGTGAGGGGATGCTCTCGGTGTCCGAGCTGTTATTGACGGCGGCTGCGGGAGACAGAGGGGTGAGCGGTGTGGGGGCTGAGGGGGGGGTGGACGCCGCCTGCCCCACCCCCCTCGGTGTGTCCCCCGACACCCGACGGCCCGGAGGCTTCTAGCATCCGCCCTGCTGGCTGCCACGGCCATGTGAACCGGAGCCGTGAGCTCCGAGGAACTGGGGGCGTGGGGGGCAGCCACACCTACTGCACCCTGTCCGTCTCCCAGGGGCCTGGGGCCCAGCAGGTGCACAGGAAGTGCTGACCGAAGGACAACAGACAAGGGCAAGGGGACCTCAGTTCCAGGCCCGGCTCTTACGCCTTAAAAAAAAATCACTCCTTTGGGCCTCCATGTCCCCCCACTTTCTGTAAAGTGGGGGGCGCTGAAACACCCACACTGGCTGCTGGGAAATCGAACCAGGGAAGCGTCAGGGATGAAAACACCGGTGAAAAACCATCAACCAAACGGTTGGGCCGAGCGCGCTGATCGGCCGGCGGGAGGCTGGGAACAGCGTGGGGAACGGATGCTGCGCGGGGAGGGGACAGGCGGCGGCGCACGGTGGTGCTCACAGGCAGAAGCATGCTCGCAGGGGTGGGGCCCCTGGCAGAGGACCGGGACCTCGGGGTGCCCCCCGCCCCCCAGCCAGACGGCCACGTCCGTACCTGGGCCGCCGCATTCCCCTCTGGGCACCTCGCTCCCAGAGGCGTGGGAAGCTGGAAGGAAGTGAGAGAAGGGTTAGGAGCCATGGCACGAGCAGCGGGGAGGTGGGGGGAGGGAGGGGGAGGGTGGGGAGGGGAGGCCGGGCGGGGGCAGGGCCGAGGGCCACAGGCAGCAGCAGCAGGACAGGCAGCGGCGCCACTGGCCGCTCCCCTGCCCCGTCCGGACAGCCCTTGTCCTTGAACCGACGCCCCTCCTCCCCCCAGACTCTGGGCACCAGCAGCCCCGGTCCCTCGCAGTAGCCCTGGGCCCATGAGGGGGTCCCGCAGGGACAGGTCACCGCCTCCTATGGTTCCTGGCTCTTTCCCGGGACCTCTGCCCCCAGATGCTGAGCTCGGTCAGGAGGGGCTGCTGGGCCCTGGAGGCCCCCACTGACCCCTGCCTGGCCTTTCCGCTTCTCGCCTCCTGACAAGGCCCAGGGCGGGGGCCACCCCTTCTGTCACTCAACCTGGGGACAGCGACGCAGGCTTGCCACACACACACGCCCCACGGAACCTCCGAGCTGGGGACGGGTCACCACTCCCGTTTCCAGGTGAGCAAACGGAGGCACAGAGAGGGTGAGTCACTTGCCCAGGGCCACACAGCATGGGGGCAAGAGTGGGCTGGCCCCAGCAGCCTGTGTCCCTCACCACCGGGCTTCCTGCCCCTGCCTGCTGCCCCCAGAATGTGGTTCCCGCCCCTTCCGCACGATCAGACAAAGGTCGAGTGGCGTAACCCCCAGGCCTCAGTGGGCTCATCCGCAACATGGGCGGAGCCTGGGCCACACCAGGTCTCAGGCGTGAGCAACAGAGGGCGGTGTGGGCTCCGATGGCCGGGCCACCCCCCAAAGAATGGATCTCGGGTTGGGGTCCTGGTCCACACACCGGCCAACCGTGTGCCCTTGGGAGCCGCCGGGCCTCAGTTTCCCCATCTGTACACAGGGCGATAACAGACCTGCTCCCTGGGGCTGTGGTGGCGATTCGGGCTCGGGAACCCCGCCCCCGGCTGGGAAAGCCTGCATTTGTTGGGGGGCCCGGCCTACAGAGCCGGGAGGGGACGCACGCCTTCCTTCGCGCGTGGCAGGAGCGTGGGGGCTGAGATGCCGGGACAGGCGGAGAGGAGCGAGAGGCAGGACCCCCGACGGGGGCAGGAGGAGGGGGCTACGGAGCACCAAGAACCTGAGGGGCCGCTTTGGGCGGGAGATGACAGACAGAGGCAGGCGCTCAGCTCAGCGGGGCGGGGTCTGCAGGGGTCCAGGCCACGGGGACGGGGGCATCGGCCCAGGAGAGGGGAGGGGGCGAAGGCAGGCTCATCAGTGACCAGGGGCACCGGCCCAGGGGAGGGGAGGGGGCGAAGGCAGGCTCATCAGTGACCGGGGGCATGCGGCCTGCGGCGGGCAGGGGGGCCACTCCCGGCTCTGCAGTCACTCGTCGCACCGCGGAGCCCAGGCCTAGAGGGGCCGACCTCTCGGCGGCGGCCAGAACCCTCCTTCGGGCAGCGGGTGACCGATCCTCACTGTCCCCTGAGCAGCACCCGGGGGAAGGTTCCCCGAGGACGGGGCAGGAACGCCGCCCGGGCACCGGGGCGCTGCCTGGGACACGGCGCAGCCCGAGCCTCAGTCGTGATGTGTCAACCAGACGGGATACTTCTCGACCAACAGGTTGGTTCACCTTGTCAACCGTTCAGGTCAAAAAACTATTCTCAAAAAATAAATTTTTTTTTCTAAAATGTGACAGCGGATGAGATGGCAGGACACCAGGTGTCACTAGGGCTGTGCTGATCTTCACAGGGTCAGGAGGGCGGGACGGACAGTGCCAGCAGGCCCAGAGCCTCGGTTACCATGGTTGCCACCACATCACCATCACCATCACCACCAACCTTATCACCATCATCACCACCATCACCATCATCACCATCCTTACTACCCTCATCACCACAATCACCATCATCACCATCACCACCATCCTTATCACCATCACCTCATCACCATCACCACCACCATCCTTACCATCATCACCACAATCACCATCATCACCATCATCACCACAATCACCATCATCACCATCATCACCACAATCACCATCATCACCGTCATCACCACAATCACCATCATCACCACAATCACCATCATCACCACAATCACCATCATCACCATCCTTATCACCATCACCTCATCACCATCACCACCACCATCCTTACCATCATCACCACAATCACCATCATCACCACAATCACCACCATCTCCATCACCATCATCTCCATCACCATCACCACCACCATCCTTACCATCATCACCACAATCACCACCATCACCACCATCCTTATCACCATCATCACCACCATCACCATACTTACCACCATCACCATCATCTCCATCACCATCACCACCACCATCATCACCACAATCACCATCATCACCATCACCACCACGCTCTTCCCTGTGAGGCAGGCCAGGCCCCTCAGAAGGACCCAGATGTTTCTGGGGAAGGTCCGCTCCCACCGACCGCCCTCACCTTCTGCCTCCTCCACCATTTCCTCCTCGTTCCCGCTGGCGCCCGACGCCTCCATCTCCTCGTCCTCGACCACGGGCGGGAAGGCGGCCTCCTCGCTGGCGGCGGCCGGGGCCTTCTTCTTCTTTCTCCGCGCGTTCCTCTCCTTCTCCTGGGACAGGGCGAGCGGCGGGTCAGGGCCTGGGCCTGGGCCTGGGGATTCCCCGAGCCGGACGCCGCCACAGGTGCCCGGGACGGTGATCCCGGCCCACGGCTGGGAGGGCGCCCTTCCCCTCCCCCCGCCGCGGCGGCCACACACGCTGGTGGTTATTTTTACCCGCTGGCTTCTCCCACCGTGTCCCAGATACTCCTGGGTGCAGCCTCGCCCGCCGGCTGCCAGGTGAGGAAGGCTCCCTCCCACAGAGGCCCCGCACGCCCCAGCCCTTCTGATGATTCTCGCCAGAGCGGGCCTGCCCCCAGGGCCACCCTGCCAGGTTCCCTCACTACGGGGAGCCAATGAATGAAGGAGCTTTTCCTGCCCCGTCTCATCTGCTCCCATGGGCCCCTGGGGGACAGGCCGGCTTGGGGTTCCTCTTCAGTCCACCAATCTTTACAAGGCACCTACTATGCGCAGCCAGTGCATGGGGGCCGAGGACATACATGAACAAGGCAAACAAGGTCCTGCCCCCAACGACCTGCTTGTGGGGACGGCCAGCACACAACACTTCCCCTAAAAGGAAGACTCAGAGGTGCCGACGGGGCTGTGGAGACCTGACACGGGGCAGGGCAAGAAAGGACGGGGGCGGGGCTGCTCTAGATGGACAGTCACGGAGGGCTTCCTGGAGGAGGTGTCCCGAGGGAGCTGGCTGGGCAGGGCTCTGGAGGTGAGCGGTCCAGGTGGAGAGGCTGCACATGCAAAGGCCCAGAGGCGGGGCAGAAAGGAGCCCTCACTGCAGAGCCTGTCACCTCCAGGTGCCCCAGGACCTCGTCCCCTGAAGCCCGGCTCCTCGCGCCCGGGGCCAGGAGCTCCGCCCCCAGCTCGAGTACTAATGTCACACCTCGTGGCCGGCTCCCTCTTTGCACAGCCCTGGGCCGGGCGCTTCAGGGGGGCAGAGGAGACATCCTGGCCCCCTCCCCCCGACCAGGCTGAGCCACGCAGGTGCCCAGATGGGGTTTGTTGATCGACTTAGTGACTGCGACGTGTGGGCATCTCGGGCTCGAACACACAGCGGGGAGGTGGGGGGCGTGTGTGCAGGCAGAGTGTGCTGGGGTCTCGAGGTGACCAGGGACCCCCCCCCCCGGGGGGGTGGACTGGACCCTCAGAGGGCACCCAACACAACCGGGTGACAGGGGAGGGGATCAGAGCCTGAGCCCCGTGGAGTCTGCAGGGAGGGAGGCGGGACCCGAGCGCCCGCGGACGCGGATCGGAGACTGTCCCCCAGACGCACGTCCACCCAGACCTCAGAACGTGCCCTTATTTGGGATCAGCTCTGGGCAGATGTAATTAGTGAAGATGAGGTCAGACCAGCTGAGGGAGGCCCTGGGTCCAATGGCTGGTGCCCTTATAAGAGGGAAGTTTGGACACCGAGGCGCCCAGGGGAGCCCAGGGGAGAGCCGCTGGGTCTACGGCCAGGGGACCTCGAGGCGGCGGCGCCCCCAGGAGTGGGCGAGGCCGGGTGGGCCCTCCCGGGAGCCCGCAGAGGGAGCGCAGCCTACTGGCACCTGGGTTCGGACTTTGAGCTCCAGCACTGAGAGAGAGTGAACAAGAAACGAATACACGCCCCGGCCAGTGTAGCTCAGTGGGTAGAGCGCCGGCCTGCGGACTGAAGGGTCCCGGGTTCGATTCCGGTCAAGGGCACGTGCCTGGGTTGCAGGCTCGATCCCCAGTAGGGGGTGTGCAGGAGGGAGCTGATCCATGATTCTCTCTCATCACTGATGTTTCTCTCTCTCTTCCTCTCCCTTCCTCTCTGATATCAATAAAAACATTTTTAAAAAGAAAGTAAAAACAAAAGAAATGAAGACACCTCCCGCCCTCCACCAATCCCCCCCCAACAGGCCCCTGGAGAAAGCCACCCCGACTCGCTACACCGCACAGCACAGCCCGCTCTCGGGGCCAACACCCCGTCACCTCCAGCACCAGCAGGCCCTGCCCGTCTGGCCCCTCACCAGGCCTCAGGGGTCCCCAAGCCCAGCCCCAGCCCTGGGGCAGGGTCACTTCCTGTCCTGCCTCCTCCCAGGGCAATGGGGTTCCTCAGGGTGCAGCCACTGGGGACACCCACCACGAGAGAGAGGGAGATGCTCGCTGCCCCGTTAGCCACGGCTTCGTCCGGGCACTGGGCCCGAGGGCCGGCGCCCACCCTGCCCGTGTCCACCGGCCGCGATGGGAACGCCCAGCCGCCGCCACCCACTCCCACGGCCGCCCCAGCCCTGCCCCACATCCCCAGCTTCTCCCTGCGGCCCCCGGGGGAGCCCACGGAGGTGCCAGAAAGTTGTGTGGCAGTGGCTTCTGTGGGCGCGGCGAAGGGTTCCCCTCCTTCCCCAATCTATTTTTAGCGGGACACACTCCAGCACCCCGGCCGGCCGGGCAAGGCAGCCATCGGCCCCCGGGTGGAGGCTGGGACTCGGGGAACTGGGAGCCTCGCAGGGAACAGGGGTTCCTGAGGCCAGGCCAGGGCTGTCTGGGAGGCCTCCCTGGCTACTCGGTCAAAACCAGCCGATCCTTGCCACCCATCAGCCACACCTACTACACCCTCAGCTTGCCATCTCCGGGCCGCAGTGTGAAATCGTGCGTGTGTGTGTGTGTGTGTGTGTGTGTGTGCGCGCGTGTGTGTGTACCAGCTCCTCAAGGCCTGTCCTTGGCCGTCTGCCCAGCACCCCTGGCACGGGGCCTGGCTCGGAGCAGAGCGCTCGAACTACGTCTTGAGATGAATGAACCCGACAGACAAGGATGTCGGCTCAGAGAGGCTAAGACACTTGTCCGAGACCACACAGCTCAGGAGTCGAGAAGCCCAGATTGGAAAGCAGGTCAGGTTCAAGCGCTTCCCCGCCCGGATCCTCTCTCTCTCTCTCTCTCTCTCTCTCTCCCTGCAGGCCTGTGCGGCCTCAGATGGAAGAGACAACAGAGAAAAACAAGACAAGGCCGGGCCTGGGTGGAGACAAACAGAGAGGGAGAGAGACGGAAGTGGAGCCCCAGGGCCTGGACTCACAGATGGGAGAGCGGAGCGGGGTAACCTTCGGCCAGAGGGGGGAGGGCGGCCTCGCAGCGGACGGCATGCCAAGTGTTACATAACCCGGACGGCTCCGCCCGCCGCCGGAGCTGCTTCCTGCTGGCGCTGCCGCGGCAACCTCGAGACCACCCCGCGGGCCTGTGCCAGGCAGGAGGGGGCACCGCCGACCCTCCGCCTCGCCCGCTCCTCCCTGCCCCGGCCGGCCGAGGGGGAGCCGTCTTCCTGCGCCCCGGACTCCGGACGGACCGGGCCTGGCGGGCCGCCAGAGGTGCCGCTTGGGGATTCACAGGGACCCATCTTCCTCCCGGGACGGGAGGGCGTGGGGGAGGGGCCGGAGGCAGAGGTCACCGAGTTCAGCAGCAGCAGCCGCAGCATCATTGCCTGAGGCCCATTTGCATACTCTGGTGACGGGGGACTCACCCCTGCCCCGGGGGTGGCCGCGGTCAGGACGAAGGCCCCGGGGCTGAGCCGGCTTCCTCTGACGGGCCCTGCGTTTGCTCACTGTGCGCTCTCTCTGACCCTCCGTGGGAGCCGCCGAGCGAGAGCCAACCCCTCGCTCCACATGGCCCTCCTCCCTCAGTGAGCCCCCCGCAAGGTGCGCCTACACACCCCCCCGGACCGTGGCCGGCCAGCCCCCCACCCTGGTCCCCAGCGCCGCGGGCCCCAAGGACCCTCTGTGCAGCTCCGGGGGACACGGGGACCAGCCCCCTGTGGTCTCAGCAGCCCCCGCCCCCTGCTGCCGGCCTCATGACTTCCACCCGGGCCTGGAGCAATGGAGGCGCCCTGGGGGGCTGAGGGCCATGCTGGCCTCTGGGTCTCCTCCCATTCACCCCGGCTCCTCAGCCTGGGCTGGGCTGCTGCCCCACCAGCCTCCCCTCCCCTCGGGCACCAGCCAGCGAGGGCAGAGCCAGGCGGAACCCTCCTGCCCAGAGCCCCGCCCTCCACCGCTCTGATAGGCTGATTCTCTGAGTGAATGAATGAATGAACCCATCCATCATCCATCAACCAGCCACCCAACCTAAGACTCAGTCTGCCCAGGAGCTGACAGCCGCCAGGGCAACCAGCACAGAGGGAGCCGACACCCAGCCTGCGCCACACGCCCACCCGTCACCACGCCACCGCCGGGCTCACTCCGTCAGAGCGCTGGCGACCGGCCAGGCCCCTTCTAAGCGCCTGACACGCGTTCACTCAAACCGTCCCCACCGCGGCCCTGAGCTGGGCTCCACCACCGCTGAGCCCGGGTGGGGACATCAAGGCACAATGGTGAAGCCACCGGCCGGGCCACACGGCGAGGAAGAGGCTGAGTCTGGACTGGAACCCGGGTCTCGAGGGCCCGAGTGCCCGCGTGCGTGACAGCACCTCCAACGAACGCCCCGAGAAGAGGAGGGCCCGCGGCTCGACACGCGGCGACGACGATGGATGCTGCCGATGCTGATGCTGACGCGCCAGGGGGCCCCGCCCCGGCGGGCACTCACCCCAAGTCCTGGGGATCAGGGCCTTTGCTCCCCCACTTCACAGAGGAGGAAACTGAGGCTGAGCCGGGTGAAGCGCTGCCCAGAGTCACCCAGGGGCCCAGGCGTCAAGCTGGACTTGGCCTCACTATCCCCGCCCGCCGCAGCCCCAGCTGCACCACCCAGCTTCCCGGGGTCCCTGGTCCTTCGACCCACGCTGTCCAGTTCTGGGGTCTCCCAGGGGCGGGGGAGGGGGTTTGAGGAAACCTGGAAAGTGAGGCCTGGGGCCAGCAGGCCCATGAGGAGGAAGGAGAAGCCTGTAACCCAATCGCCTGGGCTGGGCACGGCATGGGGAGGGGGAGGGGCGAGGGGGGAGGGAGGAAGGTGGTCGGAGGGAATAGACGGCATCACTTTGTGCCCGGGTGACGGCATCACTTTGTGCCCGGGTGACGCTCAGAATCCCCCCAGCCCCTCCCTCCCCGGCCTCCACCCTCCTGCTGCCTGGGCTCGGCTCCTCTCGGACCCACGGGGTTTGAGCAGGTGTCGGGGTTTGAGCAGGTGTCGGGGCAGGTGTGCACGGTGCCCTCCCCCCCTGAGCTTTCCCCTCCCCCCTGGAAAGGCGTCCTGGGAAATCCGGGAAGACGCAGAGCTGTGGGTGCACGAGGCCCGAGAGGCACGGGACCCCCCTGAATAGCAGGTGGGCGTGGTGGGGAACGGGGCGCAGGCAGGGGCGGGCCTCAGCCCTGACCACAGGGGCACAGACAGGGTCCCCCAGAACACTCAGGGCGGCCGGGACGTGGTGCCCTTAACTCCTGCACATGCTCAACCAGAGTTTAAAGAGCCAGACGCTCCCCCTGGCCCACCTCGTGCTGTGCAGCCTCCGCAACCTGCACACCCTCTCTGGGCTGGGGCGGAGCCACTCAACAGGCTTTGTGAACTTTAAACCACAACAGGGGGCCTATGGGGGTGCGCTGGGGGGTAGAGGGCTGTGCGCCCCCCGATGCGGCCTGCTGGCCAAGAGCTTGGGTCCTTGGGTTCAAACCCAAGCCTGGCTGAGCCTCAGTTTCCCCAGATCTGAAAAGCTGGCTGCCTGGCAGGGGAAGTATGGCCAAACTGGGGGAAGAGGGGAGATGGGGAGACAGATGGGAAGGGAGGGAGGGAGGGAGGGAGGGAAAGAGAGCGAGCGAGCAGGGCCGCCCGGAATGGCCTCTCTTCCAGGAACAGCTGTGGAGGAAGCAGCCTCTCCTCTCGGGAGAGCATTTACGCTGAGAGGCGCGCCCGCCCCTTCTGCGCTCCTGGGGGAGGGAGGGAGGGCCTCGGCCTCCCCTCAGGATGGGCCACAGAGGCCAGGACCGGGCGGCTGCTCCCCGACCTGCCCTTCCCTCCCCGGGGCGGCCCTGAGACTGCGAAGCCCGATGGGGAGAGGAAGACAGTCACGGGGGTTCGTCTACCCCGGGATCCCCACTCCAATGCGCTGACAGCCCACAATCCCAGCGAGTCCGCGGCCTCCAGCCCCCAGCGTGTGCGAGAGGAGCCGGGTGCTGGGGTGGAGGCGGGGGCCTGGCACCTCGGGCTCGCCTGCCTGTCCTGTCCCCGGAGAAAGGGATGTCTACGGCCTGGATGGACCCTGCGGCGTCCCAGGGGTGCCCCTGGGCAGGAACGGGAGGGGCCCCGGCCTGGCTGGGACCCCGGGGGGTAGGGGGGCAGGGGGAGGGCTCACCATCTTCAGCTTGTGCTGCTGCAGGATCTCGTCCAGGTTCTGCCGCTTCTTGTAGTTGAAGTAGAAGTTCTTACACTGGCTCACCGTCTTGGAGCCCACCATGCGGGCGATGGCCGACCAGTTGCGGCCGTGCTCCAGGAGACCTGCGGAGGGCGGGGGGCGGTGAGGCTGTGTGGAGGGGCCCACGGAGCCCCAACCCTGGCCCCGGGCTCCCCTGGGCTTAGACCCCGGGGGGAGTGGTGGGGGCACCGGGGAGAGTGAGGGCAGAGGACCTGGCTCCACAGGGGGCAGGTGGGTGCTGGCCCGGGTTCTGGGGGCTGAGGGCTGAGGTCCGGGGCGCAGACCCCGCCCGGGCCCCCCTTGCCCGCCTCCCCGCGCCGTGACCCGGCGCTGACACGCACTCGCAGCTGCAGACGGGCCCCGGGGACGGGCTGTGCTCCGTCTGCACCGGGCGGCTGGGAGCGGAAGGAGCCTGTGAGCAGGGGTGGGGACGGGACAATGCAGTCCAGGTGGGGGTGAGCCGGGGCGAGGAGCCTCTGCACCCAGGTTCGCTGGGTCCCCCAGGAGGCCCCCTGGATGCAGACCACACGGGGCTGGCCCAGGGGCTGGGAGTGGACGTGTCCCCACATCACAGCCCCCCGCCCCCGTGAGCTCACAGCCTCCTGGTGTGGGGAGGAGCCCCCAGAAACGGGCAGACCTCACCCTAGACCTCCTGTGGCCAGAGAAAGTTTCCCCCACACACTCGGGCCAGAGCCGTTCACCCCCCACTTCTACCCCAACGCCCTGAATGGGCTCAGGAGACACACAGCCCCCCCAGACAGCGCCCCGCACCCTGGATCCAGGGCCAGTGCCCCGGAAGCCCGCCCTGGGTCTCGGCCCGCCAGCCCGCCGGCGCACACACGGCCGCGTCTCCGTGTACACCCGTGTTTCCGTGTACGCCCGTGTCTCCGGGCAGCAGCACGCCCCGCGCGGAGCAGGTGGGGCCGGCCCCTTCCCGTGGACGGCCTGGCAGGAGGAGGGAGGCAGGAGGCGGACTCCGGGGGCTGTGACGGGGAGCAGGGGGATTGGGGGGGCCGCATGAAGGCTGAGTCACGTTACCGGGAACGCACTCGCTGGCCTCCGGGCCCCAGAGCCAGGCTTGTAACGCGAACGCGAGATTCGCACAGCGCCGTCTGAGGCCGCGCTCCCTGAATCGAATTAAGCTGCGGGAGGGAGGGCGACGGCCGAAACCCTGCAGGGACCGGGCCGGTGCTGGCATTCTGACGCCTCCCTTCCCTCCCTCCGTCCCTCTGCCCACCCGGCCATCACCCACGCACACGTGTGCCGGGGGCTCGCTTCGTACAAGCCTCTAACGAGAATAAAAGAGCGGCAGACGGGAAGCCCAGGGACCTGCAAAGCCCTTCAGATGCTAAGACTTGGTGCCGGGCATCCGTGCTGCGGCCGCGGCCCAACTCCCTGTCCCAGGACGGGGGCGGGGAAACCGAGGCTTGGGGTGGGGGGGACCAAGGCTGGGGGCAAAGGGGCCACAGCACCTCACAAGCACGTGGGGCAGGCCCGGGGGTGGCCGGGTGGGCGTGGGGACCAAGGGTTCTGCTCCCCCACCTCTGGCCCCGGGGGTGGCGGGGGGCTGGACTGGACTGACAGGCCACCTGCTCCCCTGCAGAGGCCACGGGCCAGGTGGCTCAGGGCGGCCCGGGTTCCTCAAGGACAGGGGGGGGCATGGGATCAGATGCAGGCCGGCCCCTGACCTTTCCCTGCGCAGCGCCCGCGGCAGCTGCCACTCGCACAGAACCCGGCGGGGAGGGCGCGGGACGCGTTTATTTATACTCCCAGCCGGGGCCCAGCGGGCGGGCAAACACGCCGGCCGGAACCCTGGCCTCCGGGCGGGTGTCTCCCGCCGGGGCCTCCTGGGGCGGGAGGGGGGGGCAGCCAGCACCCCGAGGGCGGCCCGGCTCTGGGGAGGCTGCCGTTCCGGGCCTGGAGGTGGCTGGGAACCGGGCTGGGGCTGGGGAGCGGGGGTCCCCCTCGCCTTCCTGGGAGAAAGAAGCCGACCGAGAGCCCGAACGGAGCCCTGTGTGGCCGCGGCTGTCCGGCTGTGCTCGGGCCTCAGTTTCCCTAACTGTCCCTCTGGTTCCTGTTTTCTGAACCCCACTGAGGGTGCCAGGGACGGGGGGCAGCCCCGGGGACCCCACCGCGCCCCTGGAGACACCAGCCTGAGACCCCGACGAAGCCCCCGCCACCACAGCCCACCTGGACGAGACAACGCAGGCCCCGCCAACCAGGACCCCCAAGGCCCCCCACCCCAGGCCTCCTCTTCCCCAGAGAGCCCGGCCTGAGCCCCCAAGGCCCTTGGGGAGGGGGTTCCCCCCAGAAGGTGGAGGTGGGATCCCACAGGAGCAGAGCTGCTGAGCCCCTGGCCCTGGGCAGCCGCAGCCCCCCAGCCCCCGCACCCCCCCAGGGCCACTCACTCACATCCTCTCATCTGCGTCTCCCCCTCGGCCAAGTTTTCCGGAAACATAAGGCTCGGAGGGCGCTCCAGGGAGAGGAGCGGAGCCGCGGGCTGGGAGGCGGGAGGCTGGGCGGCCGCGGTGCCGGCTCTGGCGTCTGCTGGCGGCTCAGCTCAGCCTCACATCCTTCTCCTCTAACAGCGCCAGGAGGAGGGAGGGGGAGGAGGGGAGGGGTGGAGGGTGGAGGGAGGGAGGGTAGGAGGGAGGAAGAGGGAAGGAGGAGGAGGAGGGAGGAGGGAGGAGGGAGGAGGAGGGGGAGGAGGGAGGAGGAGGGGGAGGAGGGAGGGGGAGGGGGAGGGAAGGGGGAAGGGAAGGGAAAGGAAGGCGGGAGGCAGGTCCTTGCGGCCTCCTGGCCCCGGCTCAGCCACCCGTGACGTGCGGCGGTACCCGGCCCCCCCACCGCTGCGGGCAGCGCGGTGCCCTTCGCCACGAGGGCAGCCAGCGAGAAGTTGTCAGTGTGCGCGCGGCGGCCCGTGCCAGGCGTCACCGGGGCTCCATGTCCGCGGCTCGTCTGGGCACCAAGGTGCCCTACGCAGGCGCTCGGCCAGGGGCGCTGGCCTGGAGCCCCCGGGACCCCCGAGGCCCCCGCTGCGCGTGCCAAGTGCACCGGCCGCGGCCCCCCCGCTGCCTGGCTCCCCGGGCGCCTGGGCTCGCGGATCCTCCTGCCGCCTGACCCAGCGAGACGCCTCGGGGCTGAATGTGACCTCCAGACGGAGGCTCGCGGGCGGGCGGGCTGGGGAGCGGGAGCGTGGCAGGAGCCCAGGTTCAGAGGGGGCGGGCCCACTTGGCAAGGCTTCCCCTCCCTCTCTCCCCATCCGTGCGGTGGCGCGTCAGCAGCGGTAAGAACAGATGAGGGCTCAGGAAAACAGCTCCCCACCCCGCAGGCGGGCGGGCGGGCGGGCGGGAGCGAGCAGCCTCTTCCGCCGGCACTGCCGAGGCCGTCCACCTGCGCGCTCCCCCCACCTCCCCACACACAGCCAGGCCCCCCCTCGGCGGGGACTCGGGGGTCTGGGAGGGCGGAGAGGGCCGGGCTTGGGGGGCAGAGCTGATTCAGAGGCGGACACCATAGTGCCGAGACCCCCCCCACCCACGTAGGGCGGGGGAGCTGGGGGTCCCCGAAGGGCTGCCTGCCTCTGTCCTCCCTCCCGAGATACCCCCACAAGCCGTGGCGGCTCCTCCTGGACCCCTGCCAGGGACGCCGGCGGCTCCCGGGGGGTTGAAAGTTAACTGAGCTGAACTTTGGAGCGAGATCCAGGTCATGACCGAGTTTTCCAGCTCCAGGGTCACTGACCTGTGTGTGTCCCTGGAGCCGTCCGCCTGCCTCCCCGTCCTGCCCGCGGGAACCCCAGGGCCACGGGCCGCAGGTCTCCGCGCCCCGCTCCTGGCCTGGGCCCCCAGCCCGCGCCTCGGGGGCACCGTGCCAGGGAGGGCAGCGGATCCCAGCCGTGTCGGGGATCTAGGACTTCCCTCCTCCGCAGGGAGCCCCAGGGAGCGCGCGTTCGCGGATGCCAATCCAAGTGTGTCATGCCCTGCCTCACATCTTCCGATGACGAGGACGACCCGGAGCTCTGGGAGCTCTCGGAACCAAACCCAAAGGCCTCGGCGTGGAGCCGGCCCCGCCCACCTGTCCAGCCAGCTGCCCACCCCTCCCCCGGTTCACTCCCTCGGGCCACTGGGGGCCTTCACACCCAGCCCTGGGATGTGCCCCAGGACATTTGCACTCCTTCTCAGCCTGCACGGCTTCCCACAGATCCGCCTCGGTTCTCCTCCTCAGCTCCGGGCTCGAGGGACGCCTCCTCCGAGAGGCCTTCCTGGACTACGCTCTCCACAGCTGCCCTCCCAGCCCCTGCGCGGTCTCGGGGTTCGGTCACCTCCGGAGCAACCAGCGCCCCCTGAAATGAGCTCCTTTACTCCGCGGCTCACGGCCGGCCCTGTCTGCGCCCACAGCTGCTAGGCTTGCAAGAGGCGCTGCTGGGCAAACGCACGCAGCTCCCAACGCTCCCGGCGTCTGGGTCTGGGGGCCCCCTGGGCGCCCCACGGGTATCTCGGGGAACTCCCTGGGCTCCGGGAAAGCAGCTGCCCAGAGAGGAGGGGCCGGAGGGCTGGTCCCCGCAGGCTCCCCGGGCGGTCCCAGGGGAGGCAGGCGGCACACCCACCCGGTGGGCGTCCAGCCCCCGGGCTCCGCCGTCCCCTGCGGTCTCGATTCTCCGACCCCACTTCTACTTTCTAAGGAAAGAGTTTCATTCCGAAGACTCGGGGGCAGGAACTAGGAAGTGAAATCGCCCGAGACAGGAAGTGGAGCCGGGAGAGGTCTGAGTCACGGACGGACAGACTGGGGCTCGGAAGGAGGTGAAGGAGCAGGAGGTGGCCGCAGGGGTGGGGAGGGGTGCCTCGGGGCGGCGTGGCTCGTGGGGGGCCCTCGGCCCGGCGGACACCCGCTCTGCCCACAACGCAGGGGGAGCGTCGCATGCACCGTCCAGGGACCTATGACAGACGAGCCAGGTGGGCCCCCCCGACGGGTCCCAGCCACCGGGACGGGAACCCCACCCCACCACCCAGGCTCAGACGAACTGGCCTGGGCACCCCTTTAGCACCCGGGGGCCCCACGTCGCCCCCCATTTGCACCCTGGGAATGTCTCAGCTCTCAGACCCCCGTCCACGGAACACCCCGCGCGCCACCCTGGCCTGGGTCTCGGCGATCGGGTCTGCGGGTGGCAGATTCGCTGCGAGGCAGCTCTTCCCCTCCACACACAAGGAAACTCGCTCGCAGAGGGAACGGACCACCCGCGTGCGACCTGCATGGCCTTGCCCGCCGCCCGGAGACGCCGCGCGATGCCTTCCTCGTCCTGCGCTCCCGGCCGCAGGCCCCGCTCGCCCCGCAGCCCCGGGCCTCAATTTCCTCACCAGCAAAGCAGGAACTGTGTCGGCCGGTGTCTGCCTCCGTGCACACAAGACACAGGTACAGGTGGCTGTTCACACACGTGGAACACCGCCCCCAGGGTCCCAGGGCGATTAGACAGCCGTTCCGTTCTTTTTGTGAGATCCTCACCCGAGGATATGCTAGTGGTGTTTCCACTGATTTACAGAGAAAGCAGAAGGGACGCGGAGGAGGGGGAGAGGGAGACACACACATCGACGGGGCCGTGGATCGAACCGGCAACCCAGGGAACGTGCCCGTGACCGGGAATCGCACCCGTGACCCGGAATCGAACCCGTGACGCTCCGGTCCTCGGGCTGGTGCTCTAACCATTGGGCCCACCGCCCAGGGCAAGGCTAGAGAGTTCGTGCAAACTGCCCCCTCGTCTGCCTCCACCCAAAGGGGCAGCAGTCCCTGAGACACCACACGCCTGACAACCCGAAGGCCGCCCCAACGCATCGGCCCTCCATGTGAGCCCTGGGGGGCGGGGTGGGGCCCTGCCGTGGGGGTGGCTGTGTCTGGGGGCTCCCACTCCACTCCCCGAGCCTCAGACTCTCCACCCGTGAAAACGAACTAACCAGCCAGGGTGCCCGACGAGGGCCCCGGAGCACGAAGCACCACGGGTCTCCCTCACTCCCCGTGGCGGGCGCGTCCTGCCGCCGGAGTTACGGGGACAGGGCTGGGGTGGGCCTGGGCTCCGTCTGGCCCCATGGGGTCTGTCTGGGGGCCCCCAGAGCCTGGCAGCCTGGAGCGGGGCCAGCGCGATTCCTGGCCTGGAACGGTGGGACCCAGGGCCCCCCCCAGCCCTCCCTGCTGGCCCCCTGCCCACAGAGGAGGGGACGGGGGACTGGGGACGGGGAGCCGCCCGCACGGCTGGGCCGGGGCTCTGCGCCAGGCCAGGCCAGGCTGACCTTTCCCAGGGGGACGAGGGCCTGCCCTCCTGCCCCGGGTGGCGCGGGGCCCGAGGGCAGGCCGCCAGCTCCCTGGGCTGCCCGATTCCTGGGTGGCAGCTTCTGCACATGCTCAGTCCCCACTGGGTGAGCACCTGGGGCAGGCAGCCCCGACTCCACACTCGCAGGAGGGCCGGTGCCCGCCTGCCCACCAGGAGCCCTGCCCCGCCGCTCCCCATGCCCTCAGCGGACAGCCAGCTCCATCCCACCACGGGAAGGCCAGGGTGCTCCCCAGTGCCCCAGCCCTCGCCCAGCCCCCCTCATTCTCTGGGTTTCCACGGCCTCCTCTCAGCCACCCTGCACAGCGTGCAGCTCCCACCGTTGGGACTCCCTCCCCTCCTGGCCACCTCCGTCCAGCCGCCCGGCCCGGAGACTCACTTGTCCAGGCCTCACACCAGCCCCACTCCCACCCTGTCACCAGCATGTTTGGTCTCAAACCCCAGCTCCACCGCTTCACAGCTGTGTGACCGGGGGCGGCTCACACAGCCTCTCTGGGCCTCCGGGACCCTCATCTGGAAAAGGGAACAGGAACAGCACCTGCTCCGTGAGGGTGGTGGGGACATAGAACTTGGAGCAGCTCCTGGGCGCCCACAGGTACGGAGACGGCCGGGTAGGGTGTCCTCCTGGGGGGAGCCCTGCCCAGGAGGCGTCTGAGGGAGCTCGGCCGGCTCAGGCTCAGGCCTCGATGCTGGACTCCCAGCCTCCAGAGCTGAGAGAGGATGCATTTCCGTTGTCCTAACCCACCCAAGTTCGTGCTTAGTGATGGCAGCCCCAGCATTTGATTGCCCCCCAGCGGGCGACATGCCCATTGTACAGATGAGAAGACTGAGGCGCAGGGGGGCGGACCGATCGGCCTGAGGTCATAGACCTAACAGGCACGGAGGCTGAGGTCTGGGGGCGGGGACCCAGTGCAGCTCATCCGCCAAGGCCAGGCTCAGTGGTCCCCAGGCCCCGGGGACGCTGGCTGCTCACCTCCCTGGGCTCCGGGGAGGGACCAGGGCTGGCCCGGCTCCGGGCGGCCCTGACCCGCAGAGGGGGAGGCCCTGACGCCAGTGATGGGAAGGAGGACAGCGGATGCCGTCAGCCTCCGGCACAGCCGGCTCCCGGGGCCTTTTCCGGGTCTGAGGGCTGGGCGGGATGTTCTCAGCCTCCACCCCCTGCCCACCGTGGAGGAGTCGCTGGGGCAGCCAGCACCTGCCTCCCCGATGCCTCCCCCCTCCCGCCCGCCCCCGCCGCCGCCGCCTGGAACACACGGCCATTAGCAGCCACCCCGGCGGCAATCGCCCGGTCGCTGTCATTCACGGCGGACGAGCCCGCCAGCGCTCGCTGCATTATTACAAATGTCACCGCGGGCCTGGCGGACTCACGCTGCCGGCTCCGTGGGCAGGACCAGATGAGCTCACCGCCGCCGAGGGCCCAACCTTGAGCCGCCAGAGCTCACTCCGTCTCCGAGTGAGTCATCCGCCGTCCTCCCAGCCCCAGACCTGCCCTTCCCGAGGGAGAGAGAGGGCGGCCGCCAACTCCCAACCCCTCAAGGTAACGGGGAGGGAGGAGGCAGCGCTGGGGCTGCCGTGACAACAGAGGCACAGCGGGAGTGAGAGGTGGGAGCACGGGGGGGGGGGGGGGGGGGGGGGTGGCCCTGAACCTGCCTGTGGGGCCCTGACTGCCCCCTGGGGTGGGTCCCAGGACAACGTCACCACCGACAGCGAGACCCCAAGGTCACACGTGGGATTAAAACCCCACGTAGTCCACGCACGGCTCACAGCAGCCTCATCGCAATCCCCCACCGTGGAAACGACCCACAGGTCCATCAGCCAATGCGTGCATCACAGAATGTGGCCCATCCACGCGCGGAAGACGACGCAGCCGCGAAAAGGAGTGAGGCGCCAGCACGCGGCCCCACGGGAGGAGCCAGACACGAAGGGCACGTATCGTGTGGTTCCACGCAGGTGAGGCCCGGCGAGATGGGTTCAGGGGACGGAGAGCAGGGCGGCAGGTGCATGCGGCCGGCGGGGGGGCGGGAGGGGGCGTGGCTGCCAATGGGGGCGCTTCTGGCGGGGCTGACGGCCGTGCTGGGCTGGCCAATGGGAACGCACGGCCAGCCCCTGAAAGGCACGCTGCGGAGGGCACACACTGCCCGTTCCATGTGCACTCGGTCCCAGTTACAGGGGAAAGGAGAAATCACACAACTTCAACAAAGCCTCTTGCGCACTCCACGGCGAGATCCACGGAAAAACCACCTGGTGGACGCAGAGGCCCGAGAAAACCGACAACATGGCCCTTGGGGGGCTGACAGCTCTGAGCCCCGCCGGCCTGCACAAGCGCCCCCCCCCCGCCCCCCAGGGGCCTTCTCGAGCCGCTGCACGGAGGCTTGAACCTGCGAGAGGAGGCAGGGGGCTCTTCTGGGCGACGCTCTCGTTCCCACTGAGCAGATGAGAAGACTGAGGCCCAGGGGGGAGCTGGAGGGAGGAGCCCGAGAGAGTGGTGCCAAGGGGACGTGACCAACCTGAGAACACCCTGAAACAGAGCCTGTCCCCCGGCCCCCCCGCCGGCCGCCCCGCCGCCCCCGTCACGGCCCAGCGAGTCGACGCCCTCCCGCCACGTGACCTTCAGGACCGGGTGCCGAGGGAGGGCGGCCAGGCCCCGACGCCCTCACCTTTCTTGGCGGTTTCCATCTCCTCCTCGGTCCAGCGGGAGCTCTCGTTCATCTCCATGGAGGCTGCAAGGACACGCACGTTGGCCGCGGCCGCCCAGGGCGTCTCCTCCGCTGCCGCAGCGGGCTGCACAGGCACCGCACTGAGCGGCTCTCGCACCCGGGCCAGCCTCCACGCAGCCCACTGGGGTGCGGGGGGTGCCATTGCCCCATTTTACGGGCGGGACTGGGAGGTCTGAGCCTGGGCGGACGAGCTGGAACGGCCCCCCTCATAGGCCCAGGTTCCAGGGGACCGTGCCGGAAGTGGGGTACACAGTGCACTTCTGCAGGAGTCCTCCCGCCCTGGCCGCTCCGCGCTGCCACCGAGGGCGGCCGCCCGAACCTCCAGGCTGGGTTCGAATCCCGACCAACTCCATGACTCTACAGAAGCAGCCCCGCTTCTCTACGCCTCAAACAGCCCCTCTGTGACAGGTACACATGCCTCCCCGGGAAGCCTCTGTGGCAGATACACATGCCTCCCCAGGAAGCCGGGGCAGGTGCCGGGAGCAGACCCTGGGCCTGGAGGCAGAGATCCCGGTGACAAAACATCACCTGAACCCCCACCCTGGGAAGGCCTCCTGGTGGCCGGAGGTTCCCACAGAGGCAGGAGGGTGGGCCCCAAAGAGCCAAAAAAGTACAGGCGACAGATGCGCACGGGCTGCCCTCTTGTGGCTGAACTTGGGAACTGCTACTCAACCCTTTGGCTACAGCAGTGACCATAGGAGAAATCCAGGCGCCTACGGCAGCGATGGCGAACGTGGACTCGTTTTTTGGGTTGATTTTTCTTTGTTAAATGGCATTTAAATATATGAAATAAATATCAAAAATATAAGTCTTTGTTTTCCTCTGGTTGCAAAGATCAAAAAATTTCTATATGTGACACGGCACCAAAGTTAAGTTAGGGTTTTTCAAAATGCTGACACGCCGAGCTCAAAAGGTTCGCCATCACTGGCCTACAGGGTTAGGGGAGGTTGGGGGCAGTCAGCACGAGGGTCTTTCTAAAAAGGGGTGGTGGGGTTTTATGGGAACCCTCTCCACTCTGGGATCCTCACGCCCCAGAGACTGCCGCAGGCCCTCCCCACGCACACACAGTCCCGGAAGCGCTCACCCCACGGGTGCTGGCAACCACTGTGCACAGAGAGGTTAAGGAAGTCGCCCCGGGTCGCACAGCAGGCCCAGTGGACGCCGGGACGGTGGCCCTGCCCGGGCCTGAGACTCACCCAGCTCGGCGCTCTGCTGCGGGGTGACGGCCTCCTCGCTGTTGGCCTCGTTGGCCATCGAGCGGGTGATGCGGCCCTTGCGCCTCCCCTGGCTGTTGGCGGTTTTTCGGCCTTTGGAGGCCACAGCCTCTTTCTCATCGTTGTCCTCCCCGGAGGTGTCGTCCGTCTTCTCCCTGAGGGTCAGAGGGGGACAGAGGGACGGTGTCACCGGGCGGCCGTGGCAACGAGACCTGCACCTGCGGGCGGGCAGCCACCCGCCAGGCCGCCTCTCCCACCGACGAGGGAGCTTGGCGGGCAGCCGTCGGCAGCGGCTCTTCGTTTATCGGAAGGGCGGTGTGAGCCGGCCGCTCTCGGCCACTTTGCTCTCCGGACGGACGCGGGCCGGGCTGCTGTTTGACTGGGCGGCCTTTTCATTCACTCGACGGGGTGGGGGCTGCGTGCTCCCTGCAAGGCCATGTCCTACACCAGAGGGGGCTGCTCTTCCCCGGTGTGGGGTACAGCCACGCCACCCACACGGGGAGGCGCTCCCCGCTCTGTGAGAGCCCAGGCTCCCAAGGGCCTTACGCAGGCGAGCCGGGTGTGGGGGGCGCGTGTGACCTCAACACCCTTTCGTCTCAGGCGGTTTCCTCTGGGGCCCTCAGGTTTACCCCCTCGGCCTCCCATCCGCCCTCGGGAAGGCCCTCGCTGGAAGCCCAGGAGACGGGACCGGCCAGATGCTCGTGGCAACCACAGGCCTGAGCCCATTCCAGGCACCTGACGCCCAGCCGTGTGGGTCTCTCTCCACCCGTCTCTCCGCAGGCTCTCCCGCTGGCTCCGCTCCCTCTGCCCTGGCAGCACGTGCGGGAGGGAGGCTGGGGGCTCCGGGCGAGGCTGTGCCTTGATCCGCACGAGGTCACACCAACAGCGATGACGCTGAAGGCGAGGGCTGCGTCTGCCTGCACACCTAGCCCCTCCCTGAGTCTCCGGAGACAGATGCACAAGAGGAGAGGAGGGGAGGAGGGGGCACAGTTCCAAAGTCACTGCCTGGATGTATTCGCTCAGAGAGGAGTGCAAATGAGCTATCAGTCAGCAGGTCTCCGGAGAGTTGGAGAAAGAAAGGGCAGGCAGAGGGGGAGAGGGGGAGGGAGAGGAGCAGGAGGAGGAGGAGCAGGAGGAGGAGGAGCAGGAGGAGGAGGAGGAGCAGGAGGAGGAGAAGCAGCAGGAGGAGGAGCAGGCGGAGGAGGAGGAGCAGGAGGAGGAGGAGCAGGAGGAGGAGGAGGAGCAGGAGGAGGAGAAGCAGCAGGAGGAGGAGCAGGCGGAGGAGGAGGAGCAGGAGGAGGAGGAGCAGGAGGAGGAGGAGGAGCAGGAGGAGGAGGAGCAGGAGGAGGAGGAGGAGCAGGAGGAGGAGAAGCAGCAGGAGGAGGAGCAGGTGGAGGAGGAGGAGCAGGAGGAGGAGGAGCAGGAGGAGGAGGAGGAGCAGGAGGAGGAGGAGCAGGAGGAGGAGGAGGAGCAGGAGGAGGAGGAGAAGCAGGAGGAGGAGAAGCAGCAGGAGGAGGAGCAGGCGGAGGAGGAGCAGGAGGAGGAGGAGAAGCAGGAGGAGGAGCAGGAGGAAGGAGGAGAAGCAGGAGGAGGAGGAGCAGGAGGAGGAGGAGCAGGAGTAGGAGTAGGAGGAGGAGGAGAAGCACGAGGAGGAGAAGCAGGAGGAGGAGGAGCAGGAGGAGGAGGAGGAGCAGGAGGAGGAGGAGTAGGAGGAGGAGAAGCATGAGGAGGAGAAGCAGGAGGAGGAGCAGCAGGAGGAGGAGGAGCAGGAGGAGGGAGGAGAAGCCGGAGGAGGAGGAGGAGCAGGAGGAGGAGCAGGAGGAGGGAGGAGAAGCAGGAGGAGAAGCAGGAGGAGGAGAAGCAGGAGGAGGAGAAGCAGGAGGAGGAGGAGGAGGAGGAGGAGCAGGAGGAGGAGGAGGGAGGAGAAGCAGGAGGAGAAGCAGGAGGGAGGAGAAGCAGGAGGAGGGAGGAGAAGCAGGAGGAGGAGGAGCAGGAGGAGGGAGGAGAAGCAGGAGGGAGGAGAAGCAGGAGGAGGGAGGAGAAGCAGGAGGAGGAGGAGGAGGAGCAGGAGGAGGAGCAGGAGCAGGAGGAGGAGGAGCAGGAGGAGGAGCAGGAGCAGGAGGAGGAGGAGCAGGAGGAGGAGGAGCAGGAGGAGCAGCAGGAGGAGGAGAAGCAGGAGGAGAAGCAGGAGGAGGAGGAGCAGGAGGAGGAGGAGCAGGAGGAGGGAGGAGAAGCAGGAGGAGGGAGGAGAGGAGCGGCATCCGGAAGTGGGGCTGCGAGGATGGAGCAGAAATGCCTCCCCTCCTGGCAGGCCCTGGGTAGACACCAAACCACACGAAATCCTCACACACCTGCCCAGGGTCACTGGCCCAGGGTCACCCGCGGGCCCCAGACCTGGGCTGAGCCCAGACCCCGCTCCCGGGGGGCGGCCTTACTTGGTCAGCTCTTCCTTGTCGTTCTCGAGGTCGGGCCGCTCCTCCTCCTTCTCAGCCTCCTTCTCCTTCTCCTCCTTCTCCTCCTGGCTGCCCCGGGGCATCTGCTGCTGCTGCTGCTGCTGCTGCTGCTGGGGGCCGGGGGGGGGGGGCGGGGGCAGAAGGGGGAGGACAGTGAGGCAGGTGAGTGCACCTGGGTGGGGCGGGCAGGGAGGTGGAGGGGGCTCATGAAGTCCGCTGGGAGCCCTGGCAGGTGTGGGTCAGTGGACAGAGCATCGGCCTGCAGACCGAAGGGTCCCGGGTTCGATTCCAGTCAAGGCCACGTACTTGGTTGCAGGCTCCTCCCCAGCCCGGGCCCTGGTCGGGGCTCATGCAGGAGGCAACCAATCGATCGATGTGTTTCTCCCACATCCATGTTCCTCTGTGTCTCCCTCTCTCTTCAACTCTCCCTAAAAATCAAAGTGAAAATATGCTCAAGTGAGGATTAACCAAAAAAAAAAAAGAAAAGAAGCCCGCTGGGGGAGGAGGGGAGGCGGCTGCAGGTACTGGGCCCAAAGGGCACAGCCCAGCCCAGAGGCGCCGGGGAGGCAGGGGCGCCGGGGAGGCAGGGGCGCCGGGGAGGCAGGGGCACGGGGGAAGGGGGGGTGCAGATAGGGCCGGTGTCAGGTGACCCCTGCCCCCTCCCTCCCTTGGTGGCTTTGTGACCTAGGACGAGAGCCGGGGTACTCCGCACGGCTCCCCCCAGCCAGCCGGGAGGCAGGATGTGAGGAGCAGACAAGAGTGGCGTCTGCCACGGGTCTTCCTGTGGAGCAGAACCCGCGAACGCCAGCAGGAGGCGCCCTACTGCGCTCCAGGCAGGAGCAGAGCGAGCATGGGAACGGGGGACGCACCCCTGAGCCCCAGCCCTGCAGGCCACCTCTCTGAGCCTCAGTCTCCACGCTCCGGCCATGGAGGTGGCTGCGGCCAGGCCCAGGCCCACTCCGCTGCCTCGGGGCCCTGGGAGATCAAAGACGCTCTCGGCAAAACCAGCCTCCTCGGGGGGCCCCTTTCTCTCATCTCCTCCCAAGCAGGCCGGCAGGCGAGGCGCCCCCGGCCAGCCCGCCCCGGGCACTGGGCTCCCAGGACAGGAGAGGACAGGGGAGGCCCGGTTCCTTCGCCCACTGCCACCGACTTCCCTCCCGTCCTGCCCGAATTTCTTTTTCCTTTCCTTATTTTATGTCTCAGGGCACCTGGGACCCGGGCACAGAGCGAGGCTCTCCGATCCGAGGCTGCGGGGCTTTCCACCTGGAACCTCCTGGCCAGGGTTGCCCCGTCCCCACGGCCCCCTCTTCCCTGGAAGAGGACGGGAAAGGGCCAGGCAGAGGGGCAGCCTCTCCCCCCACCATGTCACTGCTGGCCCGACGGTAGCCGAGCCCCCGAACTAGCCCGCTCCCGGCACCACCGAAACCCCTCTGGCCCCTGAGGGACCTTCAACCGCCCGGGAGCCGCAGAGGAAGCCAGGGCCCAGCCGGGGGAGCAGGCACGTCCGCGTCCACGTGAGGAGGGAGAGGGCGGGCGTGGGAGACCGGGGCCAGGAGGACCCGGGAGGGGAGGGAGACCCAGGAGGGGGAGGGACGTGGCTGGCTGAGGGGGATGCCCTGGCCATCGGCCGCCCACGTGGTTGCGTCTCTACCTGTCACACCTGCCGGCTGGGCACACCTCGGGGCCCGGGGCCGGCAGGGGCTTTCCAACCACAGGGCGGGCTTGGCGTCTCCGAGACCGCGTCTGTGCCAAGAACCCCCCGAGCGACTACAGCTTCGCTCCGAAGCGTCTCCTGCTGTCCCTCCCAGCGGCCACCCCCCCGCCCCCCCCCGGAGCCGGAGCCCCGTCACCATCCTTAGGGCCCAGGCCCCTGGGATCTTATCCTGCAGCCCACTGTCTGCACCCACGGCCGGCACAGGTGGCTCTGACCGAGGCCTTGTGGCAGTTGCCCGGCCTCCCAGCCTCCCGGCCTCCTTGGCCCCCAGCCCTGCCTGGGACTCTGTCTGGCCCCTCTGAGCCGAATGAGCCCTCCTCCGGGAAGCCTGCAGGGTCAGCTCCCTGAGAGCTCGCCTCCCTCGCAGCCACCTCCGGCTCCAGCAGAAACAAGCATGGCGTTTACTGGCCGCGGCCACTCCCACGCGGGCTCAGCTCGGGGCCTCCTTGCTCCGTGGCGTCACCTGGAACGGTGACATCGCAAAGGCCGGCAACCAGGACTCCAACGCAGCCCCACACGAACGCGCCCTCCTGGCAGCCCAGCCGCGATGCCCGGATGCGAGGCCGCCAGCCTCTCACCCCCGGGGCCTGACGGATCCCCCCTCGGGTCTTCTGGGGGGGGCTCACGGGGTCCCTGTCCCTCTCTCCCTGGGATGCGGTCGCCCCACCCCCGTCACGGCCCACGGGGAGGCAGGACCCCCACCAGCGGCCTCTCCGAGAACAGCATCCCCTGGGATGCATCTGCCCCCCCCCCCCCCCAGGCTTGTTCCCACTTAGCACACAACTGGGCGGGGAGCTGGGAACATCTGCTCACTCCAGCCCTGAGCCCAGCCGCCTGCCCCCCGCAGAGCGGAAGCCGGGCCTCCTGCAGCTGGGCGGCCTGGGAAGCGGGGGACCGGCCCCCACTGGACACCCCTTCCTGCCCGGGAGGTCGTTTTGGGGAGAGACACAAAAAGATCAGCTCACCAGGGAGAGGACAGCCCGACCTGGAGGCCACATGCCCCACCAGACAGACTTCACCTGGTGAGCCATGGGGGCGGAGGGGCGGGGCAGCCAGGCCCTGCACCAGCGCCAACCGGCTGCACGTGGCTGCCCCTCCCTCCCCCTCCCTCCCCCTCCCTCCCCCTCCCTCCCCAGGGGACCAGGGCCGCCCTGCCCTGGAACGCCGCCCCGGTCACACTGTCCCACTCGCATGCTGCCTGCCTGTGGGGGCCCCTGCAGCGGAACAAGGTCACCCATCCCTCAGTGGGGGGCTGGAGAGGAGGCTGGGGGGGGGGGGCGGGGGGCGGGATGGGGAGAGGAGGAAAAATGAAGGAGAGTGAGAGACCAGGGAGGAGGGAGGGGTGTGCACGTGTGTGTGTGTGTGTGTGTGTGTGTGTGTGTGTGTACATGCATGAGCGAGCATTAGGGACAGAGAGACAGGGAAACTGGAAACAGAAAGAGAGAGATCACCCCAGAAACCAGCAGGAGACTTGGGGTGAGGGGCCTGTGGTCCCCCAGCAGTGAGGAGGCTGCAGGGGCACCAGGAAGAGCGAGCGCAGCCCGAGGAGCTGGCTGGACTGGAGGGAGGAAGCCGCCCCTCCCTGGCTTCCCCACGGGCCCGGGAGGGAGGTTTTCTGACCCTGCGTCCAGCTCCGCTGGTCTCTGACCACAGGCCACGGAGCCACGAGGAGACCCCACCGGCCTCCTCCCCAGCAGCCCCCCTCTTCCCTCCGCGTCCAATCCGACAAGCCCAGCGACAGCTCACCCTTGGGGACACGCTCCCTCCGCAGCACGGCGCCCCCATGGCCGGGAGGCCACGCCGGGCAGTCCCTACCGCCTCGGGGACAGGCCCTGCCGCCGGGCCGGCCTCCGCCTCGCCCGGGCTCCCCGACGGTTTGCAGAATCAGGCCAGCTCCTGACCACGGCGTCGCTGGGCTGGGCCTCGACACGGGCTGAGATAACTCGACCCCCTCGTCCGTGAATCACGGGCTATAAACCGCTGGGCCGCCACCCAGGGCTCGGGGCTGGCCCAGCCTCAGCCGCTGACTCAACTCAGGGAGGATGCTCGGACCATGCACAGCCCAGACCTCCAGGGCCCCGGCCATCAGGCCTGACCCTCGGGTGCAGGGGCCGGGAGACAGGGGCTCGGCCCAAAGCCCTCCGTAGAGCAGTGCCGGCCCAAACCCCTCCGACCGCGGCCCTCGCGCTCCCCAAACCCGCCTCCTCCTGCCGGGGGCTCCCAGGATGGCCAAGGGCTGATTCTCTGCGGAACAAATCTGTCCCCGTCCCTCTCTCCCAACCGCCCCGCATCCATGACCCCGTCACCTTCATCGTTAGCGACTGAATTTTTTTTTTAACGATTCAGGTTTTTTGAACTTAACGCTTCCTTTTTACTTACTTATTTTTTTTAAATATATTTTTTATTGATTTCACAGAGGAAGCGAGAGGGAGGGAGAGAGAGACAGAAACATCCATGATGAGAGAGAATCATGGATCGGCTGCCTCCTGCACGCCCCCTACTGGGGATCCATCCCGCAACCCGGGCCTGTGCCCTGACCGGGAATCGAACCCGGGACCCTTCAGTCTGCAGGCCGGCGCTCTATCCACTGAGCCACACTGGCTAGGGCTTGACTGACTGTTGTTTTAAACCAACTCCTTTTGCTTTTAACTCAGAGGTTGGCAGACTCCTCCTGGGAAGAACCAGCGAGTACGTTTTCCGGGCTTTGCGGGTTTCCCTCAGGACGGCGCCACATGGGCTGTTGCCACGGCGATATGCAAATGAGGGGGCGTGGCCACGTGCCAATAAAACTTGATTCACAGAAGCAGGTGGCGGGCCAGGCTGCCAGGCGCGGCTCTGACTTAAATAACCCTTCAGTCTCGCCCTGAGCAGCGACGGCGGAAAAGTCACGGGACGCAGTGCTGGCTATTCCTTCTTTCAAATACGCGTTAAAATAAACACGCAACCGTTACCAGGTCTCTAAAATGGTATGTTCGCGGGCCGGCCCACATCAGCCGGGGAGCCCAGCTCAGCTCTCAGAATGTAGCCCTTTTTTATTTGTTTGTTTGTTTCCATTGATTTTTAGGGAGAGAGGAAAGGAGGAGGAGAGAGAGAGCGAGACAGAGAGAGACACATGGACTGCCTGCCTCTAGCGTGGCTCCGACCGGGGCCGGGGAGCCGGCCTGCAACTGAGCCACGTGTCCTTGACCAGAATCGAACCCGGGACCCTTCGTTCTGCGGGCCGGTGCTCTATCCACAGAGCCAAACCAAGCCAGCTGGGGCGGAGAATGGAGTCGCCTTTGAACCCCAGGGGCCCTGGGTCGCCCAGCTGATTCTAGAATCTTCCAGGCTGAGAACCGAATGGCCACCTCTCCCAGCTCTGCTCCTCGCTGCTGGGGAAGGCCAGACGCTCCCGGAGAGGGCGTCCCAGTCGCCGGGACGGGAGGGAGCCCGCCGCCACAGCCGAGCATGCCGGAACGGTCCCAGAGGCCCACCGCCCGGCCCGGCCGCTCACCTGGCTCTTCCCGCGGCGCCGGTAGCTCCGCCTCACCAGGCTCTTATAGTTCTCGTTCTTCTTGGTCAGGTAGTAGTAGAGGACGCACTCCGCCACGGTCTGCGGGCGGAGAGAGAGAAGGCGCTGAGGGGTGCCCAGCATGGGCGGGCTGAGCAGGCGGCCGGGAGCCGCGGGCCTGGGTTCGGATCCCGCCTCGTCCAGGCCCTGGCTGCGTGGCCGTGGCCGGGCTACTGCCCTGTGTCAGTTTCCTCGCCTGTAAAACGGGGATGCTAATGTCACACCCTTCCGCGCTGTCCTGAAGATCAAGCAGGTGGGTGAGTGGCGGACAGCGTCCGCACACAGGCCACAGGCGGAGGTGTCATCTGTTCTAAACGGCGTTACCGCTGCCGGTGACGGTGCCGACAAGGCTGCCCTCCCGGCCCAGGACAGGCTGCCAGCGTCCAGGTGGGCAGATTCAGGCTCCCCGCTCCCCGGGGTCTGCCTGGGGTCCCCCTTCTCTCACCCCAGCCTCCTTTTCCCGAAGATTTGGGCCTAAACAACCTCTTCCAAGCTTCGCGCGTCCAGACTGACTCCCGCTCCCGCGCGACTCTCATCTCCTGGAGGGTTTACGCATGTTCCCTGCCTTGGTCTTCCCAAGGGGGCCTGGGTCGGAGCCCCCCACCCCTCCCTGCCCAAAGGGACCCCGTCGGAGGATGTCCTAGAAACAGCGGAGGGCCCTGGCCGGGTGGCTCAGTGGGTCAGCGTGTCGTCCTGATATACCAAGGTTGCGGGTCCCACCCCAGGTCAGGGAACACGGGAAGCAACCAACGAGTGCGTCAGTAAGTGGAACAACGAATCCGTGTTTCTCTCTCCCTAAAACCAATCAATAAAAATTAACAGCCCTAACCGGCTTGGCTCAGTGGATAGAGCGTCGGCCTGAGGACTCAAGGGTCCCAGGTTCGATTCCGGTCAAGGGCATGTACCTTGGTTGCAGGCACATCCCCAGTAGGGGGTGTGCAGGAGGCAGCTGATCGATGTTTCTCTCTCATCGATGTTTCTAACTCTCTATCCCTCTCCCTTCCTCTCTGTAAAAAATCAATAAAATATATATTAAAAAAAAAAAGAGAGAGAAATAAAAAAGCAGCACACTGGATGCCCAGCGGGTGTGGCTCAGTGGGTGAGCGTCCACCCATGGACCAGGGGCCTCGGGGCGGCACCCGGGGGCTTCACTGTGTCGGGGACACCCAGAGGGAGCCGGAGCAGAGAGGGGCGCCGCCCCGGTGACCTGGGCCTGAAGTGGGGTTCGAGAGTCGGTGCCAGGGGAAGGTGTGTCCGAGGGGATGGGGACTCGCAGGCCACGTGCCTGGCTTGGCATCGGGTGTCAGCACACACGCAGTGAGTATCAGACGGCCAGGAAGCCACTCCGTCCTGCCCCGGGGAGAACGCCACTCTGGCCAATAAAGCCTTAATCAGGACGCCCGGCGCCCAGAACCGGGGCCCAGGCGGCCTGGACGCTGGCGGCCACGCACGCACGAGGCGCTGGCTCCGGACGCCCAGCACTGGGCTCCCCTGGGCTTTCCCGGCCCGAGCTCCGCCCCGTGGGCCCGGGAGGTGTGGGCGGGGCCTGTGGCTAAGCTCCCAGGAGGGAAGGAGGGAAGGACTGACAGACAGACAGGGCCGCAGAGCAAAGGGCTCTCGACAGAAGCCCCACAGGTGGGGAGGGGGGAGGCCCTTCGCCCGGCCCAGCGGCCGCCCCAGGAGTGGATGCCAGCGGGGCGCGGGGCGGGGCGGCCCGGCTGGCGTGACTCACCTTCCTCTCCAGGAACGAGGCGATCAGGCCGAAGTTCTTGGGGTGCTGCATGAACCTGCGGGGAGAGAAGAGTGGGCCTGAGCCCGGGCCGAGGGGGGCTCCCCGGCGGGGCGGCCGCCGAGCTCCCGGGAGCCTGCCATCTCCGCTGGCCCGGCGTGGCGGGCACCGCCCCACTCGGAGCAATTAACCCAGGGGGGTGTGGGAAGGGTGGCGGGCGGGCCAAGGACTGCGAGAGGGCGTTGCTGGGAGTGAGTCACTGGTTTTAGCGCCTTTGAAAATATATTTGTTTGTCCTGCTGGAGGCGGCTTCCAGGAAAAATGAGGACATAGCACGCGGCTCTCGGTGGGGTTCCCGCCCCCCCTTTTAAAATCTGCCTTTGTCTCTCTCTGCAGCCGGGCCTGGGAAGCCGGCCGCGCCCGGCCCACGGGCCTCCCCCAGCGAGGCCACGGGTCAGGGAGCACGGCTCTGACTGCCCGCGGGGAGGCGGGCGGGAGGCAGGGCGGCCAAGGAGGCCACGAGAAGGGCCAGCAGCCAGAGGGGTGGCGGGAGCTGGCGCCCCACCAACTGGCTTCCTGGGAAGCCGGGGAATTACTGGGAAAGCGCGCAGCCAGGCCGAAACGTCAGGGCCACGGGAGCAGGCGGCCGGCCGGCGGGGGTGGGGATGTGGGTCAGGGCTGCCCGGGCCCCGGGGAGGCCGGGTGGAGCCACTGGCCCCGGGCCCAGCCTTGGCCCGGCCGTCCCCACGCGGTGCCCCGGCCCCGCGGCCGCCCTGGGGGAGAGAAGAGGCTGCCTGAGAGGCCGGGGCCTGGATCCCAGGAGGGCGCCTGGGCCAGCGCCTGGCCCTCCAGATGGCCGGGCGGGAGGCCAGAGGGCCCCTCCCCGGCTCCCCGACCAGACACCGGAAAATCCGGAATGGCCTCTTCTCCCCTCCCGGAGGAAGCCAGGACTCGGTGGCCGGCTTCCCCGCCTGGGATCCCGCCTCGGGCGGCTCGCAACGCTGGAGCGCCGAACGCCCTCCTGTTCCAGACAGACCGGCTCTGGCCCCTCCCTCTCCCACCCCAGGACATTTCCTCCCCTCTCCCCCCCAATCCTTTCTGCGGGGGTTTCTCCAGCGGAGACGGCCCCTAGGAGATCAGGAATGGAGCCTGGACATGTCCTAGGTCACCTGTCCACCTCCCCCCAATCCACACGTGTGTCCTTGGTCAACGATGACTCGGGACCGACCGTGACTGGGAGCCTCGCGACAGCTGAAGAGCGACGCACGGCTGCTCACCCAGTTTACAGATGGGAAAACTGAGGCCCAGAGACGGGGAGTGGCAGAGCCCTATGCCACCCACGCGTGACTGTCAAAGGGCGACCAATCCCACTGAAAATGAGCCTCAACCAGGACCACAGTCCAAACGGGTCCAGCAGGCATCGGCCCGGCCCGGCCCGGCCCGGCCCGGCCCCGCCGGTGCGTTAGCCGAGTGACCCACAAGCACCTTTTTGGGGGGAAGACGGCGTAAACCCACAGGAACGCCGACGACACGGGGGGATCTAAATGCCTAACGCCACAGCAACGCTTACTAGCAGCCCCCGACTGCTCTACCGTCGCGTGCCTCCTACGGGGGACAGAGGACTTGACTCCAGGGTGGAGCGAGCGCCCCTGTGGTCGCCAGGACCCAGCAGGAGCCACCGGGACCTGGGCTTTTCCGTCTCGGAGCTTAAACCCTAAACACGCCGCGGGAACTGCTCCCCACAGCGCTACTTCCTGAGGAGACGGCTGGATCCCGTGGGACCGGGGACCCTCCTCCTGCTCCGCCAAGTCCCGGTGTCCGTACTGGCTGACCCGTCCGGCGCCCAACCCCCGACCTCCGACCCTGGGAAGGGCAGAGGCTGCCCCAGGCCCGGCCCCACGTCTTAAAGGAACTGTCCTGCCCACAGGCCTTCCTCGCGGGTAGTGGTGGAGGCCCGTCTGTTGCAGCCCAAGCCTCAGTTCCCTCCCTCCTGCCTCTCGGGGGGAGATAAGAGACACGGGAACACAAAGGGGGGGACGTGAAGACAAGAGGAGATACAGTGATCCGGCCGCAGTACAAGCCACGGTGACAGGCACTGCTGGGAACAGCGGGAGCCAGGAGAGCGACACAGAAGGGATCCGGAACCGGCGCTGCCCAGCCGGCCTGGCTCAGGGGTTGAGCCTTGACCCATGAACCAGTGCGGGGCGTGCGGGAGGCAGCCGATCGGTGATTCTCTCTCACCACTGACGGTTCTCTCTCTCCCTCCCCCCCTTCCTCCCTCTGAAGTCAGAAGGAACCGGCCCTGCCCACACCCTGACCTTGCACCTCTGGCCTCCGGCACCGAGATGACGAATTCCTGTTGCTCTAAGCGCCCGGTCTGTGGTCACTGTCCCGGCTGGGCCAGGGCAGGGCCCAGAGGCCCGCGAGCCCGGCCGCCGCCGCCGCCACCCCGACCCCCCCGACCCCTCGACCCTCCGCGCCAGACTCACTTCTCGCGGAACGTCTCCTTCTCCTGCTCGCTCCACATGTTCATGACCTGCCGGTCCTTGTACACCTTCATGGGGTCGTCCATGAGCCCGTTCATGTTGATAAACTTGATGCGCTGCTGGTCTGCGTCGTACAGCATGGGCGGGATCACGGCCAGCTGCCGCATCTGCTTCTCCAGGTTCTGCCGGGAGACGGAGGAGGGGCCCGGTCAGCGAGCGCGCGATGCCAGGGACAGGACAGGGACAGGGACCCAGGTGACGTGCGGGGAGACGGGGGAGGGGGGAGATGGATGCTCCAGGTGAGAGTGGGAAAATGTGAAACAGAGAGAGAATGATGAGTGAAAAATAACAGTAGCCCGTGCCGGGGGAGGGGGATTTAAAGGCAGCCCCAGCCCTGGCCGGTGTGGCTCAGTGGGTAGAACGTCCACCTGCGGACTGAAGGGTCCCGGGTTCGATTCCCAGTCAGGACACATGCCTGGGTTGTGGGATTGATCCCCAGTAGGGGGCGTGCAGGAGGCAGCCGATCCATGGTTCTCATCATGGATGTTTCTCTCTCTCCCTCTCCCTTCCTCTCTGAAATCAATAAAAATATATTTTTTAAAAAAATAGAAAGGAAATAGAAAAAGGCAGCCAGACAGGCCTGCGGTGGGCCCAGCTGTAAATTTGCTGCGAAGAGCAGCAGCCGCCCGTCCGCCGGGAGACGGGGCCGTGAATCTTCCACGGGAAATGCAGGCGCCAGAAGCCACCGTGGGATGTTCGGGGCGGCTGGGCCACGTGAGCTCGGGACGTGGGCCTGGCCACTCAGGCTCAGAGGGCACGGGGGGTGGGGTGGGGGGGCTGGGGACAGAGTCAGAACCACTTGCTGCCCAGCCCTGGTGTCCAGCTCCCCACTCTCCCCCACCGCCCCCCACGTGTCCACCTGGGATCAGGCCTGCGCAGCCCATGCCTGGCGGGAGTCACCCATAATGCATTGGGGCGGCCACTCAGCTGGGCTCATCTCTCGGCCGTTCATCACCCACGTCCAGAGGCAGGCGGACACCCAGCCAGGCCACAGCCTCCCTCATCCGACCCTCCGCTCAGTGTTGGTGCGTGTGTGTGTGTGTGTGTGTGTGTCCTGTGTGTGTGTCCTGTGTGTGTGTCCTGTGTGTGTGCGTGTGTGTCCTGACCCAGCTGGGAGAAGGGACCCCGGAGCCCCAAGCCGCCCAGCTGCCCGAGGAGAACACTGGGGGACCATGGCCATGGTCACGGGCACCGGCAGGACCCCCGCTCGGCCTACAGAGCTGCCTCCCTCTCTCTCCCCGACGGGGCCTGCGCCCCCGGCTGACAGCTCCCCGAAGGACGGGGAGGTCTCCTCCTGCCCAGCCTCCAGGGAGCCTCAGGGGGGCTGCGCTGCTGCGGCGAGTCTCGGCCCCCTAGCCGCTGGCCCTGCGCCCCGAGGATGCCCTGAGGATGCCAGTGCCAGGCCCTGGGGATGTGGACCAGCCCAGACTTCCCAGGCCCTGAGGCAGGCAGGGGACCCAGGGGGAAGGGCCGCCCTCCTCTGGCTCCCAGGGCAAACCCAGCCCGTCCGTGCCGCCGTGGGACCTGCCCGTGGCCGCGGCGTTGGGCGGGGACTGGGGCAGGCACACGGGTGCGGCTGTGGGCACAGGCACCCGAGTTCTGCTTTCTGTGGGCTGAACGGGGTTTGAAACGGGCACGGATCGTGCAAAGTTCTACAACGAGGGCCCTTTCCGACGGGCGGAGAGGGAGCCCCCTAAGTGGGAACCACGCGAGGAGCTCGGTGAGAGCGACTCCAGGCTCCGCCCCGGGACGGCCCCCCCGGAACCGCTGGGGTGGGGGTGGGGGTGGGGCCCAAGACGCTGCCATGTAATCCAGGTACCCATCCCCAGCCCTCGGCTGACCCCTGGCCCTCGGGCCGCAGCAGCACTGCCGAGAGAACAGTCCACCTCCGTCCAGCGTGGAGCCATGGACCGTGCGGCTGCCAAGTACCGCGCAGTGCTCCCGGTGTGACTGAGAAACTGGAAGTTAACTATTTCATTTTAGCTGATTCCAACTTATTATTACTTTTTAAATATATTTCTATTGATTGCAGAGAGGAAGGGAGAGGGAGCGAGAGACAGAAACATCAAGGATGAGAGAGAACCGTGAATCGGCTGCCTCCTGCACGCCCCACACGGGGGATGGAGCCCGCATGTGCCCTTGACCGGGAATCGAACTGTGACCTCCTGCTTCACAGGTCAAGGCTCAACCACTGAGCCACGCCGGCCGGGCAGCTGATTTCAATGTCAACAGCCGCTGGCTACGGCGCTGAGCTGCAGTGACCGCACGCACGCCCCACGGGACACGAGTCCCGGGAGGAAGGTGACTCCGCCTCCTCGAGGAGCCCTGGTGCCCGCTGTGGTGTTGGGAGCATGGAGGAGGGGGCTGGCACCGGACAGGCTTGACCTACAGACCTGGGAGGGGACAGGCCAGCACCAGCCCCTCCCCGGGCGCACAGGGCCCTCTCTGGGCCCCAGCCAGGGTCACACGGGCTGAGCTCGGGGTCCCAGGGGTGCCCCCGCCGGAGCAGGCAGGGCTGTGAGGCCTGAGAGGGGGTGCCCGCCGGGTGCACAGTGGGAGGCTGACCCAGGCCAGGGCCCCTGCCTTCCGGCTGCCAGTGGGACTCGGCCGACGGGCACACACAGCAGCAGCCAATGAATGCGTCAGCAGGTGCAACAACACATCCATGTTTCTCTCTCACTCCCCCGCCCCAACTTCTCTAAAAACATCCAAATAAATAAATTTAAAATTTACATCTTTTTTTCTTAAATCTTTAATAGTTCTTTATTGATGAAAGTATTTCCTATGACCCCCTTCCTCCCCGCTTGACCCCTTCTAGCCCCCCCGCCCCAGGCATTCACCACCCCAATCGTCTGCGTCCCTGGGTTGTGCACATACGCGTGCAAGTTCTTTGTTTGATCGCTTCCCTCCCTCCCCTCCCTGAGACTCCGGTCTATTCCATGCCTCCATGTCTCTGGGTCTATTCTGTTCATTCGTTTATGTTGTTCATTAGATGCCCCCTGGGGCAGGCGATGGCCACTCCCCGTGTCTGAGCTCCTGCCCTGGCCCTGCCCCCACTTCGGTGACCCCCCCCCACCCCCTTGGATTTGCACCGTCCAGGGTGAGTCAGAGTCAGGGCCGCGGACTCACCTCCTGCTCCGAGAGGCCGTCGATGATCTCGGACACCTCGTGCTCGCTCCGGGCGGCCGACATGGAGAGCCCGCTGCCGCGCTGGCCCACCCTGCTGGGAGCCAGAGGGACACACTCAGGACCGGCCGCGCGACAGCCCTATGCGAGGCGGTGCCGTGGCTCAGACCGAGCCCACAACTTCCCCTGAGGCGGCCTGTGGGCAGCGGGGCGGGGCCGGGGCGCCCCCACCCACAGGGACAGCCCCGAGCCCAGGGGTCCAGGGCAGAGCAGAGGGCCCCCAGCCTGGCCCGAGGACGCCTGAACCCCAACACTAGCAGGTGCTCGGCGCCTTCTCTCTCTGAGATGCGCTCAAAGAGGCCAGCCACGCAGATCCACGTGCCCGTCCCGGCTCAGCCCCTGCAGACTGTGCCTCCGTTTCCTACCCTTTAGCACGGGGCCCACGTGGCACCAGCTCCCAGGGCCGGGAGGAGGCACCGGTAGACACTGGAAGTGTCCCAACAGTCAGTGAGGTCTGTCATTACTGCTGCTGGCCCATCACCTCACCTATGTCACTAAAGGGAACAGGACAACAGGGGCCGGAGCCACACCTCGCTGAGCACCTACTATGCGCTGGACACTGAGCACCTACTGTGTGCTGGGCACTGCCCCACAGGCTTTCACTCAATCCTCACACAGGGCCACAGCAGACCAGCTGCCTGCTCCCGGCTTCTACGCCAGGCGGTCCTCTCCCCTCTGATCCACCAGGGATCTCAAACGCAGCCGCCCTCAGGGGCCGCGCAGACCACACAGTGAACGGAGCTGGTGGGCCCCAGCCCAGGGTACATGGGCAGAAGCAAACGCGCTTGCTCGCAGGGATGCATCTAAGTCTCAAGTAAGTGTCAAGGCCCAGCGGGGTCCGAGTGACACATCGCCCCTGGGGCGGCCGGTGTGAGAACCCGCTGCGCTCCCACTTTGCACTGTGCTGTCCGGTTCATGCAGGCCGGGCTCCCGCTGCCCAGGCTCGCGCTCGGGAGGCGGGAGGCGGGAGGCGGGAGGAGGGAGGCGCGGGCGCCCGCTCACCTCTGCATGCGCTCCTGCAGCTCGCGCTGCTTGCGGATCTCCGGGAACTGCTTCTCGTAGTACTCGCGCACCTTGCTCTCCTTGGCCCGCCGCCGTGGGTTGTTCTCGATGCGCTCCACCTTCTTCTCCCAGGCCTCCATGAGCTGGTCATAGCGCTGGCAGAACTTCTGCTCCTGGGCACCGCGGGGGCAGGGGGCACTGCTGAGGGTGCCCCTGCACCCGACCACAGCCTCCCGCTGCCGCCCACTCTGCACGGACGCACGGTCACACCGATGCACGTGCACAGACACACATGCACACATGCAGTCACACAGATGCATGTACACACACGCATTCACAGTCACACACACATGCATTCAGTCACACACACGCATTCACAGTCACACACACGCACAGCCTCACACTGATGCATGTGTGCGCGCACACACATGCATGGCCTCATAGGCACACACACACATGCATTCAGTCATGCACACACAAGCACAGTCTCACACTGATGCATGCACACACAGCTGCACACACACACACATGCATGGCCTCACAGGCACACACACACATGCATTCAGTCATGCACACACAAGCACAGTCTCACACTGATGCATGCACACACAGCTGCACATACACACACATGCACGGCCTCACAGGCACACACACAGAGACACACATGCACACGTGCACAGACATACAGATGCACACACACAGGCACGGACACACAGTCACACAGACATACGCACGCAGGCACGGTCACGTGAAACCTGGGCAGACCCGGCCCCTGAAGAAAACCACAGGTTTCCCCAGGGCGCGTGGTTCCTGGTCGGCTCCCCCTCACCCCCCCGGGGCCCAGCCGCCCTGCCTGGCCTCCCCCTCGAAAGGCCTCGTCCCCTAGGGGAGCCACCAGCCGCGTGTGGCTGTTCTGTCCAAGTCACATACATTTCAGTGACAGTCCAAACTCGGTCCCTGGCCTCCCAGCCACACGCCCAGCGCTCGGCAGCCTCCGTGGCCGGGCCCGTCCGCAGCGGACGGCGCACAGAGCCGCGTCATCATCACAGGAAGCTGCACCAGACGCTGGGGCTCCCGGTGTCCCCCCGGCCTCCCAGGAAGCATGACCCCCTCTCTGAACAGTTCCCCACCCCAGGCCCGGGGTGGGTGTGAGGACCCGAGCTCCAATCATCCAAGACGAGGGAGTCCCCGTCCGTGTCCAACCGCAGGGCCACCTGCTCTATGTCCTCGGAGGAAAGACTCCCGCCGCCCAGGACATAGCTGCCCGGCTTCCCAGTCTCCAAGGTGACCTGCTGGCAGCAGGCGGGGAGTGTCTGTCGCCTGGGAGACCCCGGCCCCCTCCCTAACGGCTGCGGGAACAGATGGCGCAGCCTGGAGCCTCGCTTCAACGCCTCTCCGCATGTCAGCACCATCAGGAACCCCTCGTGCCCAGCCCTAGCCCCTTCGGCTCAGTGGATAGAGCACCTGCCTGTGGACTGAAGGGTCCAGGATTCGAATCCGGGCAAGGTCATGTCAACCACGCCCCCACTCCTGCCCTGCACTTCAGGCCTGCCCCCTACACTCCATCCTGTGTGATCGTGGCCGCTCCTGCCCCAGGGCCTTTGCACGTGCTGTGCCCTCTGCCTGACACCCCAACCTCCAGATCGTCACCGTCATTCCCACCTCAGCACTGAGGTCACCTCTCCTCATCCCTCTGCACAGCATGTCTGTGTCTCCTACACTCAGCACCGCGCCAGGTGCTTGGTGACTATTTCACTCAATGAGTGAGACAGGACGTCCAGTTTCACGACCGCCGTCCACCCTGCCCAGGCCCCTCTGGACACCATCTTGAGAAAAGAAAGGGTGGGAAGCCCACGGGGCCCTGGGGTCCCAAATGCGGCCCACCCAGCGTCCCAGTTGCCCAGTCTCTGGGCCAGAAGTGTCTCCTCTCTCTGAGGGCCCAGCTGAGGTCTGGGACCAGGGCAGGTGAGTCCAGAAACTGGCTCAGAGGGGCCTACGCCCTCCAGGGGTCCAATCAGGGCTTCGGGGAGATGGCCTAAGAGAGGGGAGCTCTCTCCTGGCTCTGGAAGCCTCGAACCTGCTGCGGGAATTCAGGTCCCACCGGGAAACCAGTTTGTCAATGAATTAACATACAGCGTTGGGCATAAACAACTGCATAGAAATGAAGGTGAAACCTGATCAAGCCACTCCTGCGCTCCACCCAGCCGACTTTCTCGGCCTCATCAATCCCTTCCCTCTGCCCCATCTGAACCAGCCCTTCTTCCCTGTGGCGCTGAAAGAACACTAACGGGTAACTCCCCCCCCAATCACTGGGCCCTAACTTCCCTGAAAACCACAGCTGCACGTGTCCCAGCCCACGTGCCCTCCAGGCAGGACTCGGAGCTGCCTCCCGGGCCAACCTCGTTTCTAAGGGCGCTTCCTGCAATCACCATCCTCCACCTCTTACCACAAACCCCTCTCTCCCCGCCTGGAAGGCCCCCATGGCTCCTCTGATGACAAGGAACCGGATTTCCCATGGGGGGTGGGGGGGGGGGGTGGAGAACAGAATTCCAGCCCGACTCAGACCCGGGGCAGCCACGCCCCCAGCCCTGTGGCAGCTATTTCCGCGACTGTCGCTGTCCTCGGCTTTGCTTTGCAGCCTGGACACGTGGTAATGAGGCGGCCGCAGCGGGCAGCCCAATGGGCGTGGCCTGATGGGGTCTGGACTGTCCCCCACGGGGGCGGGACGGGATAGGGTGGGGGGCGCGGGGTGACTTACCCATTGTTTCCGGGCGTGGTTCCTCCTCTTGAAGTACAAGATCAACTTTTTCCGCATCGCCTGGTTTCTACGCGGGAGGAGGACAGCGAGGGGCGGTCAGTCAGTGGGCTCGGGTCTCCCGGCTCCTGAAGGGGCCCCGCTGGCCCCGAGGCGCCTGTGCCCGAACTTGGTGAGACGAGACCCATTGCCCTCCGCGAGCCCCACCTGCCATGTCCTCGTCCTCTCCCCCAATCCTGAAGGGCCCCCCACAATTGGGATGAGTTTGGGTGGCAGAAAAGGGGGACTTAAAGGGGGGCAGAGCGTTGGTGGCTTCCTGACTCCCCTGGAGCTGCCACCACCCCCACGCGCACGCAGCTCCCCTCTGCCCGTGGCCCACGTCGGCCGTGGACAAGTGGCCACGGAGACACAGCCACAGCCCAGACCAGGAACACGGCCTGGAGAGCCCACGCCTGAGACCCCACACCTGCACTCAGGCGGGGCGGGCGCCTCCCTCGGTCTCTGGGACTCTTCCCCAAATCTGCAAGCCCGGCCTCCTCCCGGAAACATCAGACAAACGCCAACTGAGGGACATTCTACACGCCCCCTGCCAGTCCTCCCTGCACAGTGCCCGCCTCCGGAGAACCACGGGGAGAGCCACGGAAGGCGGAGGGACCGGCACCGGCTGCGGACTGACTGAGGGCCAAGGCAGAGCGGGAGGTGGGAGCCTGGGTCCGACCTTGGGCCAGAAAATGGACCTTTGCAGGGAAACGGGGGAAGCACAGACAGCCTGGCTGAGCCAAGGGCATGGGCCCACACGCGTGGGTGTCTGCGCAGCGGTGGGGGAGATCGGGACATTCTCAGAGCCGTGTTTGCAAGGCTGCTGTGAGGTGCGCTCTTAGGAGACGAGGAAACGAAGACTCTGGACGTTTGAGGAGACTCTGGCCAGGCCCTGGGCAGTTCTGGGAAAGAAAAGCTTGGGGCAATCCGGGGAGGCTGCCTGGAGGAGGAGAGGTTTGAGCTGGGGTTTGGGGAAAGCAGAGGTTCCAGGCTGGGAAGGAGTGACAGTGAATGTGGAGGGGTGAGGAGGGGCATTCCTGGGGAGCCAGACCCAGAGCTGGGCAGGGGTGGGTGGGGGGGGAAGAGTCAGATGGAGATGCCAGGGCAGGACCCCGAAAGCCGTGGGAAGAGCCCGTCAGATCCAGTGCCGGATGGTCCAAAGCCCTTTTCCCCGTGAAACAGATGCTCCAAGGAGACCGGCTACTGTCGGGCAGAGGGAGGGGACTCGCCTAGGTCACTGGGCCAGAGGGGGCAGGGCCCGGACTGGAGGCCCCGGAGAGAAAACAGGGGAGGGGGGTGCGCAGATGGGGCCGGGAGCTGGGCTGCGCAACCCTGGGGAGGTTCCTGAACCTCTCTGAACCTCCAGACAAGACCACAAACACCTGTGAACAGTCCCCGGGTCCCGGCGACCTTCCCATCCGCACGGCCCTGGGCTGCCCCTCCGCGGACCCCCCAGAGGAGGCAGGAGGGGGAGGAAATCGGGCTGCGGGGCCAGAAAAGCGGGGAGCCTACAGCACACGGGAAGCACACACAGGACCCGAGGGAAGAGGGGACCGAGGGGCAGGCCGTGCCCGGGCTCGGCCACCAGGCGAGGGAGCAGCGGGGGAGGCCACGGCAGGACCCAGGGCGGCAGCGGTAACTCTCCCCGTGGGTCAGTCCCACCGAATCGCAGGTGTGTGTTTTTAAATATATATCCTCACTGATTTCAGAGAGGAAGGGAGAGGGAGAGAGAAACATCTGTGATGAGAGAGAGTCATGGACCGGCTGCCTCCTGCACGCCCCACCCTGGGATCCAGCCCACAACACAGGCCTGTGCCCTGACCGGGAATCGAACCCTGACCTCCAGGTTCATAGGTTCACGCTCAACCACTGAGCCACACCGGCCGGGCTCGCATGGGGTTTTCACGACACCAGCACGTGCAGCCGAGAGCCCTCCGGGCAGATGTGCAGAGGGGGACCCCTCCCTCAACAGAGCACCCACTTATTCCACTCGGGCTGTCGCCAGCCCCGCCCCCTGCTCCCCCACGGCCGGAGGGGTCTGGCAGGTCCCCACCGTGGGGCCCAGGCAGCCACCCCCCACCCCCCCCTCCCCACCCCGTGCGTCCGAGGCGGCAGGTGGCGGAGGGAGAGCAGCGGAGGTGGGTCCAGGTGACCTGCACGCGCAGAAATCGCCGGCGCGGCAGGAAGTCAGGCGTGAAATTAACTGCAGCTCCCGGCCCAGCACGCAGACGGCGAGAAATTAAAGTGACAGCGCAGGTCCTCGGGGAGGGATCACCTCCCACCTGGGGGCACTTAGAGCAGCAGGAGGGCGGGGCCTGGGAGGAGGCGGGGGAGGGGGGCCTGGGGGCACAAGGGGTCAAGGGCGCGAGGGGGAGCCCGGTGACCCCCCCAGCCGGGTCCCTCTGCCCTATCAAGCTGTCACCACCTGGCAGGCGTGTCATTCCTGCCTGCACCGCCCAGCACCAGGCCTCGCCCGCGGTGGCCTCCCCGGCCCAGAGCGGGGCCAGCACCCGGCAGGTGCTCCAGACACTTTGTGGGAAGAAGGGGCGGACGAGCAGCAGCCCTGGGCATCTGCACAGTCAGAGGGACAGCCCTGGCCGGCCGCCCAGTGGTTAGAGCATCCGCCTGAGGCCTGAACGGCGGTGGGTTCGATTCTGGTCCAGGGCACGAACCTCGGTTGCAGCCTGGATCCCCGGCCCTGGTTGGGGCGTGTGTGGGAGGGAGGCAACCAATCGATGTGTCTCTCTCTCACATCGATGTTTCTCTCTCTCTGTGTCTCTTTCCCTCCCTCGAGTTATCTCTAAAAATCAATGGAAAAATATCCTCACTCGGTAAGGATTTAAGGAAAAAAAAAAAAAGCAAGGACAGAAATCCCAGAACGCTTCCCACGCGCCTGACACGGAGCTCGGTGCCTCAGGGACAGGGACTCCCTGAACCCTCAGCAGCCCTAGGAGGCAGGCGCTGTGTCGTCCCCATTTCACAGATGGGCAAACCGAGGCACTGAGAGGAAGCGAGTGGCCACAAGGGCCGGATGTTCGTGGACCTAAACCTGTCTCTGCACCCTCAGCTGCCATCTCAGGACACAGCCTCGCCGTCTATCCCCACTGCCGCCCAGACCTCCCGCCTTGGCGTCCACGGGACCCCCTGTCCCTGACCCCCCACCCCTCACCCCACAGCTCCCACAGGGCCAGGCTGCGTGCCCAGATGGCTGCAGTGATCCCGCCGAGGTCTCCCAATCCCAGTGCCTTCTGCCCTGCAGCCCCAGCACCAGCCTTTAAACACAAAAACCCACGTGTGTCACTTCCCAGAATAAGCCCATCCCTGGCCTCCCTCCGCACAGATAACGAGACCCAAGCTCCTACCAGTCCCAGCACCTCCCTCCCCTTCACCCACCCCCTTGGCCCTCGCTGGCCTTTGGTGATCCCGCCAGCTCACGGGCCCCAGGGCCTTTGCACTGCCAGCTGCCACTCCGCTTCCAAGAGTTCACTTAACCCTCAGGTCCTGCCCTGCCCTGATCCCCTGGCTCAAGTCACCCCTCCCGTTTCCTGCCATCACACCCTTTGCCATCGAGACAGCACTTTCTAAAGTGAATGGCTGCACGGATTTAAGGGTGAACACGCTGACATTTAAGACACGGGAGAAGCCATCATTTTCGTGGAAAACTGTTGCTAAAAAATTAAAGTCCTAAGGACATCTACGCTAAAACACTGGACTTAGGGTACGCCTTTCGAACATAAAGTTGGCCGCGTACTTATTATGTGAGAAGTTTAAACTCCTCATCTCTGTGCTTTAAACTTAAGCTCGGTCATCTGTGACTTAGGACAGCTTTCCCGAAGCGGTCGCACGCGTTGCCACCATGTCCCCAGCGGACCGGAGCGACCCCGGATGCCGATGGCGGGGGGTGAGGATGGGGCGCCGGCCTCAGGAAGCCCATCGTTCTATTCGACTTAAACAGAGAAGGCATTCGCCAAATGCATGCCCCACGGGCACCGGCAACAGTGTGGAGGAGGCCAGCGGAAGGGGAAGCGGGGGCAGGTGGAGGTGGGCAAAGGAGGGGGAGGGGGGGACAATGGCAATCATGTCAACATTTACCATTTTTAAATCTTTATTAAAAAATAAAAGATTTTAAGCCTGGCCGGTGTGGCTCAGTGGTTGAGTGTTGACCTATGAACCAGGAGGTCACGGCTCGATTCCCAGTTAGGGCACAGGCCCAGGTTGTGGGCTCCATCCCCAGTGCGGGGCGTGCAGGAGGCAGCTGAGCGATGATTCTCTCTTATCACTGATGTTTCTCTCTCTATCCCTCTCCCTCCCTCTCTGAAATCAATAAAAATGTTTTAAAGTGATAATAAGTAAATACATATTTTTAAAAACCGATGCAGCGGCATTGGTGTCTTACTCGCTAACATTACAGTGTGGGTCCCTTTTGCTTTTCGCGTGGGGCTCTGCGGTGGCTTCTATCGCCTGAAAACATCCACGTTACTCAGTAAGCGATGGCCGGCTTTCGGCGATACATCGCGGGTAACATCGCAGCCTAGTGCTCGAGCGCCAGAGCCCAGTCCGAGGGAACCACGCTCCGGCGCGGAGGGTCCGAGCGTGCAGCGCTCCGGTGGCCGTGACCACAGCGCCTTTTACTCGTGGAAGTTCTCTCGTCTCTTTAACTCAGTTTGTCTCCACTGGCAGATGCAACAATTGAGGGGGGCACAGGGTCTCCGTTCTGTTCAGAGTTCAATCCCCAGGGCCCAGGCCAGGCCTTGGCACAGGGTAGGTGCTCGATAACTGTGTGAATGACTGACTGAATGAATGAATGAGTGAATGAATGAATGAGTGAATGAGTGACAGTTCCCAGCAGCCCCCCTCAGGTGGGCACGCCCACCGGATCCCCGCTGTGTCAGGCCCAGAGAGTACACTCGCACCCCATCACCTTCCATCTGGGGTCCCCGCCTCCAGCCGTGGCCGCAGGGCCAGGCAGGTCCCAGGGTGACAACACGCGGTGATGCTCCTGTTCATGCATCCCGAGGACAAGCTGGCCCCGCCGCAGCCACGCGGCCAGCGCCTCGCTCCCACGTGCAGACACGGAGCCACCAGCACCCAGAACAGGCCCGGCGCCCCCTTGGAGCCAGCTGAGCCCGCAGAGCGCGTGGGTGGCACCTGGCTGAGGCTGCCTGGCCCCTCGCATCCCCTGACGACAGGCCCCCTTGTGGGGACCCATCACTGGGCACCTGCAAAGCCTGGGGCCGAGACGGGTGCTCCCACTGCCCGCACTGGCCGCGTCCCAGGTGCACCTGCCATGCCGACCGCAGGACACGCCCACGTACGCTCGGACCAGAGCCCAAACCACGGGACCCTGCTCGCCCCGGGGCCGCCCCATCCTGCTAAGCCCCCTCTCCTGCGCCCAGCAGGGCCCTCCTGCTCACACGGGGCGGGGACTCCGCGCCTCCACCTCGTCTCTCCAGGGCTATGCACGCAGCGCACAGCGTCCTCGCCCGCCCTCCCCGACCTGAGACCTATGTCCCCTCTCCCCACCCCAGGCTGCTCACACCCCACCCAGATCCTGCCTGGCCCCCAATTCTGGCCCAAACCACCCCCTTCTGCCCCTCCTCCTGCACCTGGCCTTGGCTGGCAGCCCCAATGGGACTGAGAGCCCGTGTCCCACCCCACACCCAGGTGCCAGCCCCACCCGCGCGCCTGCACGCGGCCGGCGTACTCACATTTTGATGTTCTCATGGTACTGCCGGGTGTCGGAGGGCTGGTTGTACAGCGGCTGCGGAGGAAGGGAGAGGAGGTTCGTCAGGGCCGGCCGGGCGGCGGCCCCACTACAGTGCCCGCAGCCAGCACTCCCGGCCCGGCCCAGCGCCCGAGGCCCTGACACCTGGGAGCTGTCGGTCCGCTGGCGTGAGAACCGGCCGCCGGCAGGCGTGACGGGAACACGGGGACCCAGCCTGCGGCGCCAGCAGAACAGACTGTGACCCTCGGGACACAGCGGTGGCACCATGACTTCCTGCCAAGGCACCGCGGCTACTCTGGGGGCACCGGGCTGTGCTGGCCCGAGCACCAGGGACAGGCACACCCGTCCAGGGCAGCCGGGATCGGCAATGACCTCCAACCGGGAAAACTGACCAACTTCTCAGCATCCGAACCACGGAGAGCGCCACGTCAGCCCCCCCACGGACGGGGACAAGCCTGCCACGCCAGGCACTGGCGAGGGTGAGGGGCCAGAGAGGCTGATGCACGGCTCATACCCTCGTACACGGATAACAGGCTTCGGAGAGCCGTGAAGAAGCCTGTGTTACAGACTGAACGTGGGCCCGGCCGGCGTGGCTCAGTGGTTGAGCATCAACCTATGAACCAGGAGGTCAGGGTTCGATCCCTGGTCAGGGCACAGGCCCAGGTTGCAGGCTCCATCCCCAGTGTGGGGCGTGCAGGAGGCAGCCGATCCGTGATTCTCTCTCATCATGGATGTTTCTCTCTCTCTCCTTTCCTCTCTGAAAGCAATAAAAATGTATAGTTAAAAAAAATGTCTGCCCTCTGGCCCCCGCCCCTCCTGCAGCAGCAGCAGAGATGCTGGGGCCCTGTGCGCCCCCCAACCCCGACCCTGGGAGGTGGTGTCAGATGCCGGGACAGCACTACTCCTCACAACGCCTGTTAGCAAGCTAAACGCCCGCCGCCAGAGGCTGGGTAAGGAGATGAGTTGCACCGGAGTACTATACAGCACTGAAAAAGGAACGGCCGGGCCCACGAGCAGCCCAAGTGCGCACAAGGGAAGCAGCAAGTCGCTGCAGGGTGTGCGACGGGTCCGGAGTTCGGCGAGATGCTGGGCAGCCCCTCTGGACGGCAGCCCCACCGCCGGGGACTTGGGGCACGGCCTGGGGGCACAGCTGGTCCTGGCGCGCCCGGGCCGTGTCTCTGGGCGAGTCACTCACGCCATCTGGGCCTCCGGGTTTCGTCTACAAACAGGGCTGGACTCGCAGGGTTGTTGTGAAGATGCCAGGAGGCAGTACCCGGGCGTTCTCAGCCCAGCGCTCGGCAGAAATGCCCACGTACCCGTGTCCTTGTCCCCATCAGGGGCGGCGACCGGATCACGGCACCCATTCTCCCTGCCGCCCTGGGTCCGGCCACACCCTGGCTTTGGCCAACGGGGCAGAGTGAACCTCGTGAAAGCAGAGGCTTGGAAGTGTGTGTCTGCACATCTGCTTCCTCTCCAGGTCCACGTCAGCCGAGCCTGCCCGCTGCCCAGCTGGCCACACACGTGAGCGAGCTGGGCCCGTAGCAACAGACACGCTCAGCTGACTTCTATCCTCACGGCAAACAGCTGACGGGGTTGTCTCGAGCCACTGAGTTCTGGGCTGCTTTGTTACGCAGCAGCAGCTAACGAGCTCGGTTCTCGTCCCGTTTTACAGGTGGGAGGGCTGAGTCCCTGGGAGTTGAAAGCACTTGCCCACAGCTGGTGGGAGATGAACCAACACTAGAATCCCATCCCCCCCCTCTTGCTCTCGCTCTCTGCCTGTACCCCCATGTCCATCTGTGTGTCTGTCCCCCTCCCCCATCCCCCTCTCTTGCTCTCGCTCTCTGCCTGTACCCCCATGTCCATCTGTGTGTCTGTGTCCCCTCCCCCACCCCCACCCCCGCGGGCCCACAGGCAGCAGGAACCGCAGGGCAGCCATGGGTGACTGCGGTAGAAGAACCAGGTACAGAGAGTGAGGACCCAGCAGGACGGGAAGGACGAGGCCCGGAGTCCTGAGGCCTCAGGCAGGGCCGGGGGTGAGGGAAGAGGGCGCACCAGGCTCCGCCCTGGAACGTCTCCCTGGAGACGGAGCGCACACGCCTCCTGACACCCACAGACCTGATGACTGGCTGACGGGACCACCCACAGCAGCACAACACAAGCCCCCCTGCAGGAGGCTGCACAGGCCGGCAGGGCCTCATCCGCCAAGAGACGGGTCCCAGGACAGTGGCCACCAGGCGACCCCGGCCCCACCAGGCGACCTCGGCCCCACCAGGCGACCCCGGCCCCACCAGGCGACCTCGGCCCCACCAGGCGACCTCGGCCCCACCAGGCGACCCCGGCCCCACCAGGCGACCCCGACCCCACAGCCACAGCAACCGTGGGGCTCAGCTTGCCCTGCCCTCCCTCCCTCACAGGTTTCCCCTCTGCTGGGGCCACACCTGGAGGGGACTCCCTCCCACAGACCCGGAGCCAGGCTGTGCCGGGGCCTGGGTCTCCCCTCTCCACGCCTCCATTTCCTCGTCTAAAAATGGGGGCACAGCCCACCGAGAGGAGGGCAGGGGAGAGGGTGAGGGGAGGCGTGTCTGATAGGGGTGTCTGACAGGGGAGGGTGTCTGATGGGGAGGTGAGGTGTCTGACGGGGGAGGCGTGTCTGACAGGAGAGGTGTGTCTCATAGAAGAGGCGTGTCTGACGGGGGAGGGTGTCTGATGGGGGAGGCGTGTCTGACAGGAGAGGTGTGTCTCATAGAAGAGGCGTGTCTGACGGGGGAGGGTGTCTGATGGGGGAGGCGTGTCTGACAGGAGAGGTGTCTGATGGGGGAGGGTGTCTGACAGGAGAGGTGTGTCTCATAGAAGAGGCGTGTCTGACGGCAACACCGATGGTGCAGCTCTGGGCAGAAGCGGGAGGCACGCCCTTATGACTCAGAAGGAAGAGCCGGGCTTGGGGACCAGGCGGGGGTCCCCCTTCGGGCCGACTCCACCCAGCGGGGGGTGGGGGAGCAGCCAGAGAGCCCGCCAGCCCAGGTGGACGAGCTGAGGGGGAATGAGGTGTCAGCCCCGGCCCGCACCCTGTGGGGACACCATGGGCTAAAAATAGCTCCTCCAACAGGAAGGAAACCGGTGACTCAAGCAGCGGGGCCGGCGCTGCCTGCGTGCAGCCTCCCGCGGCCCCTGCTCCAGCCAGGCCTCCCTCCCGGGCTGGGGGTGCTGGGGACGCTGGGCGGGGTCCCCGCCACGTGCTCATTCCTCCTGGGCCCAGACACCCCTCGCTGAGCGCCCCCGCTGCGGCCGAGTGACACCGCAGGGAACCGATTCCCAACGGGGTGGCCCGTGACCCCTGATCCTCCCGGCCCCGCCTCCTGGGAGGCACGGAGTGGCCCCTGCAGAGGGTGCCCTCTGACCTGCCTCCCCCAGGACACCTCCGGGCCTTGCGGTGACCAGCAGAGGCGGGGCCTGTCACAGCTACTTGGCCACACCCCCAGGGGCTCAGCACACATCTCCTGCTGTGTGACCCCGGGCACGGCGCCGCCCTCTCTGTGCCTCATCTAGAAAAGGGGTGGGCGGGGCCACTTCCACGGGTCCGACCCACGGCGTGTGCCCGTCCACGGGAGTCTCCTCCGCGGGCTCACCGAGTCCACCAAGCCACAGCCTGCCACGTCAGCGGGAAGCGGTCAGAGGCTCCAGGGACAGCCACGCGGCCACCTGACACCCCGCCCCTCGAGGGGCCTCCGCTCCGGGACCCCCAAGCAGGGGTGACCCCACACAGACCCTGAGCCCGGCGACTCCTGTCCGGTCCCGGGCCGTTGCCTGCTTCCCGCACCCCCCCCACCCTGGCGTCCTCGGGCCCCAGACACAGTGCCCTCCGTTCACACCCCCACTCAGGAGGCCCGGGACTAAGTAGGTCAGGCCCGCTCTCATCCCGCCGTCCTGTTGTAAGAAGGGGAAACTGAGGCAAGAGGCAGCCGACTGGTGGGGCTAGAAAACGGAGCGGCAACTCTGGACAACAGTCCGGCAGTTCCTCGAGGGGATACGCGTAGAATTACCGGGTCGGTCATTCCTGTCCTGGGGAGACACCCACAAGGAAGGAACACACACGTCCACATGGAAACATGTGTGTTACCGTTCTCGGTCCCTGTATTTATAACGGCCAAAAGCAGAGGCATCCTGATGCCCGTCGATGGATGCAGGATACACTACACATGGTCCTCCGGCCGGTGGAATACTACGCAGCCCTGAACAGGAAGGAAGCCCCGAGACCTCCTACCGTGTGGGTGACGCTCAGTGTCACACGATACGGAGCGAGCGGAGCCGGACACTACAGGCCACCTGATGTGTGAGTCCATGGATATGCGTGTCCAGAATAGATACACCCACAGGGACAGAAAGTGTGTGTGGTTGGGGGGAGGCGGGGAGAGACGAGGAGGTTAGGCCAGGCCAGCTGAGGGTAGAGTTCTTTCTGAGATGCTGAAATCCTCTCACCACGATGGTGGAGACGGCCGTGCGCATCTGTGAACTCGCTCAGCAATCGCTGAACTCGCTTTAAATGGGTGAATTGTGCGGCGTGTGAATCACAGCTTCATAAAGCTACCAACAGGAACGAAGTCAGAGCAGCTAGAGACATCCCAGGGAGCGGGACACGCCCCGGGCGGGTCTCCAGAGGAGCCCCCCACCACCCGTGTGCGTCTGCCCTGAGAGAAGGGGGAGGGGAAGGAGCCGCGAAAGGCCAGGTGTTCTCCGCTGGCCCGAGGAACGACCCCCGGTTGGGGGGCAGCTGTCACCACAGGACCAACTCGGGGGCAAACTGCTGAGGGGCCACTCGGCGCCCCTCCTCGGTGTTCACCCTGCTGAGCTGAGCGCTCACGGGGGCCCGGGCCTGGCTAAGGAGCCCGCACCACAAACCTTTAACCTCACGGAGACCCCGACTCCCCACCCACAGCGAGAGCGCCCCGGCCTTCCCCACGGCCACGCAGAAAGCACGGTGGAGCTCAGTTTAAAACTAGGCTCCAGTCCCGCCGGCGTGGCTCAGGGGTGGAGCGTCAACCTGTGAACCAGAAGGTTACAGTTCGGTTCCCTGTCAGGGCACGTGCCCGGTTGCGGGCTCCATCCCCAGTTGGGGGCGTGAAGGGGGCAGCCGGTCTGTGATTCTCTCTCATCACTGATGTCTCTCTGTCTCCCTTCCTGTCTGACATCAATAAAAACATATATTTTTTAAAAAGAGCTCATCCCCTTCTCCCCCAGAGGCACAGGGGCTACTATTGTTCCCATTGCACAGACAGGAGTGAGGCGCAGAGCAGTGCAGACCCCGGCTCAGGGTCACACAGCGCCGAGGCGGCAGGTCTCAGGCTTGAACTCAGATCCTCGGCCTCGAGCGGGGGCTTCCCACGCGGGCTGGGCTCCCAGGGGTCCATCTTCCTGCAGCCTGAGCAGCAGGCGTGGGAGGCCGGCCGGAGCGCCACGGCTCTGCCCGCCCCTACGCGCCCGGCCCCCCAGGCTATCTGCCAGGCCTTATCAGAGGGTGTATTTCCTGCCTCGCGGGGGACAGGGCAGCGCTTGGCAATAGGAACTTCCTCCCCCCCCCCCCCAACGCCCACCTGCCGCCCCCTCCTAGAGTCCTGCCCCCCCCCGCCCCCCCCCCCCCCCGTTTCCCGGGCTCACCAGCTCCACCTGGGGTCCCAGGCCTTCCAGGATCCGGTGTGCAGCTTCGGCCTTCTTCTGCAGAATGAGGAGAAGAGGAGGGATTAGACACACACGCACACACACGCGCGCACACACGCAGAAGAGATTATAAATAGCGGCCTCCGGGAACGGCAGGCAGCTGCCCAGCCCAGCGGGTGGGGGAGCCGTGCCCCCCTGCACCCCCTCCCCGGCTGGAACCGAACACACAGGGCCTCGACGCCCCCGCATCCCTGGCGAGCTCGCCAAGTTTCGCTTCTAACAAACGCACCCTGTTCTCCCGTGACGCCCCCTCCCAAGCCCCAGGCCCGATGCCCCCGGGCCCAGGGGTGTGGGCACAGCTCCTCACCAGCCAGCCTCGAGGGCCAACCGAAGTGCCGTCCTGCACCCTGGAGGCGGGCGGGCTGGTGTCTACGGTTACCTCGGAGCTGGTGCGGCCGGGGAGGGGGAGGGCGAGGGCGGGATGGAGCCGCGGGGAGATACCCTTTCTAGGATTCTTGTATTTCACCATCACGTGACGGTTTCTGAGCGGCCTGGGGCCTCCCCGCCTCCCTCCCCTCTCACCGCCCAGGACTTATTAGGAAAACAGGAACATGTGGTGGAAAGGGCTGGTGGCCGTGAATTCAACAGGCTGGCCGGCCGGGCGGTGAAGGCGGGCATTGTGCCTCCGCCAGGCCCCCCAGGCCCCGCCTGGGACCACCAGGGGCAGCTCCGGGGAGGGCGCCAGGTCCACGGGGAGGGGGGAGGGGGGACAGAGGCTGTGGGAGCAGCTGCTGCAGGGTCTCCGTCAGACCTGGGCCATGATGGAAAGCGGGGTGTCCACAGCGTGCACGTGGAAGCCCTGAGCCCCCATCCCCCCATGAGCCAGGAAAAAGGGGGCTCCTGACTCACCAAACTCGGGGAGAGCATTTGGTTTGGGGCGTGGGCCGGGAGGACGGGCCAAGCACGTCACCATCGCCAGACCACACCGTCCCCCAGGGAGCCCCCAATCCAGACCCACTAAAAGGGGGTGACGGGAGCCCTCGGGAATGTGGCTGACATCAGAAGCGTGGCCTAGGCCCCTGGGTCCCCCTGGGAGGCGGGTGTGAGGGCCAGGCCCCCCACGTCCCCCCCCAGCCCTACCCCCACCCCCGAGCGAGCATGTGGGTGGCTTAAGCCGGCACCTAGAAGGGCTCCTCCTAGAGCCTGGGTCCAGCCCACCCGGAAGAGCCATGCTCTCAGCCCCCCTCACGCAGAGCCGACACCCCGAGACCAGCAGGCTCAGAGTGTGGCCGGGGCCAGAAGATCGGGGGTAGGCTGTTATGACAACGGCAGCCATTGCCCTGAGCACCCTAGGAGCGAAGCGCCGAGCACACAGCACGCGATGCCAGCATTTCAATCACACACAATGCGGGGCAGGTCCGAGGCGCGGCCCCATTTCACAGATGATGAAACTGAGGCCCAGGGAGAAACCCCTCTGATCTCCAGGCTCCAAGGAGGGAGAGAGACAAGGGCTGGGTCCTCCCGTCCAGGGGGACATCTCCTGTGCACCCCAACAGTCACCGCAGACCCCTGCCCTGGCCGCACCCTGAAGCAAGAAAAGGGTGGGCGGTGGGGTACTGATCGTGGGACATTCCTGAGCCCGGCCAAGGGAGGGACGAGGTGTGGGGTGTGGGGGCAGGGAGGACGGGGCAGCTCCGCAAACACGCCCTGAGCGCCCGCTCTCTACTGAGCACAAGGGCGAGAGACCGGACGAGACCGAGCGAGGCCTGCAAGGAGCCCAGGGAGGGGCAGCTGGGCCGGGCGCGATGGCAGGGCCGCCCGCTCAGGAAGAGAAGGGCGCGTGCGTGCGCTGTGCTGCACAGCTGATGCGGGCCGGGAGCCACTCCCTCTGCAAAGGGAGCAGGAGGGAGATGTAAGCTGGGTTTTGAGGGATGAATAGGAGGTTGTGTGCCTTCACCAGGCTCTGTGGGGTCAGCAGCAACAAGATCCAGGGGTGATGCCAAGCGCAGGCGGGGCAGGGCCTGGAAAGGGACATAGCCCGCCGGGGGCCTGGGTCTTGGATCTGGGCCCAGCGCTCCCGGTGGGAGCTCCGCAGCCTGGGGGTCGGGCTGGGGTCTCACTGGACAGGCTGCACTCCTCCTGCAGGGGGCCCCAGGCCATGTGACCAGGCCTCCTGTTGGCTGTGCCTGGGGGTGCGCGAGACCTTAGCCTCCTGCACAGACAGGTACGCACCCGCCCCTGGGCCTACACGACCAAACGCTGTGCCCACCCCTAATAAAGGCGCAGACACACACGCGTGTGCCACACAGCAACTCGTACACACACGCCGCACACACGTACCCAAGTAGACACATGCATATGCATAAAGTATAAACACACAACCACACACGTGCTCTACTCATGCCGATCTGCAAGCACACACTGAGCCACCCACGTGCATGAGCAACGTCGCACAGCTGACAGGCAGGCGCATGGATACACACGTGTGTAAATGCACACACAACCACAGGTGTGCCCAACGCACTCCGACTCACACAGGCATTTGCACGCATGCACACGCTCATCCTTGGGTCCACTCGAACACGTGTGCACACATCCGTGCGCGGGTATGTGAGGGCACAGATGACCACGCCCTCTCCACTGAAAACATCCGTCTATCTTTCCCAGTGGTGCCCACGTCGGGCAGACCTAGCCCAAGCCCCGTCTCCTCCAGGAAGTCTGCCATGATTGCCCACTGCACTGAATTCCTACAGCAGCGGTTCTCAACCTTCCTAATGCCGCGACCCTTTAATACAGTTCCTCATGTTGTGGTGACCCCCAGCCAAAACATTATTTTCGTTGCTACTGTTATGAATCGTCATGTGAATATCTGATATGCAGGATGTATTTTCATTGTGACAAATTGAACATAATTAAAGCATAGTGATTAATCACAAAAACAATATGTAGCCGAAACCGGTTTGGCTCAGTGGATAGAGCGTCGGTCTGCGGACTGAAAGGTCCCAGGTTCGATTCCGGTCAAGGGCATGTACCTGGGTTATGGGCACATCCCCAGTGGGGGGTGTGCAGGAGGCAGCTGGTCGATGTTTCTCTCTCATCGATGTTTCTAGCTCTCTATCTCTCTCCCTTCCTCTCTGTAAAAAATCAATAAAATATATATTTTTTTTAAAAAAAAACAGTATGTAATTATAGATGTGTTTTCCGACGGTCTTAGGCGACCCCTGTGAAAGGGTCGTTCGACCCCCAAAGAGGTCGCGACCCACAGGTTGAGAACCGCTGTCCTACAGCATCAGCACGAGGCACACTGTCCATCACACATCCTTCCCTGCTGCCGTGTGTGTGTGTGTGTGTGTGTGTGTGTGTGTGTGTGTGTGTGTTTTATCCAAACTCAAAGCTGAGGTCCTCCCGGCCCCGGCCTCCCGCCCCCACACACTCCCCTTGAAGATCAAACAGGATCCCCGCGCCCTCTCCGAGCCTCCGCCTGCGCTGGGACTCCCACTCGAATGCCCACCCACTGCTTCCCACAAGCCTCGCCGCCCCGCGCTCCTGCCCGCAGCCTCCTGCTCGGCCGGCCGCCTGTGCACCTGCCCGGCCTGCCACGCACGCAGCGCCCGCCCGGGGGGCAGGAGCAGCCGGGCTCAGCGGGCTCCCCGCCGCGCGCTGGCGCCGCTCCGTGTGCCCCGAATGGATAATGAGCCGCAGTCCCATCTGCAGAGGAGCCAGGCGGGCCTGCCTGGCGGGGAAGCCGCCTTCTGCAGCCAGAGCGGCATTTAGAGACGGGCCTTCTCGCCAGCGGCTCCCAGGGAGCAGCGGGAAGGACGGGGGATTAAAATGCAATCCCATTGATCCCCGCGGGGCGGGAGTCCCGGCTGCTCCAGGCGGAGGAGGGGCCTCTGCCCTCCCAGCCTCCAGCCCAGACAGAGGGACGCTCCCCCCCAACCTCCACTGGGAACAGCCCCCCAAACCAGAAGACTATTTCAGGGGGCTGTCCCCCCTCCCTCCCCTCTGCCATCCCTCCGAGTGTTCAACCAAGACTGAGTGAGCACCTGCTCCAGGCCAGGCCCTGTCCTAGGTGCTGGGGACACAGCGAGGGAAAAGGAGAGAAACCCCCGCCCGCAAGGAGCTTCCGTTCCCAACACACAGAACAAACCTAAGCTATGAGTCGTGTCCAGAGGAACTGGGGGGGCGGGGGGTTAAGGCCAGAAAGAGAAGAAACGGGGCTTGAGGGGTTTGCAGGATTCAGCAGAAGGTCAGCAGGGGCTGAAACGGAGACACTGGAGCAAAGAGCTGGGGGAGAGCGAGCCCAGTGGGGGAAAGAGCTGAGGCAGAGGGCACGGCCGGGGCAAAGGCCCCAGGCAAAAGCGTGCCTGCCTGTTCCGCCTGCCTGTTCCGGGAAGAATGCGGGGCGGCGGGGGGGGGGAGCACAGGGGCCTGGGGGTGGTAGACTGGGCAGAGAGGGGCAGACCAATGGGAGGACAGAAACGGGACAGAGGACAAGGAAGGAGAAGCAAAATCCCTCAGGTCACCACGTGCCCACGGGTGGGGCAGTTGTGGGTACGAGTCTGTCTCCCCCACCAGAAAGAATGTGCGTGAGCTGGGGCCGAGGTCACTGCCGTGTCCGCGGTGCCTGGAGCAGGAGCAGGCACTGAGCAGGCATCCCATTACACGGCTGCTGAATGAATGAATGAATGAATGAATGAATGAGGTGTGTGCCATGCACCCCGCTCACCTGAACAAGAGTAACAGTACAGCTGGCAGGTGGTGCCAGGCACAGTCCCAGGGCACTAAGCAATGAAGGCGTAACTCCATCCACCGTACAAGGCAGGTGCTATAATTACCCTCGTTTCGCAGGTGAAAACGAGTCACAGGCTGAACTCATTTGCCTAAGGACGCCGAGCCAGGAAGCGGCAGAGAGGGCATCCGAACCCAGACATCTGGCTAAGGCTCAAGCCGCCCCCCTTAGCTCTCCCACTGTTATGATTACTATGTGTTCCCTCGGGTGTGGGGCCAGGGTGTGGGGTGGGTGACCAGCTACACAAGGCCCCGCACAGAGCTCCCAGGTCCCAGTAGGCTCAGTCACATCCCGCAGCTATTGCTGCTTCAAGAGGCAGAGGCATAGCCAACGAGTTGATCCAGCTGTTTCCTGCCTGGAGTTACAGCCATAGGCATCCGTCATGTGTTCCCAGGCTACAGAGAAGCCATCCGGGTCCCAGGACACCCCGTCTGACCTCCAAGCATGGATCCAGCAGCATGTCCCACAGCAGAGACAGCTGGGAAGGGAGGTCCGGAGCCCTGGGCAGGACAGGAAGGGGAGGTCCCCCGTCTGTCACACTCCACTGTGTTACGTCAGATAAAGGAAAAGTCCCTCCCTGGGCCTGTGTCCTTCCTCATCTGTAACACAGGGAGGGAACTCACCTCTCACAGGCCCTGAGCACATCTGGAAAGAGTCAGTGGTAAATCATTGACGCTGGGCTCTCGGTGGTACGATTGGGATGACGGGGAGCTCGCTACCTCACCAGACACCAGGTTCCCCCTGGGGATCAGCCCCTGGAGACATTCTGCTCTGGGTCCCCTGAGCTTCTTCCCAAGACTGAGCCCCCTACATAGACCCAGCGGCTGCTCCCAGGGGTCCCTAGGAGCCCCCACAGGCTGCTATAGATCCTGTGTCCACCCATCCCGAGGCCCCGTCCAGGGCTAAATGTCAGCAGAGGCCAGTGCTGACCCATCAGGCCCTGGGGTCTGAGGGACCACGGGTTCTAGTCCCACGTCCACCACTTCCCAGCTGTGTGACTTTGGACAAGTCACTCACCCTCTCTGGGCCTCCGTCCCTCCTAGGATGACCATGTAAAGAACCTGGCCCATCACCTGGAAGGGAGGGGCTATTCCATGCATGCTTGCTGTTATTGAGAAGAAGAATAATAACAGTATGGCTGTCTTCTGCATTACAGGGATTCCTTCTGCTTGGATGCCTAAGTGACTGCCCATCCCCCCACCGATCAGCTGGCCCCGGACACTCTCCTGCAGAGACCTGACACCCACGTTTTTCACGCTGCAGCCCACAGGCCGGCCCGGCCCCACCAGCGCCACGTCTGAGCATCTGAGCGGTGCAGCCACCCCAAGATGGGTCTCTGCCGGCCCCCCTTCCCTCCCACTCACAAGCCCAGGCCTCCGCATGTGTGCACGGGGGGAGGTCACAGCTGGGAACCCCGAGGCCCAGGGAGAGAGCCGGGCCCCTCCAGCTCAGAGCGCGCAGGGGCAGGTGGGCGGACGCGGACGCCCACACCTACCCGGTTCTCGTCGTAGATGATCTGCACGAGGCTGCGATGCTTCGACTCGATGGGCGGCGGCGACACGGGCTTCTCAGGCTCCGGCGGCTTGGCGGCCTCCTCCTCCAGCTGTTGCTGTGGGAAGGAGAGCGCGGTGGTGAGCGCGCCCGGCGGGCGGAAGGAGAGGCAGGCGGAGCGGCGGCCCGGGCTGGTGGCCGCGCACAGGAAGTCAGGCTGCTAACCATTTCCTCTGAGTCACCCACGGGGACTCCGAGCCCCGCAGGGGCCCTGACAACCCGGTGGGGATGGAAGGGTCCAGCCCGGGGCCCGGCTCCAGCTGCGGGCTCTGCAGCCTGCGGCCTGGGCGTCCCCGTCCCCCTCCCCCCTTCCCCCCCCCGCCCTGGGGACCCGGCAGCGAGCTGAGCATCCGCAAGCAGCGTCACCCTGCTGGGCCTCAGTTTTCCCTTCTGTAAATGGGGCTGATCCCTGCGCCTCCCGGAGAGGGCTGCCGGGAGGAAAGGATGAGCGAGGGCGCAAGCAGCACTGCCCGGGGCTCGCCGAGAGCCAGCTGCCATCACCCACTCGCTCCCCCACAGGAACCCGCGTCCCCCAGAGGCTGTGTGGACTCTCGAGCCGGACTGTGGAGCCTGGAGCCCCACTCCGCCACCGTCCTTGCTGTGCAACCTTCTCTGAGCCTCCCTTTCCTCGTTGGGAACATGGGGGTGATCAAAGGTGCTACCCGAGACTCGGCAAAGCACTCGGCACCCGGCAAGTAGCTCTCCGTCATCGCCACCTGCCCCTTGGTCCTCACACTGGCCCCTCCGAACGCCACCGAGCCCTCCCCGTCACGCTGCCGTCCAGAAGCCGGGCACCTACACGGGCGCACATCTCGGCTCGTTCGAATTAAACTACGTTGCACGTTCAGTTCTCAGCCTCGCACAGTAGGATGACGGCACAGACGTTCCCGCCGTCCCAGAAAGCTCCACGGCACCGCACAGAACAGCACCCTCGTCCGATGAACGTCAAGGACACCAAACGAGCCGACACGCAGACCGTGCTCAGCCCACACCCACAGCCACGGGGACCGACGTCCCCGTCTCCGTCGCGGCCGCTGGACCAGAGGCCAGAGCCGCCGCCACAGCCCGGCGCCCCACCTGCTTCTTCTTCAGCTTGGAGATCTGCTGTTCCACCATGGTGATCTCGCGGTCCACGCGGTCCATGCTCTGGATCAGCTCCTCCTTGGACAGCCGCGGCGGCACCAGCTCCAGCTCGGGGTCGGCGTGCGGGGGGCTGGGAGGGGACACCGGCTCCAGTTTGCCCGCCAGGCTGCGCTCCTGTGGCCGAGAGAAACGGGGTCAGCAGGGGGACCCCCAGTCGATGTTTTTGGCTTCGCTGAGCAGGGGATCTCTGTTGCGACCGCTCAGCTCTGATGTTGTGTGAGGAAAGCACCCACAGATGCGATGTAAACAAACGGACGTGGCTCTGTGCCAATAAAACTTTATTCACAGAAGCAGGCACCCCCCGAAGTCCCAGCCCTGGCTGCAGGCCCCGGCACCCGTCCCCCGGCCTGTCCCAGGGCGGCTCACCGACCCTGCCTCCCTGCCTTCGCCCTCCCTGGTCCCCCTGCCAGCCGGGCCCTTCCCGCTCATTCTGCACAGGGCACAGCCTTCCTGCCCTCCCACGGCACCTCCTCCCAAGCTCCCCCTCCCCCTCCCCAACACTCACTCCGTCTTGTCTTCCCACCAGACCCACCTGCTCGAGAACAGGCACCCAGACCCCCGACCTCCGCCCCCAGGGCCTGGCCCCGGCAGACCCTGTACGAACACCCATTCGCGATGCTCAGTCTGAACCCGCCAGTGACAGAACCTCCCCTCTGGTGCAAACGGAGAAAACGCTAAGAACGGGACGCACCGCCCCGGCCGGCACGGCCCAGTGGTTAGAGTGTTGGCCGGCACACCAAAGGGCCTCGGGTTTGAGTCCCGGTCAAGGGCACATACCTGGGTTACAGGTTCGATCCCCAGTCCCGGTCGGGGAGCGTGTGGGAGGCAACCGATCCATGTGTCTCCCTCGCATCGATGTTTCTCTCTTACTCTCTCTGCCCCCGCCCCGCCCCTCCCCGCGCCCCCCCCCCCCCACTTCCACTCTCTCAAAAAAAATAAATGGGAAAAATATCCTTGGGTGAGGATTTACAACAAAATATCCCATTAGCCTCTTTAATTTGCCAGTATTTTTCTGCTTTTTCTTCACTGAGCGTTACGCTTTGTGTAATAAAGTTGTTTTTAAAAACCAGTTAAACAAACAAGGGAACCCTTCGCTGGGTTACCCCCGACTCCATCCCACCAATTCAAGTTTATTAGCGCTCGCCTTTAAGGCCCGTGGTCCAAACCCCCGTCCCCTCGGGCCCCTCCCCGCCCCGTGACCTCAAGCAGATCACGCAGCGCCCCTGCCTCAGTTTCCTCATCTGCGCAATGGGGCCATGCCCACCTTCCAGTCGGGGAGGAGGCGTGAGTGAGCTCACACGCGCAGAGCGCTCAGCTCAGAGCCGGGCGCGTTGTACGCGCTGCATGAGCCCTGGCTGATGGCCCGGCCCCGAGGCCCCGGCTCCAGGCCTGGCAGTGAGGGGGGACCCAGCCCCCGCTCAGCCCCCGCCCAGCGCCATCCTCAAGGCCAAGCCGGCAGCTGCAGGCAGGGGAGGCCCGGAGGAGCTCCAGGCTGAGCCTCCCCGCCCCCACGGCAGCTGCTCACAAGACAGAGGGACACATTATTCCCGGGGACAACTGCAGCCACAGCGGCTGCCAACTGCCTCCCCTCCTGCCCCCGGGACACGGGGACGGCGGGCACCTGACTCCCTCCAGCACCAACCACACCGGCAGCGGCTCGTGTGTTCCAGCCCCTGGGAGCCTTCGCACGACCCGTGCCCTCTGCCCTGTGCCCCGCCGCGCACCTCCAGGCCGGCTGAAACCAGACCCACAGGGCCCCTGGACCGGGAATCGAACCCCTAACCCTTGGGTGGGCGGACTGGCGCTCTAACCACTGAGCATCCGGCCAGGGCCACAGGGCCAACCTCGAGCTGTGGGTTTCCCTAACACGGCTCCTTCCACGTGTGCACGGCACCTCGAGCTGTGAGGGTACCGTCCCCGAGGCCAAGTCCTCCCGGAACGGGACGGGACGGAGGGATCCGGCGTGGCCTCCAGGTGGTCCCGATGGCAGCTGCCTTCCTTCCAGCCCAAAACCGCGGGAGGGAGACAGCAGGCCAGGCCCAGCCAGCTGCCAGGCCGCAGCGGGCACCGGCTTCCCCGCCAGAGGCCTGGCTGTGGGAACGCAGGCCGGCCAGGAGGAGCCCGCACTGTGCGGAATGCGGCGGGGCAGACGGAGACGGATGGGGAGCCGCTGCCGACCCTCGTCCCCGCGCCGGGAAGGGGCCACGTCGGCGAGGGCGTCCAGCTCAGGCAGGGGCCGCGCAGAGGCGAGAGGGAGGCAGCTCTGGGCGGGAAGTGCGGCCTTGAACGTGGGGGGAACGGACACGCCGAGACCACGTGGTGGACGGCAGAACCTAGAGATCAACAGCCCTGGCCGGCATGCTCAGTGGTTGGCGCCTCAGCCTGCACACCGGAGGGTCGAGGGTTCGAGACCCGCTCAAGGGCAGGTACCTGGGTGGCAGCTTCCATCCCCGCCCCCTGTCGGGCCACCTATGGGAGGCAACCAATTGACGTGTCTCTCTCATATCGATGTCTCTCTCTCTCTCTCTCTCTCTCTCTCTCTCTCTCTGGCTGCCTGCTCCCTCCACTTTAAAAGGAAAAAAAAAAAAAACAGAAATCCCATCAAATTCCTGTCTGGAGCAGCAGCTGAAGCCCAGGCGGCAAACGCGGAAACCATCTGACGCGGCCGAGCGGCCGCCCCGGCTCCCTCCCGCCCGCCGATGCTCACTCTTTCCAACACTCTCGGCAGCCTGGAGCCAACACGGGGCCCGGCCCGCCCGGCCCTGGGGTCCAGGAAGAGAAGGGAGACAGACAGACACAGAGTCAGACAGAGGAGACGGGCAGTCAGACACACAGACAGAGACAGGACACAGAGACAAAGACGAAGGCAGAGAGAGACAGACACAGACACAGAGACACCCCCCACTGCCCCTCCCCACAGGCAGACAGAGGCAGGGACAGCCAGACAGACACAGAGACAGACACAGAGACGGAGAAAGACCCCCAGAGGAGAGGGGGGCCCCCGGGAGCCACGAGGGGGACAGGGACGAGCAGACGGACTGGGGACCGCGTGGGGCACCGCCCCTCCCAAGCACCGAGGGCCCCAGCCCCGTCCTGGAGAGCCGTGTGGGCGGGCCAGGTGCGACGCACCCGTTCTCTGGGCTGACGGGGCATTCGTGCCCGGACACCCCCCCCTCCCCCGCGTGGGGCTCGGTCCCCAGGGAGGACGTCCGGCCCGGCTGGCGTGGCCTTGTGCCCGGCACACACATCCCACTCCAGGGAACAGCGATTCACGGGGCGTCCCTCCCAGGAGGCTGAGCCGCCAAGGGAGGAGGAACCAGACGCGGGTGCTGGGGGGCGGGGGCAGCAGGCCCTGGGAGGAGGGAGGCAGCGGCTGCCCGGCAGACCAGAGGGGAAGCAGTGGCAGGACAGCCTGGCGGACAGGGCTGCGCTTCAGCGCCCTCCCCCTCCCCACGGCCACAGGCCAGTGGCTTCCTCCGAGCCTGGGACTCCGTCTACGCAGGTGGGACTTCCCGGGGCTAAGACAGTGCCTGACACGCAGCCAGCACTCGCTTCATGTGAGCTCGTCACACCATCACCACCACCGGGGACGCGCCCTGTGCGCCGGCTCCTTCACTCGGCCTGAAATCCCACCGTCCAGGCCCATCCCGCGTCAGGCAGAGAAGAGGATCCCGCAGGCCCAAGTGGACCCCTGCCCTCCGCGGCCTGGCTCCCAGGCCCCAGACACGCCCACCAGTGCCGCAGCGAGATGAGCGCTGACCTCGCCCGGCGGCCGGGAGGCCGTTCACGAGCGAATGTGTGTGTCCCCGTGGGTGTGGAGAGCCTAATGGAACTGGCTCACCACGCGGCCTCGGTCCCCACCCCTGCCCAGGTGAGCCTGGGGGACAGAAGCCCCTCAGTCTGCTTCCTCCGTGTAAGCGGAGGTCCCGGGAGCCGTAGGCTCACTGCCCTGCGTTTAGTGAACAGCAGAACCCCAACCCCCACAGCAGCAAACCACAGGGCTGAGCCTCTGCACAGTCTCCACCAGCACCTCTGTTTTTTTAAAAATATGTTTCTATTGATTTCAGAGAAGAAAGGAGAGGGAGAGAGAGAGAGAAACGTCAATGATGAGAGAGAATCATGGACCGGCTGCCTCCTGCACGCCCCACACTGGGGATCGAGCCCACAACCCGGGCCTGAGCCCTGACCTGGAATCAAACTGTGACCTCCTGGTTCCTAGGTCGACGCTCACCACTGAGTCACGGTGGCCGTGTTCGACTTCCTCTTTTAAAGAGTGGAACCAAAGAGCGCTCCAGGACTTCGGGGGCGTGGCGGCCCTGCAGTCCGCTCACTCTCTCCAGCCTCGGCCCTGACCCTCCTCTCGCTGCCCAGCCGCGGCCCACGCTGTGCCCCCACCTGCCCTCCGCACGCAGCACAACCGCAGCAGAAGCGCCGGGCCTTACCTTGGCCAGGTCCTCGGAGCCGCCGGGCTGGGTGCCGGCCAGCAGGGGCGCGGGCCGCAGCAGGGAGTCGGGCAGCAGCTCCAGGCGGGGGCGCTTGGGGTCCGTGAACTCCATCTCCGACTTGCCCAGCTCGGGCAGGTAGGAGTGCGACTCGGGGCGCAGGTGCAGCTCCTGGGACCTGTGGGGGGCGAGGGCACAAGCATCACCTCGACGGGCCTCCCTGCCGAGCGCCGGCCGGGCGCCCTGCCCTCCTCGATCCCGCAGGAGAGGCGCCCGCCCGCCCAGGGCGCACGGGACCCAGACCCAGACCTGTCTGCACACAGACAACACGCAGGGACTGCTGTCTGCAGGGAGAGTGGACCCGGACCCGCACACCCTCGCTCCCGAGTGTGGCCCGGGGACCAGAGCCTCAGCCCCTCCCTCCCTACGTCCCCCCCCCCGCCCCCCGCCAAGCTGGTGACAAATGCAGAATCTTGAGTCCCAACCAGACCTGCTGAGTCACACTCTGCAGTCAACCAAGATCCCCGGTGACTCGTGGGCAGTCGGGAAAGCACGGTGACTCTAACACTGACAATCACACGCATGGCGCCCCCGGCACGTCACCCACCCCGGGCAGACATCACCAGCCGATCCTCCCCGGGCCTCCACTTCCCCGCCTGAGAAATGGGTCCGCGGCCCCAGCAGGCACGGGCCCCTCCTCACCTCTCGTTCCCGGGCTGGAACTCGGACAGCAGGGACGGCCTCCTCCTCTGGGGCTGGATGATGGAGCCGGGCGACAGGTGCGCGGCGTAGTCACGGGGGTGGTGCTGGTACTCGAGCAGCCCCACGTCCTGCAGCGAGAGGACAGAGGGAGTGAGCGCCCCCTGGGCCCACCCACAGCCTCGCCTGGCCCTCGGGCCCAGCGTGGCCGAGGGCATTCCTGGGGCCGGTCGCCAAGGAGAAGGGGCACCTCCAGCCAACTCGGGCTCTGGGCGGGCGCTGGGACTCTGCCCGCTCTCCAGACAGACAACCGAGCCTGCGTGTTGGCGGGGTGGGGGGGGCGCGGGGGGGAAATGGGGGGTGTGTGTGTGGCCTGGGGTTGCCCTTGAGCACTAAGTGAGCATGGGGCACGGGGTCCACGTGAGGCAGGGAGGGAGGGAGGGAGGGAGGGAGGGTCTGTCTGTGAGGCTCACAGACCAGGCTCCCAACCGCAGGGAAAACTCCCACACGTGTGTCACGTATGTAAGCAAAGATCCAAGTCAGAAAAAGGGTAGAATTCCGGCAAAACCCTCCCACGTCAGTAACACGCCATTCATGGCCCATTTTCATCCAGGAAAAACGAGGTATTAACAGATCAGGTGCAGCCGATGGTCAACATTTAAAAACACAGACAGAAACACGAGCCGCCCACGGGAAGAGGGGACAGGCTTCCCGAGTGGACCCCTCCTGGTCGACTGGTTCTGTCTGCCTGGACCGCTCATGGATGGGGGGTGGGGCGGCAATCCATTAGTGATGCCTGACACGGGCACGGCTGAGGGTCCAGTGGGAGAGTCAGTGATTTTTCCTTCTTGGCACCTTTCTCAATTCTCCCGATTTTCCATAAAAAAAACATCTAGGCCTGCTTCTGCTCTCTGGCTTATTCATGAAAGCAACCGTTTCTGCAAAGAGAGTCAGACGACGCCAGGGAGGTTTGCTGAGAACGCGTGTGTGTGTGTCAGACCCTCCGAAACACGCGTGTTAGGAGACTAGGAGGCCTTGAGAAGTGGGGTCCACGGGGCCCCGTCACCCTGGGGTTGGAAGCGTGGGGCAGGGCCGTCCGGGGCAGGGGCAGCCCAATGCGGAAACGAGTGGCAGGGCCTCGCTCCAACCCGCTGAGGCTCAGCTTCCCCGGCTCCGAAACAGGTGACCGAGCGGATGGAAGGAGGCCTCTGTGCCTCTGACCTCGTCCCCATTCCCTTCCCAGGGTGTCCCCCTGCCCCCCGGCTGAGGGCAGCTCCCAGGAGGCAGAGAAGGCTCCGGCCCCCACCCCTGCAGGACGTCCAGCACAGAGCACCGGGTGTTCGCAGACTCAGGCCAACGCAGGGGCGGGGGAGGAGGAAGAGAAAGGGCCCAGGGAGGCGGGGGGGGGGGGGAGGGGGGGGGGGAGGCCCCGGGATCACTCTGACAAGGCTCCCAGGCACAGCTCTCTCGCTCTCTCTCTCTCTCTCTCTCTCTCTCTCTCACACACACACACACACACACACACACACGCACGCACGTACAGAGGTGTGAGAAGCAATCAGCCAGCCGTGCGCGGCTGCCAGGAGGAAGTTTCTCCCACCGGCTCGTTCGCACAAAAGCAAAATGAGCAAAGCGGTGAGAGGCAGACAGCCCATCCCTCGGGAGGGGCCGGGCACCACGGTGCCTACCGCTGCCAACGAGGCGGGAGGAGGCGCGTGGTGCGTGGGGCCCTGCGGCGGGGGCGGGAGCCGCCGCACCAGCTCCCTGGCCTCAGTGTCCCAGGCCAGGAGCCAGCAAAGTCCCTCTCAGAAGCCTCCGAGGGACCACTGCTGCCCTGTCCGCACCCCAGGCTTTAGGCCAGTCTCCAGGGCTGAGGCCCGGGGACCCCGCCCCGCACAAGGGCACCTGGAAGGTCTACAGGAAGGCGAGAACTGGGGAGGACCCCCAGGAAGGTCCGACCCGAAGTGGGCCTCCCTGCGGTCAGGGAGCCTGACAACACCAGGCGGGCAGGCGGGCGGCCTCCCGGCCACATCTCGGAGGGAACTGAGTGGTAACAAAATGGTAATGACACTGGCAACCGTGGCCGATGTTCCCAAACTGCCTACTGTACGCGCCTGCCACAAATGCTCGGCACCCATTTGCGGACTTTCATCCCCACGGTGACCCCAGAGCCCCACACGAACATGAGAAATCTAAGGCGCAGAGAGGGAAGTGCCTTGCCTGGGTCACAGAGCGAGGAGGAGGGGGGCTGAGCTGGGAAGAGGGGCTTTCTCGTAGCTGGGGTAGGAGAAGAGGGCTGAGTAAATAAACCGGAGGCGGCAAAGGTAGGAAAAGGGAGAATTCAGGCCTTTCTCGAACCCTGGACTCAAGGATCCCTCCTGGAGTGACAGGGGCTCCAGTCAAGACAGCCCCCACCCCCCACCCCCCCGGGGACTCTGCACGCACAGGTCCCTCTGCCCGGAACACTCCTCAGCGATTCCCACAGGCCTGGCCGGAGCCTCCTCCAGGTTTCAAGTGCAATGTCAGCTTCTGGGTAAGAACTCCTTCCCCGGACCCCCAACTTCAATTAGGACCCCCCCACACCTCAGCCATCCCTCCCCCCCCCTCCTGTTCATCGATCCCCCACAACAAGCATGTCAAACTCGCAGCCTGCAGGCCACATGCGGCCCACGACGCATATTTTTGCAGCCCAGCCAACATAACGGTGCGTACGAAACGTTTTAATAAAAATTTCGTAACTTAATTTTTACCATATCCTGTTATACATAATTATCAATAACAAACTACAACATTCGCTGATGAATCGTGTTGCATTCATTTCCCTTATGCGCCTTCCGCGCAGGCGCACCATTTCTCCCCACTAACACCAGCAGCGAATGTTTTAGCAGCCAATGGCCACGGCTTTAGTCTTGGACCCACCTGTGTGGTGTGCGCAACAGGAAACATTTAGCTTTTGGAGAACAAGAAAAATAGGTTTATTTGCGTTACGCTTATTAATTTGTGCAGTTACTCAGTGTCTGGTAAGTTAATGTTCAAGAAAAAAGAGTAATTTTATTAAAATGTTCTATTTTTTTATGTGAACGATGACTCATTTATTCCAGCCCTTTGCATTCAGCATGTCTCTATCGGAACAAAACTACGTTTCTATGACAATGGAAGCTTTTGTTGTTTTGCGGCCACATCCACGTAAACCTTGTTCATGTGGCCTGTGTCCGCCTGTGAGTTTGACACGTTTGCCCCACAAGAACATCGGCGCCCTGAGCCTGGGGTGCTTCTGTGTGTTCCCAGCTACGTGCACATGAGATGCCTGGGAAGGGTCTGCTGAATGAATGAAGGGATGGGTGGATGGATGGATGGATGGATGAAGGGATGGATGGATGGATGGATGAAGGGATGGATGGATGGATGGATGAATGAAGGGATGGATGGATGGATGGATGAAGGGATGGATGGATGGATGGATGGATGGATGGATGGATGGATGGATGAAGGGATGGATGGATGGATGGATGGATGAAGGGATGGATGGATGGATGGATGGATGAAGGGATGGATGGATGGATGGATGGATGAAGGGATGGATGGATGGATGGATGGATGAAGGGATGGATGGATGGATGGATGGATGAAGGGATGGATGGATGGATGGATGGATGAAGGGATGGATGGATGGATGAATGAAGGGATGGATGGATGAATGAATGGATGAATGAATGAAGGGATGGATGGATATGGGGCGCGGCTACAGTGTTTTGGCCAGGTTCAAGCCTCGGACTAATGAAAGGACAGGGTCCTCTCTTTGCCACGTGCAAATCCCAGCTGGAGGGCAGGGGCCTCCCAGCACAATCATAGCCAACAGCTGTGGTTGTGAGCTTGAACCTATGGTCCGAACACGTGGCCCCACGTGCCTTGTGCTAGAGTTCAGGTGCATGTAGTTGAGTGGGGTTGAAACTCACGAGAATGCTGTAAACAACCTGATCACGCCCCTACTTTGCCTCGTGGCATCTGCTAAAGACACGGCTTGTGGGTGCCGGCACTGTCTCCTCATCAGGGAGCAGCGTCCCACCGAGACCCAGCTTTCATTCTCTTGTCTGTCTTTTCTCAATCCTTTCACCCCCCCACTCAGGATCACCTTTGGCCGTAACGGATGGATGAATGAATGAAGGGATGGATGGATGGATGGATGGATGGATGGATGAAGGGATTGAATGAATGAATGAAGGGATAGATGGATGGATGGATGAATGAATGAAGGGATGGATGGATGAATGAAGGGATGGATGGATGGATGAAGGGATGGATGGATGAATGAATGAATGGACAACGCTCCCAGCATGGCAGCTCCCGAGAGGCCAGCTGTGGGACCCAAACCACCCCTCAGGAGCCATCCCCAAGCAGGAGCAGGAGGATCCAGACCAAGCACCCACCTGCTCCCCCACACGCGTGCAGGCACCCCTCTGGCCCAGGCAGGCCCCGGGGCCATGACCGTCCATGTACGGGTCTGTGACCGACTGGAAACGAAACGGACAGGTGTTTCCCAGAGTCTGATGAGCACTGACCTCGGGCAGGAGGCAGCCACCTGAGCCCAGAGCCAGGCCCAGCTGCTTGGTCACGTGTCACTGACTCTCGGCCACGGCCACGGCCACGGCTTTACGTCCGGCTGAGCTGCTTTCACGAGACAGCGGGAGCAGCGCCGAGTCGCCGTGACAGAGATGCATGGCCCGAGAGGCCTGGACTGGCTACAGAGGTCGACCACCCCTCCTCCAGACCAAGGGCCCTGTGTGTCCCGAACGAAATGTCCTAACAGCTGCGCGGCATCAGCGAGGGCCCCTGCACACGTCAACTGATTTGATCCTCACCATCTTACAAAGACCCTTCGTCAACGGAGGGGGAAACTGAGGCCCGGGGGGGGGATGTGCGGGGGGGGGGGGGGGGGCGGAAGGACTCGTGTCCAAAGTGTCACAGCTAGAGCATCATCGAGGCAGGACGTGACTGCAAGCGGTCTGGCTCCAGAGCCCGCACTCTGAGTCTACACCGCCCTTCCACACGGAGGCACACAGAGGGCAAGGTACTTGCCCAAGGCCACACAGCAGCAAGGGGCAGCGCTGGGACTTGGACACGGGGTCTTGTGATGTGAACACGTTCACTCAGCGCAAGGGCTGCCGGAGCTCAGGAGAGCTCGGGGGGGGCCTCGGGGGGCCGGAGGATGGCAGAATTGGGCTGGGCCAAAGAGAGCCCCAAGGCAGGCTCCCAGGTCCATGACAAGGGGAAAGGGTCAGGGTTAGGGTCAGGTCAGAGCCAGAGAGACCCGCAGGGAGGCTGGGCTGGCCCCGGGGAACAGGCTCTCCACGGCCTGTGATCCTGGCTCCTGGGCACACGCACCCAGGACCCAGCTTCTCCCTGTGCTGACACATCACCCCGGGGGCCTGCGGGTGACACGGACCAGAGTCCGGCCAGCAGAGGGGGCAGGTCCCGCCTCCCGATGGGGCTCCAAGCGACTGCAGGGCCCCACGTCCCGAGGAGAACAGGCCCTCCGTGGCCTCCTGCCCCCTGCACTCACCACCCACGCACCTGCTCAGACCCACGCGCCCAGATCACAGACGGAAAAACCGGGGCTGCCGGGCGGGGGGAAGGGAGCAGCCTGATGTCACTCAGCAGGTTGGGAGGAACGGGAGTCACTGCCAGCTCCGGGGATTCTCCAGGCTCCGATGGGGCCTGGCCCTCAAAGCCGCCCTGTGCCAGGGCGCCCTGGCAGAGGCGCTGGGCCTAGACGGTGCCCCCCCCGAAGGCAAGCCTGCCCGGAGCCTGGGGAGAGTGAGCTGTGTCCCAGGAAGGTCGCAGGTCCCTGGGTCCCCGCCCTGTCCCCGAATCCCAGCAGACCTGTCTCGGCAACTGACCCCGCAGCCAGGACCCTCGGTCCCCAGCGGGCCTTGGCACGGGGCATCTGTCCTTCTGCGCCTCGATTTCCCCTTTCCTCCACCCTGTGTCAGAAAAGGGGGGCATCTCCCCAACCTTGCCCGCCTTCAGAATGAGCTGGCGGGAGGGGTGGGGGCCCAGGACGGCCAGTGATAAGGGAGCCTCAGGTTGCAGACCCAGCACGCCCCCCCACCCCCCAAAGAACCGTGTCTGCGGCTCAGACCACGCGCCAGGAGGGCCAGGCCCCGCCCCCCCGACCCGATGCCCAGGGCTCTTGCTCCTCCCTTTCAGTGACAGCAGATGACCTGACCCCGTGGTGACACCTCACCCCTGGCCTCAGCCTCCTGCCTGGTGACCGCTGGGTCCTGTCCAGCCACTTCCTGCGTCACTGCTGGCCCAGCAGGTGAGGAGTGAGGAGGTGTCTGGGTCAGCTGGTGACCCCAGTGCCTGGAGAGGACCCAGCCAGGCCAAAGGGCAGGAGGGGCAGCGGAGGCAGGAGCCACGGGGAAGGGAGGGGTCCCCCAGGCTGGGCCGGTGGGGAAGAGGTGGGAGCGGGTGTGAGCCCAGCAAGGAAGGAGGCGTCAACCAGGGCCCGGATGAGGCCGGGCTGAGAGGGGAGTGCAGACAGCAGGCACTCCATGTGCGCGTGCAAATTCCACTGTGGACCCTGATAGGCAGCCGCCAGCTCAGCGGCCTGGTCTCCATCCTCCCAGCTTTAAAGTGGAAGTTAGCTCCGGCCGTTTGGCTCAGCAGAGAGAGCGTCGGCCTGCGGACTCAAGGGTCCCGGGTTTGATTCTGATCAAGGGCATGTGCCCAGGTTGTGGGCTCCATCCTCAATGGGGGTCGTGCAGGAGGCAGCCGATCCATGATTCTCTCTCATCATTGATGTTTCCCTCTCTCTCTCCCTTCCTCTCTGAAATCAACAAAAAAATATATTTTAAAAACTTCTTAAAAAATAAAGTGGGAGCTCATTGTACCAGGCGCCCAAGGCCGCAGTGCCAGTGGTCACTGCCAAGACGCCACCTCCCCCCGGGGCACCGTGAGCCACCCCAGCCCTGACCGCCAGGAGAGAAAGGACTGGGGCGGAACCCGGTGGCCGACGCATGTCCCCAAGGTGGCCCGGGCGCCCTTACCGTGTGGGAGCGGGCGATCTGCACGGGGTAGGAGATGCCGTGGGGCGGGTAGCGGGGCTCGGTGGCCCTCCACGTCTGCGCCACGGGCTGCGTGGACCCCGACATGGCGCTGGCCGTCCACACGAGCTCCCTCTCAGCGGCCAGTCCTCCTCATCTGCGGGCGGGCGGCCCCGTCACAGGCGCCTGCGGGAAACCGGGAACGAAGCGGGGTCAGCCACCGAGCCCGGTCCTCCCGTCCTCCCGCCCTCCCGTCCTCTGGGCCGGTGAGGAAGAAGGGCAGGCAGGCCCCCCACTCCACCTTCCTCCCCCTCTTTCCCTCCCCTTCCCCCCCTACTCCTCCTCCTCTATCTTCCTCCCCCCACCACCCCCCTCTTCCTCCCTGCCCACTCGGCCCTGGAGGAGCCGGGAGCCACAGGCCACGCCAAGGCCCCCACTCAGCAGGTGCAGGACCCACCACGTGGGCACTGCCCCCATCACCTCCAATGGCCCCTAAACCCCTCCGCCCACCCAACCTTAACCCTGGGACCCCAACTCTGTGGGCACTGCCCCCACCACCTCCAATGGCCCCTAAACCCCTCCGCCCACCCAACCTTACCCCTGGGACCCCAACTCTGTGGGCACTGCCCCCACCACCTCCAATGGCCCCTAAACCCCTCCGCCCACCCAACCTTACCCCTGGGACCCCAACTCTGTGGGCACTGCCCCCACCACCTCCAATGGCCCCTAAACCCCTCCGCCCACCCAACCTTACCCCTGGGACCCCAACTCTGTGGGCACTGCCCCCACCACCTCCAATGGCCCCAAGCCCCACCCACCCACCCAACCTCACCCCTGGGACCCCAACTCGGTGAGCACTGCCCCCACCACCTCCAATGGCCCCCAACCCCCTTGGCCCGCCCGAGCTCCGGGCCCAGTTCTCCGAAAGCAGCGGCACCTCATGGAAAGCAGGGAGGGCCCGGCCCGAGAGGCCCGGCGGGGGGCGCGGTGGACACCGTCCGCTCGGGCAGGCCAGATCAGTGACCCCAGGCAAGGCCGGGCCTGCTGGCCTCCCGGTGACCTCTGCACGGGGTGACACTATGACGTGGGAGCAGGACACACAGGAGGTCAGCCCAGGCTCAGCCGGGAGCAGGACACTGGGGCCACACGGGGACACGGGGACACGGGGAGAGCCACCTGGGCCCCAGAGGCTCCGGGGAAAGAGAGAGACCCCGTCCACGCCGCGAGACCCTCAGGGAACAGCTGCCGGCTCCACAGACGGGAACCGAGGCCCAGAACGAAGGGAAGACGCAGGTCAAGAGAGCAAGGGAGCCGGGCCGGTGTGGCTCAGCGGTTGAGTGCCAACCTATGAACCAGGAGGTCAGGGTTCGATTCCCGGTCAGGGCACAGGCCCAGGTTGGGGGCTCCGTCCCCAGTGGGGGGCGTGCAGGAGGCAGCCGATCCATGATTCTCTATCATCACTGATTTTTTTCTATCTCTCTCCCTCAATTAAACTTATTTTTTAAAAAGAGAGAGAAAGCAAGGGAGTCCTCGTCGAAGCCACTTGCACCCAGAAATCTCCGGGGTCCCCCACCCTCCCTGAGCCCTGCTCTGCCAGCCCGTCCACTTCCCCTGCCCACACTCAGGCCCCCTCCACACGCAGCCACTCGGAAAAAGGATGTCCACTCGGGGTCCCCCACCCACACCGGCTCCCACACCCAGAGCCCAGGGAAATGCAAGAGGCACGGGACCGCACCCGCACCGGATGTTCCACGCGATGGGGAGGCCGGGCTCGCGGTCACGTGACCAGGTGGGCAGGCCACACCCCAGCTCCCCGCAGGGATGCCCCTCCTCTCCCCGCCCTCCCCCTGTCCGCAGGGGGTGACCTGTCCCCGGGGGAATACTGGGGGGGAGATGGAGATCCCGGTGGTCGGAGGAGGGATGAGATCGCCCCCCACCCCCAACCCCACCCCAGGGGTCCTGACTGCACCCCACTCCCACCTGCACCGTCTCTCCTCCGAGCTCCAGAATTGGTCACATGACCCGGGCCTGGCCAACCAGCGTCCTGCTTCCCCCCACCAGGGCCTGCGAGTCTATCTTGCGCCTCCTGCTGGAGGAACTAGGAACAGGCGCGCTCCGCGGGGCGCTGTCGCCTGGAGGGAGCCAGCGGGAGAGGAGGATGCCCACCAGCGGGGGGCAGAGCTGGGGGGGGGGGCAGGCCTGAGCGGGGGCAAGGGGTGCAGGGCAGAGGGGACTGAACTGCTGAACCGCGCCTGCAGCCTGCAGCCCCGACCCGCAGGCAGGAAGGTGGAAGGGGAGCTGCCCGCACCCCGGTGCACCGACCTCGGAGCCGTGGCAGGTGCGGGAGGCTCAGAACCCAATCGCCGGCCAGGGAGGCGCGAAGCCCACGGGGCGCCCAGCGGGACGGAGCCCCCCAGATGCTCGGAGAAGCCACGTCTCCCACAACGCCCCCCCCCCGCCCCCCTAGCCAGCCCGGCACAGGCCAGGGACCCCCGGATGCGCGGGGAGCCGGCGGCCAGCGACCCGGCGGCCTCCCTCACCGTCTCTCCAGCATCTAGACCACCTTCCTTTCGACTGACCACCGACTCCCCCACGAGAGGCCCGGGGCCCTGCGCACAGTAGGTGCACCTGTTCCCTTGGGCTGCCGTACACACGCACACACGGGGGATCTGAGAGATGTATTCCCACCGATCTGGAGGCCAGAACCCCAAAACCAAGGTGCCAGCAGGCCCCGCGCGCGCCCTCCTCCGGCTCCTGGGGGCCCCAGTGGCCGGGACTTGCAGCCGCATCCCTGCAGCCTCTGCCCCTGGGATGACCAGCACCCGATTCTGCCTCGCCCCCCCCCCCCACAAGACTCCTCAGCCACAGACCCCGCACAGGGCGGGGCTCCATGTCCCTCGCAGAGCATGCTCGTCCCTTCAACAGATCGGGGAACCCAGGCTCTGGGGGGGACGCACGTGCCGAGATCACCCGGCCAGCAGCGGCCAGGCCCCGTCCATCCAGAAAACCGCGGCCCGGGCTCCAAGGCGAGAAAGGGAAGTGACGGTGGGAGCCGGAGGAGGCCCTGGGTGTCCGTTTCATCGGTGCATCTGTGTCCGCTGGACGGCGGCCAAGGCGGCCGGGCCTGCTCCCCGCAAGGGGATCTGCTCAAAATCACTTCCTCCTCCACGTCTTCTCCCCATTTAATGTTAAAAGGAAGAGAGGGAGCGAGAAGCCGCAGCCGTGAGCAGCCCCCCCCCCACACACACACACACACATGGGGTTCGCACGGACCCCCAGGCCTCCCGCAAGTACCGCTGGCTTTGTCCCCGGGCGCCCGGGAGGGACGTTTCCCACGAGCCCGGCTCCGCCCTCCGGTCCCCCCCAGGGCAGCTTTCTCTGCGGAGGAGAAGGGGCCCGGAGAAGAAGCTGGTGTCCGGGTGGTGGCGGGTGGGACGCGGGCACCGGCATGTGACCTGGCAAACCGCTCGACCCCCGGCCCCGGGGCTGGGAACACAGTGGCCAGCTCAGCGCTGCCTCAGGGCGGCCGTGGCCGCCTCCCCAGCCCCGGACGCTGGGTTTCTAAAGGCGACTGGCTGGGTCTCCGGCCCGTCCACTCCGCTGCCTGGACGGCAGGGAAGCCACCCCCCCCCCACCCCCCCCAGGCGGAAAGGACCGCAGCTCACGGCTCTGGGGTCCCGCTGCTTTCACTCACAGGAGGCCCCACCCGGAGGGTCGGGGTCACAGTGGAAGGGAGGCTCCCGAGGGGGAGGGGGGCAGGTGGGAGGGCTGAGTCTCAGGTTTGCGAGATGAAGACGTTCTGGAGAGGACGGTGGGGATGGTGCACAGACCACTGAACAGGGCCCTTAAAACAGGCCGTGATGGCCACTCTCTTGTTACGTGGATTTTGCCACAATTTAAAGAATAACAATGAAATGAAATACTCCAGCCCTGGCCGTTTTGCTCAGCGGTTAGGGTGTCAGCCCTCGGACCAAAGGGTCTCGGGTTCCATCTCCGGCCCTGGTCTAGGTGCATGCAGGAGGCGGCTACCAGTGGATGTGTCTCTCTCACATCAATATTTCTCTCTCGCCGAAACCGGTTTGGCTCGGTGGATAGAGCGTCGGCCTGCGGACTGAAAGGTCCCAGGTTCGATTCCGGTCAAGGGCATGTACCTGGGTTGCGGGCACATCCCCAGTGGGAGATGTGCAGGAGGCAGCTGATCGATGTTTCTCTCTCATCGATGTTTCTAATTCTCTATCTCTCTCCCTTCCTCTCTGTAAAAAATCAATAAAATATATTTTTTTAAAAAAATATTTCTCTCTCCCTTCTCCCTCCCTTCCTCTCTCTCTCTCTCTCTCTAAAGATCAATGGAAAAAGTACCCTCAGGCGAGAATTTTTTTAAAAATTTGTATAATAAATAAATAAAAATAAAACATGCCACAAGCCTCCTCCAGGCAGACCTCCCTGGTTGGCTGGCCAACAGCACCCAGCTGGGCCTGTGTTGCTGTGGTGCTTCCCTCTACCAGGGCTGCCCCAGTTAAGCCTGTTGCCCAGGCTGCCACTCAGGGTCCCGGCACTCAGCAGCCCCTCCCAGGCAAGGCCTCAGTTCGCCTCTGGCCCACCTCACACACACCTCAGGCCCTTACAACCCCTCCACCCCGGGCGGCCAGGACGCAGGGAGGGCAGACGCGACCATCTCTGCCCCTTCTCGCGGCCCCGGACCCTGCAGCTCCAGGCCAGGCCCTCAGCCGCCCCCTCTCTCTGCCTGCCCACCTGCAGCCTCCACCCCATCCCTCCCGCCTCCCGCCGAGACCCCAGGGGGAAGGGGGGCCGGCCCCAGGCTCCCGCAGACCTCCCTGCACCAACATCTGGCCACCGTGTCCACAGCTGTGCAGCTGCCGGAAATGCCGGCCCCGCCCCTCCCCCACGCACGCAGGCCCGCGAGAACAGCCTTCCGAGGAATGTCTGGGGTCGCCCCAAGAATCCCAGGGCAGCTCTCAGGGGGCGTCCCCACCACATGTGAACAAGGACAAATGTTTCTGCTGGGAGGACAGCATCGCCCGCAGCCGCATCCCAGCTGGAGCCCACCCACCCGACCCGGCCCTCCCAGCCACCCCCTTCCCGACCCCCCGCAAACCAACAGACCGGAGCGCGGCCCACCTCCCACAGGCCTGGCCTGTTTCCACGAGAGGCCTGGCCGACGGGGAGGGGGAGGCCCCTCTGAGCAGCTGGGTCCAGGGCTGGAATGTGGGTGCAGAAGGGCTCATTACCCCGAGGGCACCTCTGGTCACTGCTGATGGGGTGGGCATGAACCCCAAGATCCTCCCCCCTTGCGGCCAGGAGTCGGACAGGGACGCGGCTTAGGTGCCCAGGGCTGACAGCAGGGACGGTGTGATTATCTACTGGGGGGGGGGGAGGGGGCTAGATGAACCCGGTCCCAGGGCAGAAGGAGGGGGGGTGGGCTGCAGATACGATGACCCCACTGGGGTAAGTCCGGGCCCCGAGGAGGGGCCGGGGGGGCGGGTAACGGGCACAGGGAGCAGGTGACCGCTGCTCAGGGGACCCCGTGTCCAAGTCCTTCGGGAGAAGAAAGTCCGACGGGAAGATGTCACTGGATTCCCACCTTTTATTTTAAAAACACGGTCTGTAGACCCAACCCACTCAGTCACCCAGACACAGCCCGCGGCTCCCGCTGTGACCGGCGGCTCCCAACGTGTGGTCAGCGGGCAGCCACAGGAAGGGCCCGCAAGGCCTGGGGGAGCAGGGCACGGAGGGGTGGCGGGGCCAGGCGGGAATGTGCTCCGAAGGCCACAGCCCTGGAGAGGCGGCAGCAGGCAGTGGTGGCCGGAGCGGGGCCCACTGGCCCAGGGAACCCCCCGTGGCACCGCCCACCGAGCAGGCCACACACTGGCCCTGCAAAGAGGGGCCTGGGCAGGACCCCGACCCGGCTGGCCTCCATCCCATGGGGCGAGCAGGCTGTGCCGATGTCCCCTGAGCTCCCTCAGTCCTGGACCCGGTGTGTGCAGAAGGCAACCGGTGAATGTGCCTCTCTCTCTCACATAAATGTTTCTCTCTCTCTCCCATCCTTCCACTCTCTCTAAAGATCAATGGTGCCCTGACCGGTGTGGCTCAGTGGATAGAGCATCGGCCTGTAGACTAAAGAGTCCTGGGTTCGATTCCGGTCAAGGACACATGCCAGGGTTGCGGGCTCCATCCCCAGTAGGAGGCGTACAGAAGGCAGCCAATCAATGATTCTCTCATCATTGATGTTTCTCTCTCTCTTCCTCTCTAAAATCAATAAAACTATATTTTTTAAAAATAAAATAAAATACATCAATGAAAAAATATCCTCAGGTGACAATTTTTAAACAAACAAATATGCCACACGCCTCCTCCAGGGAGGCCTCCCTGGTTTGCTAGCCAACAGCACCCAGCTGGGCTTGTGCTGCTGTGATGGTTCCCCTATCAGGGCTGCCCCAGGAGGGCCTGTTGCCCAGGAGGCCTCCCTGGGCTGGCCAATCAGCACCAGGTGCAGCCAATAGAAATGTATCCTCTCGCTGCTCCAAGGCCAAGTCTGAAATCGAGGCGCTGCCAGGGCCCCTCCCTCCCTTCGAAGGCTCCGGGGGAGGGTCCCTCCTGCCTCCTCCAGCTCCTGGCCACGTCCCTCCAGTCTCTGCCCGTCTTCCGGGGACCGTCCCTCCGTGTGTCCTCCCTCTGTCTCGCGTCAGGTCACTGGCCCCCGGTCGTGCAGGTGACCTCACCTCAAGCTGCATCGCAAAGACCCTGTCTCCCACGCAGGTCACAGGCAGGGAGCCGGGTACCAACAGGTGCAGACGTGTTTTGGGGGCCACCATCCTGCCACTATCCCGGCCACGGCCTTTCCTGACATGGCCCCCCGCCTGCCCCCCGCCGCCCCGGCCCACCGGGCGAGGCCCCGGCAGAATCTCCACGAGGCCGATGAGAAGACAGAGGGGGCTGAACGCAGCCTCTGAGCGGCCCTGCCACGCCGCCAGGCTCTGCAGGAAGCGAGGGACTCACCCCTGCGGCGCCGGGGCGAGGGCCAGTGGCGGACTCACCCCCACCTCCCAGGCCCACGGAGGCTGGAGGGGGTTCGGCGCAGGGGCTGGGCCCTTCTCAGTCTCCTGGGTCAGGGGGAGCAAATCCCGCCCCCCAGGGGTGCGAGGGGGGCCTCGGGCCCGGGTAAACGCCGCCTCTACGCGTATCGCCAGCCCTGCCTTCGGCCCACACAGCTGCCCGGCCTGGCAGAAAGGGCCCATTATGACCTCACAGGCCGGGAATGATGTGATTAGCCTGGGAAGGAGGCTGCACCCCGACAAAGGGCTCATTGTCATGCAAATGCCCGTTGGGAGGAAGGGACACCCACCCACCCCCGCCTCCCAGCTCAGAGCAACCCCCCCCCCCCCCCCCCAGGAGTCCACACCGCCGGCCTCGGGTCTGGACCGAACAGGGCGCTCTCAGCCTGGGCCAGGGGCTGAGCAGATTCCCAGAGACCAGCCCTGCCCGGACCTGGGTGCGAGTCCCGCCTCCCCTACAGCTGAGCCTCTGTCCTGGGAGGCCTGGAGCGAGGGCAGGAAAGGGAACGCTCGGCTTCCAGCGCTGAGCATCACCCCGGCACCCCAGCACCGGCTCCAGTCACGCCCGAAGGCCTGCTCACCACCCGCAGCGGGCAGGGGTTTGGGGGAACCAGCATCCACCCAGGAACAGCAGGGAACCCGCAGCCCAGAGGGCAGAGCGAGGAGGCAGAGAGCTCAGCACGGGGACCTCAGCGGGCCTGGCTGCGAGGTAAGTGGTGGGCCCGGAGGTCGGAGGAGGTCCAGGCTGCCCGGAGCCCCACCTCCTGTCCTGACTCCTTCCCTGGCCTACAGGGAGGAACAAAGGAGGGAACTGAGGCTCAGAAAGGGCAAGCCGCCTCCCCAGGTCGCCCAGCCCCAGAACCGCCCCCTGAGCGCCCTCCCTCCCAGGGGCTGAGGCCCGATGAAATGAGGCAGCGCGGACACACCACGCGGTCCCATCACCGGTCCCATCACGGGGACAATCACACCGCTCAGCACGCCGGCCCCTCTCCGCGCACTCCGCACGCATCAAGCCCGACCAGGTAACTCCACACTTCTCCCTATTTCACAGATGAGGACACTGAGGCTTGGCGGGGCGAAGCCACTCGCTCTAATTCACACAGCCACCTAGGGGCAGGTGTGCACTCGAACCCAGGACAGCCGGGCCTCCCCGGGCCCAGTCTCTCTATTGCATCACTGTAGACGCACATGCAGCTGCTCAAAATAACACAGGGATCCCGTGTGCCCGGCAGCCAGCTTCCCCCACGGGACCGTCCCCACAGAACCACACAGTCACTGTCAACAGCGTAACCAGGAAACCAACCTTATTCAGCTCTCACCAGTTGTACACACAGCGTGTGCGTGTGTGTGTGCACACGTGTGCGTGTGCGTGTGCGTGTGTGTGTGTGTGTGTGTGAGTTCAGCTCCATGCACTTTTTATTTATTTACTTTTTTGTTATGATTTACTTAATCCTCCCGGGAGGATATTTTTCCCTTGGTTTTTAGAGAGAGTGGAGGGGAGAGGGAGAGACTGAGAGAAACATCAATGTGAGAGAGACACATCGATGGGTTGCCTCCCGCACGCACCCGGACCAAGGCCCGGGCCGGGGAACCCGCAACCAAGGTATGTGCCCTTGACCGGAATCGAACCCGGGACCCTTCAGTTCACAGGGTAACGCTCTATCCACTGAGCCAAACCGGCCAGAATGTCCACGCACTTTTTAAAAAAATGTTTTTATTGATTTTAGAGAGAGAAGAAGGAAGAGGGGAAGAGAGACGAAACATCAATGACGAGAGAGAATCCTTGATCAGCTGGCTGCCTCCTGCACGCCCCCCCCCACTGGGGATCGAGCCTGCAATCCAGGCATGTGCCCCGACCGGGAATCGAACCGGCAACCCCTTGGTGCGTGGGGGCAACGCTCAACCTCTGAGCCACGCCGGCCGGGCCAGCTCTATGCACTTGAACTCAGTGCAGTGTGGCCACCGCTGTCCCCACAAGGCGGTCCCATCCTAAGGGTCCCTGTGTGACCTGTGGGAGGGGTCGCGTCCACTGAGGAGGACGTGGGGACAGCAAGGGGCACTCCCGGGACCCCGGGAAGAGGGCACAGCCTTTCCCAGGGCCCCCAGGCAAAGCGTAAGGACCATCGGACGGCAAGCAGCTGGCGTGGGCAGCCTGGACGCGAGGGGAACTCCGCACGGCTCCTGCTGGCCCGAGAGAGGAGGCCCCGAGCCAGCCACCAGCCCAGCATCCGGTGTCACTTACAGACACAGCACGCTGCCACCCTCCGTGGGAGAGCCGGTCGGCCCGGCCTGGACCACACGGGACACGATCGGGGTGCCGGGCCCAGGTCTGGTGGAAGCCCGGACAGAGCAGGCCTGTGCTGGGGGAGCCACGGGGACCGTGGCCCAGGACCAAACACAGACAGAATCTGGGGACCCAGCCCCCCTCTAACTCTCGGGGCTGGGGTTTCACATCTATAAAATTGGGGGGCTCTCGACAAGGAAGAAAAGAAAAATCGCTGGAGATTTAAGTAGCTAACTTAGCCCTGGCGGTGTGGCTCAATGGATAGAGCGTCGGCCTGCGGACTGAAGGGTCCAGGGTTCGATTCCGATCAAGGGCACGTGCCCGGGTTTCGGGTTCCATCTCCAGTGGGGGGGGGGGGGGGGCATGCAGGAGGCAGCCAGTCGATGATTCTCTCTCATCACTGATGTTTCTATCTCACTCTCCCTCTCCTTTCCTCTCTGAAAATCAATCAATAAATATATTTTTTTCTTTTTTCAAAATATCTAACTCAAATCCAAGCCCGTGTGCACACCCCTTCGGGCAACCACAGACCCCGGCCGAGCAGGGCCCTACAGCTTGGCCTGGGTTTCCCCGGGCAAACCTACGGCGGCTCACACTTCGTGGATGAGAGAACGGAGGCTCCATGCGTCCCCGGACGGTCTCTGACCCGCCCAAGGTCATGACTGCCTGTCAGGGGTGGGAGGGGACCGTTCATTGGCCCCCGTTGGCCACACAACCACCTGTGGGGTAAAGACAGGTGGCGCGTCCATTTGTCAGATCGGAAAACCGAGGCTGCGGGAAGTGACCTGCCCCAGGTCGCACAGGAGGCAGCGTGTGGCTGGGGCGTGAGCCCAGCAGCGGACCAGGAGCCCGCGGGCCCTCTTACGTCGCCCCACGCCTGCGTGACGCCCTCCCCGGCCCCAACTCACAGATGAGGACACGGAGGCTCCCACGGGTGAGGGGAGGCCGCCTGGTCTGGAAAGAGGGTGGAACCGGGACCCGGACCCGGACGGTGGCAAGCGGGCAGTGCCGTCTGGGACGCAGACCCTCCCGGGCCCCGGCCGGAGCCCCCACGTGCTGGGCCGCTGCGTCCCACCAGCCCGGGCGCGCCCAGACCTCGGGACACCTCGCTCCCTCACCCCGCCGCCCGCAACTAAAGGCTCCTTGTGAGCTCGGGACGCCCTTCCAACTTCCCCGTGTTTACCCGCTGCCGGCTGCCAGAGCCCTGGGCAAGCCCGGGCCGGTGGCGCTGATTTCAAACCAGACACGGGCACCCAGCCAAGCGCCACCGTGGTGGGAGCCGGGCCGGGGACGCCGCCACGCTGCCCGCACCTGGCCCCCTCCCCGCCGCAGCCCCGAGTCCCAGACCACCTCCGGGGCCGATCCAAAGAGCAGACCGGGACCACCCAGACCCTCGGCGCTGCCTGCGGGCCGGGAACGCCGCCCGGTCCCACCCCGCATCCCCTCCCTCGATGGACAGCCGCCAAGAGGCGCTGCCCCAACGGCCACCCGCCCCCTCGCGCCTTTTCCGGGGCTGCGGCCCCTCCCGCTGAGACGGCGGCCGGCCCATTGTCCGAACCACCAGCCGGGTCCTGGGCCGGCCCATTGTCCGATCCACCGGCAGCACCGGGTCCACGCGGCCCGGCCCTGGGCCACCTCATCGGGCAGAACCGGACTCCTGCCCAACGAGCCATCAGCCTCCCCAACGGTGCCCCCCCCCCCCCGGCCCGGGTCCCAGCCCCCGCGGGCCTGGCGGCGTCCCTGCCCACCCTCCCTCCCGCCTGCCCACCCAGAGCCCGGAAACTTCTCTTACCGAGCACATGACCAAGCCGTTCACTCGCGTCAGTTCCAGACACAACTTGAAGTAACTCTCCCACAAAAAGGAAAAAGAGAGAGAGAGAAAGAGAGGCGAGGAGAACGCGCCAGCGGTGGGTCAGCGGAGTCCACGCCTGCTCCACCGGCCGCCAGGAGACACCCCGCGTCCAATGTCAAACCATCCTCCCCGCCGGCCCGACCCGAGGGGCGGCCCCTCCAGCCGCGCCTTCCCGCGAGACTACGGGCTCCCCTGGAATGGGGAGGCCCCGAGGCCCGGCTGCAGCCAGGCCGCCCCCCCACCAGGTCCCTGTGATGCCCCCCGAGACGGGGCCCGCCGGCCACGGGGGACAGCTCGCGGCCGCCCGCCCCGCAGCGGGCCGCCCACGAGGTCAGGCCCGGGCAATGCTCCCTGCCTCCCGCCACTCGGGCCCATAAACACGGGAATTACATAAGTCCACTCCTCTTGTCGGGGAGCCAAAAGTAAGAGCCTTTTTTCCCCAGCCTTGGCAGTAAGTAATAATTCCTCATCGCCATGGCAACCCTGGCGGGCTGCCAACCGCCACTCAGGAGCTGAGACACTGGGAGGCCTTTTTATAGCTCGGCAGCAAGCCTCCTCAGCAGTCCCGCTCGCTCGGCTCGCTCGGCTCGCTCGCTCGTGGGGAGCCTGAGCGCGGGCTCCCCCGCATTCCCCTCTTTAACCCGTTTCCTCCCAGCGGGACCCTGCCCCCCGGGGGCCTGGCCTGTGGTGAGCCTGCGCCTCTGCCGCTGCCCCAGTCCCTGTCCCTTCCCGCCCTGCGGTCTCCCTGGCGACAGAGCCAGGGGGCCGCTCTGCCTTTATCAAATATTTCTGTCCTCCCGGCAATCTCAGGGAAAGCACACAGGACCCTCCCGTCGGAATTCTGAGCAGGGGTCATGGCGGTGACAGGCCCAGAGGGCGGACACACACACACACACATATGCACACGCACGCACAGGCCAGCACGGATGGCTGGTGGTCAGCCAGGGCTCTGAACCTTGGCGGCAACGGGCGGTGTGAATCAGACAAGTCGGAGCTTTTCTCTGGGTGTCAACGTCCCATCGGCGGGCGGGCTCAGCCCCGGCTCCCCGCAGGGCTCTGGGCGGCAATGACAAGGTGAGGCGTCCCTACAGGGGTCCCCCAGCCGCCAGGAGTCGGGCCCCGCGACGTTGGCCCAGGACAGCATCCTGAGCTGTACGGGTGCAGGGGAGGCACCCCCGCCGGAGGCACCCCCAGCGGAGGCACCCCCGGAGGAGGCACGGCGCGTGCAAAGGCCCGGAGGCCAGATGGAGTCGGGTGCGTGGCAGAAGCAGAGAGAAGGCCGTGTGGCCGAGGGCAGTGGTCGGGGGGTGGAGTTAGAACAGGTCAGGGAGTAACAGAAGGTGGGGGTTTGGGGGGCAGCAATGAGGACTCTGGGGATAGACTAGGGACGCTCCCGAGAGGAAGCAGGGCCACGATCTCAATCAGAGCCACAGGTCCCGGGTGCCCACGCGGGGTGAGCACCGCACACGAGCACAGCAAAAGGCAGGTGCCGTTCTCCACCCCACAGACGGGGAGGACGCGGCCCAGGGAGGTCAAGAGGCTGCCCCGGGCCACACAGCTGCCAAGTGGCTGTGGTCTGAACTGGGTCAGCCCGGCTTGCCCCCGCCACGCCACGTGCTGTGGTCAGCAGGAGCCACGGGGGATCGGGGATGGGGGGAGGGGTCCGACGTGAATGCAGGAGGGTCCGTGGCCACTGCACTCGCGGGGACAGCCGAGTCGGAGACCACGCGTGTCAACTTCCATCCACTTCCCCCTCGCCCCCCCGCCCCGGCTTTCCCCCAGAAACTGCCTGCCCCGAAGCCAAGGCGGGGGGGTGGGGGTTCCCCTCCAACGCCTTCTGTTACAGGTGGGGAAACCGAGGCACGCAGAGACGCGAGGGAGCGAGCAGCAGCTCCATGTGTAGACTGTGTAGACCGCAGGTCCCGGTACTGCCGTCCCCGCCGCTGGCTCTCGCCGTGACCCCGCGGGGAGACCACAGAATCCAGGAACCACGAGCCAGACCGGCCCCGCCAAACCCAAACTCGGGCAGGAAGCGGAGCCCCGGGCGGCGGGCCGGCCTCACCGGTTCCTTTTGTTCTTCTCTGTTTGTTTTGGACACGGGCCCTGCACAGCCCCGACATTCCCAGGGGCCGGGCCGGGATCCTCCGGGAACCCGGACACACGCCCCCCAAGCCCCGGGCTCCCTGTGCTCCGGGCCGGGGGTCGTGGCCTGGCTGCGTCACCCCCCGGCCACTGCTGGCGTCTCCCCCGAGGAAGCTGGGCAGCTGGGGGGGGCGGGGGAGGGCGGCTGAGCGGCTTCATGGCGACGGCGAACCTGACCCGGCCCCACGCTGCACCCTCTTTAGACGGAGCCACTTAAGCGAAAGAATCGTCGCTCCCCACGCCTCTCGCGGTCGCCGTCCCCTTGGGCCACTTCCAGGGACCGTGGGAGAGACCAGTGACGGGGACGCACGCACAAGGGCATGGGTGGCAAGGAAAGGGGGTTCCCAAAGGAGGCAGGAGCGGCCTGCCCTGGCCACCCTGAGTGGCTCCCACGTGCCTCTCTGGGGGTCTGTTTGTGGCTGGCTCGGGCGGGAGGGGGCAGGGTGGGCACGGGGCCGGGGGGTGCCTCCAGGTGCTTAGGGTCTCCCCGCAGCTCCAGGCCTGGTTCCCTGGAATCGTGTGGAGAGGGGAGGCGGGGGGGGGGGGCGGGGGGGGCCAAGCTGGGACCCGGGCGTTTCGTGCTGCCCGCCTGGGAGTCTCGACCTCGGTCAGGTGACGAGTGGCGGCCCCGAGGATACGGGAAGCCGGGCTGACCCAGTTCAGACCTCAGCCACCTGCCAGCTGTGTGGCCCGGGGCAAACCTCTTCACCTCTCTGGGCCAATTCCTTCCCTGTGTTCGGGCTCAGAATCGCACCTGCCCTCTGCTGTGCTTCTGCGGACGCGGCCTTGTTTGCACAAAGGGTCTTTGCAGATGGGACCAAGTTAAGGACGAAGAGGAGATCGGCCTGACCTCCGATGGCAAAGTCCTTCCAGGAGACACAGAGGAGAGATGGGAGTGACCGGGGGCGCTTGGAGCCACCTGGACGAGGCCTGGGAGGACGCTCTCCCATCGGCTGGAGGGAGGCCGGCCTGCCCGCACCTGGAGTTCGGGCAGCGCGACCTGACCCGCACCTGGCTGGTCCGAGGAAGCCTGCCCTGACCACAGAATCGGACCGCGTTTCGCTCCAGCGACCTCAACTCTGTGCCCGTGACCCTCACCACCCTCGACGGCACGTGTTTCACCGACTCTCTCTCTGAACACTAAACTCCTCAATCACGAGGACAATGCCCGACTTTTCTACCCTTCTGATCCCGCTGCCCCTACAAATGTCTGGAACACCCCACGTCCCCAGTACGTGTCAATCAATCCACTAGCAAAGGAACAAAAGGGAGAAGCAAAAGCCATTCCCCTTCATTTCCGCCTCAAATGGGGCAAAGGGCCCACAGAACAGCCCCAGATCCGGAACCACCGCCGGGGCGCCCAGCCCAGCTCCAGCCCTGTCAGCCCCCTCAGCCTTCCTGACCACGGTGGCCACAGGGCCTTTGCACATGCTGCTCCCCCTGCCTCAAAGGCTCACCCCTCTTCCTTTCATGTTGGTTCCTCCCCAGGCACCAGTCTCAGCTGCAGTGCCACCTCCTCAGAGACCAGCCTTGATTCTTCTACCTAAAGTGAGTGCCCGCCCTGGCCCAGCCGGCGTAGCTCAGGGGTTGAATGTCAACCTAGGACCTAGGAGGTTGCAGATCGATTCCCAGTCAGGGCACATGCCCGGGTTGCAGGCTCAGTCCCCAGTGTGGGGCGTGCAGGAGGCAGCCGATCCATGATTCTCTCTCATCATTGATGTTTCTCTCTCTCCCTCTCCTCTCCTCTCCGAAATCAATAAAAATATTTTTTAAAAATAAGTAGATAAGTAAAATAAAGTGGGTGCCCCCAACACCAGAGCTGCCCCCGCCCCACCCTGCACTCTTCGACAGCCAGCATCTCTCGGCTCTGTGGTACCCCCCTCCCCGCCCCCGGGAGGCCACGGGGACACCAGGCTGGCTGCAGGGAGCAGGAACTGAGCCCTCCTGCCCCGACCCGTCCGGCCCAGCACAGAGCAGGCCCCTGGGGGCCTCCGTGGCACAGAGAGCCTGGCCCGCGGCCCGGGCGGCCCTGCCAGGAGGTGCGGTCTGGCCCCGGGCTCGGGGAGGGCTGCGGGTGGCGCCTGCCCAACCCCCACAGTGCACAGCGGGTGTCGGGGAGTGAAGCTGGAAAATGGGTCTAACATGGCGATCCCGGTACCACCGGCAGGCCCGGGAGAGCCCACGGGGCCGGCAGCTCAAAGCCACGGGCAGAGAAAGGAGCGACCTGGAAAGAAGCCGTTTTCATTCTGCGAATGGGCTTGCTGAGCGAGCACCCAGACGCAGCTCTGCTGTGTGGTTCCGAGTGGCTCCTGGTTGGGTCTCCGGCCTTCGTGGGAGGGACAAGGTGGTCATCTCAGCATTCCAGCCCCTCGAGGCTTGGCATCGCCCTAAATCAGCACGTTTTCTGAACGGCAAGTGGCCTGGCCGGTGTGGCTCCGTGGACAGACCGCCGGCCTGCGGACGGAAGCGTCCCGGGTTCGATTCCGGTCAAGGGCATGCATCTTGGTTGCAGGCTCCTCCCCGGCCCAGGCCCGGGGGGGGGGGGGGGGGGGGGGCTCGTGCAGGAGGCAACCAATCGATGTGTTTCTCTCTCTCTCTCTCTTCCACTCCCTCTAAAAATCACTGGAAAAATATCCTCAGATGAGGATTAAAACAAAAAAAATTTTTTTAAAGGGCCCGGCTGAAAAGTCATCCAAAAATGCGGGAAATCCCCGCAGGAGAAAGGGAAGGGGGGCTCTGGGCCGCAGCCGGGGTTAGACTCCCACTGCTGTGTGACCTCGGGCAGGTCACCCGCCCTCCCTGGCCCCAGCTTCCTGGCCTATAAAGTCAGATAAGGATCATTTCCACTGGGGGGGGGTGGTCCATAAGATTAAGTAAATTATCAAGTGCGACCCTGCGACTGTTACACACTGTTATTATTACCCCTGTGATCGTGCAACCATTTCCAACCTTCTGTAGGTTTATAACCCCGACTGCAGGCTGGAGCCAAGACTGCCTGGCTCCCTGGGGCTCGCTGGGACCCCTGGAAGGCTGAACCACCCCCCTCCCCTCCTCTTCCTCCTCCTCCTCCTCCTCCTCCTCCTCCTCCCTCCTCCTCCTCCTCCCTCCTCCCTCGGGCTGGGGGCAGGGACTACCGTCAGACGGAAAGAGACGCACATCGTCGGAGCCAGAGATTACAGACAAGCGGCGTTCTGGGGCAGGCATCCATCCTCAATTACGAACCTGATGTAATGAGGCGCCCCAGTAACTTCGTCATTTATTGACAGGATTGCTGATTTAATTTGCGGGCCTCCTTCCCGAAAAGTCATCTCAGCGAACACTCCTCAGTGAGGGAGCGGGGGGAGGAGGCCCATTCGGTCCCCACTCCGCTTCCGCGTCTGCATTCACCCTCCGGCCTCACCCCAAGACCGCTCCCCCGAAGGCCCGCAGGACAGGCTCGCAGCAGCCCCGACACACACGCAGGGGTCTTGGCGCCGAGAACAGTGTGTGCCCAGAAGCGGACCCTCCTTCACACCCTCCGCTCTCCCCAGACCAAGCCCTGGAGGACCCCCTGGACCCGCAAGCGCGTCAGAGCAACGAAAGGGCTGGTACGTCCCCGGCGCGAAGCAGGACGAAGAGCACGCGGCTCTTGCCCGGTGACCTTAGATGCGTCCCTTGAGCTGCCAGAGCCTCAGCTGCCTCATCTGTAAAATGGGAGTGTGAAAAGCCACCCCCACCCCTCGCGAACAGCAAACACCCAACGGTGGCTTCCCAGCGCCACGCACGGCCTCCGCCAACGCAATACGACAGGAAAAGGCTCTGGGAGGCACGGAGACGGGCCAGCTTCATCCGGAACAGCCCCGAACCGGAAACCGCCTGAATGCCCGTCAGCTCATGCACGGGGAGGCCCCACTGTGATACACTCCTACCACGGGACGCTTCCTCGGCGATGAAAAATAATCAACTATTCATCCGGATGAGTTGCAAGAACTTGCAGAGGCCCTGGCCGGTGCGGCTTAGTGGTTGGGCGTCGTCCCTGTGGCCCGAAAGGCTGCCGGTTCGATTGCCGGTCAGGGCACTTGCCTGAGCTGCAGGCTCTGATCCCGGCTGGGGGCGTGTAGGAGGCAGCAGACGGATGTTTCGCTCTCACATTGATGTTTCTCTCTCTCTCTCTCTCTCTCTCTCTCTCTCGACTTCCTTCCTCTCTCTTTAAAAAATAAAAATCCATGAAAAAAAGACATGCAGAGAGAAAGAAACCAAATACAAAGAAGTTCATACTTTAACACTCCCTTGATTGTGGGGGTTGTTCGATGAATCTTTACACGTGTCAGAACTCGGGGGCCGGGGGGCTCGTGTTCCGGGGGAATTAGATCCCCTTGAGGCTGCTGTGTTTCCAACCGTCACAGGAAAACACAGACGTACATACAGCCCCACTGACCCGAACCCAGGGCCCAGGGCCCGTCCCCCACCTCCAGGTCCGACCGCCTGGTTCTGCCACGGCCCCCACGCTGCCCAAACCCCTGATTCCTGAGCGCGGGACCGGGGAGGGTGGGGCTTGCCCCTCCGCCCGGCGAGGTCCCCGGCTGCAAAGGCAGGGTTCTAAACGGCTCGCTCCTCCGAGAGCCCCCACGGGCACGGGCCGGCTGCGGGCCCTGGCACACAGCAGGGCCTCACTGACGCTGCTGCAGAACAACCAGCAGCGAGCACCAGGCCTCGGTGGGCAGGACTGGCCCGAATTCTTGCCCCCCCAATGCACGCAAGCCCCCCCACCAGGCAGGACTCCAGGTAGCCGCCCCCGTCACCGAAGGCTGCTTGGCCCCACCCAACCCGCTCCTCCCAACAGAGGGGACCCCAAAAATGGGCCCCCTGTGGGGGAGGGTTGGCACAGTCTGCCGGAGGAGAGGGCATCCTGGTCCCTGGGGCAGGACAAGGGCCACCCCAGAGCCCACCCACTTATAAAAGAAAAAACAATCATGAAAGGCCCGGCCGGTGTTGCTCAGTGGTGAGCGTTGGCCCAAGAACCAGGAGGTCACGGTTCAATTCCCCGTCAGGGCACAGGCCCGGGTCAAGGGCTCGACCCCCCAGTGCAGGGCGTGCAGGAGGCAGCCGGTCCGTGATTCTCTTTCATCACAGATATTTCTCTCCCTCCCTCTCCCTTCCTCTCTGACATCAATAAGAATATGTTTTAAAATATAATAATAATAATAATAAAAGGACGGCCAGGCGCGGGCACAGGGACGGGCGATCCCGGGGCAGCGCCCGCGAGCCCGCCCCGGCAGAGGGCAGCTCCCGCCCCCGTGAGCGATGGGGGCAGGCGGCGCCTGGGAGCCCCGGCGGGAGGGCGTCCCCCGGGCCCGATTAGAGGGCTGGCCGCCGGCAGACACGCTCAGCTGTCAGCCTGGCCCTCCCAGCCGCCATCAGAGGCACCATTAATTGCTGTCATTTGAGGGTGGCCTGTGGGGAGGAGGGGGGGGGTTGTGGAAAGGAGAGGGGAGGGGAGGGGAAGGGAAGGAAGGAGGAGGAAGGGAGAGGGGGGAGGAGAGGAAGAAGGGGGGCAGTGGGGGGAGGGGAAGACAGCTTGCCCAGAGCGGAGGGAGCCTCCTGAGCTGGACAGACAGAGCCCTCCAGGGCCCAGCCCGCGTGACTCAGGAACCAGGAGGTCACAGCACAGGCCCGGGTTGTGGGCTGGGTCCCCGGTAGGGGGCGTGCAGGAGGCGGCCGGTCCATGATGTTCCTCTCGTATGGATGTTTCTGTCTCTCTCTCTCCCTCTCTTCCTCTCTCTCAATAAAAATACTTTTTAAAAATAAAATTAAAAAAACAAAAACAGACCTCCGTGGGCTGTGCGCCTCCCTCCTCCGCCCAGCGCGGGGACCCATTGCCCGGGAAGGACAGACCGAGGCCGGAGCCCTGTGACCACACACACACCCGCTCGCCCGCTGTCTGGTCCTGATCTTCGCCCTCGGGGTCCCCAGAGAGCCTGGCCGCCCCCTTCACTGTGGGCTCCACCCACACCCGAGCCTCACCCCTCATCCACAGCCACCTCGCCTTCCCACAGGAGACTTCAGCCTGGCCCAGCGCCCCTCCCCCAGGCCCCACGGCCGCAGGGAGGGCTCCCAGGCTCCTCTGCCACTCGCACACGTGGGGACACCCCGCCACCCCCTGGCTCCGCTGTGCACGGGGGACAAGGACAGGTCCCCCTCGAGGGGCCGCTCTGAGGACTGAGCAACATGGTCCCATGGGTGCGGGGTGCGGCAGCTCAGCTGCTGGTCCATTACCATCCCCGACACTGTGTCCTTGACCCCACACCCCGGCCGCCCCCACCCCTGCCTCCAGGCCTCCCCAGGTGCAGAGGGCGCCCCAGCAGCCCAGGGTCAGCACCCCTCCCCATGGCTGGTCCCCAGATGAGCCTCAAGCCTCATCTCTAGGCTGAGGGAGCCCCAGGGAGCATTCGGGGAGGACCCCGCCCCCTGCCCCCCGTCTGTCTCCCCCCCCCCTCCCTCCAAGGTGATGGATCGCCCCAGAGGAGGAAGCTAAGTGCTTGCAGACAAAAAGCCCTTTTATCGTCCCCGGCTGGGCCTCTGGCATGACAAGCAGATAACTCAGCCTGGAGGGAGGGCTCCCCATTAGGCCGGGGATGGATGGAGGGCCGGCGGCAGGCGGACGAGGAAGGGGACACCCAGCCGGGCAAGGCCACCTTCTCCCCAACTTCAAAGGCACCCAGCACAGCGGGTGGAGGACCAAACTGGGGCTGGTTCCCTGGAGGGGGCCCCCACCCCGGTGTCGCCCAGACGAAACCCTCCACCGTGGGGCCCAGGGCGCGGCCAGGGAAGCAGGCAACCGCCACGGCTGTCCCTGTCCTGCCCTGGTGCCTCCCGGGACCCTACAGGCTGAGGAACGAAGGGGAGAGGCCTCCCCCAAGACGCCCCACGCACCCACGTGACTCGTGCAGCCTCCTACACACCAGCGGGCCCCTCCATGCAGCCTCGGGGCCTCTGCACGGTGGTCCTCTCTCCCTGAAACACCCCCCAGAGACCTGCACGTTCCCTTCCTCTGCTCCTGCAGATCTTTGCCTAAATGCCACCTCCTCAGGGAAGCCCACCCTGACTACCCCCGTTTGAAACCACAACCCACACTCCTCAAGCCCTTCAGCTGGTTCCTCACCCCGGCGCCTTCCAGCAAGGACAACCTACGCGTTCTGTTTACTGTCTGCCTGCTCGGCGAGGATGGGTGCTTGTCCCTCTTACGGCACCCAGAACAGGGCCTGGCACACAGCAGGCATTTTAGAAATCATCCTGTGATGAACGACTGTTTCGGGAGAGGCCTGAAATCTCCTGGTGCGGCTCAGGGCAGCCGCCAGCGGCTATTTACACTGAAATCAGCTGCCCAGCTGCTGTGGCTCAGTGGTTTGAGCATCAGGCTATGAACCAGGTCACAGTTCATTCCCGGTCAGGGCACACGTGTGGGTTGTGGGCTCGATCCCCACTGCGGGGCGTGCAGGAGGCAGCTGATCCATGATTCCCTCTCATCACGGATGTTTCCATTTCTCGCTCCCTCTCCCTTCCTCTCTGACATCAATAAAAATATATTTAATAAAATAAAATGAGGGTGGCAGCCCACCTGGCGGCGGGGGGGGGTCACAAAGAAAAGCCCTAACAGCTCGCTGAGCACCTACTGTGTGCCGGCTCGCTGAGCACCTACTGTGTGCAGGCTCCGGTCTGTATGAGCTCATGTCGCCAGCACGGCAGCCCTGGGAGGGGTGCTGCTACTCCCCCAGTTCACAGAGGGGGAAACCGAGGTACAGAGATGGAGTGACGTGCCCCCGGCTCCCCGCGTGAGAGCGGCAGTGCCAGGCCTGGACCCAGGATGCCTCCCCTCACGCTGGACACAGTGACCACGGGGCAGCAACGGCCGCCCCAACAAGTCTGCAGCCCAGCCCGCCCTCAGAGCACAGAACCCCGAAAACCTCGTCCCCCACCTACGACCCCCTTGTCTCAGGCCTCCTCTGAAAACCCCTGCGCTAGGCCAGAAATACCCCTCCCCGGGGGGCCCCACCACCTCCTCCTGCCGTTCCCCACCCCGGGCAACCCCACGGGGCACGCCGAGCCCCCCACCACGTCCGCCAGGTGGAATCCGGCTCCCCAGCGACTCCCGACCCCCCCCACCTTGAGCCCGCCGAGCCGACGAGGAGTGGGGACAGACGTGGACCTACCACACTCGGCCGCCAGCAACGCTGTGTCCTCAGACTCCGGGGAACCTGCGGGGGAAACAGGGGCGCCGTCAGTAAAGCTCGATCCTCCGCGCGGGCGCTCCGACAGGACAGGGACGGGGTGGCGAGGCCCCCGGGCCGGGCACGCGGTGCACACCAGGCCCAGCACGTCTCCGTGACACCCCGAGACGCAGGCTCTGCACACCCTGGAGCCCAGGCGGTCAGTCCCGTGCCCCCAGACCCAGAGCTGGGATCACAGAAACCCCCCTGAGAGAGGGGGGCCTCCTGCCCCCAGCCAAGCCTCCCGAGTCTCCGCTCACAGCCAGCACCCCGTGGTGACAGCGAGCGTCCAGGCACAAAACACCGCCCGCGGGTCAGTAAGCGCGGGTCGAGCCAACAGAAATACGGGGGGACTCACTCCCCGTCACCGCTGGCCAAAGAGCTCAGGGGAAGGTGCCAGCGTCATTGATTATCAGGAAAGTGCCAATCGGAACCCCAGGAGACCCCGCGTGGATGTGGTGCTGAAATGAGAGACAGACACAGCGAGCGGTGCGAGGACACAGGCCACCGGAGACCACGCGCTAGACGGTACCAGGTAAGGAGGCCGCTCCGGCTGGGCGGTCACGTGACCCAGCAATTCCACTCCTGGTGTTTACCCGGGAAACACGGAAACCTGTGTCCACACACACACACACACACACACACGTGCACAGGACTGCGCACGACGGCCTCACTCGTTGTCGCACAAAAGCAGGGAACGAGCCCCCGATCCAACAACCCATCCGTAGACGGGCGACCCACACACGGTGGTGGCACAGCCGCACCCAGAACCTGCCGCGGTGACGGGGGACCAACTGCAGAGACTCTCGACCCCCAGAGGAAGGTCAGACTTGGGCTGAGCACGGGCCGGACTCCGCGCTACACACGCCGGGGTTCCGTGTCCGTGGCTCTGGGAAGGGCAGACCCGGGCTGCCCCGCACGGAGGCGTCAGAGGGAAAGCGAGCAGGCGATTCGCACAGAAGTCAGGGCGCTGACCACTCTGGGGAGGAGGCGGCAGGTGGCCACTTGGTGTCGCCTTTAAAATGACTCATTAATCTGCGCCCGAGTTTATGCATTCTTTTTTTTTTTTTTTTCAGAGAGGAAGGGAGAGAGAGAGAGAGAGAGAAACATCAATGACGAGAGAGAGAGAGAGAGAGAGAGAGAGAGAGAATGAATCATGGACCAGCTGGGGATGGAGCTCGCAACCCGGCCCTGTGCCCTGACCAGAAATCGAATCGTGACGCTCAACCACTGAGCCACACCGGCCGGGCGGCTTACGCATTCTTTACGGTGGCAGCACCCGCACAGAGAGAACGAGCCAACACACGGCCGTGGGCAGAGCGCCGGATGGAGTCCGCACACCCGGCCGCGGTCCCAGCTCTTCCACGGACAGAGGGCGGTGACCGTGGGCGCGCGCCCTGGTCTCTCTGAGCTCGGTCTTCCCATCCGGAAAACGGCCCGCTCCTTCCCACCCCCATCCGTCTTGACGGGACTCGCTGCAGCCCCACCTGCCCACGGCAAACCCTCGTGGGGTCAAGTCAGGTCAACTTCTCCAAACCCCCGGGGGCCCGGGGCCCACGCAACGCCTGCCACTTTGAAGAAAGGGAAGCGGCACCCGAGTGAGCCTCCCCGTGGCTGCCCGGCCGGCGGGTGAAACCACGCGGGGCCGAGATGAGCAAACCACCGGGCGGGCGCTGCCGAAGCCCACACTGCCCCGGGACCCACAGGCCTGGGCACGGCCCCCGAGGAGGCACACCTTCCGGAAGGGACAGCGGCTGCGTTTGGGGACTTCCGGCCTGGGCAGGGGGAGGAGGGGCACCTAACACCACTCCTTTCGCCGCGGGGCCGCCTGGCACATCCTTTCACGCCAGGTGGACGGGCCCCTCCCCTGTCACCGAGGCAGGCGGCAGCCCTGACCACCGGAGCGGGAAGGGGCGGGCTTCCCGTGAGAAGCCACCGGGATGTTTTATTTCCCTTCTCCAGCGACAGCCGCGGCTCTGCCTGAAGCCGCCAGAGAGGTCATCGCCAAGTTCACAAGGTCCGATTCCCCGCCAGCAGCCGGGCAGCGGGGCCGTGGGCGAGCGGACTGGGCCTGGAACGGGACAAAGGGAGCAGAAGGCTGTGGCCCCACCAGAGAGGGCCCAGCCCATCCAATGCCGGGCACAGAGTCGGGGCGGGAGGGGGGAGGAACCTTGAGGAGCAACCCAGAGCCCTGTCCAGGAGCACCCCAGCCCCAAGTCCATCCGTCCCGGCTCCCAGGGGCCGGCCCCAGGCCGGGCGAACCACAGGCCATCACAGCAATCAGACCCCTGGTCAGCCACAGGCAGGCCAGAGCCGGGCCACCTCCCAGCCCCGCCAGGCGGGCACCGTCCCCGCCCTGTGTCAGAGGCCACCGCCCAGCCACGGAGGGGCGGAGAGATGGGGACCTGGCAGCTGCCCTCGGCTGCCCATCCTCCACCCCTCACACCCCCAATGTGCCCCCCCCATCTCCTCCTCATCACAGGGGTGGGGTGGGCCGTCTGCAGAGAGGCAGCCGACAGCAGCAGCGAGACGCCAGGAAGGAGCTGGTATCGACCGCCGCTGGAGGAAGGGGGGCCGCGTGGGCAGCCGGGCTCCGGGCCAAGCACAGGCCGGCGGCCGCACCGAGAGGCCATCTGTCCGTCCACCTGTCTGTGCACCGCCCTCCGGGGGTCTCACGGTGCCGGGCACAATGCTCAGCCCCTCGGCTCGGGAACGGGTGGAATTCTCACCCCGCCCTCCGCACGCCGCTCTGGGCCTCTCCCCATTTTGCGGATGGGGACGGTGAGGCAGAGGCCGGAGCTCCCAGGGTTCCCACAGCCGTGACGGGCATCCAGGCATCCGCTGCACCAGACACCCCACCCTGGAGCCCCAGCGGGGAGACGGGGGGAGCGGGCTCCCTGGGAATGGGGCACGGGGGAGGGGGCGGTAGAAACTTCCAGAAGCCTCTGGACGACCCTCAGTGGCCCCATCCCAGGCTCCTGATTAATTCAGGTTCTGCAGGTAGGAGCCCAGGGCCAGCGCCCCGAAGTGTCGGTCTGCTGCTGGGTCCCGGGGAGGGGCTGCCTGGGGCCGGAACCTGAGGTCACAGACCCTTCCCAACCCAGGAGCAGGGTCAGGGCCGTGAGCGGCCGCGGGGACGCCAGGGCGCGGCCCGGGAGAGCGAGGGCGCTGTGGGACCATCGATCGCCAGAAGCAATTAATTGTCAGGGTCAAGAGATAGTGAAGCTTTGTCCCAGGGCCCAGGGGACAGTCCAGCCGGTCTGGTAGCCCAGGCGGGAGGGGGTTCCTGTTGACCTGGTCCTGACGGGGGGCGGGGCCTCCATGCAGCCTCTGGCACCCCCTTTCCTGTCTCTGCCCCCCACAGGCCTTCTGCATGCTCCCCACTCACAGGCCCAACCCTCCAGGGAACAGCATCCGAGACTGTGCACCAGGAGGGCCACCCCATCCTGCCCGCGGTGCCCACTGACACACGGGGACACTGCGTCCCAGCAGCCCAGGACCTCGCCTGCCGTGGGGCCCACACCTGTCGCCTAACTGTGACCTCGGAGGTCATCACCGGGGTGGCTGACACCCGGCCGCCTCGGGCTCACATCCCAGCTCTGCCGTTTTGCAAAGCTTTGCATCTCCGAGCCTCGGTTTCCCCATCTGTAAAATGAGGGTGATGCCAGGGGCTACCTTGTGGGACACATACAGCCTAGCCCGCAGCAGGCGCTGAGTTTCAAGCTCGCTACCGGGGCTGCCCCTCCCTAGCCCTCGGGTGTCAGTCCGTAACCCCCGCAACTGGGAGACTCCGACTCCAGGCCCCCCCGCCGGCCTCGGCAGCAGCACCCGCTGGGAGACTCCGGCGTCGGTGGCCGAACTCCACACCCCAGGCCCGGTGGCCGGTTGTCATGAAAAACAGAAGTGCCCTCAGCCCGGGTGGTGCGGCTCAGTGCATAGAGCATTGGCCCGAGGACTGAAGGGTCCCGGGTTCGATTCTGGTCAAGGGCATGTATCTCGGCTGCGGGCTCCTTCATCACCAGCCCGGGTGGGGCACGTGCAGGAGGCAGCCAATCGATGCGTCTCTCTCCCATCGATGTCTCTCTCTCCCCGTCCCTTCCACTCTCTCTGGAAATCGATGGAAAAAAATATCCCGGGGTGGATTATCACCAACAACAAAACAGAACAGAAGTGCCCAGACGCACACAGCCCTCCACCCAGACCCCCTGAGGACAGGGCATGGGGCCCCCGTGAGGCTCACCCCCTCCCAGCCACCACCCCACCCTGTGTCTGCACCAGATCCCTCCACACACACACACCCTGGACACGTGCAGCCCCTCCCTCGCTGCCCCCACTGCCCGGATGGGAAAACTGAGGCCGGAGGCAGCCCGTGGACGCCTCTGGCAGGAACCGAGCATGGCTCACGGAAGCTCAGAAGCCGGGTCACCGGGGCCAGGGAGGCGCTGAGTCAGAGTGAGACGCTCACGGAAACCGAAAGCAGCTGAAAGCAGCCGCGGCCGGCCGAGCGCTCCCCGGAGTGAGCCGCCCTGATTCACAGTCAGCCGCTGGCGCTGTGTTGGAAAGTTCCTGCTCCTGGGGGGGGGGGGGGGGGGGGCGCACGGGACAGCCACCAGGCCTGGGGCCATGAACCCGCCTGCCCAAGTCTGAGCAGAGGTCACAGTCAGCCCCCAGTGACCTTGGGGAGCAGTGACCTCGGGAGCAGGGCCCTCGGCAGGCAGTGCCCTCGGGGTGTCTGTGGCTGCAGGGCAGGCAGCAGAGGCCCCCCCCGCCCCCCCAGGACAGGCATCCTCTCTCCCTGGCTGGGCTCAGCCCCTGGGGAGGCCACGAAGCCCAGCCCAGCGCGGTGACCTCAGCATCTGGCCTGGACCCTGGACGGTCCGCTGCTTTCCGGCTGTGTGACCGGACGGGCCGCCTGGCGTCTCTGGGCCGGCTCTGCACCTGTGACACGGAGCCTCTCGTCTCCGGGGCGGCCCCAGAAACTCAGCGCCGCGCATGCCGTGAGCGCTCCAGATGTGCACCCCCTCTCCGTCCCCCACGGCGGTCCTATCGGGGGTGAAGCTCACATAACATCGCATCCACCGCGACACCGGGGACTGGTCAGGGGTGTTTAACACACTGACAGGCTGTGCACCCACCACCCCTCTCCGGTTCCAACGCTTTCCCGTCTCCCCAACAGAAAAGGGAACCCCCAAGCCACTGTCCGCACAGCCCCCTCCCCCCGTAACCACAATCGGCTTTCAGTCCCTGTGGGCTTGCCTGCTCTGGAGCCAGGAGAACAGCGGGCCAAGCACAAGAGTGGCCCGGCCGGGGTGGCTCGGTGGTTGAGCGTCGACCTACGAACCAGGAGGTCCCAGCTCGATTCCCGGTCAGGGCACGTCCTGGGGTGGGGACACAGCTGTCCTAGGGGACAGGCTCGCGCCACGATCGTCGCCCTCCCCAGGCAACCTTCGAAAGGCCTGGCCCTTTAAAGAAAGCCTGCCAGCACCGACCCAAACACTAGCTTTCTTTCTTTTTTTTTTTTTTTTTTTGCCGTCACTTTCACGTATTTCCAGTCCCGAAAGGATTCTGCTCTCGCTTCTCTTCTCTCGAAGCTGCACTTACTCATCCTGCGTGGGAGCCGCCAGCCCTGCCTCCTCCCACTTCCCGTTACACCGCGGGGGGGCCATCGCACGGATTTGTGTTGTTGTTACTTCCGCACACAGTCAAGGCTGCACTGAGGAGGCATCTCAGAGCCAGAGGCAGGGGCGTTTCGAGTAGAGTGTGTAGCTACCGTCAGGGTTGGGGTGGGGGGGGTTGCCGGGGCGCGGGGCGGCCCTGGGCAAGTGCCGATGGCGGCAGCGATGGCGGTAGCTCCTGAGATTGAGAGCACCGAATGAATTGGAGCGGCATGTGCGGCCGCGATGAGATCCGCGTGAAAAGCGCCCGGTCCCCAGGCCGCTGCAGCAGCTGACGGGGCTGGGGGCTGGGGGCTGGGGGCGGGTGGGCCAAAGCCCCAGCACGGGCCCCAGCTGGGCAGGGCGGAGGATAAAATCCCGCACTCCCAGGCCCAGGCCGGGCCAGGTGGCTCGCTGCCCGCCAGGCTTTCATCTCCAGGAGATAAGCCGCCTGCTCAAGTTCACGTTCAGGATCAAATGAACCCACTTAATCGCCTTAGGGATCTCCTCTGAGCCGGCTCCTCAGGGGCCTGGGGAGGAGGGCAGCCGAGGCCCCTCCGGCCCAGCCCCCACCCACACCGGCACAGCCAGGCAGAGAGGGGGCGCCCCACCGGCATCCCGCCCACACCCCCGGGGCACCACCCACTCCCGTGACCCCCCAAGGGCAGATCCGTGCACACTGGCCTTCATCGTCTATGCGCAGGCCGTCCATCTGCTCGGGGTCACGAAGCCCCTACTGTGCGCCACGTGCATGGGGCAAAGGGACACGCTTAATCCCCACAGCCACCCGGGAGGCACGTGCTGCCACAAACACCTCTCCGGATGGGGAAACTGAGGCCGGCAAACAGCCAGCCCAAGGTGACCTGCAAGCCTCATTCCATTTCACAGACGGGAAGACTGAGGCAGGAATCCCCACCGTTTCCGATGTGGCTGGGGAGGCGGGGCCCGCGCCCGCCTTGGTCCCCACCGGGCCCAGCACCAAGAACAGCTCCCGGCGCAGAGTAGGTGCTTCTCTGAGAGAACCGAGTCCACACTCTGGGCCCAGACTCCAAAGAAAACGCCTTATTGGGGCCCCTCTGCCCTCCAGACAGTCCTCTCTGAGACCCCTTCCTGTGCCACCAGGGCCTGGGGAGGGGGCGACCGTCCGCTGCAGAGGACAATGTGTGGAGTCAGAAGCCCAGCTCGGCCCAGCTCGGCCCTGCTGCCTGCTGCCTGTCTAAGCGTGGGGAGGCCATGACGAGGTCGGGTTCTATAAAACCTGCCGACCTTTGACTGCTCTGGACCCACAAAGCGGGCAGATGCGGGTGGCGCACCCCAAGGACAGCAGAGCAGCGCCCACGGGCCACACAGCCACCTGCATCCTCCCCCCCAGGCCGGCACGTGGGAGCCGGAAAACGGTGCGGACACCACTCCCGTCGAGAAGTGGCTGCCCCTGCGGAGGGGACCCAGGGAACCCAGGAGTCACCTGCAGGTGGCTGTTGGGTTTTCTTTGCCTTTTTTATACTTTTATGGATTTCAGAGAGGAAGGGAGAGGGAGAGGGAGAGAAACATCAACAATGAGAGGGAATCACGGATCGGCTGCCTCCTGCACGCCCCCCACTGGGGATCTAACCCGCAACCCGGGCCTGTGCCCTAAGTGGGAATTGAACCGTGACCTCCCGGTTCCTAGGCAGACGCTCAATCACAATCACAGAGCCACCCCGACCTGGCTGTTTGTTTGCTTGTTTGTTTGAAATAAAAGGCAGCCACCGGGACCTGGACCGAGGCTGGCGGGTGCACGCCCACCCTCTCCCCTTGCCCACAGGGGCCTCGCTGGCCCCCAGACCCCAGGCCAGGTGGGAGCTGCGGGTCCCTGGGGCCTGGTCCCCCAGCCCCCGGGCCAGGAGGAGCTCCGGGCACCTGAGGACCGAGTTTCATTTAATTGCGAGCTTCAGGTTCCTGGACGCAGGCCCGGCGGCCCCGGGGCCGGGACAAGCCGGGAAGGAAGCAGCTGTGGTGTGGCCTTGGGCTCCGCGAATCTGGAACACGGGTCCCCCGGGGACAGGGCCGCGGCCAGAGAAACCCGGTCGGGAGACTCGCTCCCGGCTCGTCACGGGAGAGGCGGGCTGCGGACTGCGACCCGGTGGGTTTCCCGGGCCATTCCTTGGGGCCAGGTACCCACAGTGGATCTGAAGGAAGTAAGGAATCAGGAAAAATGACCAGAAGCAAACATCCCTGCCTCACACCACCCCTCCCCGCTCTCCGCTCTGGCTGCTCCTTTCTTTTTCCTTTTTTTTAATCCTCCCCGAGGGTATCTGCCCATCCATTTTTAGAGAGAGTGGAAGGGAGAGGGAAAGGCAGAGAAATATCGAGAGAAACGCATCGATGGGTTGCCTCCTGCATGCGTCCCGACCAGGGCCAGGGCTGGGGAGGAGCCTGCAACTGAGGTACGTGCCCTTGACCGGGAATCGAACCCGGGACCCTGCAGTCCGCAGACCGACGCTCTATCCACTGAGCCACACCGGCCAAGGCCGGCTGCTCCTTTTGCGTCTGGTCTTTCCGCCCAGCACAGCCTTCCCCGTGGGCAGCCCCTCTCTCCACTCTGTGCCCCTCCGGTCAAGGCCAAGGTCACAGGCGGCAGGGACATTCCACGTGGCTCCGGCCGCTGTGGGCTCCTCCACACCCAGGCCAGGTGCCCCAGCGCCACGCCTGGCCCAGGGAGGGGTGGGGGGCCTGGCGGAGACACCGCGGGGACCTGCAGCGGGGGCAACGTGTCCCCGGCTCCCCCTCGGCCCAGCAGGCTCGCCTCGTTAGCCTAACGAGCAGGCCCGGGTGCCAGGCGGTTGCCATGGCCACGGAGACACACCACTCAGCAGCGATGAGGCTCCCAGGGGGTCTGCTGCGGCCTGCAGTTCAGAATGAGGCCGAGCGGGGCAAGGAGGGGCCCCCAAGGCACCCCTCCTCTAGGCACCTCGGGGCCTGGCCTCCAGGACTTGCCACTGACAGCGACTCCCAGGGAGGCCCCTGGGCCACAGAGAACTGCCCCCGCCCCCGTCCCCCCCCACACACACCTGCCTGCTCAGTGGCAGAGAGAGACCACAGGGCAGCTGGCCAGGGACGCTGGGAGGTGGCCGGGGCCTGGCAGACACCCCAGGCGGGGAGAAGGGTCTGCAGGCCGTGCAAGAAGTGGTGGGAAGCCCTGCGAAGCCAAGTGAGGTCAGGTGGTACCCGCTGGGGGCCCCCCCGGCCTCTGCGTGCGGAGAAGGGCCACAGGGGCAGACAGACTGGAGGCCACGCTGGCTGCGGGCAGGAGGGCGGGCGAGAGACCCCCACACCTGCGGCCCGGGCGGCACACGCCAGGAGGCGGGGCTGGGGTGCGGGGGACCGTGGGCCCCCTTTGGGACAGGAGGGATTGGAGGCCCCTGGGGGACACCCGTGAGCAAGGACGGCTCTGGAGGCCGCTGGCCCCGCCCGCCCAGCCCCGGGGCAGCTCCATGGGTCTGTGAGCCCTGGACACGGGGCTGGACGCCGCCTCCCGCCTCCCGTGGCCCCTCAGTTCCCTCGGCTGCGAGGTGTGTCCTTCATGCCCCCATTCCGCCGCCGGGTAAACCGAGGAGCCCTGTCTGCTGAGCCTCCGGGACTGTCCGAGGTTGTGCCATGCAGCCTGTGCAACATCCACGCGGGACCTCAGACTCGCAGCTCGTCGAACCCTGTTCGTGAGCCCCAAGACACGGCCCGGGTCCCGACCCCAAGCCCAGGCCGGCGGGGGTCCTCCAATTCCCCCTCCCACCGCCCACCCCCCGGCTTCCTCCCTCCTCCACGTCCTTCCAGCTCAAAGCGACATGGGAGGGGGGGGGGGCAGAGGAACGCAGAGCGCCTGAAAGCCTCGGCGCCGCGGCCAGGCCGGTCCCCACGGCGTGGACGCACCTGCAGGGCTGCCGATGCAACCAGCCCAGATCCCTGAGCCCCGGTCCCCGGATACGGAGCAGGCAGCGTCACAGTGCACCCCGGTGAGCTCACCATCTGCCCCCCTCCCCCCGAGCCCCCCGCAGGTCAGTGGGTCTGAAAGGACAGGGACCTCCAACAGGGCCATCTTTCACCATCCAAGTCACTCACTGCCATCTTCCCGCGGCCGGTGGACGTCCGCAGGCCCCGGTTCCCGCCCAGGCCCTGACCCTGGTGGAGACCGGCCACCCCCAGAGGCACTCAGGGGACAAGCAGGTAAACACCTTGCGAAGTGTTCTCTTCACTCCCGCCCGGCTCCAGTCCCCCCTCGAGAGAGAGCGAACGAACTTGCAGGAATGCACGCCGATAAGATAGCATCAGAGAGCAGAGGGGACGAAGCCATCTGCAATCAGGACGGGCCGCACACCCCCCACAGCACAGGCCAGACCACGCTGCCGAAGGCAAGGCGGCCACCGCCGCTCCGAGCTTCCTACCGGCCAAAGCAAAGAGGGAAACAAGACAGGTCGCACGTAACTTTGCAAAAACCGTGGGAACCGGGCAGCGCAGCCCAGAGGTGCCCGGAGCCCTGGACGGAGCGGGTCAGAGCCTCAGGCATCAGCTGAGGCCAGAATCGTGCCCAAGGTCAGCTCGACTGTCTGCTGCCCGGACCACCCCTCCCCCCACTGCATCCCACAACAGCACATTCGAACCGTGAGCATCAGTACAGCTCGGCAAGAACAGTGAGCCAGGCCAGGAACAGGGCCGTAGGGCCCTCGGGGTGACCCTCAAACTGACAATCCTCGCTGGGCCCGTTCCCCCCACAGTGAAAACCCCGGAAGGTTATGCTGGAATGTTCCTCAGCCGCAAACAGGAATAAAATCTCACCATGTGCAACAGCACGGGTGGGCCTAGAGCAGGGATGGCGAACCTATGACACGCGCGTCAGGGGTGACGCGCAAACTCATTTTTTTGGTTGGTTTTTCTTTTTGAAATGGCATTTAAATATATAAAATAAATATCAAGAATATAAGTCCTTGTTTTACTATGGTTGCAAAGATCAAAAAATTTCTACATGTGACACGGCACCAGAGTTAAGTGAGGGTTTTTCAAAACGCTGACACGCTGAGCTCGAAAGGTTCGCCATCGCTGGCCTAGAGGGTACTGCGCTGAGTGCAGTAAGTCAGACAAAGACAAATATCATATGATCTCAATTACTCGAGGAACCTAGAGAACAAACTAAATGAACAAGTAAGAAGAGACTCAGATACAGAGAACAGACCGATGGCTGCCCGATGGGAGGGGGCTGGGGGCTGAGTGAAAACGGTGAAGGGGTTCAGTACAAATGGGCGGTTACAAAATAGTGACGGTGCCCGGCCGGCGGGGCTCAGCGGTTGAGCGTCGACCTATGAACCAGGGAGGTCAGGGTTCGATTCCCGCTCAGGGCACAGGCCCGGGGTTGCGGGCTCGATCCCCAGTGGGGGGCGTGCAGGGGGGCAGCCGATCCATGATTCTCTCTCCTCATGGATGTTTCTCCCTCTTCCTCTCCCTTCCTCTCTGACATCAATTCAGGCGGGCACTCGGCCAGGGCATGTCAGAGGGGAAGCCGCCCGACCGCCCGCCCGGGGTGTGTCTGCCCCCGGACAGAAACCCCGAGGGCAGGACCCGGGAAGGAGGCCTCCCTCGACACCCTTCCGTGCGGATTTAAATTCTTTTTAATTTACTTTTTTTTTTCTTTTTTTTTTAATATACCTTCCATGATTTCAGAGAGGAAGGGAGAGGGGGAGATAGAAACAGCAACGATGGGGCCTCAATGCAGGACGAGGCCCAGGCCACGGGCTCTAAAGAACCTGCTGCCAGCTCTGGTCGGTGTGGCTCCGTGGATAGAGCGTCGGCCTGTGGACTGAAGGGTCCCGGGTTCGATTCCAGTGAAGGGCATATGACCAGGTTGTGGGCTCGAGTCCCAGTGGGGGGCGTGCAGGAGGCAGCCAATCCATGGATTCTCTCTCATCATGGATGTTTTCCTCTCTCTTCCTTCCTCTCTCTGAAATCAATAAAAATATATTTGAAAAATATATATCACAAGTGAAAGTCACCCCACTGTGCGGCCTTGGGCCAGCCTGCCCCCCCACCCCCTGCAATGGGAAAAGGCTGACCCCCCAGGACCTCTCACGTCTCCAGCTACCAAGTCCCCCGGGGCGGCAGGCCAACCTGCAGGTAGGCGCCTGGGGCAGCTCCCTGGAGCCGGGTTCTGCGACAGCTAAATAATTCAGAGCCACGTTTCATTTCCAGAGAAACACAGCCCCGTCGCCAAAAGGAATGCCAACATGTGCATGACTGTTTAAGATAAAATAAGACTTCAAAGAAATGCCAGGCCTGCCGCTGGCGCTGGCCCCCTCCCCGCATCCTGCAGGGGCCGGGATCTCGGTCTGCCGCCCCCCCCACCCCCCCCCACCCCCGGGCCGCCGCCGGGGGCAAAGATCTTCAGGTGCTCAAATAAGGCGCCATCATTTCTCCCCCGCAGAGCGGATCTGCAGGAAATTCTTGCTGCGCCAACTCGACCTTGAGTAACCCCAGGCCTTACCTCATCCAAACTGTGTGACTCTGGGCAAGTCCCTTAACCTCCGGGCCTCACTTTCACCCTCCATACAATGGGACAGAGAGGGCCTAGACTGCCTGGAGACTCACCCGCCTGGAGACTCACCCGGGGCTCCTGTGGGGCGGAGGCCGGGGCACACACCCCAGGCCTGGTGCGCGCTGGCTGTTACTGTCTGTAGGGAACGCATCCTGGATGCACTTCCCGGCTCCTGGACTGAAAGGTCGCTCGGCAGGTGATGGCGCCCATTCCCACCTCCAGCATCTCACTTCCCTGGGGCCTCCCAGACCCGCCCTCAGCGAGACAAGGCCTTTTCAGATGCCACTCCTGGCCCAGCCCCCTCCCCGGGCGCCAGAGCAGGAACTACCAGCTCCTGCCAGCTCCTGCCAGCTGTTCTTTCGGGAACCCAGTCTCCGGGGTGTCACCCAGGAGGCGGCTGTTGGCTTGGAGAGATGGAGAGGAAACCGAGGAGGGAACGTGCGCACACACACACACACACACACACACAGAGATGCACACAGACACACATACAGATGCATGCACACACGGAGACACACATAGCACTCACACACACAGTGCACACACACGCACACACATGCGCACACACATGCGCACACACAGGCTCTCAGCCCCCTATTGTCAGAGGCAGCGTTGGCTGTGGGATTTGGGGTTGGGAGGGCTGTCAGGAGGAAGGGGTGGCAGTTAGGTGTAGGTGCGAAACCCTCTCCCCCCAAAAATCCGAACCAGCCACCAACGTCTCCGCCCACAGGCCTCAGGTGGGGGGTGGGTACAGAGAACAAGGTACCCCCCACACACACAGTCAGGGGGAAACAGCCTGGCAGCCTCCACATCCAGCCTGAATGGCAGGACGCTGGGGGCCAGGCCTCCTGGGCCACTTTCCCACGCGCGCGCGCGCCCGCCCGCCCGCCCGCCCGTGGGTGCGTGCCAGCGCCACCCCCCAGCCTGCGCCGGAACAATCGGCCTCCCCAGCGGGCGCTTCACAGCGAGGCTGCGTTTGCAGAGCTCTCATCTCGGAAACCTTTCGGCGGTGGGAGGAGGAGTATTAATTGGGGGGAAAGAGCAGATTATGCCAAATAAATCCTTCCCACGTAGCCAAACCCCGGCCGGGGGAGGGAGGGGACGCACACAGCCGCACGAGGGGTCTCCATCCCTCACCGGGGCCTGACAGCCACATTACCATCTACATGGATCCATCAATAGTATTGATCCCCAGCAGGCGTAAATAGCTCAGTGGGAAGAGGCCAGCCCGGGGCCCACTCGCTCCCGCCCCCACGTCTGGGCTCCACAGACTCCCTGGGCACCAGCGGCGGTGGCGGCGGTAAATTTCCAAGCAGCGACAAGGCAGCGGGCGCGGGGAAGCCAGACAGCGGCGCCCAGATGCCCCTCACAGCCCCGCCACCGGGTCACCAGGCACAGCGGCTCCAGGCTCCCAGAGTTCATCAGACTCAGTCTGTGCATCTGTTCAATGGGCAGAGGGCACCACCGGCCCTTCTCCATTCTCAAGGGCAACAGCCGAGGGGATGGACTGAAGGCCGCCGTCCCTCGCCGAACCCCCCACCCCCACCCCCCCGGGCCCCATCTCACAGGATTTCCTGGTCACTGGGTTAAAGGCCAAGCTTCGGAACCCTGGGAGATGACCACCCTGGTCACAGTGACACACGCACACCTGTGCACTCTCACCTTCAGTTCCCACAACCACCCGTGGCCGGGATTCTAGCCCACGTGGCAGAGGAGGGACCTGGGCACAGAGAGGTCAAGCGGTTTGTCCGAGGTCACACAGCCAGCCAGTCCAGTGGCCAAAGTGAAGCTGAACCCAGGGAGCCGAGCTGCAGGGTGGGCTCCGAAGGGATGGGTGATGGCCGGCTGCCCCAGCTCACCCCTCTCCCCACCCCTCAAGGGGACAAAGAAAAGGCCACCCACAGGGACGCATAGGGACGGTGCCCTCCGACCCCCTCCCACCTCCCCTCGGGCCCAAAGGAGCCCCTCCGATCACAGCAGCCGCCAGACCCAGGTCTGGTTGAAAAAGGGCAAAGTCACGGCCGCTGATAACACAATTCGCCCGGCCCAGGACTCCCCGTCCAGCCCGCGGGGTCTTCTCTTCCCTCTCCCTCCCTCCCTCGCACATCCTTCCTCCAAATCTGCAAAAGAAAAAAAAAAAATCATAATAAAACCAGTTCTCACCGACAGGGGGGGAGAAGGGGGAGGAAGGGAGGAGGCTGAACCGACAGAACAGACCCGCCTCCGCCGCCGGCACCAGACCCACAGGGCGCAGGAGCGCGCGACAGGCGGCGGGGGAGACGCTCGCTTCCCCCAAAATCAGCCTCAATGTAACAATAAGGCGGGCGCCCCACGCTCCTCGGCCGCCGGCGGCTCCCGGGTACAGCGTGTCTCTCGCGCCCGCCCCGCCTGCTTCCTCCCTCCAGCTTTCTGCTGCCAGCACCTGGGGGAGAGGAGGCGCGCCCCACGGGTCCCCCCTCCCCCTGCAGGTTCCCCCGCAGCGATGGCCCGGGGCCTCGGGGTCCGGCCCAAGTGGGATCAGCTCTGAATTCCAACTTCCCAAACTAGCGGCATCCCAAGTATCTGCGCAGCACGGGGGAGGGACCAGGAAGCGGCCCAATGAGGCGTCACAGCCGCGGGAGGCAGGCCCCGGCACCAGGAACACCGGCCGCGGGGGAGGGGGGCGCAGGCGCCTCTCCCGGGGGACCCCCGCCCAGCGCCCTCCGGTCCCGGGCCCAGGAGCGCCCGCGACCAGGGCCACCCGCGCCCCCGCCGGCTGGCAGAACCCCCCCTCATGCGCCCCTTCCATAGCAGCCAGGCCGGAGAGCTGGGGGTGCCATGTCCAGGGGCTCCCCAAACCTGCCGTGCCCGCTGAAAAATAAGGCGCAGTGTCACCCCCAACTCTGGGGCTGCTACGCGATGAGGCAGGCGCATGGCGGCCAGGCCCCACAAGGTGGGGGGCTGACCTCCGCATTTCCAGGGCGCCTTCCCGCCCGCCCACCCCCCACGCCACTTCCCTCCTTCCCGCCCCCTGCGGGGGAGCTGGAGTTCCCCTAAGTTCCCCGGCGCCCCCACGCACGCGGGCTGCAGCGCTGATGGGGCGCCTGGCTCCCCAGCAGGCCGGCCCCCGAGAGCGCCAACTCCGGAGCGCAGGGCCCCGCCAACTCCGCCGCGTGCGCCGCCGCTCTGCCCGCGGCCCCCGGAAGCGCGCCCCCCGCCGCCCCGCCCGCCCTCCGCGGGGACCCTCGACCCCAACTCACCTCGCCGAGGTGGCGGCGGCGGCGCCCAGGCTCGGGGCGCGCTCGGGCCGCCCGGGCGCTCAGGCAAGTGGCGGTGCAGCCAGGACGAGGGGCGCGCAGCAGGCCCGGCCTCGAGCCGAGGGGCGAGCCGCCCGCCGCCGCCTCCTAGGGCGCCAGCCCCGGGTCCCCGGCCCGCAACTTGGCGCGCATCGCGGGGCGCAGGGCGCGGGCGCACGGCTGGGGCGGGGCACGGGCGGACGCGGGGCTTCGATGCGGCCCGGCCTGCCCGCGGCTCCGCTCCCCGGCGGCGACGGCGGGAGGGGGAGCAGGGGGCGGGGCGGGAGCCCGGGAGGCGGTGGCTCGGCCTCTCGGCTCCCGGCTCCCCGCCCGCACCGACGCGCCCGGCCCGGCCCCTTCTGGCTCCTTAAAGGGCCCGCGTCGCCTCCGCGGGTCCTGCGCGCACTCACCGGCGCGCGCGCACGTTGCCACACAGACACACACGCGGGGGCGCGCCGCCGAGCTCTCTCTGGCCCGCCCCTCCGGGGAAGGAGGAGGAGGGGCAGCGAAGGGGGAGGAGAGCACCTCCAGGTCCTGCCCCTCCTCCTCCTGCGGCCGCGAGGCGTCCTCCTGCTCCCTGGCCCCCGAAGCTTCCCTGGCATCGCGTTTCGGCCATTAAATTACAACTCGGGAGCGGCCAGCGGAGGGCGAGGGGACGCACGGGAGGGCCACACACGGGGCCTTTTAGGGACAAGCACAGCCGCGCAGGGATCCGCGCGGTGGAGCTCGCTCGGGGACTATTGCACACAGTAGGACTCTCACCAGGGGGCATGCACACGGGGCCTCAGCAGATGGAAGATGAAGTTCAAGTGAACGCGGGGACGCAGGGGCGCCGGGGGAGCGCAGGCTGGGCCCCAGACTCCGGTGTACGGTCACCCACAGGCCGTGGCTGGGACACGCGCGCGAGCTCCCACCCCCGCGGGCCCACACACTGCGGTGTCCGGCTCTCGAGGGCGGGGATTTCAGTCGGTCTGCGGCTCAGACACCGCGGGGACCGAGACTGCGTCGTGCGTGCACGGCCAGTGGGGACATTCGAGGACACGGTGCACAGACTCGATGCGCCAGGCTGGCTGGGGCCGGGCGCACGCACTCGGGCGCGCACCTCTGGAGGAGCGGCCGCTCCCAGACAAGCCCACGCGTGGACGCTCCCCGCGCGCGCACAGGCGTCCAGCTCCCCCGGGAGCCCCCGGCCGCCCTGACAGCGCTGTGTCCTCACTCGCCCCCTCCGGTCCCTCCCAGGGGGCCTCCCAAACCCGGGAGGTCTTTCTGGACAGCGGAGGGCACAGGGCGGGCCAGGCCGCAGCTCTCTCCTCTCTCCTTCCCCTAAATGTGGAAGAGTTTGAAAAAAAATTTTTTTTTTCAGTTCAGCTTTCCTTTTTTGGAGCGACGGCTCAGCAGATTCGGTTCTGCCATCTGCCAACATCTGAGAACCCCTGGGGGAGCGGGGAGGGGGCGGGGGAGGGTGGCCTGCTTCCCCTGTAGCAAAGGGTCCCTCTGGGCCCCCTCAGGCTGCCAGCGTTCTTGGGGGTGGGGGGAGGGGAGGAGGGAGCACCTGGGGCTCAGGAAGTCTGGAATGAGGGAAGTGTATGCAGAGGGGCGCGTTTGGAACAGGATGGGGGTCACAGGTCAATGTCCCCACCAGCTGCCAAGCAGACCGTGGGAACCACAAGCAAAAAGCTAAACCTGCAGAAGGCCCAGCCTGGGGGTGGGGCCAGGGGCGAGTGGAAGGCCAGAAGAGGGGCGCCCCCCTCACCCAGGCAGCCTCTGCAGCCCCCCCCCCCCCAAGGTGGGCCTGACCAGACTAGAAGTGGGAGAGGGGATGTTGCATGCCATCTTTCCCTCCTGAACACTCAGCCAACTCGTAAACCCCTCCCTGCCTCAGGGCCTTTGCACGTGCTGCCCCCTGTGCCTGAGACAGCCATCTCCTAATCTCAGGTCCCAGCCCAAGGTCCCGTCCTTAGAGGCCTTCAGCGGACCCTCTACCCAAAACCCCAAGGCACTTGCTAGCACTCACCCTATCCATGTCCTTCGCCCTTCCTCACCAACTAGAACTCCTGGATCACATCACATGTATGGCCGTTTGTCACCAGAATGTCCGTCCCCGCCCTGCCGCGGAGACCTCCTCTCACCAGCTCACCGCTGCAGCTCAGCACACAGTAGGCACTCAATTAGAACGCGTTGGGAGTGAATGAACCAATGCATCCATGCCACACCGTCAAGAAGAGGACTGTCTGGCTCAGGCCCGGGCCCTGCACCCCTGTTTTCGAACACGCTCTCCTCTGGTATGTTCCCGAGGCGAGCCTTCTCCTCCCTCCACGGGCCTCCACCTCTAGGCAGGCGGGGGAGCTCCCGGGCACAGCCCAGGTCTGAACACCCAGGAGATGCCCGTTCAGGCTGAGTCCACCTGGGCCACCAGGTGCCATCGAACCTGCAGGCCCTCCCCCCAATGCCCCTGGGCAGCCCGGCCAGGCCAGGCTTCGAGAGGGCCAGAGCCCAGGCTCCAGCCCAGCGCCCTGAGCCTCCTGGACCCCGGTGTCCATGAGCCCCACCCCGGGCTGGTCCGGCCGTCGTGGGAGCAGGCACACAGGACACTGCTCACTCCCACGGCCTCAGCCACTGACGACCCCAAGACGCCCTAGGAACACGCCAGGGGCAGGCCCAGACCCTGTGCGCACAGGACGCGAGTTTTCCTTCCTTTCTTTGTTTAAGATGCGTTTTTATTTTATTTATTTCCCACCGCCGCTTTCTCTTACTTTTGATGGCCTTTATTTTTTTAATGTGTTTTTATTGATTTCAGAGAGGAAGGGAGAGAGAGAGAGATAGAAACATCAGTGATGAGAGAGAATCACTGATCGCCCCACACTGGGGATCAAGCCCGCAACCTGGGCCTGTGCCCTGACCGGGAATCGAACCGTGACCTCCTGGTTCATAGGTCGACGCTCCACCACTGAGCCACGCTGGCCGGGCTTGACGGCCTTTAAAACTGGGGTTGAAACTCAGAAGCTCGCAGGGCCTGCTCCGGGCATTGGAGGTGGGTGGGGCCTGGGGCACACCCCACGCCTGTCCCCAAGCCTGTCCCCAGCTTTCACAGCCACCCTCTGTTCTCAACACGCATGTGGCCACGCCTCCAAGTGCCTGAGTGTGCTGCGGGGTGAGGGGTGGGGGGAGGGAGTTTTTTGTGACCCCTGCAGATAGCAGTAGCTCCCAGGTCAGTTTTCCACTCCCACGATGTCCACACAAAACGGGGGGGGGGGGGGGGGGGCGGGGCGGAGGCAGGGGGAGGAAGTAGAACCTTATTTTGTGGGCAAGGAGGGGACCCTCCTTCCAGAATGCAGGCAGGAGGAGAGAAAGCCTGCTGGCAAATCATGCATCCCTGCTTTGCTCATTCTGTCCTACTGTGTGCGGGCATCGGTCCTACTGTGTGCGGGCACCGTGGGAGTCAATGGTGCAGGAGATCAGCCCAGCCCTAAAGCACGGGCATCTGGTGGGGCTCTGACACTCCCAACACCGAGTGATGGCAAGGCCTGTGCGCGGAAAGCCCTGGGAGGGCGTCCTGGTGTCCAAGCCAGTCTGCAGACACAGGGGAGGGAGGCCACCGGCGCTCCCTGGCTCCTGCCCTGGCCTGCAGGGGAGGCGGAGGCCCCTTCCGGTCCTCAGTCCTGCACAGCATCCCTGAGCTGTCCCTCAGAGCCCCCCAGCAGCCGGAACCCCAGCTGCACAAAACTGCCTCGTCACCCCGCGGCCCCCTGTGAAGTCTGCGCCTTATTTATGACGCTTCAGAAAGAAGGAAGCGGAGAGAGATCACACCCGGTCTGATAGGCCTGATTATCTCCGAAGATAAACAACCCGCTGTCTCCCAGCGCATGCTTCTGGGGTGTTCTCCCCACCTCACCCCCCACCACCACCCGGGCCCGGCTTCAGCCTCTGTCTCAGGCGCAGGAGAGCTAAGAACAGCCTTGAGGGGAGCGGGGCTGGGCAGAGCCTGGGGGGGCAACGGGGGCTCTCAGCGATATGCAGCGGCTGCGTGGGTCCCAGGCGCCCCTCCAGGGCAGCATGGCAGCTGTGGACCAGCCGGGAAACAGGCCGAGCCTGGGAGGGGGGCAGACGCCAGGGTGCGTGGCTCAGCGGAACAGCAGGTGCAAGGCCGGGCGTGCAGCGTGGCACCTTTTGTGCAAAATGTGTGTGTGCGGGGTGGGTGGGGGGGGGGGGGTACTGTGCTTGTCTGTGTGTGGATACTTCCGGGAGGGTAGTCTTTAGTTCAGTAGCACCTACTATGTGCTAGGCACCACTCTAGGGGCAGGGAACTCGGCAGGGACCGAGCTCAGAAGTCTCTGCCCGCCTGGAAGACGCTCTAGGGAGAGGTGCACACGGAAATGAAATGAGGCGGGAGGTGGTCAGTGCTCTGAGAAAAAAGTACAGCAGCGTGGCTCAGTGGTTGAGCATCGACCTATGAACCAGGAGGTCAGGGTTCGATTCCCGGTCGGGGCACATGTCCGGGTTGCGGGCTCGATCCCCAGTCGGGGGGGTCGTGCAGGAGGCAGCCGATCCATAATCCTCTCTCATCACTGATGTTTCTCTCCCTCTCCCTTCCTCTCTGAAATCAATAAAAACATATTTGAAAAAAAGAAAAAATCAGAGTGGAGAGAGGTGGGGAGGCCAGGCGAGCAGTGACCCCGTAGAGCTGAGGGCGGGAATGACTCGGGATGTGGGCACAGCCAGTGCAAAGGCCCTGGGGTGGGAACACACCGGCGCATTCAAGGACAGGAAGGAGGCCGGTACGAGAAGAGCGGATGGAGTGGGCAGTGAGGAGGGAGGGACGTGGTGGGAGCTTGGAGAGGCCACGGGACACGGGACAAACGGACACCTGAGCTGCCAGGAGCTGGGGTTGACATGGGGGTGGGGGGGAGCCACGTACGTGGGCCATCTCCCAGGGGAGGGATTGTCTGAAGCTGCATCACGGAAGGTTTTCTTTCTCTCCTTTCCAAGCTTGGACATCTGGTTTGGGACATACGTGCATGTGTTTCTGGAGTTTTTTCTTGAGATTCAAGGAGGTCTCCTTTCCGGCATCTTTGCAACACATTGGCCACTTCTCAGCCTCCCAGGGAGCGTCAGAAATTAGCCCTGGGTGGCCTGACCCCCTGGCTGGGCCCAGCCACCCAGGAGGCCGAGTGACGGGTGGTGGGGAGAACCGCTCTGCAGTGGCCACGGCCCCTGGGACTCGGAGCAGTCCTGGCCTGACCGGCCCTGCATCCAGGCCAGAGCTCAGGCCCCTGATCCAGGCGATGTCAGAACCCTGAGACCAGTGTGGCTGGAGTGTGCGGATGGGCCACTCGTGTTACCTCCCCGAGCCTCTGTTTTCCTCATCTGTGAAATGGGCTGGACTCCCTGCCCAGCGGCTTCCCGGGGTGGTTGCAGGAATTCGGTGAGCTCATACCGCTGAAGACCCTCGAGCTCCCTGCAGAGCGAAGGCACTTCAGCATCTTAAAGGGTCATTTTCCAAGAGCTCCTTCTATAACCGGCCCTGGGCCGGCTGCGCATCTTACAGGGACTACGGGTCTAGACCGTCCGTGTGGCGTGCTGGTGAGGCACACACAGCCTGGAGCCAGACGGTCTGGCTGTGTGACCCTGGGCGAGTTCCTCAGCTTCTCTGAGCCTGGCTCCTCACCTGCAAAATGAAGACACGCAGACCCTCCCTCACAGAACCGCTGCGGCAAGTAGATGCCTGTACAGCAGAGACGGGCACAGGAAGAGCTATACAAGCCGAAGCTGTGTGCTGCGTGTCCCCCAGACCCTCACAACCCGATCAGACCAGAACAGCCCCGGAAACCAGGTCTGGGGGAGGCAGACAACCGGCCTCTCCCATTGTCTTGAGTGAAGAGCGAGCCAGCCATGAGGATGTCCACGGAAGAGGCACTTCCAGCTGGGCAGACGGCACGTGCAAAGGGCCTGAGGTGCGCTGGGTGGGCCTGGCCAGCACGAACGTCCTAGGAGGCCCCAACGAGGAGTCCAGCCTCCCCTGTCAGCCCTGGGGAGACACCGAAAGGTTTCTGTGGGACTGTGGCCGGGCTGGGTCAGGTCTCAGAGCGGTTCTCCCTTGAGTAGCAGGAGGTTGGAGGCCTCATAGTGAGAAATCATGTGTCAGGACGGGCAGTGGGGGCGGGGAAGGAGAGAGGGGGGAGAAAACAGAAGCCAGAGAGGTTCCAAGGTGAGAAACAGGGACCCATCTCCCCTCCCCACCCCCGGGCCCCCGCCTGCATCCCAGCACAGAGGGGAGGCCTGCGGGGCTGGGTGTGGAGGCGAGTCTGGGCCAGCGAAGGGCGTGGGGCCTGTCTGCACCTGCACACAGTGGCTTTGGCAGCAGCCTCGAGCAAACAGCCCACCGCCTGCTCCCGCCATTCCTTCAAAGGTATCTGCACAGCACACAGTAGGGCTGCAAGGCCGCCCTGTCCTCAGGGCTACACAGTGTCCTCCCCCCGGCACAGGTTCCTTCCTCAGAGAGAGCGCCAGGAAGGGATCGGACCTGGCCACGGGGCTGGCAGGGCTGCACACACACCCCCCCCCCCACCAGGGATCCCCTTAAACAGGAGGACGTGAGCGCTCCTCGCTGGAACTCATCAATAATACACGCCACGGAGCAGGAGACACAAGCCCGGGTCGTAATTTATGCAAAAGCTGTGTGCGGCCCGGCTAGCATTTCCAGGGGCCGTGTCGCATGCAGAGTCTGAAACTGCCGCGTCTGGAAAGTTCTGGGCACCAGAGAGCAGCTGGGACCAGCCGAGCCCTGGGGGGTGGCTCGACCACAAGGTCAAGGGCACTGGTGGAGGGAGGGGTGGCAGGACACTCCCTCACGACAGGGAGCGCAGAACGAGGAGAAATAGGTCTTGCCCGGCCGGCGTGGCCCAGTGGTCGAGGGTCGACCTATGAACCTGGAGGTCAGGGTTCCATTCCCGGTCGGGGCGCAGGCCCGGGTTGCGGGCTCCATCCCCAGTGGGGGGCGTGCAGGAGGCAGCCGGCCCATGATTCTCTCTCATCATGGATATTACTCTCTCTCCCTCTCCCTCCCTCGCTCCCTCCCTTCCACTGTCTCTCTGAAAACAGAAAAATATCCTCGGGTGGGGAGTAAACAAAAAAATGTTTCTAAAAAGGCTTAATAGAGAAATATAACTCCCTCACGGACACAGGCCGGCCAGCAAGCACCGGGCTGCTTAGTTCCTGCCCCCACAGCTTACACTCAACTGCATCCTAAACATGGCCGGCGGGGGGGAGGGGGGGACGCGCCCGCTCCCTTCTGCACCACAGGGCACATGATGTGTTCCTTCTTGTTGGTAATCCTCACCCAAGGGCATTTTTCCCATTGATTTTTAGAGAGCGTGGAAGGGAGGGAGAGAGAGAGACATGGTCGATTGGTTGGGGATCGAGCCTGCAACCGAGGTACGTGCCCGTGATGGGAATCGAACCCGAGACCCTTCAGTCCCAGGGCCGACGCGCTAACCACTGAGCTAGACCTTCAAGGGCTTAGTGCGTTCTGTTAGCAGCACGTTGGGGAGACGGGGGGAAGGGTCAGCCTCGAGGCGGTGACGTGAGAGGGAGAGACAGCAAACTGACACACAGGGCACTGCGGTGAGGCCGAGGTGCAACGCAAAGTGTCCAGAGGGGAGGGAGCCCCGGGGTGAGCGAGTGAGCGAGGGCTGTGCCTCCCCAGCCCCACCCCCACCCTCCAGGCCGTGCAGCCCGGTTCTGGGAAGGAGCCCTTGCTGGCACCTCCTGATGCGAAGCTCTGACCTCAGCTCCGAGCCTCTCGCTCAACAACACCTGCTTTGAGGCCGAGCTGAGCGCCACACAATCACCCTTTTGTGCTTTTATGGCCCCTGAGAGTTTGAGGGTTTACTTTGTTCTCCTGCCCAGGCCTGCGTCCCGGGGGGAGGTGGGGAGGGGGGGGCAGGAGCAGAGCAAGATGGTGCCCACTTGGTAGATTAGAGACGCGGCCCCGCATGGCCAACCTGCCGTGTGCATCTGGGCTTCCCGGACCCTGCCATGCACCCCAGCCCCGGGGGAGGGGGTGGGGGGTGGGGGGGAGACGGGGCCAGGGCCAGCCTCCTGAGTGTGTCACCTGTGTAGTCACACAGGGACCCAGCCTCAGAAGGGCCCGAGCTTGGGTCTACCTGCCGCTGTCGCCATCTTGAAATGCGTCATTGTTTTTGTTTTTTTTAAATATAGTTTTATTGATTTCCGAGAGGAAGGGAGAGGGAGAGAGAGAGAAACATCCATGAGGAGAGAGAATCACGGATCGGCTGCCCCCTGCACGCCTCACACTGGGGATGGAGCCCGCAACCCGGGCCTGTGCCCTGACCGGGAATCGAACCCTGACCTCTTGGTTCATAGGTCAACGCTCGACCACTGAGCCACGCCGGCCGGGCTCCCCTCTGGAGCTCTAAGACTGTTTATTCTCATAAACATCTGATCTGTGTGCTCAGCCGCCCAGGCCAAGTGCTGTGCAGAGTGGCTGGATGGTGGCTCTCGGCTGGGATATCCCAGCCCCGCCCTGTTTTTTGTTTGTTTTGTTTGTTTTTAATAAAATAAGACTCCTCAGAGCCCGTGCGTCTTGCTGGCGTCTCACAGGTGGGACTTGCTGTCCTCTGCAGCCTCTGAGGCCGCACCAGGCCAGCAGGGAGCCGGCTGGAGGGGAGCGAGGGTTCCCTGCAAAGATGGCCTCTCTCGGGCACCTGCAGCCCCTCCCACCAGGAGGCGGGGTCTCCTGAAAGTGGGTGGGCTCTGTGAGTGTTTCAACCAATAGGAGGCAGTAGAAGTGATTCCATGCCAGTTGGGGGCTGAAATCCTGGGTGAGAACGGGCAGCTTCTGCTCTCCCCGTCCCAGGATGCAGCTGCCACCAGGCAAAACGCTTCGGCCGGATTCCAGAAGGCCAAGAGGGGCCGCCAGCCCTGGCCCCTCCAGCCCTGGCCCCTCCAGCCCTGGTCCCTCCAGCCCTGGCCCCTCCAGCCCTGGTCCCTCCAGCCCTGGCCCTACCAGCCCTGGCCCCTCCAGCCCTGGCCCCTCCAGCCCTGGCCCCACCAGCCCTGGCCCCTCCAGCCCTGGCCCCACCAGCCCTGGCCGCTCCAGCCCTGGCCCGTCCAGCCAGCCCAGCTCAAGTGCCAGAGGTTGTGGGGGAAAAGCCACGTGGGTCATCCAGCCCCAGGCAGCGAGCCCCAAGGGTCAGCCTTGCACACAGCACCCCCACACTCCCTCCCCCCCCCACCCCCAAGCGCCTGCCTGCTTTCCCAACAGGTGTTAAAATAACGACCTCTGGGCTGAAAAGGAAGCTGTGTGCCTGGGTGATAAGAGGGTCTGGCAGCCTGGAAGGGAAGCAGGAGGGAGGGCACGGAGGGGGAGCAGAGGAGGGGGGAGGGTTGGCATATTTCCCGGAGGGCTGTCACCTGGGCAGGGGGTGGGGCACAGTGCTCCTCTTTCTTCCCTTCCCCCTCAGAAGTCAGCCTCCCTCTTTTCTTCATGAGCAAGGTTTGCAGGGAAAACAACAGCAAACCAAGGTTTGCAGGAAGCCAGGGCCCGAGACCAAAGCCCTCTCCTGCCCCAGGTCCTTTGCACGTGCCATTCCCTCTGCCTGGAATGTTGTCGTTCCCCCCCCCCCGCCCCCCGCCCCCCGCCCTCCGTTCTGAATTGAATTGTGTTCCCCCAGGAAGATATGTTGAAGCCCTAACTCCCAGGACCTCAGAACAGGAACTTATTTGGAAATAGAGTCGCTGCCCACGGAAGTAAGTAGTTAACTTGAGGTCATACTGAAGGAGGATAGAACCCAAATCCAAGAAGAACCGGCGTGCTTGTGAAAGAGGAGAAAGCCACCGGGAAGACACAGAGACACGCCGGGAAGACATCATGTGGCCACAGAGGCTGACACTGGAGCGATGCGGCCACAAGCCAAGGACTGCCTGCCACCCCCGTGCCCCTCCCCCCCCCACCCCCCCCCCCAGCGAAGCTGGAGGAGGCGGGGAAGGCGCCTCCATTAGACGCTAAGGAGGGAGCACGGCCCGCCAGCACCTTGATCCGAGACTTCGGGCCCCAGAGAACGCGTGTGAGAGGACACGTTCCTGTCGTTTGGAGCCACCCCGTCGCTGGTTCTTTGTGACAGCAGCCCGGAGACACTAGTTCACTCCCATTGTGCCGGGGACAGACTCTGCCTTTAAAATGCACCCAAATCTGCCCCTTCCCCCACCTACAGTGAACTCCCACGTCCAGCCGCCATCCTCTCTGCACCAGTCCAGCCTGGACCATGGCAATAGCCTCCTCCCTGGTCTCCCGACAGCCACTCCGCCCCATTGTCCCCCCAGCGGTCAGAGGGATCCCTTTAAAACCGACATCAGGGCCACCACCAGTCCTTAGAAGTTCCCCCGTCTGCACACAACACGACCCCATTTCCTTGCAGTGGCTGAGCCGGGCCCTTCACTTGCGTGGCTCCAACCCCCTGTCCTGTCACTGGTCCTCAGACCCGCCAGGCATGGTCCCACCACAGGGCCTTTGCACGTGCTGCTGCTCTGCCTGGAACCGTCTTCCCCAGACACTGGCATGGCTCCCGCTCTCTCCTTATTCATGTCTTTACTCCAATGTCACTTCCTTAGAGAGACCCGCCCCCCTGACCCCCTAAGCCATGCCCCACCCCCACCCCACCCCACACACACCACCTCCCTCCTTCCCCCGTGGGAAGATCTCTTTCATGGCGTCAAACCCCAGGGCCGCCCTTGCCCAGGCGTCTGAAGCAACGGCTCCGTTCTAGGAGGCGACCCGCAGAGATGCTGGCACGGCGAGCAGAGCACAGACCACGGAGCCGTGCACGCGGGCTGCCCCCAGCTCAGAGGCCTGAAGGCAGCCCTGTGTCCCACAGTGGGGACCCTGTGCGTCAGGCGACGGACTCTACCCGCCCGCAAAGGGCGGGGCTGCCCACAGCCAGGCACTGTGTTCCGGGCGCTGTTCCTCTTCTGTATTTTTTTAAAAATATACCACGTTACCGGTTACTAATGGGGATTTTTATCAATCAATGCAGTTACACGTATGCTGATATACACTCGATGTGATATGTGTGCTATTTTGTTGTATGGACAGCAAGCTTCAAAACTTCCTATGTCAAATTTTCTGAAGGTGTTAACATCATAGATGATTTTACGCTTAAAAATGTCAAATTTCGTGCCAAAAAAAAATAGCATTTTCGGGGAGTTTTAATTCATGACTTTATTTTGAAGAAAAGTGCCGCTGAAAGTGATCGTATACTTCGGGAAGCTTATGGTGAACATGCTCCATCTCATGATACCTGTGAACGCTGGTTTAAACGCTTTAAAAGTGAGGATTTCGACGTGAAAGACAAAGAACGTCCAGGTCAACCGAAAAAGATGGAAGACCGACAATGACAAGCGTTATTGGGTGAAGATGCCTGTCCAACTCAGAAACAACTCGCAGAAAGATTCAACGTTGCTCAGCAAACAATTTCTGACCGTTTACAAGCAATGGGAACCATTTTAAAGGAAGGAAAATGGGTGCCACATCAACTGAACGAAAGACACATGGAAAACCGAAAAGTCATCAGTAAAATGGTGCTTCAACGGCACGAAAGAAAGTCTTTTTTGCATCGAATGGTGACTGGCAATGAGAAGTGGGTTTATTCTGAGAATCCCAGACGCACAAAATCACGGGTTGATCCAGGTCAACCATTAACATCGACTGCAAGGCCAAATCACTTCGGAAGGAAGACACTGCTCTGCGTTTGGTGGGATCGGGAAGGTGTGGTGTATTAGCAGCTTCTAACACCAGGTGAAACCGTTAATACTGATCGCTACCAACAACAAATAACCAATTGTTCATCGTAAAACGGCCACCATGGGCCAGAACACACGGCAAAGTAATTTTGCTTCGTGATGACGCACCATCACACACTTCAAAACCAGTGAAAGACGCGTGAAAAGATCTTGCCTGGGAAGTATGAACCCACCCGCCGTATTCACCAGCCCTGCTCCTTCCGATGACCACCTGTTCCGATCGAGGGCACACGCGCTCTCTGAGCGGCGCTTCCACACGTGCGAAGACGTGGGAAACTGGGTCTCTGAATGTCCTGCCTCAAAACAAGGAAAGTTCTATTGGGACGGTCTCCACCAATCACCTGAGAGATGGGGCAGCCTGGAGCCTGAGCCTCCGTGTTCTCCTCTGGGAAAGGGGACCATAGCCGTTTCCAGAGCAGACTTTTCTTTTTAATGAACGTTCAGTGGCTTTCGTCCACTCACCAGGCTGTGCAACCATCCCCTCTATCTATTCCATCCGCCCAGAAGGAGACCCGGTCCCCTTCGCTGTCACTCCCACCCCTGCCCCCAGCCGGCGGCCCGCAGCCCGACAATCCGCTCCCTGCCTGTGCATTTGCTGGTTCTGGCCATTTCATCAAAGAAGAATCCACACCATGAGGCACAGATGAGGCGCCCAAGGAGCGGGTGGAAGGGAGAGATCCCCAGCAGAGACCCCAGGGGTAGGATGGGGGCTCCAGCTGTTGGAACCCCGGAGGGGTGGCCGGCCTTCGTTGGTGGACAGGACAGCAGGTCCTCCATCCCCACACGTCTGTGGGCACCGGGCACAGCCCCGCCCCTCCACTGGCCGAGGGGCTGCCCGGAGAGGGGCCTTTCCAAAGATTCCTTGGGAAATGTTACCTGCTGTTGTCCAGAGTCCTAACGGCTAATTGCTGTGCCCAGAGCAAAAGCGGTTCCGTAACAAATGCGAAAAAAGGGGGGACAGGGCCTGGGTGGGCAGAGGCCTCCGGGCTGCGTGCCCCTGACCGTGCCCCTGACCTTGGGGCGTGGTGAGCTTTCTGCAGTGGCTGCTTCTGCTCTGGCCCAGATGGGGCAGCGGGCGGGGCACAGAGCTGTCCGCCTGGATGGGACCCTCCGCCCTGGGCAGCCACCTCCCTCCTCTCTGCCCCCCCCACCCACGTCCCTGGCCCGGGGCTGGGAAATGGGCTGATAGAGTGTCCGCCCCTGCACAGTGTCCTGGGGGGTAAAGCCGAGCACACACCCCACGTTAGCAGGTGCTCAGCCCACGGTCCTCGGCCCCACAAGCAAAGCGAGGCCCCCAGGCCCGGCTGATCCAGGAGGAGAGGGGGTGCGGGAGGCAGGACACCCCCAGAGGCTTCTGCCTGCCCCTGCTCTCTTCTCCTCGGGCCCGTCCCAGCCCTGCCTCCAGCTGTCCCGTCCCTGGGAGATGCCCAGGAAGGAGGATCCCAGAGATGCTGGAGCCCAGGAGGGAGGAGGGAGGAGGGAGGAAGGGAGGGAGATGGGAAGAGGGAGGAATAAGGAGGGAATGAAGGAGGGAGGAGGGAGGGAGTAGGAGGGAGGAGGGAGCTGCTATTCCCCTAAGAGACTGACTGGAGCTCCTGTGAGGGCTCAGCCCCCCTGGGGTGAGCAGGCCCATGCACATCCCTCCCGCTCTCTGCTCTGTGCCTGCCTGGAGGGGGGGGGGGGGGCAGGGTGTCCAGCCGCAGGACAGTGGTCAGGAGAGCAGCCTGCGTCCTGCGCCCCTCGGCAGGAGGTGGACGTGCAAGGCCATTACCTGTCCACCGGCAGGCGCCTCTCATCTCTCCCTCTGATGATAACAATCTGATTACAATCTGTTGGCCGCCAGGAAGGTTGCTGGGAACTGGGAACGGCAAGAATTAGTCACCAGGACGATAAATAGCGAGACCTCACGGTGCCCGGGGCTGTGTCCTGCCCCAGTGCATGCTGGGTCCCTGATGCCCACCTGTTGCTTCCCAGGCGCCCGAGGGGGACGCTGGTGCCTGGGGCTCTGGGTTCAAACGCAGCAAGAGCCTGTGGGGTGGGGACCGCCCGGCCCAGCACTTGGGTTTCCCACTCCAGTACGCCATGGCCTGGGGCCTGGCCAGCCTCTTTGGGCCTCAGTTTTCTCATCTGGAAAGTGGGTATAAGGATTCCATATGTCATCACAACAAGGCCGCCACTGATGCAAGCTGCAAGGCGCTAAGACCATGGGCCTGAAAGATGAGTCGGGTTAGTGGTCGCTTTCCCCAGGAAAGCAGGGAACAGCATTGTCGCCAGAGGGACTAACTAGCATCTGCTAAGGTGGACAGCAGCTGGGAGTGTGGGAGAGGCTGCCGGCTGCCGCCCGAGCAGGTGGCCAGGGTGGCAGAGAGGGTCCCCACAGGGCCCAGCTCCCCCCAGGCCCTTCTCCCACTCTCTGCCGGGTGCACCGAGCCCTCCCTGGTCGCTGTAACGGTGAAATGCAATCAAACGCAGTCGGCTCTTACCCGCACCCAGTCCTTCCTCCCTTCCACTCAAGTTCACAGAAACGGCCCCCAAACCACAGAGCCAGGAAAAACCTGCTCGCGATAACGCCGATCGGAGAGGCCTGGCGCCTCCCGCTCCACGCGGACCCATTAGCGCGCACAGCCCGTCTGCTGGCTCTGTATCCGGCGCTTCCAGGGGCTCCAGGGACCCCCACGCAGCCTCGCCAGGGCCCACGGGGGAGCCTGCCTCCCCACAGCCGTGGAGGGAGCAGCGATTTCACGGTCACACCCTGAACTACACCCCCCTCATCGCACCCAGAGGCACGGCCCGCCGAGATGGGGGAGCTGGTTCCTGTTAGTAAAACTGTCCTTTCTTTGTGTCTCTCGCTGGCGATAACAGATCGGAAAAGAGAGAACGCAGAACGCCCACGGAAACACATGTGGGGGTGAGTTGTGACGGGTGAGCGGGGAAGTGGCCAGTACGTGCACACACACACACACACACGCACGCACACACGCATGCACACACGCACATGCACACGCATACACACATGCACACACATACATGCGCACACGCACACACACACAGATGCATGTTCTCTGCCGACTGGCGGTCACGGGTCCCACACCAGCCTCGCGGGGCGAAGTGAAGCGGTTGGCGGGGCCTGCGCCTCCTGGAGCCTCCGGACGACTGGGGGCTCCGGGCCCTTCCTCGGCTCCGGAGGCTGAGGGCACCCCCTCCTCCTCATCCCAGGACTTCTTCCCAAACCACCCAACCTGGCGCCCCCACTCTCACACCCACTTCCTCGTCTGCAGTCAAGTGTCTGTCTCTCTGTCCCAGGACACTTGTGGCTTTATTTATTTATTCATTTATTTCTGATGTCAGAGAGGAAGGGAGAGGGAGAGAGAAACATCCATGGTGAGAGAGAATCATGGGCCGGCTGCCTCCTGCACGCCCCCTGCTGGGGTGGAGCCTGCAACCCGGGCCTGTGCCCTGACGCAATTGAACCCTGACCTCCCGGTTCATAGGTCGATGCCCAACCCCTGAGCCACGCATCTCCCAGCGGTTCTCAACCTGTGGGTCGCGACCCCTTTGGCGGTCGAACGACCCTTTCACAGGGGTCGCCTAAGACCATCCTGCATGTCAGATATTTACATGACGATGCATAACAGTAGCAACATGACAGTGATGAAGTAGCAACAAAAATAATTTTATGGTTGGGTCACAGCATGAGGAGCTGTATTTAAAGGGCCAGAAGGTTGAGAACCACTGCAAAGCGAATCACATTTGCAAAGTCCTGTCTGCCGTGCCCAGCTGACAACGGGCACACGGACCTTCAGGGACCACGATTCTGCGCCAACACCAGCCCATTCGCTCCTTTCTCCTCCGCCTGACGGGCACCCGCCCCTGCGGCCTGTGGCCTGCTGTTCGCGGGGACCCGGCCAGGGCCCCCGGCTCCCCTGGGGGCGGGAGGGGAGAGCTGGCCAGCTCTGGGAAAGCTCTGGAAACGGCCGCTCCTGGAGGCGATGCCAAGGCCTGAGTCCCCAAGACAGAGGCAGGCGGCTGGTGCAAGAGGTGACGACGTGACCCCGAAGCTGGGATCGGGGACAAAGGTGGCCTGGGAGCCGGGACCGCGTGCAGTGGGACAAAGGGGTGTCCTCAGCTTTAGGTCATTGCCACGCGCAGTGCAAAGGGGCCCCGTCAGGACCTGCTTGAAACCGAACCCTTTCCTTTACCTTTTCCATCTCCACTTCCATAGCTTCCTGGGAAGCGAGCTGTTTATCTTCCCATGGCCTCCCGCCCTCCCGAGGCGATGGACTACATTTCCCAGGCTCCCTTGCACTGTGGTTTCCTGCTGGGCCCAGCCAATGGGAGGCACAGCTGGAACACTGGGGGCGGGAGGAGAGAGAGAGGCGGGGCGTTTCACCTGATTGGCACAGGGGCTGCCTTCAGCTGAAGGTCACTCCTGCCAGCGCCCCCAGCGCTCCAGGTCCCTCCCCGCCGCTCCAGCCAAGGGTGGTACCAGCTCCCTGCTCCCCTTCTTCTCGGTCCCCCCACAAACACCTGCCTTACCTCTCTCAACTGCCCCTTCATATATATTTTTTTTTTTTAATAATTTTTTTACAGAGAGGAAGGGAGAGGGATAGAGATTTAGAAACATGGATGAGAGAGAAACATCGATCAGCTGCCTCCTGCACGCCCCCTACTGGGGATGTGCCCGCAACCAAGGTACATGCCCTTGACCGGAATCGAACCCGGGACCCTTCAGTCTGCAGGCCGACGCTCTATCCACTGAGCAACACCGGCTAGGGCAACTGCCCCTTCTTTAAACCCTCCCATTACCCCACCTGAGGGCTGGGACTGGGACGAGGGATGATGTCTGCAGAGGAGTCGGCCCGGGAGGGTGGGGCCCCCAGGGCATGCCCGGTGCCCTGAAACAGGAGTTAGAAGCTGGCCCGCACCAGGAACAGGTGCCAACCAGATGTGGGGGGGGGGGGGGTGCTGGGGTCGGGGGGGGGGGGGGGGGGACAACCAGCCTAGGATGGACGTCGCCCGTGACCAGCGGTAGTTCTCTTGGGAGTCCATGTTCACGGCTCTGCCGGCAGGACACGCAGCTGACTTGTGCTTTGCTGGAATTTTCTTGAAGATGAGTGTTTCCCGTTTGCATTCCCCAGGGCGCCAACTCCGAGGAGGAGGTTGGCGTGCAGGGTGTCTGTGAAGGTGAGCTTCCAGCCCTAGCCAGTGTGGCTCAGTGGGTCGAGTGTCGGCCTGTGGACTGAGCGTCCTGGGTTCCCGTTCCGGTCAAGGGCTTGCATGCCCGGGCTGCGGGCTCGATCCCCAGTGTGGGGCATGCAGGAGGCAGCCGATGCATGATTCTCTCTCATCACTGGTGTTTCTCTCTCTCTCTCCCTCTCCCTTCCCCTCTCTCTAAAAACCAATAAGCTTTTTTTTTCTTTCACCAGTTTCAACCTCTAATACGATAAATACCAACTAATAGGACCCACATGAACACAAGCTCTTTGGGGTCCTGGATCATTGGTGAGCGTCCCGGGGCCCAGAGAGCTGCTCCCTGAAACCATGGCCTTACTCTCTCTGCTCCTTAAATTAAAACATACGCAGCACTTTGCGGGCGCCTGGCATCTGCCCCGACGTTCTGCGTAGACACTGTTAACAGATGTGCACGTAGGTATTCGTTTAATAGCACTCAGCCCCCCGAGGGGAGTTCCAGTGTACCCCCTCCCGTCCTACCAACCGGACACTCAGGGGCTGGAGGGCAGGTCCCTGTGGGAGGTGAGGGCGGGCATAGACTGAGGGCACAGGACCCCTGGCAGCGGGAGCCTGACCACTAGGGGGCATTGCCTCTGGGGAAACCCACATGGAGACCAGCCAACCTGGTCCAGAGGAGGCCAAAGACGGAGTCAGGCCCCTGGGGTCCTCACAGTTGCGCCCCACTGGCTGGATCACCCAGAATCCAAAGCAGCAATGGGGCTCCCCCCGGGTTACCCCAAGCCCTGGCCTGTCCAGGTTTCCTGCCCCAAAGAAGACCTGGCCACCTCTCGTCCACCCACGCTGGCCTTCCTGCTGCTCCTCGAACACACCAACCAGCCTCGGTCTCCAGGCCCTGGCACCGGCCCTCCCTCCAGCAGGGACCCCCTCCTCTGCTTTGGGGTCCTTCCTCCCGCTCAGGCTCAGGCCCTTCCCTGGCTCCTCCCACCCCAGCCGTCTCCGCCCCCTTTCCCTGCTACATAATCCCTTGAGACCATATTACACATGTGCTGGCTTAGGGGTTCACGTCTGCCCCCCTCGCAGCCCCCCCCCCTGGGCCATGGAAGGACCCTGGCCCAGCGACAGGCGCTAACACACCGCATGGGTGAGTGAACGAAGGACCCTGGGGACAGAGGCGCCGCCAGGGGCTGCGGGGAGCCACCCGCACCCCAGCCCCCTCTGAGGGTGGCCGAGCAGCCGCACAGGCCGCCAGATGTTCCCATTCCTCACAAGAAGCTGAACATCCAGATTTTCTTACGTAGAACCTCCTGGGTTGTGTTTTTTATGCACTAGCAGCGCCTTCACATCACCAACATGGAAAAACGCGGCTCCGGGAGCCAACCCGTGGGCAGATGATACACTCCGCCAAGCTTGGCAACGTGGGCGCGCCTTCCCGCGGGAGGGGCAGTGACATTTGCGCGGACGCAGAACCCTCACTGGGGACCCTCAGGCACGGGCCCCGCGGGGAGGAGGGGAGTGGGGAGCCCGGCCAAGCGAGGGGGGCGGGCCTGGGGGTGCGCTCCCCGCTCTCGGAAGCGCCCCGCCCACCCTCCGGGCCCCAGCTGGCCGCCAGCCACGCACTGGAGCGCAGGCGGGTGTTTGGAGAAAGGCGCGCACAATACGCGCGAATCAGGCTGCTCGCCCGTCTGGCCCGGCGCTGCGCGCTGCGCCAGATGGTCCCTCCCGCCTCGCCAGCTGCGGCCGCTTTGTGCGGCCCGGGCACAGGCTCCTGCCTCCCTCCCCGCGCGGCCTGGAGGACTGCTCTTGGCCCGAGGACAGGAAGGCAGATTCAGCTGGGAACCTTCCGGATTTACAACCCCCGGCGCCCCATCCCCCGTGACCCCCCTGAGCCCCAGCGCGCTGGCACTGATGGCTAGTGGCTTTCAGACAGATGGCGTGGCCCCGGGTCTAACGCCCCAGGCTGGGGGGCGGGGGCGCCGGGAGAGCAGGCCGCGCCCTTGACCCCCGCCCTTGACCCCTGGCTTGCATTCTTGAAAAGACTCAGGGTTCGGGGGCGGGGCCGTGGGCAGTGACCCGGATGAGGGCGCTAAGGGGCTGTGTAAGGGCTTTGGGAAGGGAACAGGGGATGGGGGAGGCTTTGAAAGGAGGTAGCCAACCCTGGAGCCTGAGGGGCTGAAAAGCTGGAGAGAGAATGCCGCCTCCTCCAGGCAGCCCTCGGCCCTGTCGCCGCTGGGACACTGGGCAGTGCCCCTGCACCAGCAGCCTCTGCTATGCTGGTCCCCTCCCGCCCGGGAGGCCACAGGATGGACTGCAGAGGCTGCGGCCTCCTTTGATGGCTGTGGACGAAAAGGGGGCCACACACGAACCCTCACAAGCTCGGGGAGGCCTGCGTGGCGGCCGTACACACTCAGAGGCCGAAAGCACCCACAGACGGTGGTCGGAAATGAACACTTTCTCCCTGAAAGCGAGTCCCAGCGGGCAGTGGAGGCCCCGGCCGGCATCTCCCCTGAGAGAGGCCAATCCTGACGGTCACTGAGCCTGTCTGTTGTCTTTTTGCCTACGATGACCTCAGAGTCATCTTCCCTCCAGACCCTCAGGGCACTGTCTCCCACCAGAGCAGCGACCAAGAGCCCTCGTGTTGTCCTGCTCATTGCTGGCCGGGGCCTGTCTTGTACCTCCCCCCCCACCCCCGCCCCCATCCCGCCCCCATCTGTGAAAGACGCGTGCACTCGCGTGCGTGTGTGTGTGTGTGTGTGTGTGTGTGTCTATTCGTCTCATTTTTTACCCAATCCCACAGATTTCCCCCACTTTGCTTTCTGCCGCCTCCCTAATCTGTCATCAATCGATTTCATAACCCCCTCCGCACCCTCCTTGGATTCTGGTCTATAAAATACGTGGTAAAAGCCAGCCAGCGCGGCTCAGTGGTTGAGCGACGACCTAGGAACCAGGAGGTCACGGTTCGATTCCCCGGTCAGAGCACATGCCCGGGTAGCGGTCTCTACCCCTAGTCGGGGGGGGGGGGCCGTGCAGGAGGCAGCCCATCCATGATTCTCTCTCATCATTGATGTTTCTATCTCTCCCTCTCCCTTCCTCTCTGAAATCAAAAATATATTTAAAGAAAATAAAAATATATGGCAAAACGGCCATTCTCCGGAGCGTTTTCTCAATCCATGGAGATGTTGCTCCCCAGAACCTGTCGTCACTTCCCCGGCTGCCCGGGTCCAAATCGGGCCTCTCACCGGAGAGCACTGTGCCCTTGACCAGGTCACATGACCGCTCCCAGCCTCAGGCATAGACAATGGGGATTAAATGAGATACTATGTTCCAAGTGCCTGGAACAGTGCCTGACACACAGTGCGTGAGCAATGCCTGCTGTCGTGATGGGGACTTACCGGCTCCTGGGCATTTCCCTGCCCGGCTGTAGCTCAGGGGGAGGGGGGGCTTGCCTGGGGCAGGGCTCACCTGGTTTGCAGGGGCACCTGGTGCTACTTGGGTCTGGATCAGAGAGAAGGCTCCATCGCCCCAGGCTGACTGAGGATACTTTGACCTCCAGGCCCTGTGGTTCTCCTTCCTACACCCATGCGGTCCCCCCTTTCTCCCTCCCCACCCCCCCCAGGCGGACTCACCTGACCCTCCCCGCTCCCCACCCCTCTAACCACCCAAGTACTAGGAAGCCGCACTTCTGATTTAAGGCCTTGATAAAGGCGCGAAGAGCATCCTCTGATATCAGCTTATATATTTTTAATCTGCCGTTAACATGATTTAAAACGGAGACCTGATGGATGGGGCGACGGAAATTAAAAGTCTCCATCACCTGGCGCCTGGCTGCGGCGCCCCCCAGTGACAAGGCCGCGGGGACCTCATCCTGCTGAATCCCTGGGAAACGTGGCCTCCCGCCTGCTCTCTCCCCCGATGGCGGGTAATTGAGACGCGGCGGGTGGCGGGGTCTGCAGAGGGAGACCGGATAGCTGCTTGGCCGTGTAATTAATGAGCCTGCGCGGTGGCAGGACCCGGGAGCTGGGGGTGGGGGTGAGGGGGGAGGCAGCCTGTGCAGACAGGATGGAGATGTGCAGATCATCCCCCGCCCTGGCCTCCTTTTAAAACCAGGGAATGAACCGGCTCCTGCCCTCCCCTCTCCACCAGGCAATTTCCTGGGACTCATTTTGAGTTTCCTGGCGGGTGAAGGAGCTCCCACCCATCCTCTCCGCCTCCCGCCCCTGCCCTCCACCCACCGCCTGTCCACAGAGGCTGACATCAATGAAGGCCGGGATCCAGCCAGGCAGGGAGAGGGAGAGAGAGAGAAACATCGATGATGAGAAAGAATCATAGATCACTGCCTCCTGCACGCCCCCCACTGGGGATGGAGCCCGCAACCGGAGCCTGTGCCCTGGCAGGAGTTGAACCCTGACCTCCTGGGTCCTGAGGGCACTTCCTGCCGACAGAGGATCAGGCTGGGCGGGAGCATTGAGTCCCAAGAGGAAGAAAGTGAACGGATTGCACATGGTTGTGGAGAAGCTGACGGGAGTGGGAGCCGCACCCAGGTCTGGGCGACCAGCCCCTCCCGTGGGAGGCCCCCCTCTTTAGGCAGCCTGGGTCTCGGTGGGCAGGGGCTGGTGGGCAGCGAGCCCCGCGGGCCTGGGGATCTGCCCTGCAGCTGGGCCCACCCCCTGCAGGCTGGCCGCCCTCTGAACAAGAGCCCAGTGTGTCTCCTAGGCCGGGATCCGGCCGGGGCTTCGCTGGTGGGGAGCCCGGTGCAGACAGGGGCCCTTTGAAGGCGGATGAATTGGGCTCAATGTCTCCGTCCAGCCGAGGGCGGGCGGGGCGGGCGAGCCGCCTGCAGAGGGAGAGACGGAGAGAGAATGTGAGAGAGACACATCCACTGGCTGCCTTCTGCACACCCCCGACCGGCTGGGACTGGGGACCGAGCCTGCAACCGAGGTTCATGCCCGTCGACCCTTCCGCCCACGGGCCGACGCTGTAACCACTGAACCACACCGGCCAGGGCACCAAATCTGCTTTGTGTCCTGCAGCGCCGAGACCCCAGCTTCCCCCTGCTCTGCAGACCGGGCACTGAGCCGCCTGAGCCAGGGCAGAGGCCCCCGCAGCCCTCGGCCGCCCCCAGAGCACCCCCCCTGGTGCTGGCGGAGGGTGGGGGGGTGGCCTCCTTGCTGCCAAGATGCCCGGCTGCTGTTGGCTCCCGCCAGGCCCTCCCGCCTGAGGGCTTGGGGAGATGATACATCATGATGACAGGGAGTCGTGCTCGCGGCCTGGGCCGCGTCCAAGCACTTCCAGTCACCGCTGGTTCCGTCGTCCAGGCAACACCCCCTCACACCCGGCCGGACACGCTCGGTCACCCCCACGGAGGCCCAGAGGGTAAGTGTCGTCCACACCCGGGTCCACAGTCATGTGCACACTTGTGCACACTCTCAAAGCACACCAGCTCATACACATGCATTTACACACGCTCACGTATAGACATGAATACACACACGATCATTCTTTGGCACACAGGTGACCACTGAATGCATGTGTGAGCACATGTGTGCCCACACCCATGCACACACACACACACACACACACACGCCAGGCACACCTGCCCCTCATATAGGCATGTTCACTGCGCACACACACAATGCCACACACATGAAGACTGCCTGTGTAAATGCCCCTGGGACAGCACGCACATGCACAGGAAGACACGTATGTATCCTGGCATAGTCACTTGTACCAGGAACTCAATCACAAACAGGAAAACACGTAACTCAAATAGGGAAAAGTCAAAATCCAGGAAAACTCAACATTCCATTTGAACAGCGGCCTATGAATGAGGACCTCCTACTGGGGATCAAGCCCAAAACCCGGGCGTGTGCCCTGCCTGGGGACAGAACCCATGACCTCCAGGAGCATAGGTTGACGCTCAACCATGGAGCCACGCCGGCCGGGCTGGGCCGGGCCAGTTACTTTTCTAAGAACCAGGATGCAGCCCTGAACAAAACCAATATATATTAGACCCTCACCGTGTGCCCAGCGGCACCAGGCTGATCCCCACAGCGACCGACAAATGGTTGTGGTGCACCTACTGTGCGCCAGGAGCTGTCCTCGGTGCCGGGAGCACAGCCGTGAACAGACTAAACATTTGTTGAGCACCTACTATGTGGCAGACACTGGGTAGGGTGGTGGCCAGGAAGGAGGTGGTCCCTGCCGTTGCGGCCTCGGGGACAGAGGGCACAGGTGAGCTGCCATGAATGCCCAACAGAAGCAAACTGAAGGGTGAGGGGAAGGGCAGTGGCGTCCGTATAGCATCTGCTCCTTGTGGATGGGGCAGTCAGGCAGGGCTTCTCGGAGGAGGTGATATGGAGCAGAGACCTGGATGGAGCAAGGAGCCAGCCCTCATGCTCCTTGGGGAAGAAGGTTCCAGCGCAGCGAACAGCCGGGGGGCTCGGGGCCCCTTGGTTAGAGCAGTGAGCCCCCCGGGGTGGCGGGCTGGTGAGGAGTCTGGGGGACAGTGAGGTCTAGGAAAAGACCCCAGAGGCTTTGAGGGGTGGGGTGCAGTGGAAACGTGAAATGAGGACCCCTCCCTTCCAGGAGGTGCTTGGGCCCACCCTTGTCCCAGGGAGTCGGGGAAGTGAGCACGAGGGTGAACCCATTCCGCAGACAGGAAGGTGGAGGCAGGTGGGAAAACCGCAGTCTGGGCCCGAGGAGGCCCCTGATCCATTGGAGAGAAACCGAAGCAGCCCCCTCGGCTCCCCCCGGGGCCCCAGGGTGGCCCGGCTCCAGGCCGATCCCTTCAGCCCCGGGCTCTGGGCTCCGAAGGCATGTCCCTGTCCCCGGCCGACCCTCCGCTGGCGCCTGAGGCTGTCGGCCTGGTCCCCTGCGGGCTTAGTCACCCTGTCCGGTAACATTTATTTATGCCGCACGCAGAGCGTGGGGAGAATTAATTATTTAGGCCGAGGAAGCGCTTTGAACGTGGAAAGTGCTGAGGGTGGCCGTGACATTGCAGAGAACATCGCTCCCTCCTCAGCGCCTGCAGCTCTGGCAAGGAGCTGGTCCCGCCCGCCCAGAGGGGCGGAAACTGGGAGGAAAAGCCAGTCCTCTGAGCTCAGGAGGGCATTCTGTGAAAGCAGGAGGGTGGGAGTGAGGACAGCAGGGGTGGTGGGGGGGACAGGAAGGGGGAGGAGGGGGAGGAGGGGGGAGGGGATGGTAAGAAGAATAAAAGAAGGGAAGGCCGGGGAGGGTGGCTCAGTGGTTGAGCATCGACCTATGAACCAGGAGGCCACTGTTCCGTTCCCGGTCAGGGCACATGTGGGGCAGCCGACGATTCTCGCTCATCGTGGATGTTTCTCTCTCCCTCTCCCTTCCTCTCTGAAATCAATAACAACATATATATTAAAACAAAAGGAGAAGGGGAGGAGGGAAGAAAGTTTCACCCTCGAATGTTTCAGCCACGCCACGCGGTGAGGGAGGGCGGGTGGGATGAGTCACAGGCAGAGTTTTGGTTTATAAAACACTTTCTCTTCCTCATTCCCCCACGTCCTTACCACAGGGCGGGGTGGGGGGTTCTGGGAGCAGGGCTGGGCTGGGCTTTGGGGGATGAGGAGGCCAAGGCTGGGAGAGGAGCAAAACCCGCTGGAGGGGCTGGGGTGGCCCAGGGGCTGGGCTGATCGGGGCTGGGAGTTCTCACTTCCGGGGGGACAGGCCCCAGCCCCCCCAGGCACCCGGACCTCTGGGCCCAGGCTCGCAGAGCCCAGCGTGGGCCCGAGGTCAGAGGTCACCCTTGACCTTGGGCCTCTCCCCGCCTGCCCCTGAGGACCTGTGCATTCCTGGAAGGAGGCAGGGAGGGGAGACCTCGCTGGGGTGGGGAGGGAGGCGGTGGGGGGACGCAGACAGGTGTCGGGGAGTTTGAAGTGGGAAACTGGGTCTCTGAATGGTCTGCCTCAAAACAAGGAAAGTTCTATTGGGACGGTCTCCACCGATCACCTGAGAGATGGGGGATGTGTAGCCAGCGATGGCCATGACTTGGAACAAAGCACTGCAGATGTTTCTCTTGAAATTATCGTGTTTTCTTTGATTAGGAAATCCGCATGTATAACCGGTACCCGCACTTTTAACCGGTTATAGCTCATCCACAAATCATTTAAAAGTGCGGATACCGGTTAAACACGCGGATTACCTACCCAGCGGCGTCTCTCTTTCCCTGTCCCTCCCTCTCCCTTCCACTCTCCCCAAAACTCAGCGGAAAAAAATATCCTCGGGTGAGGATGAACAGCAACAAAAATAAATTATTTTTTTTTAAAAAGCAGGCAGCTCACCCAGCTCCTTCCCCGCGCACCTGCGTGCGCCCGGCTCCGCGCCAGGTGCGGGGACTCGGGGCGGAAGGAATCACGACTCCCGCGCGCGGAGGAGGCTGTGGGCGGCCCGGGCCCGCGGGCAGGTGGGGGGCCGCCCCCCGCCCCGGCCCCCGCCCTGCAGCCGCCTCACCGCGGGGAGAGGCTGAGAGAGAGAGAGAGAGAGAGAGCTGCTCCCTCGCCCCTCGCGGGCATCAAGGATCAAGGGATCTGCCCCGCGGGGCGCCCCCGGGGCCACACCCCGCAACCCTGGTGCCTGTGGATTTGCACCCTGCAAACTGCGGGGGACGAGGGTTTTTCCGGCGCGAACATCCCCCCGCCCCCCCCCCGCCCCGACCCTAGGCCTCAGAGGGGACGCAGGCGCAGACCATCGCTCCGCTTCCTCCCTGGATTTAAATCGCTTTTCTTGAATGACTGCGTTTGCCACGATCAATGAGGCTGAGCGATTGCCGTATGGGGCCTTTGGGCGAATATGCGGGGAGCCGCCTCCCGGGGGCGACCCGTTCAGCGACCCCCACCCTCCCGCGGGAGGGCCGCGCCTGGGGGCAGGTGACAGGCGAGGGAGGGCGGACAGGCAGGTGCAGCAGGGAACACGGAGGAGCATCCCTCGTCTCCCCTCCAAAGACAACGAAGCCACATGTACCTGCCGGGCCCTGGCCGGTGTGCCCAGTGGTTAGAGCATCGCCCAAGCACCGAGGGGTTGCGGGTGTGATTTCCTGTCCAAGGGCACGAACCTGGGTTGCAGGTTCTCTCCCCGCCCCCACCCATCAGGGCCTGTGGGGGAGGCAACCAGTCGATGTGCCTCTCTCACATCCATGTTTCTCTCTCTCTCTCCCCCCCCCCGTTCCCTCCCTCCCTCCACTCTCTCTGAAAAGCAATGGGAATAAAACATCCTCGGTGAGGATTAATACAAAACCCCCCAAAACCCACACACCTGCCCACACCCTGCCCTCCGGGCTTCCTAAGGTGACAGCTGGCCAGCGAGCTCGCCCTGCCCACCTCCTCGTCGTCAAAGGAGAATTTAAATGGGGCTCCGAACCCCAGTGCCTGAGAGTCTGTGGGTGTCAACCCTTCCCCAGCTGCTCGGAGATTTAGCATTCAGGTGCCAGATCCCGTAAAGGTTGAGAGAGAGAGAGAGAGAGAGAGAGAGGCGCCTGGCTCCACTGTCTCAGCTGTGCAGCCCTCGGCACGGACCTCCTTCGAGCCCCAGTTGTCACATCTGTGCAATGGGCATTCCACCGTACCTGCCTCTACGGTCGCGGTGCGGGGGACACAGGAAGTTCAGCCCAGGGCCGACCTTGGGGAAGCAGGCTGAGTTAACTAGTGCCCGCCCCCCCAAATTCGTGTCCACCCAGAACCCGGGAGTGTGACGTGATTAGGAACGAGGGTCTTTGCAGAAGGAATCAGGGGGGGATGAGGTCACCCTGCACCCAGTGGCGGGTGAGTGTATGGAGGCCATGGGGGACCCGGGGAGAAGAGAGCCAGGGCTGCCGCTTCGAGCCCGGCAGGCCCTGGGTGCCGGCAGCCGCGAGGAGCTAAGGGAGAAAGCAGGGTAGGTTCCTCCCGGAGCCCGGCTGACGCCCTGGCTTCTGACCCCTGCCTCCGAGCTGTGGGAACACATTCCCGCTGAGTTGAACCACCAGCTCGAGGCTTAACGAGCTGTGACAGCCAGAAGACACGCATGCGGGGAGGGTCTGCCACATGGGTGGGCTGCGGCGGTTCCTGTCGCTAGTCCTGGCTCCGGAGGGCAGGCGGCTCAGGGGACCCAGCAGGGCAGAGGGTCCGAGGGGACCCTCTGCAGCCACAGGATGCTGAGGCCTAGACAAGGGGTTGAAACTCAAAACCTACAGAGAACAGACAGGTGCGGGGCGATAGGGGCCGGTGGGGAGTGGGGCAAAGTGAAGGAGAGGGTGCCCTCCCTATGTCAAGTCAATTCCACCTAATTTCATCATGTGGGGACATAGGGCCCGAAGGGACCGAATCTTCTCTCTCTCTCTCTCTCTCTCTCTCTCTCTCTTTGTAAAAATGAGTTTTTATTGATTTTTAGAGAGAGAGGAAGGGAGATAGAAACATCGATGAGAGAGGAACATCATTGATCGGCTGCCTCCTGCACGCACCCCCACTGGGCATGGGGTCCAGCTGGGGCTCCCACAGGGCGGCGTTACCGCGTGTATTCAAGTGGGGAAGGGCGGCATGAGGGCGAGGTAGGCGGCCCCAGCGACCCAAGGAGGGGCTGGGAATCGGAAGTGGGGGGGGCCCTTCCTGGGGGAGCGGCCCTGGGTGCCTGCGCCCGCCCCAGGTCCCGGCCCCACCCACTCTTTCCCAAAGGAGGGGACCTGGGCTCCCGTCAGATTCCTCTGCGATGATGCGATGATGCGCTGCTGGGCGGGCGGGCAGGCGGGCACGTTCCCTGACACATGGCGTCAGCGGGGCTGCGGCCTCAGCGGGAGGGAGGCGGAGGGAGCAGATGGAGGCCCACCTGCCCGGCTCTCTCCTCGCTGCTGGGTCTGGGTCCGGCTTTGACCTCCCCGCTCTCCCTCCTCTCGCCGCAACCTGCTCCTGCAGATTTGTCAGCAGGAAATTCTTCAGGGTCAAGCTCAAGGTCAAACCGATTTGCATGTGAGCACCTAGCCGGGGCCAGCAAAGGCTCCATCGCAACTGGAGGGGGGGCCCTCAGGAGGCAGAGTTGAGGGGCCCTCGGTGTCCCTAAATCCCTCACGGCGATGGCACAGAGGCCCCAAACCTCTTCTTTTAAAAACACATTTTTACTGATATCAGAAAGGAAGGGAGACGGAGAGAGAGAGATAGAAACATCAATGATGAGAATCATGGACCGGCTGCCTCCTGCACGCCCCACACTGGGGATCGAGCCCGCAACCTGGGCATGTGCCCTGACCGGAAATCGAACTCTGACCTCCTGGTACATAGGTCGACGCTCAACCACTGAGCCACGCTGGCCGGGCTCGAACCTCTTCCTGCAGACACTCCATGGAGAGCGTTAACGTCCAGGGCGGTGCATACAGTCAGTGCTCAGCAAATGCACACCCGGAGAAGGGCCTGGAAAGGGACAGAAGGAGCCTGCGTCCGAGCGCACACTCTCCGCCCATCTCTCTCCAAAGCTTCCCGGGAAGGAAAAATATGAATGCGTTCCCCCCTAATCAAATCCGGGCACCTTCGCTGGAAGCCTTTCCATAATCTCATCAGCGCTAAGGATTACAATAGCAACAAATTAAACCGACAGGCAGGAACTCAGCTGCTCAAGGGGAAAATGGAGCTTGATTTAGAAACGGATGTTACAGTTTATTAACCGATCTAAATTAATTCGATTTTAAGCCGCCGTTAAATATACATCAGGATGTATTGCCCGAGAGCGTGGCTGGAGGGGGAGTGGGGGGAGAGAGGAAAGCACGTGAGGCCCACAGGAGCTGGGTACCCCCCCCCGCCCCCGCACACACACACACAACACGGCATGTTCATTCTGAGGTTTGGGGCTGGGGGTTCAAAACTGGGGAGACTGGGGAGGGGAGGACCAGCTGGGACTCCCAGCAGCAGGAACTGGAAACCCAATTCAAGCTGGCTTAAGCCACACGGGGATTCTTATCTCAGTATCTGAAGCACCTCACCAGCTTCAGGTTCGGCTGGATCCAGGCGCTCGCAGTCAGAGGACTCGGCCTTCCTCCATTTCCTAGTCTGCTTGCCTCTGTGTGGAATTCACGCTCCAGCGGGGTCTTCCGGTCTGGAGGCCGGTTTTCCTTCTACCGGCTCAGCCGCCCGGCAGAGTAACCACCTCCCCAAACCCAGGGAAGCTCTCACCGGCCGGCCCCGGTCACGCCCCACGCTGATGGCCAGGCCGGGGCCCTCTGCCCATCCAAGAGCTGGGAGGAGGGGAGGGCGGTCAGATCCACGTGAAGCACAGGGACCGAGCGCAGGAGAGGAGAGGCCCCCCCAAAACACAGAGGTGCTGGGGCCAGTTGGGAAGAGAGAGAAGGGGGTGATGGCCCCAGGAGCGCCGGCCCAGGAGCTCAGAGGCGAGGAGCAAATTGTCCTTGGAGCGCCAGGGGACAGCCCCGCGGACACGGCCACTCCGACCCACAGGACCGACTCGCTGTGCGTTTCTAACCCCAGACCCACAAGAGGACCCACACACATTGCTTTAGGACCCACATTTGCCCGGCGGCCTGGCTCGGCGGTTGGGCCTCTATCTACTACCCATTTCACCAGGAGGTCGCCAGCTGGTCCCCAGTAGGGCACATGCCCGGGTTGCGGGCTCGATCCCCGGTGTGGGGTGCGCCCTGGGAAGATGGAGAGGGAAACAAAGAGAAACAAGTTCCACTTAGTTGCCCCCCGAAGGCCTCCTTGTTGGAAAGCCGGACCTGAGGCAGCTTTCCGTGTTAGGGCTCAGGCTCGGCCGCAGCCTCCCCTCAGAATTACACAGCTGAAGGCGAGCGGGAGGAGGCGGAGTGAGGACGGAAAGAGGGAGGACAGGAGGGAGGGGGCTGGAGGAGGAGGAGGAGGACCTAGGGAAGGGCAGGATTCTCCCAGGCCCGGGCGCGGTGAGGTGCACAGCCCTGTTGGGGACCAAGCCTGCAACCGAGGTACGTGCCCTTGACCAGAATCGAACCCGTGACCTGCAGTCTGTGGGCCGGCGCTCTACCCACTGAGCCACCCCAGCCAGGGCCGCAGCAGCTGTTCTTACCCCATGGCCGGTGCCGTCCTCAGGGCTGTGTCTGCATTTAATCCCTCGGTCCCCGTGACACTCCTGTAAGGGAATAGATGTCAGCACCATCCCCATTTTCCAGGCGAGGAAACTGAGGTACTGAGAGGTGAGGGGGCACGGCCGAGGCTCCACAGCTCAGAGGTGGGTGCGGGGGGCGGGACTCCAGCCCAGGGCCCCGAGCCCTCAGCCCCTGCTCCGCACCGCGTGTCCGGGCCTTTCCGAGGTCCGGGCGCTGGGCCTTATCCGCTTTCTTTCCCTGTCAGCCATTCTCTATCTGACCCAGAGCCACTGTCTGACCACCCGGCTCCCCGCCGCGGCCTCTGGGCCAGCTCAGGCCAGGCCGGAGCCACAGCCAGGTTGGCCCGACAGGCCCAGGCGGACCCCACCCTCCAGGCCCATCACCACTGTCTGCGGAGATAATGCTGACCCACCAGACCAGAGGCAGCAGGCGGCTTGCTGCTCTCACATCTGCCGCTGGCTCAGCGTTCTTGCTGAACTTAAAGGGGGGGGAAAAAATCCCTGAAAAATGACAGAATCGGAGCGGCAGTTTGCTTAGAACGAAAAAAAGAAAAGAACTGATCGTGTCAGGACTCTTTCTTGCAAGCCGGTGCAAATCCAAACGGCTTAAGCAGAAAAGGCAGATGGATTGTCTCGAGCAACTACAATTTCAGGAACAGGGTCAGCTTCAGGCATGGCTGGATCCAGGGGCCCAGGTGACATCCTTAGGCCTGAGTCTCTCCTGCTCTGGCTTTTCCTCCCCGACCTGTTGGCGTCATTCACAGGTGCCACCTGGTGGCAAGATGCTGCCCAGAACTTTACATCCCAGGTCGGGGTCCAGCAGGAGGAGAGGCCCCTTCGAGCGCTGCCGCTAAGCCTCCAGGATCAGCCCTCACTGGCCACCAGGAACCATTCACAGAGGCCAGGAAAACGCAACACGCTGATTGGCCGAGACCCGGCTCATCGGCTGGTGGTCCCTGGAATTGGGGGTGCATTTTTAAAAAATATACTTTTACTGATTTCAGAGAGAAAGGGAGAGGGAGAGAGAGACATCCATGATGAGAGAGAATCATGGACCGGCTGCCTCCTGCACGCCCCCCACTGGGGATGGAGCCTGCAAACCAGGCCTGTGCCCTGACCAGGAATCGAACCCTGACCTCCTGGTTCCTAGGTCGACGCTCAACCACTGAGCCATGCTGGCCGGGCGGGGGGTGCGTTTTTAGGGAAGGCTGGATCGCTGAGGAAAAGTGGGGGTGCTGGCAGAAGGAATCGCGGGGGCATAGGCGTCCGCTACACTAAGACTCGCATCAGACGTCTTCTACGGGCCATCCCTCTCCTTCCTGCCCCCTCCCCTCTTCGCTCCCTGCCCTCTGCCTGCTGCATGGACTTGGCCAAGGGGGCGCCGCAGGACCTGGGGGAGTGTGAGGCTGCTCCCTGGGGTGGCTGGTTCCCTCCATTCATGGTGGCAGTGGCTACATCCTCCCTCCTCCCTTACAGCCTCATGGAGGAGGAAGTGGGGGAGGGACATGGAGGTGGAGGGAGGCGCATATCAGCTCCCTTCCCAGCCCAGGACCCCCCTGAGCCCGCCAGGCCTTTGCAAACACCCCCTCCCGGCGGCCCTCCTGGAAGTGCCCAGCCTGACTGCGTCTCCTGGAGTCTTGCTCCCGGGAGGTGCCCACAGGAAACCCATCTGGTGCTGGGCACCTGCCTCCTCCCGCAGCCCTTGCACCTCCCGCCCCCCCAGGCGCCCTGGCCCTGCCCGAGGCTACAAAGCCAGTGACTTGGAGAAGACAGAAGTTCTGAGGCTGAGGGCGGCACCACGCGGCGAATGTACTTAAGGCCACTGACCGGCCGCTTAGAAAGGCGGAAACGGCCCCTTTAGGGTACGCACATGTTCCCATATTTGTTGTTTCTCACCCAAGGATATTTTCCCGTTGATCTCAGAGAGGGTGGGAGGGAGGGGGAGACACAGAGAGAGAAGCGTCCACGGGAGAGAGACACATCCATTGGTTGCCTCCTGCACATGCCCCAAGCGGGGCAGGGATCGAACCTGCAACCGAGGTAGGTGCCCTTGACGGCCCTTCAATCCCTGGGCCGACGCTCTAACCACTGAGCCAAACCTGTTTCGGCAAAAATACATTTTTTAAAAAATAAAAGGAAAAAGAGCCAGACACACACACACCCTCCCCCACCCCGTCGCCCGTGGCTGACCCCGCCCCCGCGGGGTTCTGGGGAGCCCAGCCCGGAGGGAGGCGCAGGGGCACGGGGGGGGGGGGGGGGGGGGGGGCAGGAAGGCGGCCCCTCCCGGTCAATGGCAGAGGAATCCGCGTGGTGCGGGGAGAACGAGGCACAGCTGACTTCCTGCCAAGGAACCTGAACTTCAGATGCCCCCAGGCCGCGGGCACACTGATGCAAGCGCTTCCGCAACCAGCAGGGCGGTGTCCCCGCGCCCGGGCGGGCAGGCGGCAGGGGAAGGGTCTTGGCAGAGGCCAGCGGGTAGAGGCCGCGATGACAGGATCCCAGCAGACGCCCAAGTTCCCCTTCCCCGGCAGGAACTGAGTCACCCGGCCCCCTGCCTGCCGCCCCTCCCAGCAGCTGCACCCCCCCTCCCCCCCGGGGCCGGGAATGCCCGGCTCTGAGGACAGATGCCCACGGTCAGCCAGGCGGAGGCACAGGACCCAGCGCACAGCAGCCTGGTTCTAAGATGATGCTGAGAGCCGTGAGCCCCTGGACCACTCCCCGCCTCACCCAGCTGGCGGCTCAGAGGGTGCGGGGCTCGGGCCACGGATGGGATTTAAAATCCCCTCGGAGCACCCGGCCCGTGTGGCTCAGTGGGTGAGCGTTGACCTATGAACCAGGAGGTCAGGGTTCGATTCCCGATCAGGGCACAGGCCCGGGTTGCAGGTTCCATCCCCAGTGTGGGGCGTGCAGGGGGCAGCCGATCCATGATTCTCTGTCACCATTGATGTTTCTCTCTCTCTCCCTCCCTCTCCCTTCCTCTCTCTCTAAAAATCAATAAAAACATACTTTACAAAAATGTTATAAATGGAAGCATTTCATGCAAATGGGACCACACTGCGGGTCCACCACTGTCTGATTCATTTCGCATCATTTGAGTCACGCACGTTGCTGTCTGTGCTGTGTGTGTCGGTCGTCCCGTCAGAGGGAGGCCTGAGCCACGTGGGAACCTGAAGGACCGCGTCCCGGGCGGAGGGAGAGCCAGTGCAAAGGCCCTGAGGTGCAGCCTGCCTGGGGTCAGGAGGGAAATACAATGAGCTTGATCATCTCCTCACTGGTCGCCTGTGTCCCCAGCCCCGTCCAGGCCGGCTCTCACCCCGGTTGCCCGCTTTTCCTGTCTGGCTTCTTTATTTATTTATTTATTAAAAAAATATATTTTATTGATTTTTCACAGAGAGGAAGGGAGAGGGATAGAGAGCCAGAAACATCGATGAGAGAGAAACATCGATCAGCTGCCTCCTGCACACCCCCAACTGGGGATGTGCCTGCAACTAAGGTACATGCCCCCGGCCGGAATCGAACCTGGGACCCTTCAGTCCACAGGCCAACGCTCCATCAACTGAGCCAACCAGTCAGGGCTGGCTTTTTTTTTTTTTAATGTTTCTGTTGATGTGAGAGAGAGAAAAGTCGCTGAGAGAGAGAAACGTAGACCCGGTACCTCCCGAAAGCAGCCCCACCTGGGACCGAGGTTGAAACCTGGGTCTGCGCCCTGACGGGGATGGAACCAGCGACCCCTCCGACGCTCGGCCGCCTGAGCCCGGCAGCCCGGCCGCACCGTGTGCGGGTCCATGGCTCACGCCTTGCTCGTGCTGAGCCGTGTCCCAGGGCGGACACACCACCACCCGTGCGCCCGTCCCCCGTCCAGGAGCCGCTGGTTGCCTCCCAGTCTTGGGCTGTGACCACCAGAGCGACTCTGAGGCTCATGTGCAATCACGGACGCACCTTCGTTCCTCTCGGGTAAACGTGCGCACACACATGCACATATGCGCGCTCACATGCATGCACGTGTACACACGCTCACGCGCACACACACATACTGTCAGAAAGGAAATGGAGGGAGTGGTTGCCAGCAAGGTGACCCCCAGGGCTGCTGGCTCCCAGGTTACTGTTGATTTTATTTTATTTTATTCCTCACCCAAGGATATTTTCCCATTGATTTTTAGAGAGTGGAAGGGAGAGGGAGAGACAGAGAGAAATATCGATGTGAGAGAGACACATCGATTGGTTGCCTCCCACATGCACCCTGACCAGGGTCAGGAGCTGCAACTGAACCCAGCACCCTTCAGCCCGCAGGCCAACGCCCTATCCACTGAGCCATACCAGCCGGGGCTCACAGATCACTGTTTAACTGAACTGGCCGCCACCTCAGGAATGTGTAGGATGTGGGCCTGGGAGAATTCGCCCGAGGGGACATGGCAAACACGGAGGGACGGCTAGTTCAGGACGACTCGGAGATTTAATCCTCAAAGGGCCCTCGAGGCCACCACAGGGCCCAGTGCGGGGGGGGGGGGGGGGGGGCGGGGAGGCCCACAGCTGGCATCAAGGCATCAGTCCCAGGAGCCCCACCTCCGCTCGCTGAGTGGGGGTCCGGGCCCCTCCTTCCCATCCACCGGGGCGGCCTCCGCAGGGGAGCTGGGGCCCGGCCGGTGGCTGCTCCTGGCAGAGGCCCCAGCCCGGCGGTGCTGGCTGCTGGCGTGTAACCAGCTCAGCCGGTTCCCTGTCTCTCTCCTTGCACAGCTTTGCTTTTTCACTTCCCCGTGGGAAACGTCTCAGCAGTTTCAGAGAAAGGTCACCTGGAGCAGGAACGAGGTCACCTCCCCCAGCGGAGGGGGCAGAGCAGGTGGGGTGTGACGGGGACAAGAACATTGCGTGAGCCCGGCCGGCGTGGCTCAGCGGTTGAGCCTCTACCTATGAACCAGGAGGTCGACCTAGGAACCAGGAGGTCACGGTTCGATTGCCGGTCAGCGCACAGGCCCGGGTTGCCGGCCCCATCCCCAGTGGGGGGCGTGCAGGGGGCAGCCGATCCATGGTTCTCTGTCACCATTGATGTTTCTCTCTCTCCTTCCCTCTTCCGCTCTGAAATCAATAAAAATATATTTTTAAAAACGCAATTAAATAAAAGACCATCGCAGGAGACAGATGCCTGGGCCTGAGTGCACAGGGCCCTCGGGCCAGGTGGCCACTCCTCCTCGCTCCTCTCCCCCGGGACCCGTGCTCCCGGGCATATTGGTGACAAGCCCCCCGGCTTTGTGGTCCCCACACCACACGGGCACTGTCACTCAGGCTGGGGGGCAGGCGTGCGGCACAGGCTGGCTGGGGGGCAGAGAAAGCCGGGTGTCAGCCGGGGCCACGGGGCTGAGGCTCCGGTCCCTCCTGCCAGCGCCCTCGGCCGCACTGAGCGCCCACGTCCCGGCTGGTGGTGGCAGGGGCGGCTCTCAGCTCTCAGGGGCCCGGCTCACCCCCGGCCTGGCGTCCTCAAGTCCAGAGGGCGTCTCTCCGTCCGACTCAGAACTCGTACGAAAGGTAACCATGGGGACGGCCGTGCCTTCCCACCTGTGGACACATCATCTCACCAGGGGCGCCTGTCCCTCCCTCTTCACACTCCTAGGCTGTGGCTTACGCACCCAGGAGGGACGATCTTAATACATTTTCATCGGTTTCAGAGAGGAAGGGAGAGAGAAACAGAGAAACATCCATGATGAGAGAGAATCATGGATCAGCTGCCTCCTGCGCCCCACACTGGGGACGGAGCCGGCAACCCGGGCCTGTGCCCTGACCGGGAATCGAACCCTGACCTCCCGGCTCATAGGTCGACGCTCAAGCTCTGAGCCACGCGGGCCGGGCTCTGAGCCCCTCTTCTGGATGGGGGGCAGGGGGGTCTCTGGCCAAGAAGGAGGGGGCCTCAAACACATCTGCAAGTCAGTGACCCAGGTCACGCCGCCCAAATCGGCCTGAAGGGGGGACGTTATAAACATTTAGCTCAACGCCCGGCCTGGCCGCCCACCCACCGGGGGAAGCCGTCCCAGACACGCGGGACAGGGCGCGGGCGGGACAGGGCGCGGGCGTCGAGCCAGGCAAGCACGCCCCGGGCACCTGCTACCGTAGGGATGAATGTGGACACCAACATACTAGACTTTCTAGGGTATTTCCTGGGTTTGAGGTAACGAGGGTTTTGTCCACTCCCCACCCCCCTCAAAAAAAAAAAAAGAAAGAAAAAAGAAGGGGAGGAGGCAGAGAGAGAGGGAGCGAGGGGGGAAGGGAGGGAGGAGAGAAGGAAAAAGTGGGCGTCAGTCCCCTTAACTATGGTCTCCCCCAGGGGTCAGCAATGACAGCCAGGAGCCAAACCAGCCCGGGGCCTGCTGTGCAGCCTATGAAGTGAGAACGGTCTTGTACATTTTTTCCATCTTTACTATTGGGAGTATTACAATGTCCCCCTCCTCCCCCCAGTGCCTCCCTCCACCCGGCTCCGCCCCACCTCCGGCCCTTCTCACATCTTTTGAAAAGTTGCCGAAAACAAGAGGAAACAGAGAGTGTGCAGGCAGCCTTGGGCCCCGGGCCGGAAGCATTTGGCCTTCACAGAAGCGGTCAGCCCCGTCCCAGCCAGGCCGGCCTGAGCCCACCAACACGTCCCCGCCCAGGCCAGCTGTGAGGGCAGGCCAGACAGCCTAGAAATTTCCATTCCCACCCAGGAGGCCGCGCACCATCCATCAGAAGCCTTCCCAAGCCAAGGCCCAGATGGTGAAGCGATTTCTGCCCCCGCTCAGCAAGGCGAGGTCGGCGCCGCGGGAGAACGGACGTCACACACGGAGGAGGAAGGAGCGGTGGTGCAGCCTGGCCCCGTTGTCCGTTTCTCAACCGCTTTTTAGAAAACAAGGGAATGCGTGTTCCCTGTCCCGCGTGGCACCTGGGACTTCTGTGCGAGGAAATGAGGGGAAAGAAAGGGCCTGTTTAGGAGTCAGGGCTCTTGGTTCCAAGTGATGAAATCCCGATGCAAACTGGGAGCAAAGAAGGCATCAGCCCGTGTACTGAAAAGTCCAGGAGCTGAGCCAGCTTCAGGCACAGCTGGCTCCAGGCGCTCAGAATGACACCCACAGGACGCATTCTGTTCCTTTCCTTCCGGGTTGGTTTCATTCTCAGGGAGGCAACTTGGGGCCAGGGGCCCACATCCCATCCACTTACCAACCCCACAGGGAGCACTCCTCTGGCAGCAGGTTCCGGAATGGCATCTCATTGAACCCTGCCTGGATCACGTGACTCCCCCTCTGACGGATGAGGTGGCCAGGAGATGGGGTGATCTGATTGGCCAGGTTGGGTCATGTGCTCCTCCAGGAGTGGGACAGGAGGAGTCAGCCCAGCTGGGTTGCAGGTGCTGAGAGAAGAGAATGATTCCCCCAGCAAGATCAGGAGGCTGTTACCAGGAGAAGGGAGAGGTGTGGAGCCATCAAAAGCAACTACTGAGCCCTGGCTGGTGTGGCTCAAGTGTTTTGACCATTGAACCAAGAGGTCACCGGTTCAAATCCCAGTCAGGGCACATGCCTGGGTTGCGAGCTCGAGCCCCAGTCAGGAGCGTGCAGGAGGCAGCCGATCAATGATTCTCTCTCATTGTTGATATCTCACTTCTCTCTCTCCCTTCCTCTCTGAAGTCCATAATAAAAATATACTTTAAAAAACAGTTAAAGTCACCTATTACTTGTGAGATGCAAAATATATGCACATAGTCCTTGCATTTAGCGCATAGTAGGTGCTCCACAAATACTTGGTAAACGTATGTGCAAACATGCGGATGAGCTGGTTCCCACACATGCCTGGCAAATGAACGAGTGCATCTCTAGCGCCCGCACACAGTAGGCGCACCACAAAGAGCTGGGGAAAGAACATAGCCGTGCCCGCGCATAGTAGGTGCTTAACACAGAGTGAACAGATGAATGAGTCTCAGTGGAAGCTGAGCTGCCTGGCTGCTCAAACAGTCCCAGCTCACTGAGCAGATAGAGGAGACAGAGAGGTGGGGGCGGGAGGAACGAACGAATGAACGGAAACCTTTTCTCGCACCTGGAGTGCTTCTAGGAGAATCCTCGGTTCCAGGCAGTGAGAGTGTCAAGGGTCCTTGGAGAGCAAACAGGGTTTGGGAAAGGGATGCTGGGGCTTTGTGAGCCAGGAGGCTGGGGGGCGGCGGGGGACGGCGGGGAGGGCTGGCAGGAGGAAGCCAGGTCAGCCAGAGCCCAGCCAGCGGCCCTGCCAGGGACGGTGCGCCCGCCCCGCCTGGCCCCGACCTTGCCTCAGGCCACAATAGAGCATCCATTGTAAGTGGGTAATTGGGTTCCGGCTCATCCCCTCCCCCGCCTGGGGGTGGAGGCAAAGGGAAACACAATCTGTTTTCTATTTGTCAGAGCTGCCAAGACTGCCTCCCTTCCCCGCCCGCCTGCCCCTGGCCCTGCGGAGCCGCAGCCCCCGTGCAGCCGCCGCCGTGAGGGCTGGGGCTGCGGGTGGACTAGAGCCGCCTGAAAAACGACAGGACAGGACAGGACAGGACAGGAGGCCTGCAAACAGCTGAGAAGCCAGAAACACAGCCCTCACTGCAGCGTCTCCCCACAAAGGAGGGGTCCCGCCTCCTCCTGCTCTTCAGAGCCCCGTGACCCTGGGCCCATCTCTCTGGGCCTCAGTTTCCT